>NW_027223771.1:0-1200000 GCF_028538775.1 Myotis yumanensis
TGGCTAGGCTGCTGATCCACGGTACGCTGTCTGCGTGTCGTTTCTTCTTTGGCAACTGCATCCACACCTTTGGCAACCCCTGGACCTGCTGCGGCTGGACCCCGCCATCTCGGGAGCCGCACCGGGCAGAACAGAAAGGAAGAACTGGTCTTTGCAGTTTCCGGGCCTGTTCTCGCCGTTCTGAGACTAGAGGCGAAGGGAGCGGAAGGTGAGAGAAGCGCGGAGCACTCGGGTGGGGCAGCGTCCCTGAGCCTCGGCGGCCGTGACAGGCCACCAAGGCCCCTGGCCGCCCATCCCCCGCCCCCGCCCCACCCCCCGCGCGGCGCCTGGGTGGTGAGGCCCGCTGCAGGCTTGGTGGTGCTTGGTGGTGACGCAGTGCCCCTGGGCGGAGCCCCTGGCCCTCCCGCCCTGGTTCGCCCTCCAGCCCCTGAAGTGATTCTGCGCTCAGGGTGTGGATTGCGGTTCTCACGCCCTTGCTGTGGGGAGGGGGTGTTGAACCCGCGGCCTGCGGTCCTTCGGTGTCTTTCGGGTGTTCTTTGTACCGACATATTCTGCTCTTAAGTTGACAACTAGACATATCTTGAGCGTGTCCACGTCTCCGCGCCCGACCTTCGCTAGGAGTCCTTTGGCACCATGGCCTGTGTGCATTATAAATTCGCTTCCCAACTCAACTATGCCATCGCCACCTTTGATGGGCGGCACATCTCCCTCCGCGACCTCAAGAAGCTGATTATGGGGAGAGAGAAGCTGAAAGCTGCCAAGTGCGACCTGCAGATCACCAACGCGCAGACCGAGGAAGAATACACCGATGACAATGCTCTGATTCCTAAGAACGTGTCTGTAATTGTTAGAAGAATTCCTATTGGAGCTGTGATATCTCCAAGCAAGGCGGACGCTAGACGGCCAACTGAACCAGTGATGGGCACTTCAACGGTCGCTGATGACTCTTCTGCATCGATGTCTCTGGCCCAGCTTACAAAGACTGCCAATCTGGCTGAAGCCAATGCTTCTGAAGAAGATAAAATTAAAGCCATGATGTGGCAATCTGCCCAGGCATACGGCCCCGTCAATTACATGAAGAAGCCTCTAGGTCCACCACCTCCATCTTATACCTGTTCCCGCTGTGGTAGACCCGGCCATTATATTCAGAACTGCCCCACAAAGGGGCGTGAACGCTTCGAACGTCGTCCTAGGATTAAAAGGAGCACTGGAATCCCCAGAAGTTTCATGGTGGAAGTGAAAGATCCTAACGTGAAAGGTGCAAAGCTCACCAACACTGGAACATATGCGATCCCGACTATAGAGGCAGAAGCATACGCAATTGGGAAGAAAGAAAGGCCACCTTTCTTCCCAGAGGAGCCCTCTTCGTCTTCTGAAAAGGACGACCCTATCCCAGACGAGTTGCTGTGTCCCATCTGCAAAGACATCGTGACTGATGCCGCTGTCATTCCCTGCTGTGCAAACAGCTACTGTGATGAGTGTATCAGAACAGCGCTCTTGGAATCAGAGGACCATACGTGCCCCACGTGTCATCAACATGATGTCTCTCCCGATGCTTTAATTGCCAATAAATTCTTGCGACAGGCTGTTATTAACTTCACCAATGGAACTGGTGGTTATGCAAAAAGACTGCGGAACCAGTTACCCCCACCGCCACCCCGGATACCGCCTCCGAGACCTCTCATTCAGCGGAATCTACAGCCTCTGCTGAGATCTCCAATATCAAGACCACAAGATCCTCCCAGGATTCCAGTGACGACTTCCTCAGGCCACCCGGCTCCCTCTATATCTTCCTTCACTTCTAATCAGTCTTCCTTAGCCCCTGCTGTGCCCGGAAATTCATCCACCCCAGTGCCTGGACCTGATATAACTGCAACGGTCTCCACATCAGTCCACTGGGAAAAGTCAGATGGGCCTCTCCGGGATTCCGAACATAAAACAGTGCGAGCCACAGCCCTTGCCTCAGAACATTCACAGGGAACCTCTTCCATAGCAATGACTGCCCTTGTGGAGGAGAAAGGTTACCCGGTGCCTGTGCTTGGAACCCCATCTTTGCTTGGACAGGCACCACCTGCTGGGTATAGCGTCCCTCCCCCCGGGTTCCCTCCAGCGCCAGCCAATTTGTCGACGCCTTGGGTATCATCAGGAGTGCAGACTGCTCATTCAAATACCATCCCAACAACACAAGCGCCACTTGGACCCGGGGAAGAATTCTACCCAGAGCAGCGACGGCTAAAAGGAGAGTCTACATATCCCTATGGTGGTTCCTCATACTCCAGAAGTCCTTCTACTTACTCTAAATCAAGATCTGGTTCAACGCGCTCACCTTCTTATTCTCGATCACCTAGCCGCTCACACTCTCGTTCCTATTCGCGATCACACCCATACCCCAGAAGGGGCAGAGGCAAGAGTCGAAATGACCGCCCAAGGTCTAGACCTCATGGATATCGTCGGTCTAGGTCAAGGTCACCACTATGTACGCGATGTCCTTCGCGAACAAGGTCCCCTCAAGCATTTAGGGGACAGTCTCCAAATAAACGGACTGTACCACAAGGGGAAACAGGACGTGCACATTTTAATAGATACAGTAAAGTTCCACCACCATATGACAGAAAAGCTTATTACGGGAGGAGTGTTGACTTTAGAGACCCATTTGAAAACGAGCATTACCGAGAGTGGGAGAGAAAATACAGAGAGTGGTATGAAAAATACGACAGAGGTTATGCTGCTGGAGCACAGCCTCGAGCGTCAGCAAATGGAGAGAACTGGCCTCCAGAGAGCTTCTCACCACTTCATATCAGGAATTCTCCCTTGACAAGGGGCCACAGAGAAGTTGACTCTGGTGGACAAAGTCGTAGACGTCGAAACACACGTGGTAGCAACTCTCCAGAAAAGCTTGCAACGAGAGACAGCCACAATCGGAAGCATAGCACAAAGTCAAGAGAAGGAGAGCGACAGTGCTGCAGGAGACGGTAAAGGAAGCAAACATAAGGAACATCGAAGGCGGAAGGAAGCGAACACCTTCTGGACACAGAGTTGTCAGAACCTTATGGAAAATCAAGAGAACCTACAAGTCCTGTGATGAGATGCCTCCCAGGCCCTCCCACAAAAAACATCCAAACACACACAAACACACACACACACACACACACACACACACACACAAACAGAACAAAAAATCAAAACTAAACAACAACAACAACAAAAAAAAACAAAAAAAAACCCCAAAGCCCTCCTTAAAAAAAAATTAAAAAACTTAAAAAAATACCCACAACAACAACAAAAGAAAGAACCCCTTAGAAAACACCCTGATCCAGCTTTTCAATGCGCTGACGCTTTGGCAAGCCCAGATGGCCAGGCCCGGACTTGGTATCTCAGCATGGGCCTGGCCATCAATCCAGAGAGGGAGAGAGGCGGGAGCGGGGGGAGGGGGGCGGGGCGGTCGACCAGATGGCCCGCCCCGATATAGTCTTTGGCTGTGGATAACAGAGATTGGGTTGACTGGTTCCGGGGCTGAAGAGCCCGTCCCGCCCTCGGCTGGTCGAGAAGCGCCAATGCAACCCTCCCTCTGGGGGAAGGCAGAGCCAGGTGATTGGACTTCCCCAGTTCTGGGAAGTGCAAGCAGGGGACTGTCTGTGAGAAGGCAGGGGGCTTGTCCTCGCCCCACCCCCACCCCCTCACCCCCCCGGAGCCTGTCTAAATTTGTATTGTCCCCTCTTCAATCAAGAAAACGGCAATGTCCTCCACAAGCCCCAGGAATCGCTTTGGCGGGCTAGTGGCGCCCTCTGCTGGTGCTGGAGCGGTGACGCTTCCAGTCCTGCGGGCGGCTGATTGGTGCAGCCTGCAGCCAGCTGATTTGGCTCCTCCCACCACGCTCCCGGGCTATAAAAGAAAGCAGGGTCCTCTTGGCAGAGCTTCTCAGCCCTAGGCTTGTGGTCGTGGTCATCGTCCTCGATCTCCAAGAGAGCTTTCAGGGGAGAGATCTTGCCAAGACCCGGTGGTCCTGGGACAGAGAAGCCCCCAAAGCGCCTGGCTAGAACCTGGCTAGGCTGCTGATCCACGGTACGCTGTCTGCGTGTCGTTTCTTCTTTGGCAACTGCATCCACACCTTTGGCAACCCCTGGACCTGCTGCGGCTGGACCCCGCCATCTCGGGAGCCGCACCGGGCAGAACAGAAAGGAAGAACTGGTCTTTGCAGTTTCCGGGCCTGTTCTCGCCGTTCTGAGACTAGAGGCGAAGGGAGCGGAAGGTGAGAGAAGCGCGGAGCACTCGGGTGGGGCAGCGTCCCTGAGCCTCGGCGGCCGTGACAGGCCACCAAGGCCCCTGGCCGCCCAACCGCCCCCCCCCCCCCGCCCCACCCCCCGCGCGGCGCCTGGGTGGTGAGGCCCGCTGCAGGCTTGGTGGTGACGCAGTGCCCCTGGGCGGAGCCCCTGGCCCTCCCGCCCTGGTTCGCCCTCCAGCCCCTGAAGTGATTCTGCGCTCAGGGTGTGGATTGCGGTTCTCACGCCCTTGCTGTGGGGAGGGCGTGTTGAACCCGCGGCCTGCGGTCCTTCGGTGTCTTTCGGGTGTTCTTTGTACCGACATATTCTGCTCTTAAGTTGACAACTAGACATATCTTGAGCGTGTCCACGTCTCCGCGCCCGACCTTCGCTAGGAGTCCTTTGGCACCATGGCCTGTGTGCATTATAAATTCGCTTCCCAACTCAACTATGCCATCGCCACCTTTGATGGGCGGCACATCTCCCTCCGCGACCTCAAGAAGCTGATTATGGGGAGAGAGAAGCTGAAAGCTGCCAAGTGCGACCTGCAGATCACCAACGCGCAGACCGAGGAAGAATACACTGATGACAATGCTCTGATTCCTAAGAACGTGTCTGTAATTGTTAGAAGAATTCCTATTGGAGCTGTGATATCTACAAGCAAGGCGGACGCTAGACGGCCAACTGAACCAGTGATGGGCACTTCAACGGTCGCTGATGACTCTTCTGCATCGATGTCTCTGGCCCAGCTTACAAAGACTGCCAATCTGGCTGAAGCCAATGCTTCTGAAGAAGATAAAATTAAAGCCATGATGTGGCAATCTGCCCAGGCATACGGCCCCGTCAATTACATGAAGAAGCCTCTAGGTCCACCACCTCCATCTTATACCTGTTCCCGCTGTGGTAGACCCGGCCATTATATTCAGAACTGCCCCACAAAGGGGCGTGAACGCTTCAAACGTCGTCCTAGGATTAAAAGGAGCACTGGAATCCCCAGAAGTTTCATGGTGGAAGTGAAAGATCCTAACGTGAAAGGTGCAAAGCTCACCAACACTGGAACATATGCGATCCCGACTATAGAGGCAGAAGCATACGCAATTGGGAAGAAAGAAAGGCCACCTTTCTTCCCAGAGGAGCCCTCTTCGTCTTCTGAAAAGGACGACCCTATCCCAGACGAGTTGCTGTGTCCCATCTGCAAAGACATCGTGACTGATGCCGCTGTCATTCCCTGCTGTGCAAACAGCTACTGTGATGAGTGTATCAGAACAGCGCTCTTGGAATCAGAGGACCATACGTGCCCCACGTGTCATCAACATGATGTCTCTCCCGATGCTTTAATTGCCAATAAATTCTTGCGACAGGCTGTTATTAACTTCACCAATGGAACTGGTGGTTATGCAAAAAGACTGCGGAACCAGTTACCCCCACCGCCACCCCGGATACCGCCTCCGAGACCTCTCATTCAGCGGAATCTACAGCCTCTGCTGAGATCTCCAATATCAAGACCACAAGATCCTCCCAGGATTCCAGTGACGACTTCCTCAGGCCACCCGGCTCCCTCTATATCTTCCTTCACTTCTAATCAGTCTTCCTTAGCCCCTGCTGTGCCCGGAAATTCATCCACCCCAGTGCCTGGACCTGATATAACTGCAACGGTCTCCACATCAGTCCACTGGGAAAAGTCAGATGGGCCTCTCCGGGATTCCGAACATAAAACAGTGCGAGCCACAGCCCTTGCCTCAGAACATTCACAGGGAACCTCTTCCATAGCAATGACTGCCCTTGTGGAGGAGAAAGGTTACCCGGTGCCTGTGCTTGGAACCCCATCTTTGCTTGGACAGGCACCACCTGCTGGGTATAGCGTCCCTCCCCCCGGGTTCCCTCCAGCGCCAGCCAATTTGTCGACGCCTTGGGTATCATCAGGAGTGCAGACTGCTCATTCAAATACCATCCCAACAACACAAGCGCCACTTGGACCCGGGGAAGAATTCTACCCAGAGCAGCGACGGCTAAAAGGAGAGTCTACATATCCCTATGGTGGTTCCTCATACTCCAGAAGTCCTTCTACTTACTCTAAATCAAGATCTGGTTCAACGCGCTCACCTTCTTATTCTCGATCACCTAGCCGCTCACACTCTCGTTCCTATTCGCGATCACACCCATACCCCAGAAGGGGCAGAGGCAAGAGTCGAAATGACCGCCCAAGGTCTAGACCTCATGGATATCGTCGGTCTAGGTCAAGGTCACCACTATGTACGCGATGTCCTTCGCGAACAAGGTCCCCTCAAGCATTTAGGGGACAGTCTCCAAATAAACGGACTGTACCACAAGGGGAAACAGGACGTGCACATTTTAATAGATACAGTAAAGTTCCACCACCATATGACAGAAAAGCTTATTACGGGAGGAGTGTTGACTTTAGAGACCCATTTGAAAACGAGCATTACCGAGAGTGGGAGAGAAAATACAGAGAGTGGTATGAAAAATACGACAGAGGTTATGCTGCTGGAGCACAGCCTCGAGCGTCAGCAAATGGAGAGAACTGGCCTCCAGAGAGCTTCTCACCACTTCATATCAGGAATTCTCCCTTGACAAGGGGCCACAGAGAAGTTGACTCTGGTGGACAAAGTCGTAGACGTCGAAACACACGTGGTAGCAACTCTCCAGAAAAGCTTGCAACGAGAGACAGCCACAATCGGAAGCATAGCACAAAGTCAAGAGAAGGAGAGCGACAGTGCTGCAGGAGACGGTAAAGGAAGCAAACATAAGGAACATCGAAGGCGGAAGGAAGCGAACACCTTCTGGACACAGAGTTGTCAGAACCTTATGGAAAATCAAGAGAACCTACAAGTCCTGTGATGAGATGCCTCCCAGGCCCTCCCACAAAAAACATCCAAACACACACAAACACACACACACACACACACACACACACACACACACACACACACAAACAGAACAAAAAATCAAAACTAAACAACAACAACAACAAAAAAAAACAAAAAAAAACCCCAAAGCCCTCCTTAAAAAAAAATTAAAAAACTTAAAAAAATACCCACAACAACAACAAAAGAAAGAACCCCTTAGAAAACACCCTGATCCAGCTTTTCAATGCGCTGACGCTTTGGCAAGCCCAGATGGCCAGGCCCGGACTTGGTATCTCAGCATGGGCCTGGCCATCAATCCAGAGAGGGAGAGAGGCGGGAGCGGGGGGAGGGGGGCGGGGCGGTCGACCAGATGGCCCGCCCCGATATAGTCTTTGGCTGTGGATAACAGAGATTGGGTTGACTGGTTCTGGGGCTGAAGAGCCCGTCCCGCCCTCGGCTGGTCGAGAAGCGCCAATGCAACCCTCCCTCTGGGGGAAGGCAGAGCCAGGTGATTGGACTTCCCCAGTTCTGGGAAGGGCAAGCAGGGGACTGTCTGTGAGAAGGCAGGGGGCTTGTCCTCGCCCCACCCCCACCCCCTCACCCCCCCGGAGCCTGTCTAAATTTGTATTGTCCCCTCTTCAATCAAGAAAACGGCAATGTCCTCCACAAGCCCCAGGAATCGCTTTGGCGGGCTAGTGGCGCCCTCTGCTGGTGCTGGAGCGGTGACGCTTCCAGTCCTGCGGGCGGCTGATTGGTGCAGCCTGCAGCCAGCTGATTTGGCTCCTCCCACCACGCTCCCGGGCTATAAAAGAAAGCAGGGTCCTCTTGGCAGAGCTTCTCAGCCCTAGGCTTGTGGTCGTGGTCATCGTCCTCGATCTCCAAGAGAGCTTTCAGGGGAGAGATCTTGCCAAGACCCGGTGGTCCTGGGACAGAGAAGCCCCCAAAGCGCCTGGCTAGAACCTGGCTAGGCTGCTGATCCACGGTACGCTGTCTGCGTGTCGTTTCTTCTTTGGCAACTGCATCCACACCTTTGGCAACCCCTGGACCTGCTGCGGCTGGACCCCGCCATCTCGGGAGCCGCACCGGGCAGAACAGAAAGGAAGAACTGGTCTTTGCAGTTTCCGGGCCTGTTCTCGCCGTTCTGAGACTAGAGGCGAAGGGAGCGGAAGGTGAGAGAAGCGCGGAGCACTCGGGTGGGGCAGCGTCCCTGAGCCTCGGCGGCCGTGACAGGCCACCAAGGCCCCTGGCCGCCCAACCGCCCCCCCCCCCCCCGCCCCACCCCCCGCGCGGCGCCTGGGTGGTGAGGCCCGCTGCAGGCTTGGTGGTGACGCAGTGCCCCTGGGCGGAGCCCCTGGCCCTCCCGCCCTGGTTCGCCCTCCAGCCCCTGAAGTGATTCTGCGCTCAGGGTGTGGATTGCGGTTCTCACGCCCTTGCTGTGGGGAGGGCGTGTTGAACCCGCGGCCTGCGGTCCTTCGGTGTCTTTCGGGTGTTCTTTGTACCGACATATTCTGCTCTTAAGTTGACAACTAGACATATCTTGAGCGTGTCCACGTCTCCGCGCCCGACCTTCGCTAGGAGTCCTTTGGCACCATGGCCTGTGTGCATTATAAATTCGCTTCCCAACTCAACTATGCCATCGCCACCTTTGATGGGCGGCACATCTCCCTCCGCGACCTCAAGAAGCTGATTATGGGGAGAGAGAAGCTGAAAGCTGCCAAGTGCGACCTGCAGATCACCAACGCGCAGACCGAGGAAGAATACACCGATGACAATGCTCTGATTCCTAAGAACGTGTCTGTAATTGTTAGAAGAATTCCTATTGGAGCTGTGATATCTACAAGCAAGGCGGACGCTAGACGGCCAACTGAACCAGTGATGGGCACTTCAACGGTCGCTGATGACTCTTCTGCATCGATGTCTCTGGCCCAGCTTACAAAGACTGCCAATCTGGCTGAAGCCAATGCTTCTGAAGAAGATAAAATTAAAGCCATGATGTGGCAATCTGCCCAGGCATACGGCCCCGTCAATTACATGAAGAAGCCTCTAGGTCCACCACCTCCATCTTATACCTGTTCCCGCTGTGGTAGACCCGGCCATTATATTCAGAACTGCCCCACAAAGGGGCGTGAACGCTTCGAACGTCGTCCTAGGATTAAAAGGAGCACTGGAATCCCCAGAAGTTTCATGGTGGAAGTGAAAGATCCTAACGTGAAAGGTGCAAAGCTCACCAACACTGGAACATATGCGATCCCGACTATAGAGGCAGAAGCATACGCAATTGGGAAGAAAGAAAGGCCACCTTTCTTCCCAGAGGAGCCCTCTTCGTCTTCTGAAAAGGACGACCCTATCCCAGACGAGTTGCTGTGTCCCATCTGCAAAGACATCGTGACTGATGCCGCTGTCATTCCCTGCTGTGCAAACAGCTACTGTGATGAGTGTATCAGAACAGCGCTCTTGGAATCAGAGGACCATACGTGCCCCACGTGTCATCAACATGATGTCTCTCCCGATGCTTTAATTGCCAATAAATTCTTGCGACAGGCTGTTATTAACTTCACCAATGGAACTGGTGGTTATGCAAAAAGACTGCGGAACCAGTTACCCCCACCGCCACCCCGGATACCGCCTCCGAGACCTCTCATTCAGCGGAATCTACAGCCTCTGCTGAGATCTCCAATATCAAGACCACAAGATCCTCCCAGGATTCCAGTGACGACTTCCTCAGGCCACCCGGCTCCCTCTATATCTTCCTTCACTTCTAATCAGTCTTCCTTAGCCCCTGCTGTGCCCGGAAATTCATCCACCCCAGTGCCTGGACCTGATATAACTGCAACGGTCTCCACATCAGTCCACTGGGAAAAGTCAGATGGGCCTCTCCGGGATTCCGAACATAAAACAGTGCGAGCCACAGCCCTTGCCTCAGAACATTCACAGGGAACCTCTTCCATAGCAATGACTGCCCTTGTGGAGGAGAAAGGTTACCCGGTGCCTGTGCTTGGAACCCCATCTTTGCTCGGACAGGCACCACCTGCTGGGTATAGCGTCCCTCCCCCCGGGTTCCCTCCAGCGCCAGCCAATTTGTCGACGCCTTGGGTATCATCAGGAGTGCAGACTGCTCATTCAAATACCATCCCAACAACACAAGCGCCACTTGGACCCGGGGAAGAATTCTACCCAGAGCAGCGACGGCTAAAAGGAGAGTCTACATATCCCTATGGTGGTTCCTCATACTCCAGAAGTCCTTCTACTTACTCTAAATCAAGATCTGGTTCAACGCGCTCACCTTCTTATTCTCGATCACCTAGCCGCTCACACTCTCGTTCCTATTCGCGATCACACCCATACCCCAGAAGGGGCAGAGGCAAGAGTCGAAATGACCGCCCAAGGTCTAGACCTCATGGATATCGTCGGTCTAGGTCAAGGTCACCACTATGTACGCGATGTCCTTCGCGAACAAGGTCCCCTCAAGCATTTAGGGGACAGTCTCCAAATAAACGGACTGTACCACAAGGGGAAACAGGACGTGCACATTTTAATAGATACAGTAAAGTTCCACCACCATATGACAGAAAAGCTTATTACGGGAGGAGTGTTGACTTTAGAGACCCATTTGAAAACGAGCATTACCGAGAGTGGGAGAGAAAATACAGAGAGTGGTATGAAAAATACGACAGAGGTTATGCTGCTGGAGCACAGCCTCGAGCGTCAGCAAATGGAGAGAACTGGCCTCCAGAGAGCTTCTCACCACTTCATATCAGGAATTCTCCCTTGACAAGGGGCCACAGAGAAGTTGACTCTGGTGGACAAAGTCGTAGACGTCGAAACACACGTGGTAGCAACTCTCCAGAAAAGCTTGCAACGAGAGACAGCCACAATCGGAAGCATAGCACAAAGTCAAGAGAAGGAGAGCGACAGTGCTGCAGGAGACGGTAAAGGAAGCAAACATAAGGAACATCGAAGGCGGAAGGAAGCGAACACCTTCTGGACACAGAGTTGTCAGAACCTTATGGAAAATCAAGAGAACCTACAAGTCCTGTGATGAGATGCCTCCCAGGCCCTCCCACAAAAAACATCCAAACACACACAAACACACACACACACACACACACACACACACACACACACAGAACAAAAAAAACGAAAATAAACAACAACAACAAAAAAAAAAAACAAAAAAAAAACCCCAAAGCCCTCCTTAAAAAAAAATTAAAAAACTTAAAAAAATACCCACAACAACAACAAAAGAAAGAACCCCTTAGAAAACACCCTGATCCAGCTTTTCAATGCGCTGACGCTTTGGCAAGCCCAGATGGCCAGGCCCGGACTTGGTATCTCAGCATGGGCCTGGCCATCAATCCAGAGAGGGAGAGCGGCGGGAGCGGGGGAGGGGGGCGGGGCGGTCGACCAGATGGCCCGGCCCCGATATAGTCTTTGGCTGTGGATAACAGAGATTGGGTTGACTGGTTCCGGGGCTGAAGAGCCCGTCCCGCCCTCGGCTGGTCGAGAAGCGCCAATGCAACCCTCCCTCTGGGGGAAGGCAGAGCCAGGTGATTGGACTTCCCCAGTTCTGGGAAGGGCAAGCAGGGGACTGTCTGTGAGAAGGCAGGGGGCTTGTCCTCGCCCCACCCCCATCCCCTCACCCCCCCGGAGCCTGTCTAAATTTGTATTGTCCCCTCTTCAATCAAGAAAACGGCAATGTCCTCCACAAGCCCCAGGAATCGCTTTGGCGGGCTAGTGGCGCCCTCTGCTGGTGCTGGAGCGGTGACGCTTCCAGTCCTGAGGGCGGCTGATTGGTGCAGCCTGCAGCCAGCTGATTTGGCTCCTCCCACCACGCTCCCGGGCTATAAAAGAAAGCAGGGTCCGCTTGGCAGAGCTTCTCAGCCCTAGGCTTGTGGTCGTGGTCATCGTCCTCGATCTCCAAGAGAGCTTTCAGGGGACAGATCTTGCCAAGACCTGGTGGTCCTGGGACAGAGAAGCCCCCGAAGCGCCTGGCTAGAACCTGGCTAGGCTGCTGATCCACGGTACGCTGTCTGCGTGTCGTTTCTTCTTTGGCAACTGTATCCACGCCTTTGGGAACCCCTGGACCTGCTGCCGCTGCACCCCGCCATCTCGGGAGCCGCACCGGGCAGAACAGAAAGGAATAACTGGTCTTTGCAGTTTCCGGGCCTGTTCTCGCCGTTCTGAGACTAGAGGCCAAGGGAGCGGAAGGTGAGAGAAGCGTGGAGCACTCGGGTGGGGCAGCGTCCCTGAGCCTCGGCGGCCGTGACAGGCCACCAAGGCCCCTGGCCGCCCATCTCCCCCCCCGCCCCCCCCCCCCCCCCGCGCGGTGCCTGGGTGGTGAGGCCCGCTGCAGGCTTGGTGGTGCTTGGTGGTGATGCAGTGCCCCTGGGCGGAGCCCCTGGCCCTCCCGCCCTGGTTCGCCCTCCAGCCCCTGAAGTGATTCTGTGCTCAAGGTGTGGATTGCGGTTCTCACGCCCTTGCTGTGGGGAGGGGGTGTTGAACCCGCGGCCTGCGGTCCTTCGGTGTCTTTCGGGTGTTCTTTGTACCGACATATTCTGCCCTTAAGTTGACAACTAGACATATCTTGAGCGTGTCCACGTCTCCGCGCCCGACCTTCGTTAGGAGTCCTTTGGCACCATGGCCTGTGTGCATTATAAATTCGCTTCCCAACTCAACTATGCCATCGCCACCTTTGATGGGCGGCACATCTCCCTCCGCGACCTCAAGAAGCTGATTATGGGGAGAGAGAAGCTGAAAGCTGCCAAGTGCGACCTGCAGATCACCAACGCCCAGACCGAGGAAGAATACACCGATGACAATGCTCTGATTCCTAAGAACGTGTCTGTAATTGTTAGAAGAATTCCTATTGGAGCTGTGATATCTACAAGCAAGGCGGACGCTAGACGGCAAACTGAACCAGTGATGGGCACCTCAACGGTCGCTGATGACTCTTCTGCATCGATGTCTCTGACCCAGCTTACAAAGACTGCCAATCTGGCTGAAGCCAATGCTTCTGAAGAAGATAAAATTAAAGCCATGATGTGGCAATCTGCCCAGGCATACGGCCCCGTCAATTACATGAAGAAGCCTCTAGGTCCACCACCTCCATCTTATACCTGTTCCCGCTGTGGTAGACCCCGCCATTATATTCAGAACTGCCCCACAAAGGGGCGTGAACGCTTCGAACCTCGTCCTAGGATTTCAAGGAGCACTGGAATCCCCAGAAGTTTCATGGTGGAAGTGAAAGATCCTAACGTGAAAGGTGCAAAGCTCACCAACACTGGAACATATGCGATCCCGACTATAGAGGCAGAAGCATACGCAATTGGGAAGAAAGAAAGGCCACCTTTCTTCCCAGAGGAGCCCTCTTCGTCTTCTGAAAAGGACGACCCTATCCCAGACGAGTTGCTGTGTCCCATCTGCAAAGACATCGTGACTGATGCCGCTGTCATTCCCTGCTGTGCAAACAGCTACTGTGATGAGTGTATCAGAACAGCGCTCTTGGAATCAGAGGACCATACGTGCCCCACGTGTCATCAACATGATGTCTCTCCCGATGCTTTAATTGCCAATAAATTCTTGCGACAGGCTGTTATTAACTTCACCAACGGAACTGGTGGTTATGCAAAAAGACTGCGGAACCAGTTACCCCCACCGCCACCCCGGATACCGCCTCCGAGACCTCTCATTCAGCGGAATCTACAGCCTCTGCTGAGATCTCCAATATCAAGACCACAAGATCCTCCCAGGATTCCAGTGACGACTTCCTCAGGCCACCCGGCTCCCTCTACATCTTCCTTCACTTCTAATCAGTCTTCCTTAGCCCCTGCTGTGCCCGGAAATTCATCCACCCCAGTGCCTGGACCTGATATAACTGCAACGGTCTCCACATCAGTCCACTGGGAAAAGTCAGATGGGCCTCTCCGGGATTCCGAACATAAAACAGTGCGAGCCACAGCCCTTGCCTCAGAACATTCACAGGGAACCTCTTGCATAGCAATGACTGCCCTTGTGGAGGAGAAAGGTTACCCGGTGCCTGTGCTTGGAACCCCATCTTTGCTTGGACAGACACCACCTGCTGGGTATAGCGTCCCTCCCCCCGGGTTCCCTCCAGCGCCAGCCAATTTGTCGACGCCTTGGGTATCATCAGGAGTGCAGACTACTCATTCAAATACCTTGATCCAGCTTTTCAATGCGCTGATGCTTTGGCAATCCCAGATGGCCCGGTCCCGACATAGTCTTTCGCTGTGGATAACAGAGATTGGTTGATTGGTTCCGGGGCTGAAGAGCCCGTCCCGCCCTCGGCTGGTCGAGAAGGGCCAATGCAACCCTCCCTCCGGGGGATGGCAGAGCCAGGTGATTGGACTTCCCCAGTTTTGTGAAGGACAAGGAGGGGACTGTCTGCGAGAAGGCAGGGACTGAAGGGTGCTCATGGATACCGACGGACCATTCAAAGCAAAGAGTTTCCGTGCGTGACTGCGGATGTACGCACGCACACACACTCCCGAACCACACCCATCCACCTACCCCCCCCCCCCCGCACTCCCCAAACCTCCCCCCATCAACCACCACACACACACACACACACACACACACACACAGAAACACACACACGCAGTCAAACACACACACAGACACACACACTCGGGAGCACAAGGTCTCCTAACAAGGATTCTGCAGAGTGACGCATGTCTAGGAGATTGTGGCTTTTTTTTTCCTGGTGGCTTGTCCCGCTCTCCCCCCCCCCCCCCCCAGCCTGTGTAAATATGTATTGTCCACTCTTCAATCAAGAAAACGGCGATGTCCTCCCCAAGCCTTGGGAGTCACTTCAGCGGGCCAGTGGCGCCCTCTGCTGGTGCTGGAGCGGTGATGCTTCCAGTCCTGGGGGCGGCTGATTGGTGGAGCTGGCGGCCAGCTGATTTGGCTCCTCCCATCACGTTCCCGGGCTATAAAAGAAAGCAGGGTCCGCTTGGCAGAGCTTCTCAGCCCTAGGCTTGTGGTCGTGGTCATCGTCCTCGATCTGCAAGGGAGCTTTCAGGGGAGAGATCTTTGAAGACCCAGCTTGTACTCCAACGGAGGCAGAAGAGAAGCTCGCCCTTCCCTAGATGATGAAGAGAAAGAAAAGTCCTCCCGAGCTGCTGCAAGAGGCCTTCAAAAGGCCTCGCAGCAGCCTGTGTGTGCGCTTGGCTTTGGGTCCGCAAGTGTTCTATGCACTAGGCAAGAGAAGCGGTGAGCAACCTGACCCGTCTTCCTCGGGGGCCCTGGTAATCTCAAGCAACTTTAAAGGCCCCCAGCACGCCACGTTTTCAAACCATGGCTGGATATGCGCCCCTGCCCCTGTGAGGGCAAAGGTCCAGTGAAAAGTCAAGTTACTCCCCAAAAACCAGATGGAAGTTCGGGCCAAGGGTCTCCACCTCCATCCCAGGACAAGCTACCTTCTCCCGGGAAGGTCAAGTTGGTGCCATCGGGTTTTCCACCCATGGACAACAAGCCTCCGGCTTGACCCGTGCCTCACAGGCCACAGTCTCGGGCATCAGGTCGGCCTGCCGTGACCAATCCTGCCAAGCCTGCTGCAGCCACTGCAACCCTGCCAACCCCCGTATGTTTGGCAGGTCCTGGCAGCTCAGCTCAGCCAATGTCCACCAACTCAGCCGGACCAGGTTTCAACAACCCTGCCTGGCCTAGTGTCCCTCGGTCTCTTGCTTCTAGGCCTGGGCCCTACACAACATCATCTTGTGCTTCCCAGAAGCGCGAGCCTGCTCACTCTGCTGTGAGCCAGCCCCGGGCCCCGTCCAGGCCTCTCAACCACTCTCCACTCCAGTATTTCACCCGCCACCCAATTCTATGGAGGACACTTGAGGTTCTGGGGCCAGTAATGTCAACACCCATCACAGATGAGCAGAGGCCAGAACGAGAGGCCATGAGGAGGAAGACTCAACTAGAGAGTGACAATGCTGCCAGATTGGGGAGAAGTCATCAGCACTTCACTGAGAGGGAAAAAGACATGGCGATTGCTCTTTACTATGGCTATGCAATGTAGGAGATGATGGGAGTGCTGGCGCCCCTTTCTTTTGGCACCGGCTATTTTTCCATAGAGAGGTAGCTCCATAAATAGACAATAGGTTGGCAGATAGACATGAATTTCAGAATCTTGATAGATTTTGTCACTCAACAAACTGAACAAATATGGGAAATCGGTCATCCGACCTGGGTATAGGTTGGAAAGACCAATGGAACCGTGTAGGACAGGGGTGGGCAAACTTTTTGACTCGAGGGCCACAATGGGTTCTTAAACTGGACTGGAGGGCTGGATCAAAAGCATGGATGGAGTGTTTGTGTGAACTAATATAAATTCAAAGTAAACATCATTACATAAAAGGGTACGGTCTTTTTTTTAATTTCAATAGTTTTATTCATTTCAAACATTTTAACAAGAAGAATGTAAACACTAATTATTATAATTTGAAACTTCAAAAAATGGAGGAATCATAGCACAATAACATACCTTATATTGAAGATGGCAAAGGCAAAATAAAATTGCCTAACAAAGGAAAGGTACAAAAGCCTTTCAAATTAAACTTAAATATAATAAAATAATTTAAAACTAAAACAAATAGAAAAGAACAAAATGTGTAAACAGTAAATTAAACATTTTCTTTAGTGCAACTTCCAAATTATGCCCGGGACGTAGATGTAGATGGCAATGTAGACTGGGTTAAAAGGTTTTTGGTCTTTAAAACATCAACTTCAGTGGGAACAGTGTTGTTGGTCTCCTTTTTTAGCTAATGCATCAAAGTCTGGAGTTAGTTTTGTTGTGGCTATTCTCAGGATAGATCTGAGGTGTTCGTCAGTTAAGCTGGATCTGTGAGGAGCTTTGTTGATGTTCATGACGCTAAATGTCTTCTCACAAACATAGGTTGACCCAAACAGCACCAGTATCTTCTGTGCCATCCTCCGGATGTTTGGAAAAGTGGCTTCATTAAATGAAGCATAAAAGTCTCTTAGTTCAAGAGAGCTGAATTTCTCCTTTAGGACAAAGTCAGACTGAAGATCGATGAGTTCCAGTTGCACCTCTTCTGCTGCTTTTTCAAGGTTTTGTGACAAA
This sequence comes from Myotis yumanensis, assembly GCF_028538775.1. NCBI lineage: Eukaryota > Metazoa > Chordata > Mammalia > Chiroptera > Vespertilionidae > Myotis > Myotis yumanensis. The sequence continues at coordinate 17,232 of NW_027223771.1, forward strand.
GGACAGGCCACCAGTTGAAGTGACTGGTCATTTTTTTCAACATCAGAAAACCGACGACAGAATTCTGCATGCAGGTCATCCAGTGATTTGCTGTATTTCTTCATGTTTTGGATGGTCTCCTTCTGTGTGGCTATTGTGGCAAAATGAGTGAAGACTTTGTCTGAAATTTGTCTGAAAAAGAAAATCAGCTTCGATTTAAAGGCTTTCACATTAGTGTACATGTCATGTACATACTGATCTTTTCCCTGTAGCTTCACATTTAGCTCATTCAAATGTGAAAATATATCTACAGCAAATGCAAAGTCACACAGCCAATTCTTGTCACTCAACTCTGTAAATTCGTCAGACTTGCCCTTTAATTTCAAAAATGCACCAATCTCTTCTTTGAGCTCCCACACTCGTTGGAAAACTTTGCCCAAACTCAACCAGCGGACACGAGAGTGGTAAAGTAAGTCATGGTGATCCGCATCAGTTTCCTCCAGAAACTTAATAAACTGATGGTGCTGAAGTCCCTTTGCTCGAATGAAATTAACAAGCTTTATGACTGGATTAACAACATGATTAAGTTGTAATATAGACTTGCACAATGATTCCTGGTGAATAATACAGTGAAGAAAAATAACATCTTGGTTAGGGTTCTCCTCTTTCACTTTATCCTGAATTCTTTTTAGCAGTCCAACATTTTTTCCAGTTAAATTTGGAGATCCATCTGTCGTGACATTAGCAAGTTTACTCCATGGTAGCTTCATTTTCTCAATGACAGTTGACACCCGGTCATACAAGTCCTCTCCCCGTGTTTATCCTTTCAGTGGCTCCATGGCTAAAAACTCCTCCGTAATTTCAAAATTGTCACTAATCCCTCGGATAAAAATTAAGAGCTGAGCAGTGTCCTTTACGTCATTACTTCCATCCAATGCTAGTGAATAAAACTTAAAGAACTCTGCCTTACTATTTAACTTGCTGGCCAAGTCTTCATCAATCAGTTCCACTCAAGGAGTCACTGTCCTGTGCAATAAGCTGAGTTTTTCAAACTTGCCTTTGCTCTCTGGACACAAGAGACCTGCTGTCTCTATCATACATTCTTTCAAAAACTCACCTTCAGAGAGAGGTTTGCTAGCTTTTGCTAATTTGAATGATAGCATAAAACTTGCTTTGGTAGTTGTCTCTTGAATTGCAGTTTGTCTGTGAAAGACATTTTGCTGAGCCTGTAATTTAGCCATCAACCTCTGTGCAGTAGCCTCCCATTCTTGAGGTGACTGCTTGCTAGCATAGTTGCCATGCTTTGTGGCAAAGTGATGGCTGAGATTATACTCTTTGAAGACTGCAAGAGTTTCCTGGCATATCAGACATACCGGCATTGATCGGACTTTGGTGAAAAAATATTTTGTTGTCCACTCCCTCTTAAAAACTCGGCATTCACTGTCCACTTTCCTTTTCTTTGGTCCACTCATGCTTAATATTGGGCTAAAACCAACAGTACCGTTCTCTTATTAAATTCTTTACTAGGAGAACCAAGATGGCGGCGTAGGGAGCGGACCTGTGTGTGCTGCTCTCTCACAGCATCATTGAAACTATCAACTATGAAGTAAACAACCGCCACTCAGAACCATGGGGAAGTTGGCCCAGTGGGAGATCTACAACTGGAGGAAAAGAAAGAAGCGCAGTGAGACTGAATGGGAGCTACGGAGGCACCAAAACCAGAGGTACGCAGTCACACGCCACGCGGGCTGCAAATGGATTCTCGGTTTTTTACGAACCCTCGAATCCTCTGGGCTTGCCCGGGGCGGGTCTCTGAGGCCCCAGATCCCACAGGGAGAGGCGGCCACGGCCTTGCAGTGGTCGGAGAGCGAGGGAAGCTCTGATACGCGGCTGCTCGCCGGCACCGAGGGACAAGAAATCCTGGTGTCCCGGGGAGGCGAGGGGCGCGGAGACGCCGCCATCGCTATATCATCCATGCTGGTGACTCCCTGTGACCCCGCCCTACCCTCAGGGCTGTGCCAGAGGCACAAGAGGGAATGACTGTGCTTTTACAAACTCTCAAATCCACTGAGCTGGTTCGGGCGGGTCTCTGAGGCCCCAGGCCCCAAGGCGAGAGACGGCACGGCCTTCCAGCGGTCAGGAAGCGAGGGAGGCTCTAGCGCTCGGCTGCTCGCCGGCACTGGGGGACGCAAAGTCCTGGAGTCCTGGATAGGCAAGGGGCCGCTGAGTCTCCGCCCCAGCGACTCCCTGTGACCCCGCCCTACGCAATTTACATTCCCATCTGGGCTGTGCCAGACCCACAAGTAGAAGCGCCTTTTCTTCTGCAAACTTTCAAATCCGCTGAGCTGGTTCAGGCGGGATCATGAAGCACCAGACCCTACGGGGAGAGGCAGCACAGCCTTGCAGCCATCAGAAAGCGAGGGAGACTCTGTTGCACAGCTGCTCGCCGGCACTGGGAGACACAAAGCCCTGGCAGAGAGTCAAGGGGCCGCGGAGACTCAGCCAGTGCTATTTGCTCCGCCATGGCAACTCCCTGAGTCTCAGCCTTAATCAATTTACATCCCCATCCAAGCTGTGCCAGGTGCACAAAAAGACCCACCTGCGCTTTTGCAGCCTATCCCAACAAATTGCAGACTTCAACTGCTCGCAGCCATGAGAGACACACTCAAGAAGCAGACCCAGGAGAACCAGGATGGCGGCATAAGGAAGAGACCTGTGCGTGCTACCTCGCACAACAACATCGAAACTACCAAATATCAGACAAACACCTATCATACAGAACCATGGGAAACTTGGCCCAGTGGAAGCTCTACAACTGGAAGGAGAGAAAGAACATTGAGACTGAGTAGGATGTGACACCAAGTACAGAGCCCAACCCAACAAACTGCAGATTTCAACTCCTCGCATAGAAAGAAGCGCATAGAGACTGAGTAGGATGCGCTGAAGCACCAAGTACAGAGCCCATCCCAGCAGGTTGCAGATTTCAGCTCCTTGCATCTGGGAGGGACGCAATCGGGGGGCAGAGTCGGGTCCGGGGCCGGCCAGGGCTGGGCCTGACTTGGCCGGCACTGTGGAACTGCTGTACCAGCAAGCGCACAAACATGCCCACTGGTCCCAGTCTCTGGTGGGGCGCTGCGGGACAGCAGACAGGCAGTCTGTGCACTTGGTGGAGGGCAGGAGCGCTGGATGTGCAACCACCAGGAATGCCTGGAGATTTTGTCTAGTGGGGAGCCGCCGGCAGGGGACAGAGGGCCAAACTTCCTGTTTCCCCGGTAAGGCTGGGATGGCCCCGGTGAGGTTGAAACAGCCCCCGTGAGGTAGGGACGACCCCAGTCAGGTCGAAACAGCCCCGGTGTGGTAGGGACAACCCCGGTGAGGTTGAAATGGCCCCCGTGAGGTAGGGACGACCCCAGTCAGGTCGAAACGGCCCCAGTGTGGTAGGGACGACCCCGGCGAGGTTGAAACAGCCCCCGTGAGGTAGGGACGACCCCAGTCAGGTCGAAACGGCCCCGGTGTGGTAGGGACGACCCCGGTGAGGTTGAAACAGCCCCCGTGAGGTAGGGACGACCCCAGTCAGGTCGAAACGGCCCCGGCGTGGTAGGGACAACCCCAGTCAGGTTGAAACGGCCCCCGTGAGGTAGGGACGACCCCGGTGAGGTTGAAACAGCCCCCGTGAGGTAGGGACGACCCCAGTCAGGTCGAAACGGCCCCGGCGTGGTAGGGACAACCCCGGTCAGGTTGAAACGGCCCCGGTGTGGTAGGGACAACCCCGGTCAGGTTGAAACAGCCCCGGTGTGGTAGGGACAACCCCGGTGAGGTTGAAACGGCCCCCGTGAGGTAGGGACGACCCCAGTCAGGTCGAAACGGCCCCGGCGTGGTAGGGACAACCCAGGTCAGGTTGAAACGGCCCCCGTGAGGTAGGGACGACCCCGGTGAGGTTGAAACAGCCCCCGTGAGGTAGGGACGACCCCAGTCAGGTCGAAACGGCCCCGGCGTGGTAGGGACAACCCCGGTCAGGTTGAAACGGCCCCCGTGAGGTAGGGACGACCCCGGTGAGGTTGAAACAGCCCCCGTGAGGTAGGGACGACCCCAGTCAGGTCGAAACGGCCCCGGCGTGGTAGGGACAACCCCAGTCAGGTTGAAACGGCCCCCGTGAGGTAGGGACGACCCCGGTGAGGTTGAAACAGCCCCCGTGAGGTAGGGACGACCCCAGTCAGGTCGAAACGGCCCCGGCGTGGTAGGGACAACCCCGGTCAGGTTGAAACGGCCCCGGTGTGGTAGGGACAACCCCGGTCAGGTTGAAACGGCCCCGGTGTGGTAGGGACAACCCCGGTGAGGTTGAAACGGCCCCCGTGAGGTAGGGACGACCCCAGTCAGGTCGAAACGGCCCCGGTGTGGTAGGGACGACCCCGGTGAGGTTGAAACAGCCCCCGTGAGGTAGGGACGACCCCAGTCAGGTCGAAACGGCCCCGGTGTGGTAGGGACGACCCCGGTGAGGTTGAAACAGCCCCCGTGAGGTAGGGACGACCCCAGTCAGGTCGAAACGGCCCCGGCGTGGTAGGGACAACCCCGGTCAGGTTGAAACGGCCCCCGTGAGGTAGGGACGACCCCGGTGAGGTTGAAACAGCCCCCGTGAGGTAGGGACGACCCCAGTCAGGTCGAAACGGCCCCGGCGTGGTAGGGACAACCCCGGTCAGGTTGAAACAGCCCCGGTGTGGTAGGGACAACCCCGGTGAGGTTGAAACGGCCCCCGTGAGGTAGGGACGACCCCAGTCAGGTCGAAACGGCCCCGGTGTGGTAGGGACGACCCCGGTGAGGTTGAAACAGCCCCCGTGAGGTAGGGACGACCCCAGTCAGGTCGAAACGGCCCCGGCGTGGTAGGGACAACCCCGGTCAGGTTGAAACGGCCCCCGTGAGGTAGGGACGACCCCGGTGAGGTTGAAACGGCCCCCGTGAGGTAGGGACGACCCCGGTGAGGTTGAAACAGCCCCCGTGAGGTAGGGACGACCCCAGTCAGGTCGAAACGGCCCCGGCGTGGTAGGGACAACCCCGGGCAGGTTGAAACGGCCCCCGTGAGGTAGGGACGACCCCAGTCAGGTCGAAACGGCCCCGGTGTGGTAGGGACAACTCCGGTCAGGTTGAAACAGCCCCGGTGTGGTAGGGACAACCCCAGTCAGGTCGAATCGGCCCCGGCGTGGTAGGGACAACCCCGGTCAGGTTGAAACGGCCCCCGTGAGGTAGGGACGACCCCGGTGAGGTTGAAACAGCCCCCGTGAGGTAGGGACGACCCCAGTCAGGTCGAAACGGCCCCGGCGTGGTAGGGACAACCCCGGTCAGGTTGAAACGGCCCCCGTGAGGTAGGGACGACCCCAGTCAGGTCGAAACGGCCCCGGTGTGGTAGGGACAACCCCGGTCAGGTTGAAACAGCCCCGGTGTGGTAGGGACAACCCCGGTCAGGTTGAAACAGCCCCGGTGTGGTAGGGACAACCCCGGTGAGGTCGAAACGGCCCCCATGAGGTAGGGACGACCCCAGTCAGGTCGAAACGGCCCCGGTGTGGTAGGGACAACCCCGGGCAGGTTGAAACAGCCCCCGTGAGGTAGGGACGACCCCGGTGAGGTTGAAACGGCCCCCGTGAGGTAGGGACAACCCCAGTCAGGTCGAATCGGCCCCGGCGTGGTAGGGACAACCCCGGTCAGGTTGAAACGGCCCCCGTGAGGTAGGGACGACCCCAGTCAGGTCGAAACGGCCCCGGCGTGGTAGGGACAACCCCGGTGAGGTTGAAACGGCCCCCGTGAGGTAGGGACGACCCCAGTCAGGTCGAAACGGCCCCGGCGTGGTAGGGACAACCCCGGTCAGGTTGAAACGGCCCCGGTGTGGTAGGGACAACCCCGGTGAGGTTGAAACGGCCCCCGTGAGGTAGGGACGACCCCAGTCAGGTCGAAACGGCCCCGGTGTGGTAGGGACGACCCCGGTGAGGTTGAAACAGCCCCCGTGAGGTAGGGACGACCCCAGTCAGGTCGAAACGGCCCCGGTGTGGTAGGGACGACCCCGGTGAGGTTGAAACAGCCCCCGTGAGGTAGGGACGACCCCAGTCAGGTCGAAACGGCCCCGGCGTGGTAGGGACAACCCCGGTCAGGTTGAAACGGCCCCCGTGAGGTAGGGACGACCCCGGTGAGGTTGAAACGGCCCCCGTGAGGTAGGGACGACCCCGGTGAGGTTGAAACAGCCCCCGTGAGGTAGGGACGACCCCAGTCAGGTCGAAACGGCCCCGGCGTGGTAGGGACAACCCCGGGCAGGTTGAAACGGCCCCCGTGAGGTAGGGACGACCCCAGTCAGGTCGAAACGGCCCCGGTGTGGTAGGGACAACTCCGGTCAGGTTGAAACAGCCCCGGTGTGGTAGGGACAACCCCAGTCAGGTCGAATCGGCCCCGGCGTGGTAGGGACAACCCCGGTCAGGTTGAAACGGCCCCCGTGAGGTAGGGACGACCCCGGTGAGGTTGAAACAGCCCCCGTGAGGTAGGGACGACCCCAGTCAGGTCGAAACGGCCCCGGCGTGGTAGGGACAACCCCGGTCAGGTTGAAACGGCCCCCGTGAGGTAGGGACGACCCCAGTCAGGTCGAAACGGCCCCGGTGTGGTAGGGACAACCCCGGTCAGGTTGAAACAGCCCCGGTGTGGTAGGGACAACCCCGGTCAGGTTGAAACAGCCCCGGTGTGGTAGGGACAACCCCGGTGAGGTCGAAACGGCCCCCATGAGGTAGGGACGACCCCAGTCAGGTCGAAACGGCCCCGGTGTGGTAGGGACAACCCCGGTCAGGTTGAAACAGCCCCCGTGAGGTAGGGACGACCCCGGTGAGGTTGAAACGGCCCCCGTGAGGTAGGGACAACCCCAGTCAGGTCGAATCGGCCCCGGCGTGGTAGGGACAACCCCGGTCAGGTTGAAACGGCCCCCGTGAGGTAGGGACGACCCCGGTGAGGTTGAAACAGCCCCCGTGAGGTAGGGACGACCCCAGTCAGGTCGAAACGGCCCCGGCGTGGTAGGGACAACCCCGGTCAGGTTGAAACGGCCCCCGTGAGGTAGGGACGACCCCAGTCAGGTCGAAACGGCCCCGGTGTGGTAGGGACAACCCCGGTCAGGTTGAAACAGCCCCGGTGTGGTAGGGACAACCCCGGTCAGGTTGAAACAGCCCCGGTGTGGTAGGGACAACCCCGGTGAGGTCGAAACGGCCCCCATGAGGTAGGGACGACCCCAGTCAGGTCGAAACGGCCCCGGTGTGGTAGGGACAACCCCGGTCAGGTTGAAACAGCCCCGGTGTGGTAGGGACAACCCCGGTCAGGTTGAAACGGCCCCCGCGAGGTAGGGACGACCCCGGTGAGGTTGAAACGGCCCTGGTGAGGCTCAGACGGCCCTGGTGAGGTTGAGACTACTCCAGTGAGGTTGGGACAAATAAAGGGGACCAGTATGGACTGATGAACAGGTGTAGATACAGAAGCAGAGCAACATTGAACAGAATGTTAAACTACAATGGGGAGCCTGGGGAGGGCTGGGGGGGGGATTAAGAGACCAACTGAAGGACTTATATGCATGCATATAAGATTAACCAATGGACACAAGACACGGTGCGGGGGGGGCGGGGGGGTAGGGGCCGGGGGAATATCATGGGGGGGAAAAAGGAGACATATGTAATACTCTTTGTAATACTTTAAGAAATAAAAATTATTAAAAAAAAAAAAAAATTCTTTACTAAAATAAGACAGTAACGTATAAAAACAAGTGATTAAATTTGCTCTACTATAACATTTTTGGTCTTCTAAAAAATATATATATATAACAAAATCATCTGAAAAAGTTCAGACATGGGACAGAGGCACACCCTGACCATAGAGAACAACCCCTTTCCTCCATAGGAAACCTGTGTATCTTTCACACAGTCCCTTTGTTTATGGTAACACACATAGCTGCACATTGCTGTGTCTTCCAGACACACTTGTACGGGAGGTGCTAGGGCAGTGCAAAACATGGGTAACCAGTAGTTACCACTAGCACTTCTGTTACTGGCAAAAAACAGCCGCAGTGCACATAGTGTGAAAGAGCCCATTATCAATGTCAGATTGCATCCACTGGACTCTATAAAAACAACCAAGTGCCACTTTTAAATGCTCATTGGAACAGTTTTTCTTATTAAAGGCTAGAAATGGCAGGAGATATATATATATATATATATATATATATATATATATATATATATATCCCTACTGTGACAGCCTGGCAGAGCATTACAAAGGAGAAAACCCAGCATCTGGTGATGTCCATAAGTACAAGACTTCAGGCTGTCATTACCAGGAAAGGGTTTCATCCAAGTATTAGATATGAACATTTGATTTTCAGTTTTTCATTTGTCCAATTACTTCTGAAACCCTGAAATTAAGCGATTTTGTAATAAAATCTTTAGTTCACCACATTTCTATACAATCTTTTTGTTCAACCCACTGAATTAGGGTTCGTTCACACTAGCCGTGCTGCTGTTGCAGTGTGGTGCAGTACTGCAATGCAGAGCAGCTAGGGTTAATGCAGGGTACATAGGTTTCCATCATGTTTGCGTTGATGCTAATGTGCAGTGGTGCATGTTAACACAAATGCCCTGTAGCACGCATTTTTACAGGGGAAGAAGCAAGGGGAAGAAGCAAACGCAGCGCAAAATGCATTTGTTTTGCCGTTAACACATGTGGTTAGTGGCCACGGTAGCGTTACTGATACCGCATCCGTATCAGCAAAAAAATGCAGCCACAGCATGGCTAGTGTGACATGTCCTCTGTGTGTCTTTTTCCCTGCTGCACGCATCCGCAGTGGGAAAAAAAAACTGCAGTGGATACAAGCCCTAAAAGCTGAAAGTCTTTGTTGTTTTATTAACAAGTCATTGTGATGTACAGAATGTGGGAACAGGAAAAAATTGTGTTTGAGTAGACCTCTTAATCTTACCTCAAAAGGCTCTGATACTGTGCTCTCCACGGGCGTGTCTTCCTATATCACCACGATAACATGTCTATGCATTCCCAGGGTGATGTTGGGAGATATGTCCGCGGGCATTACAAGGAGTCTCTGGAAGATTGAGAGGTTGTTCCTTCTACTGAATGGGCGGATATAAATCCGCCCACTCAGAAGAAGGAGCTGCGGCCCTGTTTCCCAAAGTTGCCATGTTAACACTGCTGCTGGTGAAGGAGCGGAGGGGAGAGCAAGAGAACCCTCCGCTCTTTTGGCTCCGTGGGCGGGATAGAACAGCAGAACTGGTGGATCCGGCCTGCGGCCACTAGTTTGCCCATGGCTGGTAGGAGCTGGTTCCCTCAGCAGTTTCCCTCCGGATAGCTGGCGCTCTCGCAGACGCACAAAAGATGCACTTTCATCCATCCGGTAAAGCAAATCATTAGAGGTCTTGGGGCAGAAAGGATCTCAACCTAGTCTCAAACTTTCTTTCAATGGGTCAGAAGCCTGGCTCGCTGGCGTGGAGCCGGGCGTGGAATTCGAGTGCCTAGCGGGCCACTTTTGGTAAGCAGAACTGGCGCTGCGGGGAGAACCTAATGCCTGCTTAAGGCGCCCGATGCCGATGCTCATCAGACCCCAGAAAAGGTGTTGGTTGATAGCGACAGCAGGACGGGGGTCAAGGAAGTTGGAATCCGCTAAGGAGTGTGTAACAACTCACCTGCGGAATCAACTAGCCCTGACAACGGATGGCGCGGGTGCCGCGGGCCCATACCTGGCTGTAGTCCTTCCAAGGAGAACTTGGAAGGCCAAAGTGGAGAAGGGTTCCATGAGAACAGCAGTTGAACATGGGTCAGTCGGTCCTGAGAGATGGGCGAGTGCCGCTCTGAGGGGACCAGCAATGGCCTCCGTTGCCCTCAGCGGTAAAGCAACTGATCCCTGGAGAAGCTGGCGGGGGCCCCAGGGAGAGTTCTCTTTTCTTTGTGAAGGGCAGGGCGCTGAGGAATGAGTTCGCCCAGAGAGAGGGGCCCTGCCTTGGAAAGCGTCGCGGTTCCGGTGAGCCCCCACTGGCCCTTGGACAAAAAATCCCGGGGAGAGTGTGTAACTCTCACGCTGGACCATACCCATATCCTCCGGGGGTGGGGTGGGGTGAGGTGGGATGGGGGTTTCGGGGCGGCGCCGGGTGGGAGCAGCGAGGCCTTGGCGGGCGGCCGCCCCCGGGTAAGGGGGGAGGTCTCCTGCTGAGCCCTAGGGCAAGGATACTGGGGTATGGGGAGTGGGGAGTGTGGGGGGGGGTGGAGGGCTGGGGGATGAGAGTCGCCAGGATGGCCAAAGAGCAGGTCCCGCCCTCTGCTGATCAAGAAGCGCCAATGCAAGCCACCCTCCTGCAGCTGGAGCCAGATGCCTGGACTTGACCAGAGCAGGGAAGGACAAGCAGGGGGCAAGCTGTCTGCAAGAAGGCAGGGGCTGAAGGGTGCTCATGGATGCTGACGGACCATTCAGATCAAGAAGTGTCCGTGGGTGACTGCGGATTTACACACACAGACACGCACACCCCCCTCCACACACACACACACACACACACACACACACACCACCACCACCAACAACAACAACAACACAAAGGTATTAATCCACCTCCGTGTAGTAAGAAGTATACTTGTACAATGTTTTGTACTTGCATTTTGTGCTATTCAAACGGGGAAGTTAAAACTCGGGATTTGGAGCAGCGGCGAGAGGATAAAAGAGAGGGGTTGACCTTTGCTGTTTCAAAATGGCAGCTGCCACCCGAACCGGTTTGGCTCAGTGGACAGAGCATCGGCCTGCGGACTAAAGGGTCCCAGGTTCGATTCCGGTCACGGGCATATACCTCGGTTGTGGGCACATCCCCAGTAGGAGGTGTGCAGGAGGCAGCTGATTGAGGTTTCTCTATCTTTGAGGTTTCTAATTCTCTATCCCTCTTCCTTCCACTCTGTAAAAAAAAAAAAAAACAATGAAATATATTTAAAAAACAAAATGGCGCCTGCCAAGTTCCTGGAGCCAAAATGGCGGGAAGTTTGCCAGGGTCACCCACATCACGGGACAGTGCATGAACACTAAGTTAGGGATCCACCTCATGCGCCGCATCCACCTGCCAGATGGCGAGATCTTCTGAAACTTCAAAGAGCTCTCCTGTGTGGTCCAGTACATTGATGAGCAGGTGATCCGGGAGTGTAGCAGCAGCAGCTGCAGCAAGAACACGGGACTGAGGAAAGCCAGGGCCATGGCTGGCAGGGCTCAAGAGACCAGAATTACCCCCGAACCTGCCGCATGTGTTTCTATAGCGTGGAAACTATTACTGTTAACTTACCTACGTTCGTCTTCGCCCTGTTCGATGAGAACCACTTCAGGTTCATCTGGCTGGAGGCAAAATACTTCATCCTGTTTGGCAGAGTCCAGAACACCTTCCAGAATGTGGAGGCACCATCCCCGCAGGCCTTCCTGGAGATGCTCTCGAACATTCAGTCCGGACACGCTGGGAGGAGCAGCTTGCATGCACTTTGTAGATTTGACCTTCTGACCGGTTTTAAAAAACAAAACAAAACAACCCTCCTTTTAAAATAGAAAAAAAAAAACCTCCTTAGAAATGACATTGATAGAGCCTTTCAACCGTAAACACTTAGGCAAGCCCATGTGGCCGGGCCCAGACTTGGTCTCTTGGCGGGGGACTGACCATTCATCCAGAGAGGGAGTGGGTGGGGGGGAGGTGGGGGGGGGGCGGGGGGGCGGGGGGGGGGAAGGGGGCGGGTGTCGACCAGATGGCCCAGCCCAAGCAAGGCTGAAGAGCCCGTCCCACCCTCTGCTGGTCCAGAAGCGCCAATGCAAGCCTCCTCCCCTAAACTTGACGCCCAACCGGGTGAGGCATTCAGTCCTCGGGGTGGCTGATTGGTCGAGCAGGTGGCTGATTTGGCTCCTCCCACCACGCTCTGGGGCTATAAAAGAAAGCAGCATCTGCTTTGCAGAGCTTTTCTCAGCCCTAGGCTTGTGGTCGCGGTCGTCGTCCTCGTTCTCCAAAGGGAACTTTCAGGGGAGAGATCTCGCCAAGTCCCAGTCCCGGGACATAGAAGCCGCTGGAGCACCTGGCTAGAGCCTGGCTGGGCTGCTGATCCAGTGAACGTGCTGTCTCCTTGTCTTTTTTTTTATTGCTAAAAGTATTACAAAGGGTATTACATATGTTTCCTTCCCCGCCCCCACCCCAGGCCCTTGACAATCCCCTGGCCTCCCTTACCCCCCAGTGTCTTATGTCCATTAGTTATGCTTATATGCATGCATACAAGTCCTTCGGTTGATCTCTTATCCCTCTCCCTCCTGCCCCCCAACCCTCCCTGGCCTTCCCGCTGCAGTTTGACAATCAGTTTGAGGAAGCTCTGCCTCTGTATCTATTATTGTTGAAAAGTTTGAACAATAATGAGTGAGTGAATGAGTGAGATCATGTGCAGACTGAGCTGTCCCAGGTTTGATCCCACTCTAGGTCACATACCCAGGTTGCATCAATTTCTCTGTCATCATTGATGTTTCTATCTCTCTCTCCCACTCCCTCCCTCTCTGAAATAAAAAATATATATTTTTATAAAAAGCTTTAATACACAGTGTACTGTTCCTTAATCGCAAAATCCGAGAGGTTTCAAATATGTTAAAATAAAGTGCACACCTTCTGAATCGCGAGTTCCAAGTGGTTTCAAACCCTTTAATACACAGTGTTCAGCACCTAAAATGCCAGGACCAAGTAGTTTCAAACGCCTTTCTAGAGTTTGCCGCTCCTTAGAAGTGCGTTTTAAGTGTTTTTATATCGCTTTTCTGCACAGTTTGAAGTTATTAGGAGTAAAATCCAAGAGTTTTCGAACACTTTTCTACACAGTTTACAGTTCTGTAGCCGTGATTTCCATGTGTTTTCAAACGCCTTTGTCCACAGTTTTCAGCCACTTAGCAATGAATTCCAAGTGATTTTGAATGCTTTCCTCCACCATTTGCAGCTCGGTGGCAGTGATTCTCAAGTGTTTCCAAACGCCTTTCTCCGTAGTTTGCATCTCCTTAGCAGTTTGTTCTGAGTGTATTCAATAGCTTTTCTACACAACTTGCTGCTTTTCAGACATCAATTTCCCGTGTTTTCAAAGGCTGTTCACAGTTTGCAGCTCTTTAGACGTCAATGCTAAGTGCTTCCAAACACTTTTCCACATACACCGTTTGCAGTTCCATAGCAGTGATTTCCAAGTGTTTCAAACACTTGTACACAGATGGCTGCTCTTTAGAAGTGAATTCTAAGTGATTTCAAACACTTTCATACACCGTGTGCAGCTCTTTACGAGTGAATTCTATCAGTGTTTTTAGTTTTCCTACACTGTTTGCAGCTCTTTAGATGTCTTTTTTATGTGTTTTTCAAACTCTTTCTTACACCGTTAGCAGCTATTTAGACTTGAAATCCATGTGTTTTCAAATGCTTTTCTTTACAGTTTGTAGCTCTTTAGAAGTGAATTCTAACTATTTTCAAACACTTTCCTACACAGTTTGTAGGACTTTAGAAGTGCATTCTACGTGTTTCCTAAGGCTTGTCTCCAGTTTGCAGTTCTTTAGAAGTGAACTCCAAGTGTTTTCGAAAGCTTTCTACGCAGTTTGCAGCCCTTGAGCATTGAATCCCAAGCATCTTCAAATGCAGTTTGCAGCTTTTTAGACATGAATTCTAAGTGTTTTCAAATCCTTATCTACACCATTTGCATCTCTTTGTCAATGAATTCTGTTTTCACACACTTTCCCACCATTTGCAGTTCTTTAGAAGTCAAGTCTATTTTCAAACCCTTTTCTACAGTTTGTAGCTCCTTAGAAGTGAATTCCAAGTGTTTTCAAACACTTTCCTACAAAGGAATATTAATTGAGCATAATGGCTTGGGTCAATTTCTGGTGTCTCTCTTCTGCTCCATTGATCTATGTCTGTTCTTGGGACTGTATCAGGTGTTTTGATTACAGTTGCTTTGTAGCATAACTTGATATCTGGACTGTGAGCCCTCCCACTTTGATGCGGCTATTCCATGTCTTTTTTGGTTCCATATAAATTTTTGGAGTGTTTGTTCTAGATCTGTGAGATATTTCATTGATAATTTAATAGGGATTAGATTGAATCTATAGAGTGCTTTGGGTATTATGGATATTTTAATATTGTTAATTCTACCAATCCATAAATATGGTTTATTCTCCTACTTGTTTATATCTTTCTCAATCTCTTTTTTCAACCTCCTGTAGTTTTCCAAGTACAAGTTTAGTCCTAGGTATCTTAATTTTTTGTTGCTATGGCAAATGGGATTGTTTGTTTAGTTTCTCTTTCTAAGAATTCATTATCTATCTATATATATAAAAGCCAAGTGACCGAATAGCGGAACGACCAGAACACCCAGAATGACTGGTGGCTATGACTCACACTGTGACAGCCAACCAGTCCAATCGGAGGAAGAGGCTGGCCAGCCAACCACCCATGGCCCCTCCCCCTTGCCGGCCCCATCCCTGATCAACCCCCCGACCTCGATCACTGAAGTGTGACCTTCAGTGATTCTAAGAAAGTAAACGCTCTCCAGCCTTCATAGACCAGGAACCCGAATGACAAGTGATCAGGAGAAAAACTGCTCACAGCCTGGACCGTCAGTCAGGTGTCCGGGAGAGGTGCCCAGCACAACCACCATCTTCCTGCGCTCACTCTCCACTGCTTCCTACCAAAGAGGGCAGCCACATCACACCACAGCCTCTCTTTAGAGGGATTGTCAGCAGGGAACTAAACTGCATGACCTGTCTAGGGAGAGGCTTAGAAACAGAAGCTGTAAGTGTCCCTAACACTAAAGCGCCTTTGAAGCTTCAACTCACCTGAAAGCCAACAGCAAATGTGTATATACCCTGCAAAGATCTTTGACACTATAACTCCCCCCAGCCAGCCCCACCCCCGACTGGCACCCCCCCACAACCCAATCAGGGGTGGGGACGGCTGGCCAACAGCCTGCGGCCCCTACCCCCAGCCAGCCCTGTCCCTAATCATCCCCCCACCCAGATTGGGGGTGGGCCAGCCAGATCCTACCCATGCACAAATTCATGCACTGGACCTTTAGTTGATGTATAAAAATGTTATTGATTTCTGGGTGTTAACTTTGTATCCTACCACGTTGCCAAATTCCTTTATTAAATCTAGTTGGTTTTTGGTGGTGTTTTAGGGTTTTCTATGTACACTCTCATGTCATCTGAAAATAATGAGAGTTTCACTTCCTCCTTTCCAATTTGGATGCCTTTTATGTTTTCTTCTTGTCTTATCACTGTGTCTAGGACTTTCAGTACCATGTGGAGTAAGAGTAGTGAAAGCAAACATCACTGTCTTGTTCCCGTTCTAAGAGGAAATGATTTTAGTTTTTGCCCATTGAGTTGGCTGTAGGTTTGTCATATATGGCCTTTATAATGTTGAGGGGTTTTTAAAAATATATTTTTATTTATTTCAGAGAGGAAGAAAGAGGGAGAGAGAGAGAGAGAGAGAAACATCAGTGATAAGAGAAAATCACTGATCAGCTACCTCCTGTACATCCCTACTGGGTACTGAACCCACAACCTAGGCATGTACCCTCAACTGAAATCAAACCCAGGACCCTTCAGTCCACAGGCTGATGCTCTATCCACTGAGCAAACCAGCCAGGGTTTATATTGAGGTTTGATCTCTATATTCCCACTTTCTTGAGAGTTTTTATCATAAGTGGGTGTTGGTTTTTTATCTAATGCTTTTTCTGCAAACATTGATATGATCATGTCATTCTTTTCTTTTTTATTTTAAATATATATATATTTATTGATTTCAGAGAGAAAGAGAGAGGGAGAGCGAGATAGAAACAACAATGATGAGAGAGAATCATTGATCATCTGTCTCCTTCAGGCCCCACATTGGGGATTGAGCACACAACCCAGCCATGTGCTCTGACCAGCAATCAAACCTAGGACCCTTCAGTCTGTAAGCCGATGCTCTATCCACTGAGCCAAACCAACTAAGGCAAGATTATTTTCTTTTAATTATTGCAGCATTCCCTTTAGCATGGTCTTACAGTGCTGGTTTGGTGGTGACAAACTTCTTTACCTTTTTTTTTGTCTGGGAAGCTCTTATTTCACCATCTATTTTGAATGACAGCCTTGCTGGATATAGTATTCTTGTTTTCAGATCCTTGCTTTTCATTACCTGGAATACTTCATGCCATTCCCTTTGGGCCTGTAGACTTTCTGATGAAAAATCAGCTGACAGCCTTATGGGAGCTCCTTTTGTAGGTAACAAATTGCTTTCGCTTGCTGCCTTTAACATTCTTTCTTTGTGTTTAATTTTTGGCATTTTAATTATGATGGTTCTGGGCATGGGCCTGTTTGTGTTCTTCTTGCCTGGGACTCTCTGTGCCTCCTGAACTTGTTTGACTTTTTCCTTCACTAGGTTAGAGAAGTTTTCTGCCATTATTTCTTCAAACACATTCTCTAGGCCTTATTGACTTTCTTCCCTTCTGGCACTCCTATTATGCAAACATTGTTATGTTTCATATTGTCCCACATTCCCTTAGCTGTCCTCTGGTTTTTAATTGTGTGTTTTTTTCTGGTTCTCTGACTGAGTAATTTTTTTCTACCCTGTCTTCTAATTCACTGATCCAATCCTCAGCCACCCCTAATCTGCTCTGTATTCTTCCCACTATGTTCTTTATTAGTGCTATATCATTCTTCATAGTTATTATAAAATTTTTCATGCTGTTGAGCATCTTTGCCATCATTACTATGAACTCTATGTCTGATAAATTTTGTATCTCCATTTTAATTAGCTCTTCTTTAGTTTGGGTGTTGGTTGTTTTTTGTTGTTGTTGTTGTTGTTCTTTGTCTGTCCATGTTGGCTGCCTGTTTGAGGTTTTTTTTACTATGTATTAGGTAGATATGCTAAGCCTCCCAATTTCTACTGCAGGAAATGTTAGATGCTGTTTCTGAATGGCCCTGAGTACCCTGTTTGGGGCTATCAGCAATCCAAAGCTTGTGGCTCCCTCTGCAGGGGCTGAGTGCCTTTGGAAAGATGTGCACCAAGGTCTGCTTTTCCTAGCCCTGGGCCCCAAATAATATCAGGCAAAGACTCAAAGCCTCCAGAGAACCACCTCTGACTGCAGTCTAATTGCATTCAGTCTTGATTAGCCTCCGGCTATGGATGACAGGGTGGGGCAAGAGGTTTTCCAACAGGGTGGGACAATTGCTTCTGCCTGCAGGCTGATTATTATTCTCAGTTTCTTAATGAGAAACTCCACAGGGTGGGACAATAGATTTTCCAAAAGGGTGAGGCAACTGCATTCTCCCCAGGCAAAAATGCCTGGATAGAGAAAAATGACCTCCACACCATGAGGGAATGACTCAGCACAGAAAACCAGGGTGTCTGCTTTCTGAGGTCTAAACCCAGAGCCCTCAACCCTGGCTTCTACTTAGACAGCTCCAGTCCACTCTTCCCTCCCTCTACTGAAGCCCACGGTGAGTGGCTGCACATGAAAAATTGTGCATTGGCCCTTTAAGAGGGTGTCTGCATTTCCAGCTGTCTCTTCCCACAGATAGCAACCCTGCTGCTATCACAGCCAGATATTATGTGGGCACCTTTCTCAGTTTTGGTGCTCAGTGCTGGGGAGCCACCATGGGGTTTAAACCCCAGAGTTCTCAGTGTGAACTCCCTACAGCTGATATATCGCCCCAGAACTTCAGCTGCTGTCTAGAGGAGCCTGGCCAGCCCTTTCACACCGCTGCACTTCCTATCAGTCTTTATGCAGTCTCCACTTTCCATCCTTGGTTATCAGGGTCCTCTCCAATGAGTCTTCAGTTGTTTATTCAGGATGATTTTTTTCCTGTATTTTAGTTGTAACTCCAGTTTGGTCCTGGAAGCACACCTGTAACTTCCACTTAGCCCAAGGCCATTTTGGAGCCAATCCAAAAACTGGTATCTTAATCCTGAAATGTTCATTTAACCATGACCTTTCCATTTCCAGTTTTGTCTCTATTGTTCTCTTTTTAAAGAAGTTCTCACCAAACTCCCTTGTCGGGAGGTATCTGGTTCCCATGCATGAAAGGGTGAGGCTCTGGCCCACTGTGTAACATCTGTGCAGCATGCCAAGTATTTAGGTAAATCAGACCTAGAAGCATTTCTTCCCGCCATTAATATCCCCACATACTGGGCTTCAGCAGAAAGCCGAGAGCATGAAAACTGAATTTCCTTCCTTGTACCTTCATTGGCCTTGTGTAATTTGTACGTCGGGGAATGCAGTGTGCCCAACGATGAGGTAACATAGCAGACATGATGAATTCCAGATGCTGAACATGGACATTTGCCTTGAACTTGCATGATCACCACTGGGGACCAATGCAGATTTTCTTAACTTACTGCTTTACGTGAAGCTAATGGAAAACCAATTGAATGATTGAAGAAAAGGTCAGAGAATCCTTTTCATTTTAAAATGCACAGAACAAAACTGAAATATTTTCATGTATTTTAAAACGAAGATTGGATGAAGGTTACCATCTCAACAGGGAAGCAAAAATAATTCACATCAGGTATCTACAATACATGACTCCATTTTTCTGGACTCTATAAATATTCAGAATGATGGGTAATACTGTAATTCTATTTGGCCTTTGTTAATTACATATATGCCATTTTTTATTTTTCACATTTCCCCTCGAAGATTTATTTTTTACTTCTAATATAATGATGCTGGTGGTTTCTGCTGGGATAGAAATTATCTCACAATGAGGAGGCTTTTATAAGCTAATGCTGCCACTGTGTGGTAATATGGAGGTATGGCACAGGTGAAGCTTTAGAAACTATTAGCAAATTTGTAAGCCAATGCTGCCATCCTGTGGTGTTATGGAGATATTGCAGGAGTAAACCTTTAGAAACCATTAACACATCAGCCAGTAATTTTTTGCCATTTACTTGGTTTTGCTTGTTTAAAATACATATCTTTATTACTAGAAGTTAAAATAGATTTTTCCTACAAGAATAAGAGAATGTACAGAGTCGTATAATTATTAAAAAAGTAAACAAAGAATGTTGTATTTTTTCTAGTAAAATAAAATAGTCAATAATTTACCCTAAAAAAAAAAATCTAGGTTAAGATAGTATGTAAGGCAAATTGTACTGGGCCTTTAGCAAGCAGAGTATTCTCAGGCTATATAATCAGAGTATAGTAAACAATGTTTCTAAGTCCCTTTCACAAGGCTAGCTTTAACCTTTACAACAAATCACACACACACACACACACACACACACACACACACACACACACACATACTTATGAATACTGAGGCAGAAATCCTCAATAATATATTAGCAAATAGATTTTGGCAGAGTATTAAGAGGATAATAAATATGGGCTCTGGGTAGGCATGCCGCTGAGAATCTGATTTACCACTAACTTTCCAAGTGCCCCAGCTTCTTCGTTTACAGAAGAAATACAGAGAATCAGTTCATCTAACTAGTGAGTTCAGCTGCGTGATCAGTGAAGTGAAGGTCTATTAAGACAGACTTACTGTATGGGTGTGGGTGGGGTTTGTGTGTGGTTGGGGGAGGTGTGGGTGTAGTGTGAGAGAGAGAGTTGAAAGAACTCAGTATATAAAGTATTTTGTACCCCTTTTGACAATATTTTCACATAAGCTTATCTTTTATAAAGGTTATTTGAAACAACTATCATTTCTTCTTATGGATGCACCTTTTTGAAAAATATATTTTGATTGATTTCAGATAGGAAGGGAGAGGGAGAGATAGAAACATCAATGATGAGAGAGAATCATTGATTGGCTGCCCCCTGAAGCCCCCCGACTCGGGATCAAGCCTGACCTGGAGTCGAACTGTGACCTACTCATTCATAGGTTGACGCTCAACCACTGAGCCACACTGGCTGAGCAGGATGCACCATTTTTGACATAACTAATCCTTTATTGTTAGGCATCTAAGTTTCTCTTTTTAATACTAGAAAATATGCTACAAAATGAATACATTCCTGCCTGATTCTTTGCCTACATTTCTGATATCTCCTTAGGACCAATTTATAGAAGTAGAATTATTATATCAACTATTGCAACATTTTTAAATTATTTTTTATTATTGACACTATTACAGAGATCCCTCAGTTGCCCTTGTCTTGCCCCCCTCCATCCAGCCCCTGCTGCTCCGCCCTGGCCTTCACCACATTGCTGTCTGTGTCCATGGGCTGTGCATATATGTTCTTTAGCGAATCTCTTCCAGATGACCCCCCATACCCATCCCCAATGAGATCTATGGGTCTGTTCCATGTGCGCCAAGCACATCAAACTCAAACGCTAACACAGGCCAAATAAACAAGGTTTAAGTTTGTGTGGGCCACAAAAAACAAAAGCTTCAATTTTCATAGAAACAGTTTATTTCAATAGACACATGCTGAATACAAAGGGCTGAAATAAATGAGTAAGTGTTAACATAAAAAAATAGAACAGGCCTGCATGTGAACAGTCAAGCCTTACACAGCAGCTCAGGGCTCCATGACTGCTTCAACAGCTGCACGAGCAGCCACTGCCCATCAGCAGGTGAGTGGATTAGAAACTGTGGTACATCTACACAAGGGAATACTATGCTGCTGTAAAAAAGTAACTCTTAACATTTGCAACAGCATGGATGGAACTAGAGAGCATTATGCTAAGCAAAATAAGCCAGTCGGAGAAAGATAAATATCACATGATCTCACTCATTTGTAAAATCTAATGAACAACATAAACCGAGGAACCAAAATAGAACCAGAATCACAGAAGCATCAAACAGATCGTCCAACCTCAGAGAGAAAGCGGGGGGTGAGGGGGTAAGAGATCAACCAAAGGAGTTGTATGCATGCATATGAGCAAAACCAATGGACACAGATGAGCGGGCAGGAGGTGAGGGCACGTGCTGGGGGTGGGAGAGGCCAGGGAGAGGTCAATGCGGAAAAAAGAGACTTATGTAATACTTTAAACAATAAATAATTTAAATTAAATAATAATAATAGAACATTTGAATAAAAATTAATATTTTTTCTTGAACATTAACTTACCAAACACTGAATAAGTGCACAAATTAATAAGCATAACACAAATAAACCTATTTTTCTTGTTCTCTGAAAGCGAAATATTTCTTGTTGTGCACACCAATCAAGTCAGTACAAGATTAATGATGTGGCCATCGGCTGCTAAAATATTCGCTGTTAGTATTAGTGGAGACAAATGGTGAGCCTGCACATTAGTGGTGTAAAGGAAATGAATGCAACATGATTATAGCAATCAGTCATTAGCGAGCGTTGTAGTTCGTTATTAATAATTATGTATAACAGGATATTGTAAAAATTAAGTTATGATATTTTTATTAAAACGTTTCTTACACACTGTTATATTGGCTGGGTCCGCGAGTTTGACATGCTTGATGTATGCCATTTACTTTTATAAGCTAATGCTGCCACCGTGTGGTGAAACTGAGACATGGCACAGGTAAACCTTTGGGAACTATAAGCATATCAGACAGTTGCTATAGGGTTCGTGACATTTACTTTTGTAAGCTAATGCTGCCACCGTGTGGTGATGTTGAGAAATGGCAGAGCTGAACCTTTAGGAACATTGAGGATCTCAACCTATATTTAGTTTCATGTCATGGCATTCTGTACGCCAATGCTGCCACCTTGTGGTGAAACTGAGAAATTGCAGAGGTCAAACTTTAAAGATCATACATACACATATAAGCCTGTCATTTTTTTTACCATATTCTGTTGTAATGTAATTCTGCCACCTTGTGGTGATACTTAGAAATAGCAAGGTAGCCCTTTAGGAACCATAAACATAGCCAGTAGTTCCATGCCATTTAATTTTATAAGCTAACTACAGGCCAGATGCACGAAATTCGTGCATCCAGCACGAATTTTAGTTTTCATGTTTTAGTTTTCATATATCCTTTCTGATTGGGGGGGGGGGGGTGTCCCCCAGCCCAGCTTGCACCCTCTCCAATCTGGGACCCCACCGGGGATGTCTGACTTCCAGTTTAGGCCCGATCGGGATCTTGCCTAAACCGGCAGTCTGACATCCCTCTCACAATCCGGGACTGCTGGCTCCCAACCGCTCACCTGCCTGCCTGCTTGATTGCCCCTAACCGCTTCTGCCTGCCAGCCTGATCGATGCCTAACTGCTCCCCTGCCGACCCGATTACCCCCAGCTGCCCTCTCCTGCTGGCCTTGTGGCCCCTAACTGCCCCCCCTGCCGGCTATCTTGTGGCTGTGGCTGCCGCCATATTTGAGCGTGGGGCAGTCAATTAGCATATTTCTTCTTTATTAGATAGGATGCTGCCACCTTGTGGTGAAACTGAGAGATGGCAGAGATAAACCTTTAGGAACTCTAAGTGTAACAGACATTGATTAATTTCAATACATTTACTTATATTTCAAAGTTTTTAAAGAGCACACTAGCACCTTTATTCTCATTTTCTTTTTTAAAAGATATTTTTTTATTGATTGAGATATTACATATGTGTCCTTATCCCCACGTTACCTCCTATCCCCCCCTTTCATGCCCTCACCCCCCTGTTTTCTGTGTCCATTGGTTAGGCCTATGTGCATGCATACAAGTCCTTTGGTTGATCTCTCCCCCTTGCCCCCACCCTACCCTATCTTCCCTCCAAGGCCCGACAGTCCAATCAATGCCTCTCTGTCTCTGGATCAGTTCTTGTTCATCAGTTTATGTTGTTCATTATAATCCACAAATGAGTGAGATCATGTGGTATTTATCTTTCATTGACTGGCTTATTTCACTTAGCACAATGCTCTCCAGTTCCATCCATGCTGTGGCAAATGGTAAGAGTTCCTTCTTTTTTACAGCAGCGTAGTATGCCATTGTGTAGATGTACCACAATTTTTTAATCCATTCATCTGTTGATGGGCATTTAAGCTGTTTCCAAATCTTAGCTATGGTGAATTATGCTGCTATGAACATAGGGGTGCATACATCCTTTCTGATTGGTGTTTTTGGTTTCTTGGGATATATTCCTAGAAGTGGGATCACAGGGTCAAATGGGAGTTCCATTTTTAGTTTTTTGAGAAAACTCCATACTGTCTTCCATAGTGGCTGCACCAGTATGCATTTCCACCAGCAGTGCAAGAGGGTTCCTTTTTCTCCACATCCACTCCAGCACTTGTTGTTTGTTGATTTGTTGATGACAGCCATTCTGACAGGTGTGAGATGGTACCTCATTGTTGTTTTGATTTGCATTTCTCAGATTATTAGTGACTTTGAGCATGTTTTTATATGTCTCTTGGCTTTCTGAATGTCCTCTTTTGAAAAGGGTCTATTTAGGTCCTTTGTCCATTTTTTGATTGGACTGTTTATCTTCCTTTTGTTAAGTTGTAAGAGTTCCCTATAAATGTTGGAGATTAAACCCTTATCAGAGATAACATTGGCAAATATGTTCTCCCATGCGGTGGGCTTTCTTGTTGTTTTTTTGATGGTTTCT
This sequence comes from Myotis yumanensis, assembly GCF_028538775.1. Taxonomy (NCBI): domain Eukaryota; kingdom Metazoa; phylum Chordata; class Mammalia; order Chiroptera; family Vespertilionidae; genus Myotis; species Myotis yumanensis. The sequence goes on from NW_027223771.1 coordinate 40,730, forward strand.
TTTGCTGTGCAGAAGCTTTTTACTTTGATGTAGTCCCATTTGTTTATTTTCTCTTTAGTTTCCAATGCCCTAGGAGCTGTATTGGTGAAGAAATTGCTTCGGCATATGTCTGAGATTTTGTTACCTTTGGATTCCTCTAGTATTTTTATGGTTTCCTGTCTTACACCTAAGTCCTTTATCCATTTTGAGTTTATTTTTGTGTGAGGTGTAAGTTGGTGGTCTAGTTCCATTTTTTTGCATGTATCTGTCCAATTTTCCCAACATCATTTATTGAAGAGACTGTCTTGACTCCATTGTATGTTCTTGCCTCCTTTGTCAAATATTAATTGAGCATATTGGTTCGGGTCAACTTCAGGGTTCTCTGTTCTATTCCATTGATCTATATATCTGTTCTTGTGCCAGTACCAGGCAGTTTTGAGAACAGTGGCTCTGTAATACAGCTTGATATCTGGTATTGAGATTCCTCCTATTTCGTTCTTCTTTCTCAGAATCGCTGCAGCTATTCGGGGTCTTTTTTTATTACAGATGAATTTTTGGAGAGTTCGTTCTAGGTCTGTGAAATATGCCATTGGTATTTTAATGGGTAGTGCGTTGAATTTATAGATTGCTTTGGGTAGTATGGACATTTTAATGATGTTGATTCTACCAATCCATGAACATGCTATGTTCTTCCATCTGTTTATGTCTTCTTCTATCTCTTTTTTCAATGTCCTGTAGTTTTCAGCATATAGGTCTTTTACCTCCTTAGTTAAGTTTATTCCTAGGTATCTTAATTTTTTTGTGTGCAATGGTAAATGGGATTGTTTTTTTAATCTCTCTTTCTGTAAGTTCATTGTTGGTGTATAAAAAGACCATTGATTTCTTGGCATTAATTTTGTATCCTGCTACATTGCTGAATTCATTTATTTATTTTTTTCAAATATATTTTATTGATTTTTTACAGAGAGGAAGGGAGAAGGAGAGGGACAGAGAGTCAGAAACATCGATGAGAGAGAGACATTGATTCAGCTGCCTCCTACACACCCCCTACTTGGGATGTGCCCACAACCAAGGTACATGCCCTTGACTGGAATCGAACCTTGGACCCTTCAGTCCGCAGGCCGACGCTCTATCCACTAAGCTAAACCGGTCAGGGCCTGAATTCATTTATTAATCCTAGTAATTTTTTGATGGAGTCTTTAGGGTTTTCTATGTACAGTATCAGGTCATCTGGGAATAGGGACAATTTTACTTCTTTACCAATTTAGATACCTTTTATTTCTTCTTCTTGTCTGATTGCATTGGCTAGCACTTCCAGTACTATGTTGAATAGGAGTGGTGAAAGGGGACATTCCTGTCTTGTTCCTGTTCTTAAGGGAAATGGTTTTAGTTTTTGCCCATTGAGTATGATGTTGGCTATTGGTTTTTCATATAAGGCTCTTATTATGTTGAGGTATGATCCTTCTATTCCCTCTTTGCTGAGTGTTTTTATCAGAAAAGGGTGTTGGACTTTGTCAAACACCTTTTCTGCATCAATTGATATGATTATGTGATTTTTGTCTCTCAATTTGTTTTTATGGTGTATCACATTTATTGATTTGCGGATATTGTACCAGCCTTGCATCCCTGGAATAAATCCCACTTGGTCATGGTATATGATCTTTCTAATGTAATGCTAGATCCAGTTTGCTAGAATTTTGTTGAGGATTTTAGCATCTATGTTCACCAGGGATATTGGCCTGTAATTCTCTTTCTTTGTGGTGTCTTTATCTGGTTTTGGGATTAGGGTAATGCTGGCTTCATAGAAAGAGCTTAAAAGTATGCTTTCCTCTTGAATTTTTTAGAATAGTCTGAGAAGGATTGGTTTTAGTTCTTCTTTGAATGTTCGGTAAAACTTCCCTGTGAAGCCATCTGGTCCAGGGCATTTGTTTGCTGGAAGCATTTTGATTACTGTTTCAATTTCATCAGTAATTATCAGCCTATTCGGGTTTTTTTATTCTTCCTGGTTGAGTTTTGGAAGCTTGTATTTTTCTAGGAATGTGTGCATTTCATCAAGGTTGTCCAGTTTGTTGGAGTAGAGGTGTTCATAGTATTTTTTTACAATCCTTTCTATATCAGTGGGATCAGTTGTTACTTCACTTCTTTCATTTCTGATTTTGTTTATTTGGGTTCTCTCTCTTTGTTTCTTGGTGAGTCTGGCTAGAGGTTCATCAATCTTGTTTATCTTTTCAAAGAACCAGCTCTTGGTTTCATTGATATTTTGTATTGGGTTTTTTTTTTGGGGGGGGGGGCGTTTTTTTTTTGGTCTCTATTTCACTTATTTCTGCTCTGGTCTTTATTATCTCCTTCCTTCTGGCTACTGTTGCTCTTTTTCTAATTCTTTAAGTTGCAGGGTCAGGTAATTTATTACCATTTTTTCTTGTTTTTTGAGGTAGGCTTGTAGAGCTATGAACTTCCCTCTCAGGACTGCTGTCATTATGTCCCATAGATTTTGGATTGTTGTGTTTTCATTGTCATTTGTTTCCAGGATGCTTTTTATTTCTTCTTTGATCTCTTTGGTAACCCAATCATTGTTTAATAGCATGCTATTTAGCCTCCAAGTGTTTGATTTTTTTCCATTGTTTTTATTGTAGTTGATTTCCAGTTTTATGTCACTGTGATTTGAGAAGATGCTTGTTATGATTTCAATCCTCTTGAATTTGAAGAGACTTTGCCTATGTCCTAATATGTGGTCTATCTTTGAAAATGTCCCGTGTGCACTGGAGAAGAATGTATATTCTGTTGCTTTGGGATGAAATATTCTGAAGATGTCAATTAAGTCCATCTTATCTAGTGAGTCATTTAGGATTGCTGTTCCTTACTGATTTTTCGTTTAGAGGATTTATCTAGTGATGTCAGTGGGGTATTAAAGTCCCCTACTATGACTGTATTGCTATCAATCTCTCCCTTGATATCTTCCAGAAGTTGTTTTATGTATTTGGGTGCGCCTGTATTGGGTGCATATATATTTACCAGAGTTATATCTTCTTGTTGTATTGCTCCTTTTAGTATTATGTAATGGCCTTCCTTATCTCTTGTTATAGCCTTTACTTTGAGGTCTATTTTGTCAGATGTAAGTATCGCAACCCCAGCTTTTTTCTCATTTCCATTTGCTGAAAAATTTTTTTCCATCCCTTCACTATCAGTCTGTGTGAATCCTTTGTTCTCAGGTGGGCATCTTCTAGACAGCAGATATATGGGTTGTGTTTTCTTATCCATTCAGCTACCCTATGTCTTTTGATTGGGGCATTTAATCCATTTACGTTTAACGTTATTATTGATAAGTACTTGTTTGTTGTCATTTTTATTCTTAATATTTGTGTTTCTTCTTGCCTTTCTGTTTCTTCTTTTTATAGCAGTCCCTTTAGCATTTCTTGCATTGTTGGCTTGGTGGTAATAAACTCTCTTGGTCCTTTTTTGTCTGTGAAGCTCCTGATTCCACCTTCAATTTTGAATGATAGCCTTGCTGGATATAGTATTCTGGGATTCAGTCCCTTGGTTTGCATCACTTTGTATATTTCATTCCATTCCCTTCTAGCGTGGTGTGTTTCTTTTGAGAAATCCATTGATATTCTAATGGGAGATTCCCTTGTATGTAACTTTCTGTCTGTCTCTGGCAGCTTTTAAGATTCGTACTTTGTCGTCGATGTTTGCCAATTTAATTATGATGTGTCTTGGTGTTGGTCTTTTGGGGTACATCTTGTTTGGGACTCTCTGTGCTTCTTGGATTTGCATGGTTCTTTTCTTGCCAATATTGGGGAAGTTTTCTGTCATTATTTCTCTGAATAGGTTTTGTATTCCTTGCTTCTCTTCCTCTCCTTCTGGTACCCCTATTATGCAGATGTTGTTTCATTTGTGTTGTCCAAAAGCTCCCTTAGGCTCTCCTCTTGCTTTTTAATTTTCCTTTCCAGTTGCTGCTGTGTTTGTGTGTTTTTTCCTACCTTGTCTTCTAGCTTGCTGATCCAGTCCTCAGCCTCTTTTAGTCTACTGTTCAAGCCTTCCATTATGTTCTTTATTGCAGCTATGTCGCTCTTCATTTCCTCTTGGTTCCTTTTCATATTGGTGACATTCTCATTCAGCTCTTTATAATTCTCATTGAGTTGTGTGTATTTGTCATTGAATTGCGTGTATTTATCATCCAGCCATTTGAGCATTCTTATAACCATTACTCTGAATTCTGTCTCTGAGAAGTTACTTGCCTCGGTTTCATTTAACTCCCTCTCTGGTGATTCTTTTTTTTCTTTCCTTTGGGGGTTGCTTTTTTGTCTCCCCATGTTTTGCTCTAACATTTTAGTTGTTTCTGTGTCCTAGATCTGACTGTTTTGCTACCCCGGTTCTTTTGAGGAGGGTGCTGCTTGTGTGATCTCTCGGATCTCCTGAGTTTGGTAATCTAGCATAGCTCCCTACTTGAGCTGTTTGGGTTTCTTGATGTAGGCCTGTGAGCTGGTAAGGTGCAACTGCAGTGTCCAGATGTCAGCAGCTGGGGAGGGATATGTTCCAATTTTTGCTGTCTTGCGTCCTTGGCTAAAATCGCCTGTGCCCAGCAGAGGCTCTCGGAGGTACCCAGGAGCTGTCTGTCAGGGTGGTAGGACTCAGGAGGCCTGCACACTGGAAAGGCACAACTGTGATGTCCAAGGTTCTGTGGCTGTAGAGTGGGAAGACTCAGTTTTTGCTGCTGTGCCTGTGGATGGATACACACGCTCCCAGTGGCAGCTCACAGGGGTACCCGTGGTGCATTTGCGACGTGGATCTCCGAGGTATGCTGAGGGGCCCTGGGGCTGAAGTTGTGCGACAGTGTCTATTGGCAGTTATTCAGGAGAGTGAATTCAGAATTTCTGCTGTGGGGCATTGCACCCCCATTTGCACAATATCGCACTCAGCAAGGCTTGCAATGGCTCCCCAGATCTGCCTATGGGATGGTGGGCTCCAGATGCCTGCCCGCTGGAAACGCGCCCACTGGCAGTGTGTTTGCGACGTGTGTGCAGGGCTCTGACGCACCCTAAAGGGCCCTGGCATTGAAATTGTGCGACAGTGTCTATTGGCATTTATTCAGGAGAGTGAATTCAGAATTTCTCCTGTGGAGCAGTGCGCCCCTATCTGTGCAATATCACACCGAGTGGGGGGCTCGAAGCAGCTCCCAGGGGCTGCCTGTGTGGTGGTGGGCTCCAGGGGTTTGCACGCTGGAAACGCCCGAATGTGGCACCCGGAGGTCTGCCGCTGGGGAGGGCGAGGCCGCACTCACCACTGCGGATGCGATGCTTCCCCGGAGGTGGAGATCCCAGGGCCTGGGAGTCTGGGGTGGGGCAGCTGGACCTTGGCTGGAGTGGCTGCTGGGTCAGCGTCCAAAGCCTGTCTGGGTGGTGGTGTGATGAGTTCCCAGACGGCCACTCTCCCCTTCAAGATGGTGTGGGCTCCGTGCCCGAGTCCGTTTGTCCTGGGAGTGCCCGCAGTGCAGCAGTCTCTCCCTGTCCGCCGGCCCCTGGCACTCCTGTAGGATCTAACTGTCCCTCACTCACTCACACACACACACCACACGCATACACACACTCTGCCTTCACCCTCTCACTCACTCACATCCTCTCCCTCACCCCCGTCCTGCCAGCCACCATCTTTTCTCAGACTCCTATTTTCTTTTTTAATATAAATTCTTTATTGTTTAAAGTATTACATGTCACCGAAACCGGTTTGGCTCAGTGGATAGAGCGTCGGCCTGCGGACTGAAAGGTCCCAGGTTCGATTCTGGTCAAGGGCATGTACCTGGGTTGCGGGCACATCCCCAGTAGGAGATGTGCAGGAGGCAGCTGATCGATGTTTCTCTCCCATCACTGTTTCTGGCTCTCTATCTCTCTCCCTTCCTTTCTGTGAAAAATCAATAAAATATGTTAAAAAAATAAAGTATTACATGTCTCCTTTTTCCCCCATTGACCTCTCCCTGGCTGCTCCCAGCCCCCAGCATATGTCCTCACCTCCCCACCCACCCACCCCCGCCACTGTCTGTATCCACTGGTTATGCTCATATGCATCATACCAGTCCTTTGGTTGATCTCTTACCAGACCGCCCCCCCTCCCACTCTTCCCTGTCTTCCCTCTGAAGTTTGACAATCTGTTTGATGCTTCTTTATCTCTGCATCTATTTTTGTTCATCAGTTTATGTTGTTCATTATATTCCACAAATGAGTGAGATCATGTGCTATTTATCGTTCTCTGATTGGCTTATTTCACTTAGCATAATGCTCTCCAGGTCCATCCATGCTGTTGCAAGTGGTAAGAATTTCTTCTTTTTTACAGCAGTGTAGTAGATGTATCACAGTTTTTTAATCCACTCATCTAATGATGGGCACTTGGGCTGTTTCCAAATCTTAGCTATGGTGAATTGTGCTGCTATGAACATAGGGGTGCATGTATCCTTTCTGACTGGTGTTTCTGATTTCTTGGGCTACATTCCTAGAAGTGGGATCACTGGGTCAAATGGGAGTTCCATTTTTAATATTTTAAGGAAACGCCATACTGTTTTTCACAGTAGCACCTTTATTCTTGTCACAGATGCTCTTTTGAACGGTGTTGCATATAAAAATGTTGCTACCGTTTGTATCCCCTGAGGTCCCAGATCACACGTGGGACTTAGGTTCATCAGAGGGCCTCTTGCATTCTTTTCTCTTTTTAAAAAAATATATTTTTATTGATTTCAGAGAGGAAGGAAGAGGGAGCGAGAGATAGAAACATCAATGATGAGAGAGAATCATTCACTGGCTGCCTCCTGCATGTCCCCCTACTGGGGATGGAGCCCGAAACCAGGGCATGTGCCCTAGACCAGAATCAAACCTGGGACCCTTCAATCTGCAGGTCAATGCTCTATCCACTGAGCCAAACCGGCTAGGGCAAGCCTCTTGCATTCTTAATGTGAGACGGTCAAGGAGGATTGTTCAAGTACCCGGGCATTAGCCCGAGAGGCAGAAGGACAATAGAGTGCAGCATCCTGGTACAACAGGAGGAGCTCCCAGAAAGAGGATGTGGCCACTGGAGCCGGTGGTTACAAGCACAGCCCCTGCATCCCAATACCATCCCTATGTATTCTTTTCCTTTTACGGGCTCCATTCAGGTAATTTTGGACTATGTATTTCTTTAAATCACTTTCTTTTCCTCCATAGTTCTTTATCTACCTGCTAGAGGCCCGGTGCACAAATTCATGCACCAGTGGGTCCCTCAGCCTGGCCTGCAGGATCAGGCCAAAACCAGCTCTCCAACATCCCCCAAGGGGTCCTGGATTGCAAGAGGGTGCAGGGCAGCCCAAGGGACCCCACCGGTGCACAATCGGGACCAAGGAGAGACACAGGAGGGCTCCAGGTGTGTCTGGCCCATCTTGCACAGTCCCAATCAGCTGAACCCCAGCAGCAAGCTAACCTACCAGTTGGAGCATCTGCCCCCTGGTGGTCAGTGCACGTCATAGAGACTGGTCGACTGGTCAACTGTCTGCCCCCTGGTGCCCAGTGCACATCATAGCAAGCAGTTGAGTGGCCTTAGCATATCATTAGCATATTATGCTTTGATTGGTTGGATGGCTGACCAGTTGACTGGACACTTAGCATATTAGGCTTTTATTATCTATATATATAAAAAGGCAGCTACCATAACAGCCAAAACGACCTAACACTTAGTCACTATGACGCCCACTGTGGCCAGCTAACCAGCCGGATCAGGGAGTGGGGCCAGCAGCCAACCTCGTGGCCCCTCCCCCTGCTGGCCTGCACCTGATCGGACTCTCCCACCCCGATCAAGAGCAGGGCCTGGAGAAAATGGCGGAGGCTTAGACGGACGTGTTGGTGCTTCGTCCCGGACCAGATAGGGGCGAGCAGCTGAAACAGGTAACAATCAGCCCGATCAAGCTGGGGAGGTTCAGCTGAGAGACAGTCTGCAGCCAGGAAAGACAGAAAACTCCTAAAAAATGCGGATGGTTAGAGATTGAGGCTGAAACCTCCCTCTGGGCACCAGCGCAGCGGCGAGACCGTGCCATCTCAGGCAGCGTTTACCAGCATCCAGAGATCGGCTACTAACCCGGAGGCAACGATTCGCAAACAGCGCGACTGCAAGAGCCAAGGGGAGACCTGCACCCCTCCACGGAAAGGTTAGACTTACCTCAAAGGTGCGGTTCGCAGTTCAGGTTGGAGCGAGGAACGTGCGCGCGGGCGCAGGGGGAAATCTGCGTCCGCCAAAATCCGCGCTCTCCAAAATCCGTGCCTATAGAGGCCAGCGTGTCTCGCAAGGGGGGAGGGCTCCCGCAGGGCTGCTGCCAGAAGGTAACACTATAAATGAGCCCATAGTTGGACTGGACAAAAGGGCTGCCTCAGAGTTTCCCTGATAGCCGGCTACTTGTTGTTGCCAGGGGCTTGAGCGCGCGCAGACACTCCGCGCGGTTCTGGAGGGTGGAACCCTGCGAGTTCGAACAGCTTCCCAGGCTCTAGTTTACATACTTCCTCTTACTTCTGTGAGTTTGATTGTTGAGCCCAGTGCATGTGAGTGCCCAGTTGGGGTCACTAGCAGAGCTTGTAGGGGAAGATTGATTTTGGGGAGCCTGGGAAACAGAGCTGGGAGTGGCGCCGGGGGAACCACCTCTGGGCGGAGCTGGTTCAGGTACAATAGAGAACTGGTCGGAGAGAACTTATAGCCTCGGAGGTCAACCCAGACACACTGCCACCCAGAGGCAGAGCCACGAACTGACTCCTCTATAAATACAGATAAGGCATTAAGGACTGTGGCCTGCAACAAGGAGGAACAGTGTATCAGAGGGAAAGTCAACATTCTCCTGAATTCCGGGCATGCCAATAAGAAGAGTAGAAGATCTGAAGCACCTGCATTAATGCACATTTTTATTTTTATTTTTTTAAATTACTTTTTCTCCTTTTAACTAAGAAAACATTTTTCTTTCTTTTTTTTTTTTCTTTTTCTTTTTCTTTTTTCTTTTTCTCCATCACCCGATTTTGCCCTTTCAGCTACTACATTTTTATTTTTAACTAGTATTATTACCGCTACCATTTTACCAGTTTTTAAAGAGTCATCTTATCTTGTCTTTATTTTATTTTGGGACTAATGTTCTCCATTCTATTTTCATCGTTCCTTTAGCAACATTTTTCTCTACCTCAATTTGCCTCTGTGCTAAACAGTCTTCCCCACTTTTTCCCTTTTGCTGTCCTGTTTCTCTTACCCTACTCCAGCTTTAGATCTTCCCTATTCTTTTTACCCTCTGTCAAAATTTAACCCTGCTTAAATATCCTATGTCCAATCCCCTGTTCTAAATCCTTATACACCTTTCCCTTATCTTCCTTCACTATCCATTTTTTTTTCTCTCTCTTCTTCTTCTTTTCTCTCTCTATTGTTTTATCGTTGTTTGCCTGATTGACGAGTATATTGTTTTTCTTTTCTTTTTTTCTTTTTTTGATCGTTTGTGAGGTTAGACTGCTTATTCTTTTTATTTTCCTGCCCCTCCCTCTCCCCCCCGCCCCCCTGGTTATTTCTGCGCTTCTCTGTCCCCTTGCATCACTTGATATTATTGGTTGTTTGTAGTTTGTATTCATCTCCAGGAATCTGTTGCTGCAATTTGTTGTTATTAGTGGCGGACCTATAGGAGTTTTCTCCTCACATAAATAGTCTCTCCCCCTTTTACACTTCACTCTCTTTTCTCTCTTACTTTTTTTCTTCTTCTTTTTTTTTTCTTTTTTTCCTCCTCTTTTTCCCCTCCCTTTTCCAATCTCATTTTTGCACTCCTTTTTTTTTCTTTCTTTCTTTTTTCTCTTCTACCTTTTTCTCTTCTTTCCCCCTTATCTCCCAACTCTCTTAGCTCGGGTGGCCACCTTTATTTGGGGTTAGTAATATCGTAAATACAATAGTGTTCAGTGCCTGGTACGTTGTGCCTTGTTGTGTTGTATTTTGTGCCTCTAAATCAACGCAACAGATTCAAGCAACAGCGGCCTCCTGATCACCACACGCTCTGCCTGGGGAACAGTTGCTGCGTCTGAAGCCTCCCTCCACCAGCCAGAAGAGCCACCACAACTGTGAACAGCACCCATCAGAGGCCCTGCTATCAACAGAGGAGCCGCTGCTACCACAACCGCCCAAGGAGCAACCACAGACCGAGGAGCCACTGCCACCCAGGGAGCAGCCACTGCCACCCAGGGTCCAGCCACTGAACGATTCAACAACTAGTAATGTCAGTGAGATCAAACATGGGTAGACAAAGAAACCCCCAAAGGAAAGAAAAGGAGGACTCGCCAGAAAAGCAGCTAAGTGAGACAGAGATATGCAACATGACGGAAAAAGAATTCAGAATAAGGTTCCTAGAGTACATGCACCGGATGTTCAAGAAGCAAGAAGAAACAGATGAAAAACTCAACTACGTATGCAAGAAGCTAGAAGAAACAGATGAAAAAATCAACAACTTAAGTAAGTCCCAAGAAGAAATGAAGAGCGACTTAGCTGCAATAAAAAACACCATTGAAAGTATCAACAGTAGACTGGGAGAAGCGGAGGACCGAATCAGTGAATTAGAAGACAAGGAAGCAAAACACACTCAAACTGTACTGCAAATGGAGAAAAAAATTAAAAGACAGGAGGAGAGCCTAAGGGAACTTTGGGACAACATGAAACGAAGCAACATACGAATAATAGGGGTGCCAGAACAACAGAAAGATGAACATGGATTAGAAAACCTATTCGAAGAAATAATATCAGAAAACTTCCCTGAGGTGGGGAAGAAAAAAGTCACACAAGCCCAGAGAGTCCCAAACAAGGTGAACCCGAAAAGACCCACACCAAGACACATCATAATTACCATGGCAAATGTTCAGGATAAAGAGAGAATCTTACAGGCTGCAAGAGAGAGACGGAAAGTAACATACAAGGGATCTCCCATTAGATTATCAAATGATTTCTCAACAGAAACACATCAGGCCAGAAAAGAATGGACGGAAATCTACAAAGTGATGCAAAGCAAAGGACTGAATCCAAGAATACTCTATCCAGCAAGGCTATCATTCAAAATTGAAGGGGAAATAAGAAGCTTCACAGACAAAAAAGGGCTAAGGGAGTTTATCACCACCAAGCCAGCCATGCAAGAAATGCTAAAGGGACTGGTGTAAAAGAAGAAATATCAAGCTCAGAAAGAAAACAGCCACACACACACACAAAAAAGAAATGGCTACAAACAAGTACCTTTCAATAATAACTTTAAATGTAAATGGACTAAATGCTCCAACCAAAAGACATCGAGTGGCTGAATGGATAAAAAAACATGACCCATACATCTGCTGTCTACAAGAGACCCACCTCATTGGAAAGGACTCACACAGACTGAAAGTGAAGGGATGGAAAAATATCTTTCACGCAAATGGAAAGGAAAAGAAAGCTGGGGTAGCAATACTTATATCTGACAAAATACATCTCAAAGTGAAGGCCATAACCAGAGATAAGGAAGGCCACTTCATAATACTAAAGGGATCAATACAACAAGAAGATATAACCCTGGTAAACATATATGCACCCAATGCAGGAGCACCCACATACATAAGAAAACTTCTGGAAGATATCAGGGGAGATATCGACAATAACACAATCATAGTAGGGGACTTTAATACACCATTGACATCACTGGATAAATCCGCTAGACAAACAATCAGCAAAGAAACAGCAATCCTAAATGACTCACTAGATCAGATGGACTTAATTGACATCTTCAGAACACTACACCCCACAGCTGCAGAATATACATTCCTCTCAGGTGCTCATGGGACATATTCAAAAATAGACCACATATTGGGTCACAAGCAAAGTCTCCACAAATTCAAGAAGATTGAGATCATAAAAAGCATCTTCTCAGACCACGATGGCATAATGTTAGAAATAAACTACAATAAAAACAACCCAAAATACTCAAACACTTGGAAGCTGAATAGCATGTTATTAAATATTGATTGGGTTACCGATGACATCAAAGAAGAAATTAAAAACATCCTGGACACTAATGACAATGAAAACACAACAATCCAAAACCTCTGGGACACAATGAAAGCAGTCCTGAGAGGGAAGTTTATAGCTCTACAGGCCTATCTCAAAACACAAGAAAAAATGGTAGTTAATCATCTAACTCTACAACTCAAAGAATTAGAAAGAGAGCAACAAGAAAACCCCAGAGTGAGCAGAAGGAAGGAGATAATAAAGATTAGAGCAGAAATCAATGACATAGAGACCAAAAAAACAATACAGAAAATCAATGAAACCAAGAGCTGGTTCTTTGAAAGGATAAACAAGATTGACAAACCCCTCGCCAGGCTCACCAAGAAGCAAAGAGAAAGGTCCCAAATAAACCAAATCAGAAATGATAGAGGCGAAATAACAACAGACCCCACAGAAATACAAATGATTGTTAAACAATACTACGGGCAACTCTACTCCAACAAACTAGACAACCTGGAGGAAATGGACAAATTCCTAGAAAACTACAACATTCCAAAACTCAATCAGGAAGAATCTAAAAACCTCAATAGGCCAATAACTATGGAAGAAATTGAAGCAGTCATCAGAAAGCTTCCAGCAAACAAAAGCCCAGGGCCAGACGGCTTCACAGGGGAGTTCTACCAAACATTCAAAGAAGAACTAAAACCTACCCTCCTCAGACTACTACAAAAAATTCAAGAGGAAGGAACACTTCCAAGCTCATTCTATGAAGCCAGCATCACCCTAATACCAAAACCAGGTAAAGACATCACAATGAAAGAGAATTACAGGCCAATATCCCTCATGAACATAGATGCCAAAATCCTCAACAAAATCTTAGCAAATCGGATCCAGCAGTACATCAGAAGGATCATACACCATGACCAAGTAGGATTTATCCCAGAGATGCAAGGATGGTACAACATCCGTAAATCAATAAATGTGATACATCACATAAACAAATTGAAAGAAAAAAACCACATGGTCATATCAATTGATGCAGAAAAAGCATTCGACAAAATCCAACACCCATTTTTGATAAAAACTCTCAGAAAGGTGGGAATAGAAGGATCATACCTCAACATAATAAAAGCCATATATGACAGGCCCACAGCCAACATCATACTCAATGGACAAAAACTAACACCATTTCCCCTAAGAACAGGAACAAGACAGGGATGCCCACTCTCACCACTCCTGTTCAACATAGTACTGGAAGTATTAGCCATTGCAATTAGGCAAGAAGAAGAAATAAAAGGCATCCAAATTGGAAAAGAGGAAGTAAAACTGTCCTTATTTGCAGATGACATGATATTATACATACAAAACCCTAGAGACTCCATCAAAAAGCTACTAGACTTAATACATGAATTTGGCAATGTAGCAGGATACAAAATTAACCCCAAGAAATCTGAGGCATTTCTATACACCAATAGTGAACTTTCAGAAAGAGAGATTAGAAAAACAATCCCATTTACCATCGCACCAAAAAAATTAAGATACCTAGGAATAAACTTAACTAAAGAGGTTAAAGACCTCTACTCAGAAAACTACAGGACGTTGAAAAAAGAGATAGAGGAAGACATAAACAGATGGAAGAACATACCATGTTCTTGGATTGGTAGAATCAACATCATTAAAATGTCCATACTACCCAAAGCAATCTATAAATTCAACGCACTTCCCATTAAAATACCAATGGCCTTCTTCAAAGATCTAGAACGAACTCTCCAAAAATTCATCTGTAATAAAAAAAGACCCCGAATAGCTGCAGCGATCCTGAGAAAGAACAAAGTAGGTGGGATCTCAATGCCAGATATCAAACTGTATTACAAAGCCACTGTTCTCAAAACTGCCTGGTACTGGCACAAGAACAGACATATAGACCAGTGGAATAGAATAGAGAGTCCAGAAATTAGCCCGAACCAATATGCTCAATTAATTTTTGACAAAGGAGGCAAGAACATACAATGGAGCCAAGATAGTCTCTTCAATAAATGGTGTTGGGAAAATTGGACAGATATATGCAAGAAAATGAAACTAGACCACCAACTTACACCATACACAAGAATAAACTCAAAATGGATAAAGGACTTAAATGTACGACAGGAAACCATAAAAATTCTAGAAGAACACAAAGGCAACAAAATCTCAGACTTATGCCAAAACAATTTCTTCACTGATACAGCTCCTAGGGCAGTTGAAACTAAAGAGAAACTGAACAAATGGGACTACATCAAAATAAAAAGCTTCTGCACAGCAAAAGAAACCATCAACAAAACAACAAGAAAACCCACCTCTTGGGAAAACATATTTGCCAACGTCATATCTGATAAGGGCTTAATCTCCAAAATTTATAGGGAACTCATACAACTTAACAAAAAGAAGATAAACAATCCAATCAAAAAATGGGCCAAGGATCTAAATAGACACCTTTCAAAAGAGGACATTCAGAAAGCCAAGAGACATATGAAAACATGCTCAAAGTCACTAATCATCCGAGAGATGCAAATCAAAACAACAATGAGGTACCATCTCACACCTGTCAGAATGGCCACCATCAACAAATCAACAAACGACAAATGCTGGAGAGGATGTGGAGAAAAAGGAACACTTGTGCACTGCTGGTGGGAATGCAGACTGGTGCAGCCACTATGGAAGGCAGTATGGAGGTTCCTCAAAAAATTGGAAATGGAACTCCCATTTGACCCTGTGATCCCACTACTAGGAATATATCCCAAGAAACCAGAAACACCAATCAGAAAGGATATATGTAACCAGATGTTCATAGCAGCACAATTCACCATAGCTAAGATCTGGAAACAGCCTAAGTGCCCATCAGTAGATGAATGGATTAGAAAACTGTGGTACATCTACACGATGGAATACTATGCTGCTGTTAAAAAGAAGGAACTCCTACCATTTGCAACATCATGGATGGAACTGGAGAGCATTATGCTAAGTGAAACAAGCCAGTCAATGAAGGAAAAATACCACATGATCTCACTCATTCATGGATAATAAAGACCATTACAAACTTTTGAACAATAATAGATACAGAGGCAGAGCTGCCTCAAACTGATTGTCAAACTGCAGTGGGAAGGCCAGAGAGAGTTAGGGGGCAGGAGGGAGGGGAGTAAGAGTTCAACTGAAGGACTTGTATGCATGCATATAAGCATAACTAATGGACATAAGACACTGGGGGGTAAGGGAGGGTAGGGGTTTGTCAAGGGCGGGGGGGAAAAAGGACACTTATGTAATACCCTTTGTAATACTTTAAGCGAAAAATAAAAAAATAAAAAAATAAAAAAAATAAAAAAAAAGAGCAGGGCCTGCTGGCCAAATGCCCCCATCCGCCCCACCCCAGCCAGCTGTGGCCCCGATCAGCCCACCCCACCACGATAGGCCTGCAGCCCCTCCCCCTGGCCGGCTCACCCCTGATTGCACCCCCCACCCCAATAGGGGGAAGGGCTGGCCAGCCAACCTCCTGCAGCCCCTGCCCCCAGCCAGCCACCCCCCAATGGGCTCCCACCACCATAATCGGCCCGCAGCCCCTCCCCCTGGCCAGCCCTGCCCCCGATTGGCCCCTCCCCCCACCCGGCCCCACCCCAGATCAGCCCCCCACCCCGATCAGAGGCAGGGCCAGCTGGCCAACCACCCATGGACCCTCCCCCAGACTGCTGGCCCCTGATTCCTCCCTCCCACCCAACACCAATCAGAGGCAGGGCCACCGGCCAATCGCCCACGGCCCCTTCCCCCAGCCGGCCTGGCCCTGATTGGGGGCCAACCTTCCACCATCTCCTCTTCCCAACAGGCCCAGCCCCCATCCACCCTGACTGGGGCCGGGCCGGCCGGACCGCACCCATGCACGAATTTGTGCACTGGGCCTCTAGAATAGGATAATATAGCAATATCTGCTTTAAATGTTTAAAAGTTGTCTCTCCTCACTACCATAATGCATAGAAGCTCTAAGGCAACCTGGCCCAGCAGAACCTTCTGTGATGGTGGGAATGTCTGTCTGTGTGTGTCCAATACCAATAACCACTAGCCCCCTGCAGCTGTGGATCCCTTAATTGCTTCAAGGGTGTCAACCACAACTCTCACATTTTAATTCTATGTCGTTTTGGAATTGAAGCATAGTAATGATCCCTCCTTTGGGAAAACTGCTGTTCAAAACTGCTGTTTTGAAGTTCTCTGCTATTTCTTGCTAGTCCCTTGTTCCATAAGCCAACTTTGTTATTTTTAGATGGTCTCTTATTCTGTAAAAATAGCTTTGTTTTTTAGCTTGAATAATAGAAAAGATAAACTTTAACTGTCTGACCTTGCAAGCTAGCCATCTAAAGGGGCTGATAAGCTGATACTGATAATATTCTCATGCCAGGTGTTTGTTAGATATGATATGTACTCAAGGTTACAAGTTGTCTGTATAGATATGACAGGCGTTTGTTAGATATGATATATACTCAAGGTTACAAGCTGTCTGCAAAAATAATTTACACAAAGACCTAGAAGGATATAAAAAGGGAATACTCCTTTGTTCAGATTTGACAGAGACATTCTGCTCTGAAGCTGCATGTAATAAAGATGACTCCTAGCTAATTGGCTCATTAAGGCGTCTTGTATCTAGCTCACTGATTTATGATACAACAGAATATAAAACAGAAATAGCCACGGCGGGGGGGAGGGGGGGCTGGTGGCCACGGCATTGGGCAGCACAGCTCCAGGCAGAGATGACTCGGCTGTGTTTACTGCAGCGCTCCCGGCCCCAGATGAGTCCCTGGAGTCTCAAGTTGCTCGATAAACATTCATTTTCACTTAATGAATGAATACGTGGCTGCAGAGAAGGCAGCTGAGGACCTCGGTGAGCAAGAAGTTGGGGTGACGAGGAGGGAAGCGTTGTGGTCAAAGCAGATGGAGTTCAAGGACGAAGGAAATGGGGGGGTGTTATTGGCCATCCTGCCTAGTCCAAGGGGTGTGAGGAGGGTCCCACTTTGCTGACTTCCCTGGAATGGCATGAGTTAGTGGTCACGTAACCGGACAACCACTGGGTCGGCGCTGCCTGTCACTACTTGAGCCAGCAAAGCAGAGACAGGGTTGAATCATATGTGGGCGTTTATCCCAATCCTGCCGGCAGCATGAGAGGGCAGCAGGTCTGTTCTGCAGCCCCCATAAGCCAGCTGCTTGTACGGGGCAGGACAAGGATTACCTGGGGAAGTAGGAGGCTGGGGTGGGACTCCACTGTTTGGACAACAAGGTTGTTCATCTCTCCATGATGATAGGCAGTTCTCGAATGAGAATGGTTCCAAGGTTGACTCCCAGGTTCAAGGCTGACTCCCAGGTCTGGGAGCTTACAACTCCCAGCCAGGTCAGCATGTCCTTTCTTTACCCAACACAAGGCAATCATGGTTAACAGAGCTTGATTAACATTTCCCATACCACAGCTAGTGCCCAGTATAGCCAGAAATATTTCCCATAACCATAGCTAGTCCCCAATATTTCCCATAACCATAGCTAGTCCCCAATATTTCCTATAACCATAGCTAATCCCCAATATAGCCAGGTTAATATTTATTGATACACTATAGCTTGATTAATATTTCCCATAACCATAGCTAGTCCCCAATACAGCCAGAAATATTTCCCATAACCATAGCTAGTCCCTAATATTTCCCCTAACCATAGCTAGTCCCCAATATTCTATTTTTGCCCCTAACAGTCAGAGGTTGGAATGGACGGCCAGGGAAGGCAGGGGCACAGGAAACAGGGCTTCCCTGCGGCACATCTGGGCAGATGTCCACTGCTGTGCTGCCACCGTGACAGGAGTTCCCTTCTGGGGTGGCCTTGTCCCTGGCCCTTTGCGAGAGCCCCAGCCCCTTAAGAAGACTGTGGAGTTGATCACTGTGACCTCACAGGACGCGGGGAAGGTTCCTTACACACACGGATATTGTCATCAGTATCACGGTGAACGAGCTTCATTCCTCTCTGGTCACTGCTCGGGGTTGTATCCCAGGCTGTGCCCCCCCCCCCTACTCCCAGCCTGAGATTCTGACCCTGGACCCCATCAGTCCAAGTTTGACACACCCCTCTACCTGTCAGGTCTCCAGGTGCAGACTGGGACTGTCGCTCTAGCCACGCCCGTTGTCCTCTCTCCCTGTGTGTGTTTGCGGGGCCGGGGGAGAGTAATGTCAATCCCATTTACAAGGTGTGCTAACTGGATAGGGCAGTGGTTCTCAACCTTCCTAATGCCCGACCCTTTAATACAGTTCCTTGTGTTGTGGTGACCCCCAATATCATTGTTACAAATTGAACATAATTAAAGCATCGTGATTAATCACAAAAACAAATGTAATTATATGTGTGTTTTCCGATGGTCTTAGGCGACCCCTGTGAAAGGGTCGTTAGATCCCAAAGGGGTCGCGACCCACAGGTTGAGAACCGCTGGGATAGAGCAATCACACCAACTCTTAGGACAGAGAGGTCATTGCTATGGAATGAGAGACCACTGAACCGTTCTAGCAACCCCCCCGCCCGAAAATAAGACAAAGACATTCCATGGGAAGAAGCCAGCGTTTTCTGGTCTACTAGATTAGCAGTTCACTCTTCCCGCGCATTGATCTACGAGCCCCCATTTTTCTGGGGGAAACCAATCCCCCGCGGGCTTGCTCCGTCTCTTTTTTGCTGCCCTTGTGGTTGGTTCCCTGCAAGTGTGGAGTTTTGTCGTGTTTGCAGGCGTGGCAGCAATGCGCTTTGCACCTGGTACTCCCGCAATCTCCGGTCTGTCCTGTGTGCGCCTCTAATCTTAGAAGAAAAGGTTATACTGCGTCTCTCCCTGGATTGACTTGTATTTTAAGTTAAATTCATTGCTATTGTGATTATGACCACTAGATGGCAGTAAAGACCGCACAATGAAACAGACTTAAAAAAAATTTTTTTTATTGCTTTCAGAGGAGAGAGAGAGAAACATCAATGAGAGCGAATCATTGATCGGCTGCCTCCTGCACACCCCACACTGGGGATGGAGCCCGCAACCCAGGCATGTGCCCTGGCCGGGAATCGAACCGTGACCTCCTGGTTCATGGTTGGACGCTCAACCACTGGGCCAGCAGTGAGCACTGTGAGTCCACAGCTCTTTAAAGCAGCCTTTCAAGTGCCCACAGGCCAGACCCTGCGAGATGTGATCTCCGATTCAGGGGTAAGGAGACCGAGTTCAGAGACAGGAAGTGTCCCCAACAAAAGGTGACCGGCCCGCCGCTCAAGTTCTGGCCTCAAAAGTCCACGCACCGGCCTGGAGCGTCAGGGCTTCGAATATTTGAACATCCCTTGCTCTGAAGTGCACCGGGGTTCGTTCATCAGACACAGTGATGGGGCGCCTACCGGGCACCCGGCCTTGCGCGGGGGGCGGGGCCAGCAGAGATGAAGGGAGTTTGTCCTGGAGGAGCTGACACATGAAGCGAGTGGGCAGGTTTCCCCGGGGAGCCCCTGAGGTTTTGGAAAACCAGAAGTCTGGAGAGCTGGCCCCTCAAAGCCGGGGACGCAGGACAATCTGTGTGTATTTGGAGTCTGCATCGTCCTGTGCCCACAGGGCCCCTCATTTCATTGTAGGTAGTTGTGCTTTTTTTTTTTTTCCTCTCTGTAGACTCTGAGCTGGAGAAATGGCTCCATGGGCATCTGAGGGTTCGAGCAGCACTGTCCTGCCCTGTGACTTTTCCCGACCCCTGACCCTTCGTGCATGGCCCCCTCTGCCCAACCAGTTGGGGATGAGCCGGTGCAGCTGGACTGACAGGTGCGCGCCGTCACCAGGCCCTTTCATTGAGCTTCTGGAAGATGGAGCTTGTCTGTCCCGTCTCTGCACACACACACACACACGCACACACACACACACACACACACACCACACACACAAACGCACATATAAACACAAACACACAAACATACAAACACACAAACACACCATACACACACAAACGCACATATAAACACAAACACACAAACATACAAACACACAAACACACACAAACATACAAACACACAAAAATACACAAACACACCACGCACACACACAAACGCACATATAAACACAAACATACAAACACACAAACACACCACACACACACACAAACGCACATAAACACACAAACACACAAACACACCACACACACAAACGCACATAAACACACAAACACACACAAACATACAAACACACACAAAAATACACACACACACACACACACACACACAAACTAGTACAAAACCCACAATCTGTGACATAAATGAATGACTTATGATCTTCCCTGTGGGTTTACAGAGCGAGTGACTTGGAAGTTGGTTTGGTTTTGGGCAAAGCCGACATAAGCTGTTAGAAATGAGGAGGCCGGGTGCCCGTGGGAGGGGCCGTCGGGCGGGAAGGGGCCCCCACAAGGCTTGTGGGGGGCTACTGATGCTCTAGTTCTCGCTCCGGTGTGGGGCCTGTGAGAGGGTTCACCTTGTGAAAATACACTGCACTGTACCCTTAAAATATGTGCAATTAAAAAAAATTTTTATTGATTGATTTTAGAGAGAAAGAGGAAGAGAGAGAGAAACTGCGATTGCCGTTCCACTGGTTCATTTTTTGATTTTTTAGGACATTTTTCCATTCATTTTTAGAGGGAGTGGAAGAGAGAGGGAAAGACAGAGAGAAACATCGATGTGAGAGAAACACATCAATTCGGTGCCTCCTGCATGTGCCCTGGCCAGGGCCCAGGCCAGGGAGGAGCCTGCAACCAAGATACATGCCCTTGACTGGAATTGAACCCGGGACCCTTCAGTCTATAGGCCGACCCTCTCTCCACTGAGCCAAACCAGCTAGGGCATGGTTGATTTTCTTTTTTAATCTTCATTGTTGAGAGTATTACAGATGTTCCCTCCTCTCCGCCCCCTCCCCCATTTCTCCCCTCTACCCAGTTCCTGCCCTGCCCAGGCCTTCATCACTCCATTGTCTGTATCTATACTAATAAAAGGTAATATGCTAATTAGACCGGACGTCCTTCTGGACAAAGCCACGGTGGTGGGGCCGAGGCAGAGGCAGTTAGGGGCGATCAGGCCAGCAGGGGAGAGCAGTTAGGGCTATCAGGCTGGCAGGGGAGAGCAGTTAGGGCAATCATGCCAGCAGGGGGAGCAGTAGGGGCATCAGGCATGCAGGCAGAGTGGGTTGGGTGATCACACAGGCAGCCAGGTGAATAGTTAGGAGTCAACGGTCCCAGATTGCGAGAGGGATAGCCAACTGCTGGTTTAGCGGGATCAGACCTAAATCAGCAGTCAGACATCCTCCAAGGGGTCCCAGATTGGAGAGATTGTAGGCCGGGCTGAGGAACCTTCCCCCCACACCCCCCCTCCCCCCCCATACACACATGAATTTTTGTGCACAAATTTTGTGCACCGGGCCTCTAGTATATCTATAATAATAAAAGCATAATATGCTAATTAAACCGGATGAGCTTCTGGGCAAAGCCCAGGCTGCCAGGGAAGCCCTGGTCCCAGGTGCCTACTGGAGGCCAGAGGGAAGCCTGGGTCCTGGGTGCCAGAAGGAAGCTGGTGCCGGCAGCTGGCGGAAGGAAGGCCTACACTTGCATGAGTTTCATGCATCAGATCTCTAGTATTCATATAAGATCTTTGGTTAATCTCTCCTGCTCCTCCACACACCCCCTTCTCTCTGAGATTCATCAGTCTGTTCCATGTTTCCATGCCTCTGCTCTATTTTATGCATCAGTTTATTTTGTTCATTAGATTCCTTGTTCGTTTATTTTTATTTTTAGGTACAATTGGTGATAGATATGTATTTATGCCATTTTATTGTTCATATTTTTATCCTTTCTCCTCCTCCCCCCCTTTCTCCCCCTCTTTCTCCTCATTCCCCCTCCCCCTCTCCTCCTCCTCTTCTAAAAAATACCCTTCAACATTTCATATAATACTGGTTTGGTGGTGATGAACTCCTTTAGCTTTTTCTTGTCTGTGAAGCTCTTTATCTGACCTGCAATTCTAAATGACAGCTTGCTGGGTAGAGTAATCTTGGTTGTAGGTCCTTGGAATATTTCTTGCGACTCCCTGCTGGCCTGCAAAGTTTCTATTGAGAAATCAGCTGACAGTCATATGGGTGCTCCCTTGTAGGTAACTAACTGCTTTTCTTTTGCTGCTTTTAAGATTCTCCCTTTGTCTTTAACCCTTGGCATCTTTATTATGATGTGTCTTGGTTTGGGCCTCTTTGGGTTCCTCTTGTTTGGGACTCTCTGTGCTTGCTTTCACCAGGTAGGGGACGTTTTCTGCCATTATTTCTTCAGATAGGTTTTTAATATCTTGCCCTCTCTCTCTTCTCCTTCTGGCATCCCTGGAATGTGAATGCTGGTATGCTTAAAGTTGTCCCAGATGCTCCTAACACAGAGGAGCTCTCCACATTTTTGGATTTTTTTTTCATATTTTTGGATTCTTTTTGCTCTTCTGATTGGGTGTTTTTGTTGTCTCATATTCCAATTTGTTGATTTCATTCTTGGAATTCTCTACTCTACTGTTGACTCCCTGTAAATTATCCTTTATTTCAGTTAGTGTAAGCTTTCATGTCATTGATGTTCTCATTAATTTCCTTGAAATTCTCACTAAGATCTTTGAAAGTCTCACTAAGTCCCTTGAAGCTCTCATTAAGATCCTTGAGCAACCTTATGACCATTGTTTTGAACTCTGTGTCTAGTAGTTTGCTTGCTTCCATTCATTTAAGTTTTTTTTTTCCTGGAGATTTCTTCTGTTCTTTCATTGTGACATGTTTCTTTGTCTCCCCATTTTGGCTGCTTCCCTGTGTTTGTTTCTATGTATTAGGTAGAGTTGCAATGTCTCCTAGAATCCGTAGAGTGGCCTTGTGTTGTAGGTGTCCTATAGGACCCAGGGGCTCAGCCTCCCCCATCACCTGAGCTGGGCACTCTAGGTGCACCCCTGTGTGGGCTGTGAGCACAGTCTTGCTGTAGTTGAGCCTTGATTGCTGTTGGCATCACTGGGATGAACTGACTCCCCGGCCAAGTGGCTGTGAGGACCAGCTGCCACTACAGTGGGAGAGCTGCTGTGCAGGAGACACCCCTAGGGAGCAGGACTTGCTTCAGTGGGGCTTTGGTGCTCACTGAGTCTGCCCCTTGAGTGGGTCCCTTGTGGATGTGTAGACTTGTAATCTGGTATGATTTGAAGCTGTCCAGCGGGTGCACTGGCTCTGGAGCCTCCCAGGAGATGCAAAGTCAACCACTGACTGGGGCCACCTGGCAGGAGCTATCAAGAGATCTGCAGACGGCTGCTATTTTATTGAGCATGGAAGTGCCTAGTAAAAGCCAACCTGTGAAGCAAGGCAAACTGGTACGTGTGCTGGCTCTTAGGGGTCTTGGGCCTCTTATTGATAGGTATGGGGCATGCTGACACCAGCTGCTGCTTCTTTAAGAGATTTTAGGAAAGTCTGAAGCCTGAACCAGGACAGGCCATTCATATGGAAAAGCTGCTGCAAACAGCTTGGGTGGGGCTGCAAGTTGGATGGAGTGGGGTCTCAGGGAATCACCAGAGTGGAATTCACTGATGGAAACTCAGATATGGCTGCCAGCCAGCTCTGGGATGGGGGAGATCCCAGCACAGGAACAATGACCCCTGCAAGCACCTCTGTCTGGGAGAAAGCTTCCCCCGAGTTCCTGCCCCAATGCCAGACAATCCAGTTCTTCCCCATGTGCCCCTGGTTCCCCCAGTGCTGCCACCCAGCACTGGAACCCAGAGGGATCGAGACTGAGTAAGTTCCTGTGCCAGCGCTTTAAGAGGCACTGCCTGGGTCTCCTGCAGCCTCCTTGTCACTCAGCCATAATCCCTGCTGGTTTTTATAGCCTGAAGTTACAGGGACTTCTCTTCCCCTGGGTTAGGGGTCTGGTGCGGGGCTGGGACCCCTTGCTTCTCAAAGGAGGCCTCTGGGGCAGGGGCATCCCTCCCTGTTAAAAACATGCCACACGTGGGTGCCAAACCAGCCTGTTTCACGCCTCCGCCCCTCCCATCAGTCTTGATGTGCTTTCTTCTTTACTTCTCTAGTTGTAGGACTTCCATTCAGCCAGCTCTCAGGCTGTTCTGAATGATGGCTGTTGTGTATTTTAGTTGTAATTTTGATGTGGTTCTGGTTAATGCTTGTATGTGCCCTGACCAGGGATCAAACCCACAACCTTGGCAAATCGGGAGGATGCTCTAACCAACTGAGCTCTAACCAGCCAGAGCAAAATATGCGCAATTTTTTAGATGCCCAAGGAAATCAGGTGAAGTTCATAACATTGAAAAATGTTTGACCGGCCAGGAGTTAAACGTGCACTGACCACCAGGGGGCGGTGTGGAACATGGTGGGCATTGGCAATGTGGCGCTGGCAGCCGGTGGCAGTGGAGGCACTGCCAGCCCCGATGGGTCCTGACAAGAGTGGACTGTGGCAGGATGGTGGAGCAGGTGAGCGGGCAGCGCCAGGCTAAGGCGGGTGTGAAAGGAGGCCCCAGCCGGCAGCCACTAGGGACCCTACCTGTGTATGAATTTCATGCACTGGGCCTCTAGTTACTAGTAAATCATAATGACAATGAACAAACACCCTGAATTTTCCCCTTTGCAGATCTGAGACTTCAGCTTAAAAAACAAAACACATCACCAATTACCTTGTGCTGGCCACCCCCTGCCCCACCTCCCCCATGCAACACATTTAAGACTAGGAACTTCAAAATGTGCCTGACTTCTCTCTGTTTTCCATTCTGCTCTCGCCCTCCCCGAACACTGACACTTGTTGGATGACCTCACCTGGTTTTTATACAGAAAATTGAGTCCATGTGGTGTCAGCTCCCTTCAGCCCCCTCATCTCCACTAGAATAAACGCTGGGAACCCATGTTTTCCACCCGTCCCTCCTTCTGGCTGTGAGGAAAGCGAGTTCATGTCCTCCTGGCCTTTCTGCAGCTAACGCTCCCTGACTGTGACCCTGACACAGGCCTCCAGAGGGGGGCACCCCCTCCCCACAGGCAGCCAGTGCTGGATGTTGCCCCCCACCCCACCCCGCCCAACTCCCACAGCCGTCAATTGTAGGAAAAGAATTTGAGCCTCTCCCCCACCCTTCGAGGACATCATCGGATTCCCCCTGAGATCCTTTCTGAGTTCATGTGTTACACGATCCCGAGCTCGACCCTTCGTTCGTTGTCTTACATTTCCTTCATTTCCAGACAGAAATGGGGCCTCGTTTTAAGTGGCTTCGGAAGTTTGGATGTTCAGGTTCTCACAAAGAATCTAAGGGTATGGATTGAACTATTTTGAGTTTCTCTGAATGCCCAGACCTTTTTTTTAAAAAAAAAAAAAAACTTTATTGTTGAAAGTATTACATATGTCCCCATTTTTCTCACACTGACCTCTTATAGCTCCCCCCCCCCCCCGCCCAGACCCTCACCCCCCTATTGTCTGTGTCCATGGGCAATATGCATACAGGTTCTTTGGTTGATCTCTTCCCACCCACCCACACCTTCCCTCTGAGATTCGACAGTCTGTTCCGTGCTTCCATGTCTCTGGATCTATTTTGTTTGTCAGTTTATTTTGTTCATTAGATTCCACACATGAGTGAGATCATGTGATACTTGTCTTTCTCTGACTGGCTTATTTCATTTAGCATGATATTCTCCAGGCCCTCCATGCTGTCTCCAAGGGTAAGGGATACTTCTTTTTCACTGCTGCATAGTATTCCGTGGTGTAAATGTACCACAGCTTTTCTATCCATTCATCTACTAATGGCACTTGGGCTATTTCCAGATCTTAGCTATGGTGAATTGTGCTGCTATGAACACAGGGTGCATACATTCTTTCTGATCAGTGTTTTGGGTTTCTTAGGGTACATTCCTAGAAATGGGATCATTGGGTCAAATGGAAGTTCCATATTTAATTTTTTAAAATATTTTTATTGATTTCTGAGAGAAAGGGAGAGGGAGAGAGAGATGGAAACATCAATGATGAGAGAGAATCATTGATCAGCTGCCTCCTGCATGCCCCACACTGGAGATTGAGCCTGCAACTCAGGCATGTGCCCTGACCAGGCTTTGAACCATGACCCCCTGTTTCATAGGTTGATGCTCAATCACTGAGCCACACTAGCTGGGGGCATACTTAAGGTTTTGAGGAAACCCTATCTGTTTTCCATAATGGCTAGACCAGTCTACATTCCCACCAGCAGTGTACCAAGGTTCTCTTTTCTCCACATCCTCGCCAGCACTTGTCAAACCAAACTCCTTTAGCCTTTTTTTTTTTTTTTTTTTTTTTTTTTTTTTTTTTTTTTGGTCTGGGAAGCTCTTTATTTCACCATCTATTTTGAATGATAGCCTTGCTGGATATAGTAATCTTGGTTTCAGATCCCTGCTTTTCATTACCTGGAATACTTCATGTCATTCCTTTCTGGTTTGTAGAGTTTCTGATGAAAAATCAGCTGGCAGACTTATGGGAGATCCTTTGTAGGTAACAAATTGCTTATCTCTTGCTGCCTTTAAGATTCTTTGTCTTTAATTTTTGGCATTTTAATTATGATATGTCTGGGCATGGGCCTGTTTTGGTTCTTCTTGCTTGGGACTCTCTGTGCCTCCTGAACTTGTGTGACTTTTTCCTTCACTAGGTTAGGAAAGTTTTCTGCCATTATTTCTTCAAACATGTTCTCTATTCCTTGTTCACTTTCTTCCTTCTAGCATTTCTATTATGCAAATATTGTTATGCTTCATATTGTCCCACAGCCACCTTAAGCTCTCCTCCTGTTTTCTTAATTGCTTTTTTTCCTTTTGGTTCTCTGACTGAGTGATTTTTTTCTACCCTGTCTTCTAATTCACTGATCCAATCCTCAGCCACCCCTAATCTGCTGTGCATTCCCTTCCACTGTGTTCTTTATTAGTACAATGTCATTCTTCATAGTTACTATGTCTTTTCTCATGCGGTAGAGCATCTTTACCATCATTATTATGCACTCCGTGTCTGATAAATTTCCTATCTCTATTTCATTTATCTCTTCTTCTAGAGAATTATCTTGTTCTTTTGCTTGGGGGTTGTTTCTTTGTCTCCCCATTTTGGCTGCCTGTTTTATGTTTTTTAGTATATATTAGGTATATCTGCTTCACCTCCCAATCTCTAGTGCAATACAGTGTCAGACACTATTTCTGACTGGCCCTGGGTACCCTGTTTGGGGCCATCAGCAATGCAAAGCTTGTGGCTAGGTGCCTTTGGAAAAGACCAAGATATGCACCTTGGTCTGCTTTTCCTACCTCAGAGCCCAAAATTAGATCAGGCAAAGACTCAAAGTTTCCAGAAACCCACCTCTTCCTGCAGTCTGGTGGTATTCAGTCTTGATTAGCCTCAAGCTATCGACCACAGGGTTGGACAAGAGGTTTTCCAATAGGGTGGTGGCAACTTCCTTCCCCCAGGCAAAAACCGCCTGTATAGCAAAGGTCTGACAGAAAAAATAATGCCCTCTAGAGTGTGAGAGAATGACTCAGGATAGGAAACCATGGTGTCTGCCTTCCAAGGTCTAACCCCAGAGCCCTGAACCCTGGCTTCTGCTCACACAGCCCCAGTCCACTCTGTCTTCTCTCTGTTGGAGCTCAAGGTGAATGACTGTACATGAAATTTTGTGTGTTGGCCCTTTAAGAGGTGCCTGCATTTCCAGCCATCTCTCCCTGGCAAACAGCAACCCTGCTGGTTTTCACAGCCAGATGTTATGTGGGCACCTTTCTCAGTTTTGACGTTCTTGGCTGAGGAGCCCAACATGTGGTTTAGACCCCATAGTTTCGGTGTGAACTCTGAGATGTCTCTCCAGAACTTCAGCTGCTGTCTATAGCGGTGATTCCCAAAGTGGGCGCTACCATCCCCGGTGGGCGCTGCAGCGATCCAGGGGGGCGGTGATGACCACAGGTGCATTTGGGGGCGATGAGTAACTGCTATTAAAATTTTAAAAAAATTAATTTCCAGGGGCTGAGTAATATTTTTTCTGGGAAGGGGGCGGTAGGCCAAATAAGTTTGGGAACCACTGGTCTATAGGATCCTGGCCATCCCTTTCAGGCTGTTGCACCCTCTACCAATTTCTATGCTTTCCATCCTTGGTTACCAGGGTTCTCTCCAGCGAGTCTTCAGTTGATTATTCAGGATGTTTTTTCTGTGTTTTAATTGTAATTCCAGTTTGGTCCTGGAAGTGTGTCAGTGTAGCTTCCACTTACTCTTCCATTTAGGAACCTCCATAGATCCTTCTTAATGCTCTACACAGGGCACTTTGGTTGTCCATCCTGAGAGCTGGAGGTCTGGACCGTGTCTTTCTGTCCACAAGACCCACATAAAGTGTCCATCAGGGAAGCACCAAGTGCCCCCTGATCTGGGTCCCAACCTGCTGGAGGGCCCCAGAGAAGCCCAATGTGCCTCAAAGCCAAAGCATCAGCCCCCTTAATGATACACTTCCCCAGAACACGTGGCTGTGTGATCTGCTGTAGGTCGTGGCATACAGAGTGGCCTCCGCTCCCATGGCGGCCCCAGCCTTGTCCACGGCACTCTGTCCATTCTTTCGGAGATATTTTGTATATCACCAAAGAGCTTTTGATATCTTTTGGTTATATCAATAACTATTTTTTTTAGCCACTCCTTCTAACGACACTTAAACTTCATTTTCCTGTTTTTAGGACATATTGAACACATTCCCAGAATTTATACCCGAGATAATCAGATTTATGTCTTTAAAGTGTACTAATTGCACTTGACTATTTAAAAATGGGTGTTTTTTTAAAGAAATGTCATCTTTTTAAAAATATATATTTATTGATTTCAGAGATGAAGGGAGAGGGAGAGAGAAATAGAAACATCAATGATGAGAGAGAACCATTGATTGGCTGCCTCCTGCACGCCCCCCTACTGAGGATTGAGTCCACAACCCGGGCATGTGCCCTTGGCAGAAATCGAACCTGAGACCCTTCCGTCCTCAGGCCGGTGCTCTATCCACTGAGACACACCAGCTAGGGCTAGAAATGGGTTTTATAGGCTCTGGCCAGGTAGCTCAGTTGATTGAGCCTCATCCCGATACACCAAGCTTATGGGTTTGGTCTCTGGTTAGGGAACATACAAGAATCAACCAATAAATGCATCAATCAACAGATCTCTCTCTCTCTCTCTCTCTCTCTCTCTCTCTCTCTCTTTCAAATCAATACATATGAATAAAAATAGGTTTTACAGAACTTGATACACCACAGGGAATTATTAAGCACATCATGGCATACAGAGGGCTTCTGCTCAGCTATCGAGGCCTCCCCAGATGGTGAGGATGGAAAAAGGCCGGAGCTATCACATCAACGTGTTAAACTCCATGGCACTGTGTTTTTAAAGCTTTAAAAAAATAAATAAAGGATTAGGGATCACACAACGCTAATTAATACATCCTTTGCTTGAGTTGAAGAAATATATATCTATTTTTTGTGGTTTCTCTCGCCTCCATTCTCTCCCTAGAGCCTGTGCCTTCCAAAGCTGAGATCACTAAAAAAAAAGAGTGCTCCTAATATAAGCCGAGTCTGGGCAGAAGGCAGACAGCCTTCAGGATAATAAAATGCAGGAGATATGCCAACAGCCCAAGATATCTGATCTATGGGCGGAGCTCCACCTGGCGACCAGATGATCGCGTGGCCGCCCTCCGCCCCACCTGCGGGCTCTGAGGCTCCCCCCACCCTGTCTCCAGCACTGGTTCTGGGCAAAACAGAGAAACCCACTCCAAAGGCCCAGCCTGGGGTGTGCACCCAAGGTCATGGCCAAGGGCAGCCATGTCAGGGACAAGGTGAGGGATGAAAGGACCAGGCTGAGGGGGTGGACAGGGCGGTGGGGAAGAGTCCCAGGGAGGACTCCTTCTGCTTGTGCACCAAGCAGGGTTATTTCAGACTGAGGATGAGCGTGGGAGAGACACTGAGAAGACAGATAAATACGATTGTCCATAAAGGGTTCCCTAGCCCAGCTGGCACAGCTCAGTGATTGAGTATCAACCTACGAACCAGGAGATCACGGTTTGATTCCTGGTCAGGGCACATGCCCGGGTTGCAGGATGCCCAGTGTGGGGCGTGCTGGAGGCAGCCGATCAATGATTCTCTCTCATCATTGATGTTTCTCTCTCTCTCTCCCTCTCCCTCTCCCTTCCTCTCTGAAATCAATGAAAATATAATAAATCAATCAATAATGTTCCCTAAAACTGTAGGAACAAGGCCTGCTACCCAGAAAATGGTACATGGGATTGAATTGGATAGACTAGATCCCACCACTCCTTTCTATTCCAAACAGATCATCTCTATGACTTGGACATAAAGTTAAGAACTGATTGAAGGAGTTTTTCGGGTGAACAAGGCAGACATCACACGTGTGCATCTCCACCTCTTCCCCAGATGGCCTACCAGGACACTCACGGCCTGAGAGAGGGAGTGAGGGAAGAGGTGGCAGATGAGAGACGTCGACCTCGTTTGGGGAAATTGAAAACAGTTGAGTATGTGGTGCTGCCTTCGCTGTGGAAGCAGAAATCTGACTGCCTGTAAAGGGAGCGAAAAGGAAAAAACAGATTTGGGGTGCAGACGCCCCCACGGGCACCTTCAAAGAGGGAGAATGGGTGGGTTCGGCGGGAAGCAGACATTGTTAAAGTCTGAATGGGGAGCGGTGGGACCCCGGAGTTCAAGCCCAGGCCAGGCAACCAGGGGAGGACCCCACCTGTCTTGGCAAAAGACAGGAGACTCATTCTCCAGGGGCTGGGCCAGAGAATCCCTGGCACAGAGAGGAGAGTAAAGCCAGCTTTGAGGCCCTTCTTCCCCTGCCAGCCGGTTCTGAGAACACAGGCTCCGGGAGGGCTGTCCCCAAGGGAGCAGCTTGGAACTGAGAGGCGAATTGACCTGTTCGTATAAGAGAAGCGTTTTAGAATGTTTGGGGCTGAATCAGTGATGATTATTTGCTATAAAACTAAGTGAACCTTGCCCGGCCAGCGTGGCTCAGTGGTTGAGCATCGACCTATGAACCAGGAGGTCATGGTTTGATTCCTGGTCAGGGCACATGCCTGGGTTGCAGGCTGGATCCCCAGTGTGGGGGGTGCAGGAGGCAGCTGATCCATGATTCTCTCTCATCATTGATGTTTCTCTCTCTCTCTCCCTCTCCCTTCCTCTCTGAAGTCAATAAAAATATATTAAACTGAAATATATATATATATATATATATATATATATATATATGAAACACACACACACCAAAAAAAAACACACAACTAAGGGAACAAAAATGGTAATAATTATAAATGGTACAATAGGGAAATAAAGTCATAATACATTACAGGTTATACCTGTGGACAATATTTGTACAACCATTATAAACGAGGATCCAAATATTAATTTGACAAATAAAGCTATGATATAACTATATATGGAAGATGGGGGCCCTGGTTTGGAAAATAAAATAGGATTGCGATAATAGCAAGTCAATAAATGAGTTCTAAAATCTTAATGATCCTACCGAGAGATATAAGTGTGTTGTAGAGAAACATCAAGGTTTAAGTCCTTTCTTTTGAGCGGTGGAGGTGGGGAGCAAAAGGGGTGTATCATTTCACATTGAAAATTATGTGTACATATTGCTTCAGTAAGGAGTAAATTGCATTTCACAAAGAAATTTGTTGGACATTCTTTATTTTTTTATTTTTTGAATATTTATTGTTGAAAGTATTACATATGCCCCCTTTTTTCTCCCACTGACCCCTTATAGCCCACCTCTGCCCACTCCAGCCCCAGGCCCTCACCCCCCTATTATCTGTGTCCATGGGCTATGCATATATGCAGACAAGTTCTTTGGTTGATCTCTTTCCACCCACCCATCCTCACCTTCCCTCTGAGGTTCAACAGTCTGTTCCATGCTTCTATGTCTCTGGATCTATTTTGTTCATCAGTTTATTTTGTTCATTAGATTCCACATATGAGTGAGATCATGTGATGCTTATTTTTCTTTGACTGCCTTATTTCACTCAGCATAATACTCTCCAGGTCCCTCCATGCCATCTCCAAGGTAAGAGATCCTTCTTTTTTGGTTGTTGGTTTTTGTTTTTTAAATCCTCACCCAAGGATATTTTTCCATTGATTTTTAGAGAGACGGAAAGACAGAGAGAAACATCAATGTGAGAGAAACACATGGGTTGGTTGGCTGGGGAAGAGCCTGCAATCAGGTATGTGCTCTTGACTGGAATCGAACCAGGGACCCTTGGGTCCACAGGCCGATGCTCTATCCACTGAGCCAAACCAGCTAGGGCAAGAGATCCTTCTTTTTCACAGCTGCATAGTATTCCATGGTGTAAATGTACCACAGCTTTTTTATCCACTTGTCTACTGATGGGCACTTGGGCTGTGTCCAAATCTTAGCTATTGTAAATTGTGCTGCTATAAACATAGGGGTGCGTATATTTTTTCTGATTGGTGTTTTGAGTTCCTTCAGGATCGCTGGGTCAAAGGGCGGGTCCATATTTAATTTTTTGAGGAAACTCCATACTGTTTTCCATATTGCACATTCTTTAGAATTAGGTGTGTGCATGCTCGTGGTTGAGAGGGGATTGGTCCAGCCCTCTGCTCCCCCTAATCGCCGGAGATGTGTGAATTTCTTCAGAGTGTAAGAGAAGTATTGGAAGAGAGCTCAACATGGAGGCAGCCTCGTGGGTGACCAGTCGGGCGGATTTGTTTGGCTGGCTTGTTGGGCCCATACTTCCCACCAGTTAGAGGCCACAGCTATTGGGGACGGCGCAATGCCTTGCTACGCCCATCCTAATTCCATAACACTGAGCAGAGAGGTGTCCACCTTGCACAGGTGGCTGCTAAGCAGGATGGTTTTCAGGGGCTCAAGCGGCCCCATCACGCGTGGTATGTTGCCTGGAGGGGAAAAGCGATTCTGCACAAACAGCAATGCTGTCTGGGCTAGAGCTACAGGAAGGCACCAGAGTTGGGAATAGGTGGCTCAGCTGAGGTCTGAAGCATATCTTGTTTTGCAACATAGAACATGCTTCCCACACAGACCTCAGAGGAGATGGCAGGGAGATGGACCACAGGAGCTACGGGGGGCAGCGTTCCTGTATCGTGCACCTAGAGACATGGGCATCCACACATGAACGGAGCCAGGAGTCACAGGCACTGGTGCCGTGGCCCAGCAGACCTCTGTGTGCTTCCTTCGTGTCTCCACGGTGTCTCTTTCACTCTTCAGTTGTAACCCATATATGTCTTTATTTTAAAGTGGGTGTTCTGTAGCTTACATGTCATTTTTTAAAAATGTATTTTTGTTGATTCCAGAGAGGAAAGGAGAGGGAGAGAGAGAGATAGAAACATCAATGATGAAAGAGAACCATTGATCGGCTGCCTCCTGCACGCCCCCGACTGGGGATCGAGCCTGCAACCCAGGCATGTGCCCTTGACCGGAATTGAATCTGGGACCCTTTGGTCTGCAGGCCGATGCTCTATCCACTGAACCAAACCGGCCAGGGCCCAACATGGAGCATTTGGAGGAGAGTAAATACACACTTAACTTTATGCAGCCAGGTCTCGGCTTACCCTTGGGTGAAACGAGGCCCAGTCCTCAGATCCCTCCCGATGCCGGGCAGCTCGAGATGCCAGGAAAGTGCTGGGACCCCTGGCGGGTGAGCTGTGCAAATGAGAGGTAATTTGACAAGTCAGCCTGGCGAGTCAATGCGAAGCGCTCTAATGCACTTAAAAGCCCAGAGCAAGCCGGCTGAGGAGTAATGGCCTCAGCCCGCGCCCCTCCCGGGATTGCCCGCGTCTAATTTCCAGGCCCGATGGCCGGCCGAGGTGGTCCATCTCCATTGGGCTAATTAAGGCGCGGCGGAGACAGGATCTGACAGCAGCTCACCCTGGCTTCGGTCTTGATTTATGGAGAAGAGAAGTTGCCAAGAAGGTACATTAGACATCAGGAGGGCTTCCCCCACGGTGAAGAGGTCTCGGGGGCTTTAAGACGGAGAGAGATTGAAAGCCACCGTAGATCGGGCTGAGCAAGGACTCCCCCGTTGGCTAACCATGGGGTCCTGGTGCACTTCATTCAAGTTCGTAACTTCTGCATCTGTACAGCCTAGCTAATAGCACCCAGCCCCAAATACCCAGGAGGTTGTGGTGAAAAAGGGGTGCATGTGTTGGGCTTGGCACAGAATGCATGCCCGATACGTGGTAGCTGTTCCTACACGCTGTTGGCGTGGTTGATGTTTTCTGCGACAGTGAACTATCCCCACAAGTGAGCAGCCCCGGGAAGTCAAAGTCTGTTTGTCTTTCCGACCCATCGACTCAGCCTCGCTCCGGATGGGACTTACGCTCCTTCGGGGAAGGTATATTTTACATGGGACGCATTTGCTGAGGTGGGTACTTTCCTACCAACTTCCTCCTATAACCTGCCCTTCAGCCAGAACTTTTGCAATGTATGCTCTTCCCCAGCATCCTATAATATTCACTCCGGATGCATCCCCACTTTTCTTTTTTTAAGTATTTACTGATTTGGGGGAGAGAGAGAGAGAGGGAAGCATCGATTTGTTGTTCCACATACTTATACATCATTGGTTGATTCCTGTATGTGCCCTAACCGGGCATCCAACGTGCAATCCTGGTGTATAGGGACGACACTCTAACTAACTGAGCTACCCGGCCAGGGCTCTGTCTCTCCCCCTCTTACCCCCATTTCTGACCTCCCCTTACCCACCGATGCCATGAGGCATACTGAGTGCTCACATGGGACAGCCATGGCCTGAGCAATCTGCAAATACAGGGTAACCTGTGCCTCTCTACAAAGCATCCGTATTGCTAATGCTTCCCAGAATCAGCTTAGATACATAATGTCGCCCTGGCTGGTTTGGCTCAGTGGATAGAGCGTGGGCCTGTGGACCAAAGGGTCCTGGGTTCAATTCTGGTCAAGGGCATGTACCTCGGTTGCAGACTCCTGCCCAGCCCAGGTCCTGGTCAGGACCCGTGCAGGAGGTAACCAATCAATGTGTTTCTCTCACATTGATATGTCTCTCTGTTTTTCCCTCTCTCTTCCACTCTCTCTAAAGTCAATGGAAACCCTAGCTGGTTTGGCTCAGTGGATAGAGTATCGGCCTGAAGACTGAAGGATCCTAGGTTCAATTCCAGTCAAGGTCACATGCTCAGGTTGCAGGCTCGATCCCCAGGAGGGGGTATGCAGGAGGCAGCCGATCAATGATTCTCATCATTGCTGTTTCTATCTCTCTCTCCCTCTCCTTTCCTCTCTGAAATCAATAAAAATATTTTTAAAAAAGAAATAAAATAAAATCAATGGGAAAATATCCTTGTACCCTAACCAGTTTGGCCCAGTGGATAGAGCGTCAGCCTGGGGACTGAAGGGTCCCTGGTTCGATTCCGGTCAAGAGCATGTACCTTGGTTGCAGGCACAACCCCAGTTGGGGGTGTGCAGGAGGCAGCTGATCGATGTTTCTCTCTCATCGATGTTTCTAACTCCCTATCCTTCTCCCTTCCTCTCTGTAAAAAAATCAATAAAATATATTTAAAAAAAGAAAAATATCCTTGGGTGAGAAATAAAAATAAAATAAAGCCCTTGCTTCTGAGCCAGGAAAGCAGGCACTAGTGGTTGGAGTTATAGTTTTCATCTTGGTGATGAGAGCTGTCCAACGTAGATACATAGACCTACATATCTCTATATATAAAAGTGACCTAAGTGACTGGCCGACCAGCTGACCAGCCGACTGCACTGACCACCAGGGGGCAGACACTCAACGCAGCAGCTGCCGAGCTGCGGTGACTTGGCAGCTGCAGTTCTTAAGTGATGCACCCGGAACCAGAGAGAAGGGAGCCCAATTCTGGGGTGCATCACCCAAGAACCACCCTTTCACAATCCAGGACCCCTCAGGGATGTCAGGGAGATGGTTTTAGACCAATCCCCACAGGCCAGGCCAAGAGACACCACCTGTGCACGAATCCATGCACTGGGCCTCTAGTCTGCACATAAACATTGCAAGAGAGAAAGTCTAACTCGAGTCTACAGTCAGGTCACATCCTGGAAGACACATTTTTGTTAAGATTTTCATTCTCCCCAAAATTATTCTATAGGTTAATCTAATCAAAATCCCAATGGACAATCTTTGTTGAAATCAATTAGTTCACTACAAATTTTACGTAGAAGGGCAAAGGACTCAGAAGAGTGAAAACAATCTTGAAAAAAAAAGGCCCAAGATTAAGGACACACAGTACTGGATTTCAAATTTCACTCTAAAGCTACAGCAACCAAGATGATGTGGTGTTCGTGGAGGAATGAATACATAGACACGCTTCTTCTCAGCTCAGCAGGAGAGCAAAGATCAACTACTTTTTTATCCTATCTAATAAAGAAAGAATATGCAAATTGACTGTCACGTCATCACAAAAGATGGTGGCGACCACAGCCAATAAGGAGGGAATATGCAAATTGACACAACAAAGATGGCGGCAGCCAGGCCGGGATGCTTGTGTCATCACCATGGTGACCGTGCAGACATTCCGAACCACCCCAGCTACTCCTGGCCTCTAGGCAGCGCAAGAAGATGGAAGGAGGCTCCAGCTGGAGCAAAGGCAGTGCTGGCAGCCAGGGGAAGGAAGGCCTATTCTTGTACAAATCTTTGTGCATCGGGCCTCTAGTTTATATACATAATAAATATATATATAATTGATTTCAGAGAGGAAGGGAGAGGGAGAGAGAAATGGAAACATCAATGATGAGAGAGAATCATTGATCAACTGCCTCCTGCATCCCCCCTACTGGGAATGGATCCTGCAACCCAGAATCAAACCTGGGACCCTTCAGTCAGCAAGTCAACATTCTATCCACTGAGTCAAACCAGCTAGGGCAGTGGTCGGCAAACTGTGGCTCAGCAAACCATGGCTCGCAAGCCACATGCGGTTCTTTGGCCCCTTCAGTGTGGCTCTTCCACAAAATACCGGCTCTCCCACAAAATACCGACTTCTGCAAAAGGGCCACAAAGTTTCAATCGCACTGTACGTGCACGCCTGCACATGGTATTTTGTGGAAGATCCACACTGAAGGGGCCAAAGAGCCGCATGTGGCTCACGAGCCACGGTTTGCTGACCACAGAGCTAGGGCTTAGATCAACCACTTCTAAATAGTAAGCAGTGAAATCAGCTCCCTTACTCATGGGCATTGGGACACATAAAATATGTTTATATTGAGACCTATTTTATCTAACAACCTGAGAGAACGTGTTTCTTTCTCAACCCGGAGAAGGCATGGTAAAAGCCAGATGTGGTGGCGGGCAGACCCCCCGACTCTGCTGGAGGAAGGATGGGCTTGTTACGAGTCCAGGCTGGGCTCCTGAACCGAACACAAAGGCAGCAAGCCTTTGCCACGCCATGGCCCTGTGTGCAACTTGCCTTGGAATCTGGACAATCAGTCAGTAGCCCAGCCCTTGTCACTTCCCAGTCTGCCTTTAACCTGGGTCCAAGGGACCTGCAGCAGCCCCCAAAGACTGTCAACGGCATTCCTTGTGTTTTCATTAAGACATGTTTCTGGGCCCTGGTTAGCTCAGTTGGTTAGAGCATCATCCTGATACAACAAGGTTGCAGGTTCCATCCTCAGTCAGGGCACATATAAGAAGCAACCAATGAATGTATCAATACATTGAACAACAAACCAATATTTCTCTCTCTCTCTCACT
This sequence comes from Myotis yumanensis, assembly GCF_028538775.1. Taxonomy (NCBI): domain Eukaryota; kingdom Metazoa; phylum Chordata; class Mammalia; order Chiroptera; family Vespertilionidae; genus Myotis; species Myotis yumanensis. Next base: position 78,455 of record NW_027223771.1, read on the forward strand.
TCTCTCTCAAATCAATCAGTAAAAAATTTTTAAGATATATTTTTATTGATTTCAGAGAGGAAAAGAGAGGGAGAGAGAGAGGTAGAAACACCAATGATAAAATCATTGACCTGCTGCCTCCTGCACGCCCCCTGCTGGGGATCAAGCCTGCAAACCTGGGCATGTGCCCTTGACCGGAATTGAACCTGGGACCCTTCAGTCCGAAGGTCAACGCTCCATCCACTGAGCCAAACCAGCCAGGGCAATAAATAAAATTTTTGAAAGACATTTTTCTTTATTACTTTACTGTGTATTACTTTGACAAGATTCTCAAAAGATTCTAGCTCTGGCCAGTGTGGCTCAGTTGGGCGTCGTCCCGTGCACTGAAAGGTTACCAGTTCAATTCCCCAACTGGGGACATACCCAGGTTTGGGGTTATGGGTTCAGTCCCTGGTGGGGAGCACGCAGGAGGCAGCCATCAATGTTTCACTCTTACATCTCTGTTTCTCTCTCTCTCTCCACTTCCTTTCTATCTAAAACAAATCAATAAAAAATATTTTAAAAATAAAATAATTTTTAAATATGTTTTTATTGATCTCAGAGAGGAAGGGAGAGGGGAAGAAAGAGAGAGAGAAACATCAATAATGAGAGAGAATCATTGATCCGCTGCCTCTGGCATGCCCCCTATTGGGGATCGAGCCCACAACCCAGGCATGTGCCCTTGACAGGGAATCGAACCCAGGACCCTTCAGGCCACAGGCCGACCCTCTATCTACTGAGCTAAACCAGCCAGGGCCCTGTGTGTTTTTTTAATCTTTCATGAGATTTTTTCTCTATACCAGCATTTCTCAGTCCTGACGCTATTGACATGGGGGCGGGGCAGTTCTTGGTTTTGGCGGGGAGTGGAAGAAGGGATGTGTTTCTCAGTTCATTGTGGGAAGTTTAGCAGCATCTCTGGTTGCTGCCAGAAGCGCTCTACCCCCCCCCCATCCCCACTCCCTATTCCCTCCTCCCCCCCTCCCCTACCCCAACCCCCAGTTGTGACAATGGGAACTGTCTCTAGATATTCCCAGGTGTCTCCTCTCAGGGGCAGAATTGCCTCCAGCCAAGAACCACAGTCTTAAAACGAAATTTTACAAAAGATTTCAAATATTGTACCACCGCTACACTTGCTAGCCAGCTTGTTGACTCCCAATGCAGGGCTTTCGTAAAAAAAAAATAATCAGGTAAGCTGTACTCCCAGGGCTGCCCTGCCTCCCCGAGCGCCTGTCCATCTCTCTGCATCCGCAAATGGCCAGCCTCATTGATCCTTCCTCCGTAGGTTCCATTATCCGTTCACATTCTGACGCTGAGATGTTCGCTCGGGTCGCGTCTGCTGTGTCTAATGGTCTCGGAACGTAAAAGCTTCCTGCCGGAGGCATTTCCCAGTATTGACCGTGCTCTCTGAGCAAACATACACGCGAGCACGGCCGGGGCTCCCACTCCATCCTGAAGCTCCGAGGTCTCGTCTCGGCTACGGTGGGAACCCCGCCAGGGTCCCAGAGAGTCAAGGCCGACGGGAGCACAGAGGCCTTGTTGTCAACACACCAGAATGGCCAAGGCTGCTTTGAGAGCATGAGCCTAACCGAGGTGCCCAGGGCCAAGAGGCCGCGAGCCGGTGCAGGACACACGGTACACTGTGCCCTCTGTAACCCAAACAATTGATGTCACTGTTGGCAACCAGCCTTCTTTGTCTCTGGAGTAATATATGGGTTAGAGACCAGCTAGAGAGCAGCTGGGCAGAGCAGAGGCTGAGAGCTCAGAGAAGCGGAGGCTTAGGACAGAGGTGTAGCTCCTGTGTGAGCGGGAGAGGCAGAGAGCTCAGACGGAGCTGAGAGCTGGTACAGTGACGATGGAAAGCTAGGGGTCTAGAGGCAGCGTGCGGCTGCTCAGATAGTAACTGTGTGCAGAGACAGATGCTGCCTATGGGAAAGATATGTATTCACCAGCCGGTAGCCGGCTGCCTGCCTGTATGGACTTCATTGTAAAGAATTGTCTTGTCCAGCCCTAGCCAGGTTGGCTCAGTGGATAGAGCATCGGCCTTCGGGCCAAAGGGTCCCAGGTTCGATTCTGGTCAAGGGCACATACCTTGGTTGCAGGCTCCTCCCCAGCCTGGGCCCTGGTTGGGGCTTGTGCAGGAGGCAACCAAACGATGTGTTTCTCTCACATGGATGTTTCTCTCTGTCTTTCCCTCTTTCTCTTCCACTCTCTCTAAAAATCAATGGGAAAATATCCTCAGGTGAGGATTAACAAAATAATAATAATAATAATAATAATAATAATAATAATAAAACATCAATTAAAAAATTAAAACATGAGGGCAAGCAGTGCATTGGCCTTTATTTGCAAGGCTGCTTTCAAACCCATAGATCTAAGTCCCTTTGGGGATGTGAATGTGGAGGTGTTGTCATCGTTTCTTTCACTATTTCATTTTTTTTTTTAATATTTTTTAAATGTATTTTATTGATTTTTTTACAGAGAGGAAGGGAGAGAGATAGAGAGTTAGAAACATCGATGAGAGAGAAACATCATTCAGCTGCCTCCTGCACACTCCCCACTGGTGATGTGCCCGCAACCCAGGTACATGCCCCCGACCGGAATTGAACCTGGGACCTTTCAGTCCGCAGGCTGACGCTCTATCCACTGAGCCAAACCGGTTTCGGCATCTTTCACTATTTCAAGACGCGAGACCCTGTGGCCTGAGACCGTCCGCAAGCCGCACCGTCCTTCTATATGGATTTTGAAAGGTGATGTCAGGACTTTTGCTCGCTTGCTCCCGTTCAAAGCTGCTGGCTACGACGTCTTCTGCCCTCGGGGAGGAAATGCGGGTTTTTATTTTAAAACTGGATCCCGGGGTTAATTTAAAGATTAAGCCGAGTGCACATTCCAAATCCATTCAGTGCCTCTGACCAGAAACACATCTGCTCCGGGCTCACCCCGCCCCGCCCGGCTCCTGACGGTGGCACAAGGCTGATCCCTGTGATTAAAGGGAAGGAGGCTCTGGTAGGATGTCAGGTGCAGGATATGAAAGGAGACCAGGCACCCCTCTCCACGTCGGAGGACTTGGGGGGCCATCGGGCTGGGCCCGGCTGAGCAGATGCTGCGGAGAGTCGGGTCGGGAGTGAGTCACGGTTTGGACGTGCTCCTGAGCGGCGGTTTGGGTGATGATCACGCGGGGTTCGCAGCGTGCAGTGAAGCGAAGCAATTTCCCCGGCATCCATCTGTCCCGAGCACAGAATTCCAGCCGTAGAGCCGGCAAGGCCCGGGAGCCCACAACATTTGGCAATCATTTTCGAAGCCCGGGGTGTGTCAGATTTTCGAAACTGGGATGGGTCCAGATTGAGAATGCGCCTTACCTTTAATCAAAGCATGATGAAAACCCTTTGTTTCCGGAAAGCAAGGCGGCCCAGGAATATCGTTTCCTCCTTTTCTTTTCTTTTTTTTATTAACATGTTTTTATTGGTTTCAGAGAGGAAGGCAGAGGGAGAGAGAGAAAAAAACACCAATGATGAGAGAGATTCATGGGTCAGCTGCCTCCTGCATTCCCCCTACTGGGGATCGAGCCCGCAACCCCAGGCATGTGCCCTTGACCGGAATGGAACCCAGGAGCTTTCAGTCTGCAGGCTGACACTCTATCCACTGAGCCAAATCAGCGAAGGCACAGAACCCACATTTAAACATCATGGTCCAGGTGGGTTGCAACATCTCATTCTTTTTACACCCTGATTGTTTTTAATAGGAAAACAAATTAATGTCTTGTACGTGCCCTTGACCAGAATCGAACCCACAACCCTTCAGTCCACCAGTGATGTTCTAACCATTGAGCAACCAGCCAGGCGCCGTGTGTATTTTGTACACCAGGGTCCCCGCCAGAGCCTGGCAGCAGATTCAAAAAAAATAGAAGCTCTGTTACAAAATACCACTTGCGGGCGCACACGTACAATGCGATTGAAACTTCATGGCCCATGTGCAGAAGTATTTTGTGGAAGAGCCACACTCAAGGGGCCAAAACGCCGCATGTGGCTCGAGAGCCACAGTTTGCCGACCACTGCCCTAGCCGATTTGGCTCAGTGGATAGAGCATCTGCCTGCAGACTGAGGGGCCCAGGTTCGATTCCGGTCAGGGCACATGCCTGGGTTGCAGGCTTGATCCCCAGTGTGGGGCGTGCAGGAAGCAGCTGATCAATGATTCTCTCTCATCATGGATGTTTCTATCTCTCTCTCCCTCTCCCTTCCTCTCTGAAATCAATTTTCTATATCTAAAAAAAAAGGCTAATATGCAAAGTGTTCCCTCGGGAGTTCAACCAGGAGACGGGGAGTTTGATTGCTCGCTACGACGTGCACTGACCACCAGGGGGTGGCGTGAAATGAAGGAAGCCCCAGGGCAGCAGCTGGAAGGCCTGATTGGCCCTGATCGCCAGCCAGGCCTCTGGACCCTCCCCTGCACAAATTTCATGCACCGAGCCTCTAGTAGAATTTTTTTTTTTTTTTTAAGAATCCACTTTCAGCCAAAACCAGTTTGGCTCAGTGGATAGAGCGTCGGCCTGCGGACTAAAGGGTCCCAGGTTCGATTCCGGTCAGGGGCATGTACCTGGGTTGCGGGCACATTCCCGGTAGGGGATGTGCAGGAGGCGGCTGATGGATGTTTCTCTCTCATCGATGTTTCTAACTCTCTATCTCTCTCCCTTCCTCTCTGTAAAAAGTCAATAAAATATATTATAAAAAAAAAAAAAAAAGAATCCGCTTTCACATGGATGCAGCCTTGACACCTGTCAGTCTGCCCATAGTCCCTCCCGCATACAATTAGTCACCAAGATGCAGGTTTGCAAAGGAACTCAAAGTCAGTGTGAGCCAGGCCCTCCCTCTCAAGGCTTCGGTGTGATTCCTACCCTGTCTCCATCTAGTGACTCCGATGAACGTACGAGAGGTGGTTTGTCCCTTCTCATCCGATGCCACCCAGGGGCCCTGTCTCATTCTCCTCCCCCCGCAGCTGCTGTGCCCAGAGCAGTGGCTGCCTGTAATGCCAGCCCCATCTCTGCTGTCAGGACAAGGAGGGCCAGCTGACACCTACTGAAGCAGGACCCAGCGGCACGGGAAGTGTCTTTCTACACCAGGCAGGGGAGCCTCTTCCTGACAAGGGCCATTTGCATATTCGTAACATCATTCGGGGCCACACAAGACGATCAACTTAAAAATTAGTCTGCCACGTGCCCATCAGTAGACGGGTGGATAGAAAAGCTGTGGTACATTTACACCGTGGGATACTATGCAGCAGTAAAACAGAGGGATCTCTTACCCTCTGAGACGGCATGGAGGGACCTGGAGGGTATTATGCTAAGTCAGTGGTCAGCAAACTGTGGCTCACAAGCCACATGCGGCTCTTTGGCCCCTTGAGTGTGCCTCTTCCACAAAATACCACGTGCAGGTGCGCACATACAGTGCGATTGAAACTTCGTGGCCCATGCACAGAAGTCGGTGTTTTGTGGAAGAGCCACACTCAAGGGGCCAAAGAGCCGCATGTGGCTCTCGAGCCGCAGTTTGTGGACCACTGCGCTAAGTGAAATAAGTCAGAGAAAGACAAGTATCCCATGATCTCACTCATTTGTGGAATCTAAGTAATAAACGGATGAACAGAGGGGATCCAGAGACATGGAAACATGGAACAGAGTGCAGAATCTTGAAGGGAAGACGGGGGAGGGTGGGTTGTGTGGGAGGTAATCAACCAAAGACCTTTATGCATAGATGCATAACCCATGGTCACAGACAGTAGGGTGGTGAGTGCCTGGGGTGGAGGGGGGAGCACTGGAGGGAGTTAATGGGGCGGGGGGGAAGAGGGGACATATTCAATACTTTCAACAGTAAAGATATATTTTTTTAATTAGCCTGTTATATTTCATTAACTCACCCCTAATGCCTTGGCTGGTCCAGACCAAATGACTTTGTGGGCCTATTGGAGCCCGTGGGCCGGACGTTCCCCACCCTGGTTCTACACCTTCAGTGCCCTTGAGTGGCCATGTAGTTAGTGAATTTGGGTAAGTGGACAGGGAGGACGCGTTGTGCAGCAGAGAGGAGGTGAGCCTGGACTTTTTGAGGCTAATGTGAACTCTGGAGCATTTGCCGGAGACACCATGTCCCAACTGTGTGCATTGGAGCAGCAGAGGCACAGGCTCCTGAGACAGGGGGGAATATCTGGATGGTGCCCTCACATGCTGTGTGCAGAACTGTGCATGCCCTGGGCATCCGCTGCAGGCGCGATGCTGGGGCAATGAGGGCACCAGGCTTCCCACTCAGGCCCCGTTGCCTCCTGAGCAAAGGAGCGAGGACAGCACTGGGCGCAGAGCCTTGCGTTCAAGATGCCTCCACCTGCATTTGGTTAGAGGAGCTGATTTAGGACCACAAAGCCTTAACTGGAGAAAATACTCTTAAGATGTGTCCTACAGGTGCGGGGGGGGGAGGGGAGGGGGGAAACAGCAGTCGATAAATAATGCTTTTTTCTCTCCCAAATATGGAACCAATTGATAACTAGAAGACAGGAAACAGATGGGAAGGGACCTGCTAGCACTCGCCCGCCTCAAGCCTGAGCCGTCCACGCTCACAGGACTGCGTTCCTGGCCTCTGGGCCATTCGCTTGGATGTGGCTGGGTGTTTGTTGGTGTGATGCCTGGGTCCGTTTCTGTCGGTCCCTCTAGACCACCAGCAGCAGCAGGTGGGGGACCGTGTCTACTTTTGCCTCCAGCTCTCTCCCCGGCACAGTGGCCGGCACATACAAGGAGCTGGAATATTTGTGGAACAGTTGAATGAATGACAAAGAAGGAAGGTTAAAACTGATGGGGGGAGGAGGAGACTTATAATCTGATAGATAGAGCACCTGAATACATCTGAAAAACAATCCTATTGTTTTAAATCTTAGAACACATATGCTTATGTGAATAGGGAGTTAAGTTTCTTATATGTGAATAGGGCAGTGGTTCTCAACCTGTGGGTCACGACCCCTTTGCGGTCGAATGACCCTTTCACAGGGGTCACCTAAGCCCATCGGAAAACACATATGATTACATATTGTTTTTGTGATTAATCACTATGCTTTAATTATGTTCCATTTGTAACAATGAAATTGGGGGTCACCACAACATGAGGAACTGTATTAAAGGGTCACGGCATTAGGAAGGTTGAGAACCACTGGAAAGGGGGTTACGTTTTTCTTAAGTTTCCTTTTCAAGGCCTGGGCGAAGCGATTGAGGAGGTGACTTCGCTGTGAATCCAGCAAGCAGAACCGATAAGCAGGGTCAGACTGACCCACCAGGAGTCAAAACATCATCTCATCAACATCATCTCCTCTTCTGATGGCTAAGGGCAATAGCTGATGTCTGGGGACCCCCCAAGGCTGCACACAGCACCCTCCCCCTCCCCCTTTAGAGTCCTGCCCCCTGCACCTTGCTTAAGACAGGATTTGATGTTTGTAAGTGTCCTGTCTTCCTCGTTGGCTGGCCTTCGCAATAAACGCCTTATATGATTCAACTCTGCCTTCGTTATTGGACACAGCAACAGGCAGCAGCCGGCGCCCAACGGGGGGTTTCCCCTTAACAAAACCAAGGTCACCCACTCTCCCCATCTGTTAAGGCACTGCAAGACTGAAAAGAATCAAGAACATGAACTCTTGCCTTAGCCGGTTTGGCTCAGTGGATAGAGCATCAGCCTTCGGACCAAAGGGTCCCGGGTTCGTTTCCAGTCAAGGGCACGTACCTCAGTTGCCCTGGTCAGGATGCGTGCAGGAGGCAACCAATCGATGTGTTTCTCTCTCATAGATGTTGCTCTCTGTCTTCCCCTCTCAAAAAATCAATGGAGAAATATCCTCGAGTGAGGATTAAAATGGTAATAATTTTTTAAATCAATAAAAACATATTTAAAAATGTGTTAAAAAGAAAGAACTTGACCTCCCAAGGACGTCCCAGGAGTTGAATCCCAGTTTTCAGCCACTGTCGGTAGTGTGACTGGAGGCAAATGGCCTCCGTTTCTTTTCCTGGCCCCGGAGGATAGCACAGGGCCCACGTTGTCGAGTTAGTGTGGGGATGAGCCATATGGACGTGGCCAAACAGTGTCAGCCACAGAGTAAGCGTTCAGTAAACATTGGTGATTCTTTTTGTTGTTATTGTTGTTAATCTTCACCCGAGGATACTTTTCCATTGATCTTTTAGAGAAAGCAGAAAAGAGAGGGAAAGAAGGTGAGGTTTTCTGCTGGGGATGGGGTAGAGGCTGTGGGAGAGGGAGAAGGTTTGAAACAAGATTGGGAAAGGGAGTTGACATGACTGCAGGGGAGGGGAGGGGAGGAGTGCATGTGAACCTGAAGACTGTGAATTTGAAGCAGAATTAAATAATTTCTATGGCAGCTCTCAGCATCAGAGAGAAGGAGCAAGGCCTGGGGGGCAGGGGGGCATAGGGTGGCAATCTCAGAATTAAAAACACGGCAGAGGCCATTTGGGATGGACCCAGAGAAGGTACTATGCTCAGTGAAGTAGGTCAGAGAAAGACAAATACCACACGATTTCACTTATATGTGGAATCTATACTAATAAAAGGGTAATATGCTAATTAGACCAGATAGACCAGACGTCTTCTGGACCTCCTTCCAGACAAAGCCACCGTGGCAGGGCCGAGGCAGAGGCAGTTAGGGGCAATCAGGCCGGTAGGGAGAGCGGTTAGGGGCAATCAGGTTGGCAGGGGGGAGCAGTTAGGGGCAATCAGGCTGGCAGGGGAGCAATTAGGGGCATAAGGTAGGCAGGCAGAGGGGTTAGGGGCGATCAGGCAGGCATGCAGAGTGGTTAGGGGTGATCAGGCAGACAGGCAGGTGAGTGGTTAGGAGCCAGTAGTCCCAGATTATGAGAGGGATATCCGACTGCTGCAGGGATTGGGCCTAAACCAGCAGTCAGACATCCCCCCAGGGGTCCTGGATTGGAGAGGGTGCGGGCCAGGTTGAGGGACCCCACCTCCCCATGCACGAATTTTGTGCACTGGGCCTCTAGTCTAAAAAATAAAAGAAACAAATAAACAAAACAGAAACAAACTCATAGATACAGAGAACAAAATGATGCTCGCCATGGGGGAGGGCATTCAGAAGTCCACACTGCTGGTCATAGAAATAGTCACAGGAATGTGAAGTACAGCATAGGGCACACAACTGTGTATGGGGCCAGATGTACTAGACTTAATGGAGTGGTGATTTCTTAAGGTACATAAGCGTCTAATCACTATGCTGTACCCCTGAAACTGGTATAATAGTGTATGTCAACTGTCATGGAAAAATAAATAAAAATTTAAAATAAACAGGGCAGAGGTAGGATAGTAGCAAGGAGTGGGACTTGGGACATGTAAGAATTTAGTGGATAATAAAGGTGACATTCCAATAAGGAAGTAAAAGACTATTTGATAACAATAGGGGGCCACTGGTTAACTCTTTGGGGCAAAGATAAACTTACATTTTTGCCAACTATTCCAACTCAAAACTAATTGTAAATAAATTAGAATCGAAGGTGGAAGGAAGGAAGGAAGGAAGGAAGGAAGGAAGGAAGGAAGGAAGGAAGGGAGAAAAGGAGAAAATGAGCCCTAGCCAGTTTTGCTCAGTGGATAGAGCATCAGCCTGCAGACTGGAGGGTCCCAGGTTCAATTCCAGTCAAGGGCACATGCCCAGGTTGCAAGCTCAATCCCCAGTAGGGGGCGTGCAGGAGGCAGTCGATCAATGATTCTCATCATTGATGTTTCTCTCTCTCTTCCTCTCTGAAATCAATAAAAATATTTTTTAAAAAGAAGTAAGAAAATGAAATAAGCCATAAGTGACAATGTATATGACCTGAGTATGGTGTTCCTCTCTTCCTCCTCCTCCTTCTCCCTCCCTCCCTTTCACTCTCTCTAAAAATCAATGGGGAAAAAATATCATGACATGAAAACAGGAGCTAGTAACATTATATAAAGAACGCCTGAAAACGAATGAGAAAAAGCTCAACACGCAAAGCCAAAATGCCCAATGTCTGCTACATAGTAGGCTCTCAATGAAACAAATTGTATGGACAGGCAACTTACATAAGAAGAAATGAAAGCAGTGAAGAGATGATTTGCTTAGTGCCCTTCCTACTAATCAAAGAAATGGGAATTTAAACCATTAAACACGACCACTTTCTACTTTCCAACGGACAAAGGTGGATGAGACCCCATGTGGGTGAGGTTGCGGGGGAAACGGGCATTCTCCCATTTCCTTGGTTAGAGTGTAAGTTGAAATAATCTTTCAGGAAGGGAATTTGCCAACGTGTGTCAGAGCCTTAAAGGTGTGCATTCCGTTTGACCGGCAGTGATCTGCCTAGGAATTCATTCTAAGAAGCTCACTTGGGCCTGAATGGTTTGGCTCAGTGGCTAGAGCGTCAGCCTGTGGACTGAAGGGTCCCAGGTTCGATTCCAGTCAAGGGCATGTACCTTGGTTGCGGCCACATCCCCAGTGGGGGGTGTGCAGGAGGCAGCTGATCCATGTCTCTCTCTCATCGATGTTTCTAACTCTCTATCCCTCTCCCTTCCTCTCTGTAAAAAATCAATAAAAATATTTTTTTTAAAAAAGAAGCTCACTGGGTATGTGTGCATAACTTAGTTCACAGGGCTTCTCACCGTCGCTGAATTGCATGGCTGACAGTTGCAAGCCGCCTTAATGTCCGATCACGGGGCTGGTTAAATAATTTTTGGCACACCTACAGAAAGGAATGCTAAGCTACCATTAAAAAATAATGCAGAAGAACATTTATTGGCTGGCGGAAAGATTCATGGTATATTGTTAAGTGGTTAAAGTAAATGACAAAACTATATGTGCACTCACTATATAAGGTAAAGAGTCAGAACCTCTGGGGAGGGAGGGGGGTCAGCGTATGAGTTATTTCGATTTTCCTTTTGTGGTTCCTCTGTATTGTCCAAATTTTCTCCATAAACAAAGACTCAGCCCTAGCCGGTGTGGCTCACTGGATAGAGCGTCGGCCTGCGGATCAAAGGGTCCCGGGTTCGATTCCGGTCAAGGGCACGCACCTCAGTCGCAGGCTCCTCCCGGGCCCGGGCCCTGGCTGGGCCTCATGCAGGAGGCAACCAACCGATGTGTTTCTCTCACATCAATGTTTCTCTGTCTTTCCCTCTCTCCTCCATTCTCCCTAAAAATCAATGGGAAAATATCTTTGGGTGAGGATTAACAAAATAATAAATAAACAAATAAATAAACAAACACTGATCTGTAATCAGAAGGCACATGGTAAATATCACTTTACTTGGAGAGAAATATTTCAGTTCAGTCGGATCTCTCCTGCCTGTAGATACAAAGGAACCCATGTCACTCTTCCCGGATCCCTGTAAGCCATGCCAAAATTTTTTAAAAATATATTTTTATTGATTTCAGAGAGGGAGGGAGAGGGAGAGAAAGAGACAGAAACATCAATGATGAGCTAGAATCATTGAATGGCTGCCTCCTGCACGCCCCCCACTGGGGATCGAGCCGGCAACCCTCAACCTGAATCGAGCCCAGGACCCTTCGGTCCACAGGCCGACGCTCTATCCACTGAGCCAAACCAGCTAGGGCGCCAAGCCAAATTTTTTGACAGGAGGAGGGGTGTCACAGGTGCTCCCCCTCTGCAGCGCCACCCCCTCCTTCCTGTCTGCTGCTGTGAAGCCACTTGAGGGCTCCTGTGACCCGAGACCAAGGGGACCTGCCCAGCTGGGATGCGAGCCCCAGGGCACCAGCACCTGGAACTCCAAACAGCCAGCCCTCCGAGAGCCCAGGTGCGGGGGTGGGGTCCTCACACAGGAGTGAGGGGGAGCCCCCTCTCCCTTTCTGCTCACACTCTGACTCTGGGGCCCCACGATCTCCAGAATCCCTACACTCCCCACCACCCAACCACCACCAAAGAAAACCACCCCTCTATTCTGGCCCTCAGCCCTTCTCTCTTGCTCTCTCTCTCTTTTTTTTTTTTTCATTGATAGGGAGAGTGGAAAAGAGAAGGAAAGACAGAGAGAAACATCGCTGTGAGAGAAACACATCGATTGGTTGCCTCCTGCATGTGCCCCAACCAAGGCCCGGGCCGGGGAGGAGCCTGCAAATGAGGTTCATGTCCTTGACCGGAATCGAACCTGGGACGCTTCAGTCCACAGGCTGACGCTCTATCCACTGAGCCACACCGGCCATGGCCCTTTTCTGAATGAGCCTCACTCAGGAGTCCTGATTCAGTCCCACCACAGCCGGCTGGTTCCGAGACCGTTGTATCCTCTCTCCCGCCCTCCACCCCAACACACACGGACACGCACGCACACGTGCTGGCTCAAGGCCCCTCCCTCTTCCTTAGCCAGATGTGACCGGGCTCGAGCCCTAGGAGAAGCCACATGGCTAGTCTCTCCCAGCTGTAACGGTGGACAAAGGTCTCTGACATTCCCGTTGTGTGTAGAGCGTGGGGGACACGAACATGACACCCAGGGACTGCCCCCCCCCCCTGCTCTCCCCCTCCTGCCACCTTCCACCCAGCAAGGAGGTTTGTCACTAGCACCTGACCAGGGCGAGCCGACTCGGTGGTGCGTGCCCACATTCTTAGCCTGAGAGTCACTTCCTAATTGCCATGTGGAGCCTCCTCGCTCTGAGGGAGCTGCGCACACCACAGGGTGTCCCCCAGCACCCCCCCGGCCCCCCCGTCTCAGTTTCCCCAGAGATCCCAGTTCCTGCCAACCCCGCCACGCCCTGGCAGAGAGAAACCCACATGGGACCACATAGTAGGGCCACTGCTCAGGAAAGCGGGCTGGAGAATGCCTGCTCCCTGACAGGCCACCCACCCCTCCCCCGCATGGCTCTTTCCTGCCACAGATGTTGCAACCTGTCCCAGCGCCCAGGAGGCCCGGAGGGCAGGGCCTGGTGCTGCCTGGCAGTGAGCGCCACCGGTGTTAGGTGTTAGGTGAGTGTGGGAGCCCGCAGACCGGTGGAGGGCGGAGACCGGCTCCAGTCAGCGGGAAAGGGACAGGAAGTTCCTACTGGTGTGATGATCTCATGCTGACGGGGCTGGGAGTGGCACAGAGTCCTGTCTCAGGACGCTCCGGGCCACCCCTCCAGGTCCCTCCGAGGAGCGTGCAGAATGAATGAACAATGCAGCCTGAAGCTGTCTGCAGACCCCAGAGCCCGGATCCTGCCACCCAGCATCCCCGTGTGTTGCGTTTTGGGGCCCTTCCCGGGGGGCCGAACCCCACATCCTCACGGGGCTGTACACTAGCTCCTTCCCCTGCAGCCCAGGTCCACGCACCTGCACCACCCGCCCCTGGACAGTTCACAAACAGGCAGGCGCTGGAGGCAAGGTGTGGACCCGGGGCAGGAGGGGAGATTTAGCCCCGGGAGGCCCTCCTTCATCAGGGAGCAGGCAGGCGCCTGTCCCGGGCACCCGAGGACCCGGGCACCTGTGGGTCACCGCGGCTCACGCCCAGCCCCTGCCCAGCCCTGGCTGTTCCCAGGAACTCTGGGATCAGCGATGGGGACATGCAGATTAGAGTCGAAGCCGTGGGGAGGGGACTGTTAAGTCCTCAGCGTTAGTCTGTTCAGTACTTACCGGTTCCGCCTTTGTTTGTGGTTCTTTAGCGGTTGAGCCTGAGCAATGCGTGTGGAGGCTATGACTCTCGGGAGGCCCAAGGGAGCTGGACAGCAAACACCCAGGGGTGCCCCCGCGTTGAGGAAAATTAGGGAAACCGAGCAAAGTGTCTGGAGAACGCCTCTGCCTGCTCCCCTGGAGCAAACGGCAGCTTCCTGTCTGCTTTTCTCTCTGCGTGTCTCCTGGGACTGCAATAGCGCCCGGCACATAGAAGACGCTGTTGAATGAACGCACGCATGAGTAAAAGAATGGATGAATGAATGCCTTGGCCGGTGTGGCTCAGTGGATAGAGCGTTGGCCTGCAGACCAGAAGGTCCCGGGTTCAATTCCCCGGCCCAGGTCCTGGTCAGGGAGCATGCAGGAGGTAGCCAATCGATGTATTTCTCTCATATGGATGTTTCTCGCTGTCTTTCCCTCTCTCCTTTCCACTCTCTCTAAAAGATCAATGGAAAAATATCCTCGAGTGAGTATGAACAACAACAATAAGTCAGTCGGAGAAAGATAAATATCACATGATCTCAGTCATTTGTGGAATATAATGAACAACATAAACTGATGAACAAAAATAGATCCAGAGACATAGAAGCATCAAACAGACCCTCAAACCTCAGAGGGGAGGGTAAGAGGGGGCTTTGGGTAAGAGGTCAACCAAAGGAATTGTATGCAGGCATATAAGCAAAACCAATGGACACAGACAGTAGGGGGGTGAGGGCATGTGCTGGGGGGTGGGAGTGAATAGGGAGAGGTCAATGGGGTAAAAAAGAGACATATGTAATACTTTAAACAATAAAGAATTTAAATTAAAATAAATTAAAATAAAATTTTAAAAAACAACAACAAAAGAATGACTGGATGAATGGATGAATGGATGGATGGATGGATGAATAAATGGATGAATGGCTGAATGAATGGATAGCTGAATGGCTGGATGGATGAATGGATGAATGGATGAGTGGATGGATGGATGGATGGATGGATGGATGAATGGATGAATGGCTGGATGGATGAATGAATGGATGGATGAGTGAATGGATGGATGGATGGATGGATGGATGGATGGATGGATGGATGGATGGATGGATGGATTGCTGGATGGATGAATGAATGAATGACTGGATGGATGAATGAATGGATGGATGAGTGGATGGATGGATGAATGGATGGATGGATGGATGGATGGATGGATGGATGGATTGCTGGATGGATGAATGAATGAATGAATGGATGGATGAGTGGATGAATGGATGGATGGATGGATGGATGGATGGATGGATGGATGGATGAATGAATGGCTGGATGGATGGATGGATGGATGGATGGATGGATGGATGAATGGATGGATGGATGGATGGATGGATGGATGGATGGATGAACAATGCAAGGATGTAAACCCCAAACCTGCCACTGTCCACCTCACCTAGTTGGGAACAGCCCTCGACTCAACCCAGCTGCTGTCATTAATAAGACCCCTGCTGGTGGCTACCACCAGACAGGAGCGGCAGGTGTCGGACTCAGATAGAAGCCCTGTCTTCTGGGCACCCCCAGTGCCGTGGGGAAAACAGACTAGGAAAGAGGCCGATGTCACCAGTGGGGTGTGGCGTGGGGGGCAGGCGGGTGTGCACAGGAGAATGCGAGCAGCAGGGGCTGGGTGAGCCCAAGGATGCTGCACAGTGCTTAGGTAGGAGCAGGACTTGGTGAGTTCCAGACACATCTGGGCTCCACCCCCAGCCCTGCCCTGGTAGGACACGGTGCGTTAGGTGGCCTATGTGTTCATTTCCTGTCTGCCAACGAGAGAGGATGCCCTCCCCCGGGCTTTGTGAGGCCGAGATGGAGGTAACTCCGGCCCCAGGCTCAGCCCAGAACCAGATGCGTCCTCAGTGTGAGTGAGGCCTTCCACACCGCCACGTGGGACCCTGGCCACGGGGCACATGGGGTCCAACAGATCCTCATCCTTTCAGTCATCACACTCTCCCCACAGCACCCACAGCAGTGACCGCTCATGGTCACCAGTCACTCTTCTAACCCTTCCTTCCCAGGTCCTCCCAGAACAGCCCGGCTAGGAGCCTGCAGGGTCCGCCGCTGTGATGTCATCCCTGTGATGAGGGAGGGAATCACATGGCGGGTCGGGAGATGCAGGTGGACCCTGGCCGGTGCTCAGTGGTTAGAGTGCTGGCACATGCCCTGCAGGGTCACAGGGGGAGCGAGTGTATTCCTGGTGGTGAAGCCAGGGGGTTAGAGCTCCCCAGACAGGAGGCAGCTGATCCTTAGCTCTTGGGAAACATCCTGTTAGTTGGGATGAGAAGGGAGTCGAGGCGAAACCTCGTTTAAAGCGATTGGGGAAGATGAGCGAGCGCACATATAGGTGGGAGAAGGAAAGTGCCGTAAGCACACACACACACACACACACACACAGAAAGAAAGAAAAAAAGAAAAGAGACTTTTAAGAAAAGAGGAGCCCAGCCATGGCTCAGTGGTTGAGCATCGACCTATGAACGAGGAGGTCACGGTTCGATTCTGGTCAGGGCACATGCCCGGGTTGTGGGCTTGATCCCCAGTGGGGGGCGTGCAGGAGGCAGCCAGTCCATGATTCTCTCTCATCATTGATGTTTCTATCTCTCCCTCCCTCTCCCTTCCTCTCTGAAATCAATAAAAAATATGTTTAAAAAGAAAAAAAAAAAGAAAAGAGGAAGTGGTTGACTATTTTCTAGTCACCATAGTCAACCCCACATGTACCTGGGTTGTAGCTGGGGGAGGCAACCAATTGATGTCTCTCTCATGTGGATCTCTCTCTCTCTCTCTCTCTCTCTCCCCCTTCTCCATCCCTCCCTTCCACTCTCTCTAAAAATCAATGGGAAAAAATCGGGGGTGGTAAGGGTGTGGGGGGAAATCAATGGGAAAAATAGCCTCAGGTGAGAATTAACAAAAACAACAACAAAACAGGCAGACCTGGGCCAAGTGCCAGCTCTGAGCCCAGAGTAGGTGTCCTTGAGAGCCACCCCCCCTCCCCAGGCACAGCCACCCCCACTGTGCACTGGAGAGGATGGCATCGAGCACAGCACCAGGGGCCTGAGTGAGATACCATCCACCAGGCACCCACCTCAGTGCCCAGCCGCTCCACAAAGTGCTGAGTGGTGTGATGTCTCCCTAGGATGGAAGGGGCTCCTCACCGCTGTGGACCACACAGGAGGCTGGCCCAGCTGCTCCCGCTGGGCGGAGGCAGGCGCAGGGCAGACACATGGCTCTGGGAGGCCAGCAGCCAGCACCCTGCTCTGCTCTGCGCTCTGCTGGCTGACTCTCTGTGTGGTTTGCGAAGGGCTGAGGCAGACAGGGAGGCTAGGGTGGGGAGGGGCGAGGGGGAGGAGAGGGCAGACTTGCAAGGGCTTTGCCTTTGCGCCTGGAGAAAGGACACCTCCATTAGAAAGAACAGTTTGGAATGGAAAAAGGTCAGGAGAGCCCTAGCCGGTTTGGCTTAGTGGATAGAGCATCAGCCTGCGAACTGAAAGGTCCCAGGTTCGATTCTGGTCAAGGGCACATGCCCAGATTGTGGGCTCAATCCCCAGTGGGGGGCGTGCAGGAGACAGCCGATCAATGATTCTCTCTCATCATTGATGTTTCTATCTCTCTCTCCCTCTTCCTTCCTCTCTGAAATCAATAAAAATATATTTTAAAAAAAGGTCAGGAGCTCTGGGGAGAAAGCCGCCGTGTCCTTTTGGAGTTTATCCGGTTGAAGCAAGGCCGGCCTGGGTGGGAGAGTGGAGGTTCCGAGTCAGACAGGAGGAGGCGGACTCCAGCTCGACCCCTCATATGTGGGGGACACTGCAGGGCGGCTGTGTGGGGCCGGGGACCTTCGTGGGGGGGCGGGTGTGTGGAAAGAGACACCCACCCCAGGATCGCCCTGAGGTCCTGCAGGAAGGGCAGCTGCACAGCAACATCGTCGAAACCAGGCAACCCGAGGCCTGCACCATTGGTCAGGAAAGCAGGTGCAGAACACTGTGGACAGTCTGTGCGATGCTGCTATGTCTCCAGACCGTCAAGCCTCAGAGGAAGGCAGGGGAGGTGGGGGCGCTAGTTAAGAGATCAACCAAATAACTTCTATGCACATAAGCATAACCAGTAGGCACAGGCATTGGGGGCAGGGGCCTGGGCTGGGGGGTGGGGGCGGGCTGGGAGTGGACAGTGGGGGATAAAGGGGACATATGTGATACTTTCAACAATAAGAATTTTTTTAAGTACAATTTAGCCCTAGCTGGTTTGGCTCAGGTTTGATTCCCGTCAAGAGCACATGCCCGGGTTGCGAGCTCGATCCCCAGTGGGGAGTGTGCAGGAGGCAGCTGATCAATGATCCTCTCTTGTCATTGATGTTTCTCTCCTCTCCCTCTCCCTTCCTCTCTGAAATCAATAAAAGTAAATGAATGAATGAATGGAGACTCCCACCTCCCACTTGCCAATGAGTACATAAATAAGTGGAACAACACATCGATGGCTCTCTCTCCCCCCTTCTCTGTCTCTCTAAAATCATTAAATCAAAAATAAAATAAAATAAAATAAAAAATAAAAAAACATTGATTATGTACCTGCTCTGTTCGGGGCACACAAACACCTAGCAAACATGTCAAACTCACAGCCAGTGGGCCTCATTAAATAAGGCATGCAGCCTGCTGGCCATGAGTTTGACATGCTTGACCTAAGATGACTACAAAATAGTCAACCACTTCCTCTTTCCTTAAAATTCTTTCTCTCTCTCTCTCTCTCTTTCTCTCTCTCTCTCTGTACGGCACTTTCCTTTCTCCCTCCTATATGTGTGCTGACTCACCTTCCCCGTCACTTTAAATGAGGTTTCACCTTGACTCCCTTCTCATCCCAACTGCCTCCTGTCCGGCAAGTTCTCACCTCCTGGCCCCACCACCTGGAACACCCTTGCTCCTTCTTAACCTATTGCTCATCACCTCAGGCCCCCAACTCACCTGGCTGCATTGTACGAAATGCAGAGTCTTTGGGACCCACCTCCGACATCCTGAATCAGAATCTTGGGGAGAAAGTCCTGGAATTGTATTTTTTTTGGTTAATCCTCACCCAAGGATATTTTCCCCATTGACTTTATTTTTTATTTTATTTTATTTTTTTAGGGATAATGGAAGAGAGAGGGAAAGACAGAGAGAAACATCGATTGGTTGCCTTCTGCACGTACCCTGACCAGGGCCCGGGCCAGGGAGGAGCCTGCAACCGAGGTACATGCCCTTGACTGGAATCAAACCCAGGACCCTTCCATCCGCAGGCCAACGCTCTATCCACTGAGCCAAACCGGCCAGGGCTGGAACTGTACATTTTTAAGACGCTCCCCAGGCAGGTACGACACACTCTCAAGTTGAGAAAAGAGAGGATATATTCTCGACGTGTTACAGCAGTCGTTGGCAAGACTGAAGGGAGAGGGAAGACAGAGGGAACAGCACCCCCGAAGCTGGGCCAGCAGGAATGATGGGCCCGTGAGTGGGCGATGGGAGCCCTACCTGCTTTTTGTGGGTAAAGAGGTGCATTCGGTCTTTCTACTTTTGTGTGAGAGGCCAAGGAGACCCCCAGGAGGAGATGAAGAAAACATGGCTGAGGTCTTTTCTAAAACCCATGAGTTGTTATATTCAATGCAACCTTATGGCCTTTGCCTCTGCAGACTGTGGAAGTCCAAGTTGAAAACCCAATGAAAGGATTGAAGCCGGGTCTCTGTGTGTCCGTGTTGGCCAGCAAAGGGGCAAGTATCTGGAGTTACATTCAAACACGAGCAGAAAAAGAAGCTGCTGCCCTAGCCAGTGTGGCTCAGTGGATGGAGCGTCGGCCTGTGGACTGAAGGGTCCTGGGTTCGATTCCAGTCAAGGGCATGTACCTCGGTTGCAGGCTCCTCCCTGGCCCGGACCAGGACCCATGCAGGAGGCAACCAATCGATGTGTCTCTCTCACATTGATGTTTCTCTCTGTCTTTCCTACTCTCTCTAAAAATCAATGGAAAAGTATCCTCAGGTGAGGATTAAAAAAAAAAAAGCTGCTAATTAGAGCTCAGATTTATCAGCACATCGCCTCACTTTTCTAAAACCATTATCCTAACTGACGTGTTCGAATTGCAAAAGGAATAGTTACCTCTGAATTCCCACCTCCCGCTTACCAAACAGAGTAAATCATTCTCAGAGAGTCTTTTTGAAAAGGATCCCTTTCCTGGGCACAGTTGTTTATTGGGATCTTTAAAAAAATCACACAACGCCATGTATTGGTTGCTTCCTTCCCTGTGGAATCAGTGCCTGCCATGATCACTGAAATACAAGATCAAATTAACAAGAAGAGCCCTAATTGGTGTGGCTCAGTGGATAGAGCGTCAGCCTGCGGACTGAAGGATCCCAGGTTTGATTCTGGTCAAGGGCACATGCCCGGGGCTGCAGGCTTGATTCCCAGAAGGGGCGTGCAGGAGGCAGCCGATCAATGATTCTCTCTCATCATTGATGTTTCTATCTCTCTCTCCCTCTCCCTTCCTCTTTGAAATCAACAAAATTATATTTTAAAAAAATAACAACAGGAAATGTGTTTCCAAATTATTCATATGATCAAATCGACCCACTGACATCTGAACACACACATTACAGAGCAGTCCGCCCACACGGCCTAGCCATATAGCCGTGGTCAGCAAACTGCGGCTCGAGAGCCACATGCGGCTCTTTGGTCCCTTGAGTGTGGCTCTTCCACAAAATACCACGTGTGGGTGCGCGTACAGTGCGATTGAAATTTCGTGGCCCATGCGCAGAAGTCGGTTTTCAGCCTGAGCGAGTCTATTTTGAAGAAGTACTGTTGATATTTGGCTCTGTTGACTAATGAGTTTGCCGACCACTGCAGGGAAGTGTAAGGGGACCCAAGCTTGCATATCCTAACGGGAATGAGAGATAAACGCAGAGGAACGGAACCAGCCACCACCAGAGCCCGAGGGGAGTGTCTGGGGTTAACACCTGTATTTCAGGACCCCGTGCCTTTAGAGATACAAAACTATTTCCATTTGCTGTCACATTCCTTTATGGCCTTAAATCAGCCCGGTTTGGGCTTCTGCCATGACCAGAACCAAATGTTATTTTCTAAAGAGAAGGGCTGCGGGATCGGGAAGTGTCAGGCAATTCATCAGGGGAGAGGAGGACAGGATGCCAGACAAGCCCTGGCTTCTTCAGGGCACCGTCGGGACTTAACCCTTTCCCTAAAATAAAATTTAAAAAAACACAACAACCACATTTCCGAATTCCTGCCTTCTTCTCCGGATAAAGAGCACTGGGAGTCCTAACAACTGGACAGAATCGATCTTTTTAAAAATATATATTTTTATTGATTTCAGAGAAGAAGGTTGAGGGAGAGAGAAACATCAGTGATGAAAGAGAATCATTGATCGGCTGCCTCCTGTACGCCCCACACTGGGGATGGAGCCCACAACCCAGGCATGTGCCCTGACAGAGAATCAAACCGTGACCTCCTGGTTCATCGGCCAACGCTCTGGCAACCACCAGTCTGGAGAACCTATTTCTTGCTAACAAGTGTGCATCTTGCTCCAACTCAGTTTTCTGCATCTTCACAGGACACACTGGACTTGACAGATTGAAACTGACAAATGCTATACAATCAGGGTTCTGGAGAAGCAACTGTGAAACACTTCCAGGGCAACACTGATGGTGCTCATGGAAGACATGGGTTTTGCAGGATGAATAGGAGTTTGATGGAGATCCTTGGGTGGAAGGGTCTTAGGGCAGTGGTTCTCAACCGTCTGGCCCTTTAAATACAGTTCCTCATGTTGTGACCCAACCATAAAATTATTTTCGTGGCTACTTCATAACTAATGTTGCTACTGTTATGAATCTTAATGTAAATATCTGATATGCAGGATGGTCTTAGGCGACCCCTGTGAAAGGGTCGTTCGATCATCAAAGGGGTCGCGACCCACAGGTTGAGAACCGAGGGTCTTAGGGGGAGGAAGAGTATTCCAGCCAGAAGGTATATATACTTAAGGGCATCATATGCTTAGGAAATGGGAGTGGATCAGTGGCTCTCACACTAAGGTGTAGCAGTATCGCCTGAAGAGCTTGTTAACACAATTTATCTCTGGGCTCTACTCCACTCCCAGAGTTTCTGACTTTCTGAACCTGGAGGAAGGCCCAAGGAGTTGGGTTTCCAGCAAGTTCTCAGGGGAAGCTAATGCTGAGGTGGTAGAACACCCTGTGCATGCCAGAAAGTGGGGGGGGGGGGGGGGGTGGATTTTCTCTCTCTAGTTCCTTACTTTGCAAAGTGTGGCCTGGGGCCAGCAGCGCCTGCATGACCTGGGAGGTTGTTCTAAGAGCTGACTCTCGCTGCCCTTTTGGAATCGGTAGTTTAACGGGATCCTTAGGTGATTCCCATGCGTACTGGGTTTGGTGAGCGCGGCTCTATTTGGCCCACTGGCTCTCAGTCCTGGCCCTGAATGAGAATCGCATGGGGAGCTTTGCAAAATTACTTGCGGCCAAGCCCTACCTTCATAGACCTTCATCTAAATCAGTGGTTCTCAACCTTGGCTGCACATTAGAATCACCTGGGAATCTTTTTACAATCCTGATTTCTGGGCCTCATCCTCCGAAATTCTGTTTCTTTGTTACTAATGCTGTGGCCTCACCCCATAACAAAGAAACAGAATTTCTGGCGTGTGAGGTCCAGAAATCAGGATTTAAAAAAGATTCCCAGGTGATTCTAATGTGCAGCCAAGGTTGAGAACCACTGATCTAAATGATTTCGGATCCAGTCTGGGCATGGGTATCATTTAAAAGCTCTCTAGGGGGGGGAGCCCTAGCCAGTTTGCCTCAGTGGATAGAGCGCCTGCCTGCGGACTGAAGGGTCCCGGGTTCGATTCCGGTCAAGGGCACGTACCTGGGTTGCAGGTTCCCCGGCCCTGGATGGGGTGGTACAGGAGGCAACCAATCGATGTGTCTCTCTCACATCGATGTTTCTCCTTGTCTCTCCTTCTCCCTTCCACTCCCTCTAAAAAGCAATGGAAAAATATCCTCAGGTGAGGATTAACAACAACAAACAAAACAAAAAAGAGCCACCTAAAAGCTGCAGAGGTGGCACTGACTGCAGAGAGGACACTGGGCCCGGACAGACAGGTCCTCCCCTCGGCCTCTCCCTGCTGGCCCCACGGGCCTCAGTTCCTTCCCGCTGCTCTCTGCCGTGGGCCTTCACCTCCATTCTGTCTTTTACTTTCTCCTTCTTGCCCGCTAGTGATATACAACATTAGTTACCATAAAACAAAACAACTTTCCCCAAAAAGGAGAGAGTTTAAAAGCCCTTGTATGGCCCCAGCTGGTTTGGCTCAGTGGATAGAGCATCGGTCTATGGACTGAAGGGTCCCGGGTTCTATTCCAGTCAAGGGCGCATGCCTGGGTTCTGGGCTCCATCCCCAGTAGGAAGCAGACAGGAGGCAGCCAGTCAATGATTCTCTCTCGTCATTGATGTTTCTATCTCCTCCTCTCTCTACCTTCTCTCTGAAATCAATAAAAGCATATTTTTTAAAGAGTCCTTAAAAACTCCAGCATTTGTCTGATGACGTTAAATGGCCTTGATTTGTCATTGAGATAACACGGGAGTTGCATGGCTTAGATGTTTCTCTCAAACAAAACCAATACCGACCACTGATGGCAATGCTTTGTATTTGCATGTGGCTCTGGACTGACCCACCTCCCCCTCCTAAAAACACACACACCTTGAACTTGACCCTAAACGGAGGAGGGAGGCTCTCCCCCTCCAGCCCGGGACACGGCTCTGCGGTGTGTGTTCTGAGAGCGCGCTTCACGTGTGCCCATTAGATCATGGGGTCTTCTGGGATGCCAGGCCCTTCCGAAAGGCTCTGCCTTGTAATAAAAGCCATTAGCACTGAACTTCAAAAGCATTAGGCAACGTGAGAGAAGCCAGACACAAAGACCACCTATCCTATGATTCCACTGGTATGAAGTGCCCAGAAAGGACACATCACAGAGATAGAAGGCGGGGTAGCAGTTACCTGGGGCTGAGAAGTACCTGCAGCTGGGCACTAGGGTGTGGTGGTGTTTATTTTGTTTGGGGGGGGCGGAAGGCGGGGAGAGGAGTCATAAAAATGTTCTAAAATTAGATTACAGCTATGGTGGCACAAGTCTATAAATAAATACCCCAAGCCATCGAATTGTATCGGTAAAATTCCTGGTACGTAAATTATACTTCAATAAAGCTACTTTAAAAATAACAAAAGCAAGGAAACATTAGTCATAAGTATTTATCCACCTTAAAATAAGCTTTTTTTGCTCTAGGGGGTTTGGCTCAGTGGATAGAACGTCGGCCTGCGGACCAAAGGGTCCCGGGTTCAATTCCAGTCAAGGGCACATGCCTAGGTTGTGGGCTCCATCCCCAGTGGGGGACGTGCAGGAGGCAGCCAATCAATGATTCGCTCTCATCATTGATGTTTCTATCTCTCTCTCTCCTTCTCCCTTCCTCTCTGAAATGAATATAAATATAAATATATATATATATATATATATATATATTTTTTTAAATAAGCTTTTCTCACCCTCATCCTCCTCTAATAATACACGGTGAACAGGAGGGGGCAGAAAGTTTTCACGCAGACAGACTTATTTCAGAAAAGAATCTGTCTTCAGTGCCTATGGCTTGATAGCATTTTTACTTGCCTTAACGTGCTGTTATGTTTGGCAAGGGACAGAAAAGAGGGAAAAGAAAAAAAAACCCAAAGGAGGAACACTTAGACAGAAAAGAAATAAAAGGTATTTTCTATTGTTAAAAAGAACTGCCTGGCCCTAGCCGGCTTGGCCCAGTGGATAGAGTCAGCCTGCAGACCAAAGGGTCCCGGGTTCGATTCTGGTCAAGGGCAGGTAGTTGAGTTGCAGGCTCTTCCCTGGCCTGGGCCCTGGTTGGGGCTCGTGCAGGAGGCAACCAACCAATGTGTTTCTCTCACATCGATGTTTCCCTCTGTCTTTCCCTCTCTCTTCCACTCTCTCTCGAAATCAATGGGAAAATATCCTCGGTGAGGATTAAGAGCAACAAAAAAAAGAGCCGCCTGGGGAAGCTCCCGCCAGCTGGGAAGGCAGAGCTGCGGGAAAGGGTTAACCGCCGCAGCCATCTGGCCAGAGGGAGGGGTTGGCAGATCCTGGCCGCCCGCCCGCCCGTACCAGCCAGCGCAGGGGAGCTGTCCCGCCGGCTGATTTATCATCCCCTAATGTCATGGGGAAGGGATGTCGAAATTGCGGCGAGAATGTGAACTACGAAAAACACGAAGATTATGATTGAGCGTCTGGGGAAGATCAGCGTTCGGCTGGAGAGCCGCTGGTCTGTCAAGGGGAGGCCTCCTTGGCAAGCGCCTGCGGTTTTCCAAGACTCCTGTGTGAGCACAGACAGAGGCCGCGCGATGGAAGGAGTGAGAGCAAAACCACTCCTGTGCGGCCATGGAGATAGTGTCTGCCCGCGCCGGGAGGCCCACGCGGGTTTTAATTAAACATGAGAGCCCCGGTGTTGAAGGGTAAATACAACGAGGTGGGGTGTAAACAGCTTAGATCGGGGGTTCCAGTGACACCTGCAGAGTCTAGACAGGAGGTGCACCCTGCTAACTTGTAGTCTCGGGGGAGATGCCCAGAAAAGGATAGCATCCCCCCCTCCCCCCCCCCCCCCCCCCCCGCCGTTCTGCTCATTAAATGAAATCATCGCTTGCGGGGTTTTCTTATATTTTTATAGATTTCAGAGAGGAAGGGAGAGCAGAGAGAGATAGAAACATCAATGATGAGAGAGAATCATCCATCCACCGCCTCCCACACGTCCCTCACTGGGGATGGAGCCCACAACCAGGGCACGTGCCCCTGACCGGAATCGAACCCGGGACCCTGCAGTCCACAGGCTGACGCTCCATCCACTGAGCCAAGCCAGCCAAGGGCAATAGCCTGCGTTTTAAGGGGGTGTTCAACAAAGGAACGAAGTGGGAGAACAATTTTCAAGGTTATTTGTGGAGGCAAAGGTGAGTTAGCAAAAGAAACCCAAATCTTCATGGTGTCAATCTGACATCAAAATATGGGGATCGGCCCTAGACGGTTTGGCTCAGTGGATAGAGCATCGACCTGTGGACCAAAGGGTACCGGGTTCAATGCCAGTCAAGGGCACATACCTAGGTTGCAGGCTCCTCCCCGGCCCTGGTCCTGGTCGGGGCATGTGCAGGAGGCAACCAATTGATGCGTTTCTCTCACATCCATGTTTCTCTCTGTCTTTCCCTCTCTCTTTTCCATGCTCCCTAAAAATCAATGGAAAAATATCCTCAGGTGATGATTAAAAAAATACATATTTATATATGGGGATCGCTCCTTTGCGTGATTTCTCTTTGACTAGAGGTTACGATATCGTGTTGGAGTTTGCATGTCCACAAGTCGGCGTGCCCCCATCTGCAGGGAGAAATGCCGTTTCCACGTTGTGTGTTGGTTATAGAAATGAGCGATGACAACCGCTCCGTCATGCTTGTGGTTTAATTACTTCCTGTCAGACCGAATGCGAATGCATCCACCATGTGGATTTTAAGAACTGGCCTCAAGACATGGGTGTGCTGTATGGAAAGATAAATAGGACAGCCCTAGCCAGTTTGGCTCAGTGGATAGAGCATCGGCCTGCAGACTGAAGGGTCCTGAGTTTGATTCTGGCCAAGGGCACATGCCCAGGTTGCAGATCAATCCCCAGTGTAGGGGGTACAGAAGGCAGCCAACCAATGATTCTCATCCTTGATGTTTCTATCTCTATCTCTCCCTCTCCCTTCCTCTCTGAAATCAATGAAAACATATTTAAAAAAAAAAAAAAGTTAAATAGGACAGCTTGACTGAACATTCGAACACTCACTCATTTGTTCATTCACCTGGAAAAGGGGCTGCCCCAGGTGTGCAATAATAGGTGGGAAAAATAAATAATCATGAAGGAGTTCTTTTTCTGTCCGTCAATACTGGGCAATTGGACTTAACCCAGAAATCAGTACTTTTTAAAAAAAAAATTAATCCTCACCTGAGGATATGTTTCCATTGGTTTTTAGAGAGAGTGGAAGAGAGAGGGAGAGACAGAGAGAAACATTGATGTGAGAGAAACACAGCGATTGGTTGCCTCCTGCCTGAGCCCCAACCAGGGCCAGGGCCGGGGAGGGTCCTGCAACCGGGGTATGTGCCCTTGACTGGAATCGAACTCAGGATCCTTTGGTCCACAGACCGACACTCTATCCACTGAGCCAAACCTGCTAGGGCTGTGTTAACATTCTTAACTTCAAAAAGAAGCAACAAGAACTCATTCATTCAATTTATTCATAGGTTCCTTCATTGCTTCATTCATTCATTCATTCATTCACTCTTCAACAAATACTTTGTTGCTAGGCTGTCCTGTGAGTATAGAGACTAAAATTTACATTTCCTCACCACGCCCCAGACCCTCCAGCTGGAGGGGTGTGACTTTCAGCAAATAAATGTCAATAAGCAGCCTATGCCCCACAGTGGGTAGGTGTTAGGAAGTTAAGAAGGCTGGAGGCACCTGACCAGCATGGCTCAGTGGTCAAGTGGACCTAAGAGCCAGGAGGTCACCGTTCCATTCCCGATCGGGGCACATGCCCGGGGGTTGTGGGCTCGATCCCCAGTGTCCGGCGTGCATGAGGCAGCCGATCAGAGACCCATGGGCTCCCCTTCCCACTGTGTGGGCTCGGGGTTGGGGGCTCCGGGTTGGGGCAGGAAAAGAAGTCATGTCGTCTCCAGTGCCTGCAGCTTCTCTTGGGCTCGGCGTCCTGAGGATCAGTCACCTGCAGAGGGAGGCAGGCAGCCCTGGGGGTAATTAAACTCCTGAGAGCTCACAGGGATGGAGACGTTCTGTCTATGTCCATGCCTTTCATGTGCAGCGCATTGATTTTCCTCCTGTGGATGGTCTTCAACAGTCTCTTCCGACGGAATGTTCGTAGGAGCGCAGATGTTCCTGTTCCTGCCGCGTCTGACCCTTGGCTGGAATCGAACCCGGGACCCTTTGGACTGTAGGCCAAAGTTCTATCCACTGAGCCAAACCGCCTAGGGCCCAAACCTCACTTTTGACAGGACTCACGTATGTGAGTTGATAGAAGAGAAACTCGCAGAATGGAAGGGCCGGGGAGCAAGCCGAGAAGCCATCTGGTTTGATCCTCTTTCTTTAGGATCAAATCCAGACCTTTCCAGGCGAATGGAAATGTGTAAATGCTTCCAATGAAAGAACCGAGCCTTGAGCTTGGGCATCTAATCATTCTAGACCTCAACGTCACCCCCGTCTCCACGCCTCCCACAGATGAAGGAATGGGGCGCATGTTCATCCCCCCCAGTATACGTGCTGCTCCTGACCCAATCGAAGGCTTCAGATTCCACCAGAACGTTTTCAATTCACATCATTGAATCACTAGTCATCCGGCATCCTTCCTGTTTTCTCTTTCATCTTCATTCAGGTTTTGTGTCTTGAAAGCATTCCTGAATTTTATAGAGAGGATAAAGCGGATGCCGTGGGAAATGTATATTTTTTGTGGGTGTTTTTGGGTAGTAAATACTTTTCAGAAATGTTGTCTGGTACAAGCTCCTGGGCCTCTCTGAGCCTCCATTTCCCCATCTCTAAAATGGGGGGTAACAGCCAGAACGTGTCACAGGGTTGTTCGTGAGTGTTAAGCACTTAGGATTTTGTCGCTGGCATGTAGGAACTGTTTCACAAGTGTTAGCTGCTGTTGCTATTTATCACAGCGCCATCAGAAGCACCCTCATTGTTTTATAGGCTTTTCCTCGAGCCTGCTCTTTGGGTATTTCTCATTCTTGTACAAGGAGACTTGTCTTCACACCTGCTTCCCCAAAATCAAAGCCGGAGCCCTGGCCAGGGAGCTCCGTAGGTTGGAGCATCATTCAGATACGCCAAGGTTGCAGGTTTGATCCGGGGTCGGGGCACATTGAAGGATGAACCAAGGAAATATAAGTGGGACAACAAATTGCTGTTTCTCTCTCTCTCCTCCCCCTGATCTCCCCTCTTGCCTCACCTTAAGCCGCTCCTTGGACCCCCCAAATGTGGGCCTCAGCCAGCAGCTCCCATGACACCCCTGAGCCCCCAGAGGTCAGAGGCCGGACGAAGCTGCCTCGGTACCAGACCTTCCAGCACAGCCCTCACATTTCTTGAAGTTTCCTGATGTTGGCTTGGCATCCTTGCCCGGCTTCTAACGTAAATGGAGACTTTCCCCATCTTTATGGGTCTTCCTTTATTTATTTATGTATGTATTCCTCACCCAAGGATGTATGTATGTATGTATTCCTCACTCGAGGATGTTTTTCCATTGATTTATAGAGAGAATGGAAGAGAGAGGGAAAGACACAGAGAAACATTCATGTGAGAGAAACACATCGATTGGTTGCCTCCTGCACAAGCTCTAAGCAGGGCGAGGGCCGGGGCCGGGGAGGAGCCTGCAACCGAGGTACGTCCCTTGACTGGAATTGAACCTGGGACCCTTTGGTCCACAGGACGACGCTCTATCCACTGAGCCAAACTGGCTGGGGCTGGACCTTCCATAATTTAATCTCGAGTTGTGAAGAAGGGCCGTGTTGCCCTGAAAGCTGAGTGTACCCTCTTTTGTTTGGCTTGTTCCACCTGGAAACTGTCTTAAGTGACGCATTTCAACTTTGATACCTCTTCCTGTTTGCAGTTTGAGAGAGGGCAGTATTAGTTAACTTTTGTATTTTTGCAAAATATTTCAAATATTGGAGCCTCTGTGAAATCCTGCTAGCGGTAACACCCCGTGCAAACGGGGAAGCAGCCCTAGCCGGTTGGGCTCAGTGGATAGAGCATCAGCCTGCAGACTGAAGGGTTCCGGGTTTGATTCCGGTCAAGGGCACTTGCCGGGGTTGCAGACTCGATCCCCAGTAGGGGGCGTGCAGGAGGCAGGCGATCCATGATTCTCTCTCATCATTGATGTTTCTCTCTCTCTCTCCCTCGCCCTTCCTTTCTGAAATCAATAAAAAATAAATATTTTTTTAAAAAAAGAAAGAAAATAGGGAAGTAGTCACGAGCAAAACCTTCCTGGGAACAGAGCACAGAAGTGTGAGTGGTGTCTCCCGGTGACGCTGGGTCCGAGCATGTCAGGGCTGTGCCAAGGGCTCTGACTCGCCCTCCCTAGGGCTGCAGCCAGCTCTAGCCACACGGTGCACTAGGCATAGACAAAAAAGGAAATTCACCAACGCAGACAATGTCAAGAGTGTGGCCGCTGCCAAGAGCCGGAGCCAGAATCTCCTGGCCCGGCTTCTCCTCGGCCTTTGCTCCCTCAGCAGGGTGGAGCCCGCCAGGTGAGCCCGCCTGACCGCCTCGCTGTGTGCCGCCCCAGGCTGGCTTTGGGAAACGTGTCTTCGCAGGGCTCCCTCTGGTTCCTCCTCAGCCTGGACGCGGATGCCCATTGTCACCAAGCCGGGTGTGCAGGCAAAGGGCCCACCCCGTGCAGACACACAGCTCACAGCTTCCGTGGGAGGGTGTGCAGGGGGGTGCATGTGGCTCTCTGCAAACCACGTCACCTTATTTTCTCCTACGATGCCCATGCAGCCAGCCTATTGGCATTATGCTCTTTGAGGGGCAAGAGGCTGGCAGAGCCCTAGCCAGTTTGGCTCAGTGGATAGAGCATCGGCCTGTGGACTGAAGGGTCCCGGGTTCGATTCCGGTCTAGGGCACATGCCCGGGTTGCAGGCTCGATCCCCAGTAGGGGGCGTGAAGGAGGCAGCTGATCCATGATTCTCTCTCTTCATTGATGTTTCTCTCTCCCTCTCCCTTCCTCCCTGAAATCAATAAAAAAATATTTTTTGAAAAAAGAGGCTTGCAGGAGAAGGTCCGAGGGGCCTCATAACTAGGGCTGAGCCACCGTGTTGTTTAGGATTCAATAGCACAAGCACCTCTTGTCTTAGCCTCAGACTGACCAGGACCACCAAGCATACCTTGCCCATTTTCGGGCTGGCCTGAGATTATTATTATTTTAAAATATATTTTTTATTGATTTCAGAGAGGAAGGGAGAGGGAAGAGAGAGATAGAAACATCAATGATGAGAGAGAATCATGGATCAGCTGCCTCCTTCACGTCCCCTACTGGGGATCCAGCCTACAACCCAGGCATGTGCCCTTGGCTGGAATCGAACCCAGGACCCTTCAGTCCACAGGCCGACGCTCTATCCACTGAGCCACACCAGCTCGGGCCTGGCCTGCAATTAATATGGTGCTGGGCACAGTCAGGTGGCTCAACCCCAGCAGGAAGGCCTGGGTTCGCTTTGTTCCGTCAGGAAACCGGAAGTTGACATACGTTCAGGGACCATCTCCACCTGCCACTCAGTGCCAGTTACCGCGTGGAAGACACAGAGGAGCAGAAAATACCATCTCCACCCTGAAGGAGATGGCAGGGCACCTGAGCTCCTGTGAGTCACTCGGCCCTCCTCTTTTGTCGTCTTTCTGACTTGAAGGCTTTTGCACGTGCTGTGTCCTCAGCCTGCAAGGCCCTCTCTTCACCCCCGTTCCTGGGACTGCTGTGAACAGCTGTGCAGGCTGCGGACTGCGTCATTCCAGAGCCGTTCACATCGAATAGAGCAGTGCCCTTGGCGACGCGCAGGACACAATCTGTAAGGCTGTATGGAATGGCTTTGACCCCCTCTGCTACCCCATTTCTCCTGTTGGGGGTAGCTCACTGTCATCTCAGGTTTTGGCCTGCTTGCTTTCTTTCTTTCTTTCTTTCTTTTTTTCTTTCTTTCTGTCTTTCCTCTTCTGCTCCTTCACTCCCCACCTTTCTTCCTATTCTATAACAGGACCTGTGCTAGGAGCTGGGCATACAAGTAGGCTTCCGACCCTTGTGTAGTTGACATTCTTTTAAAAATACTAATATATAAAAAGCCAGGGGCCATCACGACCAAAACAACCAGATGGACGACCAAACAGCAGGCTGAGTGGGGCGACAAGGCCGGCAGGGAGGGCAGTAAGGGGTGATCATGCCAGTGGGGGGGGGGGCAGTTAGGGGCAACCAGGCCAGCAGAGGGAGGCAGTTAGGGGCAACCAGGCTGGCGGGGGGTGGGGCAGCAAGGGGAAACCAGGTCAACAGGGGGGGCACTTAGGGGCAACCAGGCTGGCGGGGGGTGGGGCAGCAAGGGGAAACCAGGCCAGCAGGGGGGGGCAGTTAGGGGTGATCAGGCTGGCAGAAGGGGAAGTTAGGGGTGATCAGGCAGGCAGGCAGGTGAGCAGTTAGGAGCCAGCAGTCCTGGATTGTGAGAGGGATGTCGGACTGCCCGTTTAGGCCCGATCCCAGGGCAGTCGGACATCCCCTACGGCAGTGGTTCTCAACCTTCTGGCCCTTTAAATACAGTTCCTCATGTTGTGACCCAACCATAAAATTATTTTTGTGGCTACTTCATAACTGTAATGTTGCTACTGTTATGAATTGTAATGTAAATATCTGATACTCAGG
The DNA here is from genome assembly GCF_028538775.1 of Myotis yumanensis. Classification (NCBI taxonomy): domain Eukaryota; kingdom Metazoa; phylum Chordata; class Mammalia; order Chiroptera; family Vespertilionidae; genus Myotis; species Myotis yumanensis. The sequence goes on from NW_027223771.1 coordinate 110,607, forward strand.
ATGGTCTTAGGCGACCCCTGTGAAAGGGTCGTTCGACCGCCAAAGGGATCGTGACCCACAGGTTGAGAACCGCTGCCCTAAGGGGTCCCAGATTGGAGAGGGTGCAGGCTGGGCTGAGGGGACACCCCCCTGCATGAATTTCGTGCACCGGGCCTCTAGTATACACACACACACACATACACAATAATATATACATATACATGTATATGTATATATTATTGATTTCAGAAAGGAAGAAAGAGGGAGTAGGGGAGAAAGACAGAAACATCAATGATGAGAGAAAATCATGGATCAGCTGCCTCCTGCATGCCCCACACTGGGGATGGAGCCTGCAACCCGGGCATGTGCCCTGACCGGGGGAATCGAACGGTGACCTCCTGGTTCATAGGTCAATGCTCAACCACTGAGCCACTTAGGGACAGGCTGGAGCTGGCATTCTTTTTTAAAATATATTTTTATTGACTCAGAGAGGGAGAGAGAGAGAAACATCAATGATGGGAGAGAATCATTGGCCGGCTGCCTCCTGCATGCCCCCCTACTGGGGAATGAGCCTGCAACCCAGATACATGCCCCTGACTGGAATCAAACCTTTCAGTCCACAATCCGACGCTCTACCCACTGAGCCAAACCAGCCAGGGCCTGACATTCTGAATGCAGCTTCACATTCATAAATGGGGAGCATTTCTATTGTTCTTCCTCCAGGAAGCCTTCCTGGGTTGCACCCGGTGCCTACGGATCGATGACAAATGGCTGTGATTTGGGGGACCTTTTGGCTTTCAAACATAGGGCCTTCTGTCCACAGGGAACGAGAGGGGTGCAGGTGGAGACCCACCGAAAGCCCAGAGCTGGGGCTTCATCCCCTCCAGCTTCCTGTCCTTGGGGGCGCCCCGGGGCCTGTGTGAAACTCATTAGCGAGGCAGCGATTAAGATGTGGCCCAGAACACGGCCTCCCCCTGCCAGGGAGGCCACAAAGTTCCAGAACTTCCCAGGGAGGAAGGGAGCACCAGCCTGGCCTGCCTCCCGGGCCCGCCAAACTCTCCATAATGAGCCGTCTCCCGGGGAGGGTGAAGTCACCTGCGGAGGCCGCTGGGCCTCAGGTGCGCTCCGGAGGCTTAAAATAGCCAGCTCCCTCCACAAACACCGCGCAACCCGCAGAGGAGGGCGGGTGCCAGGAAACTAATGAATCCGGGCTGAGTGAATTAATTGTTGATGAAATAATGCGAATCGTGTGCTTCCTGTTCGTCAGTCTCTACAGAAACTAATGAGCCCCACTTGGCAGCCAGCGGGATCACATTTTCAACGTCGTGTGTGGATGTGGCCAAATCGTCTCTGGGAAGCCTTGCCTGGAGCGTCTTCCGTGGCTGCGTCGTGTCCCGACAGGCCTTGCCTTGCACGGAAGATGTGATTTTTTTTTTTTTTTGTAGGAGAGTCCCAACGAGGGAAGAGGGAAGGTACGAGCTTTGACCGTGATGCTCCAAGCAGACCCACGCCTCTCCTATCTTCCTTCCTGCCACAGCCCACCCCCACCCCCAGGGGACCCCTCACCTGAGAACCCCTCCTCTGTTAGCTGAGTTGAGGGGTGATGACTCAGAGCAGCGGGGCAGGCTCCCACACACAGCCTGACTTTGCATTTAATTGTTCTGTGCTGTGTGCACAACTCACACTGCAGGATGAAGGGAAAGAAAAATGGGTCTAAGAGAAGTATTTACATTTGGACTATTTATTGTATTTTATTTATTTTTTTCTTTGTTCATCCTCACCCGAAGATATTTTCCCATTGATTTTTAGAGAGAGTGGAAGGGAGGGAGACAGAGGGTGAGAGAGTAACATCGATGTGAGAGAGACACATCAATTCGTTGCCTCCTGCACACGCCCCAACCAGGGTCCGGGCCGGGGAGGAGCCTGCAACCGAGGTACATGCCCTTGACCGGAATCGAACCCGGGACCCTTTGGTCCACAGGCCGATGCCCTATCCAACCCGGCTAGGGCTGTATTGACTTTGGAGAGAGAGGAAGGGAGAGGGACAGAGAAATAGAAACATCAATGACAGAGCAACGTCGATTGGCTGCCTACTGGGGCTCGAGCCCGCAACCCATGCATGTGCCCTGACTGGGAATCGAACCAGTGACCTCCTGGTTCATAGGTTGTCACTCAACCATGAAGCCACACCGGCCGAGCCCAGTGTTCCTATTTCACTTGGGCAAAGAAAATGGAGACCAGGATCAAGTCCCAGCCCCTTCCTAGCTGAGGGAGCCTGCACAGCCACTTCCTCCGCAGAGCTCCCGTTGGCTCAGCCAGGACCTAGAAATAATGCCTGCCTCCCCCACCTGCAGGGCGGCTGCATCACTTGATGAGGTGAGGGAGGTGCAAGGACTGCAACATGGTCCCCCTGTTCACTGTGAGAAAACCACCTCGCTCTGCACCCCAACATGCATACAGCTCTCACGCTTCAGCAAAAGCTCTAAGTCACTGGTCCCCAACCTTTCTGTGGCCATGCCCCACCTAAGCATCTCTAACATCCTGATGCCCCCCGCCCCGGGACATAGAATTCTTATTATTCAAAAAGTGAGCTCCTATTCACATGGAAGAAGCCTCAAAGGCCATGACCTTGGTCTAAACAAGCTCCCAAAGGACATGGCATCCATGAGAGAGTAAAAGAACGAAAGGACAGTGGAAGGACTGAGGAAGAAATCGCTAAGAAATGGTTAAAAAATAATAGCAATATGAAGTGATAGGAAAAAAATAGTACATAAAGTTTCAAAACATAGAACAGAGAACTGAAATGTATAAATATGCCACAATATATATTTATAGACTGTCTAGGAGGCCCCTAGAACCATAAGAAATGCAAAAAGTCCACTGTGAGTAACTCATTCTCCAATTGTCCCCCTTAAACATCACATCGCCCCCCTGTGGGGCGTGTGCCCTGCGTTGGGAACCACTGCTCTAAGTGAACACTTCGCACAGACGTCCCCAGTGGTCCTGCTACGATACTGTTCGCTGGGGGAAAGATGGAAGAATTCACTGAAGTTGGCTGAGAGTCATCAGCACTGTCCCGAAGAAGTGCTGAGTTCACATGGCCATTTCGGTGCGACAGAGACACGAAAGATTGTGTAAATACTTGTGTCCTTAAGTGATTCTCAATGTTTCTGTTTTACTTCCATGTGATGGGGCGACGTTGGTTAGTGGGATCAGATAGGTCTCCGGGGTAGATCTCTATGTTACAAGATCTCTATATTGCTCTGTGTGGCCGCCACCCAAAGTCAGAGTCAGATCATCGTCCGGCACTAGCTATACTAATAAAAGGGTAATATGCTAATTAGACTGGGAGACCTTCCGGATGTCCTTCCAGACAAAGCCATGGTGGTGGGGCCAAGGCAGAGGTGGTTAGGGGCAAGCAGGCCAGCAGGGGGGAGCAGTTGGAGGCGATCAGGCCAGCAGGCAAAGTGATTAGGGGCAATCAGGCAGGCAGGCAGGTGAGCGGTCGGACATCCCCCGAGGGATCCCAGATTGGAGAGGGTGCAGGCTGGGCTGAGGGACACACTAATATATATATATATATATATATATATATATATATATATATACAATATTCTAGTTTTACCATCATATACGATAGAGCCGCCACAATCAAGAACCACTGGACTAGGCCCTGGCCTGGTGGCTCAGTAGTTGGAGCATCATCCTGACACACCAAGGTTGCAGGTTCATCACCAGTCAGGGCATATGCACAAATCAACCAAGGAATGCACAAATATGTGGAACAACAAGTTGATGTCTCTCTCTCTCTCTCTCTCTCTCTGTCTCTCTCTCTCTGTCTCTCTCTGTCTCTCTGTCTCAAATCAATCAAGAGGAAGAAAGGGAAGGGGGAGGGGGAGGGGAGGAGGAACCCCTGAACTAAACACAATCAAGCACATTCAAATCAATAAAAAGACAACCTCATGAAAAAACAGGCAAAGCATAGCCCAGCCGGTGTGGCTCAGTGGTTGAGCGTTGATCTATGAACCAGGAGGTCACAGTTCGATTCCCAGTCAGGGCACATGCCCGGGTTGTAGGTTTGATCCCCAGTGTGGGGCGTGCAGGAGGCAGCCAATCAATGGTTCTCTCTCATCATTGATCTCTCTCTCCCCCTTCTCCTCTGAAATCAATAAAAATATTTTTTCTAAAAATGGGCACAGCATATAAACAAGCAGAAATACACATGGCTAATAAGTATGTGGGGGAATGTTTAACCTCCCCAGTGACCAGTGAAATGTAACAGATTAATCAGAAAGACTGATAATACACAGTGTTCGTAAAAGTGAAGGGCATAGTCTCACAAAACCTTCTAACATAGATCCTTAGATCCAGACACTTCATTTCTGGTTAGCTCTCCTATAACAACAATCTCATAAGCTCTAGCTGGACAGCTCAAGGTGCCGGGTTTGATCCCCAGTCTGGGCACAGGGCACATACAAGAATCAACCAGTGAGCCCTAGGTGGTGTGGTTCAGTGGATAGAGCATCGGCCTGCAGACTGAAGGGTTCAATTCTGGTCAAGGGCACATGCCTGGCTTTCAGGCTCGATCCCCAGTAGGGGGCGTGCAGGAGGCAGCCGATTGATGATTCCCTCTCATCATTGATGTTTCTATCTCTCCCTCCCTCTCCCTTCCTCTCTAAAATCAATCATATATATTAAATCAAAAATATATATTTAAAAAAGAATCAACCAATGAATGCATAAATAAGTGGAATAACAAGTCAATGTATGCCTCTCTATCCCCCTTCCTCTCTCTAAAACCCTTAAATTAAAAAAAAAATCACTTAAGTACACAAGTATTTACACAAACGCACATAAAGCTGGTCCTTATAGCATTATTTGTAATCATGTAGAAATTCAGTAATTATCGAATAGTTCAATCATGGTGGCACATCCACATCTGAAAAATGATTCAACGACTAAAAGAATGGGGTAAATTATTAGCATTTGCCTATGCGTGCCTACATGTATCAATCAGAAAAGGAAATCAAGCATATTCCAGAATAATATGGTAGAAACTCATTCGTGTTTTTTAAAAAATGCTCTCACTACACAGAGAGACAGACCTTGACATATGCACAGGAGACAGTCTTAAAGATCTAACAGTAATCACCCTTAGGGGACTGGAGAGGAGTGCAGGGACTTTTGCCTTTTACTTTATATTTTGTGGCTGTTTTTACAATAAACACATGTGCACTCTTTTTGTGATGTCAATAGTCTGATGTGAGTTCAAACAGAAGCTTTACAAAGAAAAACCTTTCCTGCCAAGGTTTGAGGCCATTTCAGGGCTGTCTCTTTACTTAAAAAATCTCCTAGGGCCGTGATAGGCAAACCGTGGCTCGCGAGCCACATGCGGCTCTTTGGCCCCTTGAGTGTGGCTCTTCCACAAAATATCTGATATGCAGGATGGTCTTAGGCGACCCCTGTGAAAGGGTCGTTCGACCGCCAAAGGGGTCGCGACCCACAGGTTGAGAACCGCTGTTTAGACGATGCACTCACTGATACATTGAGTGATGGCTGGTTTGACAGGGAATGTAGAGGGCATTAGGACAGGGGAAGGGTCACCTAATCCTCCTGCTTTTATTTTTTTATTGATTTCAGAGAGGAAGGGAGTGGGGAAGAAAGAGAGAGAGAGAGACATCAATTCAATGATGAGAGAGAATCATTGATTGCCTGCCTCCTGCATACCCCACACTGGGATCGAGCCCACAACCTGAGCATGTGCCCTTGCCCGGAATCGAACCTGGGACCCTTCAGTCCACAAGCTGACGCTCTATCCACCGAGGCAAACGAGCCAGGGCCATCTGCCTGCTTTTCATCTGTCCTTGTCTCTGTATGAGCTGTGTGTCCTTGGGTAAATCGCCTAACATCTCTGAGCCTTGGATTTTCATCCGCCAAGTGGAGTTGCTGCCACCTGCCTCCTCAGCACGGACCTCCCCACATCGGGCCCCGCTTTTATTGCCTTGTAGTGTGTCGGTGAGGTCCCGAGTCCTTGTCGTCCCTCATCACTGACGAGGTGTAACGCTGACTCCCTCGTCCTTCACCGACTCCAGGGTCACGTGGGCGCCTCTGTCTGCAGGGTCTTCCCACCCCTCTCCCTCACCTGGGAGTTCCACACCGTGCCTCTGCCCTCATGCAACTGGACCAAAAGCAAGGTCACAATGTGTGCATGTCACCTTACGGGTGGTGTCCTCCGCAGCACCAGCCACATGCAAAGCTCGGGTTCCTAAGCCAGTAAGAACGAGTCTCAAACACCTGCCTCGCCCTGGCCAGTTTGGCTCAGTGGATAGAGCGTCGGCCTGCAGACTGAAGGGTCCCGGGTTCAATTCCAGTCAAGGGCACATCCCAGGTTGCAGGCTCCATCCCCAGTAGGGGGCCGTGCAGGAGGCAGCCGATCAATGAATCTCTCTCATCATTGATGTTTCTATCTCTCTCTCCCTCTCCCTTCCTCTCTGAAATCAAAATATATTTAAAAAAAAAAAAAAAACAAACACCCACCATGTAGCCGGGTGAGCTCTGGCACCTCAGTTAACCTCTCTGAACCTGTTTCCTTATCTGCAAAATGAGAATACTCATGACATCTGCCTTGAAGGAACAAGGGAGGCGACAGGAAAGCCATTTATCAAGGAGCCAGAGCTCACTGGGGTGGGCACTGAGGAATTGCCGTATTGACCCAAAACCCGCCCTGAGTCCTGTTCTGTACAACCCTCCTTTGCTTTTATGGAGTAGCACCCCGATGACATTCCATCGGCTCTGTCACCTCTTGACTGCTTTCTGTTCATTCATTTTTTGTTACTATTGCTTTGAGCAATTGTTGGACTATTTCCATTCTTTTTTTAAACGTATTTTTATTGATTTCAGAGAGCAAGGGAGAGGGAGAGAGAAAGGTAGAAACATCAATAACAGAGAATCATGGCTCAGCTGCCTCCTGCATGTCCCACACCGGGGATCCAGCCCACAGCCCGGGCATGTTGCCCTGATCAGGAATCAAATCATGACCTCCTGGTTCATAGGCCGACCGCCAACCATTGAGCCACACGGGCCGGGAGTGTTATTTCCAAAAGATGGCGTTTTTTTTTTCCATGAAAATGACAGATGACGGAGCCAGCTGCCCGGTTTCCCATCCCGGCTCTGCACTTACTGGCCCAGAGCCTCGGGCGAGCCACGTAGCCGCTCCGTGCCCCACTTTTCCCCTCTGTAAAATGGGGATAATGATAGGACCCGCTTCACAGGATTGCTGCCAGGGCGAAGTGAGATGAAAGCCCTTGGAGAGGGCCAGGCACACACAGCAAACACCGTGTGAGTCTGGCTCCTATTAGAGCCGGCTCACAGCCCTCCTGCCTCCCCAGGCAAGGCTGGACCTGCGGCTCCGTCTGCCTGCAGATCTGGGGGTCTCCCTCATCGGCCCTCCCTCTCCCGCCATCCTTCCAGCATGAGGGCCCGGAGGAAGGCGTAAAAGATAGCTATCGTGCCAGAACCAGTTTGGCTCAGTGGATAGAGCGTTGGCCTGCGGACTGAAAGGTCCCAGGTTCGATTCCTGTCAGGGGCATGTACCTTGGTTGCGGGCACATCCCCAGTGGGAGGTGTGCAGGAGGCAGCTGATCAATGTTTCTCTCTCATCGATGTTTCTAACTCTCTGTTCCTCTCCCTTCTGCTCTGTGAAAAATCAATAAAATATATTTGGGAAAAAAAAAAAAAGATAGCTATCGTCCCACTTGCCCCAGCCAGGAGGACTCTCTCTCCTACCTGGCGGTTACATGCTATCCGTGGACTGGATGCCGGCAGGGGGTGCCTCCCATAGCCAGGAATGGTCCCAGGAGACTCTTGGCCTGTTTCCTCCCGCCCCAGCTCACAGCATCCTTCTGCAGACTCCCGATGCCCAGGCTCCCAACGCCCCTCCCCTCAGCAGCCAACTGGTAAACCCACGGGGATGTGCAGAATCAGTTTTACGTTGCAGCTGGGACTGAAACTCTAGGTCTGGGGCCAGAGCATGGGGAGGTAGTCCTGCTCCCCCCTCCCTCCCCCATCTACCACAGCCCCCCCCCAGGCCCCTCCTCCATAGCTGGGCACTGCTGTCCCAGGCTAGGTCAATGGCTTCATTGGTTGCTGAGTGAGCCAGGGCTGCATAGAACCCAGGTCCCACCAACCAAACCCTGAGGCCTCCCTCCCTGGGTTTGAAGAGGGAGGCAGCCCCTTCCGCTCCCCACAGGCTGGCTCTGTTCTCCTCCGGGCCTCCTCTTAGAGGAAGTGTTGAGGGGCTGGGGCTAGGGTGACAACCAGCGCCCCCAGCAGCCCTAGGCCAAGTTCCCTATCGCTAGACTGCAGATTCCTGATCCCTTATTTCTAAGCTGCAGGCATTAGTTCTCAATTCAGGTGCATGACACCCAACAGCACCCTGGGATGTCGAATTTTTTTTAAGGGAACTGCGCATTGCTTTCAACGTGTACTTGAATGAGTGAGGGAATGAAAAACAGGCATGTAACAAACCAACATTATATATAATAACTAGAGGCCCGGTGCACAAATTCGTGCACCAGTGGGGTCCCTTGGCCTGGCCTGTGGGATCGGGCCAAAACTGGCTCTCCGATATCCCCCGAGTGGTCCCAGATTGCGAGAGGGTGCAGGCCAGGCCAAGGGACCCCACCAGTGCACGATCGGGACCAGGAAGAGACATGGGAGGTTGGCCAGGCAGGGAGGGACCGAGGGAGGGCTCCAGGGTGTGTCCGGCCCATCTCGCTCAGTCCTGATAGGCTGGACCCCAGCAGCAAGCTAACCTACTGGTAAGAGTGTCTGCCTCCTGGTGGTCAGTGCATGTCATGGCGACCGGTTGTTCTGCCGTTTGGTTGATTTGCATATTAGGCTTTTATTATATAGGATAATTAAGCAAACTAAGTGACCATAACTAATGTAATAACAATAAATATAAACCCTAGCTGGTTTGGCTCAGTGGATAGAGCGTCGGCCCACAGACTGAAGGGTCCCTGGTTCGATTCCAGTCAAGGGCACATGCCCGGGTTTCGGGCTTGATCCCCAGTGTGGGGTGTGCAAGAGGCAGATGATCAATGATTCTCTCTCATCATTGATGTTTCTCTTTCTTTCTTTCTCTCTCTCTCCCCTTTCAGAAATCCAATGAAAATATATATTTAAAAAAAAAGGTGGGCTCACATAACAGGCACCCATGGCAATAAACATAAGAACTAATTAGCGCCCTGACCAGTTTGGTTCAGTGGATAGAACGTCGGCCTGTGGACTGAAGGGTCCCAGGTTCGATTCTGGTCAAGAGCAACATGCCCAGGTTGTGGGCTCGGTCCCCAGCAGGGGGCGTGCAGGAGGCAGTCGATCAATGATTCTCTCTCATCATTGATGTTTCTCTCTCTCTTTCTCCCTCTCCCTTCCTCTATGAAATCAATAAAAATTTTAAAAAAGAACTAATTAGCGGCCGGGTCGTGTGTCCAGATCCCGGCGAGAGGTGCCATCACAAGGGCGAAGTAGTCTCGCATGAATCCTGTTCTGCACCCTGCAGTCCGCTCCTCTCTGGGCAGGAGGTGGTGCCCCGTCTTGTTGAGATCTGATCTCTAAACGCAACCATGTGTTTTCTTTCATCCAAATGACTGTGCTTGTCTCGGGAGCAGCCTTTAATTTTCTTCTTGGAACCGAGGACCGGCCTCACTTGCAGCAACAAAAGGTCCCCAGGACGGTGAGGTAAGATTTGAATTAAGATACCTTGGCACCTTCCCCTCCACGGCAATTAACGGCCAACAGGTTTTTAGCAGCACCCACTCTCTCAGAGCAGTTACTCTTCGTCTCAGGAATCCCTGGCTATCGTGTTATCCAGTCGTCCTGATTAAGCAGCCCCTCCCGCCCCCCGACCCCCGGCGGCTGGCTCTCTGCCAGGTGGCATACCCAGTGGACGGCACAGGTGGGACCCCTGTTGTCTGGGGGCCCCGCCGGATGAATAAGCCACGTGATGATCAGGCCTCTGTCCGCATGGCTGACATCAAATATGGCCAAGGCGCCCTGTCCTTCAGTGGATAGAGTGTCGGCCTGCAGACTGGAGGGTCCCGGGTTCGATGACAGTCAAGGGCACATGCCTGGCTTGTGGGTTCCATCCCTCAGTGGCCGGGGGGGGGGGGGCATGCAGGAGGCAGCCAATCAATGATTCTCTCTCATCATTGATGTTTCTATCTCTCTCTCCCTCTCCCTTCCTCTCTGAAATCAATAAAAATATATTTAAATATACAAGGCCACACAGTTCAGAAAGGGGCCGCCCATCCCCTGGGCCCCTTTTCCAGCTTCCTCCTGACTCTCACCTGCCTTTGGGCCACTCTTCTTCATTAGCATCTCCCTCGAGAGGAGAGGAGAGGAGAGGAGAGGAGAGGAGAGGAGAGAGCCAGCGTTTGCTCGTCCACTTGGCTCCCAGTCAGCAGCCCTGGTAGGTGTGTAATCTGATGGAAACCAGGTCCCGGAGGAGAATCTGGAGCCTTTCCCGCGCTCTGCCCCCTGCCAGGCATGCCCCAGCCTTCCCCGAGGCCCTCAGGCCAAGTCAGAAGTTAGTCACTCCCTCCCTGGCTCCGGGAGCCCCTCTGCCCCACCGAGAACACACCTCGCATTGTGCGGGCACGATCGGGGGCCCTGGTCTGTCTGCCCTCGGACAGGGAGCTCCCGAGGGCAGGGCTGCGCTCCCTCACCGGCTTCAGTCCCACGGCGTGCGGGGCCCAGCGCTTGGCACATGCCTGGGGTGTAAGAAACGTACGTGGGACAGATCATCAACCCAAGACCTTCTCTTTTTAAAAAAAAATATATTTTTATTATTGATTTCAGAGAGGAAGGGAGGAGAGGGAGAGAGAGAAAAACATCAATGGTGAGAGAGAATCATGGATCAGCTGCCTCCTGCACGCCCCCTACTGGGGAATCGAGCCCACAACCCGGGCACCAGGAATCAAACCGTGACCTCCTGGTTCATAGGTCGACACTGAACCATGGAGCCCTGCCGGCCGGGCAAGAAGACCTTCCTTACCATTTGCTCAGAAAATCAAGAGTTAATGCTTTCAGGGTGTGTGTGTGTGTGTGTGTGTGTGTGCGCTTATTTGTTTGTTGTTTGAAAACAATATCCCAGAATTTCTAGGGAGGGGAGGGTGGATTCACCTCATTCATTCGGCAAAGACATGTTGATCCTATGACAGGTGCCAAGTGCTGTTTTAGGTGCTGGAGAAGCAAAACAGACAAAAGCCTGCCCTGCAGACGCTTTCCAGGGATGCGCTCTCCCCGTCATTTCCTGCCTCGCGGGTTCCTCCCTGGTCCTCTTCCCTGACACGACGGTGGAGCATCTAAATCGTTTCCACCAGATACACCACAAAACCCAGGGTGCGGCTACGAAACAGACCCTCCTGGAAAGTGCCGGGTGCCCCCTGCTGCCGTCTCCGCGGCCCCAAATCCATGGTGTGAAATAAGCAGCTTTGGGGAGACCCGGTGTCAGAGGGAGGCAGCCGCCTGGGAGCCCAGGGGCAGGTGGCGGGACAGAGCCCGTCACCTCCGCGGGCACCGTGGCAGCCGAAGACGCGTGGGCCTCCCGGGAGAGGCCGGAGGGCCTTCTGGGTGCCCGGTTCTGAGTGGGAGACAGAACAGCAGACGAAACCACCTCCGGTTGTGCCTGAGTCAGGCCTTTCGGGGAGAAGAACACTCCGTTTATCTAAGGTGCTGTGCGTTCCCACCGCCTGAGGCGGACCCGTATCCCAGCGTAAGCAGAAAAAACACCGTCTACAGCCAAGGAAATGACTGGTGATGAGCCACAGGTATGTCCTGTCCCTCACCACCACAGCTTTTCCCTGGGAATTCTCTCTGCCAGAGGAGGGGATCCACCCCACCAACGCGAGGCTCGGCCAACTTTGAAGCAGCTGCCTTCAGCTCTTGGTACCGGCATGGTGCCTGGCAGGCGAGTCGATGGGCACAGTCCCGGCTTGTACTGCTGATCCCCTTGCCACGCTGAGGATCAGCTTTTAAGCAACCAGAGCCATGATTGTAACGCGAGATCTTTGGCCCTGGCTGGTGTGGCTCAGTGGATAGAGCGTCGGCCCGCAGACCAAAGGGACCTGGGTTTGGTTCCAGTCAAGGGCACATACCTCGGTTACAGGCTCCTCCCCGGCCTGGGCCCTGGCCGGGGCTCGGGCAGGAGGCGACCAATCGATGTGTTTCTCTCACATCAAAGTTTCTCTCTGTCTTCCCCTCGCTCTGAAAAAGATCAATGGGAAAATATCCTCGGGGGAGGATTAACCAAAAAAAAAAATTATTATAAAGCAAGACCTTTGCAACCAATGAACTTGTATGCATGACCCGTGGACACAGACAATGGGCTGGCGAGGGCCTGGGGTGGGGGTGGGGGGATGGGGAGGATGGGAGCGGGCTGGAAGAGGTTAATGGGGGGTAGGGGGGAAGAGAACCTATGCAATACTTTCAACAATAAAGATTTAAGAAATAAAATGAAGCGAGAACTTTATGTGGATGAGAGGCAATAGTTGTTGTTTTGGGGGGTTTTTCTTGATGAGCTGAAGTGATGATTGAAGCCGTTTTGGCTCTCCTGGTGTCTGGGTGGAAAGAGAACAGGTGTGTGCCTTTGCCAAAAATGACAGCCTACCCCCGACGGCCGGGGAACAGGGTGCTTGTGCGGCATGGTGAATTCCAGAGGCTGGGAGGTCTGCAGAGGAAAGCACAGGGCGGGCGGGGGGAGGGGGGGCGGGGGGCAGGGCTCTGTGAAGCCCGCCTTCCAAGCAACTGGTGGGAAGGACTGTTGAGCAACGTTGCTCCATCTGCCCAGCTCCTTCCCCACGAGAACCGCACACGGCGACCTGTCTCCCAGCAGTGCCTGCTGCTGGGCGCCAGCGGGGGAAGGGGGGGGGGGGCGTGCACAGGGAGGCTCCCTGGTGAGGCTTCTGGCTTCATCAAGGCCAGCGGTTCCCCATGTGGGGCACACGCCCCGCAGCGGGGGCAATGAGATGTTTAAGGGGGGCAATTTGAGAATGAGTTATTAACAGTGAGTTTTTTGCATTTCTTCTGGTTCCAGGGGCCAGACAGTCTATAAATATATATTGTGGCATATTTATGTATTTCAGTTCTCCATTCTATGTTTTGAAACTTTATTTTTTCGTATCACTTCATATTGTTATTATTTTTTTAACCATTTCTTCCTCAGTCCTCCCACTGTCCTTTTGTCCTTTTACTTTTCTCTCTCATCGATGCCCTGTTCTTTGGAAGCTTGTTTAGACCAAGTACATGGCCTTTGAGGCTTCCTCCAGGCGAATAGGGGCTCACTTTTTGAATCATAGGAATTATACGTTACGAGGGGGCATCAGGATGTTAGAGACGCTTAGGTGGGGCGTGGCCACAAAAAGGTTGGGAACCACTGGGCAGGGTGTCTCTGTTGCTGGCTCATGTCTGTATCTCTCTGAATGACACTGTATGTACTGCCTGTTGTGGGTGTGTTGAATGTGTGTGTGCATGTGTGTATTGTGTGTGTGTGTGCATGTGTATATGTATGTGTGAGTGTATGTGAGTGCGTGTATGTATGTGTGAGTGTGTGTGTGAGCATGTGCGTGTGAGTGTGAGTGCGTGTGTGTGTGAGTGTGTGTATGTATGTGTGAGTGTGTGTGTGCACGTGTGTGTGAGTGTGTGTGAGTGCGTGTGTGTATGTGTGTGTGAGTGTGTGTGTGTGTATGTGTGAGTGCATGTGTGTGTGTGAGTGCGTGTGTGTGTATGTATGTGAGTGTGTGTGCGTGTGTGTGCATGTGCGTGTGAGTGTGTGTGAGTGCGTGTGTGTATGTGTGTGTGTGAGTGCGTGTGTGTGAGTGCGTGTATGTATGTGTGTGTGTGAGTGTGTGTGTGAGTGTGTGTGTGTGAGTGTGTGTGTGCATGTGTGTGTGAGTGTGTGTGTGTGTATGTGTGAGTGTGTGTGCGTGTGTGTGCATGTGCATGTGAGTGTGTGTGAGTGCGTGTGTGTGAGTGCGTGTATGTATGAGTGTGTGTGTGTGTGTGTGAGTGCGTGTGTGTGAGTGTGTGTGTGAGTGTGTGTATGTATGTGTGAGTGTGTGTGCGTGTGTGTGTGTGCATGTGCGTGTGAGTGTGTGTGAGTGCGTGTGTGTATGTGTGTGTGTGAGTGCGTGTGTGTGAGTGCGTGTATGTATGTGTGAGTGTGTGAGTGTGTGTGTGAGTGCGTGTGTGTGTGTGTGTGTGCATGTGCGTGTGTGTGTGTGCGTGTGTGTGTATGTATGCTTGAGTGTTTGTGTGTGTGTGCGTGTGCGTGTGAGTGTGTGTGAGTGTGTGTATGTGTGTGAGTGCGTGTGTGAGTGCGTGTATGTATGTGTGAGTGTGTGAGTGTGTGTGTGAGTGTGTGTGTGAGTGCGTGTGTGTGAGTGTGTGAGTGTGTGTATGTATGTGTGAGTGTGTGTGCGTGAGTGTGTGTGCATGTGCGTGTGAGTGTGTGTGAGTGCGTGTGTGTGTGTGTGAGTGTGTGTGTGTGTGAGTGCATGTATGTATGTGTGAGTGTGTGAGTGTGTGTGTGAGTGCGTGTGTGTTTGTGTGTGAGTGTGTGTGTGTGCATGTGCGTGTGAGTGTGTGTGACTGCGTGTGTGTGTATGTATGTGTGAGTGTGTGTGCGTGTGTGTGCATGTGCATGTGTGTGTGAGTGCGTGTGTGTATGTGTGTGTGAGTGCGTGTGTGTGTGAGTGCGTGTATGTATGTGTGAGTGCATGTGTGTGTGCGTGTGTGTGTGAGTGCGTGTGTGTGAGTGTGTGTGTGTGTGTGTATGTATGTGTGAGTGTGTGTGTGTGTGAGTGTGTGTGTGTGCATGTGCGTGCCCGAGAGCAGGTATGCATCCAGTTACCCCTCTTTAATCAGAGCAGGTGGGACTCTTGCAAAGTCAGTCTCTGTGAGTTTGGAGCATTTGGACAAATGCCTCCTGGGGCATTCTATAAAGGAGGAGGGGGGAGTGGAGGCCTGAAGGCTTCCTGCAGGGAGCGGGGGAATAGGGGGAGAAGGGGAGGGGAGAGATGTGCAGGGGAGAGCTGATCAATGATTCTCTCTCATCACGGATGTTTTTATCTCTCTCCCTCTCCCTTCCTCTCTGAAATCAATAAAATATTTTTTTAAAAAAAGATTCCTCCACATAACACGGAGTGGAAGCCCTGCCCTTGGGCACCAGGGGGCTGGGGCCCGCGGGCGTCGGGTCTCTGGCACAGGGCCGGGTGCAGGGTAGGGCGTGCCCGCCACTCTGTCCCGTTCAAGCGCAGACATTCCAGGCGGCCTTGGGATCAAGCTGGCTGAGTGTGTGCGTTAGGTCACCGAGCTCTGGGACTGTTCAACCAGCCCCAGCCTGTGCGGCCGCGGTGACACACAGCTGCTGACGGCACGGATCAGTGCCTCGCGCTGCCGGCCACGCTTGAGAGATGCTTCCCTCTTGACTGAAAGCATCTGTTCCGCACAATCGGGACAGTGTGAGCGGGTGGGTCCCAGGCGGCTCCCTGCACATCTGGAGGGCGGCCCCCAGCGCGGGGACATCTGGAGCGTGGCAGGAAGTGTCTGGATTCACCCCAGGGCGATGTGCATCGCCACATGCCTTTCCCATCTCATCAGGGGCCTCGGCGCTCACATTCCCAATGACATGTCCGCATCTGCCCCGGACAAGAATGACAGGTGGGGAGAAATCGTCTCTGACCCTTACATGTCGGTCGTGTGTTAGGAGGCGAGAGCTCGGGCACAGGAAGTATTCCCGGAGAAATCTGAGACGTGTCTGTCGTGTATGTTTCAGCGTTTGGAAATAAAAGCGCTCTTTCCAAACCACTAGTTTATCACAGCGGTGAAAACAGCGTTTATGATTGTAATTCTTTTTTTTTTTTTTTAACTGAGGCATTCCTGACAGAGTAAAAGGCACAAATCTTAAGTGTAGAGCTCAATGGCTTTTTTTTTTTTTTGAATTCTCACCCAAGGATATTTTTCCCATTGATTTTTAGAGAGAGAGTGGAAGGGAGAGGGAGTGACAAAGTGAAACACCCATGTGAGAGAGAGACATTGACTGGTTGCCTGAGGTATGTGTCCTTGACCGGAATCGAACCCGGGGCCCTTCAGTCCCCAGGCCGACGCTCTATCCACTGAGCCACATCGGCTCGGGCCACCTTGATGACTTTTTAAAAAATATTTTAATTGATTTCAGAGAGGAAGGGAGAGGGCTAGAAAGATAGAAACATCAATGGTGAGAATCATGGATTGGCTGCCTCCTGCACACCCCACACTGGGGATCAGGAGCCCACAACCTGGGCATGTGCCCTGACCGGGAGTTGAACTGTGACCTCCTGGTTCATGGGTCGACGCTCAACCACTGAGCCACGCTGGCCAGGCACTTGATGACTTTTTTATTTTTGCACAAACACACACACACACACACACACACACACGGAGCCACCGCCCAGGTCCAGGTCTGAAACATTTCCAACTCTCAGGAAGGCTCCCTCGCCCCCGTGTGTCCCCGTGGGCAGCTCGCCCATGTGTTGTCCCCACTCTTCTGACCTGTCACCATTTTTATTTGAGGCTCTTCGTGATAAACAAATATCTCACCATACTCAAACAACAGACACCTTATAGACCGCCATGACCTTGTATACGGGCCCCAAAGGCCAGGGTTCAGAGGAATTGATTTTGAACACCCGTATGTGACAGCACGCCGAGTCCTCCTAGGCCCAAGATTTCCCAGTTAAAGGAGACCCTGTTCCTGGGGGGAAGACTCCCGGTCTTCAGCTGTGGGGGAGAATTCTGATTTCTTCTTGTTCCCCGAAGGCCAAGTTCACGGCTTTGCAGGTGCCCAGCCACATGCCTCCGGGCCCTCCCTTCTTCTTTGAAGGACACCCAGGCCCGGGCCGAGAGCCCGCCCGCGTCCTCTGTCCTCGCTCTGCCTCTCCCGGGTCTCACACCCGTCCAGGAATGAGGCCTCGTTGCGGCTTGCTCCTCTCCGGAGAAAACGCTTAGTCAGACCCAGAGCTAGTCGCTGCAGGCCCCACACTGTCCTCAGGAAATACCAGGAGAAAAGGCCGCAGGAGGGAGGATTAAACCGTCCCAGCGTTCCCAGGGCCTGTATCTAAATCCTGCAGCCACTGCCCGTAGAGTAGACCGAGGGGCCGTGCCTGCCCACGTTGCCCACCCAGGCGCCCTCTCTCAGAAACAGCCATTGCTGCAGGCACCGACCCGAGGTCGACCAGCTGGCCTCGGCAACCCGGACACCCCTTCCCTAGACACACCTCCGCCATTCAACTTTTATGTTTAGATTTGAAGGCAAACACTTAGAAGGGTTTTCAGTTACTTCAGGGGTTACGGGGGGGGGGGGGGGAGGTAGGGATGGGCACTCGCCACAGGAAACGGGCAGTGCCAATGGAGGAAGCCTGGAAAAAGAGTTCAGAACCAGGCTGCTTCGGCCCAGATACGACACTGACCCCCCCGTGGGACCTGGACAGGCCACGGCATCCTGTCCCCGGGGCCCCACCCGGACGATGCAGACCTGTTTAGCTTGGAGTCGGGGGTGGGGGAGGCCCACGGGGAATGTGGCTCCTGGGAGTGTGGGTTTGGGGGTCAGGCTCTCGAAGCCTTCAGCTGCTCTAACCGTGAAACTAGGGGTGAAGGCCTTCACTCTCCCCCAGGGGCGCTGGCCGTGTGGCCATGCTGCTGACAGGAGGTTTCCAGCTGCCGGGATAAAATGCTGCTTCCACTCACGCTCTGATCGAAGGGCGAGTCTGATGGGTGCCACGGCTGCACTCACAGGAGGATGTGGGCGAGGCGGGCTGTGCAGGTAACTTTGAAACCTCCCCCTCCCCACACCCAGAGGAGCGGGAGAAGGTGTTCTCCAGGTGTGAGCAAGTGGACTTATCCTTCTCCTTTTTTATTGTTTTTAATCCTCACCTGAGGATATTTTTCTGTTGATTTTTTAGGGAGCATGGAAGGGAGAGGGAAAGACAGAAACATCGATGTGAGAGAAACACGTTGATTGGTTGCCTCCTGTAGGCACCCCTCGACCAGGGCCCGGGCCCAGGAGGAGCCTGCATCCGAGGTAAGTGCCCTTGATCGGAATCGAACCCGGGACCCTTTGGTCCGTGGGTTGTTGCTCTATCCACGGAGCCAAACCGGCTAAGGCGACTTCTCCTTCTTGCTGCCAACTCCTCCGTACACGTACACCTACGCCAGCACGGTGCCCTGGCACGGACTCCAGGGTTTGGCGAGCTGGCCCTGTGGCAGGAGGACCATCCCTGGGAGAGGATACTTGAGGGTTTTCTTTGTTGCTGCTTCCCAGGGTCCGCACTGTCAGACCAGCACAGCCTTCTGTGGGGCCCCAGTTCTCACAAGGAACCTGGTCACAGGGTGGAGGCCACCTTGTCCAGAAACCCACGGCCAAGCTGAGTTCTCAGGACGCGCGAGGCAGCATGAAGAACATCACTGCACTTGGTCGTGGTATCTATCGGCTGGCCTCACCCAAGCACCTCGCAGTACTGAGAACTGCAAGTCATCTTATAAACTGTGCCATAGACGGCTTCCGGAATAATGACTCGTGTGTGTGTGTGTGTATGTGTGTGTGTGCATGTGTGTTGCTGTAATGCCTCATGTGTGTATGTGTGTGTGCATGTGTGTGTTGCTGTAATGCCTCGTGTGTGTGTGTGCGTGTGCATGTTGCTGTAATGCCTCGTGTGTGTATGTGTGTGCGTGTATGTGTTGCTGTAATTCCTCGTGTGTGCATATGTGTGTGTGTTGCTGTAATGCCTCGTGTGTGTATGTGTGTGTGTGTGGCTGTAATGCCTCGTGTGTGTGTGTATGTGTGTGCGTGTGTGTGTGTGTATGTGTGTGTGTGTTGCTATAATTCAAATTCTCTCCAACACAGGGCTTCTATGTCCACATTCTCAGCCACAAGGGGAAAAGTCTCTCGTGTTGTTTTTATGGGGGGGGATTTTTTTTTTTGTTGATTTCAGAGAGGAAGGAAGAGAGAGAAACATCAATGATGAGTGAGAATCATGGATCAGCTGCCTCCTGCACGCCCCACACTGGGGATCGCGCCCGCAACCGGGAACAGAACCGTGACCTCCTGGTTGGTTCATAGGTCGTCGCTCAGCCACTGAGCCACGTCTATCGGGCTCTCGTGTAGTTTTAATCTTCTCCTGTCGTTGTCCTGAATTTACATCACCTGCATGTCCTTTGATAGGCCCCGTGCCATGTCGTATTCAGTATAGATGGTAATGGTAAGGTCCCCCTCCTTTTTTTAAATTTTTTAATTGATTTCATAGAGGAAGGGAGAGGGAAGAGAGAGACTGAAACATCAATGATGAGAGAGAATCGTTGATCGACTGCCAGCTAGGGAAGGTCCCCCTCCTTGCTCATCGTTTTCATAGCCATCGCAATGGGGAAGCACATCTTCGCCAACGCCCTTCACACAGCTCTGGGTGCACCTGTTCGCACAGCTGCTGCGGACCTGTGGGCACGCGTGAGTTCTGCACCGCCTGAAGCAGAACGCGCCTGCATGGCTTGCGCAGTGCCACGGCTTTGCACCGTCCACGTCCACGTGTTGCCCACAAACTCCTCCTCCAGCCAGCAGCCTGCAGGAGGGAGCTCAGACAGCATCTGGGTTTTTTGGTTTTGGGGGTGGTTTATTGTTTTGTTTTGTTTTGTTTTTGGTAAAGGGCACTACTTCCATGCTGAGAACAACTTGAAAATGTCCCCCCCACCATGCAGGCATCATAGACTCTACCAAGCTTCCTGTGGCAAGCCTTCCCGGGAATGTGCTGCTTAACCATTTCACAACCGCGCTGTGTGGGCTGCGGGAGTAGTTAAGATCTCTGGGAATGGGCTTGTCTCCGGGCGCCCCTCATTTGTGTGTGTCCTCAGTGGTGTGGGGCCGGGACCCACACAGACCAGGGATGCGCAGTGATGGATGGGTGGGCTGGGCTAGCATCTTTTCATTTCAATCGAGTCTCCACTTCAGACATTCTGATCTTTAGTAAAATAAGCTTTGGTTCCAAAGAAAGCTGCATCCGAGTGAGGTTTCTCTACTAGAGAGAAACATGGCCATAGATGCATGCCTTTTACAAAAAAAGATTTTATTTTATTTTTTTACAATATATTTTATTGATGTCTTACAGAGAGGAAGGGAGAGGGATAGTTAGGAACATCGATGAGAGAGAAACATCAATCAGCCGCCTCCTGCACACTCCCCACTGGGGATGTGCCCGCAACCAAGGTACATGCCCTTGACCTGAATCGAACCTGGGATCCTTCAGTCTGCAGGCCGATGCTCTATCCACTGAGCCAAACAGGTTAGACACAAAAATAGATTTTAAAAGCCCTAGCTGGTTTGGCTCAGTGGATAGAGCTTCTGCCTGTGGATGGAAGGTCCTGGGTTCGATTCCGGTTAAAGGCATGTACCTCAGTTGCAGGCTCGATCCTCCCCCGCTGGTTGGGGTGAGGGGGGAAGGCAACCAGTCGATGTGTATCCCTCACATCGATGTTGCTCTCTCTCTGTCTCTCCCCCTCCCTTCCACTCTCAAAATATCAATGGGAAAATATCCTTGGGTGAGGTTTAACAAAAAATAATAATAAATAAAAGATTTTTAAAATTAAATATTAGAGAGAAAGAGAAAAGGCAGCATCCATGTGAGAGGGGAGCATCAATCAGCAGCCTCCTGCATGCCCCCTACCAGGGATCAAGCCTGCAACCGGGCATGTGCCCTGACCGGGAATGGAACTGAACACCTTTTGGTGCAGGGGGCAACACCCAACCAGCTGAGCCACACCGGCCAGGGCCATGCCTGCCTTTTGAACGATGGGGATGGCAGGGGGGTCATGGGGGCTGAATGAAGACTCCTTTTTCCCACCTCTGAGATCCTTCAAATCGTTTTGAATGAAGCGGGCTATCCATAACTAAAGCCAACTTCTGTGACTCCACCCCACCCACCCCCCCTTTCCTCCTCCTGACACCTTCTTTTCTTTCCTACCCCAGCCCCAACTTTGAGTATCTTAAGTATGTCCATCACCACTGCCCACCCCGGAGCTTGTAAATCCATCCGTCTCGGTGAAACCTGAAAATTGCCACTTCTGACAAGTTCCTAGGTGAGATGCTGACAGTCTGAGGGCCACACCTGAAGAACGACTGAGGCATACTCCTCCTTCTAGAAACTGTATTCTTAAATTACAGCAACTGATGAGTGACAACAGTGAAAACTCTGGAAAGGAAGAAAATATCGATTCATCCTGCAATGACGGTGATGAACCTGAAGAACACTGCGCTAAGTGAAAGAAGCCAGACACCAAGGCCACGTCGCGTTTGCTTTCACTGATACGAAATATCCAGAATAGGCCAATCCAGGGAGACAGAGAGCAGATTAGCGGTTGTCAAGGGATGGGATGAGGGGGCATGAGGAGGGATGCCGATGGGCCTGGGCTTTGTTGGGGGGTATGATGAAAATGTTTAGGAACCAGATAGTGGTGAGAGTTGTATAACCTTGCAACTATACTAAAAACCAACGTTGCCTACATTTTAAAATGGTAAATTCTGCGGCATATGAATTAGATATCAACTTGAAAATGCAGCCATAAGGATGACCTAAAGAAAATATAAGTGGCTCTGTATAGTATGTTTTGGGGGGGTAACTAAAGATCAAAACTAAAAAGGAAAAGATTATTGATTGGACTCATCTATTTTAAACAAGAAAAAAACTTGAAATAAAAAGGAAATACTAAACAGCAGAACATGATTTGCAACAACCCTAATCTTTCAGACTTTACAGGTTACTAGGGAAAAAAAAAGATGGAATACCTCTACAGAGAAACAGGCTGAAGACATGAACAGGTAGTTCTTAAAAGCCGAAACACACATGTCTGGTAACCATATTGAAAATATTCTATCTAATTAGCTATCAAAAATATAAGAACAATGAAGATACGTTTTTGCCTAATCAACTGACAAAGAATTCTAAGAGTCATCTTTTTTTGTTTTTGTTACTCCTCACCTAAGGATGTTTTTCCACTTTTTAATTTTTTTAGAAAGAGTGGAAGGGAGAGGAAGAAACAGAGAGAAACATCGATGTGAGAGAGACATATTAAATTGTTGCCTCCTGTGGAACCTGCAACCAAGGTACATACCCTTGACCGGAATCGAACCCGGGACCCTTTAGTCCACAGGCCGGCGCTCTATCCCCCGAGCCACACATGCTAGGGCAAGAGTAATCTTTTATAGATGAGAATCCCGACTTCTGATGCTGAGGCACATTCTACCAACATGCATCTCAAACCTTTAAAGTACAGATAGCCGTTGACTCTGCAATATCATGCACATGAATTTATACTAAAGAAATCGACACTGTGTCCAAACAACTACCCTCCAGGTGGCTGATCAGCAACCCTGTTTAAGGTTCCAAAAATCAGACCCTGACCAAATGCAGGCCCTGACCAGGGAGCTCAGGTGGTTAGAGCATCGCTGCCATATGCCAAGGTTGTGGGTTTGATCCCTGCTCAGGACACATACAAGAATCAACCAATAAATCCATCAGTAAGTGGAGGAACAAATCCATCTCTCTCTCTCTCTCTCCTTCTCTCTCTCTCAAATCAATCAATTTTAAAAATTAAAAAAAGGATTTTAAAAATCAGAAAGAAACCTTGCATGAAACAAGGGTGGTGTTAGATAATCTATCAAATCCAATGCTGTTCAGCCACTCAAAATGATGTAGAATGCATACTTACAGCCATGAAAAGATGCTCATCATAGACTGTCAAGTGGAAAATAGAGCTTACAAAACAGAATCTGCCGCATGAGCCAACTTTTGTTTTAAAAACTGTGCATGGGCACTGGCCAGTTTGGCTTAGTGGATAGAGCGTCAACCTGGGGACTGAAGGGTTCTGGGTTCGAATCCTGTCAGGGCACATGCCCGGGTTGCGGGCCCAATCCCCAGTAGGGGGCGTGCAGGAGGCAGCCCATCAATGATTCTCTCTAATCATTGATGTTTCTAACTCTCTCTCCTTTCCTCTCTGAAATCAACAAAAACATCAAAAAATATATATAATAAAATAAAAAATAAAAGCTGTGCATGGGATATGAAAGATCCACAAAGCTGAACACCCTTTACACACATCCCCCCACCCCTTTCCCGGTGTTTCTGGGTGAGGAGAAAAGATGGCTTTTTCTTCTTTTAGGCTGTTTTTTTCTGCAAGGACGATGTAGTACATTTGCCATAAGGAAACAATTACTTCCCACTTGTTCAAGGACTGTAATGTAGAACTGAGGGGGACACTGTTTTCTGAGACGACACCCGACAAAGAGGAAATGACAATATAAAATCCCGGATAGCATAGGGGTGGCCTTGGGGGCCCCACTCTTTGTCCTGCGTCCCCGCAGGAATCCCCCTCTTCTTCTGTGTTCCTACCATAATGGCAGCGTGTGAGTCTGCTAATCCAGGGTGCTCGCTCTGCCCCGAGAAAACTCGGCCACTGCAAGGAAAAGCAGCTGCTCGGGGAGCGTGTGTTCTTAGCGAAGTTTTTATTTCCCTAAATACCTTATCCTGGATAGAAGCCAGAGACACCCCCCGCCCCCTCCAAATCACTGAGCAAAGGCACAGGTAACAATATCAGACACAAGCCACTTAACGAAACCATCTCCACAGGCAGTAATAGCTGACATTTATTCAACACGTACTACTTGCCGGGCTGCAGTCCAAGTGCTTTCCATGTATTCATTCACTGAGTCCTCACCCAGCCCTGAATGTTAAGAAACTTCGTTATCCCCGACTTAGGACGAGAAGTGGAGGCACAGAGAGCTGGAGGCACTTCCCCAAAGCTAAGCATTCTGGCTGGAGAGTCTTGTTAGGGTGGCAGGTCTCTGGCTCTCGCTCTTTTTTGTTTGTTTTTGTTTGTTTGTTTGTTTTGGTTAATCCTCACTCAAGGATATTTTTCCACTGAATTTTATAGAGAGTGGAAGAGAGAGGGAAAGGCAGGGGGAAACATCGATGTGAGAGAAACACGCCAATTGATTGTCTCCTACACAAGCCCCCACCAGGGCCTGGGCCGGGGAGGCGCCTGCAACCAAGGTACGTGCCCCTAAGCGGAATCGAACCCGGGACCCTTCGGTCCGCAGGCCGAGGCTCTAGCCACTGAGCAACCAGGCTAGGGCTGGTCTCTTTAACAACACTGTACTTCTGGGTCGAAACACACGCCTTGCCATTGTCCAGGGGTCCTCAAACTTTTTAAACAGGGGGCCAGTTCACTGTCCCTCAGACCGTTGGAGGGCCGGACTATAGTTTTAAAAAAAACTATGAACAAATTCCTATGCACACTGCACATATCTTATTTTGAAGTAAAAAAAAAAACAAAACGGGAACAAATACAATATTTGTACTTGCATGTGGCCCGTGGGCCGTAGTTTGAGGACCCCTGCCATTGTCCACTGGGGAAGCTTCTCGACCTCCTCCCCTGGCTATGACTACTCCTGAGAAGGTCAGAGTGTCTTAGAAAACTTCATCATCTGCCCGGCCAGCGTGGCTCAGTGGTTGAGCATCGACCTATGAACCAGGAGGTCACAGTTCGAGTTCCGGTCTGGGTACATGTCCAGGTTGCGGGCTCAACCCACAGTAGGGGGCGTGCAGGAGGCAGCCAATCAATAATTCTCTCTCATCATTGATGTTTCTCTCTCTGTCCCCCCATCTTCTGTGAAATTAATAAAAATATATTTTAGTCTCAGATGGTTTGGCTCAGTGGATAGAGTGTCGGCTCTCGAACTGAAGGGTCCAATTCCGATCAAAGGCATGTACCTTGGTTTCAGGTTCCCTGGCCCTGGTCGGGGTGCATGCAGGAGGCAGCCAAATGATGTGTCTCTCTCACACCTTGTCTCTCCCTCTCCCTTCCACTCTCCCTAAAAATCAATGGAAAAAATATCCTCAGGTGAGAATTAACAAAAAATAAAATAAAATAATAAAAATATATTTTTTAATATATTTTATTGATTTTTTTACAGAGAGGAAGGGAGAGGGATAGAGAGCTAGAAACATCAATGAGAGAGAAACATCAATCAGCCGCCTCCTGCACACCCCCTACTGGGGATGTGCCTGCAACCAAGGTACATGCCCTTGATCGGAATCGAACCTGGGACCCTTCAGTCCGCAGGCCGACGCTCTGTCCACTGAGCCAAACCCGTTAGGGCAAAAAATATATTTTTTTTAATAAAAGAAAGAAAACTTGGTCATCTCATATCGGTAGCTCCTGCTCCCTAGAGGTGGGGTTCCCTGGATCCCCTGGTCTCCTTTCCTGTCCCCTAATCTCACTGCCCGGTGGGCTCACATCTGCAGCGCAAGATAGGGGTGTGCAGCCTGGGGCTTCGGGTGTGACAGGTCCTTCTAGCACTGCACCTCAGGGGATCCAGAGCTTACAGATCAAGTCCCCAGTGACGCCTACCAGCTGCTCCATGCCGGCCACAGGGAGAGCCACAACCTGTGGGAAATCCCAAGACATGGGGAATGCTCTTGAAGTTTCGGTCTTTTTCTGAATTTCCAGGAAGTTATTTTGTTCTGTGACAAGCGAGGCAGGAGCATGGGAGGAGTCCAATGGGGGTGCACCGAATAAGGGGGTGCATTGTCCATAGCGAAAATTTATTTTATTATTATTTTTGTTTTGTCACCGAGGATATTTTTCCATTGGTTTTTAGAGAGAGTGGGAGAGAAGGAATGACAGAGAGAAATATCGATGCGAGAGAAACACATCGATTGGTTGCCTCCTGCACGCACCCCAGCCAGGGCCCAGGCCGGGGAGGACCCTGCAACCGAGGTACGTGCTGCCCTTGACTAGAATCAAACCCGGGACCCTTTGGTCCACAGGCCGACGCTCTGTCTACTGAGCCAAACCAGCTAGGACAGCAGAGAATTTTTAAAACAGTAACGGAACAGCCCTAGCCGGTTTAGCTCAGTGGATAGTGCATTGGCCTGCGGACTGAAGGGTGCCAGGTTTGATTCTGGTCAAGGGCACACGCCTAGGTTGCGGGCTTGATCCCCAGTAGGGGACATGCAGGAGGCAGCCAGTCAATGGTTCTCTCTCATCATTGATGTTTCTAGCTCTCTCACCCCTCTCCCTTCCTCTCTGAAATCAATGAAAATGCATTTTAAAAGATAAAACAGTATCAGAACAGAAAGTCTACCTGCTTTTTAGTGTCTCCATGCGCCAATAATGCTAAGCAATGTCCGTGATCAAAGACCCCGACCTGTACATTGGACCACGCCCACCTGCACCTGACTACAAACCTTGGTGCCTTCCAGCTTCCATGCCTAGCATTTCTTTCTTTCTTTCTTTCTTTTTTAACCCTCACCCAAGGATATTTTCCATTGATTTTTAGAGAGAGGGGAAGACAGAAATATCTATGTGAGAGAGTTAGTAGCCTCCTGCAGGAGCCCAGACCAGGGCCTGGATTGGGGAGGAGCCTGCAACCGAGGTATGTTCCCTTGACCAGAATCGAACCCGGGACTCTTTGGTCTGCAGGCCGACGCTCTATCCACTGAGCCATAGCGGCGAAGGCCATGCCCAGCTTTTCTTACATCCCACCATCTCCTTCGTGAGTCTGGTCATCAAGCTCCAATACTCTCTCTCTCCTCACTGGTGGGGTTCTTGGGACCCCAAGTGATGGATGAGGAGGGTGCGTGGCGTATTTGGGAGGAGGGAGAGAAGTGGCCTTTAAAGCCCGTGCCCGCCCCGCCCCTCCCCTCGCCCATGAGGGTGACGGGAAAAGAGCAGCTGGGAAACCAACCGGGCTGGTGGCCCAACTCGGGCTTCTCCCCCGAGGCCAGTCCTTGTCCCCAACGCGCAGTCAGGCTCATGCTGGGAAAGGGTGTGCCTTGCAGACCCAGCCCTGATGTCCCAGCTTCTCTAACACGTTCCGCGCCCCAAGGCAGGGTTAGTCACTTCCTTCTCAAGCTCCCACAGCACTTGTACACCCCTTTGTGCGGGCACCGGGCACAGGAGGCTTCTTCCAGCGCCCGCTCCCCAGGGAGCCCCCGAGGGCAGGAACTCACTTGTTTCCCTTTGTTCCCTGGGTCGGACGTAGCGACCTGCACACACGGCCGCAGCTCAAACACGTCCAGAAGAACCAGAAACGGAATCACACCCTGTCTTCCTACCTCCCTGCGAAATGGGTGTGGCCTAGGGTGACAGTCATTCATTCATTCATTCATTCATCCCAGGTATGCCTGTTTATTCTTACATCATTATGGCGGGTGTTTTTCTTTAGTATCATTGATCTAAGTCATTCCGTTCCTGAAAGATATTAAATCGCACAGCCGATAGAGGAACAGCAATTCAGCATAAAATGGGTACATTTCTGGAAATCCAGACACTAGGGATTAGAAAAAACGGGCGCTGCCCTAGCCGGTTTGGCTCAGCGGCTAGAGCAGTGATGGCGAACCTATGACACGCGTGTCAGAGGTGACACGCGAACTCATTTTTTTGGTTGATTTTTCCTTGTTAAATGGCATTTAAATATATAAAATAAATATCAAAAATATTAGTCTTTGTTTTACTATGGTTGCAAATACCAAAAAATTTCTATATGTGACACGGCACCAGAGTTAAGTTAGGGTTTTTCAAAATGCTGACACGCGGAGCTCAAAAGGTTCGCCATCACTGGGCTAGAGCGTCAGCCTGTGGAATGAAGGGTCTGGGTTAGGGCACATGCGCGGGTTGCAGGCTCGATCCCCAGTAGGGGGCGTGCAGGAGGCAGCCAGTCAATGATTCTCGCTCATCATTGAAGTTTCTCTCTCCCCCTCTCCCTTCTTCTCTAAAATCAATAAAAATATATATTTTTAAAGAAATAACAGGTGCTATGGTTAATTCACTTTGTGGTGACTACAGAGACTGCAGAAGGAATGGTAGGAAAAAATAGAGTTTGGGTTCTTCTCCCTGGGGGGTGGGGGGGGGGGGATATGTTTGGAACGGTATCCTGGCGTCCCACCCAAGGCCGCCCTGCCACAAGGACTTCAGCACAGTCAGGGAATTACTTACTAATAACGGGTGCGGATGAGCTGGGAGGAAAATGTTACAGGGCTTGTTCAGCCTTGCCCAGGCCACACCCAGTTTAGTCAACCACTTCTGAACCCAGAGAACGCCAAGGGAACACAGCGGAGGCTGTACCTAGGGCTGAAAAATAAGAACGTCCTCCCACTCCTGCAAGGGACACTCAACGCAATCCTCTCACCGGGACAGACAGGCCTCCCACGGCAACGATGGTCTTGCGAGGGAGATCTCTCCTGAAGAGCATCTAACCATTTTACTGAAGGAAGAAAAAAACAAAAAAAAAAGGCGTGCAGCTGACCCGATCTACTTCCTT
This sequence comes from Myotis yumanensis, assembly GCF_028538775.1. NCBI lineage: Eukaryota > Metazoa > Chordata > Mammalia > Chiroptera > Vespertilionidae > Myotis > Myotis yumanensis. The sequence goes on from NW_027223771.1 coordinate 138,988, forward strand.
CCCTTTAAACAGAAGAACTTGGATAATCGCTTCAATAAGAGCGGTGTCAGCAGCAATCACTGCGAAACGACTCCGTCAGGATGAAATTCCACCCTCGCGGGCATGTGCCGTGAGCGGCATTTAAAAAAAAAAATATCTATTTTCTAGGCACCTGAGATGGAAACGCATGTAAAATAAATAAAAGCCAATTAGCCGTCGCCTCTGGGGAGAGGCTGCGGGGGGAACGGGGTGGAATGCAGGGAAATCCTGGGGAAGCACGCCGATGGCTGCAGCAGCACTTCCTGAGGCCCGGCTCTGACCCGTTCCCAGAGCCTTCCCTGGCCCCGCGAGCAATCGCAGCCCAGGCGGGGGTGCAGGCCGGCGTCCCCCGGGCCGAATCCAGCTCACAGCTGTGTTTCATTTGGCTGCAGCGGCGTGTGCGTTTTTTTAAAGCTGGAAATATGTAACGAGGACATGTGCTTCCCAGCGTACCACAATCCTCACTCCTCCCCGTTGTCTCACACTGGCTTATCCATCTCACCTGCCAGGCCCCTGTGGGTATCTAGGTCGGCGACCCCTACACCTTAAGTCTCTGATTCTCCAACTTGGTCGCCTGATGGACTAAGTCAAGGGAGCTTTCAAAGGTGCCCAGGTGAGGTTCTGATTTCACTCTCCTGTGGTGCAGGCTGGGCCGCAGTTTTTTTGTTGTTGGTTTGTTTTTAAATATATTCTTATTGATTTCAGAGAGAAAGGGAGAGGGAGAAAGAGAGAGAAAAACATCAATGATGAGAGAGAATCATTGATCGGCTGCCTTCTGCACACCCCGTACTGGGGATCAAGTCCACAACCTGGGCATGTGTCCTTGACAGGAATCGAACCCAGGACCCTTCAGTCCGCAGGCTAACCCTCTACCCACTGAGCCAAACCGGCTAGGGCACTGCGATTTTTAAATTGATGCTGCCGTTGGAATGAGCCAGTGTGGGGTAGTTGGCAACACCAGGGTGCCTGTGACTGTGTTTCGTGAGAGAGAAGATTGCTTGCTGCTGGAGGCCAGGGTCACTTGCAGGTTTCTAGAACCCTCCTGCATGCCCCCTACTGGGCATTGAGCCCACAACCCGGGCATATGGCCTTGACCGGAATCGAACTCGGGACTGTCCACTCTGCAAGCCAACACTCTATCCACTGAGCAACACCAGCTAGAGCTGGGCAGTATTTAAAACCTTCCCAGATGATTCTAATGGGCAGCAACATGTGTGAACCACGGCCCTTGAGAAAGCAAGCTGGCTGGAGAGCTCTGACGTCAGGGCGGTTCCCACCAGGCCCTGCTTATCTCCAAATGGACCGTTTCCCTTCACCTGAGGCTGGGCCACCTGCTCAGGGGAAGCACCTCACCCAGACCCTGGCCTTTGACCTTCTCTGAAGGGGCTCCAGGCCAAACTCCCCAAAGGATCCCAGACGACCAGGGAGATCAGGATCCCTTTGGAAATGATGAGTGAGGGCCATTTTTTCCAGAGCTTTTATTGTTGGTGACTCAGCCACAGGCACATTCAGACCAATGGCCTTGTATGTACGGGGCACAAAGCACTTTCTCATTCCATTCCTTAGCTTAGATTTAGGACAACAGCATGAAGAAGGTCTGACTCTCCCATTTTACAGGTGGGAAAATGGTGACACCTGTCTCCAGGTAAAAAGCCCCTTGTTGTAACTCAGGCTACGATTAAATTTATTTCAATGGCCACTCAGTGCCTGTGATGCAGCCTGTGGATGGCTATCCTATCTAATAATAGACAAACACGGTAATTAACCGTACCTCCGACATGCTTCCCATTGGCTAATCAGGGCGATATGAAAATTAACTGCCAACCAAGATGGCGGCCGGCAGCAAGGCAGCTGAAGCGAACAGGAGGCTTGCTTGCTCCAGTGAAGGAGGAAGCCAAGGTTCCCCACCTGCCGCTGCTGGGCTCAGAGCTGCTCTCTAAGCAACTATGTTGCAATTATAGAACCCAAACAAACCCAGATTCCTGCTTTCAGCAGCTGAGGTCTCAGAGCTGGAGCCGAGCCTCAGAGCTAAAGCCGGCTTTCAGCTCCAGTGACAGCCACAGAAGGTAAATAAATCCCAGAATAAAAAGAAAAAAGAAAAAAAGGAGAGGTTGGGAGCTTCAGTCACCCGCCAGCCTGAAAACGGCCCTCAGCCCCTCACCCAGACTGGCCAGGCACCCCAGTGGGGACCCCCACCCTGAAGGGGGTGTGACCAGCTGCAAACAGCCATCATCCCCTCATCCAGGCTGGCCAGGCACCCAAGTGGGAACCCCACCCTGATCCGGGACACCCTTCAGGGCAAACCAACTGGCCCCCACCTGTGCACCAGGCCTCTATCCTATATATTAAAAGGGTAATATGCCTCCCAGCACTGGGATCAGCGGAGCCTCGAGGCCTCCTGGCACCAGGATCAGCGGAGCCGCGAGGCCTCCTGGCACCAGGATCAGCGGAGCAGCAAGGCCTCCTAGCACCAGGATCAGCTGAGCAGCGAGGCCTCCCAGCACTGGGATCAGCAGAGCAGCAAGGCCTCCTAGCACCAGGATCAGCAGAGCAGCGAGGCCTCCCAGCACCGGGATCAGCGGAGCAGCAAGGCCTCACTGCCCCTGTGTCAAGCAGAGCCGTGAGGCCTCCCGGCACTGGGATCAGCGGATCAGCAAGGTCTCCTGGCACCAGGATCAGCGGAGCAGCAAGGCCTCCCAGCACTGGGATCAGCGGAGCAGCGAGGCCTCCCAGCACCAGGATCAGCGGAGCAGTGAGGCCTCCCAGCACTGGGATCAGCGGAGCAGCGAGGCCTCCTGGCCCCTGGAGCAGCGTGACAGGGGGCAGCACCCAAACCCCCTGATCGCCCTGCGGCTCTGTGTGTGACGGGGGTGGGGCCACAACCTCCCTATCCACCCTGCTCTGTTCGTAACAGGGGAAGGCACCCCAACCCCCCTGATCGGCCCTGCTCTGTGCGTGACAGGGGGTGGCACCGCAACCTCCCCATTGACCCTGCCTTGAGTGTGACAGGGGGCGGCACCCCAACCCCCCAATCGGCCCTACCCTGAGTGTGACAGGGGGTGGCATCGCAACCTCCTGATCTGCCCTGCTCTGTGCATGACAGGGGGCGGCGCCCCAACTCCCCAGTCGGACCTGCTCTGAGCCCGACCAGGGGCTGCACCTAGGCATTGGGCCTGCCCTCTGCCACCCAGTAGCGGGCCTAAGCCAGCAGGTCATTATCTCCCGAGGGCTCCCAGACTGTGAGAGGGCACAAGTGGGGCTGAGGGACACCACCCCCCCCCCCGCCAGTGCACAAATTTTTGTGCACCAGGCCTCTAGTCTACACTAATAAAAAAGAAAGATGCAAATTGACTATACCTTTGCGACGCCCACCAGCCAATCAGGAGTGAGTATGCAAATTAACCCAACAATGATGGCCAGTTAATTTGCATAAGCCGGCACCAAGCAGCCGGGGGTGTTTCACACCACCCCAGCCGCTCCGGGCCTCTGGGCAGTGTGGGAAGGCAGAAAGGTGGCTCCGGGCCTGAGCAAAAGCAGAAAGGTGGCTCTGGGCTGGAGCGAAGGCAGTGCCAGCAGCCAGGGGAAGGAAGGCCCAGTCTTGCACAAATCTTCATTCATTGGGCCTCTAGTATTCCAGAACAGCCCTAATGACTGTTCACAGCCAGCATCGGCTCTGATTGGTCAGCACCTGTGTTACAGTTATGTGTTATGTGGGGGAGGGTGGTGAGGGGAGGCCACATGCTAACCTGACAAGCTCAGGGAAGGCCTGCATGGTGGTTGTGCAAACTCAAGGACCTAAAATAACCACAAAGGATGGTCTGAAATTAAATATTTAACTAAAAGCAGTTTATAGTGGGTAGTCATGTCCTAGGCCAGTATTTCCCCTGACAAAGATCAACTTCGATCTTTACTGAGCCTATTGTCTTTTTGCATCTAAAATAACATACCTGTGAAATGTCTGGGTAACTTGTAACTTCCCTTTTTCCGGACCCCACAGGGCACAACAAATGGTACCAGGACATTCCCTCATTGTTACTGCTATCATGTTAATCGTCAACTGTTCACTATGTTAGGTATCCTGTATCCTTCTATGTAAAAGAAGCATATGTCCATCATTTCAATTTTTATCCAATCCCAGAGGTTCCTCCCCCCTTTGCTTTCTCCCACCTCCCTAATCTATCACCAATGGATTTCATGTAACCCACTTACGTCTTCCCTTTTGATGGTAATTTTTTAAAATATATTTTTATTGACTTCAGAGAGGAAGGGAGAGAGAGAATGAGATAGAAACATCAATGATGGGAATCATGATGGGCTGCCTCCTGCACACCCCATACTGGGGATCGAGCCTGCAATCCAGGAATGTGCCCTGACCGGGAATCGAACTGTAATCTCCTGGTTCATAGGTCAACGCTCAACCACTGAGTCATGCCAGCTGGGCTTGATGGTAATTTATAAAAACAAAGGATGAACCTGCCATCCTCCAGAGCATTATCCCAATCCGTGGAGATACTGTTTCCCGGCAATTGTCAACAGTTTGTCTCAAATAAACTCCCAAAAATTCTTTCAGGTTTGAATGTGGGGTTTTTTTTTTCATGTTAACATGGTAATCCGTAAACAATGGACTTGTATCAGGCACCGGGCACTTGGTCATATCACCTCTATGGCCGGAGCCACAACAGCAGTGATGAAGATGTGGTCCCCGAGCCTGAGGAGGCTCACGCCTGGAGGGTGAATAGATGGTGAAACACTTGCACAAGAGAAGGGGGTGGAAGCTGAGTGTGTGAGAGCAACCAGAGGTCAGCGTCTACCTCCCCCGAGGAACACCAAGGAAGGCCCCACAGCGCACGAGATGTTTAGACCTGCATCTGGAAGGACGAGTGGGAGTTTCCCAGGCAGAGAAGGGGTGGGCGGGCGGAGGTACCTGCTGAGCAAAGGCACGGGGCGCACCATGGCACGGCAGGTTCGAGAAACTTGGCTTCCAGTCAGGAACAGAGCTGCAGGTTCCCTTGAGAGAAAGTTTGTCCTGCTTCTCTATAAGCCCAATGGTCCTGAATGGCCTTAATTATTTTTTCGGTATTTAGCCCCTGGAGGGGAGGTGCAGGTCAGTGAGTTCCCCCAGCTGCAAAGGGTAGAGCTCACTGTGGGCACCACACCCCTCCTCTGCTCCCCAGCACCTTCCCCTCTTCAAAGAGGGTTCCGGAAATCTGCAAGTGACCTTGGCCTCTAGCAGCAAGCAATCTTCTCTCTCACGAAACACAGTCACAGGCACCCTGGTGTTGCCAACTACCCCACACTGGCTCATTCCAACGGCAGCATTAATTTAAAAATCATAGCGCCCTAGCCGGTTTGGCTCAGTGGGTAGAGGGTCAGCCTGCGGACTGAAGGGTCCTGGGTTCGATTCCCGTCAAGGGCACATGCCCAGGATGCGGGCTTGATCCCCAGTAGGGGGCGTGCAGGAGGCAGCCGATCCATGATTCTCTCTCATCATTGATGTTTCTATCTCTCCCTCTCCCTTTCTCTCTGAAATCAATAAATATATATATATTTTTTTTAATCGCAGGAAAAGAGAAATCACAGAAAAAGGAGCACATGACGTGAACACTAATGTTTTGGAAATGGGCTTAAAATCATCTTGGGACAGTTCTAACCCAAGTCGTCCCACTCACCAACACAGACACGTCAGCGCCTGTAATGTCCTCTTAGCCATGTTTTTTAAAGTCCACACTTTGCCCCTTTCCCTAGACATCATGTTAATGCTGAAGTTAGAAATTACAGATGTTTTAATATTCACACTTAGTGAGTTATACAAAGGCTTTTCTTTTCTTTTTTTTCTTTTTTTATCCTCACCCGAGGATATTTTCCCATTGATTTTTAGAAAGAGTGGAAGAGAGAGGACAAGACAGAGAGAAACGTCGATGAGAGAGAAACACATTGATTGGTTGCCTCCTACATGAGCCCTGACCGGGGCCCGGGCCAAGGAGGAGCCTGCAACCGAGGTATGTGCCCTTGACCGGAATTAAACCCGGGACCTTTTCGGTCCGCAGGCCGATGCTCTATCCACTGAGCCAAACCAGTCAGGGCTCAAAGGCTTTTTATTTGACTTAATTATGGTTCCACCTCCCATCAGAAGTCACATTATCGCCCCAGATCAGCCAAAATGTCTGCATGAGCCTGCATTCCCCTCTCCACCCTGACATCCTGCTAAGGCAGTGGTCGGCAAACCTCGGCTCGTGAGCCACATGCGTCTCTTTGGCCCCTTGAGTGTGGCTCTTCCACAAAATACCACGTGCGGGCGCACACATACAGTGCGATTGAAACTTCGTGGCCCGTGTGCAGAAGTCGGTTTTCGGAAAGGAGATAGACAAAACAAGTATACAAGACGAGTGTGGATGGGAGAGTTGGAAGGGGTCAACCTCAGCGAACGTACCTCCATCAGACTGAGGACGTTTATAGCAAAGGCCAGCTAAGGAGTTACCCTAATTAAATTAATAACAATGTACCTACCTATATAGTTTAAGTTTAAAAAATTTGGCTCTCAAGAGAAATTTTAGTCGTCGTACTGTTGATATTTGGCTCTGTTGACTAATGAGTTTGCCGACCACTGCGCTAAGGGATGCGCAGAAAGCCCAGAGCAGTGTATCTGACTTGGATATTCTTCACTATTTTTAAGCTGGAAGACGTATACAAGGTTCACTGCAAACACAGGGGCCTCGTGCAGCTCAGCCCTTCCTTCTTGTTCACGAACCTCCTTTTCCCGGTACTAAGAAGAGTCCTCTCGGTGGGTTCATTTCTTACAGCAGATACCTAAGTATCCCTCGGAAATTCGCCTTGCCAGCCCATCTTGGGACGTCAACCTGCCGGCCCCTGCCAGCGGGAGGGCCCCCCCGAGAATAAATAAATTCCGTGACACTAGCCAGTTGGGGGAAGCCACAATGAAAATTCACTCCATCACAACATCCACCGGGTTCATTAATCTGTCTGTAGAACCTGGCCTTAATTATTCATGCTAATAGCCCTTAATCTACTAGTTTGCTGCCGCGCGTTCTGTATCGGTAATGGAGGTCTCCGTCCTTGAAGAACTCATTGCAGCTCTCTGCTATTAAATCTTCACTGAGCGGTTGGGGTGAGAGCCTGACCAGGTTTCCATGGGAATGCCATGGTCGGAGCACAGTGATCAGGCTTTACTGTTCTGAAGACACTTTCATCCTGAGGATCTCAAAGCGCTTTACGAGCCTTCATTAGCGCCAGGAATACCCCGAAGGCACCGGGGTTTTACCGTCTTCGTTTTATAGGCGGAGAAACAAGGCACGGGGCTGGTGAAGGGACTTGCCCAAGGTCACAGGACGAATCGGCGGGACATCGGGGAGGGCACAGGCAGGTTTAGGCGGAGACTGTTTTTCTCCTGCCTTCAAGAAACCATTTGCGTGTCTTTTTATTTTTTATTTTTTATTTTTTTTTAAATATATGTTATTGATTTTTTACAGAGAGGAAGGGAGAGAGAGATAGAGAGTTAGAAACATCGATGAGAGAGAAACATCGACCAGCTGCCTCCTGCACATCTCCTACTGGGGATGTGCCCGCAACCCAGGTACATGCCCTTGACCGGAATCGAACCTGGGACCCCCCCAGTCCGCAGGCCGACGCTCTATCCACTGAGCCAAACCGGTTTCGGCAACGTGTCTTTTAAAATATATATATAATTTCTTATTGCTTTTAGAGAGGAAGGAGAGGGAGATAGAAACATCAATGATGAGAGAGAATCATGGATCAGCTGCCTCCTGCACGCCCCCTCCTGGGGATCGAGCCCGCAACCCGGGCATGTGCCTTTGGCCAGATTCAAAGCCAGGACCCTTCGGTCCGCAGGCCGATGCTCTATCCACTGAGCAACACCGGCCAGGGCCGCAAAAACTCTTTTAGTCACAATTCCTCCCTCTCCCACTTCGTGTCGCTCAAGAAAGTCCTGTGACGTGTGCTCACAGCTGCCACTGCCACCTACACGTGTGCACCCTCTAGAACAGTGGTTCTCAACCTCCTGGCCCTTTAAATACAGTTCCTCATGTTGTGACCCAACCATAAAATTATTTTTGTTGCTACTTCATCACTGTCATGTTGCTGCTGTGATGAACCGTCATGTAAATATCTGATATGCAGGATGGTCTTAGGCGACCCCTGTGAAAGGGTCGTTCGACCGCCAAAGGGGTCGCGACCCACAGGTTGAGAACCGCTGCTCTAAAAAGAATTGAATGTGAGTATGAGTGTGTGTGTGTTCTTATGAAGAGAGACTTCCACCTTCCATTCAATGGATCTTAATAAAAGGGCCATTGCTCATGTTAGCCGCTGCTGCTGTGTCGCAGCGTTCTCGATCATTTAAGCGGCAGCTTATCCTTAGAAAGCCGGCTGTTCTTTCTAAACCCTCTCAAGAAAACGGCCCTGGCTGGTGAAGCTTAGCGGTTAGAGCGCTGGCCCGCCTGCCCACGGAAAGGTCTCGGGTTCGATTCCCGGTCAAGGGCATGTTCCTGGGTTGCGGGTTAGATCCCCCGGCCCCAGTCCAGGTCCCATGGAAGGCAACCAATCAATGTGTCTCTCTCACATCAATGTTTCTCTCCCTAACACCGCCCCCCCCCCGACCCCACTCTCTAAATGGCAATGGGGAAAATGTCCTCAGGTAAGAATGAGAGAGAGAGAGAGAGAGAGAGAGAGAGAGAACGAACTGAGAAAATGCTCCTTAATCAATTTTTTTATTGCCAGTGGCATCTATAATATGAGTCCTACACTGAGGGTGGGTGGGTGGGGAGGGGATCTTCCACAGTTTGTTTTGCTTTAAACGTGTGCGTCTGAGCCCAGCTCAGGTTTACACTGCAAACGCCGTCAAAGCGCCCGCACTCCCCCGGCGGTGTGGGCCGCCAGGAAACGCGTGCGCCCGGCGAGGAGGGAGCTCTCCAGCTCTGTCCTTCGTGACAGATTCCAGAGCGTCTCTGCCTTGGGGCGGGCGGGTCACCAGGCCGCTCCCGTGACCCTCCCTAACCTGTACCAGGCTGCCGGCGAGCTCTCCTGTCAGCTCTGTTTACTCTGGCAAGACTGATGGCATCCAGGTGGATTTCCCAAGCCCTGCGCTCCTCTCCGCCCCCACACCACCCCGGCCGGCCCAGGACGGCCACGGCTGGCTGCTGCCTTTGCCAACGGAATAGTTAGGCAGGGAGTTGCTGTGCAAAACTCCCTTCTGAGAAAGAAAGAAAGGCTTTTGCTCCGGAGTTAAACCACCCGCCTGAAGCCCCTCGCGAGCGCAAGGCCACCGTCTGATTCCTCTGCCCTCCCCACCATGGCCCCTGCCCCTGGGTCCCCCGGCGGGCGTCTCGGAACATGTGCCTTCTGGCTCCTTCCTGCCCTTGCACCCCCGGGTGAAGTCACTCGCCTGGGAGGGCTGTGCTGCTGGGGCAGATAATCCTGTTAAGCATCTGGAGGGCCTGGTCAGGAGATGCTCAGCTCAGGAATGTCAGGAGCAGAGGGAATGGCGCTGGAGGTGGGCTCCTGGCTCCGGGCTGAGGGAAAACAGGCGGCTGCCCTGGTCCACATCAGCCTCGGGTCTGCCCGCTCCCACCGGCCGGGTGATAAGCTGCTGGCCGTAGGGACTAATGACGCGTGGAGGGCGGTTTGAGCATCACGGAGCGTGGTTAGCCCCTTGGACGGGGCAGCAAGCACTAGGGACGTGAGTCAGAGGCTCCATTTCTGGGTGATGTGTGCGGAGGTGGGGGAAGGCAGGGGTGGTGTTAAAGGACAGGAGAGCAAACACTATGTAACCTGGGACAGAATCCAGAAAGGGGGTGACCCTCAAAAGCTGGGAGGAGTCAGGGGGCACTTGAAGGAACAAAAGGGACCAGGTTAGGGGGATCAAAAGGCAGGGGTGTTTTTATTTTTTTTTCTTTAAATATATTTTTTATTAATTTCAGAGAGGAAGAGAGAGGGAGAGAGAGAGAAACATCCAGGATGAGAAGAAGTCATTGATCAGCCACCTCCTGCACACACACACACACACACACACACACACACTGGGGATCAAGCCCGCAATCCCGGCATGTGCCCTGACCAGGAGTCGAACCCTGACCTCCTGGTTCATAGGTCGATGATCAACCACTGAGCCATGGCGGCCAGACAGGCAGGGTGTTCTTGACAGAAGTGCCAGAAGCAAAGGCACAGAGGAAGGAGCGAATAAGCCCACCGACAACGATGGAGAGGTATGGCTGGTGGCAGAGCTCCTGGGAGGTGGAACGGAAGAGTGAGGCTGCAGAGCCGGGCGGGGCCAGGTGCAGGGGGCCTTGAGTGCAAGGCCCAGGGCTTCTTCAACGGGCAAAACCGGAAAAGTTCTGGAAGGATTAACAGGAAGGTGGGAGGGAGACATGCTCCAGGTGGTGTTCTGGAGAAATAACCTGGTCTCTGTGTAGGTGGAAAGAGACTGCAAGCAGGAAGCCAGTTGATGGCAGGAACCCACACAGGATTTGATAAGGGCTGGGCGGTGGCTGCCTAACCCATTCATAGTCTAGAGCCCTCTTTAGCCCCTTTAGCCACACCCTTTCTTGGTTAATTTCATTCATTTTTTAGGTCGTGGCTTAAATGCCACTTCCTCCAGGGAGACCTCCCTGACTGACCCCAGATTAGGCAGGGTCCCCTTACTATATGCTCCCATAGAAGCCCACTTGCTTTATCATAATCACCTCATTGTGGTTTGGGGGGGAGTGGGAAATAATGTAAATTTCAGCATCTTAACCATTTCTAAGTATACAGCTCAGTAGTGTTAGGTATATTCACATTTCTGTGCAACCTCATCGTCACCATCCATCTCCAGAATTCTTGCATCTTGCAAAACTGAAACTGTCCCCACTGAACAATATCTCCCCCTCCCCCTACCGCAGGCAACTACTATTCTACTTTCTGTCTCTATAAAGTTGACCACTCTTAGGTACCTTATAATAAATGGGATCCTATGGTAGATGTCTTCTTGTGATTGGCTATTTCATTTCAGCATAACTTCCTCAAGGGTCATCCACGTGGTAGCACATGACAAGAGTTCTAACCTTTTAAAGGTGCAATAATAGCCCATGTTTTATGTATAACACAGATATGTAAGACCATATTTTAGTTACCCAGTCATCTGCTGATGACCACTTGCAGACTTTAAAAAAAAAAATACAGCCTAATTGGTTTGGCTCAGTGGATAGAGCATTAGCCTGTAGACTAAAGTGTCTGGGTTTGATTCCAGTCAAGGGCTCGTACCTCGGTTGCAGGCTCCTCCCGGCACGGGCCCTGGCTGGGGCATGTGCAGGAAGCAACAAATCGGTATGTTCCTCTCACATCGATGTTTTTCTCTTTCCCTCTCTCTTCCACTCTCCCCAAAAATCAATGGAAAAAAATATTCTTAGGTGAGGATTAACAAACAACAACAAAAAGGAGAGGTTTAAGTAACCATCACCTCAAATCTCAAATCATTCCTCCAGGCATCAGCAGGGATTTCATCTCTCGTCTCCCCACGCTTTCACTGTGTTCTGCCGATCACGCAGGTGTTTGTCTAATGCGTGTACTGGGTCCAGAGCCTCCCTGGGTGCAGAGGGCCCCTGCTGACCGATGTCGACTGTTTGTGACTGCCCCCAGGTCCCGGTACCGCACTGAGCAAAGTTATCAATAAACATCTCTCCTACAAGCATCAACCAGACCTCTACAAACAAAACTGTGAGCTGGGATTAACTTGCACTGACAGTTGTCCAATATAATGGCCACATCTTTTTTTTTTAATACATTTTATTGGTTTTTTTACAGAGAGGAAAGTAGAGGGATAGAGAGTTAGAAACATCGATGAGAGAGAAACATTGATCAGCTGCCTCCTGCACACTCCCTACTGGGTATGTGTCCACAACCAAGGTACATGCCCTTGACCAGAATCGAACCTGGGACCCTTCAGTCCACAGGCTGACGCTCTATCCACTGAGCCAAACCGGCCAGGGCATGGCCACATCTTTTGACAGAGATCCACAGTTCAAAGATTCCCAAGGCATTTACGTGACGATAGAAGTGTGCGGTTGGGAGGACGACGGGGGTTATGATTATGCCAATTCTCAGTACACGTAATAAACTAGCCATTCAAAATGAAAGAATCCTATCAAACACTCGCTGGTTGTGAGTGAACCTTAAAACTGTTCCTGGAGCCCTAACTGGTCTGGCTCAGTGGATAGAGAGTCGGCCTGTGAATTGAAGAGTCCCGTTCTGGTCAAGGGCACATGCCTGGGTTGTCGGATCGAACCCCAACAGGGTGCGTGCAGGAGGCAGCCGATCAATGATTCTGTCTCATCGCGGATGTTTCTCTCTTTCTCCCTCTCTCTTGCTCTCTGAAATCAATAAAAATATATTTTTAAAAGAATTGTTCTTAGAAGTTAGAACACGCTATTGAGATGTAGAGACACTGAAGATAGGAAATTGATACTGAGCTTCCAACAAAAAATTACAATAGACCCTTGAACAGCACAGGTTTGGACCGCAGGTGCCACTTATGTGGGTATCTTTTCAACCTGCACTGTTTTCAATCTGGTTGGGAGTCTGCCCACGCAGAGGGCCGACTGCTCGCATTGATCTACATCCTTTTATAGAGGGGGCTTAGGCACCTGTGGATTTGGGTGTCCCTGGATCCTGAGGGACAACTATGTTTGGGGGGGTCAACGTTATATGTGGACTGTTGACTGCATGGGATCAGTGCCCTGTACCCCCATGTTGTTCAAGGGTCAAATGTATACATTTGAAAGAGCGTCTTAGTCAAAATCAAGTTCAATTCATACTTTCAGCCCCTCTCCCACTCTAATCACAGGACATTGATACATAAAATGTAAAAACAGAACACTAACAACATGTAGCCATGCTCAAAGAGAAAAATAAATACCTTCGTGGGCCATAAATCTATCAGCAATACAAGCTGATGAGCGGTAAGCAGAGTGGGTGGGCTCATTAACACCCCAGGAGAGATGGGGAACCACAGCCAGCATTATTGCAAAACCGAGGTCCGCACACTGAGCAATGAGAGGGTCGTTCTCAGGTCCCGGATACGGGGTGGAGCGCCTCCCACGCCCGTCGACCGGTGGCTTTTCTAAGAGCCGCGGGTCCAGGTGGCAGCCTTCGCATTTCTTTTTCAGGCTTCTTTAATGAGTAGGGGAGTGCCAACTTAGTGTATGTTTGCTACCATGATCCTAGACGTGGCCCCCGCTCTTGCATGAAGTTTAAAATCAATAGTGAGTAGATAAACTCATTCCGGATGAAATGACAATGGAAGAGCTGTTGAAAATGACTTTATTTTTTTAAAATATATTTTATTGACTTTTTTTTTTCAGAGAGGAAGGGAGAAGGATAGAGAGTTAGAAACATAGATGAGAAACAATGATAGGCTGCCTCCAGCACATCCCTTACTAGGGATGTGCCCGCAACCAAGGTATATGCCCTTGACCGGAATCGAACCTGGGACCCTTCAATCCGCAGGCCGATGCTCTATCCACTGAGCCAAACCAGTCAGGGCGACTTTATTTTTTTTATTGATTTTGCCTCTTAATCACTATACTTTTTATCTTTATTGTGGAGAGTATTTACAGGTGTCCCTCCCTTCTCCTCCCCGCTGCCCTCTTACCTCCTTCCACCTGGTTCCCGCCCTGTCCCAGGACTTTAAAATGAGGACTTTAGGATTTTCAAAGAGATAAATGAATGGATAACGTCCATAAAAGAATACAAAGTTATGAAACAAAACAGGCAATAGTGAGAAACAAGCATGGGGGAATATGAAAAAGAACTTATAAAAAATTTAGAATTGAAAAATATGTTCATGAATGTAAATAAGACTCCTTTATATTTGACATAAAAAGAAAAGTAGCAAATTGAGAGGTAATACCAGGAATATACCCAGGATGGAGCATAAAAGGTAAAGACAAATCAAAAAGAACAGTTCAGAACGCCAGATAATGGACAGAGAGTTGCTAGCATAGTAATTTGGAGTAAGAGGATAGAGAAAATGAGGGAGAGCAATTGTGGAAGAAATGTTGGCTGAGAATTTCTGTTCACACTGAAAGAATGCACCAAACCCTGAGCAGGACAACTGAGAATAAATTGTTCCAAGAAAATCAAAGATAAAGAGCAAAAAAATTAAAGCAAAAGACAGATTACCTGTTACAAAGTGGTAATTACAAAACAGTGGACCGATAATATCAAAAGCCAAAGGGGCAAAAAACCTAAATAGACACTTTTCGAAAGAGGACATTCAGAAAGCCAAGAGACATATGAAAACATGCTCAAAGTCACTAATCATCCGAGAGATGCAAATCAAAACAACAATGAGGTACCATCTCACACCTGTCAGACTGGCTGTCATCAACAAATCAACAAACGGCAAGTGCTGGAGAGGATGCGGAGAAAAAGGAACGCTCGTGCACTGCTGGTGGGAATGCAGACTGGTGCAGCCACTGTGGAAAACAGTATGGAGTTTCCTCAAAAAATTAAAAATGGAACTCCCATTTGACCCTGTGATCCCACTCCTAGGAATATATCCCAAGGAATCAGAAACACTAATCAGAAAAGACATATGCACCCCTATGTTCATAGCAGCTCAATTTGCAATAGCTAAGATTTGGAAACAGCGTAAGTGCCCATCAGCAGATGAGTGGATTAAAAAAACTGTGGTACATCTACCCAATGGAATACTATGCTGCTGTAAAAAAAGGAACTCTTACCATTTGCAACAGCATGGATGGACCTGGAGAGCATTATGCTAAGCGAAATAAGCCAGTCGAAGAAAGATAAATATCCGTGATCTCGCTCATTTGTGGAATATAATGAACAACATAAACTGAGGAACAAGCCCTGACCGGTTTGGCTCAGTGGATGGAGCGTCGGCCTGCGGACTGAGGGGTCCCAGGTTCGATTCCGGTCAAAGGCATGTACCTTGGTTGCGGGCACATCCCCATTGGGGGGTGTGCGGGAGGCAGCTGATCGATGTTTCTCTCTCATCAATGTTTCTGGCTCTCTATCCCTCTCCCATCCTCTCTGTGAAAAATCAATAAAACATATTTTTTAAAAAATAAACTGAGGAACAAAAACAGAGCCAGAGACACAGAAGCATCAAACAGACTGTCCAACCTCAGAGGGAAGGCAGGAGTGGAGGGGGGGCGGGTAAGAGAGCAACCAAAGGACTTGTATGCATGCATATGAGCATAACCCATGGACACAGACAGCCGGGGGGTGAGGGCCTGTACTGGGGGGTGGGAGTGGCCAGGGAGAGGTTAATAGGGGAAAAAGGAGACTCATGTAATACTTTAAACAATAAAGAATTTTTTTAAAAAAGCCGAAGGGTTCTAATAGAATATTGACATCAATGTACTGAAGGAAAAAACAAACATCCGTTTGGAATCCTCCCACAGCTTTACTATCTTCATGAGTGAGAGCAAAATAAATACATTTTCTCAGATTTACAAATGCCAAGGGGGGTTTCCACTGACAGACCCTCACGGAGAAGACTGCCGAAGGCTTTTTTTAAAAAATTTTTTCATTGATTTTTTACAGAGAGGAAGGGAGAGGGATAGAGCGTTAGAAACACCGACGAGAGAGAAACATCGATCAGCTGCCTCCTGCACACCCCCCACCGGAGATGTACCCACAACCAAGGCACATGCCCTTGACCGGAATCGAACCTGGGACCCGCAGGCCAACGCTCTATCCACTGAGCCAAACCGGTTAGGGCACCACCGAAGGCTTTACTTCAGGGAGAAGAAAAGTAAACCCAAAGCAATGACATGAGTGCGCAGAGCACCCCAGACAGGGAAAAGGATGCTGGTAGACTAACTGTGGAGTATAAATTTGGGTGAGACATTCATTACCTGAAGATGCATAAGTCAAAAAGGAAATGTTGTAACATGGGCACACACGAAGAGATAATTCACCGGTTTTCACCGGAAAGAACTTCATCTGCTCGGGATGGTCTTTGTCCAGCCATTCAGCCGAGGAGGGACGAGTGAGTGACCTGCTTCTACCGATTGATTTATATTCAATGAGGAATTTTGAGAAAGATTTAGGTTAGCTAACCCGACGCTATCCCTGGTCTATCCTTCATGTTCAGATCCTAAGGGAGTCGTGGGCAAGCTTTTGATGGAATCTTTGGCACGGGTCCCAGGGTTCGAGTGAGTCATGGGATGGATGTGGGGGGCCAGTCCCCCAAGTGTTCCAGACAAACACGGTATAAAGACTTGTAGAGGAACTCAAACTTAAAGGAAGAAGGGACATGGGACCTATGGGAAAATTCTGCAGCACTAAAGAAGATGTAAGATCCCAAGAGACATCTACCGTCTCGAGCCAGTTACCTTGACGATATAGCTGCTTTGTATTTCCAATGAGATAAAGGAACTCATCAGGTTATTCAATGAAGAGGTCGGCCAAAAGAGAGAGAATGGAACAAAATGACACCCATAAATCAGGAAATCAGGTCTTTCGAGAACGATATACCAAGTGCCAAAGAAATCCATCTAAAATATTTTAAATGAAGTATGGAGACAATCGATACGAAGAACAGGATGCTCACCCAACAGCCAAACCCTGACTAAAACATTCCTACAAAGAAGAAACAGCTAGTTAAGAATCAATTATTAAAGTACCCAGAATTAGGTGGGGGGTGGGGGGGACTGACACTGAAAATCTAGAAGACGTACTCTTAAACCACAGGGAAAAATATAATTATATTCTGATACTCAGTTGGGGTAAGGTTTAAAGGGGTTAAAATCAAGCTTGCTTCATAGTCCTCTTCTAAAATAGTCAATTTAAGCCCTAGCTGGTTTGGCTCAGCGGATAGTGCGTCAGCCTGTGGGCTGAAGGGTCCCAGCTTTGATTCTGGTCAAGGGCACAAGCCTGGGTGGCGGGCTCGATCCCCAGTAGGGGGCGTGCAGGAGGCAGCCGATTGAGATTCTTTCTCATCATTGATGTTTCTCTCTCCTTCTCCCTTCCTCTCTCAAATCAACAAAAATATATTATAAAATAAAATAATAAAAGAGTCAATTTGAGTTAAAAAAAAAAAAAGGAGAAACTCTGCAGCCCCCTGAAGTGTCGCTGTGACCCACAAGGATCTTTGTTCTAGGTGAACTGTTCATTACAGAGGAAACGGAAAGATAGGCTAAGATTTGCAGAGACTGGAAAACATTAAGAATCTCCGAGCTGCTAATGCAGATTTTCTCCAAAAGCATTCACATCACTGTGGTTAGATTTCGTGAAAGAACCACGAAGGCTCAGGCCTCTTCGAACTCGCCTACCCGGCCGTGTGAGCTGCACCTGGCCACTCTCTTCCAACAAACCACAGAAGTGACGAGACGTCGCCTCCCAGATTAGGTTACAGAGATCCTGGCTTCCATCTTGCTCACCACCTCTGTGCTCTCTCGCCCTCTCCCCTGCTTGCTCTGAACAAAGCCCTGCCAGGGTGTGAGCTGCCCTCTGCACAGTCCGGTGTGGCAAGGAACCCTGCAGCCTGGCACACAGCCAGCCACGTGGGTGAGCTGCCTCGGAAGCAAATTCTCCCTCGGTTACGCCTCGAGGTGCCTGCAGCCCCGGCCAATACCGTGATGGCAGTCTTATTAGAGATGCTGAGCCCGAGGACCCCGCTAAGCCACGTCCTGTGAGATAATACTGTTTGCTGTTTGAAGCCACTACATGTTAGGGTCATTTGTTACACGGCACTATGTAGCTAATCTACCTATTATCTGGTTATATGTTAGATCAGTGATGGCGAACGTATGACACGCGTGTCAGAGGTGACACACGAACTCATCCTTTTGGTTGATTTTTCTTTGTTAAATGGCATTTAAATATATAAAATAAATATCAAAAATATGTCTTTGTTTTACTATGGTTGCAAATATCAAAAAATTTCTATCTGTGACACAGCACCAGAGTTAAGTTTGGGTTTTTCAAAATGCTGACACGCCGAGCTCAAAAGGTTCGCCGTCACTGTTTTAGATTTTAAAAGAATGGGGAAAGGAAGAGAAAGAAGAGGGAAGCTCAGAAGGGCATGATTTTTTTTTTCTCTGTAAAAGGGAGTAAGAAACAATACCAGCTTTGATTCGGCACAGAAAAAAAAAAATGTATAAAATGTTTTTAGGAAATTACTACAAGGCCCCAGCCAGTGTGGCTCAGTGGATAGAGTGTTGGCCAGCGGACTGAAGGGTCATGGTTCGATTCCGGTCAAGGGCACGTACCTCAATTGCAGGCTTGATCCCTGGCCCTGGTCAGGGTGCATGTGGGAGGCAACCAATTGGTGTGTGTCCCTCTCTCTCTCTTACATCGATATTTTTCTCTCTCTCTCTCTCTGTCTCTCCCACTCGGTCTAAAATTCAATGGAAAACTATCCTTGGGTGAGAACTAACAACAAAAAAGAATTACTAGGATTAACAAAGACGTTTTGGAGGACAGTGTGACTGAATTAAGTCTAAAGGAAGAATAGGAATTCACCAGAAGGGAAGTGAGGGGAGCAGTGGCCCACCTCAGTGGGAGGGGCTATTCCGCCAGAGGAGGTGGGAGTGGAGGCACGGAGGCAACATGCTTAGACAAAACTACCATGCACCTCAATGGTCTACAAACCCAGAACTATGCACACTGCTTTTCGCATTGCATCACAGGGTCTAAAGCAGGGGTCCTCAAACTTTTTAAACGGGAGGCCAGTTCACTGTCCCTCAGACCGTTGGAGGGCCGGACTATAGTTTAAAAAAAAAAACTATGAACAAATTCCTATGCACACTGCACATATCTTATTTTGAAGTAGAAAAACAAAACGGGAACAAATACGATATTGGTATTTGCATGTGGCCCGAGGGCCGTAGTTTGAGGACCCCTGGTCTAAAGCAGTGGTTCCCGACCTTCTTTGGCCACGCCCCACCTAAGCATCTCTAAAATCCTAATGCCCACCCCCCCCGCCCCCGCCTCAGGACATATAATTCTCATTATTCAAGAAGTGAGCTCCTATTCACATGGAGGAAGCCTCAACGGCCATGAACTGGTCTAAACAAGCTTCCAAAGAACATGGCATCCATGAAAGAGAAAAATAAAAGGACGAAAGGACAGTGAAAGTACTGAGGAAGCCCTAACCGGTTTGGCTCAGTGGATAGAGCATCAGCAGACTGAAGGGTCCCAGGTTCGATTCCAGTCAAGGGCATGTACTTTGGTTGCGGACACATCCCCAGTGGGGAGTGTGCAGGAGGCAGCTGATCGATGTTTCTCTCTCATCGATGTTTCTAACTCTCTATTCCTCTCCCTTCCTCTCTGTAAAAAATCAATAAAATATATTTTTTAAAAGAAGTACTGAGGAAGAAATCACTAAGAAATGGTTAAAAAATACTAATATGAAGTGACATGAAAAAATAGCAAATAAAGTTTCAAAACATAATGGAGAACTAAAATGCATAAATGTCACAATATATATTTATATACTGTATATGAGGCCCCTTGAACCATAAGAAATGCAAAAAATTCAGTTAGCAGCTCACTCTCAAATTTCCCCCCTTAAAAATCAAATTGCTGCTCGGCCAGCATGGCTCAGTGGCTGAGCATGTCGACCTAGGAACCAGGAGGTCACCGCTCAATTCCCGGTCAGGGCACATGCCCAGGTGGCGGGCTCGATCCGCAGTGTGGGGCGTAACAGGAGGCTGCCGATCAATGATTCTCTCTCACCATTGATGATTCTATCTCTCTCTTTCTCCCTTCCTCTCTGAAATTTAAAAAAAAAAATTAAGAAAAAAAGAAAATCAAATTGCCCCCCTGTGGGGAGTGTGCCCCACATGGAGAACCCCTGGTCTAAAGCAAATGAGGCAGGCTGTGAAATATAACAAAAAGCAAGTGGGTGCAGACAAAACCTGGGGAACATGAAAAGTGCAAGTAGAAGACGTAGACAAGCATGTCAAACTCACAGGCCTTGAGGCATGCGGCCCACCAGCCACGAGTTTGACATGCTTGACGTAGAACCTATCTGGCGAGAGAGGAATGAGGAGGGCTGGGAGCACGAGGCATGGAACCCAGGGAAAAGTTCGGCCCACAGAGGCTAAGTCAGCAGAGAGGGGTAGTTAGTGGAGACAGTGCCCATTCCATTAGAAATCGAGATATCAAGACCACAGGTTTGGCCTCCTCTGAAAAGCTTGGACAAGCAGAGAAGAGTGGAGACGGTGTGAGATCAAGGGAACGTTCATTCTGGGTTTGGTTCTTAGGGTTGCTTCGGGTATCTGCTGCTGCATACCAAACCACCCTAAAACTTAGGACTTTTTAAAACAAGGATCTATGATTCCTCTGGATTCAATTAATGAAGCGGTTCTTCCGCTGGTCTCTCCCCTGGTCCCTCTTGGGGCTACATCCAACGAGTGAGTCATCCGACTGCGCTGACTGGGACACGAGGCTTCTTTCTCCATGTGTCTCAATACCTCAACCCACCCCCCCCAACAACCCCCAAAAAATTGTCCCTCATGCTCCAGGGCCCCTTCCACATGGCCATTCTCTCCAGCAGGACAGTCTGGGTTTCTTTAGGACGTGGCAACCAGGCTCCAAAAGGGAATCATCCAAGGGAGGTCAATTCAGTGTGCATGCACTTCCCCAGCCTCTATCTGCATCGCACCTGCTACACAGCAGATGACATGGTCAAGCCCAGAGTCCATGTGGGGACTGCACAAGGGTGTGAATCCTGGGAGACCTGGGAGGGGGAATCTATCCTATAAGAGTTCAGCCCAGCCGGCGTGGCTCAGTGGTTGAGCGTTGACCTACGAGCCAGGAGGTCACGGTTGGATTCCCGGTCAGGGCACATGCCCGGTTGTGGGCTCGATCCTCAGTGTTGGGCGTGCAGGAGGCAGCTGATCCATGATTCTCTCTCATCACTGATGTTTCTATCGCTCTCTCTCCCTCTCCCTTCCTCTCTGAAATCAATAAAAATATTTTTTTTCAATAACAATCCACTATAAGGGTGGTTTGTTTTCCCCCTTAATACAGGAGACAGTGGCTCAGTTGGTTGAACATCGTCCTGTGCACCGAAAGGTTGTCAGTTTGATTCCCGGTCAGGGCACATACCTGGGTTGCAGGTTCAATCCCAAGTCAGGGCACATGCGGAAGGCAACAAATTGATGTTTCTATCTCCCATGGATGTCTCTCTCTCTCCTGTCTCCTCTCCCCTCTCTTCTCTCTCTCTCTTTCTCTCTCTCTCCCTCCCTTCCTCCCTCCCTCCCTCCTAGCATGCTCTCTGGTGAGGATTTTTTTTAAAGTTTATAGGTTGCCCTAGCTGGTTTGGCTCAGTGAATAGAGTGTTGGCCTGCAGACTGAAGGGTCCAGGTTCGATTCCGGCTAAGGGCACTTGCCTGGGTTGCGGGCTCAATCCCCAATACAGGGCGTACAGGAGGCAGCCAATCAATGATTCTCTCTTATCATTGATGTTTCTATCTCTCTCTTCCTCTTCCTTCCTCTCTGAAATCAATAAAGAAATATATTTCTTTTAAAAAAAGTTTATAGGTTGAGCCCAAAAGAACTAGATGAAAGGAAGACTTTGAAGATACCGTAAAGAGAGATTTTACTAACGGGGTCGAAAGGGTTTGCTTGGTGGGGGAAGGAAGGCTCACCAGGCGCCTTCCAGGCCTGGAGGAAGACAGACTGAAACTGGGTGTGCATGTACACTGGCTAAATGGCTGAAGGAAATGAAAGGAGATGTGTCCACAGACGCGTGGCTCTGGAGGAGAGACCTGGAGTGAGTGGGCACGCCCTCGCTTTGCTGCCCTGTCCACACTCAGTCTGCCGGGTGAAGCTGAGGAGGCTGGTGACAGCACTGATCCAGGTTTAGAATGTGGTCGTTGGATAGCGGTGGCAGGGAACCACGGGTTACTGGAGAGGGTGATCTGAACAACAGAAATGGGTTTCTGACTCCGCCGGTAAGAAAGGAGGCCAGGCGAGGGCTGACTGAGGAACAAAGGGGTTCTTCTGTCAGGAAAGTGGGTGTCTCTGTAGGATCAAAGCAGGAACAGAGACATGAGAAAGGGAAGAGAAGCAGAAGCCCAATGAGGCCCCAGGAGTGAAGGGTTGGGCAGACCACAGGAACATTTAAATCCAGGAACGAATGGAGACTCAGCAGGGTGCCAAGTTCTAAGCCAGTGGTTCTCAACCTTCTGGCCCTTTAAATACAGTTCCTCATGTTGTGACCCAACCATAAAATTATTTTCGTTGCTACTTCATAACTGTAATGTTGCTACTGTTATGAATCGTAATGTAAGTATCTGATATGCAGGATGGTCTTAGGCGACCCCTGTGAAAGGGTCGTTCGACCGCCAAAGGGGTCGCGACCCACAGGTTGAGAACCGCTATTAAGTCAATCTCCAGTACCAGCAGTGGATGATAGGAAATGACCAGGAAGTGACAGTGCCACTGGGTTCGATTCCGGTCAGGGCACATGGCGGGGGGGGGGGGGGGGGGGGGGGGGGGGGAGATGCGGCCTCTTTTCCCAGTAGGGGGGGTGCAGGAGGCAGCCGATCAATGATTCTCTCTCATCATTAATGTTTCTATCTCTCTCCCCCTCTCCCTTCCTCCCTGAAATCAATAAAAATATATTTTAAAGCCGAAACTAGTTTGGCTCAGTGGATAGAGCGTCGGCTTGCGGACTGAAGGGTCCCGGGTTCGATTCCGGTCAGGGGCATGTACCTGGGTTGCAGGCACATCCCCAGTGGGGGGTGTGCAGGAGGCAGCTGATCGATGTTTCTTTCTCATCGATGTTTCTGGCTCTCTGTCTCTCTCCCTTCCTCTCTGTAAAAAATCAATAAAATATATTTAAAAATATATTTTTTTTAAAAAAATTAAAATAAAAAGTGATTTAAAAGAATTATTATTTGTGGAATAAACAAATGACTTCCCTCCATCTTCCTCGCTTTACAGAGGAGAAAACGGAAACCCCAAAAGATGAAACGTATTGCTCAATGTTACACAGGGAGAACGCAGCTAGCCAAAGCTTTCTACCTCCTTACGAAACCACTGAATGTGAGTTTCCTTCCCGAACCTGTCGGAGGTGACTGATGACTTCATTATGTTATTATCTCAAAACTATTTCAATGGCGTTTGTCATTCCTTGGGTGCTGGGTAGAACATCCCAAAATTGAAAGCATAAAGGGAGTGGTTACAAAATCTTTCCTTGCGGCCTCGAGGGGTTTATTCAACTTACTGGAAATGCATCAGATGTATTTTCAAGGCATATCCAAAGAAGCTGGTCCTGTAACCAAGCCCTCACCAGTTTGCCAACATTTCATCATTCTTTTCTCTCCTGGTGCTGTGGTCTCATCTTTGTTAAGACTCAGGAAATCAGCCCTCACTGGTTTGGCTCAGTGGATAGAGCATCAGCCTGCGGAATGAAGGGTCCCGGGTTCGATTCCTGTCAGGGGCACATACCGGGGTTGAGGGCTCAGTCCCCAGTAGAGGGCGTGCAGCCGATCAGTGATTCTCTCATCATAGATGTTTCTAGCTCTCTCTCCCTTTCCCTTCCCTTCATCTCTGAAATCAATAAAACATATATATATTTTTAAAGACTCAGAAAATCAGGAAGAAACACAACATACACACACACACACACACACACACACACACACACACACTATAGCTGTCCACCCACAACCACCATAGATTTCTTCCCAGACTCTATAGGATTAAAGAAATGAAGTAGCCTCCGGTTGAGTAGGTCTGAGACTGTTAAAGCGTTCCCGGCTATTACCCCGAAAGAACAATGAAAACATCTCCCCCAAAGGCTATTGTCCGTTATGGAATCCAACCGAAGAAGGAGGGTGGTGACACGCTCCTCCTTCCCACTGGACCAACATTTCAAAGCTCCGAATGTGTGGTAAATCTAGCCAAGGATAAAGATTTGCAGGTGTTTTCTGCATAAAAGCAAGAAGGGCAGATGTATCTGAAACGTGCTTCTAACCCGATGGGACAGCTGCAACCCATTAGGGGGTGTCCTGACCAGAGAAAGTGAGAGGGGAGGTTGGGGCCGAAAGCTTGCTCGGCAGAAACGCAAGCGTGCGGATGTGTGGGGACCCTTCCGTCAGGATCTGAGGACACGGAGGCCCTACACAGGTCACCTTTCCAGGGGTACACGTACATCCCTGCCAAGTAACCCCGTCCGTTCCTCTTCTTTCTTTCCTCCGGCCCAGTTATCTTTGAAACGTCAGGGCCTTCTCTTTGCTCAAGTCCACCTACATGTTTTACTATTTAAGACTTGGCAGCCGCCTCTGATAAAGAGAGCATTCTCCTCTTTGAATGCGCGGGCCTTCTTCCTCTCCCAGCACTCACAGAGAGCGCGACCGTGTCCTGACTCGGCTTCTCACACTCCCACAGAACAAAGCCAAGTTGTCACCGCGGGCATGACTTGCCGGTTACTCACCGGCTGTGATGCGCCCCGTTCCAGACTCCCACGGAAACCCACTAACTTTTATGAATGCGTGTGTGGCAAAGGCTGTTGTTGCAGAACACCCACAGCTGTGGAAGGGATTCAGAGGTGTGTGATGCTAGAGGGTGTCCCAAAATTCACGCAAGATTTGAATTTCGCGTGAGCATTAACAACAACAACAAAAAATAAAAGCCTGATTTTACTTGGTTTATTGAATCAGATTCTAATATCTGTTGCCCTGTGATTTCAATCCCTTCAATTTGATAAGCATGACCAAGTACCAATGATGGCCCAGGAGCAGGGACAATGAAGACCAATGAAGACCACAGCTTTGCGGATGTGCCAGCAAAGCCGTGGAGGCCATTTACCCGATGTGCTATTCCATCCATAACCCTAGACTGTATACTTTATGAATCAATAAAAAATTTACAATTTTTAATTATAAACCTGTGTTTTCTATCAAAATTACTTCTTGCGTGAACTTTGGGACACCCTTTATATACAATGGACATGAAGGAAGTCACTGGATTTCTGTTAAGATGCAGGCCCCAGGCCCAGGGCTTGCTTTTGTCCTCCCTTTCGCAGCCTCGGGTTAAACTTCAGTGACTGGGCTAGATGTGAGCATCACGTGTCACCAGGGCGCTCCTTCAGTGAGCACACGGGGTCTGTTTCCTGTAGAATGTCTCTTACTCGCTTTACTGGCCCTTTGACAAGCCATTAGCGCTGGGCATTTGGTTAATTACTAAACTCCTGGTGACAGACTAAGCTGGCCTGTTAAAACTTGTGTTGTAATTTGAAGATCAAAAGCCACACCTCTGGGAAACGTTGGTATCAAAACATTTGGCCTTCGGACTGAAGGGCCCGGGTTCGATTCCAGTCCAGGGGACGTGACCGGGGTGCGGGCTCGATCCCCAGTAGGGGGGTGTGCAGGAGGCAGCCGGTCAATGATTCTCTCTCATCGTTGATGTTTCTATCTCTCTCTCTCCCTCTCCCTTTCTCTCTGCAATCAATAAAATTTTTTAAAAAATAAGAAGACAGATTTGGTGTTGAAGCGGAGGTGTTAGAAGCTTTGGTCTGACAAAATGGATTTTCAAGCACAGTTAGCAAGACATTTTTAGAAGTCTTCAATTATGCCATTTACAAGAAGGTACCTTTTAAGAAGCTACAGGTCAGGAACATGTTTTTAAATCTCTTCATGTATTCATTTATGGGTCAAGCCCATGTTCATGAAGCACCTACTGTGTGCAGAAGAGCACTGTGCTAAATTCGGGAAGAATCAACAGTCCGTTCAAAAATCTCAAAAGCCAATAAAGAAAAGTCTTTTCAAAAATTAAGGGATGTGCCAGTGAGCTTCTGGACAATATTTTACTTAAGATCGAGGAGAAAATCATGATTAAAGTATCAGCATGCTTTGATTGGAAGATTCTCCGCACGTGACCCAGGGTTTGTGGATTGAGGGCCTGTGTTAGGAGGGTCTCTCCTAATCCTCTATCACCAACATCATCTAAGAGTGAACGAATGAGCCCAGCTAGCATGGCTCAGTGGTTGAGTGTCAACCTATGAACCACGAGGTCACGGTTTGATTCCCAGTCGGAGCACATGCCCGGTTTGCGGGCTTGATCCCCAGTAGGGGGTGTGCAGGAGGCAGCCAATCAATGATTCTCTCTCATCATTGATGTTTCTCTCTCTCTCCCTCTCTCCCTTTCTCTCTGAAATCAATAAAAATATATTAATAAATAAATAAAAGTGAACAAATGGACAAAAACCGTTATGACGGAAGACACTTGGTATTATTTCATTTCTCCTCCAACTCAGAACAAGCCTCCAGTAAAACAGATTGTACGTTTCTATGTCACTTGAGACACTATGGTTTTCAGAGCTTCAACTGAATTTCCCTACCATTCTCCCCACTCTGCGCTTCCTCGTGTATCAGTTCTGTCACCTTTCCGATTTTCCTCTATTATTCCCAACATGGCGGCCAGCCATAACCAGGATATTTCCTTCTTCATGACTATGGGAAAAGAAATTAACCTTTCCTAACCATTGTTTTTGAGAAGTCAAACAATCAAGCAAAAGACCTGAGCTTTGAGCTGATTGGACCACCCTGGAACCAATCCCTGTGGCCATAAAAACACTTTGGTGCTGATTGGTGTACGCACAGGTTACCTGAGCCAATCGCCTGTGGGATTGGGGTTGGGTATCTACCCAGAGGACATGGCTGGGACATGCTGGAAAAGGACTGAATTGGAATTTGAGGCGTCAATCACAGCATAGTGTCTGCTACAATCCGTCTAGATTCATAAAATCTGAATTACCAAGTAATTTTTATTCAATATCAGAGATAAGCTCTGTAAAGAGGAATCTACTTGTTAAGCCAGGCATTTAAAGATGATTTCACTTTTTCGTGAATGGGTAACATTAAGTTGGTTTTTTTCATAGCTCTCTTTTCTCTTCAGAATACAGTGGGGCCTTGACTTACGAGTTTAATTCGTTCCATGATAGAGCTCATAACTCAAATTACTCGTATGTCAAATCAAAAAGTGAATGAGTGAGACACGTGATGCTGGGCTGATGTTGTGGCGTTCACTGTGACGTTCCGCTGTGCCAACTAGCGGTGGGGTATCTGAAGCTGGCTCGTAACCCGAATTTTAGCTCGCAACTCAAAGCATAAAATCGGCCGAGAGACGGCTCATATCTCGAAAAACTCGTTACTCGGGACACTCATAAGTCAAGGCCCCACTGTATACTGAAAACACTCCCCAAAGAAATGCTCTTACAGTTTGATATATTATTAATTGATAATGATTTAAAATTTATCCTATATCCCATCTTCCCTAAGCCTTTCTTTCCAATTTCCAAAAGCAATAGGATCTAATTTACAATTCTCAGTCAGAGAAACCCAAATATTTGCTCCTTCACCTTGGATAATGGATCATTACATTTGCAGAAGATGCCATATTCCAACGCATAATGAGCCCCCAAACGTTTTCCTCAGATGCGTGTTCACCAGCCTCCCCAAACGTATCAAAGCAGAGCCTGTCCTGTCCTCACAAAACTCACCCCAAATTCAGCTCAATATGTGAAGTGCCAGTCTGGGAGATTTTCAACAACTAAGCATTTCTCCTACAGTTTCATTAGAAATATAGCTCCTTGAGTTCAGAGACGTAAGTGTAGAACTAAATAAATGTCCAGGGAGGCACCCACCTGTGATATTTTCCTCCCACTGCCTTGGTGAGGAGAGAATGAACTGTTAGGAAGGCAGGACAGAGCCATCTTCAAACACTCACGGTAGTTCAAGCATGTCAAACTTGCAGCCCGCCAATATAACAGTATGTCAGAAACGAATATTTTTGCAGCCCAGCCAATATAACAGTATGTCAGAAACATTTCTCCCCACTAATACCAGCAGCGAATATTTTAGCAGCCGATGGCCACGTCATTAGTCTTGGACTGACTTGTTTGGTGTGAACAACAGGAAATATTTCGCTTTTGAAGAACAAGAAAAATAGGTTTATTTGCATTACGCTTATTAATTTGTGCAGTGATTCAGTGTCTGGTGAGTTAATGTTCAAGAAAATATATTAATTTTTATTAAAATGTTCTATGATTTTATGTTAACGAAGGCTCATTTATTTCAGCCCTTTGCATTCAGCATGTCTATCGAAATAAAGCTGTTTCTATGAAAATAGAAGCTCTTGTTTTTTTTTTGCGGCCCACATACACTTAAACCTTGTTTATTGGGCCCGTGTTAGCCTTTGAGTTTGACACGCCTGCTGTAGTTGATTGTTTAAAGGCTGTGGAGGACAGACTACAGAAGGAGCTAGCTTCACACACCTCAGACATAAAACAGTGGTAGCCAAATTTGCAATGTTCTCTCCACCCGTTACATTTGAAAGAACCATCCTAAGCTTTCAACTTGTCCATTTTGAAAAAAGGTGTTCTTTCCTGATTGCAGAGGGTACCTGCCCCTGTGGGCGCACACACTGCATCACTGGCAGGCGCATTCAGGGGAGAAGTTTAGAATCAGGCCAGGGTTTGTTTTCCGTTCGGAATCCACAATCATTCTTCCTCAGACATCACCTCCTTGATTTTGGCCATCCTGGCTGCCAAAACCCAACATGCAAGGCGTACTGCGTTCCCTGTAGCAGGATCTGCAGGCATTTTGGTCTCTTCGACGCCTGGCCTTGTGTGAGAGGTGGAGGCACAGGGAGAGTTGTCTGTCACCACAACCCTATGCTATCTTAGGAATGGCCTCACCTCCTTCCTCTCAACAGGGAACAGCCCTGGGGCTAGAGGGAAGAAACTGGGACACCTGGGCCAGGCCTGGGGCAGGCCGGCTGCCCCCCAGCAGGCAGAGGTGTGTGCGTTGGGGGGCGGGGGTTGCAGCTTGGCCCAAATGCTGCTTAGTCAGGCTCCAATGCCTAGCTGAGCTGCAGATGTGCCCAGACCTGCCACCACCACCAGGTGTCTGTGTCTGGGCCGGGAGGTGACGGAGCAAATGTGACTCTTGTCTCCTGGTGTTTCCAGACACCGTCCTCAGAGGAATGCGGAGGACTCAGGCGGGGCCGCCCCAGAGGGCCTGTGACAGAGCGGCAGCTCCCTACCCACCCTGTCCTGTCGTGTCAAGAGTCCTGCCTGGGTAGGGTCGACTCTCACACAGTCTTCCTGCCAACAGCCCCAGGGCTGGCTCCTCCAGGCCACTGACGGGCTCAGGTGGGAGGCACCTACCCACCTGCCCTGCTTAATATGCTGTATCCATCATTAGTGCTCAAACCTCTACAGCCAGAAGTATTTTTTTTTCTTTTTCTTTAATATATTGTTATTGATTTCAGAGAGGAAGGCAGAGGGAGAGAGAAATAGAAACGTCAATGATGAGAGAGAATCATGGATCGGCTGCCTCCTGCACACCCCTCACTGGGGACTGAGCCTGCAACCCAGACATGTGCCCTTGACTGGAATCGAATCCAGGACCCTTCAGTCTGCAGGCTGATGCTCTATCCACTGAGCCAAACTGGCTAGGGCTATTTTTTTTTCTTTTTAATACAATGAGCCCACGATTAAAAATACCTTTCTTAATTTAAAAAAATAAATTTCAAGCTCATTTGTCCCCACTGGGCAGAAATTTCTTGTGAGGGTTCGTTTCTCAAGGAGAGGCTCTTCTGCATTTAACAGAATTAGTAACATCTCCAGGGAGTCTCCTTACCAGGGTGTAAATACTGGAAAAGGTGACCAGTCCATCAGTGGACTCTGAATCGAACGCAAGAAGGTTGTTACTAATTTCTGTGTGGCTTTTGAAAATTCGTTGTTGTTTTTTAACTTTTAAAATTTTTCAATTGCAGGTTACAGTCAATACTATTCTCTATTAGTTTCAGGTGTGCAGCACAGTGGTTAGACAATCATGGACCTTAGAAAGTGCTCCCCCTGACATTATAAGGACCCACCTGGCCCCATACATAGTTATTATAATATTACGGACCATATTCCCTTACGCCAGCGGTTCTCAACCTGTGGGTCGCGACCCCTTTGGCGGTCGAACGACCCTTTCACAGGGGTCGCCTAAGACCATCCTGCATATCAGATATTTACATGACGATTCATCACAGTAGCAACATTACAGTTATGAAGTAGCCACGACAATAATTTTATGGTTGGGGGTCATCTACAACATGAGGAACTGTATTTAAAGGGCCAGAAGGTTGAGAACCACGGCCTTATGCTGTCATTTACATCCCTGTGACTATTCTATAAATTCATGGGAAAGCTCAGGCGGGCTGTGAATTGTTCTCCATCAGGAGTGATATCCACCCTACAAATGTTTATTGCACACCTCCCATATACCACAAGCCCAGGCCCCGAAAAGACATCACTGTATATAACAAAGGGAGTACAGCAACAGCACGTCAGCCAGATTCAGCCTCAAAACATCTTTCGTTTGACTCACACCGTATTTATCAAAAATCCGAATTAGTTGCCAACTTTTACGTATCAGAACGTTTTCAGCTTCTCTTGAAAACTCTGGAAATCTGGCGAAACGGAGCCCACATTCCCCGCTGATGACAAGCAGAATAACAACTACCCACTTCAGACAGCCTGCCGAGGTTCGGGGTTTGGAATGCCCCGGCTCTCGGTTCACACAGCCCCCACCTGCCCAGCCCTTCCACATCTGCCTCGGTTCTCAGGATGGGCAGTCAGCGCACCCCCACCCTGGCAAAGGCCTCACTCAGGAACACAGCGGTCTGAGCAGGCCGCTCCTCTCAGGTGAGCTACTTCTGGCCTCCATGAGAACAGGTCACGGTGATTTTTTGATTTTGTGTCTTCTCAAATTTTCCCCTTTTTTTAATAAAGATTTTTTTAAACCCTTGGTATTAAAGTTAGAGAAGACATTCTGATTTTCGTGCTCACTGAAAGGAGGAACTTGACACAAAAGGAACGTAGCCAGGCTGACACATAGAAGCAGAAAGTGGGGACCATCAGAGAGGGGTGGCACTCAGGGATGCCCCCATTGGCCAGATGGAGAAGCTGGGGCCCAGGGAAGGAAAAGCCATGCCCGGTCCCACCACTGACCAGCAGAAGAACAGCGGCTGCTCTTTTCTTTACTCGGGGGTGGTTTCTCCGTCCCGTTTTCTGCTTACGTGCTTCCAAGGAGTGACAGAGGAGTCTTTCAAATCTGGGGAGAAACACAAGGAGTGACTTTAGTAATATCAGGTACCGAAATCTAAGCGAAGCTGCAGAAGATTAACTAGTAATTTTCAGCGACATCTACTGATTCCCTCTAAGTCGGTGGTTCTCAACCTTCTGGCCCTTTAAATACAGTTCCTCATGTTGTGACCCAACCATAAAATTATTTCCGTTGCTACTTCATAACTGTGATGAATCGTCATGTAAATATCTGACATGCAGGATGGTCTTAGGCGACCCCTGTGAAAGGGTCGCTCGACCGCCAAAGGGGTCGCGACCCACAGGTTGAGAACCGCTGTTCTAAGTAGATCAAAACTGTCATATTTGAAGAAATGTCGATCCCAGTAGATTCTGTTGGGAGGGGGAGCCTGTTTTCATGTTTTCAAATTATATATTGCCAAAAATCTTCCCTGCCTTTGTAATCGGGAATAGAGTTAAGCAGGTTGATCCCGATATTTTTGCTAGTGGAAAGTTTTACTAAAACAAGTACGTTCACCTGCAACAAACACAAAGATACTGAGCAAAACCTTCAGTAGGACAGATTAAAGATACTTATGTGAGCACTTGCCTGGGACATAGATATTTTGGTGTATTCATTCATTTATTTATTTAATTTCAGAGAGGAAGGGCGAGGGAGAGAGAGATAGAAACATCAATGATGAGAGAGAACCATTGATCAGTTGCCTCCTGCATGCCCCCTACTGGGGATCAAGCCCACAATCCGGTCATGTTCCCTTGACCAGAACTGAACCTGGGACCCTTCAGTCCGCAGGCTGACGCTCTATCCACTGAGCCAAACCAGCTGGGGCTTGGTGTATTTATAATAAGCATATTGTGGCTACTCAATAATACTATGACCAAGAAATCTTCTGGTAAAAAATGTAAATTAATTTTAAAAAATCAGTTTTACGTGCAGCAGAAAGGAAGGGAGGACAGCCATGTTTGCAGAACAGAGACTGTCTTACTAGTATTTAGCCCAATCTGCCCGGGGACAGTTGCACACCTCCTTTGAAAGATGATGAGGACAGGAAGGCCAAGAACGCTGACTTCCTCAGCTAGTTTCCAATTGCTGGGAACCGGCTAGACCCAGGTCACTCGTAACTCCCAAACCTGAGCTTTGTCGGCCACAACTCACAGCACAGAAGCCACTAAGGTAACCGGTGACTGCAGACGTTAAGACAAGGGCACATCAGAAGGAGGCCAGAGAATGCAATCAGCACCGTAAGAGAGGCAGATGCAAGTGCTGGGGGTCAGAAGAGGGCAAAAGCACATGAAATGGAGAGCTGGTGGGCAGTATCCCAGAAGGCTTCAGGGAAGAGGTGACATCCGAGAAAAACTTGGAAGGATGCGTGGTGTTACAACAGGCAGAGAAAAGAGGAACAGGGGGGTTGGCACCAGCTAGATCAGTGGTTCCCCACCTTTCTGTGGCCACGCCCCACCTAAGCATCTCTAACATCCTGACACCCCCCACCCCATGACATATAATTCTTATTATTCAAAAAGTGAACTCCTATTCATGGGGAGGAAGCCTAAAAGGCCATTAATTTGGTCTAAACAAGCTTCCAAAGAACATGGCATCCATGAAAGAGAAAAATAAAAGAACGAAAGGACAGTTGAAGTTCTGAGGAAGAAATCACCAAGAAATCGTTTTTAAAAATAATAATATGAAGTGATACGGAAAAATAGCAAATAAAGTTTCAAAACATAGGATAGAGAACTGAAATGCACAAATATGTCACCATATACTTATGAGAGGCCCGATGCACGAAATTCGTACAAGAGTAGGCCTTCCATTCCCTGGCTGCGGGCACCGGCTTTGCTCCGGCACCCAAAACCGGGCTTCCCTCACAGGTCCGGAAGGACGTCTGGTCTAATTAGCATATTACGCTTTTATTATTATAGAACTAGAGGTCCAATGCACGAAATTTGTACAAGGGGCTCAGCCCTCACAGCCCCGGCTTCGTCCAGAAGGTCATCCGGAAGGATGTCCAGATGGACATTCGGAAGGTCGTTTGGCTGTCTGGTCTAATTAGCATATTATGCTTTTATTATTATAGATATACTGTATACTAGTATGAGGCCCCTAGAACCATAATAAATGCAAAAAATTCACTGTTAATAACCCATTCCCGACTTGCCCCCCTATGGGGCGTGTGCCCCACGTTGGGAACCACCGAGCTAGATGGAAGGTAGGCAGTTGGGGTTTGGAATTCACAGAGCAAAGCTTCCTAAGTACATTAGCCACGTGAAAAAAATCACTCTTCCCAACTCCTGTCAGGCAGGGCCGAGTCCCTCACAGGGGGCCAGGCAACCTCATGCCTGCCAGAGAGGGCACAGGTGCTGCAGACCCAGGACAGTCACCTGGCCCCAATGTCCTGCACGTGTCCTGCCTGTGGAAGGGCAGCAGGGCCCCGCTGGACCTCACGGAGGCGCCTCCCCACCCCCACCCCCAGGTAGCCACACTCTTCCACATGCACCCTTTTCTCTCCTTTTCCTCCTCTTCCTCCCAGAGGCCTGCATCTCTCCTAGCCCGAACCAGGCACTGTCTGTCTGATTGCAACTCCCTTTTCCTTCCACCTCCCACCATCCCCCTCAATCTCAGCTTGTAGAAGGCTTTTTTTGTTTCCCAGGCAAGGATCTGTTTCACCAGCAGCAAGGTGGGTGGGTGGGTGGTAAAAATCGGGGAGGAGGCAGCAGGAGCCCCCAAGTCCAGCCTTCAGAGAGCACCCCTCTAGGGAACTGCGTTTCCATGAGGTTCTGTGTCCCCCCCGCCCGCCCGCCCTCCCCGGTCCTGCTGGCAGCTGCGGCCCATCTCCGTCAGCTCCCGGGGGTCAAGGAAGCCGCTGGCTCCTCGGGGCAGGCCCTCCTCGCCATGTGCTCAGCGCCGGCGCTTGGCGTTTGAACATTTCATTTCATCTCATCCCCGGCACCCAATAAGAGGGGTGAAAATCTGACCCGGTTTACAGCCCAAGCACGCGAGGTGCAGGGAGCAAGCCCCTCGCCCTGGGAGCGCGGGGCAGCCGGGGCGGTGACCTCTCGCGGCCACCGCGGGGCAGGGGGCTCGCTGGGGTTCTCGGCAGAGCCTCCGGCGCCCCTGCTCCCCGTCGGGGACAGGACCCACGCGGCCTCTAAAAAGCAGCTCCCGAGGGCGCCCCGGGGGAGGCGGGCGGCGGCCCCGCCGAGCGAGACGGCAGCCAGCGAACTTCAGAGCGCGAGGCAGACGCGGACACGTCTGTGTCTCCCGACAAGTGCCTTCAAGCCCGGCGGGGCAGACACCTCCGCGCCGGCCGCCGGCGAGGTCTCCGCGGGCTCAGCGCGTCCGCGGGCGGCCCCGGCGGGCGGCGGGCTCCCCGGGCGGGGGACGGGCGGCCGGCGCGGGGGAGGGGCGGGGAGGGGACCGCGCGGGAGGAGGCCCCCACCGGGCGCAGGGGGCGGGCGGGGAGGGGAGGGGAGCCGCCCACTTCGCCGCGTCGCCCCGACGGCCGGAGCTTGGCTGCGGCGGCGCCCGCCGAGCCGGGGCGGACGCGGGCCGGGACGCGCGTGGGGAGCCGGGCTCCGGGCGGCCGCAGGATGGCGGAGGTAAGCGGGGCGCCCTGCGCGCGGGGTGGCCGCGGCGCCGCTCGGACCCGGGCCCCGTCGGCGCCGGGGTCGCGCCCTGGCCGCCTCCGAGGCCACCTGCGCCGCGCGAGGGGGGGTCCCCGCGGCCGCAGGACGGCGCGGCGGGTGGGAAGCGCGGGCCGGCGCCGCGGCCCCGACCGAGCGCGCCCTCCCCGGCGTCCCCGCAGCCCTCGGCTCGCGGGCGGAAGGGCCGCTGGTACCTGGGCTGGCTTTCCGTGGAGAGCGGGGGCCGTGGAGAGCGCGGGGCCCGGCGGGCTGCAGCGACCCGGGTCCCGTCGCGCTCGGGGGCGCATCTGCAGTGGAAACGTGCGCACCAGGTGCCGGCGGGCGGGGCGGGGGCGGCCGGGGCGCACAGCGTCCCCTCGGCCGAGCGCGGGGCCGGGGACGCAGCGGAGGGGGCGGGGGGGGCGCGCGGGGAAAAGCCGGGGGCGCGTCTCCCGGCCTCGGGACGGGGCACCTGCGGGGACGCCGGGGACTGGGCGGCCGGGCTGCGCCCTGGGGAACGCGGCGGGCGGCGTCGGGTGCCTGCGGCCGGCGGGGCAAGCGGCGCGGGCGGGGGAGGCCGCTGCGTGTCCCCGCGGCCCCCCGGCCGTGCCCGAGAGGCTGGGGATTTGTCATCCAGATGTGACAAGATCGCAGAGAGGCGAGGGCAGGAGGAGATCTGATACTCATCAGTGCATAGCTCGGAGCCAAACTTTCTCCGACGCGGTGTAGGAACATGTTCTTCTCATTTAAGGCATCTCTTTGTGGCTGCGCGGCTGCCACCGGCCTGACTTTGACAGCGCAATGGAATGCCCGCGAACAGCCTTAATTGCGGGAGTGAAATGCTGTGTGTTTGGGGGGGGGGGGGCGGGTGGGAGGGAGGGAGGGGGGGAGGATCAGACCCTCTTAAGGTTCAGTAATGTCCCCCGGTTTTATGGCCGCGCGCTCCCCGCGCGCCTCTGAAGGACGGGGCGTTTAAATCAGGCCAGACGCCTGGTCGCAGCCAGGCCTCTGCTGTTAACACTTAAGGGGCCTGCAAGAGGCCCCACTGGTGTCCTGGGAATCCCTGTCAGGGGGTGTGAGTGTGTGTAGGGGAAACATGTGTTACTACAGCTTTGGGTCCTCAGAGCAGATCTAGCAACAGTTTTTGGGTTGTTTTTTTTTTAATTGATTTCTTCTCATCAAAGTGACCAAGATTCTGGCTTGACCATAAGTGAATCAAAAAAAACAGCATTTGGCAGATCCTTCCCCCCACCCCCCCTGGTGATGTTTTATTCCTTGTTTATTGTTTTAAGTCACCATTGGATTTCGTGGGATCTCTCCACGAGATTTCTTGGACCCTTCGCCTGCAAATAGGTGTTGAAATTCTGGTGCAAGGATAAATGTACTGGCTGTTCAATGGTCCCTTCCCAGATCTGTTGATACACGTTAGTTAAACATCGTTAAAATCGGCTGTGTCAAAATGACGCGTTTCTGTACACCACACTAAAGAGCATTCCTTCGGGCGTTATTAATTGTCCAGGATTTGATTTTTGCTTTAAACATAGGTGTGAAAACACGGCCACCCCTTTGGCTACGTGTGGGTTTTGATAAAGAACTTCATCCTTTCGGGCAAAGAACAAGATGTGAGTCATCTTTTGATTTCTCGTCCAGTAAGTTCGCCAACTTTAATTTCACCCAGAAAAAAAAAAAAGTATTACGGTTTCCACTCAGCTATCAGCTGAACACGTTCCTGTTATAGTGGAACGCCGGAAAGAGGTGGTGAAATCTTCACTTAGCACCAGTGCTGTTCCTGCTCCGGGAACTCATAGTGACATCCAGACACCTGTGTCGTTTAATTTGGAATATCATCTGTACCCAGAGCCTAGAAAAGGGTTCAGCAACAGGCTGCCCCTTCGGGCAGAGAGAAAGCGGTTCGTGTGACGTGCGAGTTTGGCTGTGAAAACATGACCCGTTTGCTCTGGTTCGAGTTCACATTAGGCATCCAAGGCAGCCAGCGTGGGCTAATTGTCATGTAAGTGTAAATCTAGTTCTCATTAAATCCCAGAGAGGGTTATTTTTATTTTTTTATTTTACATCTTTCCACGAAGCCCAGGCCCATATTCTGTACCTCAGAATCAGCAGCGTGGAAAGAAAGGGAATCCAACCTATTGGGCGAGGAAAGCCGTATAGATTCTCCCTGTGGGATAAGTAGTAATTGTGCTTTAAGTACGCACTCCTCGTTTATGAATGCTTCGGGATAGATATAAATGGGAAAACGATTTTAAAGTTCGGTTTTGTCAGTAAAACCAAGCCGCAGCGTACGGGGTGCGGGGCCCGGGTGTCTTTCAGCTTTTGGTACGTGCTTTAGAAGTTATTTTGACAGTGGCCATTAAAGAGTTGCCCCGAAGGTTCCACAAGGTAAATTACTTGCAGGAGGAGCGAGCGTTACCGCAGGGTGAATTTTCACCTCCACAGATGTCATTGAGAGTGAGTTACTTTCCTCAAAAAAAAAAAAAAAAAAAAAACAGCCCTGTTTAAAAAGAATTAGAAATCCCCTCGCTAAGGTGAGAACTCAGCACTGAATTCTCATCCTTTTTTATATCTAACACCAACACTTAGGGAGTCACTACATTTTTTTTTTTTTTACATTACCTTATTCCGGGTAGTTTACTACGGGTTTTTAATTTGGTTGGTTGAGATATTCTATTTTTCATGACTTGCCTAAGAGATTTCAAGATAACTGGGTTCCGCACAGAATGGGGCATCTGGAAGGATTTTAGTCCTTTTTTTTTTTTTTTTTTTTTTTTGCCTTTTAAATCGGTTTCTACCTGAAAACCTGGCTTCCTCTTATCTTGTCATGCTTTGAAGCCCTTTTTCCTAATTCTGGAAATTCCAAGATTCCAGTGTGGCCCCATTCCTCTACCCAGCCATATGCCTATTTTATCCTAAAAGGGGTTGCTCTGGCTGGGGGGCGGGGGGGGGGGGGGCGCAGTGTGATACCATCGTGAAGTACAAAAAGGGGAAGTCTAAATAGAGCAGGTCTGTTTCGCCAGAGTCCAATTTGGTGCCTTTTCAGACATGGCAGCGTTGGCAGCACACGGGCTGTTGCTGTTGCCTTCCACACATGGACTCATTGCTATAAACCAGCCCTAATGATGTATCGCAGGAGGGCTCTGCCTTGGGGGGATGATCATTCCACTGAGCTCATGTGAGAGAAAGGAGAGATGGAGAAATAAGACTTTGCGAAGGCCAGGTCCACGCAGCGTCTGTCGAAGGAAATGGTTGTCCCAGGTAAATTGTAGTTCAGGCTGCTAACACCCCCCGCCCCCATCCCGCCCTCGTACAGTTACATTAAATTGTCTCCTCTTTCAGATGATTTCTGTGGTCTTGCCTTGCACTCTAACATCCCAGCTCTCCACCAGCTTCCAGAAACATTGGCCTTCTTCTCTAACCCTCTGATTCTTTCTTGTCGTACTCATTTGTGAAGGCAGAATTTTTATACGGGCAATGCTGATACTTCATGGTACACCATACTGGCTTTGAAGGCAGTGATCAGGATAGTGTCATTAACTGTCTGGTCTTTCCTTTTTAAAGACTTTTTTATTTTGAAAATCTAGGGTGGTGTTTGGTGTTGGTTATTTGTTTTGCACTTAGCTTTTTAAATCTAGTTCTCATTAAATCCCTCACAAAGAAACGTTTGCAAAATTGTACTTAGAGATGTTCGCGATTTCATGGTTACTTGGCGGCGGCAGCAATAGTGCGGTTGCATTGCTTGCGTAACTGGCCACCTCCGTTAAAGTTACCCTTAAGTGTAAAAAACAAAAATTTATCCTAAAGTGTAAATGTCTTTTTTGTTTTTGTTTTGTTTCTGTTTCTCCCCCCGCCCCGCCCCCCCGCCCCCCGCCCCAGCCTCCCAAGCTGAGTGTTGTGTTCAGACATTCGCTACATGTGTAGTTAGTTTTTTGTTATCAAAGGTTTCTGAAGATTACCCCCTGAAGTCTCCCAAACGTAGGTTACTTGTGTCCCCTATTTCTCTATAGTTTTTGTTCTTGTTATTGTTAGTTCGTTTTTCAAAAACAAAGACTTGGTTGGGTTTCTAAGATGATATTTGCCTGTTTTTCTACGTTTTCTATTTTTTGTGTGTGTTTAGAACTAATCATTTTAAGGGGGAAAAAAAGGCACAGCTGTTAAATTATTTGGGCACCCCGTTTAGACTTTGATTTATAGAGATCAAAGAACAAGCGTTCCCCCATCCCCTCCTTTGAACTAAGCAGCAAGAGAACATCACGGCGTGTGTCACGCACACTTTCTACTCGCAGGTAGACTTGGCCCGACATCTGTCCCGAGCTCCCCCCCGCCCCCCCACCTGCCCTTTCCACGCCTTCCGTCTTCTTTGACTGGTCTCTCTCTTTTCATTCCCGTCTTCCGAGTGCGGACCCCAAACCTGTCAGTTCTCCTCCCCTGTCGCTTTCACACGTGCTGCAGATGCCGCCTACCTGGTTTCTGAGGCCTCCCCAGTCCAAGCTTGCAACTCGTGCTCCTGGAAGACAGGGTCTCCCCCTCGTTCAGAGCCCTGATGGCTTCGTGAACCAACACAGAGACTCCCGGCTGCCCATCTGGACAGCCCACTCCCACCCCCTCCCCAGGTAGCCTGTCTAGGTGGGCTCTCGCCGCCTGGGACAGATCTGTGCTCTGTGGCCCAGCCTCCTGGGCTTGATGCACATGCTCAGGGTGAGCCTTCTTTGTGCCTCGGGCTGGTACTTCCTGCAAACGCTGCCGGGAGCGTGCCTGCTGCCTCCTGGACGGAGCCTCCTCCCGCCTCTCCACAGGACTTTGCTTCCTCCCTCTATGTTTGCTATCACACTCGAAAAGAAGCCCTAGCCGGTTTGGCTCAGTGGATAGTGCATCAGACTGCGGACCAAAGGGTCCTGGGTTCGATTCTGGTCAAGGGCACAGACCTCAGTTGCAGGCTCCTTCCGAGCCTGGGTCCTGGTCAGGGCTCGTGCAGGAGGCAACCAATCGAGATGTTTCTCTCACATCGATGTTTCTCTCTGTCTTTCCCTCTCTCTTCCACTCTCTCTAAAAATGAATGGAAAAATATCCTCGGTGAGGATTAACAAAGAAAAAAAGAAAGAAAAGAAAATGTTGGAGAGAGGGGGGAATTTTTATTTATCTTATTTATTTAACTTTTTATTAGAGAGAATTTAAAGCAAAATGAGAATAGTTTAACGGAGTTTAGTGATATGTGCTTGGGGATTCAACAGTGATCAACTTTGGACCAATCCCATTCATCCATCCTCCCCCACCCATTCCCCCACCATTACCAACACTGGAGTACATTGAGGCAAATCCTGGACATCATATTATTTCTTTTTTTAAAATACATATTTTTATTGATTTCAGAGAGGAAGTGATAGAAACATCAATGAAGAGAGAGAACCATTGATCAGCTGCCTCCTGCATGTCCCCCACTGGGATCAAGCCCACAAGCTGGGCATGTGCCCTAGACCAGAATCGAACCTGGGACCCTTCAGTCCGCAGGCCAGTGTTCTCTATCCACTGAGCCAAAACGGGTAGGGTGAAATCATGTAATTTCACTCACTAATGTTCTAATACATAGCTCTAAAAGAAAAGCCTTTTGTAAAAGACAAAAGCAATATCACCATATAACACCTAAAAATTAACAACTCTTTAATGTCATTAAATTTCTACTATTCAGATTTCTTTGATTAGCTTGTAAACTTGATATTGCCGTTGGTTGGTTCAAATCAAGATCCAAATAAGGTCCATATGTTGTCTCTCTTTTTAAAAACATTTTTTTTTATTGATTTCAGAGAGGAAGGGAGAGGGAGAGGGAGATAGAAACATCAATGATGAGAGGGAATCATTGATCAGCTGCCTCCTGCATGCCCCCTACTGGGGATGGAGCCCAAAACCCAAGCATGTGCCCTGACCGGGAATCGAACCCAGGACCCTTCATTCCCCAGGCTGACGCTCTATCCACTGAGCCAAACCAGCCAGGGCGTATGTTGTCTCTCTTAATCTGTAG
The DNA here is from genome assembly GCF_028538775.1 of Myotis yumanensis. Taxonomy (NCBI): domain Eukaryota; kingdom Metazoa; phylum Chordata; class Mammalia; order Chiroptera; family Vespertilionidae; genus Myotis; species Myotis yumanensis. The sequence goes on from NW_027223771.1 coordinate 179,754, forward strand.
ACTTCCGCTTTACTTTTTTCCTTGCAATTTATCTGTTGAAAAAGCTGAGCTGTTTGTCCTGTCAAATGGCTCCCACTCTGCGTTTACTTCCTTGTGATATCATTTCAACATTCCTCTATCCCCTGTATTTTCTGTGCACAGGAGTTGACCAAGAGGCTTAGGCTAATTCAGATTTCAACATATTTGGCAAGAACACCCCGTGTGTAATGGATATATCCTTCCATCCAAAGGCAAATGAGCTGGTTGTCATCTTTTTAATTAGGAGTGGAGGAATGCTGACATTCGAATTCTTTCTTTATTTATCACTGGAATACTTCTGTAAAGAGGATCTTGGTCTCACCAGTGATTTGGTTGCCCTTGAAGGACTGTTTGTATATAAAAAAAGGAATACACACTTGAGTCTTTCCCTTTGTTTACCAGGTGTGTGTTTTTTAAATATGTTTTTATTGATTTCAGAGGGGAAGGGAAAGGGAGAGAGAGATAGAAACATCCATGATGAGAGAGAATCGTTGATCCACTGCCTCCTGCACGCCCTCTACTGAGGATGGAGCCCACAACCCCGGCATGTGCCCTTGACCAAAATCGAACCCGGGACCCTTCAGTCCATAGGCCGATGCTCTATCCACTGAGCCACACCGGCTGGGGCTGTATACCAGTTTGGGGAATAATCCGTTGGTTCCCTAGCATCTGTAAAGGTGACCGGCGAGTTTTGCGTTTATTTTCAGTATCTTTTGAATTGCTAGATCCTATGATAGTGAACGACTCACACTGATTTTTGACAAATCGCATCATCTGCTCAGCTATTCTTTGCCCTATCAGGTTGTATGACGTGTCTTCCCCCTATTGCTCCCCAAGAGCGGACACTGGGAGTTCCTCATCTTTGTACCCCCGGTTACCAGTACACGGTCGATGCCTTAAGCACAAGCAAACACAACAACCCAAAAACCCAGTGTGTTAAATAAATGGGCATCGTTTTGTCCAACGACTAATGGAAGATGATGGCATGAGATGGACATCTGGTCTGAGTGTTTCTCTGGGTGGGTCTCAGGGCCGTGCTGGTCGGAGCAGGCCTCACACACAGACGGGCCTCATGGGTGTTCTTCTCTCTTCACCCCGGTTGTCCGGAGACATCTGGCAAATCGTGGTGCTGTTTCCAGAATCCTTGTTGTACCCCTGTGGGTTTGCATGTGTAAGAAAAACAGTAGAGCACTGGATGGTTTGGCTCAGTGGACAGAGTGCCGGCCTGGGGACTGAAGGGTCCCAGGTTAGATTCTGGTCAGGGGCACATGCCTAGTTGCAGGCTCGGTCCCCAGTAGGGGGCATGCAGGAGGCAGCCAATCAATGATTCTCTCTCATCATTGATGTTTCAATCTCTCTCCCTCTTCCTTCCTCTCTGAAATCAATTTAAAAAATATATTTAGAAAAGCCCTAGTTGGCTTGGCTCAGTGGATAAAGTGTAAGCCTGTGGACTGAAGGTTGGAGGTTTGATTCTGGTCAAGGACACATGCCTGGGTTGCAGGCTCAATCCCCAGTAGGGGGCGTGCAGGAGGCAGCCCATCAATGATTCTCTCTCATCATTGATGTTTCCCTCTCTCTCTCTCTCTCTCTCTCTCTCTCTCTCTCTCTTTCTCTTCCTCTCTGAAATCAATAAAAATATATTTTAAAAAAATTTAAATAGAAAAATGGTAGAAAACTTAAAAAATAAAAAAAGAGAAAAATTAGAGGGCAGAAGGTAGGAAGCCCCCCCCAAAAAAAATCTTGTTCTAATAAGAGACGTGAGAAGTACAAACTGTGGGAGAGGCAGAGCAGCCACAAAGAGCAGTTGGTCAGAGGCCTCCCGCCCTTGAACGATAGGGTTTCCTGAACCAGAGAGGCTAGATCTGCAGCCACAGAGTGGGAGTGACCATTTCAGTGTCGGTGAAGAGAAACCAAGCCCTCTCCCCACAGGCTAAGGTGGGACAACTGCTTCGGAAGCTACCCTTGTACTAGTATTATAAATTGGCAGTTTCCCCCCCCCCCCCCCCCCCCCCCGGACTCAAATATATTAACAGCAATTGTCTATATCAGGGGTGGGCAACCTTTTTGTGAGTGCGTGCCAAAACCAGCAAAATCTCTGACTCAAAATTCTTCTGCGTGCCAACCCTAATTTTTTGAGAACATGTTACGCCTACCTGATATCTCTTAAGGTGTACGTATGTGAAGAACCTTGAAGAAATGATAAAATTCATTCGAGCGACAAAAACACAGTAGATGATGATGAAAAATACATTTATTTTTTAATGTATACATGTACACTGATAGTCCGACAGAAAACTTTATGACTCCGTTTGATATTATCAGTGGGACTTTTGCTGCTGCATCACTGATGACAGAGATTTTACATCAGGTTTATATTTCGTGACCTTCAGAGATATGCACGAGCTACTACTTTCATCCGTCAGGCTGCTCCTATTGCGAGACTTAACAAAATTCATCACTGAGAACAAAGATTCACAAGCGTATGTGGATGAAACCAAAACACTGGATCTAGGAAGGCAGGGAGAGTTAAGGCAGAGGCATAGAAATTGCTCTTCCCCTCTCTCGTCCATCCATGTCTATGGCCTTTATGATAACTTGTTATGTAAAATTATTTATTTATCTAAGATGCACCTACACTGAATTTATCTGAAAAATAAAAAAGTCGATATTAAGAAAAAAATTGTAAATGGAAGATTATAAGAGAGGATTTCGAGTGCCAGCAAAAGTTACTGGCGTGCCATGTTTGGCACACGTGCCAGGGGTTGCCCACCCCTGGTCTATATTTAACATTTTATTTTTAATTTTTTTATTGCTTAAAGTATTACAAAGGGTATTACATATGTGTCCTTCTTTTTCCCTGCCCTTGACAATCCCCTGGCCTCCCCTACCCCCCAGTGTCTTATGTCCATTGGTTATGCTTATATGCATGCATACAAGTCCTTCGGTTGATCTCTTACCCCCCTTCCTCCTGCCCCCCAACCCTCCCCGGCCTTCCCGCTGCAGTTTGACATACAACTTGGGAAAACCTGAAGCATTTTCATCCTAAAGCTCGATGACTTATAAACAGCGATACCGTATGTGAGTTAGCAGGCTGGGTCCTGTGATTTCAGGTTGGGAAATTTATGGTTCTTACCCCCGAGAATCGGGCACAGCCTTAGGATCTCACACTGAACAGAGGACCGCACACTCTGAACGTGGTCCTGGTGGTCTTGCTGGTTAGCTATTTTTCACGTGCTTTTTTTAAAAAAATATATTTTATTGATTTCTTACAGAAAGGGAGGGAGAGGAATAGAGAGTTAGAAACATCGATGAGAGAGAAACATCGATCAGCTGCCTCCTGCACACCCCCTACTGGGGATGTGCCCGCAACCAAGGTACATGCCCTTGACCGGAATCGAACCCGGGACCCTTCAGTCCACAGGCCGACGCCCCAGCCACTGAGCCAAACTGGTCAGGGCTCACATGCTTTTTATGCAGTCCCCTCCGTGGTCCGTAAGATCCGCGTGCAACTTAGGAAATGTATTTGGCTGCAAGTGAAAGGGCTCCCAAATAAGGCACCATCCTTTCTGCTCGGCCGTCCTCAGGGCCGTCCTTCAGGGTTGCCTCGTGGTTGCAAAATGGCCTCCGCCATCCAGCCATCACATCCGGGTTCCCAGGAGGGAAAGCAAAGAAGGCCCTCAGCTGGGCCGCCTCCAGTGTCCGAGGAGCTTTCTGTAGAACTCCACCACGGCTTTACTTGCATTCCACTGGCCCAGTGCCTAACCACCTAGCCGCCAAAGGAGATGTGGAAATGGAGGTTCCCTTACCAGGCAGATTGGGCAGAAGGACATGGAGTGGGCCTCTATGATTAGTAAGCATAAATGGTGCAGCTCTCTCCTTGGTCCATTCATTATTCTCTTAAATAATACCAGTGAGCCCTAGCCAGTTTGGCTCAGTGGAAAGAGCATTGGCCTGCAGACTGGGGCGGGGAGGGGGGTCCCCAGGTTCGATTCGGCGGTGGGGGTCCCAGGTTCGATTCCGGTCACGGGCACGTGCCTTGGTTGCAGGCTCCGCCCCAGCCAGGGCCCTGGTTGCAGGTGGTAACCAACTGATGTATTTCTCTCAGATCAATGTTTCTCTCTGTCTTTCCCTCTCTCTTCCACTCTCCCTAAAAATCAATGGAGCCGAACCAGTTTGGCTCAGTGGATGGAGTGTCGGCCTGCGGACTGAGGGGTCCCGGGTTCGATTCCGGTCAAGGGCATGTGCCTTGGTTGCGGGCACATCCCCAGTGGGGGGCGTGCAGGAGGCAGCTGATCGATCTCTCTCATCGATGTTTCTAACTCTCTGTCCCTCTCCCTTCTTCTCTGTAAAAAATCAATAAAATATAAAAAAAAATCAATGGAAAGATATCTCGGGTCAGGATTAACAAAAATAAGAATAATACCAGTGAAAGGTTTACAAAGCCTCAGGCCCAGGGTCAGCGACTAGGTGTTGGGTTTTGTTTGTTTGTTTTTAAATATATTTTTATTGATTTCAGAGAGGAAGAGACAGGGAGAGAGAGAGAGAGAGAGAGAAACATCAATGATGAGAGAGAATCATCGATCGGCTGCCTCCTGTACGCCCCCTACTGGGAATCGAAACCGAAACCCGGGCTTGGGCCCTTGACTAGAATCGAACCCGGGACCCTTCAGTCTGCAGGCGGACGCTCTGTCCACTGAGCCAAACCAGCCGGGGCTAGGTGTTGGTCTTGAGTTTCGTTTTGTTGCCTCTCGCAGGGATGATTCATGGTGAAGCAGCCTTTCTGGAGGGCTTACCGTCAGTGTTGTTGGTAGCTCCGTCTGTGCAGAGTCAGACCCCCTGAGCCCAGCGGACCTAAGAACCTGCTTGTCGGAGGCCTGGCAGGAACAGCAGTCTTACTGGGCTAATTGGCCTTTTCAACTCTCCGTCTGTAAATTCTCATTAACGTGCCTTATGGGCCTCGGAGGGAGGCAGGCGCAGGTAAGCAGCCCACTTTATGGTCAGAGGCTCCCAGTCAGGGAGCTGGAGCTTGTAGGGCTTAGCAGGAAGTAAGACATAAGTCGCCGGAGGCCAGTTGTAAGTTTTACTGCCTCCCGGTGAAGGATGTTCAGTATGCTGGGGGCAGAGTAGGGAGGGGGGGTCGCTCAGGCTCCCCAGCTCCGCTTCCGGAGGTGTCACTTTAATAGGCAAATCCTATGAATTTTATACCCTTAGACTTAGAATCAAACCCATACTCCTTGGTTTGCCCCCACAGTCCTGTGCAGAGTGGTCTCCGTCACCTCTCTGGCCCCCATTTCCTGCCATTAACGTCACTAACTCCACTCTGGCTACACTGGCGCCCTTTTCTGTGCCATGAAAACTCCAACCCCTTTGTGCCCCAGGGCCTTTGCACTTGCTAAGTCCACTACCTAACTCAGTCCTGCTGCCTCCAGTTCTTCACTGGCTCCTTGCCATCCTCTGGGACTCGGTTTATTTTATTTTTTAATACAGACAGTCCTCGTGGTTACGTCGGACCCTACGTACGTCGTTTCGTGGTTACATCGCCATCTCCCATTTATTTTTATATTTAAAAAAAGTTCCGTCATTTCGACGTATGTACATATGTGCTTTATGTTTTTTATTATTAACCACAAGTAAAGGACAGGAATTGTTATCTTTCTTGTAATTTTTTTTTTTTTTTACTGTTTCACTTCATTACTGCTGTGTATGTGCTCCCTGTGAGTGACGTAGGTGCTTATGTAGGTGGGTTCTGATTTGTGGCAAAAATCGCATTAAGTCGCGCCATAGGAACAGATCTCCAACGTAACCCAAAGACCTACTGTATATCTTTATTGATTTCAGAGAGGAAGGGAGAGGGAGAGAGAGAGAGAAACCTCAGTGATGAAAGAGAATCATTGATCAGCTGCCTCCTGCAGGCCCCCTACTGGGGATCAAGCCCACAACCCGGGCATATGCTCTTCACAGGAATCGAACCCAGGACCCTTCAGTCCACAGGCTAATGCTCTATCCACTGAGCACACCGGCCAGGGCTGGGACTCAGTTTAATTGTCACCTCAAAGCCTTTGAGGACAACCGTATCTAACAGGCGTGTACTCCTACCTCTACCCCTCCATGCCATCCAGTAAAATCGCTAGCTGAGACTTCTGCTCAGCTCCTTCATAGCACTTATCTTATTCTGAAAAGGTATTATTTGTTTACCTGATGATGTTCCGCTCTAGATATAAGTTCCTTGAAGGCAGGGACCTCATTGGTCTTGTTTAACACTTTAACCCTCAGAGTTTAGAATGTCTAGCTCATCAATGCTGAGTAAATATTTGGATGGTAATGCCTAACTCTCACAGTTGACATTGGGATCAAATAAACTCATAAAAATGTAAGTGCAGTTAGCATCAAATATGCATAGTTCAAGAAGTCATCTACCCCCAGTGTCCAAATTTGAGACCACCCTGATAGTCCCTAAGTCCCTCAGTTTCCTTGTCTATAAAATGGGGATAGTGCCCTAGCCGGTTTGCCTCAATGGATAGAGCGTCAGCCTGCAGACTGAAGGGTCCCGGGTTCCATTCCGGTCAAGGGCACATGCCCGGGTTGTGGCCTGATCCCCAGTGGGGAGCGTGCAGGAGGCAGCCCATCAATGATTCTCTCTCATCATTGCTGTTTTAATCTCTCTCTCCCTCTCCCTTCCTCTCTGAAATCAATAAAAATTTTTTTTTTAAATGGGGATAGTAGTACCTACCTCCTGGCTCTTTACTGCATTGCTACACACATGATAAATGATCAATAAAGCTTGCCAACTATGTGACCTTGGGCAATTACAACTCTTCCCTACATTTAAGTTTCCTGAGGATAGTTCCCTCCTCGCGGCGATGTCCTGAGGACTAAATGAGATAGCGCCTAAGTCAGTGGTTCTCAACCTTCCTAATGCCGCGACCCTTTAATACAGTTCCTCGTGTTGTGGTGACCCCCAATTTCATTGTTACAAATGGAACATAGTTAAAGCATAGTGATTCATCACAAAAACAATATGTAATTATATATGTGTTTTCCGATGGTCTTAGGCGACCTCTGTGAAAGGGTCGTTCGACCCCCAAAGGGGCCGCGACCCACAGGTTGAGAACCGCTGGCCTAAGTAATAGGCCGCCCTGTGGGAGGGCCGATGCCGGAAGGGTAGCTCATCTCACTACTGCCCAGCAGGACTCTGCGATGATAGACATGTTCTCACCGCCACTGTCCAGTATAGTGGCCGCCGGCCACCTGTGGCTACCGAGCACTGGCCATGTGGCTAGTGTGACCAAAGAACCGCATTTTAAATTTGATTTGATTTTAATTAATTTTCATGTCAACAGCCCCACGTAGCTAAGGGCCACTGTGTGGGACAGGGCAGAGGAAGTAGCTTGAAGCTACAGAGGCGCCTGGCTGAGCATAGTGTGACTTTGTTCCAGACCCAGAGCACAAATGACTCCCCAGACAGGGTCAGTGCCATGAATTTGGAAACCCCAAAATTCCTCTGTAATTTTTCTCCGCCCCCCTTGCATCTAGTCCCCCAAGAATATCCCCCTGGCCCTAGCCGGTGTGCTCAGTGGAGCGTCGGCCTGCGGACTGAAGGGTCCCAGGTTCGAGTCCAGTCAAGGGCACATGCCCGGGTTGCGGCTCGATCCCCAGTAGGGGGCATGCAGGAGGCAGTGGATCAATGATTCTCTCTCATCATTGATGTTTCTATCTCTTCCTCTCTCTGAAATCAATAAAAAATATATGTTTAGCACTAACTGGTTTGTCTCAGTGGATAGAGAGTCGGCCTGCAGACTGAGGGGTCCCAGGTTCGATTCTGGTTAAGAGCATGTACCTGGGTTGCAGGCACATTCCCAGTAGGGGATGTGCAGGAGGCAGCTGATCAATGTTTCTCTCTCATCAATGTTTCTAATTCTCTATCCCTCTCCCTTCCTCTCTGTAAAAAAATCAATAAAATATATATATTTTTAAATCTAGGTTTAAAATTTTTTAAAATAAAAAAGGATATCCCCCTGAATTTATCTTCCACGATATGAAAATATTTACATGTGCTAGAGATGAAACAGCTTTGAAGTAGACAGTGTTTATCCTCAAGCTCCATAACGCAGAGCCCATCAAATGCATGCACTGTCCAGCAGTGGGTGTTGTGTATCTACCCCACTGTGGTTCTGGCGGCCACCGCTGGGAATTCAAGTCAGCACCTCCCCACGCTGAAGGTAGGGCAGGCGTGCCCGGGAGAGGAAGAGGGACCCTCAGACCTACCTAAGAACGAGGGCATAACTTTCCATCTCAAGACTACAAATAACTGAATCATCCGTCACATACGAGGGGCGTCAGTAATTTCTGGGTGAATGAATGAGCAGAGGATAGTTATCAAAAAAAAAAACAACACCAGAATTTCGAATGTTGGTTTGTAGCGCATCAAAGCGACTAATAACAATTCAGAAACAGGCTGATTGAAATGAGTGCGGGAAAAGCAATAATCGTGCCTTGATGAGTTCAGAATGTTGTAAACATCTGCTGTATATTTCCGAAAAAAAGGTACTTCTATCCGGAGTCCAAAGGAAAGGATGTGAGTTTTAAGAGTTTTCCATTTTGATTTACATGAGTACTTTTCGTCCTGTAATTACAATTGTGTGTGTGTGTGTGTGTGTGTGTGTGTGTGTGGTTTGACCTCATTGTAGAAGTTTTCATGTGTCTTTAGGGATCAATGCTACAATTTTACTACATTGTGGGATTCTGAGCTGGGTGGAAAAACTCCAGGGCCTTACATTAGAAGTTTTCTAAGACACCAGCATTCGCCTTTTTAGTTCACAAATAATTCCTCTGAGATTGATTTCCATAGGTGTCTAATTTATTAAGCCTCATTCAAATAGGTTCATATAAAACCACATGAACGTTTCTTATAAAGCAGCATCCATACGTCGGAATTGTGGGTAAAACTGCTTAAAAAATTCTGTCCCCACAGTAGAAACTGCTAAAACTGAACAGTCAGGTTAGGTCAGTGGGTCTCGTCTGGGGGCAGTTTCGCCCCCAGGAGCATTTGGAAATGTCTGGAGTCATTTTTGGTTTCCCCAACTGGGGGAGGGAGGTGTTACTGGGGTACCTGGCGGGTAGCAGCTGGGGAGGCTACTAGACTTCATGTAACGGTTGAGACAACACTCAACCAACTAAGCCACACTATGCATAGCCTCCCCCATGATTATTATAATTTTAAATATTTTTATTGATTGCAGAGAGGAAGGGAGAAGGAGAGAGAGAGAGAAACATCAATGATGAGAGAGAATCATTGATGGGCTGCCTCCTGCACACCCCCTATTGGGGACGGAGCCGTCAACCTGAGCATGTGCCCTGACCGGGAATTGAACGGTGACCTCTTGGTTCATAGGCCACCGCTCAACCACTGAGCCACACCAGCCAGGCACCTCCCCCATGATTAACACCCCTCACCCTGGGGCACATTTGTTACAACGATGAACCTCCAATTGACTCTTCACAATCACCCAGCATCTGTAGTTTACATTAGATCTCGCTCTTGGTGGTGCCCGTCCTGAAGGTTTGGAGAACTGTAGGATGCCGTGTTATCCATCATTGTATACTTGGGAGTATTTTCACTGATATTAAAGTCATTCGGTCCGCCTATTCATGGCGTGTTGGCGAGGAGCGGGGAAACTGGAACCCTCATGCATTGCTGGTGGGAATGTAAAATGGTTCCACCCCTTTGGACAACCATTGGACCGTTTCTCAAACAGTTACACTGAGAGTGACTAGGTGTTCCAGCAATTCCACTCCTAAGAACGTGCCCAAAAGAAATGGAGTCACGTGTCCACCATAAACTTACACCAGGGTTTCTTCGGGGAAGGATGAAAATCAGATTGTGATGAAGGTTGCACTACCCTGTGAATGTACTAAAAATCAGTGGCATGTGTACTTTAAAGGGGTGAGCTGTATATGTGAATTACATCTCAATTTAAAGCTGGTTTTAAAAAAAGATGAAAACAAACCAAAAAGAATACCACTCTCCCTTCTCTACCACCCATTAGCATTCCCTACCCACTCGTCATCCCGCCTACGCCCCACAATCCCTGGCAGCCACTCGTCTGCTTTCTGCCTCTATGGATTGCCCCTCCCTTTTTTATTATTTCTTTATTGATTTCAGAAAGGAAGGGAGAGGGAGAGGGAGAGAGAAACATCAATGATGAGAGAGAATCATTGATCAGCTGCCTCCTGCATGCCCCCTACGGGGATCGAACCTGCAACCCAGGCATGTGCCCTTGATCAGAATAGAACCCAGGACCCTTCAGTCTGCAGGCTGATGCCCTATCTACTGAGCCAAACCAGTTAGGGCTGGATTGGCCTAGTCTTGACATTTCTTATAAATGGAATCGCACAACCTCCGACTTTTTATACTTCATTTTTTGTGTACTTCTTTCTTTAGCTTAATGTTTCCAAGATCCATCCATGTGGTAGCATATCTCAGCACTTCATTCTTCCTTATTGCCTAACTAGAGGCCCGGTGCACAAATTTGTGCACAGGTGGAGGGTCCCTTGGCCTGGCCGGCGCTAGGGGCCAATTGGGGCTGCAGGAGGTTGGCTGTGGGGGCTCACTGACCACCAGGGGGCAGTTCTTGCATTAAGTATCTGCTTCCTGGTGATCAGTGCACATCATAGCGACCGGTCACTCGGTCGCTTAGGCTTTCATATATATATATAGACTAGAGGCCTAGTGCATGGATTTCGTGCACCAATGGGGTCCCTCATCCTGGCCTGTGCCCTCTCATAATCTGGGACCCCTCAGAGGATGTCGGACTGCCCAAGGGATGTAGTAGTTCATGAAGCGGCAGGCAGCCAGGGAGGAGCCCAAGCCCAGGCCAGACACCGCTCCGCTCCTGGCCCCGCTGCGCCTGCCGCCACTGCCGCTCGCTCGGTAGCACAGTGCTGTGGCGGCAAGAGAGACTCGGACCACCATAGCTGCGCTTGCCAGCCGTGAGCCCGGCCTCTGGAGCTCATCAATCAGCTGAGCAGCACTCCCGCTGTGGGAGCGCACTGACCACCAGGGGGCAGCTCCTGCGTTGAGCGTCTGCCCCCTGGTGGTCAGTGCACATCATAGTGACCAGTCAAAAGGTCGTTCGGTCATTCGGTCGCTGAGGCTTTTATATATAGAGATGGTATCCATGATATGGCTGTCCACACTTTGTTTATCCATTTATCAACTGAAGGATATGGGGGGGCTATTTCCACTTTGGGGAGCAAGGGTTTGTGGGGAGAGAGGTTTTCAGTTGTCTTGGGCGCATACCCAGGAGTGAAGTTGCTGGATCCTGTGGTAACTCTGTGTTTGTGAAACTCTGCCAGACTGTTTTCCAAGCTGCCTGCACCATTTACCAGCCCTCCGGCAACTGGATTTTTCAAAAATATTTTTATTGATTTCAGAGAGGAAGAGAGAGAGAGATAGAAACATCGGTGATGAGAGAGAATCATGGATCGGCTGCCTCCTGCACACCCCCTTACTGGGGACTGAGCCTGCAACCCGGGCATGTGCCCTTGACCAGAATCGAACCTGGGACCCTTCAGTCCACAGGCCGACACTCTGTCCACTGAGCCAAACAGGCCAGGGCAGATGTGGGGCTTTCACACACACACACATCCCGGGGCCTCCCAAACACGCACACACTCCCCAGGTTCAAGGCTCTCTTGCATCATATGGATTCCACCCAGCAGCTCTTCCCAGGAACCTAGCTGTCAGAGCCCCTGTGAGAGCGTTTTCTCTTTAATAATAGATTACGTTCTGCAGGCCTCCACCCCCCTTTTGAGGAATTCATCTTAAAAAATGTATGGGAAGCTCGGTTGCTAACACCAGACTCTGTTGGCACGTACGTCTCTATTTTTTATGTCAGCCATGTGTTTGCACACTCCGCACCCACCCACCACACACGGCACTTCTAACATGCAGCCTACAGGCGTCCGTGAAGGCCTTGTCCAGCCCGTGTCTGTCTCTGTCAGTCACACAGTCCAGGGATGGGGCTGGGGAGCCGTCCAGCCGGTCCATGTCCTCTTATCTAGCCTGGTATTCAGCCTCTACCACATGTTGATGGGGAACAAATTCCACATGTGGGTTTCTCTCCACTCCGATCAATTCCTTTTGCTTGTTCCCAGGCAGCCCCCGTGTACATTTCAGCATGGCTGCTCCCGTCACCTTAGAGATTCAGTGAAAATGTGACTCTTTAGTCCTAGCCGGCTTGGCTCAGTGGATAGAGGATCGGCCTGCGGACTGAAGGGTCCCGGGTTCGATTCCAGTCAAGGGTGCGTACGTCGGTTGCAGGCTCCTCCCCGGCCCGGGCCCTGGTCGGGGCGCATGCGGGAGGCAACCAATCGATGTGTTTCTCTCACATTGATATTTCTCTCTGTCTTTCCCTCTCTCCTCCCTCTAAAAATCAATGGCCTCAGGTGAGGATTAAGAAGAAAAAAAAATGAGCACTAGCTGGTTTGTCTCAGTGGCTAGAGCGTCAGCCTGCAGACTGAAGGGTCCCAGCTTTGATTCCAGTCAAGGGCACATGCCCAGGTTGTGGGCTCGATCCCCAGTAGGAGGCGTGCAGGAGGCAGCCAAGTGATGATTCTCTCTCATCAATCACTGATGTTTCTTTTTAAAATATATATATATTTTTTTTTTTTCTTGATTTCAGAGAGGAGGGGAGAGGGAGAGAGATAGAAACATCAGTGATGAGAGAATCATTGATCGGCTGCCTCCTGCACGCCCCCGACTGGGGATTGGGCCCGCAACCCGGGCATGTGCCCTTGACCAGAATTGAACCCGGGACCCTTCAGTCTACAGGCCAAAGCTCTAGCCACTGAGCCAAACTGGCTAGGGCGTCACTGATATTTCTATGTCTCCCTCCCAATCCCTTCCTCTCTGAAATCAATAAAAAAAACATATTTTTTTTTAAATGTGACTTTTCACCCTTTCCACGTCCTTCATAATAACAACCCAGATGTTTCCTCCAACCCCTCCTCTTATAACAAGTCCCGATGTCTGTGGCCTATTCTCTCCTGCAGGATGTCTGCGTGAGGTGTGCGCCGTCTCCAGGTCCTCTTTCCGGGGTCCAGTATACACACCGGGGCCTGGCACGGCGTGGGCACGCAGTGCTCAAGGAATGCCGCCGGATGGGGGTTTTGCTCTGTACATGCCGTGTGTGTCCCACACACCCCGAACATGCTAAGCGCACCTGTGTTCTCTTTTGCAGGCTATTGGCTGTACTCTGAATTGCAGCTGCCAAAGTTTCAAACCAGGCAAAATCAACCACCGGCAGTGTGAGCAGTGCCGACACGGATGGGTGGCCCACGGTAACTTTATTTCCCTCTAAATAACCCTTACAGTTTTTCAGGAATGGATGAGATAGCTAAGAACAGAGCGGCAGCGAGCACGCGTACGTTACTGCTGTGTGCCGGGCAACCGCCTGAGTCACAGCGGTTCTCGACCTTCCGGCCCTTTACATACAGTTCCTCATGTTGTGGTGGCCCCCAACCATAAAATTACTTTCGTGGCTACTTCACAACTGTGATGTTGCTGCTGTGATGAATCGTCATGTAAATATCTGATATGCAGGATGGTCTTAGGCGACCCCTGTGAAAGGATCGTTCGACCGCCAAAGGGGTCGCGACCCACAGGTTGAGAACCGCTGGCCTCAGAGCTCTAGATGTGTCATCTCTTTGATTACAACTCCACATGATACGTGTTTCGTTAGCCCCGTCCTAAAGGCGGGCACACGGGTGCCTCACTGCCATCAATTTGAGATGATAGAACTGGTCTGTGCCGTCTAATGCAGGAGCCCTAGCCCAGATAAAATACAGACTGTTCCTTTGAATTTGAATTTCAGATAAACAAAAAATAATTTCCTAGCCTGGCTGGTGTGGCTGAGTGGTTGAGCGTCGACCCCATAAACCAGGAGGTCAGGGTTGGATTTCCAGTCGGGGCACATGCCTGGGTTGCAGGCTTGATCCCCAGTTGGGGGCATGCAGGAGGCAGCTGATCGATGATTCTCATTATTGATGGTCCTATCTCTCTCTCCCTCTCCCTCTCCCTTTCTCTCTGAGATTAATCAATCAATATTTTTCTTAGTCTAGACATATCTGCTTATTTGGTGTTTATATTCAGATTTAACTGGGCATCCTGTATTTATATTTGCTGAACCTGACCCTACACTAGCCATGGGTGGCTACCAAATTCTTGAAACGTGACAAGTGTGACTGCAGAATTGAATTTCCAGTTTTCTTAACTGTTAATGAATTTATTTTTTGTTTTGTTTTGTTTTTGTTCATCCTCCCCCGAGGATATTTTTCCATTGATTTTTAGAGAGAGTGGAAAGGAAGGGAAGAGATGGGAAGAGAAACATCAATATGAGAGAGACACATCAATTGATTGCCTTCCTCATGCTCTGACCAGGGCCAGGGATCAAGCCTGCAACCAACATATGTACCCTTGACCGGAATCGAACCTAGGACCCTTTAGTCCGTGGGCTGACATTCTATCCACTGAGCCAAACCAGCTAGCCCAATGTTAATGAATATAATCTAAATTTAAGTAGCCATATGGGGCTGATGTCTATCACATAAGACAACATAGGTTTCGGTGGTTTCTTTTTTGTTATTATTTTTTAAAATATATTTTTATTGATTTCAAAGAGGAAGGGAGAGGGAGAGAGAGATAGAAACATTAGTGATGAGAGAGAATCATTGATCAGCTGCTTCCTGCAGGCCCCCTCCTGGGAATTGAGCTGCAACCCAGGCATGTGCCCTTGACTGGAATCGAACCCGGGACCTTTCAGTCCGCAGGCCGACGCTCTATCCACTGAGCCAAACCAGTTTCGGCTAATTATTTTTTAAAATATATTTTTATTGATTTCAGAGAGGAAGGGAGAGGGAGAGAGAGATAGAAACATTAGTGATGAGAGAGAATTATTGATCAGCTGCTTCCTGCAGGCCCCCTCCTGGGAATTGAGCTGCAACCCAGGCATGTGCCCTTGACCGGAATCCAACCCGGGACCCTTCAGTCAGCAGGCCGACACTCTATCCACTGAGCCCAACCAGTGAGAGCTGGGTTTTGGTGGTTTTATTTGCCAAGTCTGTCAACGAGGGGGTGTCAGGCCCGGGTCTGCTGGACTCCCAAACCCAGGTTCTCACCTGGTGCTTCCCGATTTCCATCCTCTGGGTTAGGCACCTGGGCCTTTGTTTTTACCACCACCACCCCTCTTTTTGCACTCCCCCTACTTGCGGCTCTTTTCCTCCTCAGGGATGCCACAGGAAAGGGAGAAAAGGAGAGGCTCGGGCCAGTCCGCGTTGTAAGTGCCTGTGAAAGCTATTAAGATAATTAATTATTTGTATAGTCTTTTTTTTTCACTGTTGGAACAGATCGCCGAGAGTTGGCACCAGCCTATTTCCTATGCAATGTTTCTCCTGAGAGTAGGATCCTTAAAAACGTCATTTCTGCCCTGGCTGGTTTGGCTCAGGGGATAGAGCGGCGACCTGCAGACTGAAGGGTCCTGGGTTCGAATCCAGTCAAGGGGACATGCCCGGGTGGCGGGCTCCATCCCCAGTGGGGGACGTGCAGGAGGCAGCTGATCCATGATTCTCTCTCATCACTGATGTTTCTCTCTCTCTCTCTCCCTCTCCCTTCTTCTCTGAAATCGATAAAAATATGTTTTTAAAAAATCGTTTCTTCCTTTGGTTTCCCAGCGCTCAGCAAGCTGAGGATCCCGCCCATGTACCCCACGAGCCAGGTGGAGATCGTCCAGTCCAACGTGGTGTTTGACATCAGCAGCCTCATGCTCTACGGCACCCAGGCCATCCCCGTGCGCCTGAAAATCCTCCTGGACCGGCTCTTCAGTGTGCTGAAGCAGGACGAGGTCCTGCGGATCCTGCATGCCCTGGACTGGACCCTTCAGGACTACATCCGGGGATACGTGCTGCAGGTGCGGCCAGCACGGCCACCCTCCTCCGCCAGGGTCTTCTCCCATCCGCTTCCGCGTCCCCGAAGCAGCGCTACAGCCATTGCGGGCATCCTTCCCTTTCGTCTTTTTTCTAGCGGCTGAATACCCTACCCCACCTTCTGGGAGGAATCCAGGGCTTTCCTCAAGATACTTGTGAGCCCTGGCTGGTTTGGCTCAGTGGATAGAGCTTCGGCCTGGGGACTGAAGGGTCCCAGGTTCGATTCCGGTCAAGGGCACATGCCTGGGTTGTAGGCTTGATCCCCAGTAGGGGGTGTTCAGGAGGCAGCCGGTCAATGATTCTCTCTCATCATTGATGTTTCTATCTCTCTCTCCCTCTCCCTTCCTCTCTGAAATCAATAAAAATATATATTTTTAAAAAAAAGATACCTGTGAAACTCAGATGTGGGAGCGTTACCTGGTCCTCTGACTTGGGTTTCACTGGGCAGCACTTCCACAGTAAACCACTGGCCCCGCCTTGGACACTTCTTTTTTTTTTTTAATCCTCACCCAAGGATATTTTTCCATATTTTCCCAGGATGCTTAGAGAGAGTGGAAGAGAGAGGGAAAGACAGAGAGAAACATCGATGTGAGAGAAACACATCGATTGGTTGCCTCCTACACGTGCCCTGACCAGGGCCCAGGCCAGGGAGGAGCCTACAACCGAGGTACGTGCCCTTGACCGGAACCGAACCCGGGACCCTTTGGTCCTCAGGCTGATGCTCTATCCACTGAGTCAAACCGGCTGGGGCTCCACTTCTTTTATTATCTGCAAACTACCTATTGACATAGATGCTGTCCGTGTGAGATTTTACTGAGGTTTTGGGGGTGAGAAAGCGAACTTGCCTTGCAGAACCGCAAGCAAACAATTCCGGTCCCTGTTCTCTAAAGCGTCTGCACCCCACTGCTGATGTTCCCTCCTAGAATGGGTCGTCTTGTGAGGTTTCTGTGTTCTTGCTCTTTTTTATTCTCTGCACCCGCCCCCCATTATCTTTCTGCCTCCTCACATTTTGTCTCTGTCTCTCCGTGAAGGAGAGATGGAAGGCATAGTTCTCTGTGCCTTGCATGCCTTCTCTCTTCTCTTTATGTGGCAGAGTAGTTTTTGTTTGTTTTAATCCTCACCTGAGGATATGTAATTTCAGGGAGAGAGGAAAGGAGAGAGAGAGAGAGAGAGAGAGAGAGAAACATTGATCGGTTGCCTCCCGTACTCGCCCCCACCCAGGATCAAACCCTGCAACCTGGAACTGAACCGGGAATTGAACCTTCAACCTTCTGGTGTGTGGACTGGTGCTCCAACCAACCGAATCACCCGGCCAGGGCTTCACAAAGTGGTTTTACCTCCCTTTCTGTAAGAAGCTATGGGGGCAGTTTTCCTGTTTCACATCTAGAGGCGAAGGATGTATTTCCTGATATAAATGAGATCATTTTTATGAAACAGATGCAGCTTTCTAATTTTTTTTTTCTTGCCACTATACTGGGAAATAGTATCAGCCAACTTTGGTAAAAATTTCAGTGAAATGGAGGTATGAATGTATTTCCAAGACACAGGTCCATGTTGGTCTTACTCAGAGAAAACTGTGTCACTAAAATGAACACTAATAACCAGTTACTGACCTAGACCAGTGGTTCCCACAGGGAGGCGATTTGAGAATGAGTTCTTAACAGTGAACTTTTTGAATTGTTTTTTTATTTTTATTTTTTAATATATTTTATTGATTTTTTTACAGAGAGGAAGGGAGAGAGATAGAGTTAGAAACATCGATGAGAGAGAAACATCGATCAGCCGCCTCCTGCACATCTCCTACTGGGGATGTGCCCGCAACCCAGGTACATGCCCTTGACCGGAATCGAACCTGGGACCCTTCAGTCTGCAGGCCGACGCTCTATCCACTGAGCCAAACCGGTTTCGGCCTTTTTGCATTTCTTAAGGTCCTCGGGCCCTCATAGACAGTCTAGAAATGTACATTGTGACATGTTTATGCATTTCAGTTCTCTGTTATGTTTTGAAACTGTATTTGCTATTTTTTCATATCATTTTATGTTATTACTATTCTTTTTGACAATTTCCTAGTGATTTCTCCCTCAGTCCTTCCACTGTCCTTTCATTCTTTTATTTCTCTCTCTCATGGATGCCATGTTCTTTGGAAGCTTGTTTAGACCAAGTTCATGGCCTTTGAGGCTTCCTCCATGTGAATAGGGAGCTCACTTTTTGAATAATAAGAATGGTATGTCCCGGGGGGGGGGGGGCATTAGGATTTTATTTATTTTTTAAAATATATTTTTATTGATTTCAGAGAGAAAGGTAGAGGGAGAGAGATAGAAACATCAATGATGAGAGAGAATCATCCATCGGCTGCCTCCTGCAGGCCCCCTACCGGGGATCGAGACTGCAACCCGGGTATGTGCCCTTGACCAGAATCAAGCCTGGGACCCTTCAGTCCACAGGCCGACGCTCTATCCACTGAGCCAAACCAGCTATGGCGGGCACCAGGATTTTAGAGATGCTTAGGTGGGGCGTGGCCAAAAAAGGTTGGGAACCCCTGACCTAGACCCTCTCCCAGTAATCTTACTACCTAGACCAGTGATGGCGAACCTTTTGAGCTCGGCGTGTCAGCATTTTGAAAAACCCTAACTTAACTCTGGTGCCGTGTCACATATATAAATGTTTTGATATTTGCAACCATAGTAAAACAAAGACTTATATTTTTGATATTTATTTTATATATTTAAATGCCATTTAACAATGAAAAATCAACCAAAAAAATGAGTTCGCATGTCGCCTCTGACACACGTGTCATAGGTTCGCCATCACTGACCAAGACCCTTTTCCAGGGATCTTATGAAGAAAGTAGAATATCCCCTTTTTCCGTCAAAAAACCAGAGGCTCCGAGCGGCTTCTAAATCTTGCGGGAGTCACTCAACTCCTATGCAGCAGATCCCGATTCGAACCCCCATTTTTCTGAGTCTAAAGGCCATGATCTTCCTCTGGAAGCACATGTGTTCACCTCGAGAGCAGGCCCCCCGCAGGTCGGAAACCACCTTTTATGCAGAGTAGCATTACCATCTTACATTATGACAGAGATCAATATTTAATGATCCTAATAATCTTGCTTTCCCTCGTGTTGGGATTAAAAATATGGAATCAATTACCTTGAACCTCTAGTGCATGAAAAATGTATGATGTTACATTCCTTGCCATCTTCGGAACGCTCCCATGCACTGTGAAAAAAATCTCAGTAGGCCATCAAGTACATGTTCTGTGATAAAATATTTATTGCAGTTTTGGGAAAAGTTAGGCCTTGCTAGAGTTTGAACGATCTCCAACACGCTGGTGTAATTACAGCTGTGCTTTGTGAACACGGGCCGTAGATCAATACGGGTTCATTTGTTTTCTGATGGTAGTTGCTTGGGCAGATTATTAAAATGCAGTGAATAAATACCCGAGCGATATGGAGGTCTGGTTGCTCCATCTAGAGTCTTGAGATAAAGAAGTTACTATTTTTTCCCTGGCCAGTGTGGCTTAGCAGTTAGAGCAGTGATGGCGAATCTATGACACGCGTGTCAGAGGTGACACGCGAACTCATTTTTTGGGGTTGATTTTTCTTTGTTAAATGGCATTTAAATATATAAAATAAATATCAAAAATGTAAGTCTTTGTTTCACTATGGTTGCAAAGATCAAAAAATTTCTCTATGTGACACGGCACCAGAGTTAAGTTAGGGTTTTTCAAAATGCTGACACGCCGAGCTCAAAAGGTTCGCCATCACTGAGTTAGAGCATTGGCCCCCAGACCAGAGGGTTGCCAGTTCAATTCCCGGTCAAGGGCACCTAGTTGGGTTGCAGGTTTGATCCCCGGCCTCCGTCGGGGTACATGTGGGAGGCAACCAATCGATGTGTCTCTCTCACATTGATCTCCCTCCTCTCTTTCTCTCTCTCCCTTCCCGCCCCCTTTCCTTCCACTCGTTCTTAAAATCAATGGAAAAAATATCCTCTTGTGAGAACAAACAAAAAGAAGTTACTGTTTTTCAAAAGATACATTGTTGGTTTTTATCCTCATGTCAGGATATGTTTATTGATTTTTAAAGCGAGAGGGAGGGAGGGAGAAAGAAGCATGGATGTGAGAGAGAAACATTTTATACACACCCCAACTGGGGATGGAACCCACAACCTTTGATGTATAGAACGACCCTCCAGCCACCTGAGCCACCCGGGCAGGGCAAAATATATGTATTTTAATTTTTGTGGTGAAGATTATTATGCCTAATGCAAGACGACCAATAAGATGGAAACTAATCACCAAATTTCCCTGAGGCTTGAGTACAATTATTTTATGTCTCTTTGGGACTGCCACTTACATTTGTGCAGTATATTTTCTTTCTTTTAAAAAAAAAATACATTTTTATTGATTTGAGAGAGGAAGAGAGAAGGAGAGATAGAATCAATGATGAGAGAGAATCATTGATCGGCTGCTTCCTGCACGCCCTACCTACTGGGGCTCAAGCCCACAACCCAGGCATGTGCCCTTGACCGGAATTGAACCCGGGACCCTTCGGTCCGCAGGCCGAGACTCTATCCAGTGAGCCAAACCGGCTAGGGCTACAGTCTATTTTCTGCACAGTTTCTGGCCTAGGAGAGTGGCATGAGTGGGGGCTGAACCAGCCCCGGGCTCACCCTGAGATGGTATCATTTTCAAATGTGCACAGAGGTGCCCTCTGGTCTGGGTGCCAGAGGAGGCCCTGACCACCCTGCTCCTTTCTTAGAGGAAACTGACTGCCCCTTTCGTTTCCGGTCGGGGTGTAGGACGCGTCAGGGAAGGTGCTGGACCACTGGAGCATCATGACCAGCGAGGAGGAGGTGGCCACCTTGCAGCAGTTCCTGCGTTTCGGGGAGACCAAGTCCATCGTGGAGCTCATGGCCGTGCAGGAGAAGGACGAGCCGGCCGCCACCGCCCCGCCCTCCGTGGCCAACGTGGACATCAGGGCTTTCATCGAGAGCTGCGGCCACAGGGGCGCCAGCCTCCCGGTGCCCGCGGACAAGGGGAGCCCCAGCGGCGGCGGGCACCCCTTTGAGAACCTCATCAACAGCATGACCTTCATGCTGCCCTTCCAGTTCTTCAACCCCGTGCCGCCCACGCTGATGGGGCCGCTGCCCGAGCAGTACGCGCTGGAGCAGGGTCCAGACCCGGGTCAGGGCCAGGACCCCCGGCAGGATCTCCACAGGCCCTTCCCCGACGACAGCAGCTTCCTGGCCTCCAGCTCCACCCCGTTTCAGCTGGAAAAGGAGCCGTGTCCGAGCTGCCCCGACGCCGCCCCTCACCAGGAAGACGCCGCCCACGTGAGCGACTCCAGCGCCTACAGCCTCGCCACGAAGCTGGAAGGGACGCAGCTGTCCCCCGAGGCCCGGGGGAAGCCAGAGCGGCACGGCCTGGGCGCCAAGAAGGGCCGGGTGTTCTGCACGGCCTGCGAGAAGACCTTCTACGACAAAGGCACCCTCAAGATCCACTACAACGCCGTGCACCTGAAGATCAAGCACAAGTGCACCATCGAGGGGTGCAATATGGTGTTCAGCTCCCTGCGGAGCCGCAACCGCCACAGCGCCAACCCCAACCCCCGGCTGCACATGCCCATGAACAGGAACAACAGGGACAAGGACCTCAGGAGCAGCCTGAGCCTGGCCGCCTCGGACGGCTACAGGCGCCCGGGGCTCCAGGTGACGTCCCCGGACCGCAGGCCTCTCCCCGGCTGCCCCGGTTCAGGCGAGGATGCCAGGGGCCAAGCGGTCTTCCCGGGCGCCGGGCAGAACGGCGTGCTTTTCCCCAACCTGAGGACGGTCCAGCCGGTGCTTCCTTTCTACCGCAGCCCGGCCACGCCCGCCGAGCTGGCCACCACACCCGGGATGCTGCCGTCTCTCCCCCTGCTGTCGTCCTCCATCTCGGAACAGCTGGTTTCCGCCGAGATGCCGTCCGATGCCCTCCCCAAGAAGAAATCCCGCAAGTCCAGCATGCCCATCAAGATCGAGAAGGAGGCCGTGGGAACGGCTGACGAGAAGAGGCTTGCGCTCAGCTCCGACGAAGATCGGCCCCTGCAGGAGGCCTGCAGCCCCGGGTCGGACGGGGCGCTGGAGGAGCAGCAGGGAGGATGCCCAGGGAGGCCTCCCCGCGAAGGGCAGCCGGCCTGCCACCTCTCGTCGGTGATCGAGCCCAGGGGGGTCATCAGCAGGACCCCCGAGCAGGCCACGCGCAACTCGGAGAGGGAGACGGAGCTGGAGCAGAAGCCAGCGCTGACCCTGGTGCCGGGGGAGGCGGAGGACGGCGGCCGGGAGCTCCGCCTCCCTCCTGGGCTGGAGCCCTGCATCCCTTTCCCGGACTACGTCAGGCTGCAGCAGCACCTGCTGGCCGGGGGCCTCCTGGGCGCCTTGTCCACCCGAGGAATGGCTTTCCCTTGTTTCGAAGATTCCAAGGACCTGGAGCCCGCGGGTCCGCACGCGTTGGCGAGGCAGAGGGAAGAGAGTCGCCACCAGTGTGACATCTGTCAGAAGACCTTCAAGAACGCTTGCGGCGTGAAGATGCACCACAAGAACACGCACGCCAAGGAGACGCACGTGTGCACGGTGGAGGGCTGTCAGGCCACCTTCCCTTCCCGCAGGAGCAGGGACAGGTGAGGCATCTGTTGGCAACTGTTTGTGTTAACTTGGCAGTTCTTTATAGATATATATGTACTAGAGGCCCAGATTCGTGCACCAGCGGGGTCCCTCGGCCTGGCCTGCGCCCTCTCACAATCCGGGCCCTTCAGGGGATGTCAGAGAGCTGGTTTCGGCCCAGTCCCCACAGGCCCAATCTAGACAGGAAGGAACCCAATCCTGTGTGTTGAGCGTCTGTCCCCTGGTGGGTAGTGCACGTCATAGCAACCGGTCAACCGGTTGTTTGGTCGCTTAGGCTTTTATATAGAGAGATATTTTTTAATTGATTTCAGAGAGGAAGGGAGAGGGAGAGAAACATCAATGATGAGAGAGAATCATGGATCAGCTGCCTCCTGCACGCCCCTCACTGGGGATCAAGCCCACAACCGGGGCATGTGCCCTTGACCGGAATTGAACCTGGGACCCTTCATTCCGCAGACTGACGCTCTAGCCACTGAGCCATACCGGCCAGGGCAAGGTGGCAGTTCTTAAACTCTAACCTGCATCAGAATCACCTGGCTCCTAGAACTTCCACTGCAGGGGCTCTGGGCAGAGCCTAAGACTTTGCATTTCTACGTGCCCAGGTGATGGAGAGATCACCAGGCCGGGGACCACAGTTTGAAAAAACACTATCCTATAGACCCCCTTCTCCTGAATTTTTGCTTCCAAAACCTTGCCTCATTTGGCCCAAGACGGGACCGAAATGATGTGAGGCTATTTGCAGTGTTTTTTAAAATCACCTTTTGTGTGGAATTTCTTGTATCTATTCGCGCAGAAATAGTAATGGATTTGTTAGGGAGGCCCTAAAACGATATTACAGTCTGTGCGTCATTCTGCTTTTTCTGAAGTCTGAGAAATTCTGAATTCAGAGACACGTTCCACCCCCAGGCTTTGGCACGAGGAATTTGTGAGCTAGCTCTCCCAGGGAGGCCTGCAGCCCTGGGTCAGGCAGGCCGCTGGAGGAGGGTGATTTTATTGTTAATCCTCACCTGAGGGTATTTTTCCATTGATTTTTAGAGCGAGCAGAAGGGAGGGGATGAGACAGAGAGAAACATTGATGTGAGAGAGACACCTCGATTGGTTGCCTGCCTCACACACCCCGACCTGGGCCGGGGGTCGTGCCTGCAACCGAGGTACGTGCCCTTGACCAGAATCGAACCTGGGACCCTTCAGTCTGTGGGCCGACACTCTGTCCACTGAGCCAAGCCAGCTAGGGCTGGAGGGTGCTTTTAAAACAGTGGTTCTCAACCTTCTGGCCCTTTAAATACAGTTCCTCATGTTGTGACCCAACCATAAAATTATTTTCGTGGCTACTTCATAACTGTAATGTTGCTACTGTGATGAATCGTCATGTAAATATCCGATATGCAGGATGGTCTTAGGCGACCCCTGTGAAAGGGTCGTTCGACCGCCAAAGGGGTCGCGACCCACAGGTTGAGAACCGCTGTTTTAAAATGATCCCTTTGGCTTCCCAAAACTTGTCTGGTTTTCACTGTCTAATGTGAAGTCCACCGAATGAAATATTTCCTCCAATATTTCCTCTGATCCCTAGTTAGCCAAGCTCTGTTGGAAAGGAGGGGTGACGGCCTAATGGGAGATTTTTTTAAATATGAAGATTTCAGAGAGGAAAGGCACTTCACAGGTTACTTCGGGGGTTGGGATGGAAGACGAGACGTCTGTCGGTGCTGGGTTTGCCTGACCCATAGGAGTCGAACTGTTTGCAGAGTTTCCCGGGCGTCTCATTACTCGGGGCCCGGCACTGGCACTACCGTCCCGCGTGTGCTTTTCTTCATGAACTTGAGTCCCGTCACCCCTCTTCAGGTCACCTTGCTCCCCAGGCTTTCAGGGAAGGACCAGCTCTCTGACAAAATGCAGTATGATTCATGCTACGCATGGTTCTGAGAGTATTAACATGTTACACATTTTGCTCAAATGAGCGTGACCTGAGACAGCTCCATGCCACCACTGTCTTAGTCCAAACTGGAAGGCCTGCTTTGTTATGGGTAAATTCGAGACTTGGTTGGAAAGTCGATGAAAAAAAATTCTCCAAAAGGTCGAAGGCCTCGAGGGGGACCTGGCCGAGGGCGGCAGCCCCTGCCTTGACTTTTCCAAACAAGTCTGAGCCCCCAGGTGTTTTACTGGAATCTCTATATTTAGTCTTTAGACACGACCTTGTTTAAAAAACACTACCAATACATATATTTTCTCAAAAATACTTACCCTGCACCCTAGCCAGTTTGGCTCAGTGGATAGAGCGTCGGCCTGCAAACTGAAAGGTCCCAGGTTCGATTCCGGTCAAGGGCATGTGCCCGGGTTGTGGGCTTGATCCCCAGTGGGGGACTTGCAGGAGGCAACCGATCCATGATTCTCTCTCATCATGGATGTTTCTATCTCTCTCTCCCTCTTCCTTCTTCTCTGAAATCAATAAAAATATATATGTTTTAAAAAAATACTTACCTTGCTAATAATATCTAAAAATTAATTTTAATTCAAGCTATTACTACAATAAAAGCTTTAAAAGACAGACAAATGGGACTGTCTGGTTCCTTTAACCAGGCAGTCCCTTAGCCCTCTCTTTCACAAAAACATATGTCAAAATAATCATTCATCTATCACTCGGGGTCTGCTGGTCAGTCCCGGCACTTTATAAACAGGGAGAAAACATAGACCAGAAGAAATTCTGTTTCTTTGTTATGGGGTGGGGCCACAACATTAGTAACAAAGAAACAGAATTTCCGGAGGATGAGTCCCAGAAATCAGGATTTTAAAAAGATTCCCAGGTGATTCTAATGTGCAGCCAAGGTTGAGAACCACTGACATAGACCCTCCCCACACTCAGAAGCACACACACACGCAGAGGAGAGAGCACAGGTGATAGTGGTTAAAATGCCTGTCTCCGCGGCTGCGATGTTGAACCAAACCACCAGGACACCCTGCTGAGCGGCCCTGCCTTCCCCATCCATCGTCCAGGAGGAAGGTCTGTTCGCAAACAAGCTGTTATTGTGAAGAAGAGAGCGGCGTGTCAGTCAGGTTGTCCTTCATGTTGACGATACTGTTCTGGCCTACCGCGTCTACTAAACTAGAAGTTATGCTGAATTTCACATAGGATTTCATTTCCTGTTTCTTTTTTTAAAAATATATTTTTATTGATTTCTGAGAGGAAGGGGGAGAGAGAGAAAAATATCCATGATGAGAGAGAATCATTGATCAGCTGCCTTCTACACGCCCCCCCCCCCCACCCCCCGCCCCAGGGATGGAGCCCACAATCCTGGGCATGTGCCCTCGCCCAGAATCGAACCCGGGACCCTTCCGTCCTCAGGCCGGCGCTCTATCCACTGAGCCAAACTGGCTAAGGGCTATTTCTTTTTTTAATTATTTAATATTTTCTTACTTTCTGTCCTACTTGTACATACACGCCTCCTCCCCCAGCACAGGAAAACATCTTACTTTCTGAAGTTAAAGTACTAGTTCTAGTAGCCTGGGCTTTGGCATAGAATCTGGGGTTACAATGGCACCAGGTGAGCTAAGACTCTGTGGGCAGCCCCGGCTCCACTGGCTCCACCGCCGTTTCTCCGAGTAAGAGGCGAGACCAAGTCGCCGTGGCGATAACTGTCTTCCCCTCTTCCAGCCACTCTGCTCCCACCAGGGGCAGTGACCAGGACCCGGCCGGAAGGGGCTGGGGCCGCACCCTCGGCGCTTATGTAGCCAACAGACTTTTTGTTTAGTTAATCCTCACCCGAGGATATTCTTCCATTCATTTATTTTTATTTTTTAAAATATACTTTTATTGATTTCACAGAGGAAGTGAGAGGGAAAGAGAGTGATAGAAACAAGAGAATCACCCACCGCTGCCTCCTGCACACCCTACACTAGGAATTAAGCCTGCAACCCGGGCATGTGCCCTGACTGGGAATCAAACCGTGACCTCCTGGTTCACAGGTTGCACTCAACCACTGAGCCACACCAGCCAGGCTTTTGATTGTTTTTTATTATTATTTATTTTTAGAGAGAGTGGAAGAGAGAGGGAAAGACAGAGAGAAACATCGATGTCAGAGAAGTACATCGATTGGTTGCCTCCTGCACGCACCTCGACCAGGGCCTGGGCCGGGGAGGAGCCTACAACCGAGATATGTGCCCTTGACCGGAATCGAATCTGGGACCCTTCAGTCTGCAGGCCGACGCTCTGTACACTGAGTCTAACCGGCTAGGGCTCGTCAACAGATATTTAAGAACTGTCTGCGTTAGGTGCTGTGGACACATCCCTGCCCACGAAGGCCTGGGTCGGGACAGGCCCGTTAAACAGGCGCTTACACTGAATGTGGTGGCTGCTCTTGTGGGAGATGCATAGGCTGCTGTGGGCACAGGGGAGGGCACCTGACCAGACTGAGGAGTTAGGGAAGGCTGCCTGGAAGAAGCGGTCGGAGGGAAGCAGCTGCTCTCAAAAGTTTTGGCCGCACAATCCATTTAAAAGTTCTTTTCCTTTTAGAGAGAGAAGGGGGCAGGGAGATAGAAAGAGAAACATCGATTTGTTGTTCCACTTATTTCTGCATTCACTGGTTGTTGCTTGTATGTGCCCTGACCGGGGATCGACCCCAAAATGTTGGTGTATCAGGACGATGCTCCAGCCAACTGAGCTACCTGGCCAGAGCCCTTTATAAATTCTTCAAACCTCAAGACTCTTTAAAACTGAAAAAAAAAACTATATATTTTATATCGCTTAAAATACTAAACCTGCCCGGTTTGGCTCAGTGGATAGAGCGTTGGCCTGTGGACTGAAAGGTCCCAGGTTTGATTCCAGTCAAGGGCACATGCCTGGGTTGTGAGCTCGATCTCCAATGGGGGGCATGCAGGAGGCAGCCGATGGATGATTCTCTCTCATCATTGATGTTTCTATCTCTCCCTCTCCCTTCCTCTCTGAACTCAGTAAAAATATATTTTAAGAATTAATAATAATAAACCTATTATACATTAGCATAAATAACATTTTCATGAAACATAACGCATTTTTCCAAAACAAAAACTTAGAAGAGTGGCTTTGTTTGAGGCTTTCAGAAATCTCTTTAGTGTCCGGCTTTAGTAAGAGACAGCTGGATTCTCATAGCAGCTTCTGCCTTCAACACGTCGCCATGTCACGTGTCATGAAGCCTCTGGAAAACTGCACTGTACACACCTGAGAGAATGAGAGTAAGAACGGCAAACGATGTCTTAGAATCATGATGAAAGGAGTTTCCACTTCAGGGAACCACTAGGGGTGCCCAGACCACACTTTGAGAACCATGGTTCTCAACTAATCCAGCAGCCAGTGGGGAAGAGTTGCAGGGGGGATCGAGGATGCAAAGGAGAAGCACAGACGCGGGCAGCGGGCACAGCACCAGCAAAGTCCCGGGAGCCGAAAGCCTGCCACGAGGTACAGAGGGTCCTTGCAGTTGTGGTTGTCACTGGTTTTAGGGGACATGGCACCCCGGGAAATGCATCTAACCCTTGAGGCTTAAGAAGGTTAGAGGAGCCCTAGCCGGTTTGGCTCAGTGGCTAGAGCATCAGCCTGTGGACTGAAAGGTGCCGGGTTTGATTCCCAGTCGGGGCACATGCCCGGATGGTGGGCTTGACCCCCAGTAGGAGGCGTGCAGGAGGCAGCCGATCCATGATTCTCTCTCATCATTGATGTTTCTATCTCTCTCTTTCCTGTCCTCTCTGAAATCAATAAAAATATATTTAAAAACAAAAAAGAAGGTTAGAGGAGCCACAGGTCGGCTCCTGGCATTTGTGGGACACTCGGCCGTTGAGTGTGGAGCCCAGAGCCTTGCCCCTTTGCAGCAGGGATCTTGCCATACAAGGTTCCAATTGAATGTGTTTGTCTGGCTTTTTTTTTTGTTTCCCTTCAACCCTTGGATGTACTGGAACCTGCATGTCAACCCCGTGTCTGGTTTTCTGCTGACACGTTCCTGCCCCTTCAACCCAGAATGCTGACATAATCACAGGTCAGAGTTGTAGTTAAGAGCTGCCTGCAAAGTGGGTGATCTGGGAATATAATTCTGATGGCGGCCAGGAAAAAAAGGATGTGTAAGGGGAGAGGGGAGAGAAGCCGAATAGTAAATCTGAGGTCGGATTAAACCTCCTCCCCTCCTCATATGTCTTTGGAGATTTAGGCTAGAAAATTCAATCCTTATTTATTTTGGGTTTTTTTTCCCCGGCATGCATTCTGAGCCGTACTGGGGGAGTATTTTCCCTGTTTAGCGTCATTCTCCTATCTCCTTTAAGTCTGTAGCCCTTGTTTGCCTGGCTGGCGTGGCTCAGTGGTTCAGGAGCCAGAGGTCACGGGTTCGGTTCCCAGTAAGGCCATATGCCTGGGTTTCAGGCTCGATCCCCAGTGTGGGGTGTGCAGGAGGCGGCCGATCACTGATTCTCTCTCATCATGGATGTTTCCAGCTCTCTCTCCCTCTCCCTTCCTCTCTGAAATCAATAAAAATATATTTTTTAAAAAGACTGTAGCCCTTGGAAAGGGCTGTGTTTGCTCGTCAGGTTAGCACGGAATCTCTGAGCAAGGCCAACACTGATTGACAAGTTACATCCAAATGATATCATATGAGACCAAGGCCTGTGTCATAATGGGTATCATTATCTGCCCTGCAGGAGTAATCACCAGGTAGCAGATTGGTGATTGGTGGTGTGCTCAGTGCTGCATTTGCAAAACCCCTGTCTGGTAACAGTGAAACGTTGCAAATATGAACTGAACTAGGTTCTTTCTCTCTCTCTCTCTCTCTCTCCCTTTCTCCCTCACTCACTCACACACCCTACTATTTCTAGCCAGTCAGATTTTCATACCTGTAGAACTTCTGGGATGATATGCCTGCCAATGCTCTAGACCAGCGGTTCTCAACCTGTGGGTTGCGACCCCTTTGGGGGTCGAACGACCTTTTCACAGGGGTCGCCTAAGACCATCGGAAAACACATATATAATTACATATTGTTTTTGTGGTGAATCACTATGCTTTAATTATGTTCAATTTGTAACAATGAAAATACATCCTGCCTATCAGATATTTACATTACAATTCCTAACAGTAGCAACATGACAGTTATGAAGTAGCAACGAAAATAATTTTATGGTTGGGGGTCACCAGCACATGAGGAACTGTATTAAGGGGTCGCGGCATTAGGAAGGTTGAGAACCGCTGTTCTAGATCCTGATGTGAGCCACATGGGAAATTTTAAATTTTCTAGTAGCCACATTTTTAAAGAGTAAAAAGGGCCCTACCGGGTTTGGCTCAGTGGATAGAGCGTCGGCCTGCAGACCAACGGGCCCCGGGTTCAATTCCATTCAAGGGCATGTACTTTGGTTGCAGGTTCTCCCCGGCCTGGGCCCTGGTCCTGGTCGGGGCATGTGCAGGAGGCAACCAATCGATGTGTCTCTCTCATATCCAT
Organism: Myotis yumanensis; assembly: GCF_028538775.1. NCBI lineage: Eukaryota > Metazoa > Chordata > Mammalia > Chiroptera > Vespertilionidae > Myotis > Myotis yumanensis. The sequence continues at coordinate 209,852 of NW_027223771.1, forward strand.
GTTTCTCTTTGTCTTTCTCTCTCTCTCTCTTCACTCTCCCTAAAAATCAACGGAAAAAATATTCTTGGGTGAAGATTAACCAAAAAATAAAAAAGAAAAAGAAACAGGTGAAGTTTTAATCATGTGTTTTATTTCCGTCAGTCCATTCAAAGTATTCTGGTTTTATTATATGATACAGCCACACCGGCACTCCGCAGCCACATATGAGTGAGTGAGTAGCCACATATTTGTGACCAGTTATTCCCAGCGTCCCAGTCGAATGGGCCTAATTGAATTAGTGTAGCCATTCTTTCTTTCTTTTTTTAATATATTTTTACTGATTTCAGGGAGGAAAGGAGAGGGAGGGAGGGAGAGAGAGAGAGAAATGATGAGAATCTTGATTGACTGCCTCCTTCATGCCCCCTGCTGGGGATCGAGCCCACAACCTGGGCATGTGCCCTTGACCAGAATCGAACCCGGGACCCTTCAGTCCGCAGGCTGACGCTCTATCCACTGAGCCAAATCCTCTGGGCTAGCCATCTCTTTAGATCAGGTCCAGGAAGTTACCTGTCAATCAGACGGTGGAAACTGAAGGGAACCACATGTTCCCAGGCCCCTGACTTTCCCACGAATGCTAACTTCTGACAAGCGGCGAACAGCAGTGGGCCGGTGTCCACTAGACTCCCGTTGCATCCCACGCCCCTGTCATCACTTCTCACATGCCGCAGGTTTTTTTCTGGCATCTGCCTAGTGTCTCCCCTCAGAATGAGGACTGTTTTTAAAACAACAGCTCAAGCCCTAGCCAGTTTGGCTCAGTGGATAGAGCGTCAGCCCGTGGAGCAAAGGGTCCCGGGTTTGATTCCGGTCAAGGGCATGTACCTCGGTTGCAGGCTCCTCCTCAGCCCAGGCCCTGGTCAGAGTGTGTGCAGGAGGCAACCAGTCGATGTGTTTCTCTCACATGGATGTTTCTCTCTGTCTTCCCCTCTCTCTTCCACTCTCTCTAAAAGATTAATGGAAAACTATCCTCAGGTGAGGATTAGCAAAATAAATAATCTATAATAATAAAAGCATAATATGCTAATTAGACTGGACAGCTGAAAGACTTTCCAGATGTCCTTCTAGACAACCTCCTGGATGAAGCCAGGGCTGCAAGGGCCGAGGGCAGCTGCGAGGGCTGAGACCCTTGCACGAATTTCGTTAATAAATAAACAAACAACAGCTCGATTCGTTTCTAACCATCTTTTCACTCTTGCAGACACAGTTCAAACCTAAACCTCCACCAAAAAGTATTGGCCCAGGAAGCACTGGAGAGCGGCGAAGACCATATCCGCGCAGCGTACCTTCTGAAAGACGTGGCTAAGGAGGCCTATCCGGACGTGGCTTTCACGCAGCAAGCCTCCCAGACGTCTGTCATCTTCAAGGGCACCAGCCGCATGGGCAGCCTGGTTTACCCCATAGCCCAGGTGCACAGCGCCGCCCTGGAGAGCTACACCTCCGGCCCGCCGGGCGAAGGCACCATCCTGGACCTGAGCGCTACCTCGAGCATGAAGTCGGAGAGCAGCAGCCATTCCTCCTGGGACTCCGACGGGGCGGCGAGCGAGGAGGGCGCCGGGCTGATGGAGGACAGCGACGGGAACGGCGAAGGCGCCGGCCTCGTCCCCGGGGAGGATGAGTACCCCATCTGCGTCCTGATGGAGAAGGCCGACCAGAGCCTGGCCAGCCTGCCTTCCGGGTTGCCCATCACGTGTCACCTCTGCCAAAAGACGTACAGCAACAAAGGGACCTTCCGGGCCCACTACAAAACCGTGCACCTGCGCCAGCTGCACAAGTGCAAGGTGCCCGGCTGCAACACCATGTTCTCGTCTGTGCGCAGCCGCAACAGACACAGCCAGAATCCCAACCTGCACAAAAGCCTGGTCTCCTCCCCCAGTCCCCTCCAGTAGCAAGGTGGGAAACGCAAGGGCATTGTTTCTGGGGGAGAAGGTAGGACAAGGGTCTGTTTCGGGCTTTACCACCATTCGGGACAAGCCAGGCCAAAAAGCATTGGCGCTGACTTTCTGGTCTTCGGCTGCGGGATGAGCGGGGTGTTGACGTGGGGCAGCCTTTCCTATCATTTGTCCTCAGCCCCGGGTGTTTTTCACTGACAACGATGCAAACGTGCAGAAATGCAGTTTTTCCCAGCTCTGTTGACACGTTCCCTGGTAGATCTCTGGGCCTGCAGATTGCCGTCAGGGGCCCCGGGCCCGGAGGCGGCTTGGAGGGAGGCTGGCTGGATTTCGGGTGGATTGAGTATCCCGGGGGAAGCCGGCTGTCACCATGGGTGAGGAACCAGCCCCCTAGAGATTCCATTTTTTTTTTTTCAGTTCCTGCTTTCATGAGTCTGAAACCCAGATTTCAGTTTGGGAGCAGGACTTTCGGAGACAGTCCCTCCGTTTGGAGTGGAAAATCGCCTCCCCCCACCCCCACACAAAGGTCTCACGTGTTACTCTCGGGGGAGCTCTCAGAGGAGGCCGGTTGGCCCCCAACGCCCGGGAGCGGAATGTTACCGAGGATGTTAGTTCTCGCTCTGTAACACGCATTCGAGAAGCTGGGGACGGGGGAGACCATGCACTTAAAAATAGCAGTCTTCGATTTAATTTAAGATAATTTTGATGATATTTAATTTGTGTTTATATATGTGAGTATAAGGGGTGAGTGCAGACATGTCACAGTGTGATTTGGTGGGCGGGGGGGAGAGGGGGCGTCTCGATCGGAAGCAGGAGTGATGACCCTAACAGTCAAACCCACTGCCTGTCTTCACTGGGGGGAAGTTAAGAGTCTGCTCCCGGCGCTGCCCTGCGAATGGGCGCAGGCGTGACTCGGCAGGACCGTTTGTGTATATATTTTTGACCCAAGCGTTTAGAGAGTGTGGTTTGGAGGGTGGGTGTGCATTGTCAGTATCCCCGGATCCCTCCGTCTCCATCCTTTATAGACCTGTAAGATTAGGGGGAACTTCCGGAGTTCCATGGTAGAAAGAAAAGTAGGATGTTACTGCCATACTATGTGTCTTAATATTTAACTTATTCTGAACTATAGTCCACGCTGTTGTACACCTTTGCTGTTGGAGACAGGAAGCATGATCGGTCCCATCTGGTGAAATTCGGCGTTTACAGTTCTCTAAAAGCCCGAGGTAGGGAAAAAGAAGTCAGTTTCATATGAAGACTTCAAGTCCACCGTCTTTGAAAGTTATGGTTGCTTTAAGTAATGAAAAACATCCTTAGAGAGAATTGGGGGTGGTGAGAGAGGGTATTCCCGTGGCCTAAAGGTGAAAGAAGCCAACAAGCTGTTACTGATTTATGTCAACGTTTAAAAATAAATAAATGTGACAACTTCAGACTTGTCTGTGCTTAAAGGGAGATGTATTGTTCATCGGTTTTGTGACCCAGCTGTTCAATATTCCAGGTTTCCCAAAATGGAAAAAAAAAAAAGTGTATACAAGTGAGTTTTCTATGATTTAATAAAAATATATGGCATACTTTTTGTTTAAGAAGACGAACATTTTGTAAAGCCAGTTTTGTTTTACATGGGCTGCTTGTTGTGTGGGTGCTAGTGGTCACACACACACTCACACACACACACACACACACTCACACTCTCACACACTCACACACTCACACACACACCATGAATCTTACAGAGCTGAAAACCCAGGGGGGCTGGAGGGCTGGCCCTCAGATCAGTAACTTCTGCCACCTCAACACAGGAACGGCAGCAATTCCTGAGGTCCAAAGAAAGGAAGTGGTGCCCTTGGTCGGTTTGGCTCAGTGGCTAGAGCGCTGGCCTGCGGACTGAAGGGTCCCGGTTTGATTCCGGTCAAGGGCACGTACCTCAGTTGCAGGATCCTCCCCAGCCCAGGCCCTGGTTGGGGCTCGTGCAGGAGGCAACCAGTCGATGTGTTTCTCTCACATCGATATTTCTCTCTGTCTTTCCCTCTCTCTTCCACGCTCTATAAAAATCAATGGAGCCCAGCTGGCATGGCTCTGTGGTTGAGCATCGACCTATGAACCAGGAGGTCACGGTTCGATTCCCAGTCAGGGCACATGCCCGGGTTGCAGGCTCGATCCTGTGTGGGGCGTGCAGGAGGCAGCCAATCCATGATTCTCTCTCATCATTGATATTTCTCTCTCCCTCTCCCTTTCTCTCTGAAATAAATTTAAAAAATACATTTTTTAAAAATCAATGGAAAAATATTGAGTGAAGGTTAAAAAATAATTTATATTTATATATATAATATTTTTTAATGACATGTGTCTCTGTGGTGCACCCTGGTCCCTCTTGGGCCTTTCTCAGGCCTCACACCCATGCTCTCTCTAGGTCAGTCACGGCGAACCTATGACACGCGTGTCAGAGGTGACATGCGAACTCATTTTTTTGGTTGATTCTTCTTTGTTAAATGGCATTTAAATATATAAAATAAATATCAAAAATATAAATCTTTGTTTTACTATGGGTGCAAATATCAAAAAATTTCTATATGTGACACGGCACCAGAGTTAAGTTAGGGTTTTTCAAAATGCTGGCACGCCGAGCTCAAAAGGTTCGCCATCCCTGCTCTAGGGTGTCTCCTTCACCTCCACGACCTTGACTGTCTGCACCAGCAGGATCCTTGGAGCTGCCCTCTGGACTGTTATTGCATATCACGGAATAACCAACAGCTTCTCCAGCTCAACTTGTCCCAATTCAGTGTGTCATTTCCCTGACAATCCACCTTTCCCTCCTCCTGCTTCCTCCCATTGAGGGGTGGCGCCACCACCTGGCCAACTCACGCTAAACACCCGGGGCCGTCCCGGGTCTGGTTAAGAGCCAGCTCTTCCTGTCCCACTGTTCTTAGCTACTCCGCCTACTAGCCGGGTGGCTTCGGCCAAGTAACAGCTTCTCTGGGTCTTCCTCCTCCGCATTCGCCCCTCATCTGGGGCTTTCCTTGTGGCCTCGGCTGTCAGTTATGGACGAGAGGGGCCACAGGCTAACCTGACAAGCTCAGGGAAGGCCTGAGTGGCAGTCTTGCAAAGTAACCACAAAGGATGGTCTGAAATTAAAACTTGAACTAGCCGAAACCAATTTGGCTCAGTGGACAGAGCATCGGCCTGCCGACTGAAGGGTCCCAGGTTCGATTCCGGTCAAGGGCATGTACCTGGGTTGCGGACACATCCCCAGTAGGAGATGTGCGGAGGCAGCTGATCGATGTTTCTCTCTCATCGATGTTTCTAACTTTCTATCTCTCTCCCTTCCTCTCTGTAAAAAATCAATAAAATATATTTAAAAAAAAAAAAAAACTTGAACTAGCCCGGCCGGCGTGGCTCAGTAGTTGAGCATCGACCTATGAACCCAGGAGGTCAGGGTTCGATTCTGGTCAGGGCATATGCCCGGGATCCCCAGGGTGAGGTGTGCAGGAGGCAGCCGATCCAGGATTCTCTCTCATCGTTGATGTCTGTATCTCTCTTTCCCTCTCCCTTCCTCTCTGAAATCAATGAAAAAAATGTTTACAAAAAAAAAAAAAAAAACTTTAACTAAAAGCAGTTATGGTGGGTAGTCATGTCCTAGGCCGGCATTTTTCCTGACAAGGTCAATTTTTACTTAACTGAGCCTATTGTCTTTTTGCATCTAAGATAACACACCTATGAAATGTCTGAGTAACTTGTAACTTCCCTTTCCCCCTCCACAACCAAATGCGCCTGGGCACCAGGACAGAGACCATGAATTCCTTCACTGTTACTGTTATCACGTTAATTATTGATGTTAACTATCCTGCACCACCTAAGTAAAAGAAGTATGTGTCTATCGTTTTATTTTTTATCCACTCCCAGAGTTTTCCCAGCCTTGCTTTCTCCCACCTCCCTAATCTATCACCAATGGACTTCATGTAACACACTTACGTCTCCTCTCTTGATTGTAACGTCTAAATTTCAGTGGTTCTCAACCTGTGGGTCGTGACCCCTTTGGGGGTCGAATGACCCTTTCACAGGGGTTGCCTAAATACATCCTGCATATCAGATATTTACATTGCAATTCCTAACAGTAGCCAAATTACAGTTATGCAGTAGCAACGAAAATAATTTTATGGTTGGGGGGTCACCACAACATGAGGAACTGTATTAAAGGGTCGCGGCATTAGGAAGGTGGAGGACCACTGGACAAGGTGGGAGGCGGGTTAGAGATCAACCAAAGGAGTTGTCTGCATACATATTAGCATAACCAATGGACACAGACAATGGGGGAGTGGTGGCGGGAAGGGTTAATGGGGGCAGGGGAAGGAGACATATGTAAAACTTTAGACCAAAAAAAAAATCAATCAATCAATCAATAAACAAGGTGAAAAACCACCATTCTCCGGAGCATTATCCCAATCCTTTGAGATTCTGCTTCCAGCAATTGTCGACAGTTTGACTCAAAAAACTCACAAAAATTCTTTACAGGTTTGAATGTTTTTACGTTAACGCAATCCTTTCCAATCTGCAGAGCTTCAACTGACAGGCACGAACTGAGAACCCACCTACTGTGTGCCAAGCACTACTGAGTGTACAGCGGTGAGGTCAACATACAGGGTCCCTGCTCTGGTGGAATTTAGAGGCCAACCAAGGAGACAGATATGAAACCAAAAAATAAAAATAAATTATATGCACGGCCCGGCTTCGGTGGCTCAGTGGGTGAGCGTCAACCTATGAACCAGGAGGTCATGGTTCAATTCCCGGTCAGGGCACATGCCCGGGTTGTGGACTCAATCCCCAGTGTGGGGCGTGATGTTTCTATCTCTCTCTCCCTCTCCCTTCCTCTACGAAGTCAATAAAGATATATTAAAAGCAAACAAATAAACAAATTATACATGTGGAATTTCCAGAAGAGAGGTCTCTATTATCCACTTGCCAGCATCTCTCCTGGCCAGGCCCATCTGACTGAGAGCATGGGGTCATGACCTCTCCCCCTCAAGGTTGGCCACTCTGAGTCTCCCTCCCAGGTGTGTGGCTACAGAAAGGCAACTTAACTGTCAATTATCAACGCAACTCTGAGCCTCCAGCCTTGAGGCAGCATCTTCATTTATTTTAAATATATTTTTATTGATTTCAGAGAAGAAAGGAGAGGGAGAGAGAGACAGAAACATCAATGATCAGAATCATGGAATGGCTGCCTCCTGCACGCCCTCTACTGGGGATCAAGCCCGCAACCCAGGCATGTGCCCTTGACCGGAATCGAACCTGGGACCCTTCAGTCCTCAGGCTGACGCTCTATCCACTGAGCCGAACCGGCTAGGGCTGGCATCTTCATTTATATTCAAATTAACCTGAGCCTCCACTGCACACTTTGAGAAAACTGATCTCAGCAATCACTTACCCCATCAGCCTCAGAACATCAGAAAAGCATGGGCCTCCCAGATTCTGAGAGCATCCTTTCCAATCTGCAGACCTTCAACTGACAGGTGAAAACTAGCTTTTTGGCCTTAAACATAAGGATCAGACAATATCTACTCCTCTAATCAAGCTCTCAAAAACTATTTACTTTAGTCCTAGCCAGTTTGGCTCAGTGAATAGAGCGTCAGGCTGTGGACTGAAGGGCCCTGGACAACCACTAATCTACTTCCTGCCTCCATGGATTTGCTTATCCTATTTAATAAAAGAGAAACATGGTAATTAGCCATACATCCGCTACCCTTCCCATTGGCTAATCAGGGCGATATGCAAATTAACTGCCAGCCAAGATGGCAGCCGGAAGCCAGACAGCTTAAAGCTAACAGGAGGCTTGCTTGCTTCAGTGACGGAGGACTCCAACGTTCCTTGCCTGACTTGCCAGCCTCTCAGCTGCAACTCTAAGCAACTATGTTGCAAATATAGAAGCTAAACAAAGCCCCAGAAACCTGCTTTAGTCAGCTGGGCTTCAGCCAGCCAGACTGCAACATTGTATCAAATACAGAAGGTAAACAAAGACCAGAAACCTGCTTTCAGCAGCCGAGGTCTCATAGCTGGAGCCTAGCCTCAGAGCTAAAGCTGGCCCAGAATAAAAAAAAAAAAAGAAAAAAAGGACAGGTTGGGAGCTTCAGTCACCCACCAGCCTGAAAACGGCCCTCAGCTCCTCACCCAGACTGGCCAGGCACCCCAGTGGGGACCCCCACCCTGAAGGGTGTGTGACCAGCTGCAAACAGCCATCATCCCCTCATCCAGGCTGGCCAGGCACCCCAGTGGGAACCCCCACACTGATCCAGGACACCCTTCAGGGCAAACCAGCTGGCCCCCACCCGTGCACCAGGCCTCTATCCTATATAGTAAAAGGGTAATATGCCTCCCGGCACCGGGATCAGCGTGACAGGGGGCAGCGACCAAGCTCCCAAATCGCCCTGCAGCTCTGTGTGTGACGGGGTCGGGGCCACAACCTCCCTATCCACCCTGCTCTGTTCGTGACAAGGGAAGGCGCCCCAACCCACTGATCACCCTGCAGCTCTGTGTGTGACAGGGTGCGGCACCCCAACCCCCGATCGGCCCTGCTATGTGTGTGACAGGGTGCAGCGCCCCAACCCCCTGATTGGCCCTGCTCTGTGGGTGATAGAGGGCGGCGCCCCAACCCCCTTCTCCCCCATGGACCCTGCTCTGTGTGTGATGGGGTAGAGCCATAACCTCCCCATCGGCCCTGCCCTGAGTGTAACAGGGGGCAGTGCCCCAACTCCCCTATTGGCCCTACTCTGTGAGTGACAGGGGGGAGCTCCTCAGCCCCCTGATCGGCCCTGCTCTGTGCGTGACATGGGGGAGCTCCCTAACCCCCTGATGGGCCCTGCTCTGTGCGTGACAGGGGAGAGCTCCTCAACCCCCCGATTGGCCCTGCTCTCTGTGTGACAGGGGGGAGCTCCCCAACCCCCTGATCAACCCTGCTCTGTGCGTGACAGGGTATGGAGCCCCAACCCCCCTGATGGGCCCTGCTCTGTGCATGACATGGGGCAGCGCCCCAACCCCCTGATCGGCCCTGCTCTGTGCGTGACAGGGGGTGGAGCCGTAACCTCCCTATCGACCCTGCCTTGAGTGTGATGGGGCGGTGCCCCAACCCCCCAATCAGCCCTACCCTGAGCGTGACTAGGGGTGGCATCGCAACCTCCCGATCCGCCCTGCTCTGTGCATGACAGGGAGCGGTGCCCCAACTCCCCAATCGGCCCTGCTCTGAGCCCGACCAGGGGCTGCACCTAGGGATTGGGCCTGCCCTCTGCCACCTGGGAGCAGGCCTAAGCCAGCAGGTCGTTATCTCTCGAGGGGTCCCAGACTGTGAGAGGGCACAGGCTGGGCTGAGGGACCCCCTCCCCCCCCCCCGCAAGTGCACAAATTTTTGTGCACCAGGCCTCTAGTCTATACTAATAAAAGAGAAACATGGTAATTAGCGTACGACCACTACCCTTCCCATTGGGTAATCAGCATATCCTTATGCAAATTAACTGTCAGCCAAGATGGTAGCCGGCAGCCAGGCAGCTGGAAGCAAACATGAGGCTTGCTTGCTCCAGCGACTGCGGACTCCAACATTCCCCGCCTGACTTGCCGGCCTCTGAGCTGGCAGTTTGAAACATTCTAACAAATATAGAAGCTAAACAAAACCCCAGAAACCAGCTTTCAGCCGGCAGGGATCTCAGAGCTGGAGTTATACATTGTTTCGATTATAGAACCCAAACAAACCAGATACCTGCTTTCAGCAGAGCCAGAGCTAAAGCTGGCCCAGAATAAAAAAAAAAGAAAAAGAAAAAGAAAAAAAAGGAGCGGTTGGGAGCTTCAGTCAACAACTGCCAGCCTGAAAGCAGCCCTCAGCCCCTCACCCAGACTGGCCAGGCACCCCAGTGGGGATCCCCACCCTGAAGGGTGTGTGACCAGCTGCAAACAGCCATCATCCCCTCATCCAGGCTGGCCAGGCACCCCAGTGGGGACCCCCACCCTGATCCAGGACACCCTTCAGGGCAAACCAGCTGGCCCCCAGGCCTTTATCCTATATAGTAAAAGGGTAATATGTCTCCCAGCACCGGGATCAGCAGAGCCGCGAGGCCTCTTGGCACTGGATCAGCACGACAGGGGCAGCGCCCAAACCCCCTGATCGCCCTGCGGCTCTGTGTGTGACAGGGTGCGGCGTCCCAACCCCCTGATCGGCCCTGCTCTGTGTGTGACAGGGTAGAGCCATAACCTCCCCATCGGCCCTACCCTGAGTATGACAGTGGCGGCGCCCCAACCCCCTGATCGGCCCTGCTCTGTGGGTAATAGAGGGCGGCGCCCCAACGCCCTGATCCGCCCTGCTCTGTGTGTGACAGGGGGCAGTGCCCTAACTCCCCTATCGGCCCTACTCTGTGCGTGACAGGGGGCAGCGCCCAACCCTCTGATGGGCCCTGCTCTGTGTGTGACAGGGTACGGAGCCCCAACACCCCTGATGGGCCCTGCTCTGTGCGTGACAGGGGGTGGCGCCACAACCTCCCCATCGACCCTGCCTTGAGTGTGACGGGGCGGCGCCCCAACTCCCCAATCAGCCCTGCTCTGAGCCCGACCAGGGGCTGCACCTAGGGATTGGGCCTGCCCTCTGCCACCCGGGAGCAGGCCTAAGCCAGCAGGTCATTATCTCCCAAGGGGTCCCAGACTGCGAGAGGGCACAGGCCAGGCTGAGGGACCCCCCCCCCCCCGAGTGCACAAATTTTTGTGCACCGAGCCTCTAGTATGTATTATAAAAGGCTAATCTGCAAAGTGTCCCCTCAGGAGTTCAATTGGGAGAACAGAAGTTCAATTGCTCACTATGACATGCACTGACCACCAGGGGGCAGTGCAGACTGTGGCAGGCGACCAGCGGAGGTGGGGCACTGAGGGAGCAAGGGAAGGAGGAGGCGAGGAGGTGGGAAGGTGGGGAGGCAGGGGGAACCTCCCGTTGGCAGCACATGGGTGGTTGCTAGCCAGGCCTAGCGACCTGATCTGTGCATGGATTTCATGCACTGGGCCTCTAGTCGTCATATAAATGTAATTATACAATATGTGGCCTTTTGCATCTGGTTTCCTTTACTTAGCATAATGTTTTCAAGTTTAATCCATCCTGTAACATATATCATTTCTTCTTCTTTTTTTTTAATATATTTTATTGATTTTTTTTACAGAGAGGAAGGGAGAGAGATAGAGAGTTAGAAACATCGATGAGAGAGAAACATCGATCAGCTGCCTCCTGCACACCTCCTACTGGGGATGTGACAGCAACCAAGGTACCTGCCCTCGACGGGGATCGAACCTGGGACCTTTCAGTCCACAGGCCGATGCTCTAACCACTGAGCCAAACCAGTCAGGGCATATCATTTCTTCTTATGGCTAAATAATATTGTGTTGTATGGATATACCATGTCCCTTTTAACTTGTTTTTTGATTCATCAGCTGATGGGCATTTGAGTGTTTTCCACTCTTTGGCTGTTATGAATAATAATGCTGCCCTAGCCGGTTTGGCTCAGTGGATAGAGCATTGGCCTGTGGACTGAAGGGTCCTGGGTTCAATTCCAGTCTAAGGGCACATGCCCAGGTTGCAGGCTCAATCCCCAATAGGGGGCGTGCAGGAGTCAACCAATCAATGATTCTCTCTCATCATTGATGTTTCTCTCTCTCCCTCTCCCTTCCTCTCTGAAATCAATAAAAATATATATTTGTTAATACTATATAATAAAAACCTAATATGCTAAGTGTCCGACTGTTCATTTGACCATTCGACCAATCGCTATGACATGCACAGGCCACCAGGGGCACACGCTCCAACTGGTAGGTTAGCTTGCTTCTGGGGTCCAGCTGATCAGGACTGGGCAAGACTGGCTGGACATTCCCTGGAGCCCTCCCGTGGTCCCTCCCCCTGCCACCGGCCGGACCCAATGGACCACGATCGGAACTGGGTGAGACGAGCCGGATGAATTCGTGCTCATGGATTAAAAGTAAAGCATTTTTGTTTTATATAAATAAGGTATTTTATAATTAAAGGAAAAAATGGATGAATCCGTGCACCAGGCCAGTTTCGGCCTGATCCCCACAGGCCAGGCTGAGGGACCCCACAGGTGTGCAATTGCACCGGGCCTCTAGCTTTAAATAATAATAATGCTGCTATGAACATTTGTGTACAAGTTATTGTGTGGACATGTTTTCACTTCACTTGGGTAGATACCTAGGAGTGGAATTGCTGGGTGGTGGGTTAACTGTAGTGTTCGACTTTTTGAAGAACCGCCTGTTTTCTTAATCACTGATTCTCAAACATATTTGCAGATTGGCATTTCAGATTGCTGGTGAATGGTGCCCTCTGCTGGAATTTCTTGGTTATTGCGATTGCCGTTGTACATTTCTCTGGACTCATGTCAGACCTAGGAAATGTGTGTGGAAATTCCCCTTGTGTACCATCCATGTCCTCCAGCTCCACGGCTAGCTGGAAAAAAAACATGTTTCTTGAGTGTTCTTTCTTTTAATATATTTTTATTGATTTCAAAGAGGAAGGGAGAGAGAGAGAGAAAGAGAGAGAGAGAGAGAAACATCAATGATGAGAGAGAATCATTGATCGGCTGCCTCCTGCACGCCCCCTACTGGGAATCGAACCTTGACCTCCTGGTTCATAGGTCGATGCTCAGCCACTGAGCCATGCCGGCTGAGCTCTCGAGTGTTCTTAAGCCTGCTTCCTGGAGGTATGATATCTCATTGTGGTTTTTATTTGCATTCCCTGATAATTAATGATATTGAGCACCTTCTCATATACCTATTGGCTATTTGCATATCTTCTTGGGAAAAATAGCCCTTGACAATTTTTTCATTTACTTATATAACACCTTATTTATATAAAACAAAAATGCTTTACTTTTAACTTTAAACTTTATAAGACATTTTCATGAAAAAAAATATATTTGCCATTCAAACATAAAATGTCCATTTTAGGCGAAGGGAAATAATTAGTACTATATAGTACATGGTACATCTAGACCAGTGGTTCCAACCTTGTTTTGGCCATGCCCCAGCTAGGCATCTCTAAAGTCCTGATCTCCCCCCACCCCTTGACTTATCATTCTTATTATTCAAAAAGTGAACTCCTATTCATGTAGAGGAAGCCTAAAAGGCCATTAACTTGGTCTAAACAAGCTTCTAAAGAACATGGCATCCATGAAAGAAAAATAAAAGAACGAAAGAACAGTTGAAGGACTGAGGAAGAAATCACTAAGAAATTGTTAAAATAATAATAATATGAAGTGATATAAAAAATATCAAATAAAGTTTTAAAACAGAATAGAGAACTCAAATGCATAAATGTCACAATATACATTTATATACTGTATGTGAGGCCCCTAGAACCATAAAAAATGCAAAAAATCACTTAATAATTCATTCTCGAATTGCCCCCCTTAAAAATCAAATTGCCCCCCCCCATGGGGCGTGTGCCCCATGTTGGGAACCACTGATCTAGACAAATATAGACATATACACAGTAAGATTTGTTTTAATGTTTAGTATTGTGACATGTTCTTCAGCCACCCTGTGCTAAGTCATGCCAGACTCAAGAATTGTAATATGAAAATTAGTCCTGCCTGGAAAAGATATTTTGTTACACAAAAATGTGTTGTATGCAAGCTATCAGAGGATTTGACGAGCTAATTGTTCATTTCTCTTCGCTAACCCTGTCTCCCACTCAGATCCCCACGTTCCCAGCCCTCAGGATAGCCACACCAGCAACAGAGCCGTCCCCAAACCAGGATTTCATTTTTGGGGTGTAATTGTCCATTTGTTCTAGCAGTTCCTAAGAGAACTATGTTGAAATCTCCTGCTGTAATTGTGAATTTGTCTCTTCTCTTTTATTCCTGCCAATGTTTTGCTTTATGTATTTTGAGGCAATGTGATTCATGGATACAAGTTAAGTATTTTATTTCCTTCTGGTGAATTGCCTCTTTTATTTTGTTCTTAATGTTTTTATTGATTTCAGCGAGAGGGAGAGGGGAGAGAGAGGAACATCGATGGGCTGCTTCCTGCACGCCTCCTACTGGGGATCGAGCCTACAACCCGGGCATGTGCCCTTGACCGGGAATCGAAGAGGTGTCCTCCTGGAGCATGAGACAATGCTCAACCACTGAGCTACACGGGCTAGGTTACCCCTTTATTTTTATGTAATGCCTCTTGATAGCAAATTTCTCATCTGCGGCACTGTTGACATGCTGGGAGGCATCCTTCTTTTATTGGGTTGGGCACTGCGGAGTGCTGTCCTGTGCACATCCTGGTAGGATGTTTAGCAACATCCTTGTTCTCTGCCCACTAGATGCAATAGCATCCCCACCCCCAATCATGACCCTCTAAAGCAGGGGTCCTCAAACTACGGCCCGCGGGCCACATGCAAATTAAAATATTGTATTTGTTCCCGTTTTGTTTTTTTTACTTCAAAATAAGATATGTGCAGTGTGCATAGGAATTTGTTCATAGTTTTTTTTTAAACTATAGTCCGGCCCTCCAACGGTCTGAGGGACAGTGAACTGGCCCCCTGTTTAAAAAGTTTGAGGACCCCTGCTCTAAAGTATCTCTAGAGCCCTAGCCGGTTGTGTCAGCCTGAGGGACTGAAAGGTCCCAGGTTCGATTCCAGTCAAGGGCACATGCCCAGGTTGCAGGCTCGATCCACAGTAGGGGGCGTGCAGGAGGCAGCCAATCAATGATTCTCTCTCATTGATGTTTCCATCTCTCTCTCCCTTCCTCTCTAAAATCAATAAAAATATACTTTAAAAGAAAAAGTATCTCTAGATAGTGCCAAATGTCCACAGGGGGGCAAAAGCCTGCCTGGTGGAGAGCCACTCCTCTATAGGAATGCTTTGTGCCTTAAATTCTCTTTTGTTTGCCCTAGCTGGTTTGGCTCGAGCGTCAGCCTGCGGACTGAAGGGTCCTGGGTTCGATTCCAGTCAAGGGCATTTACCTCGCTTGCAGGCTCCCGACCCTGATTGGAGGGCATGCAGGAAGCAACCAATCGATACGTTTCTCTCACATCAGTGTTTCTCTCTGTCTCTCCCTCTCCCTTCCACTCTTTTATTATTATTATTATTATTATTATTATTATTATTGATTTCAGAGAGGAAGGAAGAGAGAAAGAGAGATAGAACCATCCATGATGAGAGAGAATCATTGATCGGCTGCCTCCTCCTCCTACACTGCCCCCACTGGGAATCGAGCTCACAACCTGGGCATGTGCCTTGACCAGGAATCGAACTGTGACCTCCTGATTCATAGGTGGATGTTCAACCACTGAGTCACAGTGGCTGGGCCCTTCCACTCTCTTTAAAAATCAATTTTAAAAAAATATACTTGGGTGAGGATTTAAAGACACACACACACACACACACACAATGATGTCTTTCATCTACCATAGTTTTAAAAAAATTCTCTCTTGTTTGATATTAGTAAAGGCACTTTCTATCAGTCATTGCAAGTTTTTAATACCCTTGCTCGAGATACGCCGCTTGTAAACATAAGGTTGACTATCTTTTTAATCCAGACAGTCTTTTAGTTAGAACTGGAGTATGTGTTCCTTTTACCTTTAATGTGATCATTGATATGTTGGGGTTTGACATCTGTGTGTGTGTGTGTGTGTGTGTGTGTGTGTGTGTGATTAACACCAAATTTTTCTGACTCCCTTTCCACAACTCCTTTCATTACATCAGTAAACCAACAAAGATAACAGTATCAACTGACATTTAATGAACACTTACTATGTGCCAGGCACTGTTTCTAAGTGCTTTTTGTGTTTTTTTTTTAAATATATTTTTATTGATTTCAGAGAGGAAGGGAAAGGGAGAAAGAGATAGAAACATCAATGATGAGAGAGAATCATTGATGAGCTGCCTCCTGCACGCCCCATACCTAGGATCGAGCCTGTAATCCAGGCATATGCCCCGACCGGGAATCGAACCGTGACCTTGTGCTTCATAGGTCAACGCTCAACCACTGAGCTATGCTGGCTGGGCTCTAGGTGCTTTATATGTGTCATACATAATTTTGGGTAGAGGAATAGATTTGGGGCACTTGAAGCATTGGGGCATTCTCTCTTTCTCTCTTCCTTCCTCTCTGAAATCAATAATAATAATAATAATAATAATAAAATAATAATCATGGAATGGGTGAATTGGTGAAAAAAGATTTGAAGGAACTGTGGGAGTTTTATTAAGAAGCTAAGTCAAGATATGAAAGGGGAAGGTGAAAACAGGACAGTCAACAAAATGTGTGGGTGTCTGTGAGTGAGAAGAAGACTGGCAAAAAAAAAAAAAAAAAAAAAAAAAATAGACCAGAGTCTAGGGAAAAAGAAGTAATAACCTAAAGGGATTTGAGGATGTGGAAAGCAAATGTGATCCAAAGAAGTTGGAATTATCATTATTGGTGAATGGAGTTCCTTCCAAGTTTCAGAAGTAAAATTAACGTGTGCTGCCCTAGCTGGCTTGGCTCAGTGCATAGAGCGTCAGCCTGCGGACTGAAGGGTCCCAGGTTCGATTCCAGCCAAGGACACATGCCTGGGTTTCGGGCTCAATCCCCAGTAGGGGGCGTGCAGGAGGCAGCCGATCAATGATTCTCTCTCATCATTGATGTTTCTATCTCTCTCTCCTTCTCCCCTTCCTCTCTGAAATCAATAAAGAAATATATATATTTTTAAAAATTAATGTGTGCTATTTTAACACAACAAATAGATTAGCTTTTGGGGCCACATTGACTAAAACGAAATACATCAGGCTCTTTTCGTGGTCTCAGTGGTATCTCTAAGCAGTGGTTCCCAACGTGGGGCACACACCCCACAGGGGGGCAACTTGATTTTTAAGGGGGGCAATATGAGAATGAATTCTTAACAGTCAATTTTTTGCATTTCTTATGGTTCCAGGGGGCCTCATATACAGTCTATCAATATATATGGTGACATATTTATGCATTTCAGTTCTCTATTCTATGTTTTGAAACTTTATTTGCCATTTTTCATATCACTTCATATTTTTTAATGATTTCTTAGTGATTTCTTCCTCAGTACTTCAGCTGTCCTTTCGTTCTTTCATTTTTCTCTCTCATGGATGCCATGTTCTTTGGAAGCTTGTTTAGACCAAGTGAATGGCCTTTTAGGCTTCCTCGTGAATAGTTCACTTTTTGAAGAATAAGAATTAAATGGGGGGGGTTACGGGGGGGAGACACATCAGGATTTTCAAGATGCTTAGGTGGAGCATGGCCAAAGAAAGGTTGGGAACCACTGCTCTAAAGGGTTCCTTATTATTTGTTAAATATTTGAATAGAGCATTGTTCTGGAATAGTCCCAGGAACGCCCTTTGCATAAAAGCGGAGGAACCAGTCTGAAAGTTCCGTCTGCCCCAAGGGCCACGGGGCACGGCTTCATTCCCAGCAAAACTGTGTAGACAAGGCTGTCTGCATCCAACCAGGCTGCAGGGATCGATGACCAGTCAGAGGGAGCCCAATAAGGGGACCCTATGTGCGAGCGTTCTTTTTTTTTTTTTTTATGTTTTTATTGATTTTACAGAGAGGATGGGAGAGGGGAAGAGAGATAGAAACATCCATGAGAGAGAAACAGCGATCAGCTGCCTCCTGCACACCCACTACTGGGGATCCAGCCCGCAACCAAGGTACTTAACTTTGACTGGAATTGAACCCAGGACCCTACAGTCCAAGGGGCCGATGCTCTATCCACTGAGCCAAACCGGCTAGGGCTGTGCTAGTGTTCTTAAGTGTCACTGGATAGGGCAGGAGAGGCAGGCAAATGACGTGTACTGAGCAGTCAACCAGGCTCAACGGAAAACCTACGCCAAATCCTAGGCTGCGAGAAATGTCCATATTCTCAAAATAACCAAACCCCAGCGGTTATCGGCTTTTGGCCTCTGTCTTCAACCACTCTACTGGTTCCTTCTCCTCATTACAAGTTCATATTTCTCCAATCTTGAAAGACCAGCTAGCCCTAGCCAACTAGCCGGTTTGGCTCAGTGGATAGAGCATCGGCCTGGGGACTGAAAGGTCCCAGGTTCGATTCTGGTCAAGGGCATGTACCTTAGTCATGCACCTGGGTTGTGGGCACATCCCCAGTAGGAGGTGTGCAGGAGGCAACTGATTGATGTTTCTCTCGAATCGATGTTTCTAACTTTCTATCCCTCTCCCTTCCTCTCTGTAAAAAATCTATAAAACATATATTAAAAAAAAGAAAATCACCCGATCGAGTCATAAGGAGACGCATTAATGGGCATTACTAAGGACACACACAATCCACAGGAAGTCTAGGGACTTGCAAGCCCCATCGCTGGGAGTCCAGCATGAAGGTACACGAGCAGGGGTGTACACACACACACACACACACACACACACACACACACACACACACACAGTCTTCCAGGGCCAGTGAGAAGGCAGACGATAGAAGAAACTTCGATAAAAAGGAGGGAGGGCAGGCAAGCCTAGAAGAGAGGACCGACCCGAACAAGGAGCACTGTACCTAGGAGCAGGCGAAGGCCACAGTGTCGGTTACCCCTCTGAGAGATGGGCCTGGGGTGCAAGAGGTGCCCTTCATCCACACGCAAAAGCACCTCGTGCAAAAGGCTGCCAGGGTTGGCAAGGAGTGACCCGCCAGAGTTCAGTCCCTTCCGCAAAACTCCCGGCTCTGCATCCCGGGCCTGAGGACACACAGCCACGAGTGGGCTCTGGGGTCCCGCAGAGCCGAGTTCGAATCCCGCCTGTGCCCTCCGGGGAGGGTCTCACTGCCCGGTCAAGGGCAGACCCGGGGCGGGGACCCGGCCAGGTCGCCGCGCGCAGAGCAGTGGCCTCTCCAGCGGCCCGATGGGCCCCGGGCCGGCCGCGCCCCCCGTGCCCGCCCGCGGGGGGCCGGGCGGGGGCCGTGGGGCTGGGGGCTCCCCGCGCGGCGCGGACGCGGAGGGGCGGCCGGGTGGTGATTGGCTGGGCCGCGCGGGCAGCTCGGGGCCGAGAACAAAAGAGCGCGGCGGCGGGCGGCCCCGGAGTCGGCGCTCCCGCCCGCCCGGCGCGGGCTCGGTGCTGGGAGGACGCGCCCACCGCCCGCCCGTTCCCCGCGCAGCGGCCGGCGCGCTCCGTGCCTGGGCGGAAGCGGCCGCGGACCGAGGGACTCGGCGCGGCGGGCGGGCGCGGGCGGGGCGGGGGCTGCGCGCGCGAGAACAATCATCCGATCGCGGCTGCGGCTGCCGCCCGAGGAGGGGCTCGGGGGAGGCGCGAGGCCGGCCCGCCGCGCCCGGAACCGGGAGGGACCTGGGAGGGGACCGGGAGGGAGGCCGGCAGCGGCGGCATGAGGCCGGCGGCGCGGCGGCCGTGAGCGCGCGGCGGCCGGACCGTGATTTGCGAGCCGCTGCGCCCCCCGCCCGCCCCGCTGCCGGTCGCCGTTGCCCCTCGTCGGAGCGGCCGCCCGCCCGCCCGAGGCCGCGAGGAGCGCGGCGCAGTCCGTCGGCCCGCGGGGGGGGGCGGCCTGCCGGCGTCTTCGCGGCGACCAAGGACGTCCGGGAAGGGGAGCGGCCGAGATGGCGCGCCCGCGGCCCCGCGAGTACAAGGCGGGCGACCTGGTGTTCGCCAAGATGAAGGGCTACCCGCACTGGCCGGCGCGGGTGAGTACGAGGCCGCGCGGGGCCCGCCCGCCCTCCATTTTCCCTCCATGATGGCGCGCCGCCCCCTTCCCCTTCGCCGTTCCCTTCCCGTCGCCTCACCGGCCTGCAGGCCGCCGCCCGGGAGCCCGGCGCGGAGGGGACCGCGGCCTGGGGCGCGCGGCGGGGGCGTCGGGGCGCGCGCGCGGCAAATGGCCGTCCGCGGGGCGGCGGCGGCGCGTCCTGGCGAGGCCGGGCGGTGTCACGGCGAGGCCAGCGGCGCCCGCTGGCAGCCGCTCACCCATCGCTCGGAGCATCCTCCGCCATCCGCGCTGGCGGAGCCGCCCCCGAGCGCGATGCCGGGGCCCCAGCGCGCCCATCCTCGTCCCGGGTCCGTGCCTCCCTGTTGGCCTCGTGCCTGCGGACCGACGCCCCCCGGCGCGGGCCGGCGGGGCCAGGGCGCCCCGAGCGCCTCTTCACCTCCATGTTGGTTTCAGGTCGCGGCTCCCAGACCGGGTCCCCGGCCTCCTCGCTGCGGCGCGCGGAGCTCCCCATCCCCGGCGGCGGCGGCGGGGGTGTCGCCGGGCGCCCTCCCTAGAAAGCATCGGCCTCTCCTACATGCGTGGCATTCGCCGTTTTTTTAGGAGGCCCTTTGCAGGAGG
Organism: Myotis yumanensis; assembly: GCF_028538775.1. Lineage (NCBI taxonomy): Eukaryota > Metazoa > Chordata > Mammalia > Chiroptera > Vespertilionidae > Myotis > Myotis yumanensis. The sequence continues at coordinate 230,072 of NW_027223771.1, forward strand.
GCCGTGGGTGCTTTGTGTTTTCAGCCTAAACCCCTTTTATTTCCATTTTTTGTGATCGTTGTCAGTTTCTTGCTTGAAATAAGAAATAAGAGGGAAGAGGAAGGGTCAGGGCAACTTGGGGACCCGTGTTGGTGTCCTTGAGTGAGAGAACCGGACCTGGGGGGCATTGGGATCAATGCGAGTGTGAGCTCCAAAATGTTGTCTTGTGGTCAAGTGATGATAGAAGAAGAAAAAAAAAAAAGAAAGAGGGAAAATACACCCATTCAAAAAAGGAAGTGACATCATGGGTGACCAGACAGCGGTTTAGTAAAGTTGAAGTAGTGGGTGGACATAATCAAGTTGTTTGGGTTTGGGTTTGGGGTTTTGTTGGTTTTGGGTTTTTTAGGGGTTTTTTTTGGACTTAATGATTGTTAAAAGGGGGGGGGGGGGACGCTGGTATCTGATCTGGGCGCCTCATTTCAACGGTCTGACTATCCGTTTCTGAAAGAGAGAATTACCATCTCTAGGATTCCTTAACCTCAGATTTCAAGTGGGAAAAGGGTTCCTATTGGGGTTGCATTGGGCTGTGCCAGTAGCGTTTCCCCACCTCTGCACTGTGCGTGGTCCTTAAATAAGGCGCGGTTTTCCTGGTAGAACAGCTGGTGATGTGCATGGTATAGTGCCATGCTGCTTCAAGGGGCGAGATTTGTGACGTCAGGGGTTGTTCAGGGGATTCCTGAATGTATTTGTCCTGTAAGAAGTAAACAGCTATAGGGCACATGAGTGTACACATAGTCAAAAGTGAACTAAAGATTGTCATCCGCAGTTAGTCATTTCCATGTAACACAATGGCTTTCTGGGGTTTTTTAAATACATTTTTATGGATTTCAGAGAAGGAGGGAGAGAAACAGCAATGATGAGAGAGAATCATCGATTGGCTGCCTCCTGCACGCCCCCTACTGGGGATTGAGCCTGCAACCCAGGCATGTGCCCTTGACCGGAATCGAACCCGGGACCCTTCAGTCCGCAGGCCGATGCTCTATCCACTGAGCCAAACCAGCTAGGGCCACGATGGCTTTCTTTAATCTTAAGAGAAATATTCTCAGAGTCAAAAAGAAAATAGTCTTAACATTTCTTACCTTGGCCACCTATAGTTAATTTTGAAACAAAAAAGGTGCCACAGAAGTGGTCCTAGTTGTATATCTGGTTGTACATAAAATTCCTAGAAGTTAGTGTTCCAAACCAAGACAAACTGGGAAAGAAAATAAAAAAATAAAATCCATTGGGTTGTTAGATAAGATACAGTAAATACAGAAAAGAAAAATCTGTTTTCACATTTAACTTGAGCTCCTCAAGGAAAGGACCTAAGAGAGAGAGAGAGAGAGAGAGAGAGTGTGTGTTTTAGTGTGTTAGTTTATAGTGAGTGACATGTTGTAATTGCCAAGGAAAGGTAAAGGTTAGAAAAAGAAAAATTTTGCAGTCTCTAGGCTTTGCTAGTTGCAGTGCTGTGTGCTTCATATGTTTTTATTTTCATGCCAATCATATGAAACATTTCTCTCTATTTCACAAACCTAGCCATAGGTTTGTAGATGATATTATAAAGTACTAAATGGGAAAAAAAATCCTATTCAGATTTTGAATATTATCACTTCTTTTCTTTTTAATATATTTTTATTGATTTCAGAAAGGAAGGGAGAGGGGGAGAGAGAGAGAGAGAAACATGAATGATGAGGAAGAATCGTTGATCAGCTGCCTCCTGCACACCCCCTGTGGGGATCGAGCCCACAACCCTGGCATGTGCCCTTGACCGGAATTGAACCCAGGATCCTTCACTCCACAGGCTGGTGCTCTATCCACTGAGCCAAACCGGCTAAGGCAAATTATCACATCTTGTGAAGGCCAGTCATGTGGGGGTTCCATATGGCCCCAAGAAATCAAATCTAGGAGGAAACCCCTGAGGGAGGCAGATTTCAGCTTTCTCACAGCAGGAATGGAGAAGTGACTTCCCTGCTAGAGGGAAGACATCCAGTCCTGGGCAGCCCCTTGTGAGGAATGTGTGCCAAGAGGATTCAGAATTCTGTTAAACTTAAGTTGAATTCAGCTTGTACTGGGTTTCAGACTCAGACCTCGGGCCTGGTTTGTAATCTTCCTTAGTTTGCGTTTACTAGTCTAAAACAGGGACCATTAGCCCTGGCTGGTTTGGCTCAGTGGGTAGAGTATCGGCCTGCGGACTGAAGGGTCCCCATTTCGATTCCCCAAGGGCACATGCCTGGGTTGCAGGCTCAATCCCCAGTAGGGGGCGTGCAGGAGGCAGCCCATCAATGATTCTCTCTCATCATTGATGTTTCTATCTCTCTCTCTCCCTTCCTCTCTGAAATCAATAAAAATATATTTTAAAATTTTTTAAAAAATAAAATAGGGACCATTCTTACCTCAGATTTATTAGTATAGCAGTCAGTGGTACTTTAATGTTCCGAACTTTTTTCCTTTTGAGCTTCTCACTTTTCTCCTGTATCACTACACTTTTTGAAATTTTCAACTCTTGAGTAGATTTATCTTTTCTGACATCTTATCATGAAAAATTTTAAACAGAAAAGTTCAAGAATTGTACAGTGAACACTCATATACCTACCACCTAGGTTCTATAATTAACACTTGCTATACTTGTCTATCACATATCTGTTCCTCTATACATGCATCAGTCCATCCCATTTTAATGCATTTCAAAGTAAGTTGCAGACATCACTAGAATTTACTCCCAGACACTTTAGTATGCATATCATTAGCTAGAGGTCAATATTTTTAAGGTAAGATCTACATAGGCTGAAACACACCTTAGTGCACCATTCATTGAGCTTGACAGATGTATACACAGGTATAAGAACAAGCCCCTACCGGGATATAGAACAGTACCAACGCCCATGGAAGTTCCCTCATGCCTCTTCCCAGTTGATTCCCGCGCTCCTCTCTGTTCACATATTCTTATTTTTTTAAATACATAGTTTTTATTGATTTTTTTAACAGAGAGGAAGGGAGAGGCATAGAGAGTTAGAAACATCGATCAGCTGCCTCCTGCACACCTCCCACTGGGATGTGCCCGCAACAGAGGAACATGCCCTTGACCGGAATCGAACCTGGGTCCCTTCAGTCCGTAGGCCGACCCTCTATCCACTGAGCCAAACCAGTTAGGGCCACATATTCTTACTTTAACATTCAGTAGCAGCTGGCTGTTTTGAATAGAGTATATTTTATTGTATATGACTTTTAAAATTAGAAGTTCATTTATACATAAGGATTACCTAGCTAAATACTTTTGCTAAAACAAGGGGAGGGTCTGAACCCTCTTGATTGTGTACACTGTTGATTAAAAAAAAAAAATCAAGCATGCAACCCAAATATGTGTAAATTTACAATTATATCCACTTGTATTTGGTACTGTTATGTGCATTATAAAATCCAAAAAGAAACTAAAAGGGCCCTAGCTGGGTTGGCTCAGTGGATAGAGCGTCAGCCTGGGAACTGAAGGGTCGCAGGTTTGATTCTGGTCCAGGGCACATGCCCGGTTGCGGGCTCAATCCCCAGTAGGGGGCTTGCAGGAGGCAGCCGATCAATGGGTCTCTCTCATCATTGATGTTTCTATCACTCTCTCCCTTGTCTTTCCTCTCTGAAATCAATAAAAAATATATTTAATTTTAAAGAAGAAGCTAAAAGGGATGACATGATACAGTATTTTATGTTTTAAAATTCTTATTGGCAAAATATTAATATAATAGTCCATATTTTTTAAAGTGTTACTTTTTGGAATGTTTGGTTTGCTGCTTGTGAGATCTTTCTACATGGTCACAGTTTTTCTTTTCTAAAGAGATTTTTTACAATAGAACTGTCGGCTTGGCCTTCCTGGTTTGCTTGTGCTTACTTTATTAGTATTATATTTGTAGGACTCCTTTTAGCCACTCATTCATTTGGTACGAGTTCAGTAGAAGTAGATATTCCATAATTCTGGTCAACCAGCCACACACAAATGACAGTAAATCACGGTACGTCCAAAGTGAATAAATATAACCATCTGAATAAGGACTCTAGTGTCGTGTCAATTTATGTATTAAATAGTAGTAACATTTACTTTCTAGGTAAAAGAATAACAACCCCCCAAACTCTCAGGTTATCCCTGAGGTGTGAGCACTCTGCTTATGTTACCTCTGCTTTAAAAGATGAAAAATCAGTCTTAAAGCTCTTGTGTTTCAACTGAAGAAATTTTTTCAAATATATTTTTATTGATTTCAGAGAGGAAGGGAGAGAGAGATAGAAACATCAATGATGAGAGAGAATCATTAATTGGCTGCCTCCTGCATGCCCCCTACCGAGGATGGAGCCTGCAACCCGGGCATTTGCCCTAGACCGGAATCAAACCTGGGACCCTTCAGTATGCAGGCCAATGCTCTATCCTCTGAGCCTAACAGGCTAGGGCTGAAGAGCTTTCATAAATTTAAAAACTTTATATGAGAACTCTCAAACGATACAGTCGCTTTAGATAACTGGCCGGATCTACTATAGTTAAACCCATGTCTAGACTTAGCAGTCTATTCTAGTCATTTATCCACTAGAAATGAGTATTTATGCCCACTCAAAGACTTGTACAAAATGCTCATACATGGCAGCTTTATCCATAATAGATGACTGACAGCAACCCAGATGTCCATCAACACAAGAACAGATACACAAATATGAAGTATATTCATGCATTGGCATATCACTCAGTCATAAATGGTATGACTAGTGATGCCCACAAAAATATGGCTGAGTCTCAAAAATACAAGGTTGAAGGGAAAAAGCCAGACACAAAACAGTACGTTCTGTATAATTCCATAACATTCAAAAACAGGCCAAACTCATCAGTGATGATCGGGTTGTGGTAGGCGGAGGTGGGGTGGGGTACTGACTGGGAGGAGGCCTTGGGAATGTTCTGGATCTTGCTCTGGGTGGTAGTTACATGGGTGTGCACATATGTAAAAATGTATCCAGCTGCACATCTAAGACTTGTGTGCTGTCCTGTATGAACTCAATTTAAAAGCACACACTATCTATGAGGTGGGGAAAGAGAAGACTCTAATACTCCAAGCTGCTGCGTATATCAAGGTTTACCATTCTTAGCTTTCATGAGAAAACCATTTTCTTTAAGGCTTCAGTCCTTGCCAGGTTGCTGCTCATCATATTTTTGACCCAGCTTCACAACCTCTCACTCAATAAAACAATGAAGCATTAAACTTACCATTCTCTGACAGCTTGAAGAGCTGGACTTTTTACAATAATTTTTTAAAATATATTTTTATTGATTTCAGAGAGGAAGGGAGAGGGAGAGAGAGAGAAACTTCAGTGATGAGAGAGAATCATTGATTGGCTGCCTCCTGAATGCCCCGCATTGGGGATCGAGCCTGCAACCTGGACATGTGCCCTTGGCCAGAATCAAACCTAGGACCCTCTAGAAAACCAAGATTTAGTTTAAGAAAAATTCACCTAGAGCAGGCCGACGCTCTGTCCACTGAGCCAACTTGCCAGGGTGAAGAGCTGATCTTTTCTTGAACAGCTACTGTGACATGATTAAAATTAAACAAAGTGTTTCCATATCCTTTATTGATATAAATACTGATTGGAAATCCTCCATTCATGATCCATAGCACTTTGATTTTTTTTTTTTCTTTCAATAATAAATTCCTGGACTACGAGACCTTATTCCTAGAGATCAGGCTACATATTTTCAGGGCATCACTTGGGACTTGAATTATTTTTAATATTAATGTAAAGTAAGATGTTTATCATCTTCATTACTTTGGCCTGAGTCCAGAAAAGTCCATCATTGGTTCATTCCTCAGGTAGAGTGACAGGCCGCTCAGCCTTTGCCCCGGGGACTATATCCCTGTTGCCAAGGAACTGGCAACGTGTCTGGCTGTCTTCTGCTTTAATCCCGGAACAAATAGGCAACTTAAGCACTCACTACCAATATGTACCTTTCCCACTGCTCCCGTTTCAACCAGGTGAATCTGGATTTCTGGCACGTCCCCCTTGGAATGCCCGAATGACTACCGTTTCCCCATGATTTGGAAAATACTATTAATTCTCTGACGTCAGGTTCCTACCATATGAGACTGTGTTTTGATTCTTTTGGGAAAATGACTGGTGGTTTAAAAAAATTACATAAGACCTTATTGAACATGTCCATATGCATTAGGAAACATGATAAACTAATAAATCCAGTAACTATGATAGGGGAAGAACCCAGATGTTACTATTGGTTGGAGAAAGTTGTCTTCTGTTGTGGAAAAGTCTCCAGAGGTTAGATTAGAATCTTGTCCATTTGACACAGTGATTAGGCCACTGCAAAAAGGCTTCCTCGTCGTTTCATGCAATGCCACCAAAAGCATGGTTTGTGGGCTGTTACCTAAATAGACACAGAAATTGAGAGTAAGAGTTTAGACGGTTTTTTAGCAACGTAACTGTGTTTGCAAATCTAGTAATTTAAAAAATGAGGCTTACATTTTGTATGTCTTTTTATTTTTCTACTAATTCATCTTCAGTATATTTTATAAAAATGTCAGCCTGTCACAAATTAGAAATTTAAAAAAAAAATAAAAACTAGTCCTTTACCACAGATAGAGAAGTACTGACTATAAAGGATCCTTAAAGGTCAGTAGTTGTCCTTGCATCTAAAACAGTTTGCTGCCCTAGCTGGTGTGACTCAGTGGATAGAGCGTCAGCCTGAGGAATGAAGGGTTCAGGGTTCGATTCTGGTCAAGGGCACATGCCCGGGTTGCAGGCTCAATCCCCAGTAGGGGGCATGCAGGAGGCCGCTGATCAATGATTCTCTCTTATCATTGCTGTTTCTCTCTCTCCCTTCCTCTCTGAAATCAATAAAATATATTTAAATAAATAAATAAAAATAAAACAATTTGCTCCTACTGTGAAGTACTTAAACTATCGTTATTTAAAAGAGAGAATGGAATGACCTTCATGTTGTAAATATTAATTTCACCTTTGTAAAAAATTTTATTATACAAATAATCATGGTCATTGTTGAAAGATTAATATCCCTATACCTAGTTATTAGCATCATGAATATGACCTATATATGCAGGCACATAATTCTGTAATAATATACAATTTTGCATCCTTTCCCCCCAAAATTAAACATTATATCTTAGATGACTTTCAATGGCAATGAATATATTTCTACATTATTTGTAATAGCCATCCGGTAGTTTATGATACAGACCTATTATAAATAGTAACCACTTCCTATTATAGGATGTGTGGGTTATTTCCAGGTTTATTTGTTTTTACTATAAAATAATACTCTGAAAAACATTTCTTTTAGCCAAATCATTAATTATGTCCTTAGGAAAAGTCTTTGGAAATTCTACTTGAGTCAGGAGGCATGCATGTTTGAAGCTTTGGATTTATATTGTCACTGTGCCCTTCAGAAAGCTTGTGACTGTCTTAACCCACTGCTAGCAGAATAAGAGAATATCTGTTTTCTCACATACTCATTAAAAGTAGATGATTCAAATTTTTTTAAAAAACGTCATTTTAATGAACATAAATATTTAAATTTTTTTGCTTACAAGTTAGGCTGAATATATATATATATGATATAGGACATATATCGAATTACTATATGTCTTGATTACAAGTTAGAATGGATATGTAAGATAACATTTCTGTGAGGTATAGCTATCCCTGTAAGAAAACCAAGATTTAGTTTAAGAAAAATTCGCCTATAAGGTCACACTTAATAAGTGCCTTAATCCCAGACTATTAAGAATGCCACAGAAACATCAGAAATGTGATATTGGATTAAGTGAAAGAGCTGAAAAAGCATTTGGCAGTGGTGTGTATGTAGTGTGTGTGCGTGTGTGTGTGTATGTAGTGTGCGTGTGTGTGTGTACATTACAAGTTACTGTGAATCTCGCCATCTTAATTGTGACATTTTATTTCTCTGGTCTCTATCTCTTTGAGCACCCTTGGACACTGGCAGTTTAAAAATAAGTGTTATGCATATAGAGAAAGCAGGGATCTTTCTGAATGAACAGCATGATGTCGGTTTAGGTATAGGTTCCAAAACCTTTATGTTGAGAGAACATATACTTTGAACGTCCAGTAGGTAGTTATGAGATTTGCTAGTTCTAGTTCAGAAGAGCCTAGAACAGTGATGGCGAACCTATGACACGCACCTTCAGAGGTGACACGCGAACTCATTTTTTTGGTTGATTTTTCTTTGTTAAATGGCATTTAAATATATAAAGTCAATATCAAAAATATAAGTCTTTGTTTTACTATGGTTGCAAATATCAAAAAATTTCTATATGTGACACGGCACCAGAGTTAAGTTAGGGTTTTTCAAAATGCTGACACGCCGAGCTCAAAAGGTTCGCCATCGCTGTCCTAGAAGCTAGATCATAAGAACTCCTACTAGCCTGTGATAGCTTTTTGCCAGTTCACCGCATTCTATAGCAGCATTTTCCTATGTTATTTCAGTGCCATTCATATACATAATCTCCTTCTAGTTGACTAAAATAGAAGAAGTGGTGGAATTTTTGTTGTATCTTATTCTTACTTAGGTAAGAACTTGCTGCAGTCAGGTAGATGATCAGATATGTCATCACAGAGAGCCACAGAGGTAAAAAGAATGAAGTTATCTGATGGCTAGTGAGATCAAGCCTTCAGAATGACATTCCCCAGATTTCCAAGCAAGACTTCCCGAGGTGCAGGAAAAGACGGCTAGACCAGCAGTTAAAAACAAGCACGCGCGCACGCACACACCCGGCCGGTGTGGCTCAGTGGTTGAGCGTCAACCTACAAACCAGGAGGTCATGGTTCGATTCCCAGTCAGGGCACATGCCTGGGTTGCGGCTCCATGCCCAGTGGGAGGTGTGCAGGAGGCAGCGATCCATGATTCTCTCTCATCATTGATGTTTCTGTCTCGCTTTATCCCTTCCTCTCTGAAATCAATTTAAAAATAAAACAAGCACCCCATCCCACTGCTATCTTTTTTTTTTTTCTTTCAGAGAGGAAGGGAGAGGGAAAGAGAGATGGAAACACCAGTGATGAGAGAGAATCATGGATTGGCTGCCTCCTGCAGGCCCCTACTGGGGATCAAGCCCGCAACCCGGGCATGTGCCCTTGACCGGAACTGAACCCTTCAGTCCGCAGGTGGACGTTCCATCCACTGAGCCAAACCGGCTAGGGCTCCACTGCAGTCTTGATTGTTAGGTTTACAACTTCTGTAACATAGGGAGGGTGATCATTCCTTTCTTTTCTTTCTTTTTCTCTAAGATGTACATGAAAGAGGTGTTTGCTAATTGAGTACCTAATAATTACCTCCCAGGAACACCAGACTCATTATAAATGCTCAGGACCTTGTAAAGTCGCGGTGACTGCATTTGCGGTCTGGCTGGTGTCCTTCAGCCGCTTCCTAGTGGCTCTATGATAGTGAGCTGGCTTTAACTCCGGGGATTGTGGGGACTTCCCACTGTTACCCTCCCTCCGATTCCTGCATGTGACGGGGCATTCCTCGCGTTTCCACATAGCTGCAGGATTTGCCGGCAAACTAAACTGGACCGTGGGGCCATACAGGAGGGTCTATGAATGAACTCTGCCTCCTGATCACTGAGGCCAGGCTCTGTCCCTGGATTATCTATGAGTACTAGTAAGTGATTCTGGAGTCTCTCGGGCCACCCACAAGTACAGAGACCCAGTTTCCAAAGTGTAGGCGCCAGTGCTGACAGCACGGTTCCCTCCATGGGGACTGGAAAATTCTCGATAGCACAGTAGGAACTTCTCAGTTTCTATGGCAGAATGCAGGGTTGGCAAAAGTAGGTTTACAGTTGTGAGTGCATAAAAGTTTGTTCTTGTTTGTTTATTTTTGTTAATCCTCACCCAAGGATATTTTTCCATTGATTTTAGAGAGAGGGGAAGGGAGGGGAAGAGACAGAGAGAGAGACACACACATCGATTGGTTCCCTCCAGCACGTGCCCCAACCAGGGCAGGGATTGAGCCTGCAACCAAGGAATGTGCCCTTGACCAGAATCAAACCCAGGACCCATCAATCCACAGGCCGACGCTCTATCCACTGAACCAAACCGGCCAGGGCTATTATGTATTAATAATTGTATTATTTTCCACCCAACAACATAAACCTACTTTGCCTCACCCTGTATGTTTAAGATGAGGGTAGTAATGAGTCATAGGTTCACTAAAGGTTAGCAAAATATAAAGATACGTTTCTCATGATTCAAAATGTCTTTATAGGGAGGAACGTCAGAAACTTGTGGCCCTAGATCCCTTTTCCTTTGTCACTGAAGCAGAGCTTTTGTACTAATGGCACCTTTAATTTAGGAGGTAATGCATATTCAGAGGAACGGTATTATAAATTCTCAGGGTTTTTTTTCTACAGTTAGCATGTGCTGAAGGGATTGAAAGGTGATTCCCTCTAGACCTCCGCTCACCTTCAGCACTGCACTGCTCCCTGAGGATGAAGTCAGTAATTGTGCAGAAGGATTCAGGCCTTGGAAATGAGTCACTGCTGCTGATGGATTCTGATTAACCCCTTGAGTGCCAACCAATATCCTAGGAACTATGCTAAAATTGCCAAGGCATTTTTGCTGATCGTACAGCAGTTTAGGGAAAAAATTATGAATCGCAAGTAAATGAAGTTACATATTCCAAAACTTTTTTTTTTAATATATTTTATTGATTTTTCACAGAGAGGAAGGGAGAGAGATAGATAGTCAGAAACATCAATGGGAGAGAAACATCGATCAGCTGCCTCCTGCACATCTCCCACTGGGGATGTGCCCGCAACCCAGGTACATGCCCTTGACCGGAATCGAACCTGGGACCTTTCAGTCCGCAGGCCGATGCTCTATCCACTGAGCCAAACCGGTTTCGGCCATATTCCAAAACTTAAGGAAACCTTTACTACATTTGTTTTCATCTTTGACATATATTGTTTGCTGATTATATTATAAAATACTAGTAGGAAAAAAAATTGAACAAAATAGATAATGTTAAAATAGAGGGACACCCTTCTCCAATATCTTCCACAAAATCATCATCTTCACAGCAAGAATTGACATATTTAGCAATATCATCATCACTAATAAAAGCAGACTTAGAACTGGATGCCATTTCGAAGCTTTAGGGCTACAAAATCTGAGTAAACTTCATAAAATCGTAATACCTGTGAAAAATTAGGCAGATACATGCCAGTGGTCAATCTTAGAACTACAAACATTTGGCATCATAAGTCATCTGCACTTAGGTGCCATCTGTCAATAAAGAGTGAACTACTAGCATCTAATAGTGACACTGTAGGAGGAGCGAGATAGCGCTCCCGGCACTTTTGGCGAAAGACAGAAGGAACGGGATCGCGCTCCCCGGCACTCTAGGGGTTAAATCTAGTTTAGTGGCTTTCAGATTTTTTTTTACTTAAATCCACAGTATGAAATTAATATTAATCTCATACACACAACCAGAAAAATCTTATCATCAAATCATAAATGACGTAATCTTATATATTTACTAGAGGCCCGGTGCATGAATTCGTACACGGGTGGGGTCCTGCCGGCCTGCACCAATCGGGGCCAATCAGGCTAGCAGGGGAGGCACACCCGAGGTTAGTGGGCCAGCCCTGCCCCCAATCAGAGTGGGGTGGGGCCAGCTGGCCCTGCCCCCTGGTCAAACTCCCAGTTGAGGGGACAGTTTGCATATTAGCCTTTTATTATATAAGATATTGCATCTTGTATAAAATCAGTTTCACTACCGACAGTGTGAAAGCACTGGCCTGGTGGCACTGGCCGGTAACTGAGTTGGTTAGAGTGTCATCCCAATATGCCAGTGTTATCTGTTTGATCCCTGGGCAGGACACATACAAGAAGCAACCAATGAGTGCATAAATAAGTGGAACAACAGATCAATGTTTCACTCTCTCTTTTTAAAGAAAAAGAAAAGTACTGATCTGGTCTATTAGGCCAAAGAGAAATTACTATATGAGATGCATCTCTATGTAGAACAGCAGTTGGATTTGGGGGATGAATTAATAGTCCTGAGCTAAATCTTCTGTAGTCACAGCCTTATCTGAAGCTCATATGAACTTAAAAACTGAAAGTTATATTATGTTAGGTCGTTTAACCATCCAGGCCAGTATTTCCCTTGGTCTCAAAAGGCTGGATATACAGAGCAAATCTTTCTACTCTCCTCTTCCTTTTAATCTTTGAACTGCAAATGTATCTACAGCTCTCTTGAAGGTCATTGTAGTTTCACGTACATGCCTTCTGAGGGGTCATGAGCTCTGTACGTTTGCTAACTACTGCGCTGTCGGAGCACCTGGTGTTCCCGGGCTGGTAGCACTGAGGCTCTGGGGTTTCCTTGGGTTGTGAAGCTGTGTATGATTGAGGATGAGGGCCCGTTATTTATTTTTTTTAAATATATATTATTGCCCTAACCGGTTTGGCTCAGTGGATAGAGCGTCGGCCTGTGGACTGAAGGGTCCCAGGTTTGATTCTAGTCAAGGGCATGTACCTTGGTTTTGGGCACATCCCCAGTAGGGAGTGTGCAGGAGGCAGCTGATCAATGTTTCTCTCTCATCAATGTTTCTAACTATCCCTCTCCCTTCCTCTCTGTAAAAAATCTATAAAATATATTTTTTTTAAAAGCCCACGCTTTAAAATTATATATATATAATTGACTTTAGAGAGGAAGGGAGAGGAGAAAAAGATAGAGACATCAATGATGAGAATCATTAATCAACTACCTCATGCACGCCCCCTACTTGGGATTGAGCCTGCAACCCAGGCATGTGCTCTGACCAGGAATCGAACCGTGACCTGGTTCATAGGTCGATGCTCAACCACTGAGCCACAGCAGCTGGGCGAGGATGAGGGCCTTTAAACCAGAAGACGTACAGGTGGAGTGGGCTTGTGGTACTCTCTGCCTGGGTGTAAAGTCATGGGCCTAGCACATTTCTAATGGTTCTGTTTCCTTTTCAATCACTTTTATCCAACCAAAAAGGGATTTCCTTGTTATTATTAGATCCAGTAGTCTGAGTAGAGAGAACCTAATATTGATGATGATAGTAAGGGATTCTTCGATTTCTAAAAAATATATATATACATTTCTGAAAAGTTATAATCAGCACAGTTTTATATCTCACATCTGGCTGATTGACTCACACAAAATAAGTACACTTCTCTTGGAGCATAACCCCATTATACTAAACTGAAATATAGGGGAACTAAAGGGGTAATACCACATTAATCTGAGTGTAAAGCCAGGTATTCAAGACCTCTGGTTGTTCAGCTCAGCCTTTTGTTTTCCCCGGCCCTGTCTTGTGTTCTGCAGGTGGCAGGGAACGGACAAAGCCTTTGATAGAGTTAGGAAATATGATGGCCTCCATTGCTCATTTTTAATAAGCTCCTTGTTTGGGGCAAAGATGTATTTAATGACAAGGGATCAGGTAACCAAGAACAAATGTGTCCCTTGTTTTGACATTGCATTAAAAGCAAACTACAGAAACAGCAGTTTATTAACAAGAGCGGACAGTTGGAGAAGCTGGTTGAAGTGAAATGGAGATGACGGTGATTGAACACCCCTCCTTTGCTCCACTAAATTGCTTCTCATTCGCTATCATTGTAAACACCCAGTAAACTTTTTTTTCAAGTATATTTTTTATTGATTTCAAAGAGGAAGGGAGAGGGAGATAGAAACATCAATGATGAGAATCATGGATTGGCTGTCTCCTGCACGCCCCCTACTGGGGATCGAGGCTGAAACCCAGGCATGTGCCCTTGACCGGAATCGAACCTGGGACCCTTCAGTCCGGAGGCCGACACTATCCACGGAGCCAAACCGGCTAGGCAAGGGTGGGCAAACTTTTTTACTCGAGGGCCACAATGGGTTCTTAAACTGGACCGGAGGGCCGGAACAAAAGCATGGATGGAGTGTTTGTGTGAACTAATATAAATTCAAAGTAAACATCATTACATAAAAGGGTACGGTCTTTTTTTTTTTTTTTTCGTTTTATTCATTTCAAACGGGCAGGATCCGGCCCGCGGGCCGTAGTTTGCCCACGGCTGGGCTAGGGCCACCCACTAAATTCTTGCCTCCTCATTTTCTCTTGGTATACCAGACCCTCCTGGCTTCATTCCTTCCTTACCCAAAAAGAGACCCATGTGATCATTTGAAGTACTCTCACCCTAATCTCCTTCCCTCTTTGATACATTCACCCCACAAACCTCTTCCTGGGTCATTCTTTTATTATCTTCTCTGCCCCAGCAAATGGTCTACTGAGACGAGCTGAAGGAAGCAATCTGAGAAAATTATCCAAAAAGCACTGTATTGCCCTAGCTGGTTTGGCTCAGTGGATGGAGCATCGGCCTGCGGACTGAAGGGTCCCAGGTTCAATTCCAGTCAAGGGCATATGCCCAGGTTGCGGACTTGATGCCCAGTAGGGGGCGTGCAGGAGGCAGCCAATCCATGATTCTCTCTCATCATTGATGTTTCTATCTCTCCCTCCCTCTTCCTTCCTCTCTGAAATCAATTAAAAAATATTTTTCTTAAGTGCTGTGTTTTCTGGATGCTATTTATTATGCCAGGAACCAAGTCTTGCCCTCTACGTGTGGAACTGTTGCAACTAGCTCATTGTGCGTTGTTTATTTCTTATTTTATTGACAATGACATTGAAACAGTGAAAGTTACCATCAGTTTCCTAATCAGAATAATTGCCAATTGTTTACTCTTTTAACTCTCACATATTGGTGTTTTCTTCCTCCTGTCTACTTTCTATTTTTAAATATTTATTTAGCATTCCTGTCAGAAACCCGTATGCATCCAAGTTTTTGGTTTTGTTCTTTGCTTTTTTATTTTCAGATTGTTGCTTTTGGCAGAGAGACAAAGCTATCTTCACATCTTTATCCTTAAAAAGAGATAAAGTACAATGATCAGCTGCCTCCTGCATGCCCCACACTGGGATCAAGCCCGCAACCTGAGCATGTGCCCTTGACCAGAATCGAACCTGGGACCTTTCAGTCCGCAGGCCTATGCTCTATCCATGGCCCGGCGAAAGCCTTAGCATGTTATTCATGCTGCTGTAAGTTAAATGTTGAGGCATTCTCAGACTTGTACTTGATTCGGTCAGTTTGTCTTTTGTCTGTGCCCAGTAGTCTAGGGCAGAGGTCCCTCTCCGCAGAGGCATTCTGGGTCACTGCTGCGATCCTAAATGTGAGCATTTCCCCCCTCCTCCTGTCTTTCTGCTGCGTTTTTCCTCTCCCACAGGCTAAATCAGACCGAGCTAGCACTGGGGAGAGGAAAGGAGGGAGACAAAACGCCTATCACGTCGGGTCTCACAGTTACATGAATGAGTTTAGGATTTTTAAAACGATGGAAAGCCCTTGGAGAGTTTTGGGCAGATGATAGGATCTGACTTGTGTTGAGGGCCTGAAGAATTGATTGTTGGGGGTGTGGGTGGGGGACAGGGAGGTGGATGCAAAGGGCCCAGTTAGGAGGCTTTTGTAGAAGTTGAGGCGTGTCCTAGCCTGTTTGGCTCAGTGGATAGAGCATAGGCCTGCGGACTGAAAGGTCCCAGGTTCGATTCTGGTCAAGGGCACATGCTCAGGTTGCGGGCTTGATCCCAGTGTGGGGCATGCAGGAGGCAGCTGATCAATGATTCTCTCATCACTGATGTTTCTCTCTCCCTCTCACTTCCACTCTGAAATCAATAAAAATACATTTAAAAAAAATTAGAGGCGTTAGGTGATGGTGGAGTCGACCATAGGGGAGCATAGTGGGTGTAGAAAGAACTGGTTAGGTTGGTATTGGGGGTGTAATTGAAGGACTTAGTGATAGATATGTCTTTATGGGAAATAAATGAATAAGAACTTACGTATTTCACCCTAGCTGGTTTGGCTCAGTGGATAGAGCATCAGCCTGTGGACTGAAGGGTCAAGGGCATATGCCTGGGTTGCAGGCTTGATTCCCCAGGAGGGGGCATGCAGGAGGCAGCCCATCAATGATTCTTATCATTGATGTTTCTATCCCTCTCTCTCTCCCTTCCTCTCTGAAATCAACCAATATCCTATAATAAAAGGCTAATATGCAAATTGTCCCCTCGACCAGGAGTTCAACCAGGGGGCGGAGCAACCAACCACCCACAGCCCCATCCCCAATTAGCCCCCCCATCCCAATCGGGGGCGGGCCAGCCGGACCCCACCCACACACGAATTCGTGCACTGGGCCTCTAATAAATATATATAAAGGACTTATAGATTTCTAATGGGAGCATCTCGTTGGGCAGTGATGCCAATTACATCAGGAATACTAAATGGCAGGCAGGTTAGGCCATAAGACTAAGAGTTTGTTTTTAGACCTCTTTTATTTGAAATGCCTAGAGACACCCAGCTAGTGAGGCTGTAGCTCAAACTGGAGGTCTGGAGTTCGGGGGTAGAAAAATGAGACACATAGATGCCATTCAAAATCTTGAAATTGGATGAAATCACCAAGGGAGAAAGTGGAGCTATGTGAGGAAGGGGAAAAAGTATCAGTGTTCTGGAACTCAAGAAAAGAAAATGTTTCAATAAAAAAAAAAAAAAAGAAAGAAAACATTTCAACGGACATATTATATAATGGAGAAAGATATTTGCTATGGAAATTATAGATATCAGGTTAATATATTACAAATGAATAGTAAAAAGATAGAACCCTGTACAGAAATGCAAAAATGATAGGAATAGTCAGTTCCCTGAAGGGCAAATTCTAATGGCCAATAAACCTATGAAAAGATGTTTAATCTCACCATTAATCAAGGAAATGCAAATCTAAAAGAGCATGAACGCCTCATGCTGTCAGAGATTGGAAGGGAGGTCATTTTCATACCTTGGTGGAAATGTAAATTTTTACAGCCTTTTTTGAAAGCAATCTGGCAATACCCATTAAAATGAAAAATACCTCTAATCTGTGATCCAGCAATCTCACTCCTGTACATCTATCTTGTGGAAATAGAAGCTGCAGTACATAAAAATCTAAATATGTTTACGGTAGCCCTTTTTAAAGGGCAAAAACACTAAAAATAAGATAAACACCCACCCAGTAGAGAAAACTTAAATAAATTATAGGTTATCTAATCACTGGACTATTGTGCATCCATTAAAAATAAATGAGTTAGCCTGACCAGCATGACTCAGTGGTTGAGCATTGACCTTTGAACTAGGAGGTCACAGTTTGATTCCTGGTCAGGGCACAGCCTCGGTTGCTTTCGGGGTCGATTCCCAGGGGGAGAGTGTGCTGGAGGCAGCCAGTCAATGATTCTCTCTCATCATTGATGTTTCTGTCTCTCTCTCTCCCTCCCTCTCCCTCTCTGAAATCAATAAAAATATATTTTTTAAAAGTAAATAAATGAGTTAGATCTATGCCATTTGATTTTAAGGACTCTTCATAATGCAGAGAATTTAATAAAATGTGATTCATTTTGTGTGTGTGTGTACGCATAAAACACAGTAGTCTCCCTCCAAAACACTTCTCCCTGTGTATGAAACATTTGTATGTATATAAACATGGAGGAAACATACTTAGTTAATAATGATTAACTGGGGATAAAAGTACGTCTGAGGGAAGTTGTGGAGGTAAGCCTCCACTCACCCACTCCCTTGATAAACACACACACCTCAATTTAAAAGACAAAGGATCTCCATGATAAAAGTGCCTGTGATATAGCCCATATACATATATAGATGTAGATATGATATGAAAGGTAGTCATCAAAATGATAATGCAAAAGTATAATTTTTAAAATAAATTTTATTGATTTTTACAGAGAGGAGGGGAGAGGGATAGAGAGTTAGAAACATCCATGAGAGAGAAACATCGATCAGCTGCCTCCTACACGCCCCCTATTGGGGATCGAGCCCGCAACAAGGTACATGCCCATGATCAGAATCAAACCCAGGACCCTTCTTCAGTCCTCTGGCCAACACTCTATCCACTGAGCCAAACCGGTTAGGGCCAAAAGTATAATTTTTTAAGTAAAATGCTCAGTTGGTTTATACATTTCACACAGTTTCTGTGGGTTAGGAACCCGGGAATAGCTTACCTGGACCTTCTGCCTCTGTGTCTCTCACAAGATCATCTTAAGGGGATGGATTAGCTTCCAAGCGCACTCCAGTTGTTGGCAGGGTTTGGTTCCTCCTGAGTTATTGGCGTAAAGGCCTTGTTTGTTCATGGGTTGTTGGTCAGAGCCCTTCCTGGGTTCCAAGCCACATGGTCTTCTCCATTGAGCAACTCACACAGCAGCTGGCTTCCTCAGCAAGCAAGCAAAAGTCAGCAAGATGGAGCGGACATTTGCCATATTCCATTCATTAGAAGTAAGCAGATCAAGCCCACACTCAAGAAGAGGGGATTGTACGAGGCCAAGAATGCCAGGAAATGAGAATCATGGGTGCCACTTTAGAAGCGGCCTACCACCAGTATTCCTGGCTTTATCTCATTTTCACTTCTCTATACAGGCTAATGAGCCTCTTTTTGGAATAGTCGCTTAAAACTGCCCCCTCCCTGACTATCTCTTAGTACATTTCTCCCTTCTTCCTGCTGTGGTCCCCTTAACCTCCAGGTGGCCTATTGGACAGGTGTTAAGACAACCCCACGCTCTCGCTAGCGAATGGTTCATGGAAGACATGCATCTTTACCATGGAAACTCAGAGTGCAAGTCGCTCCCCGTTCACGCTGCCATCAGAGCAACGAACCAGAAAGTCCTGGACCCTTTCTCAAGGTTTCTCAGACTTGAGTCAAACCCCCATCTTCTGTGAGTCCCAAGCCCGGAAGACCTATCTAAGCTCTCCCAACAGACTTGGGGAAGGAGGCTTTTCCCCAAAATCCTCTCCTAATGTCCAACTCTTCCTGCCCTCTCCCACCCTATTTTGTGGTGGTGGTGGTGGAGCTAAGCCTACAAGGGTTTTTACCGCATTCTTCGCAGGGCTGACGTGGTTACCACCTCATTTAGGAGTGTGTTCTTTGCTGTCTTGGGTCTTCAGCTGAAACTGATTCTCAAGAAGTTCCTTGTTGACATCCTGTTCCATCTGCTCTTTGCCTTCTTCCTGTTCCTTTGGAGACATCTGCCCTGGGTAGTTGCATACAGTCACTATAACAAGAAAAGTGATTACTAATTTATTAAACCAAACAGTAAAACAAAATAGAGGAGAGATGAAGGAAAGATTAATGAATAAGAAAGGAAGGAAGAGAGGGGAAAGGACTAAGTACCTTTTTGCTTCAGATTAGAATACATAAATATTGTCTTTATATTATTAGGTAAATATTACTGTTTAAATAGTGTTCTTGGAGTATTTGAAGAACTTGTAGAATTAAAAATGAGGTATTTGAGTTATAATTCATAGAATAAAGGTAAACACAAAGAGAAAAATGCAGGCATAAAAAGCCAGACATGATATTCAAGCATAAATGGTCTCCATTTGGGTTGATAAATAAAAACCAACAATATAATGTTTATAAGAAACCAACCTAACAGAAAATAGAAGACAAGAATTACCCCCAAATTGGAAATACCCCTTTATCAAAGTTGAGTAAAAAGAGAAATGGCAATACTTTATATCAGACAAAATAGAATTTAAGGTGAAAAAAGCAGATATTGCTTATCATTTTACGTTGATAACATAAAACCCAAAGAAATTGATGCCAAAAATTAAGAGTGATGCCCAGCCAGTGTGGCTCAGTGGTTGGGCATCAACCCATGAACCAGGAGGTCATGGTTCGATTCCCAGTCAGGGCACATGCCCGGGTTGCAGGCTCGATCCCCAATAGGGGGATGTGCAGGAGGCAGTCGATCAATGATTCTTTCTCATCATTGATGTTTCTCTCTCTATCCCCCCCCCACTCCCTCCCTCTCCCTTTCCCTCTGAAATCGATAAAAATATGTTAAAAAATAAAAAAAGAGCGATGCCCAAATTGGCACAGTCTTATGAATTGGTTTCGCAAACATCTGAATTTAGTTTTCCATGATTCTCTTTCTTTAAATACTTTTGGGGGAGGGTTGGAAGAGCTGAGTAAATCAGTGAGATCTCTCCCCACAATTAAGATAGGAAACAAAAACAGTCCAAGGAAATTAGTTCCGTTTTAGGCAAGCCATAGAATTCCAGGTCACCTAGTGGAGCCATCGCATTTTACAGACGGAAAAGTCAAGGTCCCGAGAGGTGAAGTGATGCCTGCGATGCCACAGTTCAGATCAGGAGCAGGACCCGACTACAGATTTGTGGACTCAGCGTCCGTTTTTGCTCAGTTCCCCAGAGCGTCTGCGCCGCGCACATGGCCCATCAGCTCAGAGGCGCACTGTGGTGAGGAGGCCTCGGGCCGGTGTCTCGTGTTGTTAGTTCCCGAGGCTGCAGATTCCTTCCAGAGACAACGCCAGGCCTTTCCTTGCTCTCCACACTCAGGGGCCTGCTTCGCCTCCTGTTTGCAGCCTCTTGTCCAGGTTAAGCTGCTGGTAGGGCCTCCGGGTGGTTTGTAGGTGTTTGTGGTTTCATGCCTGGAAACAGGAAAGGTTGGGGCCGCGGATGCAGATTTCAGAGTCAAGGACCGTTTCCTGGAACGTTCTAACTATAGAACATTCTGAGGAGTTTGGACATAATCCCCTCCAGCTTCTCAGCCTCAGCTGTACGGAAGAATTGGTAGGTCTGGGGAAAGGCTGCAGTATTTTTAGTTTTTACTAGCTCCACGGGTTTCAGAGGCACAGCTAGGAATGCTGTGCTCAGTAGCTGCTGTGGAAGGATTTGAAGCAAGGAGGTGGCATAATCAGAGTTAATTTTTCATCATTCTTTTTGGCAATGCTCCATTTCTAGGGTGTGTGTGTGTGTGTGTGTGTGTGTGTGTGTGTAAATTCGCTATTATCCCCCCAAAGTGCATCTTTTGAGGTTTTGTTGTTGTTGTTTTAATTACCTCACTAGGATCGGTTCCCAGGAGTAATTCTCTTGAATAGAAGGAAGTGAGTAGTTGCGGTTCCTGATGATGTATGTCCAATGATGGTTATAATTAGTTTACAGTGTTACACTCATCTATGCGTTGGGCTGCATTGGCCTTTAGAATCATTTTATAACAAACAAAAATAAATAAATTTTAAAAAATTTTTAAGAAAAAATAGAAGCATTTTGTAAGGTTCAAGAAAAAAACTATTGGGATTATGGTTCGAGTAATTTTATTTTGAAGTTAATAAATTCTCAGTGTTTGCATCATGTTTATAGTATCTTACATGATTTAACTGCCTATTTAATAACTTACATTTATCTCTAATAGATTGATGAACTCCCAGAGGGAGCGGTGAAACCTCCAGCAAACAAGTATCCTATCTTCTTTTTTGGCACCCATGAAACGTAAGTCAGCAAACTGACCTAAAGTTTCAAAGCTCCAATTTGACTCTGCTAGACTGCATTGTTCTATAACATTTCACATGTTGTGCAAATCATTATAATCAATTATATAAAATTGCAAACCTTAATGTGTTTTTCTTAAGGTAAAGATTTTCAAACAGTTTCCTTTTAAATGTCATTCTTTGTTTCTGTTCAAATGTGAGCATCACCCAGAATTCCCCTTTGGGACAGTCCTACGGTGATCCTCTTGCCACCAGTCATTGCTTCTGTAGCTCTTACATGTTTCTGTCCAGAGAAATGCTTCCCATTCATACTTCACAGACTTCCCATTCATACTTCCTGTAATATTACACTCTGTGATAAATGTAAGTTATCACAGAGAAAAATTGTGCTCTCTACGGCTCTCTCAATTTGTAGGACCCCAGAGCACACATACCACAAATTTTTTAAGGGTTTCTAATTATATTGGTTAGAGTACAGGCTAACCCAGCCGTGGGTTATTCATTTTGGCCCGTTTGAAATGAATAAAACTAAAAAAAAAAAAAAAAGACCATACCTTTTTATGTAATGATGTTTACTTTGAATTTATATTAGTTCACACAAACACTCCATCCATGCTTTTGTTCCGGCCCTCCGGTCCAGTTTAAGAACCCATTGTGGCCCTCGAGTCAAAAAGTTTGCCCACCCCTGGCGCTAACCTGTTGAATAAAAGAACCTGAAAGACAGGTATTTTAAATGATACAGAAGTTTATTTCTTTTGAAACAATCCAGAGATAGGCAGATAGAACGAGGTGGGTAGAATGCTGTGTTCTAGGGACCCAGGTTCCTCTGTCCTGCCATTTCCTGTGGTGTGTTGTCCTTGTCTGCATATTTCTTTTTCCATATATTTTTATTGATTTCAGAGAGGGAGGGAGATAGAAACATCAGTTATGAGAGAATCATTGATTGGCTGCCTCCTGCACGCCCCCTACTGGGGATCGAGCCCACAACCTGGGCATGTGCCCTTGACCGGAATTGAACCTGGGACCCTTCGGTCTGCAGGCTGAAGCTCTGAGCCAAACCTGCTAGGGCTGCTTATTTCTTTAAAAATAAAAAAGTTTTCATTAGAAAACAAACAAATTGGCTAAACAGCACCTGTGCATCTTCCAGGTCGAGGGAAGAGGGAAGAAAGAGAACAAGGAACTTCTCGTAAGGAAATGGCAGGGGAGTGGCAGGTGTCGCTTCCGCTTGCATTCATTCCAGTGGCAAGAAGTTGGTCGTGTGGCCACACCCAGCTGTTGGGGCCGCTGGCAAACATAGGCTCTGGGAGGGGAAAATCGGGAGGAGGAATCAACCCATTAATAAAGGAAAGACGGTAATGGATACGTGGGGACAGTTGGCAGCCTTGACACACGAAGAATGTGTATGGTTAATTACGCACACATGGAGTAGAAATTGCAAATGTGGGGGGAAGCTGGAAACTATTGGGAAATCTTACACGTCTTCAAATTCAGGGTCACCCTTATGTTCACTTGGGTGTCAGTAGAGGCAGGCATGAGCTGTGCCTTAGCCTGCTGCCTGCCACTCTGGCTTCGTCCGCATACGGGCCTGGAAAGGGAGCTCGCCAGGAGAGGGCCCTGGAGACAAACGTCTTTCTCGTCTTCACGTGAGAAATAGTTGGGTTTCACTCAGGAAGTTAGTGTTACTTTCTTTTGTTTTGCTTTTATCTAATAGACACTGTGGGCTATGCAACTTACGTTTTCTTTCATAGAGAGACTGCTGGGAAGTAGCACAACCCAGCCCTGGCTGGTTTGGCTCAGTGGATAGAGCATCTATCGGCCTGCAGACTGAAAGGTCCCAGGTTCGATTCCGGTCAAGGACACATGCCCGGGTTGTGGGCTCCATCCCCAGTAGGGGGCGTGCAGGAGGCAGCCGATCAATGATTCTCTCTCATCATTGATGTTTCTATCTCTCTCTCCCTCTCCTTTCCTCTCTGAAATCAATACAAATATATTTTATTTTTAAAAAAAGAAGAAGAAAGTAGCACAATTCAGGATTGCTGGTTTGTATACCCAGCTATCTGTTTTTTTCTGCCTTGAAGCGTGTCTATAAAACATCTATGATAGGTGCCTAACTCAGAGGATTTATTTGTTCATTTATTTAATTTATATACTTTTTAAAATTTTTATGTATTGATTTGAGAGAGAGAGAGAAATATCAATTTGTTGTTCAGTTATTTTATACATTCATTGGCTGATTCTTGTATATGTCCTGACCAGGGATCAAATCCACAACCTTGTTATATCAAGACGACGCTCTAAGGATTGAGCTATTTTTAATTTGTTTACTAAAATATACTCTGGCACCTTAGTAGATATTGATATTAAAAATACTTTACATTTGGCCCTGCCGGTGTAGCTCAGTGGTTGAGCATCAACCTATGAACTAGGAGGTCAAGGTTCAATTCCCGATCAGGGCACATGCTTGGGTTGTGGGCTTCATCCCCAGTGTGAGGTGTACGGGAGGCAGCCGATCAAAGATTCTCTGTTATAATTGATGTTTCTCTCTCTCTCTCTCTCTCTCTCTCTTTCTCTCTCTCTCTTTCCCCCTCTACCCCCTCCCTCACTCCCTCTCCATTCCTCTCTGATATCAATAAATATATATACATATCTTTTTTAAGATGCCTTACATTTGAAGGTCAGAGTATCAATTCCATTTCTAATGTGTCTCTACAGTGCATTTCTTGGTCCAAAAGATCTTTTTCCATATAAAGAATACAAAGACAAGTTCGGAAAGTCCAACAAACGGAAAGGATTCAATGAAGGATTGTGGGAAATAGAAAATAACCCCGGAGTAAAGTTCACTGGGTACCAGGTAAGATGTGCTTCCTTGTCACTTGCTGTAGCTCATCTCTTCGGTTTTCACTCCCTTTTGGATCTTTCTTATACGGCCTTTGTACTAAAAGTTACCCTCCCTCCATTTGAAGCCAGAATTCTTTGGTTTCGGTAGCATTTGGGGTTAAATATAATTCTCTTACCCAAGAGGGTTCAAGTCAGGGAAATCGAGGCTGACAGCCCTTTATTTTAAAAATCTTTAAGAGTAAGCTGAACCCTTTCAAATTAAAATGGAGCGATTCTTTTCACCGTCTGTGTTCTTGGCTCGTTTTTCAGAAGTGTCACTGGCTAATATTTTATTTGTCAGGCAATTCAACAACAGAGCTCCTCAGAAACTGAGGGGGAAGGCGGCAACACCGCCGATGCGAGCAGCGAGGAAGAAGGGGATAGAGTCGAAGAAGATGGAAAAGGCAAAAGGAAGAATGAAAAAGCTGGCTCGAAACGGAAAAAGTCCTACACTTCAAAGGTTACTAAGCGGCTGCTCCCGTTGTTATTCGTGTTCTGTGCATAGTCACTGAAAGTTTTAGGTTCTTTTTACTTCCTTCTTCCGACACATGGATATGTGCTCGCTCTGTGGGCCTCTGCCTTAGAGACAGTAGAGCAGAAGGGAATCAGACAGGTAACCTCAGGTGAGGGCAACTGGCTATAGACTTAGGGGGCTGGTTGGACCCGGAAAATACCACCTCTTCAGCGAGAGGAGGACTGTTCTTCAGTCACAGACGTAGGATAGGTGTGTGTCCTACAATAGCCTCCAGGTGAGAGCTGGAGAATTTAGGGACATAGGAGGATCGGAACAATGCAGGACCATCTCAGTGTGCTAACGATACAATATTCTTTTTCTTTTTTCTTTTTTTTTTATCATGGATCAGCTTAGTAGATAGAGCATTGGCCTTCGGAATGAAGGGTCCCGAGTTCAATTCCGGTCAAGAGCATGTTACCTCGGTTGCAGGTTAGATCCCCAGCCCTGGTCAAGGTTATGTGGGAGGCAACCAATCAATATTTCTCTCCTTCTCTCTTCCTCTCTGAAATAAATAAAAACATATTTTTTTAAAAAGGGAAAGAAAAACCATGAGATTGTGAAAACTGTTCACCTTTTAGAAACTGAAACCAAGACAAACAGACCTTTGAAGAACAAAGATTGGTCCAGTTGGTCTGTCACGTGATTGAATATTTGGATAAATTACTTCCCATAGATTCTGGTGTTTAGTGACTGGATATACTTAGGAAACGCCTGAAAATCAAGTGCCAAGAGTTTATCAGACTATAAACATTTTATTTTATGGCCTATAAAATCCACCCAACTTGCATACAGGTAAAATTGAATAAATGCATATTATTTCCCATGCAATTAACGAAAACCATGATATTTGCTGTGATGGGGATAAAGTTTGCAAATAACAAAATAAGCAGAATTTTCCCCATCCTCCAGGGTGCCTTCTAGCTCTGTAGCCTTCCCCACGTGGTGTCCGCCCAGCTGTACTTTTTCATTGACCGTGTTCTGGGTGGGTGAATCTCTGTTTTCTGCTTTTAACATCTTGCTTCTGGACAGGACTAAAAGAAGTACTAGTCCACTTGTACTTCTTTTTTAAAAAATATATATTTTTATTTCAGAGAGGAAAGGAGATGGAGAGATAGAAACATCAATGATGAGAGAGAATCATTGATCAGCTGCCTCCTGCACGCCCCCTGCTGGGGTTCAAGCCCCCAACCCAGGAATATGCCTTGACCAGAATAGAGCCGTGACCTCTGGGTTTATAGGTCGACACTCAACCACTGAGCCACCCCAGTGGGGCTACCTCTGCTTCTTTTGCAGCTGGTTCAACTGAGGCCCAGAGAGGTGAAGTGACTGACCCAAGGTCACTAGCCCGGCCTGGCATCCTGCGTGTTGTGGACTTACGTCCTGTGTCAGGCCAAAAAGAGCAGGTGTAGGTCGGCTCCTTCTGCACCTCTTACACTTTTGCGTTTTGGTTTCTACTTGGCTATAATTTTTAACTTCTCTAAACATTTAGAAATCCTCTAAACAGTCCCGGAAGTCTCCGGGGGATGACGATGACAAGGACTGCAAAGAAGAGGAAAACAAAAGCAGCTCGGAGGGTGGAGACGCCGGCAATGACACGAGAAACACGGCTTCAGACTTGCAGAAAACCAGCGAAGGGGTAAGGAGGCGCACACGGGTCTCTCAGCTCGTATTCACTTAGAAGACACTTGGCTGCAGAATCAGGACTCGTGTCTCAGCATTAGACGTTGTCTTAGTAAATGAGGAAGTACTCAGCCCGGTCGGTCGGTCCGTCCGTCCGTCCGTCCGTCCGTATACCCCTCCACTGACAGCTCCTGAGTAAGAGCAGCTGTTCGACTGCGAACAGGCCGGCCAGGTGGGAACTGCACCTGCCTGTCAGCTTGGAACTCTACCAACAGTTTATTCTTTTCTAAACTAACTTAAGCAACTTGAAAGCCTTTTAAAGTCAGGCGTGAAATAGCGAAATTATGAAATGCCACCTCCACATCTGACAGTTGCATTTCTTTCATTATAAAATAAACGGCATGTTCAAAATAGGGGGGTTTCCTACTGCTGCTTCTGTCCTAGAAGCAGTCGTCATTTATGTGCCCGTGGGGGCTTTAAATATTTAAATATTCAAAAGGTATATGAATGCTGATTTTGAAAGGACCCAACAGGAAAACTTGTCCACTTTGAGTCTTGTTTACTTTTGTTAACTTCAAAGTCACAGGCAAGAACACCTTTGCCAAAGTGTTAGTGAAGGCCAACTTTGCCCCTGGCCATTTTCCATGAGTCTGTTCTCGGTGAAGGCTGAACAGTGGCAAATGGTCTAAAAACATCAACCCCTGAAATACAATTACTCCCGTGGTTAGGGTTCTAGTTGTTCCTGATTTCTCTCGTCCACCTCAGCTCCGCTCCGCCCCTGCCTGTCTTTATTCTCCACACCTCCCTCCCCTACATAGTCCTCTGTTGTTCCCTTTGCCTGTAGCCTCACTGAATGAAGGCTTGAGTACCTGACACATTCGATTTCCTTGTGTCCCACCTGCTACCTTGTTTAAAGACACCCCCCCCAAAAAAAATAAAGCATGTGTGGGGCAGTAATGATTTATTGAGGCTGCTCTGCGGCTGCCGTGGGACCATCTGTTCTGAGCAATTCTTCAATATGGATTGCTTAGTTGTTGCTGTGAATTTCCTACCAATGTGGGCATAGGAACTACTGCCTTTCACATTAATTTTTTTAAAAAGACATTACTAAAGAAGCTTCTGTGGTTGGTTAATAGGGTTTTTTTTATTGTTTAAATGGGTGTCTTCCTCCTTCACAAGGGAGGGAAATCCTTCAAAGGCTGTGAGTATAATCTTGTATCTCGGGCTTTTATTTGTGAATAGTGTGGAGTCATCGGGCATTGCATTTTGCAAGTTCACAGATTTTATTTATTTATTTATTTAATCCTCACCTGAGGATATTTTTCTGTTGATTTTAAAGAGAGGGAAAGACAGACAGATATATCGATGGGAGAGAAACACATCGATTAGTTGCCTCCTGCTGGTGCCCTGACCAGGGCCCAGGCCGGGGAGGAGCCTGCAACCTAGGTGGGTGCCCTTGACCGGAATTGAACCCAGGACCCTTCCGTCCACTGAGC
The DNA here is from genome assembly GCF_028538775.1 of Myotis yumanensis. Lineage (NCBI taxonomy): Eukaryota > Metazoa > Chordata > Mammalia > Chiroptera > Vespertilionidae > Myotis > Myotis yumanensis. The sequence continues at coordinate 257,974 of NW_027223771.1, forward strand.
CAAACCAGCAAGGGCAGGCCACAGATTTTATTGATTTTATTTTTTAAAATATATTTTTATTGATTTCAGAAAGAGGAAGGGAGAGGGAGAGAAAGATAGAAACATCAATGATGAGAAAGTCATTGATTGGCTGCCTCCTGCACACCCCACTGGGGATGGAGCCCGCAACCTGGGCATGTGCCCTGACCGGGAATTGACCCATGACCTCCTGGTTCCTAGGTCGCTGCTCAACCACTAGCCACACCAGCCGGGCTGGATCACAGATTTTAAACAGGGTTTGTTTGTTGGTTGGTTTTAAGATTGGCTTTCCCAATTTGGTAGAAACAGAGGCTGAGAAATGTATTCCTGCCGCTCGAGGGGATGCCGGGTTTAGCAGCTTCCTCTCTGAAGGCTCTGGCATGACTCACGTACGGCGTCATGTACAGTTCAGTGTAGATTCTGGGTCTGTGCGTGAAAACACTCCCACGCGTGAGCCATGCGTGCTTCCAAACACATCCCTCTGCTCGGTGAAGTGAGGCCTGAAGCAGGCTGTTTTAGAAGAAATATTTGGGGTCTGGGTTCCCTCTTTCACTCGTCCCATGAGAGCGTACTAGGGGCTTTGGTATTTTTGGGTCAATGATGAAGAGAACAAAGACAGGATCCCTGTGGGGAAGTGGGGCCTGGCACAGTTTAAAGTGGGCCCCACACGGAGACTTTCCTCTGTCACACACGCCACCTGAATTCTGAAAGTGGGGCTTCCTTTCTGTCCACCTTGATTTTGCCAACTCTAGTTTTTCGACAAGCCCGATGTCAAAGTAATTAAGTTGTAAATATTATACAGAATAATTTGCATACACTCCAAATGCTTTATAAATTTTAAAGCAGTTTGCCTTTTTATTTTTTTTTTAAATATATTTTATTGATTTTTTACAGAGAGGAAGGGAGAGAGATAGAGAGTTAGAAACATCGATGAGAGAGAAACATCGATCAGCTGCCTCCTGCACATCTCCCACTGGGGATGTGCCCGCAACCCATGTACATGCCCTTGACCGGAATCGAACCTGGGACCCCTCAGTCCGCAGGCCGACGCTCTATCCACTGAGCCAAACCGGTTTTGGCCAGTTTGCCTTTTTTAAAAATGTTTTGTGGCTCAGTGATTGAGCATCAACTTATGAACCAGGAGGTCACGGTTCGATGTGCCTGGGCTGTGGGCTCGATCCCCAGTACGGGGCGTGCAGGAGGCAGCCAGTCAATGATTCTCATCATTGATGTTTCCATCTCTCCCTCTCCCTTCCTCTCTGAAATCAATACAAATATATTTTAAAAAAACAAAAACAAAAACCCTAGTGGTTCCTTTGGCTTTTTGCACTGACCAGTATGAAGCAGAGCCCCGAGCTGTGCTTGCTACGTGTGGTCAGTGCCGCGGTGCAGGTGGGAGCCTCCGCAGGCCCAGCTGTATGCTCTCTTGGTGCAGAAGCTTCTGTTGCTGATGTCCTCCGTCTCCTAAAGGCTCGTCTTCTCTCTTCTCTTACAGACCTAACCAACGTGGTGAACGCTGCGTATTTGAGAAACCACAGGAAGGTTGCGCGCTTGGTTGTCTCATGTTCTCGGATTTGCTACGAACCCACACAGTCCTTGTTGTCATTGACTGAACCCAGTTTGTATGTCCTTGATTCACATTCCTCTCTGTTTGTGTTTAGAGAAAGAAAGAAAAAAAAAGACATTTTAGCCTTTTTTAAAGTTACTGATATAATTTCTTGTTACTTGGTTGCATGAAGCTGCCCTTAACCACTGAGGGCTATCAAGATGTTTGCACAGACTTACACACGTCTAGGATCCTTTTATCAAGGCAGTGACGTTCTGAAGCCTCCTGCCTCACTCCGCCTCCACCGCACACTCAGTTCAATATAAATTTGCATTTCTTTAAAACGACCACTCAACCTGATATGTATCTCCTCTGGGTGACAGGACCCGGGAAGCCAGTTCCTAGATACGTAACGCTGGCATATTGAAGGTGAAATGAAAATGGTTCTTCATCTTCGAGGCCAGGTGTAAAGGTTAACCATATTGTAAGATATCTATTCCGTATTAGAAATAGCCCATTGACAACTTCTACTTCTCCAGACCCACGCTGTTAGGTACACAAACCCAGTTTCTGTATGTGAGGTCAGTGCGTCTTTTTGTGTTAACCCCAAAATAGAGGCAACACTTTCTTCCCCCCACTGCCAAGACCATTCGAGCGGGTCGCTCGAGGTGGGAGCTTGACATTTTGAAGCTGGACATCCGCAGCAGCCAGCCCTATGGGAAACCAGACAGAGCATCGACTTTTAAATACAGACTTTTTAAAAGAACTTGTTTTCTTTCAGGACTAGAATTAGAATAGCTACTCTCCATCCACACACCATTATTATGTGTACATTCTCGTTGCTATTGTGATCATAGAGAGTTTTATTTATTTTTATGCCAGCCTATATTGTGAGGACACATTTAGTCAGTTTGGGTTTCCTCAATCCTGTTATGCTTGTCTTTGAAACATATTTCGCGTACTCGAGGTTTGTAGTTGAAAAGTTTACTGTAAAAAAAAAAAAAGAAGAAAAAAAATGTATTGTTTTTACAGAATAAATTTATTGGAATGTGTCCTGGGAGTAAGGTTTGAGGTTGTAAACCACTACGTTGGTGTAACTTGGCTTCATAAATGTAATGTGAGGTATTGATGTGATTCACATATTAAAGCGAAGTTTGTTGACAGCAAGTTGGCAATAGAACCAGTGCAGGCGAGGTCTTATTTTCCTACTCTCTCCGGGCTGTAAGGGTTTTTTGTAAACACTGGGGGGAGGGGAAGGAATGGCCTATGGTTGCTTATACATCTGAGATATTTACCAGCTCACTGGACCCTAAGCTCAGACACTTGACCTCATCCGGGTTTTTATCTGGACCCTGTTTTCTTCTACTTTTCTTATTTTGGCGAAGAGCTAATAAATGACATGAAGACAGAATGTGAGAAGCTGTAAAGGCCCAGGGCAGTGGTCGGCAAACCGCGGCTCGAGAGTCACATGCGGCTCTTTGGCCCCTTGAGTGTGGCTCTTCCACAAAATACCACGTGCGGGCGCGCACGTACAGTGCGATTGGAACTTCGTGGCCCATGCGCAGAAGTCGGTTTTCAGCCTGGGCGAGTCTATTTTGAAGAAGTGGCGTTAGAAGAAGTAGGGGTACGTTCGCTGAGGTCGACCCTCAGATTGGGGACGTTTTTAGCAAAGGCCAGCTTAGGAGTACCCTAATTAAGTTAATAACAATGTACCTACCTATATAGTTTCAGTTTAAAAAATTTGGATCTCAAAAGAAATGTCAATCGTTGTACTGTTGATATTTGGCTCTGTTGACTAATGAGTTTGCCAACCACTGGCCCAGGGCTATTCATGATGGTGATGGTGATGGTGACCATGGCAGCCAAGGCTCGGAAAGCCCTGCCGCCCACCTCGGGCTCCGAGGAGGCAGCTGTGCTGTGGGTTCTCTCATTCAGCAAATACTTTTCTTTCTCATACTGTTCTCACTCACAGTTCCACATGTGAACGTTCATTAAAAGATAGTAGGAAATGCCCTCGCTGGTTTGGCTCAGGGGATAGGGGTGTTGGCCTGCAGACTGAAGGGTCCCGGGTTCGATTCCCGTTAAGGGCACGTACCTTGGTTGCAGGCTCCTCCCCAGCCCTGGTCAGGGCATGCAGGAGGCAACCAATCAATGTGTCTCTCTCATTTCAATGTTTCTCTCTCCAAAAATCAAAGGGAAAAATATCCTCCGGTGAGGATTAAAAAAAAAAAGAGAGTAGAAATGACAATCCAGTTCTTTCTCCTTTAAAGTCTTTTTAATTTTGAGTATTTTAATTGAATTTAAAATTAATGAAGTTTGATTCATCACAGGACCTCTTCATTGCTGACACTAAAGCATAAGGAGAATGTAGGTGGCATTTTAAATTGGAACATATAAATGACAGATTTTTAAAATAAACTACAAAACCGTATGAAAAAAATGTTTCACATTAAATAAGATTTGTCGTCATAAAAGGTCAAAAATAATTTTATTAAAAATATACACAGAAATACAATAGAAATCTCTCCTTTCACCAGTAAAACAAGTATTCCGTTAAGGATAATAATAAAGTTATCGATCCCTCCTTAGCTGTTTAAACTCACAAAAACATTTTAGTAAAAGCAGTTTTTAAAACAACAGTAAATAATATACTTCCCCTGGGAAAAAATTTTTCAAATAACATTGTAAAATACTCTGGTAATTTGCCTTTTATATTGATGTTGATAATGAAGCATAGACATCTTATATGCAAAAATATTTCTCCAATCTCAATTTGCTTTTTGAATCTTTAATACGCATAAAGCATATTCACTTTTGAACAGTTTTGTTTCCATGCTCACTGTCGTAGGAGCTAAATAGTCATTTTTCACACATATACTTATTATGCGCAAACAGAACATTGAGATGGTCAGGTTTTCTCACAATAAATTTTTGAATAAATTTCTTTAAACTGTTTCTCTCAACAACTTCAGCTTTCCTTCAAAAAAGAAAAAGAAAAAGAAATTGACCCACGCGGTCCCATAGATAGCTCACATACTCAGTGCAGAACAGTGTTGGTGTAGGGGAAGGGAGTGGAATGAGACGAAACCCCAGGACCAGGGAATCAAAATCCCGCCATCTCGACAAGAGCCACAGGAAGTCCTGTTTTCATTCAACCTTTTCCTCCGCCTTTGCTTTGAGGAAGAACTCGGGCTTGTAGATGCAGCGGTAGGCCAGGAGCTGAGGAAGGGCTCCGTAGGCTATGTTGAACGCCAGAAAGAGGATTTTCGCTTCCTCGGGGACTCTGTGGATGTAAGCAGTTCTCGCATGAAGAGAAGCACCGATGTGAGAAAACTGAGCCTGTAGCGTTAAAGAAAAGGGGTAAGCGTGAATTTTGTGACCAGCTGGGTGCGCGACACGTTCTGGCTCATTCAGACCATGTCTCTATGCCCTAAAGGACTAGTGCTGTTGACCAGTCCGTAGTCTTGAATATGTCACTGAATGTAGGGCCGGTCTGGACAGAACTGTTCAAATAAAGCGTACCTTCTTGAGCGTGGCTTTAGCATACCAGCTGTTTTATGACCCATCCGGGGCCCCATAGCAAACAAACATGAGTAGGTCAGTGTAACAGAAAAATCTGAATAAAATCTCCGGTGACTTGTTTTTGTTTTCTGATTTGCATTCTGAGGATCCTATCATGAGACTCACAAAAAGTGTTCCCATAAAAATGAAGAAAGTACAGCCCTGGCTGGTTTGGCTCAGTGGATAGAGCGTCGGCCCACGGACTGAAGAGTCCTGGGTTCGATTCCGGTCAAGGGCACGTACCTCGGTTGCAGGTTCCCCCACCCTGGTCGGGGTGCGTGCAGGAGGCAACCAATCGATGTGTCTCTCTCATATTGATGTTTCTCTCTTTCTCTCCCTCTCTCTAAAACTCAATGGGAAAATACCCTCAAGTGAGGATTAACCAAAAAAAAAAAAAAGAAGAAAGTATGGAATTGAGAAACCAAAAAGATTTTTTTTTAAATATATTTTATTGATTTTTTACAGAGAGGAAGGGAGAGAGATAGAGAGTTAGAAACATCGATCAGCTGCCTCCTGCACACCTCCTACTGGGGATGTGCCCGCAACCCAGGTACATGCCCTTGACCGGAATCGAACCCGGGACCTTTCAGTCCGCAGGCTGACGCTCTATCCACTGAGCCAAACCGGTTTCGGCCCAAAAAGATTTTTAACATAACTATTTAAAAAGCAGCACTGGGGACCTCAGTTTCATGTATCAGTCTTTTACCTACTCCCTGGAGCAAAAGCTCAAAGCCCTTGATTATGTATTTTTTGCTGGTTTATTTATTCGTGTATTTGTTTCTTATGCAACTTAAAAAACGCCAAGGTTTGTTCTGCGAGCTGGGGTTGTTACCGGCGTGGGGTGGGGTAGGGGTAGGGGTGTGCTCTATAAAATGGCCAGGGTACGCACAGGCGACCTTTTCAAATCCAACTGTACAGAATGGAAAGGCCACTTCCCGCTTGTACCTCTGCTTGTTCACAACACACAGCAGAACGTGCCTGGCCGTCTCTCTGATGCTTTTCATAAGAACAGGGGGAAAACTGTGTTAGAAAAAGGCTTCTGTGAGATTTCCTCAGGATCCTTGTATCATTACAAAAGGCAATCGTGGAGTCTGCATTTCAGCTTCATGTCTCACTGAAACTCAAGGTGCACGTGGATAAAGAACTGGGAGTCTGAGTGTAGTAAGTGGTGGGTTATTCATCAGGATCAAAGTGAAGAGACAAAAGACGTTACACTCGAAAGAAGGCACGGAAGCAACAATGAAAAACGAACCTGCTTTAAATACACATACGTTGTCTTCTCTTTCCTTCCCTATGCAATCTGTTTCTTCTGCTGAGTGGCTAACAGCTAAAGGTGTTACTGAGCCCTGGACCTTATGCATAAGAAAAGGACCAGCTTCCCTAAGCAGCGTGTGTATGGGTCTGTATCAGGGACGTCTTCACGAATTCCCGCTACATTCTGGGGGCCTCTGGTTCAACTTTTGTTCTGTCAAGGACACCCCTGCATTGTGACCCATGAGGCCCTGAGAGGGCTCTGCCCCACACACACCTCCCCAGCGGCAGACTCCAGGCCGAACCCAGCAAGTGGTCAGCTGGGTTTCATCTCTGGGCTCTGAAGCCAGGAGACCCTGAGAGCCCAGGGCATGCGCGGGGCCGCTGCTGTGGACATTCTGGGACCTGGAACCAGAGCTCGGCCCCCGGGCACTGTGTTTCCCTAGAGCCTATTTTCAGTAACTGTCTGAATACATAACCAAACTTTGTCTTCTGTACCTGAGGCCAGATTCAAACCCTGATTTTCTGAAACGTGGGTTTGGTGTCTCTGTCTTTATAGACGCTTGCACTGTATGCGCCATAAAAATCACCAAATGTGAGGACGTGCCAACCATCGTGGAGAGAATGGGTAATACGAGGGGTCATGCCCACCTGCGGAGGGAAACCCGCAGGCGGTGAGGCCGTAGGCTCTCCTGCACCAGCAGTGCGGTTTATACCTCACTGTCCCCAACAGCAGCAGGAACAGTCATGTCCTTAGAGTGCAAGCCCACCGGGCAGGTCCTGTGTCTCATGTTCCGTGTGGCACCGGTCGCATTGTGAGAGCTCAATAAACGTTCTACAGTCCTGGTCTCGCGACTGTCAAAACCCATAAAGCTTCCACAAAGCATTTCTCCAAAATGCGGAGATGTGAGGCTGAGCATCTACCTGATCATTTGTGAGGTGTTTCTTAAAGCTTTCCATAAAGGAAAAAGCTTATAAAGGGTGTCCCAAAATTCACGCAAGAAGTAATTTTGATAGAAAACACAGATTTATAATTAAAAATTGTAAATTTTTTATTGATTCATAAAGTATACAGTATATAGGGTTATGTATGGAATAGCATATCGGGTAAATGGCCTCCATGCCTTTGCTGGCACATATGCACTCTTTTGTTGAAATTTTCCACGACCGAAATGCAGCTGCTCAGGCAATAAGAGTTAATGGTGCTTGCTATCCATTTTTTTGTGCCGTGGAGGCCATTTACCCAATATGCTACTCCATACATAACCCTATACTGTATACTTTATGAATCAAAAAATTTACAATTTTTAATTATAAACCTGTTTTCTATCAAAATTACTTCTTGCGTGGATTTTGGGACACCCTTTACAATTCACCTCCAGTAGAGTCAACTCTTTACAATCAAATTATCCACAGAGCAGCCTCCAGACCCTTTGGTGAGAAAGCGCGAGGCACCTGCCTGGCCAGGGAATGGGGGTCCCGAGGCCACGGTGGGAAGGGCGTTGCCTGGCTGCCTGGATCCCTTCCTGCTCCCGTGGCCCTGAGTGTGTTAAATGGATGGCGCGCCGGGCTCCCTGCCAAACCCATTGTGAGGCTGTCCGAAAACTTTCTCCCGGTTCACGAGTTTTAGGGAATGAGACACAATATGCACCGCTGCAGATCAGTAAATGAACCTCCTGGGTCACACAAGGCATTTCCCCTCCAGACTCTTACTGGAACTTCTGACAATAAAAACAGTAATCGCACCCTAGCTGGCCTGGCTCAGTGGATAGGGCGTTAGCCTGCCGGCCGAAGGGTCCAGGGTTCCATTCCAGTCAAGGGCACGGACCTCGGTTGCAGCCCCACCCCCACCCCCACCCCTCGCCCGGACCCTGGGCAGGGTTTGTGCAGGAGGCAACCAATGGATGTATTTTTCACATCGATGTTTCTGTCTGTCTTTCCCTCTCTCTTCCACTCTCCCTAAAAATCAATGAAAAAATATCCTCGGATGAGGATTAGGGAAAAAAAAGAAAAGGTGTTGGGTTCGAGAATTACTCTTGAGACAGCGCTAAGCAGACCTAATGATGGGCTAGATGTAAAAGGGGAGGGAACAGGAGGTGTGAAGAATTATACCACGAGTTAAGCTCCTACAAAGAACCTTAGATGGGAAGTCACCTTTCCAACCCTGTAAATTCTGGTAGTCTTGTTGCCATCATAGTGACTTGGCTGTGATCCAGTTAACTGGCTAAGCCTAGAGCAGCGGTTCTCAACCTGTGGGTCGAGACCCCTTCGGCGGTCAACCCGCCTAAGACCAGCCTGCGTATCAGATATTTACATGACAATTCATAACAGCGCCATTACAGTTATGAAGTAGCCACGAAAATAATTTTATGGTTGGGTCACAACATGAGGAACTGTATTTAAAGGGCCAGAAGGTTGAGAACCACTGGCCTAGAGTTTCTGGAGGAACCTCATTCTTAAGCTTGCTTGAAAAGAGCAAGATGAAGACAATCATTCTAGAAGATAAGTTCATTTGGCTCTTTTACCGACAGTAAGAAAATAAAAGGTACAATGACTTCATTTTCTTCCTTGCTCATAAGAGCAAGTTGTTTAGCTGGTTGTTATTTCGTAAAATTGCACTTTGTGTGATGAAGTCATTCCACAGCTAGTTCTGTTCGCAGTTCAGTGAGCACCTACTGGAGCCCGGGGCGGGGCTAACAGCAGGGGGAGGAGCAGACCCTTTAAAATGAGCCCCTCTGGCCCTGACGGCGTGGCTCAGTGGTTGAGCGTGGACCTATGAACCAGGAGGTCACGGTTCGATTCCCGGTCAAAGGCACATGTCCAGGTTGCGGGGTCGATCCCCAGTAGCGGGTGTGCAGGAGGCAGCTAGTCAATGATTCTCTCTCATCATTGATGTTTCTATCTCTCCCTCCCTCTCCTTTCCTCTCTGAAATCAATTAAAAAAATAAATAAAATGGCTCTGTCTAGGATAGTACAGTGGAATTCCAAAATCTCAAATTTAGAATGACATCTTAAAGTTAACAGCTCTCAGTGCTCTTTGGTGGCTGTGGTGTTGAGAGACTGGCACATGGTACTGTAAACAACGGGGCCACCTGCTGCCTCGGTGGCGGTGGACAAACCCCACAACCTCGCTGGGCCTCGTCTGTGTAACTGATGGAGCACCTGCCAGGTGGTTACTGCGAGACTTAAATAAAATAGGTCAGCAGAAAACGTCTTCTGAGGAACCACAAAACAAAGGGGCCCTAGCCAGTTTGGCTCAGTTTGGCTCTATCGAGCAGCGGTTCTCAACCTTCTGGCCCTTTAAATACAGTTCCTCATGTTGTAACCCGCAACCATAAAATTATTTTCGTTGCTACTTCATACCTGTAATGTTGCTACTGTTATGAATCGTCATGTAAATATCCGATATGCAGGATGGTCTCAGGCGACCCCCGTGAAAGGGTCGTTCGACCGCCAAAGGGGTCGTCACCCACAGGTTGAGAACCGCTGGGATAGAGTGTCTGCCTGCGGACTGAAGGGTCCTGGGTTCGATTCCAGTCAAGGGCACATGTCCCGGTTGCAGGATCGATCCCCAGTAGGGAGCGTGCAGGAGGCAGCCAGTCAATGATGCTCTCATCATTAATGTTTCTATCTCTCCCCTCTCCCTCTCTGAAATCAATAAAAAACTATTTTTAAAAAAAGCACAAAAACAAAGGAGACATGTCCACCTAGTGTTTCCTACCCTAAAACACCGAGCAGAGGTGTATTCGGATCCTCAACCAGGACAGCCACATGCCCAGTCAGCTTTCACAGCGGAGCGCATTCTCAGGTACCTGTGCGAGGCCTCCCGCGTGAATCAGGGTGACGTCAGCCATCCAGGAGCACCCGGGCACCACCAGTCCGTAAAGCGCCACCAAGAAGTAAGGGACAGAATAGAACAGGTACACCAGCATCTGTGCCAACAGAGAAACGTCATCACACACCGGCCGGCCTGGCCCGAGGAAGAGCACAGACCACAGACCCTCGCAAAGGCGAGCATGTTCATTTCCCGCTTCCCAGGCGGAACCACGTGCTCCCATCCTCCAAGAGCGAAGATAGTAAAACCTTAGGCTCCGTCACTACTTGACCTGGATCTTGGGATAAGCCGCGGGGTCCTTCAGGTAGGGCTCTTGAAACTGGGTATAAAACCGGCAGAAATCAGCTGGGCAATCCAGAGCAATCTGGGAACAGAAATGAATTCGTTATCACGATGCAGTCACAGCCCTCGCTGGTTTGGCTCAGTGGATAGAGCATCAGCCTGCAGCCTGAAGGTCCCAGGTTCGATTCCCGGTCGGGGCACATGCCCAGGTTGCAGGCTTGATCCCCAGGTAGCTGATCAATGATTCTCTCTCATCATTCATTTTTCTCTCTATCCCTGCTCCCTTCCTCTCTGAAATCAATAAAAATGTATTTTAAAAAAAGATGCAGTCACAGCTGGCTCTTCTGTTGGCTGATGAGGCCAGCTTTAGTGACAAACAGCTTTGCTCTGTAACAAAAGCTATGCGTGAGAGAAGCTCCCAGTGAAAGGGGAAGGTGCCCTGGTAGCAGAGGACTCCGAGGCGAGCAAACTGGGAGCAGGAACTGGAGCTAACGCTCTGCTCCCGGCTGCCTTTCGAGGACTCAGGTTAAGTTCCGGTCCCGCCAGCAGAGTACGCTTCTCCAGGGAAGAGCTAGCCTCCGCCCCCTGCAGGAAGGACGCTGCCTTTCCGTACCAGGTTCATCTTACTATGCTCTGCAAGATTCAGAAACAGCCGCCTCTGTCCAGTGCCTCACAGCGTGCATGGCCTTCGGGGGCCAGTGAAGAACCAGGGTTTAAGCCCGAGTTGGTTTGGCTCAATGAATAGAGCGTCGGCCTGCGGACCAAAGGGTCCCGGGTTCGATTCCGGTCAAGGGCGCGTACCTTGGTTGCAGGCTCCTCCCCGGCCCAGGCCCTGGTCGGGGCTCATGCAGGAGACAGCCAATCTACGTGTTTCTCTCACATAGATGTTTCTCTCTGTCTCTGCCTCTCTCTTCCACTCTCTCTAAAAGATCAATGGAAAAACATCCCCTCAGGTGAGGATTAACAACAACAAAAATAACCTCCTCTATCCAGTGCCTCACAGAGCGCATGGCCTTCGGGGGCCAGTGAAGAACAAGGATCAGTGGATAGAGCATCGGCCCATGGACTGAAGGTCCCGGGTTCGATTCCATCAAGGGCACGTATCTCGGTTGCAGACTCAACCCCCGTGCAATAGGCAACCAATCAATGTGTCTCTCTCACATCAATGTTTCTCTGTCTCTCCCCCTTCCCTCTTTCTAAAAATTAATGGAAAAATATCCTCGGGTGAGGATTAACATAATGAATGGATGAATGAATGAATGAATGAATGAAAAAAGGACCGTTGAAATAAAAACACAAAAACTGAAGAAAAAAAAAAGAACAAGGATTTGGAAGCAGGGTCCTCATCAGAAGCCACCTCCTGCGTCCCTCCAGCGTCCCCTCTGAGAACAGAGCAGGTTTAGTCCCAACACAGTGGACTCGAGGCCACAGAAGAGACCAAGTGTCTCTTTGGCATGTTACTGGGTCCCCTCCCACCTCCCTCAGCTGTCATCCGTCATGTCCCACCCAGACAGCACACATGAACCCAGGCCAGGGGCAGAGTCAGTGAAAGGACTCCCAACCTAACAGGCCCACCCACCAAACGTGTGCACACATGCACACACACACACACACAGGGAAGTGGGTACAGCTTTGCAAGATGACAGGCGGCGCTAATTTTGTTGCTGTCCTTTATTATTATTATTATTTCAGAGAGGAAGAGAGAGGGAGAGAGAAATATCGATGAGAGAGAATCATTGATCAGCTGCCTCCTGCACGCCCCCTATTGGGGATCCAGCCCACAACCCGGGCATGTGCCCTTGACCGGAATCAAAACCAGGACCCTTCAGTCTGCAGGCCGACACTCTAACCACTGAGCCAAACCAGCGAGGGCTTGTTGATGTCCTTTTAACTGTGGGCATTACAGCAAACTAACCAAAGGGCAGTTTCACGGCTCTGTGGTCTGAGCAAAGCCCACGACCTGGCTTTCTCCTTTTCTTCCCTCCCCTGAGTCTCTCCTAGTGGCCAGCTCTCCTCTAGGCAGTTTGCAACCACCCACATCTTAAGAGAGCTGCTCCCCCTGAACCCAGCCAGCTGACCCCAAAACAACGAACCCACTACCTCAGCTTACACTGGCCGCTCTGCATCCCAGCAGCTGTGCAACGGCAGCAGGCTATCGCCATGGAAGCTGAATATAACTGACCGAGTAACTCTGGCTGCTAAGAACTCATGAAACTGGGACATTGTGAAGGATCCTTAATCGATAAACAGCCCTAGCTGGTTTGGCTCAGTGGATAGAGCATCGGCCTGCGGACTGAAGGGTCCCAGGTTCAATTCCAGTCAAGAGCATGTGCCCGAGTTGCCGGCTCGATCCCCAGTAGGGGGCGTGCAGGAGGCAGCCGATCCATGATTCTCTCTCATCATTGATGTTCCTATCTATCTCTTTCTCTCCCTTCCTCTCTGAAATCAATAAAAATACATTTTAAAATAAATAAATAGACCTTTATTGAGCAGCTACTATGTACCAGGCCCTCTACATGTATCGGTGTTCATTATTAAATCTTCAAAACAATACCGTCAGCTAGCTCCTGTTATTTTATAAAGACGCCGAGGGTCCAAGAGGGTAAGCCTTTGTTCCAAGGCCCCACAGCTACAGATGTACTTACGTGGCAAGGATGCTAACGCCTTACTCTGAGAACCCTTCCTCAATCCCACTGCCCTACTCCTCAGAACACCTGGATGCTCTAGGCCCGTGGTCGGCAAACTGCGGCTCCTGAGCCACATGCGGCTCTTGAGCCACATGCGGCTCTTTGGCCCCTTGAGTGTGGCTCTTCCTAAGCCTTAGGAGTACCCTAATTAAGTTAATAACAATGTACCTACTTATATAGTTTAAGTTTAAAAAATTTGGCTCTCAAAAGAAATTTCAATCGTTGTACTGTTGATATTTGGCTCTGTTGACTAATGAGTTTGCCGACCACTGCCCTGGGCCACAGTGTTTATTGCAGTCTTAAGTTACCACCTGCTCCCAAGATACTTAAATCAGAAACATCAAAGGAACCAAAATAGTGAGACTACTTTTTCAGGTGCCCTTTAATAAGGGAGGGAAAATGCTTCTTTTTTTTAAGGACATTTCTTTTTTTTAAATATACTTTTATTGATTTCAGAGAGGAAGGGAGAGATAGAAACATCAATGATCAGAATCATGGATCGGCTGCCTCCTGTACACCTCCTACTGGGAATCGAGCCCACAACCCAGGCATGTGCCCTTGACGGGAATCGAACCTGGGACCTTTCAGTCTGCAGGTCGACACTCCATCCATTGAGCCAAACCAACTAGGGCGGAGGGAAGATACTTCTGGGTAGAGCTTGATCTAAGGACCAGAAGGAGGTGGCACAAAGCAGCCCAGAATGGGCCCGCCCCCTGGAGAGAGGAGGTTTGGGGTTGACCCCGGCAGGAAGCAGGCCCCACCCTCCAGGACCTAATGGGAGGAATATCTGGTCAGTGCGCTAGGAAGTCTGGTATATATGTTACTTTGATCTGTTCTGCTTACCAAGCCTCTAAACAGGCTAAATCCAGTTGCCAGGAGGAGGCAGATGACCAACAGGAAGTCAAATGGTCTTCTCAGCAGGTCCTTCGCTTGGACTTCTTGAATGACCTAAAACAGAGATTGTAACCGCTGAGCTGGTCCGGGGCCGGAGGAGACCGGAGACCCACTGAGACAAGGGTGGCGGTGGTGACGAGAGAGGCTGGAGATTCCCCATTCATAGCATAACCCCCAGCCATGTAACTTTAAAATTATATTCCCCTTCAAGTCTCAGTTTCCTCATCTGTGAAATGAGCAAATGGGGCCACATGACCTCAGAGGGCCCTTCTAGCTCTGGTTCCATATTTTTTCTTGAAATAGCTCTCTTTTGTGTGATTATAAATATAAGGCATACTCATTTCTAAAATAAACCATAAATCGCCCGAGCCGGTTTGGCTCAGGAGCTAGAGCGTCGGCCTGGAGACTGAAGAGTCCCGGGTGCAATTCCAGTCAAGAGCACCTGGATGTGCGGGCTCGATCCCCAGTGTGGGGCGTGCAGGAGGCAGCCGGTCAATGATTCTCTCTCATCATTGATATTTTTATCTCTCTCTCCCTCTCCCTTCCTCTCTGAAATCAATAAAAATATTTTTTTAAAAAATAAATTAAAATAAACCATAAACCCACCACGCTACTACTAATAGTTGCTTTATTTTTCACAAAATTAGGACTTCATGTATCGACAATTTCGCATTTGTTCTTTTGACTCTCAACATCTACCTAATTGTAAGCACTTTCTCACGTTAGTAAAATCCCTTTAAACACTTAATGTCACACGGAAGCACCGTATTTGACTTGCTGGACGTTGAGGCATGTCAACTGTTACACCTGAGGTGGCGGTGAGCTCCTTGAATACAGGGGTTTGGCAGCCAGAGCGACTGCATTACAGGGCTCCATTTGTTAAGGCTGAGAACATAGCCAGCCTGCTTTGCAGAGCGGTTCTGAATTTATGTTCCTGTCAGCACTGCATGACAATGTCTACTTCTCCCCGGCTGACTCTGTGTTTTAACTTTTTTTTTTTTTTAAATAATAACAGTCATGCATCTTATGATCACTGTTGACGCATTGGCACGGAGCCTTCAAATGCACCAGAGGGAGGACCAAGGCTGTGGGGGCTGTTTTTTTAACAACCACCTCATTCCTCAAAAGGATGTAAGGGGCGCCCCAGCGAGTTTGGCTCAGTGGATAGAGCGTCGGCCTGCGGACTGAAGGGCCCCAAGTTCGAGGCCCAGTCAGGGCACATGCCTGGGTCAATCCCCAGTAGGGGGTGTGCAGCAAGCAGCTGATCAATGATTCTCTCTCATCACTGATGTTTCTATCTCTCTCTCTCTCTCTCTCTCCCTCTCCCTGAAATCAATAAAAATATATATTTTTTAATATATTTTATTGATTTTTCACAGAGAGGAAGGGAGAGAGATAGAGAGTTAGAAACATCGATGAGAGAGAAACATCGATCAGCTGCCTCCTGCACATCCCCTACTGGGGATGTGCCCGCAACCCAGGTACATGCCCTTGACCGGAATCGAACCTGGGACCTTTCAGTCCGCAGGCCGATGCTCTATCCAGTGAGCCAAACCGGTTTCGGCAAAAAAAATATATTTTTAAAAAACTTTAAAATTTTTTTAAAAAGGATGTAAGGGGTTCCAGTTGTCCGTGTGCCAACCTCAGTCTACATGGCAGGTGTCTGGATGTGAACAAATGAAATGTTTGCAAATTCAAATGCATTTTAATAAATTCCCTTGTAAATCTTGTTGTCAAATGAATAATCATGTTCTGATTATCTCTAGTGATGCATCTTTTCATATGTCAGTTTTGCTTAAGCCTGCAGTGGTTCTCAACCTTCCTAACGCCGCGACCCTTTCATACAGTTCCTCATGTTGTGGTGACCCCCAACCATAAAATTATTTTCGTTGCTACTTCATCACTGTCATTTTGCTACTGCTATGAATCGTACTGTAAATATCTGATATGCAGGATGTATTTTCATTGTTCGCGACCCACAGGTTGAGAACCGCTGGCTTAAGGGATCTTAAGGATCTATAAAAGGAAGAGAAATTTAGGGAGATGTCACTAGCTTAGAAATAAACATCTTAACAGAGTCTCTGCCCGGCGAGTACTGTTGCATCTGGACACCTGGCTGGGAATAAGGGAGCTGTCTCAGAAGGCGTCCTGTAGCCCTAGCCAGTTTGGCTCAGTGGATAGAGCGTCAGCCTGCATACTGAAGGCTCCTGGGTTCGATTCCGGTCAAGGGCACGCACCTCGGTTGCAGGCTCTTGGCCCTGGTCAGGGGCATGTGGGAGGCAACCCATCAATGTGTCTCTTCCACATCAGTGTTTCTCTCTGTCTCTCCCTCTCCCTTCCACTCTCCCTAAAAATCAATCAATAGGGAAAAATATCCTCAAGTGAGGATTAAAGAAAGAAAAAGAAGGCGTCCTGTAGCTGGCATCCATGTGCCTGGATCTCTTAGTAATTGGACCCTATGGCTGTGTGTGCTACCTCGAACGCAGTATCCCTCCAGCCTCCCCTCAGGGCCGTAAAGGCACAGGTACCTCTGAAGAGATGCCCAGGTGCTCAGACTCCAGGCCACAGACAGCCCCAGAACTAACCCGACTCAGCACACACCCAGAATGTGAGAGGAGCAGCCCAGGGGACCACTGGCCCCGGAAGCAGGCGCCGTCGGACAGCCTTGGCCACCAGAGCTAAGGCGTGACAGACACTGCAGAACCGACACAGTCACGCCAATTGATCGCGGTCCCCAAAAGCTCCAGTCCCCGGAGGCGCACGGCTCAGTGGCCCGTGGATGCGGGTGCACCCTGCCAGCGTGCAGACAGGTCACATGTGACTTAATAAAAATCACCTTGGACGGGTAATGACAATATTCCGTCGGCTGGTTATAGATTCTGAAGCCGGCCCAGACAGGAAGACACGTGTACGGTATGCTTAAGATGAAAGCAGGGCAAACGCGTGTTCCGAACTTCCCTATTGAAAAGAGAGAAAGGGGAAGCCAGAAGGTTACCAAAAGCATCTAGAAACACAAGTAACGTTTACGATACCTCCTATCTCCAGCCACCTAAAATTTCGCTATAAACCAGACAATATTTTTAACCAGAAAAACCAGATCAACTCAAAACTTAGGTGTTTAGCAGGTTATGTCCCAGCTACAGTTTTATTTTGTAAAATATTTTTATTAATTTCAGAGAGGAAGGGAAGGGGAGAGACAGAGAGAGAGAGAGAGAGAGAAACTCAATGATGAAAGAGAATCATTGATCAGCTGCCTCCTGCACGCCCCCTACTGGGGATGGAGCCCACAACCCGGGCATGTGCCCTTGACCGGAATTGAACCTGGGACTCTTCAGTCCGCAGGCTGATGCTCTATCCACTGCCGCCTACAGTATTTTTAAGGTATATGTGGAACATCCTGATTTCTCGCATGCATAAATAACCTCATTTACATTAGCCTTAAAGAGTATTTCATTTTCAAGGACACCTATTGAGTTCCCACAGTGTGGCAGAGTTATATACAGGGCAGGGGAAAAGTAGGTTTACAGGGGTTTTTTTTGTATGGAAAATAACACAATAATTAATAAATAATAATACAAGAATAGACTCTGTTTCATGTACTCACAGCTATCAACTACTTCTGCCCCACCCTGCACACCGCAAAAGTTGTAAGAAGTATTTGCACACTGCATGTAGCCACAAACACAATACTTAACCCCTCCAGACCGCTCTCAAAGTCAGGCATCACTGATAGTAAATTGCTTTGTTGTGCCCTAGCTGGTTTGGCTCAGTGGGTTGACTGTTGGCCTGCAGACTGAAGGGTCCCTGTTTTGATTCCGGTCAAGAGCACATGCATGGGTTGTGGGCTCGATTCCCAGTAGGGGGTGTGCAGGAGGCAGCCAATCAATGATTCTCTCTCATTATTGATGTTTCTCTCTCTCTCCCTCTCCCTTCCTCTCTGAACTCAATAAAAATATTTTTTTTATTTTTTTTAAATATATTTTATTGATTTTACAGAGAGGAAGGGAGAGAGAGATAGAGAGTTAGAAACATCGATGAGAGAGAAACATCGATCAGCTGCCTCCTGCACACCTCCCACTGGGGATGTGCCCACAACCAAGGTACATGCCCTTGACCAGAATCGAACCTGGGACCTTTCAGTCCACAGGCCGACACTCTATCCACTGAGCCAAACCGGTTACGGCAAAAAATATATTTTTTAAAAATTGCCCTAGCCAGTTTGGCTCAGTGGATAGAGTGTCGGCCTGGGGACTGAAGAGTCCCGGGCTCAATTCCAGTCAAGGGCACATGCCCAGCCCTGACCGGTTTGGCTCAGTGAATAGAGCATCAGCCTGGGGACTGAAGGGTCACAGGTTCAATTCCAGTCAAGGGCATGTACCTTGGTTTTGGGCACATCCCCAGTAGGGGGTATGCAAGAGGCAGCTGATCGATGTTTCCCTCTCATCGATGTTTCTAACTCTCTATCCCTCTCCCTTCCTCTATGTAAAAAAAAAAAAAAAAAAATCAATAAAATATATTTTTTTAAAAAAAAAGGGCACATGCCCAGGTTTCGGATTCAATCCCTAGTGGGTGGGTGAGCAAGAGGCAGCCAATCAATGATTCTCTCTCATCATTGATGTTTCTATCTCTCCCATTCCCTTCCTCTCTGAAATCAATAAAAATATATTTTTTAAATTGCCTCATTGTTCAATGTACATTTCTGAAAACTGCTCAAAAGCATTTTTCAAGGTAAGATTAAGGCGCGGGGGTGGGGGGGAGTAATTCCACAAAACAGCTTTTTGGTGAGCTCGGAATGTCTTGGTGCTGTGACAACCAAAACAGCATCTCTCTTTAAAAACAATCCCCGTTGTTTCAGAAAAGGAAAGTGAATTTCAAGATCAAGTTTCTTACCTACAATGTTTCCTGGCACAAAAACAATCATGCTCATCATAATCGATCCGACCCAGTACAGCCCAATGTTCCTGTAACTTTCCCTGCAACGGAAAGACATTGGCTTAGCATGCCATCTGCCGAAGTGTTACCTTCATCCTCACTAACAAAGTACCTGGATGGAAACCTCCTGGAGAGTAATAACCCAGACACAGGGAACCCTGGTGCTCACCCTCCATTTCCTCGTGTGACAAACCACAGAACCTTCTCTGTACCTTTTTCTTACTTCATTTTGGGTTTGTTTGTTTTTGGGTTTTTTTGCTAATCCTCACCCAAGGATATTTTTCCATTGATTTTAGAGAGAGTGGAAGGGAAGGGGAGAGACAGAGAGAAAGAAACATCGATGTGAAAGAGACACATCGATTGGTTGCCTTCCTGCGCACACCCACACCAGGGCCCGGGGCCAGGTAACCCGCAACCAAGGTATGTGCCCTTGACTGGAATCGAACCCGGGACCCTTCAGTCTGAGGGCCGACACTCTATCCACTGAGCCAAACCGGCCAGGGCTCTGTCCTTTTGAATAGGAACTACACTGCTACCCTAACCTGTAGACCACAACGCCCTCGTCACTGCGAAAAGAGGCCTGCGTTTCACTCTCAGGTACGAAACGGAAAAGGAGGCTCAAAAAAGGACGGAAAATGGGTCCCCTTTCCAAACCATTGGAAGTACGAGTAATGGGTGTGAAGTGGACTTTCCCTGGTGTCACAGAATTTTGGCCAAAGCCCCTGAAGGTAAAGATAAGAAGTAGCCGGTGTAGCTCAGTGGTGGAGCATCAGCCCAGGAACCAGGAGGTCGCCGGTTTGATTCCCGGTCAGGGCACATGCCGGGTTGTGGGCTCAATTCCCATGGGGATACGTGCAGGAGGCAGCCCATCGATGATGCTCCTCTCTCATCGATATTTCTATCTCTCTATCCCTCACCCTTCCTCTCTCTCTAAAAATCAATTAAAAATATATTTTTAAAAAGTGATATGTACCCCTAATCTTCTTAATAGGCGATGCTGACAAACAGATCTTTCAACTGATATCCCCATAACCCACCTCCATAAGGGGCTCCGAGACACTGCAAAGGAGAGTCTTACCCGGGACAGAGGGGTTCCCTTCTGAACTGTGTGCTTCCTGCCCCGCCCCCACCCCCACCCACCCCCGCACCAGCCAAACCCATAGGTCCCTCCAGGCAGGTCCATTCAGTGACTGGGACTGTCAATAGAACAGGCAAGAGCCCTCTCCCCCCATGGGCGCTAACAGAGCTGCAGAAACTCTGGCGCACTCCCGACAGCGTCCACGCAGAGCCCAGGCATCCTCAGAAATACGGGACGTGTTCCCTAGAGCTTGGGAAGGGGAGGCTGGTGCCTAGAAAAGTCCAGAAACTAGCTGGAGCTGTCCTTCAGTTCACAATTTGGGGAAGGGAGGGGGGCGCGAGCACAGAGCATGCATATGGTCCAGTTGAGCTTCAGCCTTGTACAGGCAAGAGAAGAATGTATGGCCTTAGCCAATGTGGCTCAGTGGGTAGAGCATCGGCCTGCGGACTGAAGGGTCCTGGGTTTGATTCCGGTCAAGGGCACATGCCCAGGTTGCAGGTTCGATTCCCAGTAGAGGACGTGCAGGAGGCAGCCAATCAGTGATTCTCATCATTGATGTTTCTCTCTCTCCCTCTTCCTTCCTCTCTGAAATCAATAAAAAAAAAATGTGTTGGGGCTTAAATTCCTGAAAAACAGTGTTCTCATAAGAGAACAAAATCAATCAGGAAGTTAAGGGTCTGCCGGAGGTCCGAGGGGTAACCCAGAGAGCCAGGTGCAAAGGGCCGGGGAGCGCAGAACGCCGGGTCTGACTCATCTCCAAGGAGCAGCCTTCAGCCTGGGGACACCTGTCCGTCCACTCGCCTCTGTGTTCCCCTTACCTACCCGCGCATCGGTCGCTAAGGCGGCAGAGGCACACCCCCCGGCGCAGTGACTTACTCCCATGCGATGGCCGCCACCATCACCAGGTACATCAGGTAATGGGCGGAGCCGTCCCAGTAGCAGACCATGTGCCCATACGCCGTGTTCAGATACGGTTCACCCTGAGGGAAGCATGGAGAGGGGGTCCGCTTTACATGGGGCTCAGACACCACGCAGAACACCAGGCCTGCACCTCGCGTAAAACACAATAGAACTGATGTGTGCAAGTCTGCTCAAATGAAACTACGCTGCATCTCATAAAGTTACGAAATCGGCAGGAAGGGGAAAGTACAACTTTAGCCTTAGCCGGTTTGGCTCAGTGGATAGGCCATCGGCCTGTGGGCTGAAAGGTCCCGGGTTCGATTCCAGTCAAGGGCGTTTACCTCGTTTGCAGGATCCTCCCTGGCCCGGTTGGGGCTCATGCAGGAGGCAACCAATAGGTAACCAATTGATGTGTTTCTCTCACATCAATGTTTCTGTCTGTCTTTTCCTCTTTCTTCCACTCTCCCTAAAAATCAATGGGAAAATATCCTTGGGTGAGGATTAAAAAATAGTAAGTAGCCCGAACCGGTTTGGCTCAGTGGATAGAGCATTGGCCTGCAGACTCAAGGGTCCCAGGTTCAATTCCGGTCAAGGGCATGTACCTTGGTTGTGGGCACAATCCCAGTAGGGAGTGTGCAGAAGGCAGCTGATTGATGTTTCTCTCTCATCAATGTTTCTAACTCTCTATCCCTCTCCCTTCCTCTCTGTAAAAAAAAATCAATAAAATATATTAAAATAATAATAATAATAAGTAAATAAATAATAAAAAGCCATATCCTTGGATGAGGATTTTTTTAAAATGCTTACTGTCGCCCGGCTGGCGTGGCTCAGTGATTAAGCATCGACCTATGAACTTGGTGTATGGGATGATGATTATCTCTCACCATTGATGTACTTTATACGGGTAAGACTAACTTGGGCTTTCAGATGTAGTGATATTTTAATAGTATTACACAAATTCTCAATTCATTTAAAGTTCGTCTTTTCCATTAAATGTAAGTGAAGGAGGCTGGGTGGGTGGGTGGCTGGCCCTGGGGCTTAAGGCTCAGAACCACGAAGCGGGGCCATACCTCTCGCAGGTAGTGCGTCATGAACCCGTCGATGACTCCGTCCTGCTCCAGGCCTATGATGAGGTTCACCACGCTGGTAAAGCCGAACACGGCGTACACTGGGGAGAGAGCAGCGGTGTACACGGAGCAGCCCGGAGACGATCCACCAGCAACAACAGACCGTTTTAATGTTTTCCAGAAGGACGGGCCAACAGGACTTACCTCCGGCACACGCAGCGGGATCTCCGCCCGTGTCGTGGGTCTGACATCGCTGCCCACGTGCGCTCACCGAGGGGACACCCGCCAGAGGGTAAGAATGACAAACTCAGCCCCTAACTCTGTCGCCTCCTCCACTCCCTACCAGCAGATGCCCAGGCCACACCGGCACCACCTGGACAAACCCTGTAACCCGTGGCCACAGCGTAGAGGTGACCGCCAGGTTTAAAGTAATGACTTAGAAGAGTTAATTACCAAACAGGCCAACTCCCCATGTGTCTAGCGCAGTGGTCGGCAAACTGCGGCTCGGCAAACAGCGGCTCGAGAGGCACATGTGGCTCTTTGGCCCCTTGAGTGTGGCTCTTCCACAAAATAACGACTTCTGCGCATGGGCCATGAAGTTTCAATTGCACTGTACATGCGCGCCCGTACAGTGGAAGAGCCACACTCAAGGGGACAAAGAGCCGCATGTGCCTTGCAAGCCGCGGTTTGTCGACCAAGGGTCTAGCTAGCGTGTCTGCCCGACACCGCACTGGAGATCTAGAGATGGACAGTGGCTTATGTGCAAGGGACAGTGGCTTTAAGAGGACAGGGCAGTGCCCTGGTGTGGCTCAGTGGTTGGGCATCGACCTATGAACCAGGAGGTCACGGTTCGATTCCCGATCAGGGCACATGCCCAGGTTGCGGGCTCGATCCCAAGTGTGGGGTGTGCAGGAAGCAGCCGATGAATGATTCTCTCCCATCATTGATGTTTCTATCTCTCTCTCCCTCTCCCTTCCTCTCTGAAATCAATAATATATATATATATATATATATATATTTTTTTTTAAAGGCACACCCTGGGGAGCTGCTGGCCCAAGAGCAGGGAGACCCATGGGACAGCCCTGAGTCCCACCCACAGCCTGAAGCAGAGCCACCCAACCAACCTGCAGACCCACGAACAAGGAAAAGAAACATTTATAGCCACAGCAAGGAAACAACCTAAATGTCGGGCAACAGAGGACTGGACCATGTGTGTATTTATATTATATACTGGAAACGGATATTCTTGCCCTGGCTGGTTTGGCTCAGTGGATAGAACGGCGGCCTGTGGACCAAAGGGTCCCGGGTTCGATTCCGGCCAAGGGCACTATCTCATTCGCAGGCTCCTCTCCGGCCCGGGGCCCTGGTCAGGGCTTGTGCAGGAGGTAACCAATCGATGTGTTTCTCTCACATCGATATTTCTCTGTCTTTCCCTCTCTTCCACTCTCTCTAAAAATCAAGGGAAAAATATCCTCAAGTGAGGCTTAAAAAAGAAAAAAAAAACATTAAAAAAAAAAAACACCTGATATTCTTTGGCCATATAAATGAAGGAAGCCCTAACCGGTTTGGCTCAGTGGATAGAGCGTCAGCCTGTGGACTGAAAGGTCCCAGATTCGATTCCGGTCAAGGGCATGTACCTTGGTTGCGGGCACATCCCCAGTAGGGAGTGTGCAGGAGGCAGCTGATTGATGTTTCTCTCTCATCGATGTCTCTATCCCTCTCCCTTCCTCTCTGTAGAAAATCAATAAAATATATATATTTTTTTAAATGAAGGAAATCCTGCCATTTCCAACACCATGGATGGGATCCAGGCGGAAGCACACCCTCCTCTCCTTTCCCCTCATCTCCATCGCGCTCTGACCTCCAATGGGCACTGGGTACCAGCTGGTTGCTGGGCTTCCCGCTGGGAGAGGGTGGGTCACAGCCTGGGGGGGTAGCTTGGAGGAGAGGCCATGCCACCCTGAAATACTCCTCCACTTCCTGCCACTTTACCACGGGTTCAGCGTATTCACAGCCACGGAGGGACAGTGTCGGAGGCCACCCTGCTGAGCTGTTCAGTGGACACAGCAGCTCCCCTGCCGGGGGGCAGGGGGGTGGGGGGGAGGGGGGCAGACGTACCATAGAACAGCGGGTCCCGGGGTGGTTTTCTTTTGACGAGGATTCGAGCCAACAGGGCCACCAGGAGCAGGATGAGGGCAGCAACCCCTACAATTGTCCAGAAGCTGCAAGGACCAGAACAGGGAGGTGGTCACTTAGCAAAATAAACACGCTGGTGCTGGGAATTTCCTGGCTGTTGAATACAGCCGCTCCCAGCCCTGCCTCTGCCCGCGGCCCAAGCGCTGTGGTGTGAGTGACGTTTCTTTGCAGCTCCGTGGCCCCTCTTGCCCCGCCCCCGTGAGACTTAGGGGGACCAGAGCCACCAGCTCCTCATTCTCTTGTCAGCCACCCCCTCTGCACAGGGGATGTGTCCCAGCAGCTGCTGCCTCTGCTCCTCCAGCCCCTATCCCCTCAGTGGCTGACGGGCTGCCTCTCTCAGGGCCAGCGGGAAACCCTGGGACCGCGCCCCAGGAGCCACGTGGAGTCACAGTTATGCACACCTTCCGGAGGACAAGGACGAAGAGCCACAGGCCATGTGTATAATCAAAGGTACCAGAGGACCATGGCCGGTGTGGCTCAGTGGCTAGAGCTTCACCCTACAGACTGAAGGGTCCCAGGTTCGATTCCCGGTCAGGGCACATGCCCGGGTTGCAGGCTTGATCCCCAGTAGGGGGCGTGCAGGAGGCAGCTGATGAATGAGTCATTATCGATGTTTCTATCTCTCCATCCCTCTCCCTTCCTCTCTGAAATCAATAAAAATATACTTTTAAAGACAATAATAATAAAATAAATAAAAACCAATGGAAAAATAGCCTCAGGTGAGGACTAACAAAAAAATTAACAAATAAAAATAAAGACATACGGTGGAAAAATATATATATTCTGCACCCCTTACGTGCCAGGCACTGTGGATGAACAGGAGAGGCCCTGTCTTCCTGGGGACCCATCTCAATGGACTCTGAGCCCTCCCACCCCGGAGGTCACCGAGGGTCCCACCGAGACACTCTCCCCCTCACACCTCTGGGACCAGCAGGGTTTCCAGTTCCACAAGAAGCACAGCCTGACCCACTCCAGTGCCTGCCACACCAGAGCCTCAACAGCCCTAGAGGCAGCCAAAAGCACCGCTGCTGCCCGGCCGGCGTGGCTCAATGGTTGAGCGTCGACCTATAAACCCGGAGGTCCCAGGTTCGATTCCCGGTCAGGGCACATGCCCGGGTTGCGGGCTCCATTCCCAGTAGGGGGCGTGCAATAGGCAGCCAATCAATGATCCTCTCCCATCATTGATGCTTCTGTCTCTCTCTCTCCCTCTAACTCTCTGAAACCAATAAAAATATATTTTTTTAAGTCAAAAACACAAAAGCACCGTTTCTCAGATGAGATCTCTCCAGACCCCTCAACGTGCAGACTTTGGATAAACTTCGCCGTATGGCCCTGGGACCCCTGGGAAGTACCCTTCTCAGTCACAGGCCCCACAGCCCACGGACGCCTCCTAGGAACTGAGGGACAAACTCCTGCTGAGGTTCGCTCCATGCACCTGCCCTGGGATGTGAGCCAGGCACCACTCAGAAACCTGCCCCCAACGTCACGGTTGGAAAGCCACCCATCCAGCCTGCAGGGAGACGGGTCCCAAGGAGATGGGCCACAGGTGCAGGGAGCCATCTCCCCAGCACAGAGGAAGGGAGTGGGCTCTGGGTATCAGATATCCCCTAGACTTGCAGAAGCAGAATGCTTCAGAGGAGGGGCATGGGAATATACACATTTTTTTCAAGATACCTGGATAAGGGTGATGCTGAAAGTCTGCCTGAGGACCCCTGTTAAGGTGTAAAAATTGATGAATGGATGAGGGAAGGAATGAGAGGGACAGGAAGCGAGGAAAGAGATGCGGATGAATAGATGGATGGTGGATGGATGATGGAGAATGGATGGGGGATGGGGGATGGACATATGGATGGATAATGGGTGATGGATGGTAGGTGATGAATGAATGGATAGATGGTGGGTCAATGGAAGGATAGATGTTTGATGGATGAACAGATGGATGGATGGATGGGTGGATGGGTGAATGGAAGGATAGATGATGGGTGGATGGATGGATGGTGGATGGATGAAAGGATGATGGATGGATGATGAATGGATGGTGGATAGATGATGAATGGATAAATGGATGATGAATGGATGGATGGATGGATGGATGATGGATGGATGGTGGGTGGATGGAAGGATGACACAATTTATGATAAGAATGAATATGACTGTGGTGTCCAGGTAGGAGACTGAAATAGGAACTTTCTAGTGGTGAACATCAGCGGATGCTCCAGGCTCCTCCTGTGGGAATGAGCTGCCGATGGAGGAGACTGTGGGACCGGAAGCTGATGTAGATCTGGAACGGGACGCTGAGCTGAAGCATCCGTGAAGAGGGCAATGGTTTGGTGCACTACGTAAGCCGACGGGCATATTACTCCCAGCCTGAGGCGGGCGGTGGCCAGGGGATACCCCCATCCCTGCTGCTACCGAGGACCCAGCTGACAGTGGCACCGTCGCACAGCTGGCAGGTTGGCGACCTTCGGGTGCACAGAGGGCAGTGTAAACTGGTGCACCGCACCCTCTAGAGGAGCAGAGATGGAAGAGAAACTGGGGCAGCACACCATCTGTGACTCCCGGGACAGCCACGTGCAGGGCCACTCAGAACAGGGAGAGATGGGCCCATAAGAACTGGAGGGTGGGGGGCAGGGGGAGGGCTTTGACAAACCCAAGGGTGGAAAAGTTCTTGGTCTTGGGATGGGGGTGGGGAGTGGGCAGAGGCTACAGACATCCTTCTGAGAACAGGAGAACAGACACCTACTGAGAGGGGATGTGTATGCGTGAGTATGAGCAGAGTGTGTGTGTGTGTGTGTGTGTGTGTATGTGTGTGTGTGTGTGTGTGTCTCAGAGACAGAGACAAAGACAGACAGAGAGCCCATCCCTTTTCTGGCTCCTCAGCCTAATCTGCTTTTTCTGTTTGTCAGGTTTTCGTAAAAGGTCTGGTGGGAAGCCCTAGCTGGTTTGGCTTAGTGGATAGAGTCGGCTTGCAGACCGAAGGGTCCCGGGTTCAATTCCGGTCAAGGACACATGCCCGGATTTCAGGCTCGATCCCCAGTAGAGGGCATGCGGGAGGCAGCCAATCAATGATTCTCTCTCATCATTGATGTTTCTATCTCTCTCTCCCTCCCCCTTCCTCTCTGAAATCAATAAAAATATACTTTTTTTTAAAAAAAAAAAAAGGTCTGCCCTAACCAGTTTGGCTCAGTGGATAGAGCGTCGGCCTGCAGACTGAAGGGTCCCAGGTTCGATTCCAGTCAAGGGCATGTACCTTGGTTGCGGGCACATCCCCAGTAGGGGGTGTGCAGGAGGCAGCTGATCGATGTTTCTCTCTCATCGATGTTTCTAACTCTCTATCCTTCTCCTTTCCTCTCTGTAAAAAATCAATAAAATATATATATATTTTCTAAAAAGGTCTGGTAGAAGGAATTAGCTTCAACTAATTCCAACTTATCTGCCTGCCTACTACGCACAAGGCGCTGTGCCACACAGAACATACGAAGGTGATCTCTGGCTGGACAGGAAAGTTCTGAGGTGCAATCCGGTGGGGGGTTGGGGCGGGCTTGGAGGAGGGAAAGATCCCATCGGCTTGGAGGGAGTGTCAGGAAAAGGAAGAGGTGGTATTTCACTCTGGGGACTGAAAAAAGTCCAGCTGTGGCTCCAACAGTCAGGGACAGGGGGGAAGGGAGATCAGCATGCACCGTGGAAAAGAGGCAGGACAGTCCTAGTGGATAGAGCATCGGCCTGTGGACTCAAGGGTCCCAGGTTCGTATCCGGTCAAGGGCACATGCCGGGCTTTGGGCTCGATCCCCAGGAAGGGTTACACAGGAGGCAGCCGATCAATGATTCTCTCATCATTGATGTTTCTATATATCTCTCTCTCCTCCTCCCTTCCTCTCTGAAATTAATAAAATATATTTTTTTAAAAGAGGCAGGACAGTTAAGAGATGCCCAAGGGTCACAGAGCAGTCCAGTGTGGCTGCAGCACTCGCATGAGGGGCTGTGCTGGGGGCAGCACACTCAGGCAGGGAAGCCCTGAAAGGAGGCTCTGCTGTGGTCCAGTTCAGAGAGGACCAGTCCCAGGGGGAACGGGAAGGAGGGAACAGATGCTAGCACAGCCCCAGGACTTATGGCGGGGAGCGGGGGGGGGGGGGGGGGGGGGAGGGGGCGGGGGGGGACGTCCGGCCTGCAGGCCATGTAAGGCTCAAGAAATCATTTGATCTGGTCCTGCCAAGGCATTAGGGGTGAGTTAATTAAATGTTTGACTAAATATAGCAGGCTAATTTTTTTAATCCTCACCTGAGGATATTTTTCCATTGATTTCAGAGAGAGTGGGAGAGAGAGGGAAAGAAACATCGATGTGAGAGAAACACATCGATTGGTTGCCCCCTGCACACACCCCGTCCAGGGTCCGGGCTGGGGAGGAGCCTGCAACCCAGGTACATGCCATTGACCAGAATCAAACCCGGGACCCTTTGGTCCGCAGGCTGACGTTCTACCCACTGAGCCAAACTGGCTAAGGCTAGCAGGCTAATTTTTAAGTTGCTAACTTTGTATGGCCCATGAATGATGTTACAAATATCCAAATGGCCCTTGGCAGAAAAAAGGTTCCCCACCCCTGACTTCCGGGGAAGGGGACAGAGGGAAGGAGGGAGTGGAGGAAGAAGAGGGAGGGGTCCAAGGCCACTGGGATTGTAACCTGCAGGCGGATGGGAAGAATGGATGGAACCAATTATTCAACCGCAGGGCTCAGCAGTGTGCTCAATGATACCTGTTCTCAGTAAATGCCATCACTGTCCGCCCAACGGCTCAGGCCAAAACCTCAGGGTCATCCTCAAATCCTCTCCTCCCCACACAACCCTTCAGTAAGCTAAGCGACTCTCCCTGCAAAACATCCCCGCCACCAGCTACCTCCCTCTCCCTGCACTGCTCCGTTCCCCTACCTGGAAGGCTCTGTCCCCAGATGTTCCCGTGGCCACCTCCTGCCGCTCAAGGGTCACCTCCTCCAAGAAGCCTTCCCTGACTACCAGTTCCCTTCCCGGTCACTCTCTCGTGTTGCCCCATTTCATTTGTTGTCTGTCTCCACACACACCTCCCCAGGCGTTTCTGGCTTGTTCGTAGCTATATCCCCAACACTTACAACGGTGCCAAGTATACAGTAGATGCTCAATAAGTATTTGTTGAATTGCTTTAAATGCCACTTTAGGAGTGCAGGGTCCCCCAAGAGCTATAGTCACAGACACGTGACATTCCCTGCGCAGAGTTGCGTGTTCCAGGAGATGTGCCCCGAGACGGGGTCAGCCCAAGGGCAGCCACTGCCCGTGCCTGGGGACCGCTCCGGATGGATGGGTGCCAACTGGGCACGGGAGGCAGCAAGTGGTGGCCTGAGCCGCAACAGAGGAGGAAGTCACGGCCCTGTGGGCAGACACTTCTCCGCAGCCTGAAGGACCGGAGAGGGTTTGCAGCCTATAGTCTGATGCAATTTCCTTAGCACCAACTGCTGTCGGCAACATAACAGGTTACTTCCTCCACCCGCAAGCAAGGAACATCGGCAGGCACGGAGCCTGGCATCTTTCCCATCGCCTGCCGGGCAGGCCTGCAGCTGCTGCTGGGTCACTTATCCAGGGATCTGAGGACCAAGGGGCAGATCTCTGAACCAAACCCACCTGGGGCCACCTTTGGCCCCACCCATTTCCTTAGCAGCCAGGCACAGCCCCTCCCTACCCTCCCCCTCCCTGCTCCCCATCCCACCCGGGTCTCTGTGGGACCTGCCAATAGAATGCAAGTGTCCATTGGACAGACCAGAACACTGAGGCCAGGCCACACCCTCGGTGCCCAAGTCGGGCCTGGAACCCAGGTCTTCTCCCTCGGCTCAGGGCTAGCTCTGCTAGTCCTTCTGAACAGTTCCTAGAATTAATAAGACATGAGAAGTATGTGTGTGTCCATACATGGTAACATTCCTGGGAAACGCGCACCGAGCAAGGCAGGCGCGCAGCTAGCACGCTGGGCACTTCGCCTGGTGCCCTCCCGCCTCCACCCCTGCCCTGAGCTCCTCAAGGGCAGGGGCACTGCCTCCCTGACCACTGTCCCCGGGGACCTGGCACTGCGCGGGTCCCCAGCACTTGGCCCGGGATTGCGCCAAATGGCAAGGATGCCAGCCTGAGCCAGGACCCTGGTCGGTATCGCCCGGGCGCCTCCTTTCCCCTCCGCACCCCTCCTCGCTCTCCCCTTCCCTGTCCAGACTGGAGGTCTGGAGGCCAGCGACCCATGACCCCATCTGAAAAGTTGCCGCGCTCCAGCCGCACATCCTCCAGCCCCACCCCCGTGCGCCCACTCACTGGTGCTGGGCCGCCAGGTGGTTGAAGACATAGGTGACCGGGATGGCCGAGAGGGACAGCACGAAGACCCCGGTGGCCGCAGTCGCACTCATCGCCGCCACCCGCCGCTCGCCCTTCACCACATTTCGCGCGGCCGCTCCGCCCCTGCTTCCGGCGGGAGCCCTCCGAGCGCCCAGCGACCTGCCCCGCGATCACAGCGCCCCCTCCGCCCGCCCGCTCCGCTCGGTGCGCAGGGCGGACGCGCAGACCCAGGTGGCGCCCTCGCGGTCCTCCAGCCCAGGGACCGGGGCTCGGACGAGAGCGCCAGGCCCGCCGAGGGGCGGCGACAGCGTCCTGCCCGGGGACAGGTGCCCGCGGGGCACGTGCGCTCTGCGGGGAGGCGCGGCGCCGCCTGGAGTCTGGCTGCTGAGAGGCGCACCAGCCGGGGGCGGGGCCAGAACTGGGGCGGGGCCAGAACTGGGGCGGGGCCCGTGCGGGGCGGGCCCACAGAGCATCCACTTGGGGAACCCTCGCCCAGAGTCAGGAAGGGACTGATGATCCCGAAACCTGGGAACCTCTCCACGGAGCAGCCATCCGCGGGCAGCAAGCACAGCTCCTGCATAGAGTCCTAATTCCGTTTTATTTTAATTTTATTTTTTTAAAATATATTGTATTGATTTTTTACAGAGAGGAAGGGGGAGGGATAGAGAGTTAGAAACAACCATGAGAGAGAAACATCGATCAGCTGCCTCCTACACACTCCCTACAGGAGATGTGCCCGCAACCAAGGTACATGCCCTTGACCGGAATCGAACCTGGGACCCTTCAGTCCGCAGGCCTATGCTCTATCCACTGAGCCAAACCGGTTAGGGCTTTTTTTTTTTTTAAGATTTCAGAGGAAGGGAGAGAGAGAGAAGATAGAAACATCTATGATAAGAGAGAATCATTGATTGGCTGCCTCCTGTAGGCCCCCCCCATCCCGCCCCCCCGGGACTGAGCCCAAAACCTGGGCATGTGCCCTTGACAGGAATCGAACCTGGTACCTTTGGACCCGCAGATTGCCGCTCTATCCACTAAGCCAAACCATCTAGGGCCCAATCCCGTTTTAAACCCTGGGTGCTCACTCCCTGGCTGTTGACCTCTGTCAAGTTACTTCAGGTCTCCGTGTCTTTTCCTTTCTCTGTCAAATGGGGATGACCCAGGTCAGTGTGATTGTGGATTCACGAGTCAAAGCACTTACCCTGCACCACTCACTCTCCTGTCGCCTGCAATTCCCAGTTTGGGAGTTGAAAGTGATTGAAGGGGAGCAATGCTTTGACTTAAAAGATTCAAGTGCGAGTTGCCCAGCCGCATAGCTCAGTGGTTGAGCTTCGACCTATGAACCAGGAGGTCACGGTTCGATTCCCAGGCAGGGCACATGCCCTGTGGCATCCAGAGAGGCCCTGGCTGCACATCTAGATTTGGGGACCATCTGCCTCAAGATGAGGCTCAATGTCAAAGAAACGAATTCAATGTCCCAGGAAGAGGGCAGAGTCAGAGAGAATGGTCAAGGGACACCCACCTGAGAGGGGTTGGTCAGCATTGCCACCCGCAGAGCAGCCCATGGGCCTGTGAACTCAGTGGCAGAAGCATCCAACATCCCACCCCTGAGAGCTGCTCCCTCAGAGGCTGCAAGGGACCACAGCAACGCGCTGAAGTACTGGGGCACACACATGGGAGATTACCTTATTTTGTTGACAACAGCTTCTATTAACTGTTGAAAATACGAGTGGTCAGCATACTTTAGAGTTGAGAAGACTGATTGACATGGGCCCTCCCAGGGTTCTGGGGAGCTCACAAATTCAGTGAATAGGACCACGTTCTGCCACAGTCCAGTACTCGGCAGATTATAAAGGAATTCTAGTCCCAGCTGTTTTGGCTCAGTGGATAGATAGAGCATCGGCCTGTGGACCGAAGGGTCCATGTTTCGATTCCGATCAAGGGCATGTACCTTGGTTGCAGGCTTCTCCCAGCCTGGACCTGGTCGGGGGAGTGCAGGAGGCAGACAATACAGTGGGGCCTTGACTTACGAGTTTAATTCGTTCCGTGACGGAGCTCGTAACTCAAATTACTCGTATGTCAAATCACAAAGTGAACGAGTGAGACACGTGATGCTGGGCTGATGTTGTGGCGTTCACTGTGACGTTCGCTGCGCCAACTAGCGGTGGAGTATCTGAAGCTGGCTCTTAACCCGAATTTTAGCTCACAACTCAAAGCAAAAAATAGGCCGAGAGACGGCTTATCTCGAAAAACTCGTTAGTCGGGACACTCTTAAGTCAAGGCCCCACTGTATATGTGTTTCTCTCACATGGATGTTTCTCTCTCACTCTCTCTCTCTCTCTCTCTCTCTCTCCTGCTCTCTAAAAAACAAACCAAAATCAATGAAAAAATATCCTCGGGTGAGGATAAATAAATAAATAACAAAGTAATTCCACCGACATTATCTCCTTTGATCCTCACAGCAGCTCCCTGTGGATGAAGAAATGGGAGCTCAAAGAAATGAGAGCATTTGCCCAATGTCAAAGGGCTAAGAAAAGAAAGAGGGTGAATTTGAATTCAGGTTTTCTGATGTTAAGTCACTCTACCCCGGATGCCACAGCCAACCAGCAGTAAAGCACCATGTTGGGCAGTGTAGAAATGGTGGGTGGACACACTGCAGAGCTGGCCGGGTGACTCACTCATTGCCCAGGAGGCTGAGGCCTCTCTGGAGTTCTGCTCTGTACAGATCAGTAATTACTAAGTTCCTACTCGCTTGAAAAGGGTTGAATATGACTGAAAATACAAGGCATTTAGCTCTAGCTGGTTTGGCTCCATGGATAGAACATCAGCTCATGGATTGAAGGGTCCCAGGTCCCGGGTTCAATTCCAGTCAAGGGCACCACCTTGTTGTAAGTTCCCCAGCCCTGGTCAGGGTACGTGCAGGAGGCAACCCATCGATGTATCTCTCTCACATCGATGTTTCTCTCTGTCTCTCCCTCCCTCCCTTCCACTCTCTCTAAAAATCAATGGAAAAATATCCTCGGTGAGAATTAGCAACAACAATAAAATGCAAGGCATTCAGGCAATAAAGTTGTTTGATTGATTTTTGTGGGGTTTTTTTCAAGAGCCCCAATCTTGCAAGCCACGAAGGCTGATAGTATAGCTGTGAACTTTTGACTCCAAGCTTCCGGAGGCAAAAATAGAAACACAGAGGGGCCGCACACTGCCCATTCTCTGAAGAGAAAGACACAGTTCCTTGTTGTGTCCATTCAAACATAATTGACTGATTAGGTGGAAGGGCCCTGCACCATGCCTGTTTCTGTCGTGGAGAGGAAGTGAAAGCAGAACTCGAGGGAACAGTCACTAGGAAGTAGGAACGAAGAAAGAATGCCGCCGGGCAGGGAAGTGCACCCAGTAAGGCTCTTCCAGGAGAATAAAGTGGAAGTCGGCCCCCACTTCTCCCTCTAGCCTCCAGTCCATGGCTCGCTCTCTCCTCTTCCCCTCCTCACATGCTTGTTTCCCATTCTTTTTTTTTTTTTTTAATATATTTTTGTTAATTTCAGAGAGGAAGGGAGAGAGAGATAGAAAGATTGATGAGAGAGAATCCTTGATTGGCTGCCCCCTGCACGCCCCCTTCTGGGGATCAAGCCCAAAACCCAGGCATGTGCCCTTGATGGGAATCAAACCCAGGACCCTTCAGTCTGCAGGCCGAGGCTCTATCTACTGAGCCAAAACGGCCAGGGCTCGTTTCGCATTCTTTAATCCTCCTGAGAAAAGTTGTGTTTGTGTTCTTAGGAGAGGCTGCACACTCTAGAGCAGTGGTTCTCAACCTTCTGGCCCTTTAAAATACAGTTCCTCATGTTGTGACCCAACCATAAAATTATTTTCGTTGCTACTTCATAACTGTCATGTTGCTGCTGTTATGAATCGTCATGTAAATATCTGATGTGCAGGATGGTCTTAGGCGACCCCTGTGAAAGGGTCGTTCGACCGCCAAAGGGGTCGCGACCCACAAGTTGAGAACCGCTGCTCTAGATGTATATGCAAGGGGCAGTCAGACTGATAGATCTATGGAGTGTATAGGGACAGAACAGGTGACCTGAGAATGACCAGGGCAAGGATGGTGTGCCTTGGTGGGTGGATCACTAGGATTCTGTCCGGAGAAGGGACCACACAGTGACCAGTGTACTCAAAACACAGTAAGCAAATCTAAGCACTAAGTTGCATTGAATGCTAGGTTTATCTTCTGTAACCATGAGTGCCCTGACAAGGACTGCAGCTTTTAATATGGCTATTTGTGTGTGTGTGTGT
Source organism: Myotis yumanensis (assembly GCF_028538775.1). Classification (NCBI taxonomy): domain Eukaryota; kingdom Metazoa; phylum Chordata; class Mammalia; order Chiroptera; family Vespertilionidae; genus Myotis; species Myotis yumanensis. The sequence continues at coordinate 292,846 of NW_027223771.1, forward strand.
GTGTGTGTGTGTGTGTGTGTTTTAGAAAAAAAAAATTTTAATTTCAGAGAGGAAGGGAGAGGAACAGAGAGAGATAGAAACATCAATGATGAGAGAGAATCATTGCTCAGCTACTTCCTGCACGATGCCTACTGGGAATCAAGCCCGCAAACCCGGGCATGTGCTCTTGAACAGAATCGAACCCAGGACCCTTTAATCTGCAGGCCGACGCTCTATCCACTGAGCCAAAGCAGCTGGAGCAACATACCCTCCATTTGTTTGCCGGTCACACCATAATATTCTGTCCCCAGCAACACAGAATATTTCTTCTCTCTTGCCAGTCACTATAATTGCAAACTCCCTCTTGCCTCCTTTGGGTTAAAACATTATTATGTGAAATAATATTCATAGAGCATTGACTGCAGGGTGTTCATCAGTTATGCCTTGATCAGAGCTGGCAGGTAGGTCCAGCAGGCACGTGAGAAGAACCCTGTTGGTGTGTTCTGTGGGGAGGTCTCTGAGCTCAAACAAATGGGGGCTCTTTTGGGGGTGATGATGGCTGTATGCCCAGCACTGAACACAGTGCCAGGCATAGAGCACATGCTCTCAATGGATGTTAACTCAAGAGAAAAAAAAAAAAAAGAGAGGAAGCAAGCAAGGTGGGGTTAAAAAAATCAGGGGAGGCAAATAGAAAGAGAAGGAGGAAGTCTGCAAGAAAGTGATAAGAAAGTGACGGCAGCGGTAAAGTTAGCTGTGAATGTTTGTCCAATGGTCCAGTGCAGTTACTCCATGAAGTCTGCAACCTTGTCCTGGGTCTCCTAGCAACCAAAGCAAGAGAGAAACACAATCAGTGGTCACGTTCACAGTGCCCATAAGGTAAAACCAGAGCAGATGCTCAGAAGAGTTCTCCCAGGGGACCTCTCCAAGGGAACACTGTGTCGTATAGCGTGTCCTCAGCACCGTTTCCTGCTCCAAATATAGAATCTGATTCTGAACAGTTGTCTCTCAGCACAGCCTCAATGCGAGTGTCTGGCTCATTGCCAAGAGCCCCTCAGTGCATCCACAAAGTCAAAAGAATTTCACACAAATGAGCATCTTTCTGGTGCTTTAGCTTGGTCCGGAGATAAATGTTAGAGTATCTGGGGGGAGAGGTGGAAAATACCTTCTCGGCGAGCACACCATCACTTCCATCCAAGCCCAGACATCACCATGGAGATTGGGCATGAGCTCAGAGACCTCCCCACAGGACACACCAATAGGTTCACGTGCCTATCAAGGCATATTGATGAATACCCTTCAGTCAATGTTCTATGACTATTATTTCATACTAGAGGCCCGGTGCACGAAATTCATGCACAAGTAGGGTCCCTAGGCTGGCCGGCCATCCGGGCCGATCAGGTTCCCCGTCACCCCGCCTCCCCACCTCCCTGCTTCCTCCTTCCCTCACTCCCTCAGCACCCTGCTGCCGCCCCTGGTCACCCACCATGTACCGCACCGCCCCCGGATTTGCACGGATTTGTGCACATTGAAAGGAAATTAATTAAAAGAAATATTTTAATATCGCTATTCGCCCTATCTCTATAATAGAAGTGCCAACCAAATTCACGATCAACAATGTCAGATGGAATCACATGCATGCGATTGGTGCCAGTGAGAGCTTTATATGTATTGCACATGCATGCGTCAACTAGAATAAACTTGCTTAATTAGACCTGCTTTCTGATTTAGCTACACTTTTTCCAGCCCAGTGAAGCACCCCAACTTCTCTTTTAGGTAATTGTCAGCAGCACAGCAGTAAATATCAACATGAAGCAGATGATTATTGTAGATCACACAGGGAGAACAAAGGGTAAAATATTTAGCTGCAGCAGTGTTTGACTATATTCTGCGCAGTGAGAAAACCCTAAGTTATTTTCAAGGTCCACCATTTCTTACTTCTTCTCAGTTGGGTCAAGTTTCTAAGCTTTCTAAATCTCCATTTTCCTGCTAATGAAAAGAAAATAGGATTCCACTAAGTCTCCTATCTACCTACTGTGAGGATCAAATGAGATGAGACACGAGAAAATGCTTCACAGACATTTGGTTAAAGTGTGAAATGTTTCCACCTGGCTATAAAGCAAGCCATGTTCCTGGGCTGAAGAATCTGCAAGGAGGCTAGCCGCTGGGGAGAGGAAGCCGGGCATTGCTACATGACATCATTACCCAGATGACAGACACTTAGCATATTAGCCTTTTATGTATACTGTATAGATAATAATGTTTTAAAAAAATATTTTTTTATTGATTTCAGAGAGGAAGGGAGAGAGAGAGATAGAAACATCAATCATGAGACAGAATCATTGACCAGCTGCCTCCTGCACACCCACTACTGGGGATCAAGCCTGCAACCTGGGCATGTGCCTTTAACTGGAATTGAACCTGGGACCCTTCAGTCCCTTCAGAGCGTCAGCCTGCAGACCGAAGGGTCCCAGGTTCTATTCTGGTCAAGGGCAAGTACCTCGGTTTCAGGCTCCTCCTCAGCCTGGGCCCTGGTCGGGGCTCGTGCAGGAGGCAACCAATCGATGTGTTTCTTTCACATCAATATTTCTCTCTGTCTTTCCCTCTGTCTTCCACTCTCTCTAAAAATCAATGGAAAAATATCCTCAGGTGAAGATTTAAAAAAAAAAGGAAAGAAAGATAACAGTGCTTGTACAAGAAAGGGTACTCCTGGTAGACCTGAAATGTGAAGGGTACATAGAAAATGCGGTAGCTATTATTATGGTGCTGCCCTGAACCACACCGCCCCTACCACAGGGACTCCAGACTTGGCTGGCTTGGCCAGTGGGATGTTAGAACACATAATGTAAACAGAGGCTTATAAGAGCTGGCACATTAGAGCTCGTCTTCTGATGCTGCTCTTTCTTGTAAACCAGCCGCCATGCTGTCAGGAGGCCCAAGCAGCCATGTGGAGGAGAGGCCAACATGGAGCAAAACCAAGGCCTCCAGCAGACAGCCTGAGTTGAGATCCCAGCCAGGAACCAGCATCAACATGGAAGAAGGTTAGTTGACCTCCTGGCCATCCCAACATCACAACACATAAAGCAAAAGAACTGCCTGGTCTGCCTGTCCGCCGTGGCTCAGTGGTTAAGCGTCGACCTATGAACCAGGAAGTAACGGTTTTTTGTGGGTTTTTTAAAAAATATATATTTTATTGATTTTTTACAGAGAGGAAGGGAGAGGGATAGAGAGTTAGAAACATCAATGAGAGAGAAACACCGATCAGCTGCCTCCTGCACACCCCCAACTGGGGATGTGCCTGCAACCAAGGTACATGCCCTTGACCGGAATCGAACCTGGGACCCTTGAGTCCGCAGGCCGACGCTCTATTCACTGAGCCAAACCGGTTAGGGCAGGAAGTAACGGTTTGATTCCCAGTCGGGGCACATGCCCTGATTGTGGGCTCAATCCCCAGTGGAGGGCATGCAGGAGGCAGCCAATCAATGATTCTCTCTCATCATTGATGTTTCTAGCTATCTCTCCCTCTCCCTTCCTCTCTGAAATCAATTTAAAAAAAAAAACTGCCTGGTCTACCTATAAAATCATGAACAATGACACTTTTTGATGTTTTGAAGTCTTAGGTGGCTTTTTATGCAGCAGGGGATAGTGGAAAAATAGAAAACAGTGATGGAGAAAGGACAGAGGAAACTTAAACCTGAGACCCATATTTTTTCCCAAAGGAAACAGGAGTGGGTTTGTTTTTAGGTAGCAGTAATTTCACAAGGAGTTGAAGGAGGTCGCCAGGGAGGAGATGTGGTTCCAGTTTGATGTGTTTGTGGGACTCCCAAGAGATTTAGTCACGATTCGATTCCCTATCAGGGTCAATGTCCAGGTTGCGGGCTCCATCCCCAGTGTGGGGCCTGCAGGAGGCACCTAATCAATGATTCTCTCTCATCATTGATGTTTCTATCTCTCTCTCTCCCTCTCCCTTCATCTCTCTGAAATCAATAAAATATTACAATAAATAAATAAACACACAAACTTTTTTTAAAAAAGAGCAAAGGTGAAAAAATTAGCCTTGAGAAGAAGGGAAATTTCAGAGGCGGCTGGGAGAAGAGCAAGCCGACCTACTTATACCTGGGTTGGTCTAGTTTCTGTTGCTGGGAAGTGAGCAGCGATGGGCCACATGAAGTGCAATGTGTTCACATCGTCGCCTGGTCTATATTTACTTCCCCCGTCACCAGAGAGGCTGCATGGTCCAGCGATGTGAGCCCTGAAACCCGACCTGCTGCTTTGGATTTCATTCCTGGCCATGGCATGTTTTTTCGTGGAAGGTCATGCTTGTATCACAGCAACCGTGCTCCGTCTCCGTGGCTGGCTTCAAAGATTTGGAACACGCGGGACAGATCATTCCAGCTCGTTAATGACCTTGGAACCCTGGGAAGATTTTTGTGAACACGACAACAGCCTTGATAATGTGTGGTAAACTGGGCGAATTACAGTGATTGATCTCATGCTTGATCGCATCAAAATAGTAGGCGAGAGGGCAAGTAAGAAACGTACAGCTGTGACTCTGGGAGGTGGGCCCACACCATGCAATACCCAGATCGTGTATCATAGAAAGGTACACTTGAAACCCATATGGCCCTCTTAATCAATGTCACCCCAATAAATTTAAGAAAGTAGAAAAAATAATAAAAGTTCAACTGGACAGTTAAAATAGATCAGAAAGGGAAAATGGCAACTGTGACAAAAAAAATTTGAAAACTATTTAGCCTCCATAGTAATTACAGAAATGTAAAATTTGAAAAATGAGCCCTAGCCGGTTTGGCTCAGTGGATAGAGCATCAGCCTGCAGACTGAAGGGTCCTGGGTTTGATTCCGGTCAAGGGTATATATTTCGGTTGCAGGATCCTGACCCTGGATGGGGCATGTGAGAGGCAACCAATTGATGTGTCTTTCTCACATCAGTGTTTCTCTCTGTCTCTCCCTCTCCCTCCCACTCTCTCTAAAAATCAATGGAAAAAATATCCTTGGGTGAGGATTTTTAAAAAATGAAAAGAAAAATGAGGCACCATCTATTAAATAATCCAAAGCAAAGTCAAATTATTAAGTCTACGCAGGGTAGACATTAGGAAAACGGTAATGCAGAATGGCCAGGGAATATTACACTGGTTCAGTTTTTTGAATAACTACGAACATTTATTGAGCATTTCTTCCAGATCAAGCACTGCTGTAATGTGCATCCATCTTATCTTCATTTCACTATTATCATTTCCAAATAAGCAAAGTGGGGCAAAGTGTGGTTAAAGAAAATTGCCCAAGGCCATGGAGAAAGTAAGTGGCCAAGCTGTGATTCAAAACCAGCTGGACTAGATTGCAAAGCCCTGATCTTCTCTCTCTCTCATGCGCTCTCTCTCTCTCTCTCTCTCTCTCTCTCTCTCTCTGTGTGTGTGTGTGTGTTTTAATATATTTTTATCAACTTCAGAAAGGAAGGGAGAGGGAGAGAGAGATAGAAACATCAATGATGAGAGAGAATCATTGATTGGCTGCCTCCTGCACACCCCACAGGGGGGATCAAACCCGAAACCCGGGCATGTGCCCTGACCAGGAATAGAACTGTAACCTCTTGGTTCAAAGGTGACGCTCAACCACTGAGCCACACCGGCTGGGCAAAGCCCTGTTCTTCTTTTTTTTTTTTTTTTAATATATTTTTATTGATTTTAGATAGGAAGGGAGAGGGAGAGAGAGAGAGAGAGAGAGATAGAAACATCCATGATGAGAGAGAATCATGGATTGGCTGCCTCTTGCACACCGCCTACTGGGGATCAAGCCCACGACTGAGCATGTGCCCTTGACCCGGATAGAACCCAGGATCCTTCAGTCCAGCAGTTCTCAACCTGTGGGTCGCGACCCCTTTGGGGATCGAAAAGACCCTTTCACAGGGGTAGCCTAAGACCATTGGAAAAACATATATAATTACATATTGTTTTTGTGATGAATCACTATGCTTTAATTATGTCCAATTTGTAACAATGAAAATACATCCTGCATATCAGATATTTACATGACGATTCATAACAGTAGCAACATGACAGTTATGAAGTAGCAACGAAAATAATTTTATGGTTGGGGGTCACCACAACGTGAGGAACTGTATGAAAGGGTCGCGGCCTTAGGCAGGTTGAGAACCACTGCTTCAGTCAGCAGACCGACGCTCTATCCGCTGAGCCAAGCGGGGTAGGGCCAAAGCCCTGCTCTTACTGATACTGGTTACCAGCAGTTTTCCAACTTCTTCACACTTGGGGTGCCCCTCTACCTGTTTGTTTTTTAATTTCTGGAGCCAGGCCCCTAGAAAACGCTTCTCGGAAACTGCTGGCCCTAAGGAGAGAGGGCGATGTTGGTTTTTAGGGCTTAGATCAGTCACCTCTCTCTGAAGAGCGCTAATGCTCAGCTGGAAACAGGACAAGTGTGCGGGGGGGGGGGGGGGGGGGGGGGGGGGGCGGGGGGGGAATACCCTGTGGGCTCAGAGATCTTGGAGATAAGACTGTTAGTGTTGGTGTTTTCCCAGTGAGGTTTGGCCCAGGCTTGGTTGGGCTGGTTTAGGATTTGCAAGAAGGGAAGTCTTGGTTCCTCCAGACTTTAACTTCCCTTCTGCCCTGGAGATATACTTACAGCCCGATGAGGCGAGGGAGCGATTTCACCTGCTTATCGGTCTCGGCTGGACACACGAGTCTTTTTTCTGCCTGTAGCCTCTTGACCTGAGCTTCTATTAATACCTGCAAGACTCATCTCTCAGGCAGGGGGTGACCCAGTAGCAGCTCCCTTTTCATGCGCCGCTGAAATAGAAAAATCCTAAGGACCTAATAAAGGCCTCTTATCTATTTTAAATGTCTCCTCTTTCTTTGGCATTAAAATAATTTCCAAAGCAGGGTTCTTCCTCACCCTTCCTCCTGACTGCCTTTTCTCGAGTTGTACTAAATGTGTTGGGTTTTTTTTTTGTTTTTTTTTCTTCTTTCCAACAGGTCTGTTTCTTATAAGTCCTCACTTTGGTTCTAATTATAAACTAGCACCCATGACGACATACACGGCCTGCCTAGGCGGCATTCCAAACAGCAGTGACAAGCAAAGCAAGGAGAGCGCCATAAGTGAGCTGGATTTAGGGTAGGGCTTTGCACATTGCCTTGGATGCCGCATATTTTTTTAAACGGAAAAGAAATTTTATTTCTAGCTGCACAGGTCATAATGGGTTTCCCCCTTTTTAGGAGCTGCTTTGGGGTGAGTGATGTGTTCTAGTGATCTTTGTAATCTCACCCTAGTGCAGTGATGGCGAACCTTTTGAGCTCGGCGTGTCATCATTTTGAAAAACCCTAACTTAACTCTGGTGCCGTGTCACATATAGAAATTTTTTGATATTTGCAACCATAGTAAAACAAAGATTTATATTTCTGATATTTATTTTATACATTTAAATGCCATTTAACAAAGAAAAATCAACCAAAATATGAGTTCGCGTGTCACCTCTGACACGCGTGTCATAGGTTCGCCATCACTGTGCCTAGTGCCTTGCACAGAGCATGGTGAGTACTGAAATGAATTAAATGGCATTTTAGTCAAATGAGAAGTGCTCCCTAACAGCATTTCAGAGGAAGTCAAAGATATAAACTGCATTCTATGGGATAGTATACGAGTGTCCTTGCTATCGCTTACCAGTTAGCCAATTCAAAATTTGCATATAGTCAAATCTCACAATGTTTTTAAAATATATTTGTATTGATTTCAGAGAGGAAGGGAGAGGGAGAGAGAGATAGAAGTATCAATGATGAGAGAGAATCATTGATCAGCTGCCTCCTGCACACCCCCCACTGGGGATCGAGCCCGCAACCCAGGCATATGCCCTTGACCGGAATCAAACCCGAGACCCTTCAGTCCGCAGGCCGATGCTCTACCCACTGAGCCAAGCCGCGAGGGCTCTCACAATATTTTTACTTGAAAAGAAAAAAAAACACCTGAAAAGCCTTTTTCTTACCCTCAGATGAGAAAAGTAATATAAAGTGGGAGGAGTCATCCACAATCCCATTACCCTGCAGTATATCAATTAATAACGGCGGTTATAAACTTTCAGTCTTTCATGTATATAATACTAACATTTAAAGCAAAACGGGGTACTCTGAGCTCATAAGACAAAATGGTAAGCTATGTATTGTGTTCTGTATCCTGTTCTTTCACTCGTGTTTTTTAAAATATATTTTTATTGATTTCAGAGAGAAAGGGAGAGGGAAGGAGAGAGAGATAGAAGTATCAATGATGAGAGACAATCATTGATCAGCTGCCTCCTACACGCCCCACACTGGGGATCTAGCCTGCCACCTGGGTGTGTGCCCTTGACCAGAATCGAACCTGGGACCCTTCAGTCCGCAGGCCGAAGTTCTATCCACTGAGCCAAACCAGTTAGGGCTCACTTGTGTTTTTGATACTTTCTCATCTCCATAAAGCTTCTTCAAAAGATCTTTATTGTTCCATCCTGTGATTGATTGGCTGATAGTTTCCTTTCTGTGAGCTCTCATGGTCAGGTTTTGCTATCAGAGTTAAGCTAACTGCATGATGTGAATTTGGAAGTTCCTCATCAAAACTCTCAATAGTTTATTTAGCATCTCTATTCTTTGAACATTTGAAAGCATTCCACTCCCAAACTGCTTGGCCTGAATGGATTTCCACAAAAAATAAAGTTTCAATAAAAAATGATAACATTTTTTATTGTATTTAGGGTTATATTTGCTTAGATAGGTAGATAATGTTCTTAATTATACAGGCAAAAGTTTAAAGGTATACATATCAAACATAATTGTGCCCTCGCTGGTTTGGATCAATGGCTAAATCGTCGGCCTATGGACTGAAGGGTCCCGGGTTCGATTCCGGTCAAGGGCACAGGCCCGGGTTGAGGGCTTAATCTCTGGTAGGGGGCGTGCCAGAGGCAGCTGATCAATGATTCTCTCTCATCATTGATGTTTCTATCTCTTTCTCCCTCTCCCTTGCTCTCTGAAATCAATCAAAATATATATATATATATATATATATATATATATACATATATATATATATATATATATATATACATATATTTTAAAAAACAACAAAACATAATCGTAGTTATTCCAGCAGAGTGGTTGTAACATGGAAGAAGAGCAAGAATTGCCAGGCCAGCCGCGGGCCCCTTTACTCTGCGCACCGCGCCCCGGGATACCCGTGCTGGCGGCGGGGCGGCGGGTCTCGGGGTCGCGGGTGTGGGGAGTGGGAGGAATTCCCTGTGAGAAGAGAGCCCCAGCCCTCACTACTGCTTCCCCAGCAACAGATTTCAGGACTCAGCCGCTGAGTTTACATCCTGATTTAATTATTTACCTATTGTGTACTCTTGGGCAACTTCTGTACATATGCTTTAATTAAGCCTTCGCTTTACACTATGGCGGAGGCTTTAAATAACGGTGTTTTATTGCTTCAATAACAGCATATCAAATATGCAATAACAGTGGCTAGATCTACAAGTAGGGTGGAGGTAAAGAGGAGCGTACCTTCTATTTACCTTGAGTAATAAACTTGAGTTCACTCAGGATGGGGAGGCAAATGTTTTCAATTTTTAAAAATATATTTTTATTGATTTCCGAGAAGAAGGGAGAGCGGGAGAGAGAAATAACAATGATGGGAATCATTGATCGGCTGCCTCCTGCACACCCCCTGGTGGGGGGGTGGGGAATCAAACCCACAATCCGGGCATATGCCTTTGACCAGAATCGAATGGGAACCCTTCAGTCCGCAGGCTGAGGCTCTATCCACTGAGCTAAACCTGCTAGGGCTGTTTTCAGTTTTTGAACCTGCTACTAAAGCAGAATGGTACCATCCTCAGATACAAAGAAGTGAGTTTGGGAGATGAATGAAGAGAGCAATTAGGAAACGATTGTAGAATTTAGAAATAAAGTCTGGCTCTTCAAAAAAAAAAAAAAAAGAATTGCCAGGCCACGTTCTACATTTCTCTTTATAATTTTTCTACAGGTTTTTCACATTTCATTTACTTTGTTACATATAATTTACGTAAAGGACACGTGTCTCTAGTATGAACGTGGTACATATGTAAACACTTATAGCTGACTGCATTTCCCAAAGATGACTTAATTCTCACAATGTGACTTGCCACTCCCCCATCCAAGAAAAGAGTCTATTTTTTAAAATCTTTATTGTTGAAAGTATTACATATGTCCCTCCTTTCCCCCCATTGGCCCCCTCCAGCCTACCCCCACCCCCACCCCAAGCCTCCACCACCCCATTGTCTGTGTCCATGGGTTATGCATATATGCATACAAGTTTACCTCCCACCCATTCTCCCACCCACCCTCCCCCGCTTTCCCTCTGCCATTCTGCCCTCTGTTCCATGCTTTTATGTCTCTGGATCCACTCTGTTCATCAGTGTATTTTGTTCATTAGACTCCACATATGAGTGAGATCATGGGATATTTGTCTTTCTCTGACTGACTTATTTCACTTAGTGTGATACTCTCCAGGTCCCTCCATGCTGTCTCAGAGGGTAAGAGATCCTTCTTTTTCACTGCTGCGTAGTATTCCATGGTGTAAATGTACCACGGCTTTTTTATCCACTCATCTACTGATGGGCACTTGGGCCGTTTCCAGATCGTAGCTATTGCGAATTGTGCTGCTATGAACATAGGGGGGCATCCATTCTTTCTGATTGGTGTTTCGGGTTTCCTAGGATATATTCCTAGAAGGGGGATCACGGGGTCAAATGGGAGGTCCATTCCTTTTGAATCTGGCAGACCTTTGTGACCCCTCCCCCCTCAATAAAGTGCGGAGGACATATGCTGTGTAACTGTCAGGGCTAGGTCACAAAAGGAGATACGGCCTCTTCCTGGCCCCCTGGTTCTCAGGCCATGTGCCCTTGGAGCCACCATGCTGGGAGGAACCCGGTTACCCGGACTGGCTCCCATGGAGAGAAACCAACGTCCTGGGCCCGCAACTCCGACTGAGTTCCCAGACACGTGAGGGAGCCTCCTCGGAAGTGGATTCGCTAGCCCTCAGTCAAGCCACCTCAGACGACTCCGGGTGGAACAGACAGGAGCCTGCCCTGCCAAACCCTGCCCAGGGTTCAGCTGCACAAGGAAAACAAATCATTGCTGTGTTTTTTTTAAAAAATATATTTTATTGATTTTTTACAGAGAGGAAGGGAGAGAGATAGAGAGTTAGAAACATCAATGAGAGAGAAACATTGATCAGCTGCCTCCTGCACACTCCCTACTGGAGATGTGCCCGCAACCAAGGTACATGCCCTTGACCGGAATCGAACTCAGGACCTTTCAGTCCGCAGGCCGACGCTCCATCCACTGAGCCAAACCGGTTACAGCCAAATCATGGCTGTTTTAAGCCGCTAAGTTTTGGGCTGGTTTGTTACACAGTAATAAGTAACCAGAATTACATCCACTAGTTCTCGATATAGAACATTTATTATTATTTTTTTGAAATATATTTCTTCATTGATTTCAGAGAGGAAGAGAGAAGGCATATGCCCTTGGCTGGAATCGAACCTGGGACCCCTCAGTCCGCAGGCTGATGCTCTATTCACTGAGCCAAGTCAGCTAGGGCGATATAGAACATTTTTCAAAAAATATATATATATTTTTATTGATTTCAGAGAGGAAGGGAGAGGGAGAGAGAGATAGAAACATCCATGATGAGAACCATTGATCGGCTGCCTCCTGCAGGCCCCACACTGGGGATGGAGCCCACAACTCAGGCATGTGCCCTAACTTGGAATCAAACCGTGACCTTCTGGTTCCTAGGTCAACGCTCAACCACTGAGCCATGCCTGCTGGGCAGGACATTTCTGTTATCCGAACTCGAAGGATCCTGTATGTATCCTCCCTGTCAACAACTCCTGGAAACATGACTGCTATGCTGACATCTCGCACCGCACATTAGTTTTGCCTATTGTGAGGTTTCACGTAAATGGAGTCATGATGTATTCATTGTGTCTGGCTTCGTTTGCTCAGCAAATTTATGAACATTCATATTGTTGCAGTATTCGGGTTTGTTCTTTTTCATCCATTGTATGAATACACCACCATTTATCCATTCTGGCCATCTATTTATTTATTATTTTTAATCCTCACCCAAAGATATTTTTTCACTGATTTTCAGGGAGAGTGGAAGAGAGAGGGAAAGACAGAGAGAAATATTTTAAAATATTTATTTATTTATTTATTTCATAGAGGAAGGGAGAAGGAGAAAGAGATAGAAACATCAATGATAAGAGAGAATCATTGATTGGCTGCCTCCTGCACGTCCCCCTACTGGGGATGGAGCCTGCAACCCAGGCATGTGCCCTTGACCAGAATTGAACCTGGGATCCTTCAGTCCTCAGGCCGACGCTCTATCCACTGAGCCAAACCAGCTAGAACCAGAGAGAAATATTGATGTGAGAGAAACACATTGATTGGTTGCCTCCTGCATGAGCCCTGACCAGGACCTGGGCTGGAGAGGAACCTCCAACCGAGGTAGGTGCCCTTGACTGGACTCGAACCCGGGACCCTTTGGTCCGTAGGCCAATGCTCTATCCACTGGGCCAAACTGGCTAGGGCCATTTGGCCATTTATTATCAATAAAGCTGCTATGTACATACATGTACTTTCCTTTGGTGTGGGTAAGTACTAGTTTCCGTTGGATGTGTACCAGGAGTAGAATGGCTGGGTCATAGGATATGGGTATATTTTGCCTAAGTAATGTGGCGTTTTAAAACATGTTCACAAATTCTTTGATACCACTCCATTAAGAGGTGGGGGACTTTGAATCTGGGCTGGTCTTTTGTTTTTTTTAACATTTTAAAAGCAATATATTTTTATTGATTTCCAAGAGGAAGGGAGAGGCAAAGAGAGAGATAGAAACATCAATGATGAGAGAGAATCATGGATCGGCTGCCTCCTGCACACCCCCCACTGGGGATTGAGCCCACAACCCAGGCATGTACCCTGGACCAGAATCGAACCTGGGACCCTTCAGTGCACAGGCCGACACTCTATCCACTGAGCCAAACACGCAAGGGCTAGTCTGGTCTCAGTGACTCATTAGTAACCAATAGAATTCAGTGGCTATGACCTTGCATGAGTTCCAAGGCTAGGTCCAAAAAGCTTTGCAGCTCCCCCTGGTTTTCTTGAGACAATTGCTGTGGGCAATTCCCAGCCAGTGTTTTCTTAACTGTTCTTCCTCGCTGTCTAGCTAGCACTCCATTACACACGGGTTAGTGAGCCAGTGGTTCTCAGCCTTCTGGCCCTTTAAATACAGTTCCTCATGTAGTGACCCAACCATAAAATTATTTTCGTGGCCACTTCATAACTGTCATGTTGCTACTGTGATGAATCGTCATGTAAATATCTGATATGCAGGATGGTCTTAGGCGACCCCTGTGAAAGGGTCGTTCAACCGCCAAAGGGGTCGCGACCCACAGGTTGAGAACCGCTGGCCATTAGGCCTTTTAATTTTGTCTCATATAATTAACAGACATACAGTCCTTTCTGTATTTTCTGTCTTTTTTTTTTCCTCCCTGTGTTTCAATGTGGACATCTTGTACTGACTTGTCTTCAATAGTTATACTGTGATGTGTTTCTAGGAATTTGTCCGTTTCATCTAGGTTACCCATTTTTTTTGGCGTACAGTTGTTCATAGTACTCTCTTACAACCTGACCCTTTTATTTCTGTTGCATAGGCGGTAAAGTCTACACTTTCCTTTCTGATGTTAGTAATTTGAGTCTTCTCTTTTTTTCCCCCCCTTAGTCTATCTAGCTACAGGCTTATCAATTTTTTAATATATATTTTTATTGATGTCAGATAGGAAGGGAGCGGGAGAGAGATAGAAAAATCAATGATGAGAGAGAATCATAGATCGGCTGGGCCCCGGACTGGGGACGGAGCCCGCAACCCGGGCATGTGCCCTGAGCGGGAATCGAACCGTGACCTCCCGGTTCCTAGGTGGACGCTCACCCACTGAGCCACGCTGCAGGCAGGGCTGCACTGTTCTTGTTCTGCTACATTTGGGGTTTCTTTGAGATTTAACATATGGTTACCTTTTGGTAAATGGATTATAACACATTAAACAAACAGGAAAAAAAGGGTCCATACGTCCCCACGGACACTCAAAATCAGAACAGAAGAGAGCAAGAAAGATGCGAAGGGAAGGCGCTGGGTTAGGGGAGGTGGGCGGGCAGGTGCAGAGCGGGCAGAGGCGTCTGCCTTGGCCTCGCCCTCCGACCCCTCCCCTTCCAGGCGAGCAGCTCCCTGAGGAACCGCCCGGGGACCCGGCCGAGGTCCACGCGGGCGGACACAGCGGCCGGCGAATCGGGCCCAAGGACGGGCAGAGGCCGGGCGGCGCGCGCCCAGATGAACGGCGGCGCCTGGGGCCGGGCCCGCGCGTGCGCGCTCCCCAGCCGGCGGGGGCGCGCGTCCCGGAAGCGCCTTCCCGGAAGCGTTGGGGGCGGGGCCGGTGGGCGGCTCCGCGGAGTCCGGAGGCGGCGGCGGGAGCGCTCTCCGTAGCCGGGGCAGCGGCGCCGCGGGACGATGGCTTCGCTCGGGCCGGCCGATCCGGGCGAGCAGGGCCCGGGGTCCGAGGCGGAGGCGGGCGCCGCGGTGCCGCCGCCGCCGCCGCCGCCAGCGTCGTCGGCGCTGGGGCCCCTGCTCCCCCTGCAGCGGGAGCCGCTGTACAACTGGCAGGCGACCAAGGCGTCGCTCAAGGAGCGCTTCGCCTTCCTCTTCAACTCGGAGCTGCTGAGCGACGTGCGCTTCGTGCTGGGCAAGGGCCGCGCCGGCGCCGCCGCCGCCGCCGGGGGCCCCCAGCGCATCCCCGCGCACCGCTTCGTGCTGGCGGCCGGCAGCGCCGTCTTCGACGCCATGTTCAACGGCGGCATGGCCACCACGTCCGCCGAGATCGAGCTGCCCGACGTGGAGCCCGCCGCCTTCCTGGCGCTGCTGAGGTGAGCGGCCCGCGGCCCAGGGGTGACCTTGGCCGGGCCCCCCGCCCGGCTCGGCGACGCGGGAAGGCGCCGTCCGGCCCGTCGGCGCGATCGGGGCCTCCGGGGGCCGGGCCTGTCGGCGGGGGCCCCGCCGTTGAAAGGCGCCCTCGTCTCGCGTTCCAGCCGCGCGTTGTCCCGACGGCCCCTGTGCCTGGTTCCGTGTCTGGGTCGTAGGGAGACTGGTTGAAAGGCTTGCTCGATCCCCGACTACATGGCCATTTTTTTTTCTTTTCCAACAAAAAACCCCGACCCCTTCCTCCTTAGCGCTAAGTGCTCGTGGTCAGGACCTCGCACAGCGAACGCCCAAGGAAGTCCGCGGCGCTCACCTGCCCAGGTGCGTTGCTGCAGACGAGGTCACATTGGCTTGAAAAGGCATCGGTTTGCACTAACTCAGCGGTTCTCAACCTGTGGGTCGCGACCCCTTTGGGGGCCGAACGACCCTTTCAGAGGGATCGCCTAAGACCATCGGAAAACACATATATAATTACATATTGTTTTTGTGATGAATCGCTATGTTTTAATTATGTTCAATTTGTAACAATGAAATTGGGGGTCACCACAGCATGAGGAACTATTAAAGGGTCGCGGCATTAGGAAGGTTGAGAACCACTGAGGCCCTAACCGGTTTGGCTCAGTGAATAGAGCCTCGAGCCTGCGACTCAAGGGGCCCGGGTTCGATTCCGGTCAAGGGCATGTACCTTGGTTGCGGGCACATCCCCAGTAGGGGGTGTACAGGAGGCAGCTGATCGATGTTTCTCTCTCATCGATGTTTCTGACTCTCTATCCCTCTCTATCCCTCTACCTTCTGCTCCGTAAAAATTTAAAAAAAGAAAAGGCATCGGTTATTTGCTCGTGGCTTGTTGGAGGTTAGTTGGAGTGACTTTTGGTTAATTCTGTGTAATGGAAGGGAGCTGCTAGTGTGGCAGTATTGATCTTTTCTTGACAAGGAGGGAGGTATAGGGATTGCTTTGACACCGTTTTACAAAGGGGGCGGAGGTCCAGCGCAGGCAAGTCACTGGCCCGAGGTGGCAGAGCGAGCCCACGCCTGGGACCAGGTGGGTTTCCTGGTGTCGAGCTGGCTTTGGCTGCCCGAGTCCCGTGAGTTGTGATGAAAGCAGCCGAGTCTTGCGTGGTACCCAGGCAAAGTTGTGCTGGAGTGGCGAGAAGTGATATTCCCTTCTGTTTTCTTTTCTTCGTTTTTTGTAACTAGGTTCAATTACATATAAAGTTCCAAGACAGATGGATAGTCCCGAAGGCGCACAACCCAATCAGGAAGATCGATGTCAGTGGGTAAAGGACAGGATAGATGACTTAGGGGAAGAAAAACAACACAACTAATTAGCAAAGAACGCTTAACTTCGTTAGTAAATAAAGAAGTACAGACTAGAAGTGAAGTACTTTGCTTCTTAAACCCCCCAAATTTTAATTTTTCAAACACTTTATTTTTCAATTACAGTTGACATTCAATATTATCTTAGTTTCGGGTGTACAGCATAGTGGTTAGACAATTATATAATTTATGAAATGATCCCAGGATAACTCTAGTACCCACCTGGCACCATACATACTTATTACAATATTATTGTCTATACTAGAGGCCTGGTGCACGAAATTAGTGCACTGGAGGGGAGCAGGCGGGGGGGGGGGGGGGGGGTTCCCTCAGCCCGGCCTGCGCCCTCTCACAGTCCTGGTCCCGTAGCTCCTTACTGCTCGGCTCGCTGCTCATTAGCGCTGCTGTGGAGGCGGGAGAGGCTCCCACCACCGCTGCTACGCTGGTCAGCCGTGAGCCCAGCTTCTGGCTGAGTGGTGTTCCCCCTGTGGGAATGCACTGACCGTGAGGGGCAGCTCCTGCATTGAGCATCTGCCCCCTGGTGGTCAGTGAGCATCATAGTGATTGGTTGTTCCAGTTGTTCTGCTGTAACAGTTGCTTAGGCTTTGATTATATAGATAGAACTACCTGACAGTCAATGTGCCCCCCTGAGGGGTCCTGGATTGCAAGAGGGCGCAGGCCAGGCCGAGGGACCCCACCAGTGCACAATTGGGGCTAGGGAGGGACGTGGGAGGTTGGCCAGCTCAGGAGGGACCATGAGAGGGCTCCAGGGTGTGTCTGGCCCATCTTGCTCAGTCTCGATTGGCCAGACCCCAGCAGCAAGCTAACCTACCAGTTGGAGCATCTCCCCCCTGGTGGTCAGTGCATGTCATAGCAAGCGGTTGAGCAGCCTTAGCATATCATTAGCATATTATACTTTGATTGGTTGAACAGATGACCAGACACTTGGCATATTAGGCTTTTATTATGTAGAACTAGAGTCCCGGTGCACAAAAATTCGTGCACTGTGGGGGCTGTCCCTCAGCCCGGTCTGCGCCCTCTCACCGTCCGGGAGTCCTCAGGAGATGTCCTACTGACAGTTTAGCCTCAGTCTGGCCTCCCTCTGCAGGAGGTGACCAGGCCAGCCGATCAAGGGACAGCACTCCCGTCACCCCGCCGCTACTGCCTGGCCTCCCTCTGAGGGAGGCAACCGGACAGGCCGATCAGGGGATGGTGCCGGCCCCCCCCATCACGTTCCCTCCCTCTGCCCTCTGGCATGTGCCTGGGCTGGCCTGGCACCGCCTACTCACTGGCCCCCCCCCCCACCACTGGTCGTTCCAACGTTAGGTCGATTTGCATATTACACTTTTATTACATAGGCTTCCCTGTGCTGTGCTTTACATCCTGTGATTATTTTGTAACTGCCAACCTGTACTTTTTTATTTTTAACTTATTTTTAATCCTCAACTGAGGATATTTTTCCATCGATTTTTAGAGAGAGAGTGGAAGAGAGAGGGGAAGACAGAAATATTGATGTGAGAGAAACACATTGATTGGTTGCGTCCTGCATGGCCCCTGGGTGCCCTGAACAGGGCCCCTGGCCGGCTGGGGAGGAGCCTGAAACCGAGGTACGCGCCCTTGACTGGAATTGAACCCGGGACCCTTTGTTCCACAAGCCAACGCTCTATCCACTGAACCAAACCAGCTGTACTTTTTAATCCCGTCACTTTTTTCACCCAACCTCCCATAAACCCCCAAATTTTAAAAATACAACATTGGAGGAACCCTCTCAGACAAGGCTGGTGGTAAAAGTTTGGCACTGTAGATTCTTCTCCCACACCTCGGAAGTATTCAAGTGCTGAAAAAAATGTTCTGTACTGAAATATTTACAGCAGGATTATTTAGAGTACTGAGGAAGTAGTCAACTGGAGGGAATGCTTAGCTAATAGGTTCATTTAACAGAACTAGTGCAGCTACCATATAATACTTATGAAGACTAGGTAATAACATTAACGTGTAAAGTATCCTATATAATAAAAGGATAATATGCAAATTGACCCTAACAGCAGAACGACTGGGAATGATTGGTCACTATGATACACACTGACCACCAGGGGGCAGATGCTCAATACAGGAGCTGTCCCCTGGTGGTCAGTGTGCTCCCACAGGGGGAGCTCTGCTCAGCCACAAGCCAGGCTGATGGCTGCCAGCACAGCGGTGGTGGCAGGAGCCTCTTATGCCTCCTTAGCAGCACTAAGGATGTCCGACTGCAGCTTAGGTCTGCTCCCTGCTGGTAAGTGGACATCCCCCGAGGGCTGCCAGGCTGCCAGAGGGATGTCTGACTCCCAGCTTGGGCCCGATCCCCCAGGGAGCGGGCCTAAGCCAGCAGGTGGACATCCTCTGAGGGGTCCCAGAATGCAAGAGGGCATAGGCCGGGCTGAGGGATTTCCTCCCCTCCACCCCCGTGCACAAATTTTTGTGCACCGGGCCTCTAGTCCTATATAATAAAAGCCTAATATGCAAATTGTTCCTTCGACCGGGAGTTTGACCAGCCAACTGCCCTTGGCCCCTCACCCTGGCCAGCAGGTTAGCTTGAGCACACTTTTTTATTGTGTTTACAGCTTGAATTAGTTAACGTTGAAGGCTTTGAAACTTGAGTTTGAAGCACTTGAAGAAACTGCTCAGTTTGATCTGCCGTGTCAGTGATGTTTTTCAGTTGTTCATTTGAGAAATACTGTGTGCCTGCCCTGGGCCGGTCACTGTTTTAGATGTGGGATGCAGCAGTGAGCAAGCAAAAGTCCTTCCCTCGTGGAGCTTATACTCCACTAGGGAGAAACAAAGACATATGTCAACCACTGATAAGTGTTTTGAAGAAAAAGTGACCAAGCCACTCTGGAAGGAGCTTGCCAAGCAAGGGAAAGCCCTAAATGTCTCCTGTTGGAGGAGCAGAAGGAGTGAAGCAGTGCGATTTGAGCAGAGTGAACAACAGGGAAAGTGGGAGGTGAGGTGAAAAAGATGGGCCGGCCAGGACCTGCGGGGCCGCCGAGCCTGGGCGCGGACTTTGAGTTTCATCTGGTGTGTGGTGAAAAGCCTTGAGAGAGGGAGTGCTCTGATCTGATTTACATTTTTAGAAACTCACTCTGGCAGTTGCTTAGAAATTAAATTAGACCGGAGAGGTGTCAGATGGGCAGCAGGGAGTTGAATGAAGAGGCTTCTGCAGTCGTCTGGGCAAGAGATGATGGTGGGCCCTACCAGGGTGGTAGAGATGGATGGATCTGATGAGAAGCGGTCAAATTCTGCATAGATTTTAAATATATATATATATTTTTATTGATTTCAGAGAGGAAGGGAGAGGGAGAGAGATAGAAACATCAGTGATGAGAGAGAATCATTGATTGGGCTTCTTCCTTCATGCCTCCCACTGGGGATCGAGCCCACAACCTGTACATGTGTCCTTGACCGGAATCAAACCTGGGACCCTTCAGTCCGAAGGCTAACGCTCTATCCACTGAGCAAATGGATTAGGGCTAATTTCCTCTCTTTTTATCCATCTGTTTGTCCCTGGCTATGAGTGGCTGTGCTTTGCTTGGTTTTTAATTCCCGTCCTCATCCCAGAGTGTGGCAGTGACGTTAGGTGAGTGTTAGGATGGTGATACGGATGTCTGACTTGCGTCTCTACAAGGAGGCTTTGGAAACAGTGGAATCCTGAAAAACAGCAACTTTCACTTTTGAACTTGAGATATAGGGGAGCATGAGAATGAGCAGCCTCCACTCTCTGTTATAAGGATGTGGTATTATTAGAGAAATGCCAGCATTTGGTTAGGGTAAGAAGTTAGGGGATGGACCAGGCGAGGGTTTCATCTTGGGTGGTGATTACGGCCACAGGAATAAAAGTAGAGGTAATTGAAAGGTAGAGGGGACAGGGACATGAAACAGAACTTAACTTTCCTCACGCCTTCACCGTAATAGACTGCTCTGAAAGGATGGGTTTCTTAAACACATGCTTTATGACTTGGGTCTGGGGAGTACAGGTCTAGTAAGTGTTGTAAGCCTTTAGTATCACTCCAGTGAAATGCTAGTTCTGAATGCCATTCTCCCCCAGCAGCCCCAGCTATTCTGAGTGTAGCTGAGAACTGACAGTCAGCACGGGGCTCCCTGAGGAGCCACAGAGAGGGCCGGAAGTTCAAATGTAGAAGCTCAAATAGCCTCAGCAAGAACCACCAGGCCTTCCCTGAGACTCTTACATTTATCCTCAGTTCTATAGAGCTGATTTTACTTTATTTTTTTATTTTTTATTTAATACCCGAGGATATTTTTCCATTGTTCTTTTGTTTGTTTTTGTTTTTTGTGTGTTTTTTTTTTAAAGAGACTGGAAGGGAGAGAGAGAAACATCGATGTGAGAGAGGCATATCTATTGTTTGCCTTCCGCATGTGCCCTGACCAGGGCCAGGGATCGAATCGAGCCTGCAACCAAGGTGTGTGCCCTTGACCAGAATTGACCCCAGGACCCTTCAATCTGAGGGCCGATGTTCTATCCACTGAGCCAAATCGGCTAGGGCTGTAGCTGATTTATTTAGTGACCTAGCCTTTACAGGCAGCAAACTGGGAGGAGGGCAGTATTGGTCTGATTGTATTTTGAGAGGAAATTGGATCTAAATATCCCACAGCACCTAGCAGTATTTAAGATATTATTAAATTGTTTATTCCTCCAAAGCCCCAGGACTCTAGTCTTGGTCATAATGCTAACTCTGGGATAAAAAGGGAAAGGTTAAAAGATGCCCAGAATAAGAAAACACCACAATGTGGAAACGAATGTTTTGACATTTAGAGATGTGAACTTCCGCTCTCTGTAGATTTGCTTTAGTGAACACACTTTGATGAAGGAGAAATAAGTGAATCACGTCACCCAAAGCTGCTATGAGGTGTTAACTGAAAATCTGGCTTAGAGATAGGGGTCTGTCTCAGGATTTGGGGAGACGCCCTGCCTCTCAGGATTGGGTAAGAATAAAGGAGACGATGTGTGTACAAGGGCCCTGTAGCCCTGTAAAGTCTGATGCACGTTTCAGGTTTCCAGTTTGCTCATCGTCTTTTAAACCTATTCCTCAGAGGTTTAATGTTGCTGGATTGCTTATTGAAAACCTTACTTATCAGCTCTGTAATTTCCCCTTGCTTTCCAGATTTCTGTATTCAGACGAAGTTCAAATTGGCCCGGAAACAGTTATGACCACTCTGTATACTGCTAAGAAATACGCAGTCCCAGCCTTGGAAGCACACTGTGTGGAATTTCTCACCAAACACCTTAGAGCAGATAATGCCTTTATGTTACTTACTCAGGTAAGTCCATGTAACTAAGGGATGTACTATTGGAGCTTGAAAAATTGAGTGTAATTATACAGTGGAACCTCGTTTCTCGAACTGAATTCATTTCAGAAGGCTGTTTGAGAAGCGATTTGTTCAAAAACAGAATCATTTTTTCCCATTAGAAATGATGTAAATTGAATCAATCCATTCCAGGCTCCCAAATGATTCCCTGTTTCAACCTTTCTTATATACAGTACATGTCTTATGTACTGTTTAATCCTATATAATAAAGAGCTAATATGCTAATTAGACCGAACAGCAGAATGACCGTCCAGATGACCTTCCAGACAAAGCCAAGGCTGCGAGGGCCGAGGCAGCCAGGGCTTCAAGGGCTGAGCCCCTTGCATGAATTTCGTGCATCGGGCCTCTAGTTTATAAGTAAACACTTTTTAAATTTATCCAACCACCCCCATCGGGCCTCTAGTTTATAAGTAAACACTTTTTAAATTTATCCAACCACAGCCTTAAAGGAATTTTTCATCGATCACTGCCTCAGAAATGCACTGCTTTTCATTTACCCAATCAACAACAGTTTTTCTAGCTATTGAAGTGCCTGTGATTGTTGTTTTGTGAGCATTTTCACGCCCTTAGCAACATTAGCACTCTGGATGGCCTCTTTATGTTTTAAGATTGTGCTAATCGCCAGCAACGAAAGCATTCTCTCCTTTGCTTGTTGCCTGCTAGACGCTTTTTGTCCTGCTGAGGTATCAGCATGAAAGCGTTGTCAGGTTAAAAACTGAAGTTTTGGTCGACAACTGAGACATTTTTGTCTATGAACAACTTGGTTGAGAACTGAATTGTTTGAGATGGGAGAGGTTTGAAAAACGAGGTTTGACTGTATGTGAATATTTAGTATTCCCTGATGAATTAGTTCTAGATCATTATTTTTTAAAATATATTTTTATTGATTTCAGAGAGGGAGAGAGAGAAACATCAATAACGAGAGAGAATCATTGATCGGCTGCCTCCTGCACACCCCACAATGGGGATCGAGCTCACAATGGGGCTTATGCCCTGACCAGGAATTAAACCTTGACCTCCTGTTTCATAGGTCGATGCTCAACCACGAGCCACACCCACTGGGCTCTAGATCATTCTCTTAAAGTATATGTAATTGTTCTTATATTACCATTCAGGGAAATATAGCAGATTTATATGATTTCACAATAGAAAAGCAATTAGAGTTAATACAGTAACATATAGATAAAGAAACTGAAGGCTCCCTAGCTGGGTTGGCTCAGTGGATAGAGTGTTGGCCTGTGGACTGAAGGGTCCCGGGTTCGATTCCAGTCAAGGGCACATGCCCGGGTTGTGGGCTCAACCCCCAGTAGGGGGTGTGCAGGAGGCAGCCAATCAATGATTCTCTTATCATTGATGTTTCTCTCTCTCTTTCCCTCTCCCTTCCTCTCTGAAATCAATAAAAATAAAAACATTTTTTAAAAAAAGAGAAAGAAACTGAAGCCTTATCATGAGTATAGGGTGCTGTGACTCAAAGTTATGTAGCTCTTCAGGACTGGGGTTGGGATTAGGGTCCGGCGTGGCTCCAGCTGTGGGTGAGAGAGTTTTTTGGACATCTAAATTTTTGTTGGGTCCAAGCATTTTTATGTGTAGAGATGATCACTTAACTTCTTTATTTTAAAACTTCAATCATAAAGTTCAGAAACCAATCAATTAAACTTTGATAATTAAAACAGACTTGCTAGTTCAGTAAGTACAATAGGAAGTAAGTTTTCAGCAGACTCTCAGAGGTGGGGCCTGAGAGGCTGTGTTTCTAACGGCTTCCGGATGATGCTAGTGTCTCTGGACCGCACTTTGAGCAGCAAGGGCGGACAAAGATTGCCGCAGGACAGAAAAGGGACTTTTCAGTGCCTTGTTTGTCTGAGAGCCCAATGTTACCCACATTTTTCATTGGTGGGGTCATGTGAATTAGCCAGCGAACTATCATGTGAGCTTCTTGTTCCTGCCAAGTGAGTCATTTGAACTGAGCCGGTTCATTTACTGGAAAAGACCCAGCTTCGCTCCAACACAAAGGGCCAGTGTACTGTGCCAGCATGGTTTGCACAGGGAAAACACTTATGATGAAGTGATAGGATCACAGTGATGTTTACCAGAGATCATGCCAGACTCAAGTAGCAGTAATGGATTCCCTAGGAGATTGATGCTGCCTGTATAATCTGAGTGGCCGAAGTATTGCTACTCTAGTTAAAGTAATTTTTACAAAAATTTGTTTTTCCTAGAGCGAAAGATGAATTTTTATATGAACACTGAAAACACAGTTGAGTTCGCCATTTAAAATATTTGCTCATATTAGAATTTTAATTGTTAAAAATGTACTGTTTTTTTTTTATATTTTTAAATACATGAACTGTGATCCTAAGGCAGGATCCTACACTAGAAGGAAAAGCGTTGTAAAAAAAGATCACTGGGTCAGTTGACAAAAAATGAATACAGGTAGTAGGATAAAAATATTGTATTGTTATTTACCAAAGTTAGCACTAATAACAGAATATCCTTATTCTTAGGAAATACACACTGATGTGTTTAAGGGTAAGAGTTTTGATGCATGTAATTTATTATCAAACTAGAGGCCCAGTGCACAAATTTGGGGCTGTCTCGCCCAATCCCGATCAGGCCAATAGGGGCCGAGAGAGGGCTCCAGGGCACGTCCGGCCCACTTGCCCGGTCCCGATTGGCTGGACCCCAGCAGCAAACTAACCTACCTGCCAGTTGGAACATCTGCCCCCTCGTGGTCAGTGCGCATCATAGCGACTATTCAAGTGGTCGACCAAACAGTCGACTGATTGGTAGGACACTTAGCATGTTAGGCTTTTATATATATAGATGGACCAGACACCCCCCCCCTTATGTATAAACATACACGTATATGTAATATACATAGCCTCCTTTCTAATGCATTACTTATTTTGATCATTAATGAACCCTCTAGGTTACATAAGATAGACATTATTATCCCATGTATGTATACACATATACATAATTTATTTTATTATACATATTTGTATTTCTATTTAGGGCTAAAATTTATTAAAACTTTGATGAAGCAAATTAATGTAAACAGACTTGGTATATAATCTTAAGAAGAGGATTTATAAACATATTTGAATATTCTATAACTTCAAGAAATGTTCTGATTAAAAATATATGTTTATATTTATATACAGTGGGGCCTTGACTTATGAGTTTAATTCGTTCCGTGATGGAGCTCGTAACTCAAATTACTCGTATGTCAAATCACTGTGACATTCGCTGCGCCAACTAGCGGTGGGGTATCTGAAGCTGGCTCGTATATAACCGGAATTTTAGCTTGCAACTCAAAGCAAAAAATCGGCTGAGCCGAACTGGTTTGGCTCAGTGGATAGAGCGTCGGCCTGCGGACTCAAGGGTCCCAGGTTCGATTCCGGTCAAGGGCAAGTACCTTGGTTGCGGGCACATCCCCACTGGGGGGCGTGCAGGAGGCAGCTGATCTATGTTTCTCTCTCATCTATGTTTCTAACTCTCTATCTCTCTCCCTTCCTCTCTGTAAAAAAATCAATAAAATATATTTTTAAAAAAAAATCGGCCGAGAGACGGCTCGTATCTCAGAAAAACTCGTTAGTCGGGACACTCGTAAGTCAAGGCCCCACTGTAAATAAAATTATGAATCATATATTAGAGATATATTTAAAATTTAAGCCAGTGTGTTTAATGTATTCATTTCTGCCCCTTAAACCACAGATAACTTTTTAGCTTAGAGATGTGATTCATTTGTTCAGTAGCATCTGAGTTATTGAATCCTTTGAAAATGAATTTTACTTTAAAATTAAATGAAGAGTCATCAGCTACACCAAATAATGGTGTCATTTATGGTGTGGCTAACTAATTGGCAGTCTTCTCAGCAGGTTTCTGCATCATCCAGCATGAGCACCTCTGAGCATCTGGTGTTTGTCCATGCTGTTCAATTAAACAGCTGACGCTAGGTCAGGATGAAAGACTGGCATACGATCATCACATGTCCTTTTTCAGTGTTACGGCTTTTAAAAATATCACTTGAGTTTAGATTTCACTCCCTGTCCCTCCAGCTTTTTAACTTTAAAAAAATGTATAATATGCATCCTGATAAAACACATATAATCTTGACTTCTGACTTTTTTTAAAATATATTTTTATTGATTTCAGAGAGGAAGGGAAAGGGAGAGAAAGAAACAACAATGATGAGAGAGAATCACTCATTGGCTGCCTCCTGCATACCCCCACTGGGGATCACGCCCACAACCCCGGGCATGTGCCCTTGACCAGAATTGAACCCGGGACCCTTTAGTCCGCAGGCCGACACTCTAGCCACTGAGCCACCTAGGGCAATTTCTGACTTCTTTTTTTTTTTTTTTTTAATATATTTTATTGATTTTTTACAGAGAGGAAGGGAGAGAGAGATAGAGAGCTAGAAACATCGATGAGAGAGAAACATCGACCAGCTGCCTCCTGCACATCTCCTACTGGAGATGTGCCCACAACCCAGGTACATGCCCTTGACCGGAATCGAACCTGGGACCTTTCAGTCCGCAGGCCGACGCTCTATCCACTGAGCCAAACCGGTTTCGGCAATTTCTGACTTCTTAAAGTCTAGATTAGCTTTGCTGGAATCATGCAGTCTCTACTGTTTTGTTCAATATATATTGTGGCTTCTTTTATCATTAAGTTTGTGGGATTCAGTCATATTGTTATGAGAATTTGTAGCTTTTCATTCTCGTTGTATAAATTCCATCATTAAAGTATGTGAACTTATTTACTTGCTCTTTTGTTGTTGTTTCTTTATTGTTGAAAGTATTACAGGTGTCCCCATTCCCCTCCCCATTGACCCCCTTTGCCCCACTCAGGTTCCCAGAGCTTCCATGCTCTAAAATTCTTGTACTTTATTCTCTTCCACTAATCAAAACAGGAAAAGGGAAAAAAAATCTGGTCTGTTTGTACCAGTATGCTGTACCAAAGTTGATATTATTGTTTAGTGAAAAGATCATAAAAAATGTGGCTTTAGCCCTAGCAGACTGAAGGGTCCCAGGTTCAATTCTGTCAAGGGCACATGCCTGGGTTGCGGGCTCGATCCCCAGAAGGGGGCATGCAGGAGGCAGGCAATCAATGATTCACTCTCATCATTGATGTTTCTATCTCTTTCTCCTTCTCTGAAATCAATAAAAAATATTTTTTAAAAATGTAGCTTTACATACTAGCTTTGCAACATAACTAGCTTCATATTTATAAGGCAAGTCAGAACACCCCTCTGAGCCTCTGTGTCCTCATCCGGTAGATGGGATAAAAATGTCTCCCTTATGTGGCATAGGGCGTTCATTAAGGATTAAAATAAGTAGTGCATAAGAAAGTAGGCAGTGTATACATAAGCGTATGAAAATACAGATAACAGGGCTGGTAGTGGTGATGTGAATTTGTTATCTCAGCAAGACGCTTGTTCTTTTAGCTTTTCATTTCTGATTGTGGAATGAAAAGTTTTAAGAATATATAGATGTTGTAACTATATTTTAAGTAGGTGTTTTTACATAATCAGCAATTAAAACTATTTATAGTATTAACTTTGAATATGCACAGCCTGAAGATAAAGAAATTATGGAGCCCTAATTGGTTTGGCTCAGTGGATAGAGCGTCAGCCTGCGGACTAAAGGGTCCCAGGTTCGATTCCGGTCAAGGGCATGTACCTTGGTTGCAGGCACATCCCCAGTAGGAGGTGTGCAGGAGGCAGCTGATCGATGTTTCTCTCTCATCGATGTTTCTAACTCTCTATCCCTCTCCCTTCCTCTCTGTAAAAAAAACAATAAGATATATTTTAAAAAAAAGAAATTATGGAAACAGAATAATTGTGGTTTTATATGTTTAGGCGCGACTATTTGATGAACCTCAGCTTGCTAGTCTTTGTCTAGATACAATAGACAAAAGCACGATGGATGCGATAAGTGCGGAAGGGTTTACTGATATCGATATAGGTAAGTTCACACGGAATTAAATTTTACCTGTAAGTACTTAATGCCTTACCAGTTAGCCTTGGTGGACGAGCTGTTTCTTGATTAGGTGTTTTTTTCCAAATGATTTATGTCTACCCCTTTAAGAATTTTACTTTATTTTGGTGAGATATTCCTAAAAGTCTTAACTACCCCATTGCCTTTTAAAAGATGTCAAAGCAAATAAATATTCATTGACTGTTCACATATGCATGGCATTATACTAGGGTCCTATAAAAAGAAATAAGAATTACAAAGACAGGTAAGATACAATTTTTCTTAAGAAAACTATCATCTAGTTGGAGAATCAAGGAAACAAATATGTGAAAGTTAAGATTTAAGACATTAATAGAAGAGATGGCAAAGGCCAAAATGTGATTTTTTTTTTTTTTTTGCCTTTCCTGAACTAGATATATAGGAAATAATTACAGTGCAAATTCAAAACATGAAGAGGTTAGGAAAATCTTGACAGAGGAGGTCCTGATAGTGACTGTTTGTATAAGGAAGAGGGGAGGCCATGAGAGGCAAGAAGTACCACATGAAGACATGTGTAAAGGAAGGGAAAGGCAAGGCAGGTTATGTTAAACAAATACTTGGTTCTACAATGAATGCGTAGATCATTGCAGAATATAATTTAAAAAAAGAAAGTATAGAGTCTATAGTTTTAAGTATCACCTATTTTTGTTGAGATTTGACAACTTAATATAAGCAAGTTGGTCTGTATTTTTTTGTTATAGAGCAAGATATTCCCCATTTATTTTTATGTTTTTTTACCTGTAGACACACTCTGCGCAGTTCTGGAAAGAGACACACTTAGTATTAGAGAAAGTCGGCTTTTTGGAGCTATTGTACGATGGTCAGAAGCAGAATGTCAAAGACAACAGTTGCCTGTGAGTTTTGAAAACAAACAGAAAGTTCTAGGAAAAGCACTGTCCTTGATCCGGTTCCCACTGATGACCATTGAGGAGTTTGCAGCGGGTAAGGCATAACTTGACCAAAGTCTAATTTTTCAAAATATATTTTTACTGATTTCAGAGAGGAAGGTAGAGGAAGAGAGAATCATCGATTGGCTGCCTCCTGCACACCCCCCCCACTGGGGATCGAGCTCGCAACCCTGGCATGTGCCCTTCACCAGAGTTGAATCTGGGACCCTTCAGTCTGCAGGCTGGCACTCTATCCACTGAGCCAAACCGGCCAGGGTGATCAAACTCTATTAGAAACTGTTTTAATGGTTAGTCAGCCAGTCTCCCTGTGTGAGAGAGGAAAATAAGCTATTAATTACTGAGGACTGGTCACTCTTCTAGTTACATGATATATGTATGTGTGTCTGTGTTTATAATTTTATGTAATTCTCCTAATAGCCCTTTAAGATAATATTATAGGTTACTAGAGGCCCGAGGCAGGGGGCGTCCCTCAACCTGGCCTACACCCTCTCGCAGTTCGGGAACCCTCAGGGTATGTCTGATTGCCTCTCGCAGTCTGGGACCCCTCGCTCCTTACCGCCCACCTGCTCGCTGCTCCTTACCATTCGGCTCGCTGCTCCTTAGTGCTGCCGTAGAGGCGGGAGAGGTTCCCACCACTGCCGCGGCGCTCGCCAGCCGTGAACCCAGCTTCTGGCTGAGCGGTGCTCCCCCTGTGGGAGCGCACTGACCACCAGGGGGCAGCTCCTGCGTTGAGCGTCTGCCCCCTGGTGGTTAGTGCGCATCATAGCGACCGGTCGTTCTGTTAGCTGTAACAGTCACTTAGTCCTTTATTATACAGATACTATATATCTTAAATTTTACATATATTTATAATATATTTAAAAATTATGTGTTTTATGGGTTAGACAACTGATCTTGAGAGTGGTTAAGTACTTTGCTCAAGGTTATAATGCTTATAAAACACCTGAAATTTCTGTGTAACTATTTTTAAAATATTTTTTTATTTCAGAGAGGAAGGGAGAGGGAGAGGGAGATGGAAACATTAGTGATGAGAGAATCATTTATTGGCTGCCTCCTGCATACCCCCGACACTGGGGATCGAGCCCGCAATTCAGCATGTGCCCTGACCAGGAATCGAACCGTGGTTGATGTGCAACCACTGAGTATGCTGGCTGGGCTCTGTGTAACTCGTTAGTCTCTTAGCAGCTTCTTTCTGCTTGGTTTCTTTGTCTCAGATTCCTCTGGTTTGTGCATATCTTAGGAATCAGCAAATACAGAAATTATGCACAAAATGTTGGTCTTGTCTCTCTATTCGATCCTTTCTATGAAATCATTTGGTTTGAATTCCAATTTTTGTCTCCTCAGTCAAATGAGGACTGCCATAGTTTCTAGGTTGCCAGTTTCTCCTTGGCATTTACGCCCCATGAAGCAAATCAGCAAATATCCCAAGGGGAGAAAGTGGTGACAGATACAGAGCTTCTCAGTATATTTCCCTTCTCAAGCACTGACTGCCTCAGTTCTTTGTTTACTTGAAGTAGCTATTGTATGTATTTTAGCCATAGTTATCTGGCATAGGCTGTTCCATCCTACAGGCTTCTTAATATTTTTAGTAGTCAAATAATTAATTTCCCCAAATTATCTCTCTATTTCTAAAAATGTTTCTATGGAGAGTTTCCTTTATTTTCTCTATTTTGCTATTGTGTGTGCTTTCTTTTCTATCTAGACATTTGGAAATTACACATTTTGCATTTACCCTCCCCCCTCAATTTTCTTAATTTTCCATCCTATATAATAAAGCGGTAATATGCAAATTAACTTTCACACCCTCAAAAGATGGCTGCCTACGACCAGGCCAGCAGGGGTGTTAGTGAGGGATGACCAAATGACTAAACAAGCAGGCTGCATGGGGCGACCAGGCGGGGGGGGGGGGGGGGGGGGGCCAGTTAGGGGTGACCAGGTCGGCAGGGGGGGCAGTTGGGGGCAATTAGGCTGGCAGGGGGGCAGTGAGAGGCGACTAGGCCGGTGGGGGGGCAGTTGGGGGCAACCAGGCCGGCGGGGGGGGGGGGGGGGGCAGTTAGGAGTGACCAGGCCAGCAGGGAGGGGCAGTTGGGGGTGACCAGGCCAGCAAGGAGGGCAGTTAGCGGCGATCAGACCAGCACACAGGGGCAGTGAAGGGCGATCAAGCTGGCAGGAGGGGGCAGTTAGGGGCGACCAGGCTGGCAGGCAGGTGAGCGATTAGGAGCCAGTGGTCCAAGATTATGAGAGGGATGTCCAACTGCTGGAAACTCTCCATAAAAACATTTTTAGAAATAGAGAGATAATTTGGGGAAATGAATTATTTGACTACTAAAAATATTAAGAAGCCTGTAGAATTGATCGGGCCTAAACCAGCAGTTGGACATCCCCCAGGGGTCCCGGATTAGAGAGGGTGCAGGCTGGCCTGAGGGGACCCCCCGGCCCCCCCCCCCACATGAATTTCGTGCACCGGGCCTCTATGTCATAATAAAACAATATTTATTGACCTTCCCTATTTAAAACAAGAATGTTAGGATGGTGTGTTCTTCCTTTCAGCCTTTCCAAACCACTTTATGTTACCTGATTATTCTCTCTCTCTCTCTCTCTCTCTCTCTCTCTCTTTCTCTTTCCTCCACTCTCTCTCTCACTCTATACTACAACAATGCAATTACTATATTAGACATCGTTCTAGGTGGTTTTGCTTTTAGTGCTCATCACCAGTTCTTCTAGGAGAAAATTTCTTAAGTTGTTTATTTTGACTCACTCTCTGTTAACTAGCCTGTGTCTCCGATAACTTTCTTTAGGTAGGTATCTGGTACATGTCTGAGAATGTTTTTCATGATCTGAAGACTTTTTTTCAACAAAGGAAATTTTATTATAGTCTTGAATTATGACATCTTATTTATTATTGTTCTTTGGAAACATTAGTAATGTTTAAAAATCAGGGTTTTTCATTAAAATCTGAATTTATGGCTTCCTAAACCAAATTTCTAGCTTATCAAATTTTTTTTACAGTTTAAAAATTTATAATTTAGTTTTGTAGTCTCATTTAGATTGTTTTTAACCAGCCTTGGGAGGGGTCTCCTGGCCTCTTTTATGAGGAGTAGCCTTTATTTATTCTTGGATAAGTTGAAACTGTTTGGAATTTTTCTGTTCTCAGAAACATTGTATGGGGAAACCATAAGATATATGATATGCGACTTCCCTAGCTCTTCCCATTTTAGCTCCTGCCCTCTGCTAATTTCTGAACCCCAGAATGAAAGCACTATCCTATTTCCACTTCTAAATATATTCCATTGTTCAGATTATAACCTCAGACAGGTACTAGGTGGGGAACAGAGAAGTGACATTGGCTCTGGCTACCCTTGTGAGCGTTTCCCCCCATAGGGAATGACTCTGGTAAACGAAAATCTGTGGTACTCAGAGGAGGGGTATGGATAGAAAAATCCAGGCTTTCATTGAAGCTTTGATTAATGATTTTAACACGTACGTTTTATTAGGTTAACCTCAAATGGATTTTATTTGTATTTCTACAGGTCCTGCTCAGTCTGGAATTTTGTCAGATCGTGAAGTGGTAAATCTTTTTCTTCACTTTACTGTCAATCCTAAACCCCGAGTAGACTACATTGATCGACCGAGATGCTGCCTCCGCGGAAAGGAATGTTGCATCAATAGGTTCCAGCAAGTAGAGAGCCGTTGGGGCTACAGTGGGACGAGCGATCGAATCAGGTATCTGTCACGCTGTCACGGACGCCATGGTGGGCTGGGCGGCTTTTATCCCCATATTGTGGGAGATAATTAGCCAACATCTTATTTTATACTACAAGAATCACACAGACAGTGAGGCGTATGGTCTTCTCACTGAATTATGAGGAAACAAGTAATGTAAGGAGGGGTTGGGCCCGGCCTTCTGTTACATGAGTTCTGTTTGGCTTGCCGCTGCGGGTGAGCTGAAGTCGAGACATTAATTGGTCAGACACTGTGTTTACAGTCTTAGGGCTACGATTTATTTAATACATTTAATCTTACTCTGTTTAGTGTGAGTTTTTTTCTTTGTACAGACATGGCATGGGAAATATCTCAGTGTAGCAAAAAAGAAGAAAAAAAAAGAAAATATCTCAGTATACATTTATAAAAGCTTTGACAGGGAAAATAATCTTAAAAGATTCAGGTGTATAATCCTGTTAGGAAGTTATCTTTGTTTTATTGTGTTTCTTTAGGTTAAATGTCAAAATTGAATAAGTACCAGTTTTCCTAAAACATGCCTTTGGGTTTTCACTTATTGAATTAGCACTTGTATATAAAACTAGAAACTCATAACAAGTTTGTCAAATATGGGACTCCCAGGGGGAGAGGACCCTTGTAAATAATTGGAATAAGATGGAAATTAAAAACGCATTTGTGGATTATTTAGCAATCATTCACAACGAGAATACTGTATCTGAAACTCATAATAAAGGACATAGTAGACAAAGTGTCACAAAAATAAAGTCATAAAAACTACTTTTACTAAATAAATTATAGTAGAAATCATTTAAGCATTCAACTCAAGTAGCTAGAAAATGAATAGCAAAAAAAGAAAAGAGAGAAAGGAGATAGGTAGATACAGAAATTAATGAATTAAAAATAATAGAATTGATAAACCGTAGCTGGTTCCTTAAAAAGACAACTAAGATAAATAAATCTCTGGCAAAGGTAGTGAAGAAAACAAACTTACATTTAGAAATAATGGGAATATAATCAGATACTGAGAAGATTTTAATTTTAATTCTGGGTTTACTCTGTGCTAATAAATTGAAAGTCTTGATGGAATGGATCATTTTATAGGCAAATATAATTTATCAAAATTGACTGAAGAAGAAAGCCTGAATAGACCCATTACCATGGAAGGAATTAAAAGTTATCAAAGAACTGTCCCTTCACAAGGTGGTTTTTACAGGTGAGTTTTATCAAAACTTCAAGGAACAAATTGTTTCCTTGAGCATTAAAAGAAGAAAATGCTTATTGGTTAATTATTGAAAGAACTATAACCCTTACAGAGGAATCTGACAAGACAGAAAATTTGTAGATCAATCTCACTTATATAGAAGAAGAAATTCTGGGTAAAATATTAGTATATTGACTCTGACAGTACCTTGGAAAAGTAATACTGTGTGAGCAAATAGAGTTTATTTATAGATTGAAAGAATGGCTCAACATTAGGGAATATATTAATATAACCCACCACAGTAGCACATCAAAGAAGAAAAACAGTTTGATGATTTCAGTAGTTGTCAAAAAGACTTTTGATAAAATTGCACCTCAGTTCCACATAGAATCATTAATACTAGGTCTCAAAGAACACTGCTTTAAGATGTAGACTATTAAAACCTCAAGAAAGGATGCTTGCTAACCTTGCTGTTTTCAGCAGTGTTCAAGTCTCGTGGCTATAAACACGTGTCTCACCACATGAATTCTGACAGGACACTTGGACGCTGATTGGGACTTGTTTGGGGAGACTGTCCTAAGCACTGAAGTAAGTCCGGTGTCCCTGGCCCCGCCAGCAGTGCCCTTTTGTAAAAGCCAAAGCCTCCTTGTGGCTTTGGAGAACAACTGGTCCATCTGAACAGCCTCAGCATCAATAAAAATGTATTAGAGCCAATAAAAGAATAGTGACCACTTACAAAATACGCATGCAGAAACCAATGATGTTCCTATATGTCATCAAAATTCAGTTATGGATGGTTGAATTGGTTCACAACAATGTGAATGTACTTAATGTTAAAATGTTTACATTTTTAGTTACAATATTAAGTAAAAACAGATTCCACTTAAAATAATAACAAATGCCCGGCTGGTGTGGCCTAGTGGTTGAGTGTTGACCTACGATCCAGGAGATCATGGTTCGATTCCTGGTCAGGGCACATGCCCGGGTTACAGGCTCAATCCCCAGTAGGGGGTGTGCAGAAGGCAGCCGATCTATAATTTTCTCTCATCATTGATATTTCTGTCTTTCTCCCCCTCCCTTCCTCTCTGAAATCAATACAAATATATTTTTTAAAAATAGTAATATATAACCAAGTAATGGGATTAAATCCTATAAGAAATGTACAATATAGCACCTTTATAAAGAACTGGAGGCCTTCGACTGGACGCAGACAGTGTCTTTCCAAACTAACTAGCGTATGAGAAGTCACATGTTTTTGTTGGGGAAGACTGGCCTGGCAAAATTATCCTAATGGTTATCTGGAAGAGTAAGTGGTTCATTTTAAAAAAGAGTGGTATGAGTCAAACATAAAACTATAGTACGTTAGTGTTGTATGGAAGATACTACGGAATTTAGAAACTCGTCTAACATGAATGAGCATCTGAGGGAAAGATTAACCACCGGGAAAATAAAGTTAGATCCTTACTGATTCCATCTACCAATAATTGTATAAATTAAAATTTTAACATTACAAATACAAAGCCATGCAGTGCTGGAACAGGGGACTTTATTTATTATGAGAAGAGATAGGCCTCTTTAATCTTGGCATAAATCATAATTTGGCTACAAAGAATTAAAAATTTTTATGTCCAAAACCACCATAAAGTCAAAAGATAAATGACAAACGGGAACCTTTTTGTCATGGATATTACTGACAAAGCATAAGTAACTATATAACATAGTCTTTCAGAGAAAAATGGGAAAAGAACATGAGTATTTCAATAAAGAGAAAATCCAGTAGACAGTAAGCATGTGAGCAAATATAGCAACTCATTAATAAAGCGATATGAATAGAATGTGTTAATCATCAATTTCTCAACACCAAAAAGAAATGGAAATACTCATGGTTGTTGAGAGTGAGGTAGAAATGATTTTAATTTCTTGTGTATGTAGAGTGTTGTAATCAATTTGATAATGTTTAGCTAATGCCTTAAGAATATGCCTTTCATTTTCCCCAGTGTTTCTATTTCCAGGAATTTATCCTCAGGAAATAATTAAGACTACAAAATGATCATCATGGCATCCCATATAATAAAAGGCTAATATGCAAATTGTCCCCTTGACCGGGAGTTCGGGAGTTTGACCAGGGGGCAGGGCCAGCCTATCAACCACCAATCGGCCAATCAGGGCAAGCCGGCCGGACCCCACCCATGCACAAATTCGTGCACCTGGCCTCTAGTTGTTACATAATAACAGACCCTGCTAGATTATCTAACAAGAGGGGGTTATTTAAATAGGATGAATTGGTACTCATCTTTTACCTTTATATGGAAAAGAAGATATAAAAATATGTATATTCTGACATGATTTTAAATATAATCTATAATAATAAAAGCATGATATGCTAATTAGACCGGACATCCTTCCAGACGACCTGCTGGATGAAGCTGGGGCTGTGAGGGAAGCCCGAGTCCCTGGTGCCGGCTGGTCCTGGATGCTGGCCGGTGGCTGGAGGGAAGCCCAGGTCCCAGGTGCCAGAGGGAAGCTGGTGCTGGCAGCCAGGGGAGGGAAGGCCTACTCTTGCACGAATTTTGTGTATCGGGCCTCTAGTACATATATATTCATAGAAAAGAATCTTTCCTATTTAAAAAAAGAGTGAAAAGGGAATGTGCCAAAGGGGAAACGGGGGTTCTCTCTGGTGGATTCAGGGATCTTTGAAAATTTTCCTCTTGCTTATTTAACTGCATTTTCTATTTTTTGAAAAAGAGACTATATTTTTTTTTATAAGAAAAAAATGTATAAATAAGACATTAAGAGTTGTTCCAGGTAGTCCTCATCTGTCCTGGGAGTTTAACATAGTGGTAAGAAATGGGCTTTAGCTGGATCTGTGTCCCAGCTCCGCCACAGGTTCTGATCCAGGCAAGTTGCTTTCTCTAAACTTCCGTTTCTTTAGCTATAAAAACAGCGGATAATAAAAGTAATACCGTGTTACTTAGTTAATAGAGCTGTTATAATGATTAAAGGAAGTAACTCATGTGAAGAACTGAAGCTC
Source organism: Myotis yumanensis (assembly GCF_028538775.1). Classification (NCBI taxonomy): domain Eukaryota; kingdom Metazoa; phylum Chordata; class Mammalia; order Chiroptera; family Vespertilionidae; genus Myotis; species Myotis yumanensis. The sequence continues at coordinate 329,434 of NW_027223771.1, forward strand.
GGTACCGGCACAGGAAGTATTCTGAGCTGGTGGTTTTAACTATTAGGACCAAACTGGACCTGCTGACTGTTTTAGTGTGAAATCTCATTCGGCTTCACCTGTTAATTAGGTGCTGTCCCCAGCCCTTTGTTTCCTTCACAGCTCTTATCACCATTCATAATGATTTATTCCTTTATTTGTTTATTATCAGTGTCCTTTATTGGGCCGTAAGTGTAGGGGTAGAGACTGCCTTGTTGGCCATCATTTCCCAGTGCCAGGTTGTCAATGTGACGTCCTCAGATAATATTCATTGTGCTAATGCTTGTCGTAGTTCGGAGTGCTGTGGTTCAGGCTTGGTGCTCGATATATCTGTTCATGAAGATGTACGAACATATTTGGACAAAAATCACTATTACAACAAGAGTGGGTATTTAGGTTAAATAAATTCCTTTGACTGAAAGGAAACAGGTTCTACTTCAGTTTCCATTAAGTTAACATTTACTCTAGAACAGCGGTCGCCAACCTTTCGGACCTCACGGACCACCAGTGGTCCCCGGACCACTGTTTGGCAACTGCTGCTCTAGAGTTTTTTTGTTTTTTATTTTTGTAAACAGATGGTATTTCCAAGGATGTCTAATTTGTGATAGTTTTTCCTTTTTCTGAGCAAAATTATACATTCTGGGTAGCACTTTAAAAAGTTTATAAGTCTTTAGAACAGGGGTGGGGAACCTTTTTTTTCTGCCAAGGCCATTTGGATATTTATAACATCATTTGTAGACCATGTAAAATCATTAACTTAAAAATTGGCCTGCTATATTTGGTCAAACATTCAATTAACTCACCCTAATACCTTGGGTAAGGCCCAATGATATCCCGGGCCTTATGTGGCCCTTGGGCCAGATGTTCCCCACCCCTGCTTTAGAATATGAATTTGTACTGAGTTATGTATGTTATTTTATATTTGGTTCATTCTCTCAGGTTCACAGTTAATAGAAGAATCTCTATAGTCGGATTTGGCTTATATGGATCTATTCATGGTCCCACGGATTATCAAGTGAACATACAGGTATACTTTCCCCCCCACTATATGTCATCTTGAAATATAACAACTGTAATTTTACCATAAGATATTGTTTTGACAAAATCCAAATTTCGGTATAATTATCAAAGGAATCAGAAAGCCTCTGAGTGGCGTTTTAAGCCTGGAGAGTTCTGTTTTACAATTGATCTAAAAAATCTGGTTTCAGAAAATGGGAGTCCTGGGGTTCTTCATGGCAGCTTCAGTGTGCAAGGAGCTTTCTTTCCTCCAGGACGCCCGTCCAGCAGTCCTTCCTGCTGTGCACTGACCATCTTAACACACCCCCTGCTTTTCTCACGGCACTTTGAACTGTACGGCTTAAAATGGTCTCATTCCTTATAACTACTCTGAACACCCTCTGGTTTCTGATTGTCTGACCGTGCCCTGCCCCATTCCTCAGGCCCGCCCCCCTCACTTATAGATATGACCCGGAAGAAAGTTAAGAACCTCTCCGTTTCCTTCCAATCAGCTGGTGTTCCCCACATTTTTTATTGCACACCCCACTTAATTGTTTTTGAAACACATCAATATGTACTTTTACTTATAAACTGTACATATGCAATACTGTATTTACATATTACACATAAATTAAAACACAGAAAATAGAAATGAGAAAAGTAAACAATGTTTCGCTCTAGCCTGTTTGGTTCAGTGGATAGAATATCAGTCCACAGACTGAAGGGTCCTGGGTTCGATTGCACTCAAGGGCATGTACCTGGGTTGCAGGCTCTGTCCCTGGTCCTGGTCAGGGCTTGTGTTGGAGGCAACCAATTGATGGGCCTCTCTCACATCAATGTTTCTCTCTCTGTGTCTCTCCCCCTCTCTTCTACTCTCTCTAAAAATTAATGGAAAAATATCCTCAGATGAGGATTAACAAAAAATAAAAAATTTAATGTTTCAAGCTTTTGTTTATCAGCAGAAAAAACTGCCCTCTCTAAAATCTTATTTATATAGTATTTTTTATATATATATTTTATTGATTTTTTACAGAGAGGAAGGGAGAGAGATAGAGAGTCAGAAACATCGATGAGAGAGAAACATTGATCAGCCGCCTCCTGCACATCCCCCACCGGGGATGTGCGCGCAACCAAGGTACATGCCCTTGACCGGAATCGAACCTGGGACCTTTGAGTCCGCAGGCCGACGCTCTATCCACTGAGCCAAACCGGTTTCGGCATATAGTATTTTTAATAGTAAATACCATGGTGAACTTTGTGATCAGACTGCATCATTAGGTTTCAAAATATGCAATTCAAAGACCTGTTTCAATGGCAGACAAAAGATGGCTCACTGCCTCAAAGATCCCTTGCTCCAAATGGGAGAACTGCATTATTACCTACTAGTGAAATCTTGCTCATTTTTAAAAAAATATTTTTTTAATTAATTTCAGAGAGGAAGGGAGAGGGAGAAAGAGATAGAAACATCAATGATGAGAGAGAATCATGATAGGCTGCATTCTGTACAACCCCTACTGGGGATCGAGCCCATAACCCGGGCATGTGCCCTGACCGGGAATTGAACTGTGACCTCCTGGTCAATGCTCAACCACTGAGCCATGCTGACAGGGCTCTTGCTCAATTTTTAATCCTATGTGCTATGGTTTATAGTGAAATTTATTTGATAAATTTATATCACTCATCTCAATTTGTCCTTCTTTCTTACAAACCAATTAAAAAGTTACATTTTTAACAAATAGGTTCAAAACCCACTGAACTTGTTTATTTAAAAGATTTTTAAAGCAGGTTAAAGTTTTTTCCCACTTTTTTTTGAGTGCAGAAAAACCATAGAAAATCTCTGAAGGGTATAAAAGATTTTCATGATCACTCTCCATTTAACTTTATTTCCTTATAAATATTAAGTTTCCGTGCAATAGGATCGACAAACCCATTTCAGCAGGCTGGATAGTTTGCAGTCCTGGGAAGGAGCCCCACAGTCAGCCTCTTAGATTGTGGAGCCCCTTCTTTCAGTGTCCCTCATGTATTACCAAAGTCACCAGACTCCTTGTGGACAAACTGAGGAGGGCATCAGGGTTCAATCGTCCTATATAATAAAAGGCTAATATGCAAATTGACTGAGCAGCAGAACGACCGGTCGCTATGACGTGCATTGACCACCAGGGGGCAGGCACTCAATGCAGGAGCTGGCCCCTGGTGGTCAGTGTGCTCCCACAGGGGGAGCGCCCCTCAGCCAGAAGCCCTGAGCCGGGCTCATGGCTGGTGAGCGCAGCGGCAGTGGCAGGAGCCTCTCCCGCCTCCACAGCAGTCCGACATCCCCTGAGGGCTCTTAGGTACAGGCCGGGCCGAGGGACACACACACACACACACACACACACACACACACACACCCCCGCCAAGTCCACGAATTTTGTGCACTGGGCCTCTAGTTAAATATAAGCACTCTGAGTAAAATGAATAAAAATAGGACTTTTTACTTTCTTACCCCAATGGCTAATCTCAGGCACTGTCCAATAGACCTGCCTGGTTTTTGTTTTTATTTTTTCAGAGAGGAAGGGCGAGGGAGAGAGAGAGAGAAACATCAATGATGAGAGAGAATCATTGAGTGGCTGCGTCCTGCATGCCCTACAATGGGGATTGGGCTTATGCCCTGACCAGGAATTAAACCTTGACCTCCTGGTTCACAGGTCGATGCTCAACTATGAGCCACACCCACCGGGCTGTAAATTCTGTACTGAACTGTGATACACATACAGAAAAGTGCACATATTTATATTTGATACATATGACTCACTTTTTGTAAACTGAACACCCTTGTGTAGCTAGCAGCCAGATTAAGGAACAGGCATTACAGTCCCCAGGTGTCCCCTCGTGGTCTTTTCCAGTCACTGTCCCTGCAGAGGTGACCACGGTCCTGACCTCACGGCATACGGTGGTCTGGTCTGGTTTACTATTACAGTGGGGCCTTGACTTACGAGTTTAATTCGTTCAGAGACCGAGCTCGTTAGGAGCGCCCTCCTCCTGCAGGCCCTGTGCTGAGGCACTGTTTATAGTAACGTCTGCACTGATCGGAAGCTCCTTGAGGGTGTCCCTCAGAGCCTGGCACAGATTGTGGAACTAAAAAAGACAAAATTTTCACATTTTTATTTTTATTATCTTTTTATCCTCACCTGAGGATCTGTTTTTATTGATTTTTAGAGAGAGAGGAAGGGAGAGAGAAACATAGATGTGAGAGAGAAACATCAATCGGTTGCCTCTCATACGCGCCCTGACCGGGATCGAACCTGGGTATGTGCCCTGACCAGGAATTGAACCCACAGGTGTATAGGATGATGCTTCAGCCAACTTAGCCACCCAGCCTGGGCAGTTTTCACATTTTTAATATCCATATTGTGAATACTGCATTTAAGGTCATTTTCATTTCAGTAAAATAACATTTAGATATAGGAAATGCCATGGGAATTTCCTAGGAATGAGACTTAAGCTAGCAAGGAGTAAAAGCTCATTTCCCTCAGCTACCTCAAATCCATGCATTCAGCCCTAGCCGCTTTGGCTTAGTGGTTTGGCGTCAGCCTGTGGACTGAAGAGTCCCCGGTTTGATTCCCATCAAGGGCATATGCCTGGGTTGTGGGCTCGATCCCCAGCAGGGTGTGCAGGCGGCAGCCAATCAGTGATACTCTCTCATCATTGATGTCTCTATCTCCCTCTCCCTTCCTCTCTGAAATCAATAAAAATGTATTTAAAAAAAATAAATAAGATACATACATTCAAAAAAACCTGTCGCTAAGCCATATATCTTTAATGGAAGCTCCTTTCTCCTGCTGCCACGCTCCCATCCTGGCTGCATGAGTGATAGCCATTTCTTGACAGCATGTTTAAAGCCATCTTTTTGGCGGTTAGAGGCGACTATAGAAAAATGACAACACACAGCTATAGAGGCCTATTCCGCTGTTCCTAAGGGCTTTATACAATTCTTTTCTTTGAGACTTTGTTTCAGTTGGTTTAGCTTAAGTGAAATTCTCTTTTTGAAATTACAGATCATTGAATATGAAAAGAAGCAAACCCTGGGACAGAATGATACCGGATTTAGCTGTGATGGGAGTGCGAGCACATTCAGGGTCATGTTCAAAGAGCCCATCGAGATTCTGCCCAACGTGTGCTACACCGCATGCGCGACCCTCAAAGTGAGTCGTCGGGGTGTCCCGGATGGGGAAGCCGGGGCCCCGGTTTCCTCCTGCGTGTCTCAGCTGGTGACAGTGAGCCTCTCAGGAAGAGGGAGAGCGTCTGGACAAGGAAGTGCCTCTCAGCACAGCTCTGCTCTGACAGAAATGGTTCTTCATCGGTTGTAGCTCTTTGAGCAGGAGAAAAAGTGTTTGGCAGAGATAAAGTAAAACAGCTATTTAAAGATATTTTATTTTACTTTATTGATTTTTTAGATAGAGGAAGGGGGAGAGAGAGAGAGAGAGAGAGACAGACATTGATTTGTTGTTCCACTTATTTATGCATTCATTGGTTGCTTCTTGTATGTGCCTTGACTGGAGATAGAGCCTGCAACCTTGGTGTATCAGTACGACACTATAACCAACTGGGCTACCCGGCCAGGGCATAACTATTTTCTTTTCTTTTTTTTTTAAATCCTCACCCGAGGATATTTTTCCATTGATTCTTAGAGAGAGTGGAAGAGAGAGGGAAAGACAGAGAGAAACATCGATGTGAGAGAAACACATGGATTGGTTGCTTCCTGCATGAGCCCCGACCAGGGCCCAGGCGGGGGATGAGCCCGCAACCGAGGTACATGCCCTTGACCCGAATCAAACTTGGGACCCTTTGGTCTGCAGGCTGATGCTCTATCCACTGAGCCAAACTGGCTAGGGCCGTAACTATTTTCTTAAAACAATATCACTATTCTCTAATAGCTGAGCTCTCTATTCAGTAATTTTAATAATTAATTAGCTTTGTAGCAACAATACCATTTTCATTAAATGACTTGGCATAAAATTTTATACAGGAGCTATAAGGTAACAGTAAGTAGATCATCAATCGAATTAAAACACCACCTTAAATTGAGTGTATATTAAAGGGCAATGACTAATGAACCTTTTGTTCTCATTTAGGGTCCAGATTCCCACTATGGCACAAAAGGATTGAAGAAAGTAGTGCATGAAACATCTGCTAGCAAGACTGCTTTTTTATTTTTTAGTTCACCTGGCAATAATAATGGCACTTCAATAGAAGACGGACAAATACCAGAAATAATATTTTATACCTAATTTAGCATTATAATACATCTTGGCTAAATTGTACCATACCGTCTAATCTCAGCGGCATAAAAATCTGGCCACACAAACAATTTGAGTGTTATGAATATTTATAATTTTAAGATGAGAAACATTTTAGTTTCTTAGAGGAGACAGATAAATGTTTATTTAAATCTCTGCATAATTTAAAGGCAGATTTTCCATTTTCTTAAAACATTAGGGGAAAAGAAAACTGGGTTTGTTTAAAAAAACAGCTATTTCAGCTTTATCTTGTATAATTTCATAGATCAACTGACGCATGGTCTTTCAACAGTTTTATAATTGAAAGATTTTTGTTATATAGCTGGTTTGTTTTGTTTGACTTATTTTTAAGGTTACATGAGATGACATGGGTCAGTTTTCCTATAGAATTCCTATTCCTCTAATTTCAGACATTAAGAAAACTGACCTTATATTTGGAGTTTTGAAATACCTGTTTGTTAACATTTGGAATATTGCTAGAAATAGGCCTAATAAATGCCCAAGAAAAATTTTCAATGCTTTTACAGAAAAGGATATTTTGTAATAGTTTAGTAATGTGCTACATAGTACAGTTTTAAACTACAAATGGAATTTGTACAAATTCACTATAATGTGGTAAAGGATCTGAGGTGTAGTCTAAGATTAGATTCTTTATCACTGAACCACACCGTTACACCTGTCTGTCTGTAGGGGGTGCTGCTGAGAGTTCCCAAGGCTGAGATGGTGGTGATGGTGGTGAGTGGGTAAACACACTTAAGGTCAACATTGGGGTGACAAGCTTACACAGCGCGAAATAGAATGAAATACTAACATTGCTAACAACTACTTTGAAATTTTAAAGATATCCAACACATCACTCCTGCCGAAGTGACACCATCTTTTGTCACCTACACACTTGTATCCAAGAAGTCAAACATGTTTAATATTCATGACCTCACACATGTCACAGGAACAGCCGTAATAGGAAGGATAGGAAGTAGATGTGGCAGAATGATATTTGTACACTTTTTTATAAAGGAAAATTTTTATATAAATAACATTCTTTTTTCTTTTGAAAACGATTATCTTATAAAAACTTATGTATAATTAAGTGTAAGTTGTGGAAGATGGTTAAAAATCACCAGTCAAAAAGTACCAACTTATATAGGATTCATTTTTTCAAAGAATAGTCATGAGGATGTAACATTTCTTTCATTGTATTTCATTGTATATTTTTAAGAAGGTCGTGAGGTAGCATGTGGCAGAGGTCCCTTGACTTTGCTGAAGAAAAGGGAAGTTTTCTCTCCCTGGTTCCATGACCTTGTGGATCTAAAGCTGCGTTAACTAGAGTACCTGTGGGATGTGTGGTTCTGGTTAACCAGCGAACACTGCACCAACCACTGTGGAAAATACTTCTGCCTTAAACAGGATGGTGTACTAGCGATAAGTCCATGTTTTCCAGTGTTTGAGGCATTTCGAATGCCTCCAGTACGTTGCACTGAACAGTGATTGTAACTGAAGGTAGCTATAGCGGAGGCACAAGAAACGGGATTGTTTACTGATATGGGGCATCCCTGGAATTTTTAAAAAATAAATATTATCCATTTATTTTTTTTGTCACTTGTCTTTTTCTTCTAAAAGTTTAGTGTAAAGATGCCATTTTGGCACAAGAGTTCTAGTTAATTGATGTTTAACTTTTTTATTTCTTTTAAAGATATTTTTATTGATTTCAGAGAGGAAGGGAGAGAGAGAAGAGAGAGAGAGAGACATCAGTGATGACAGAATCATTGATGGGCTGCCTCCTGCATGCCCCTACTGGGGATCGAGCCTGCAACCCAGGCATGTACCCTTGGCTGGAGTCAAACCCGGGACCCTTCAGTCAGCGGGCTGATGCTCTATCCACTGAGCCAAAGCAGTTTAGGGCAGGTTTAACTTATTAATTTACAGAAGTAATGCAACACAAATTAAGAATGCCTCGCTGCTGCCGTAAAGCAAGTCATAGGAGCTGCAGCAATGACATCTGCTGTCATCTGTTTCTTGATGAGGTTTTCGTGGCCTCGGTCTAATCGCAGGAGGTAGGAAGTGAAGGCGGCTGGTTCCTTCCTCTCTGGCAGTGATGGCCGTCTCGCTGTGGTTAGTGTCAGTAACAGCTACCGGAGTGGTTTCTGTGCACCAGCCTCTGCACTAAGTACTCAACACACATTCTCACTTGTTTCTCACAACATCGCTATGAGGTAAGTGCTATTACAATACCCAACTCACAGGCAAAGGACCTCATATTTAGAAGGTTATTAACTGCCCTAGTGGGTTTGGCTCAGTGGATAGAGCATTGGCCTGCAGACCAAAGGGTCCCGGGTTCAGTTCCAGTCAAGGGCATGTACCTCGGTTGCAGGCTGCTCCCCGGCCCGGGCCCTGGTCAGGGCTTGTGCAGGAGGCAACCAATTGATGTGTTTCTCTCACATTGATGTTTCTCTCTGTCTTTCCCTCTCTCTTCCACTCTCTAAGAATCAGTGGGAAAATATCCTCAAGTGAGGATTTAAAAATTTTTTAAATAAAAATGTTATAACTCATTTAAAAAAAATTTCTTAACTGGTGGGAGGCAGAATTTAAGCTCAGGTCTATCTCCCAAGCTACAGAGTTGGGCAATACTCTTCTGGGTCCCAAAGTAACATGTCGCCATTTTCTCCAACTTCACAATAGGACCTGGCTAACCTGTATTTACTACAGAATATAAAGTATTTTCTATTTTTTAAAAAGAGTGATGATTCCAGTACCTACCCCACAAATTGAGATTATTAAGTATTCTTTGTTTTAGGTCTACATAGTATCCATTGACACCAGATGGAGTTGTTACATGGAACTTCACTAAGAACTGAAAAAAGTTAAAAAGGAGTCAGTACAAACATTTACAATCGGTTTCCTGCCATTTGGATTATAGTCCCTGTCCTTTCCCACACCACTGGGCACCATCCCACTCTTTTTCCCTCTAGAGGCCGAAATTTTGGGCAGAAGCAACAAGTCAGGGAAACAGGTGGCAAATGGAGCTGATACCTTTAGGAAAGGCTGAATCTTTTATTTTATTTTTTTGTATAGCAAAGGTGGAAATGTATTGAAGAACACAGAGACTCCCACGTGGTGAAGGGGAAGGAATCTCACAGCACAGACTCCCATGTGGGGAGGAGGAAAGAGCCCCCTGAATGGTGCTTTCTAGGACTCCTCCACCCTCTGTCTCTACCATCTAGACAACTGCCAGATACCATTCATAATTCACCATTGCAAGTGCTCCTTTTATATCCATCATAACTGTCAAAGCTCTAATTGAGGCTGTCATGACTTAACCAATTTTATTTAATACAGATTCAGCTTTTGTGCCCCCTTTCCTTTAATATATATATTTTTTAATTGATTTTTTACAGAGAGGAAGGGAGATGGATAGAGAGTTAGAAACATGGATAAGAGAGAAATATCGATCAGCTGCCTCCTGCACACACCCTACTGGGGATGTACCCGCAACCAAGGTACATGCCCTTGACCGGAATCAAACCTGGGACCTTTCAGTCCGCAGGCTGATGCTCTATCCACTGAGCCAAACTGGTTAGGGATCCTTTTTTCTTTTCTTTTTTAACGTTGTTAGGCTGGGCCTTTATTTTCATGTTTTTGTATAATGAATATTAAATTTAATTGGTTTCTTTGTTGCTATTCTTGTTGTGTGTTTTTTTGTTTTTTTTTAATCCTCACCCGAAAATATTTTTCCATTGATTTTTAGAGAGAGTGGAAGAGAGAGGGAAAGATAGGAACATTGATGTGAGAGAAACACATTGATTGGTTGCCTCCTGCACACCCCCGACCAGGGCCAGGAGCCTGCAACCGAGGTACATGCCCTTGACTGGAATCGAACCCGGGACCCTTCAGTCTGCAGGTCAACATTCTATCCACTGAGTCAAACCAGCTAGGGTGTGCCTCATTTCTTAACTGATTTCAAACAAAATATGTCTCTGGTTTGACACCTGATTCACTTCCTACTACCAAAGCCTTCATTCTGAGTGGCCTCGGAGTCCATGTGGGGTAGACAACCCATCCGAACCTAGCTTTCCACTTTCTCTCCTCCAGTACCTTCACCATTTCACGCCAGCCACTTCTCAGGTTCACACGGTGCGCCTTATTGTGCGGAATTGCACGACCTCTGAAAGGTACAGACATCCTCTCCGACCACAACCTCGATGCTCTTCAGGTCTCCCTCGCACCCCACTAACGTTATTGCACCTTAAGAGTCGTTCCCTTCTCGCTGTGTTCTATTAAACCTCTTCATTTTCTACCCAGTTAGACTCCACCTTTGATTCTTCGTTTTTCCTTCTCCACTTTTGACCTTTGATCACTTTAACTACTTCATCAACAACCCCGAACCCCCTCGCACCCACCTGGATGAATTCAATTGTCCGCCTTATCTTTAACTTCCTGGCTGCTGGGTCCAAAGTGTTGAAAATGATAGTGTACGCACTGAGGCAGTGATGATTTTATGGTCTCCAAGTTCAACTAGATCATTGGTGCAGCCAGGGGAGGGTTCAGTAGTCAGCTCTTTGCCATTCCCCTGAGTATTTAAATCTGTTATACTCTCCTAACACCTCCCCTCCTGTAGCTGATGAAAGAAGCTCCAGCTCCTCCCACCAAACCTACAAACACACCTACGTGAGCAGCGCAGCAAGGCTGTCCGTTTATGAAGAAAAGGTGTCTTGACTACGGCTTCCTGTAGAAGGGTCATTCTCTCCCATTGTGCACAGAACCCCACCCTCTGCCTCTGTTTTACCCTCCCTCTCCTGGCTTCATTCCTATCAACATTGATAGGATATCCCTATCCTATTAACTCCCATCCAGTTTTTTGTGTTTTTTTTCTTCAAAAAATCAATGCCATGTGCCCCTCCAGATACCAGTTAACTCCTTCACAGTGAAGTCAAATTACTCCCTGCCCCATCGGTGTGGCTCAGTGGTTGAGCCTCCACCCATGAACCAGGAGGTCAGTCAGGGCACATGCCCGGGCTCCATCCCCACTAGGGGGCGTGCTAGAGGCAGCCAGTTGATGATTCTCATCATTGATGATTCTTTCTCCCTTCCTCTCTCTGAAATCAATAAAAACATATTAAAATTTTAAAAAGTATTCCCTACAGCAGTTAGCCTCCGCTCCTTACACTGTGGGAGTCCGAGCTCCTGGCACAGGTGGGTGCTTCCCATCTCTGGGTTCCCTGGACCACATCCCAGGACAAGAGGGACCCGCGCAGGCTCTGGAGCAGTGGTTCTCAACCTTCCTCATGCCGCGACCCTTTAATACAGTTCCTCATGACCCTTTAATACAGTTCCTCATGGTGCGGTGACCTCCAATTTCATTGTTACAAATTGAACATAATTAAAGCATAGTGATTAATCACAAAAACAATATGTAATTATATATGTGTTTGCCGATGGTCTTAGGCGTCCCCTGTGAAAGGGTCGTTTGACTCCCAAAGGGGTCGCGACCCACAGGTTGAGAACCGCTGCTCTGGAGGCTCCCGAAGTCTTGCTCCCGCCGACCGACAGGTGTCGCCCTCGCGCCGGAGCCGAGGGCGAAGCTCCCGAGGCCGCTCCCGCCCGCGGTGTGCGCAGGCGCAGAGGGCGTTTCCAACGCCGCCGCCCGCCCCGCCGCCTCCCAGGGGAGGATGCTCCGGCTCGGCTGCGCACTCAGGCGGCTCGGGGCGGGACCTGGTGCTCGGGCCTCCGGCCGGCTCCCTGCGGGCGCCGAGATGCCAAAGAAAGCTGGTGCGACGAGCAAGGCCAGTAGCGAGTCCCGCGGCCGCGGAGGGGTGGGCGCGGGAGAGGAGCGGGCCGCGCGGGTGGGGGCTCCCGCCTCGCTCGCCGGCCGCCTCCGCCAGGGGGCTCCCTGGGCCGCTTCTGCTGCCTGCGTCGGCCTCGGCCCCCGCGCCAGGCGGGTGTGTGTCGGGTGGCGCCTTCGGCCTGCGCCCTCCCTCCGCACCCCTCCTGTCGGGGACTCGCCGCGCCCCCTCTGCAGGGCGGACTCCGGCCGGTCTCCGAGACCCCGCGGCCAGGTGCCGGGGTGCCCCGGCCGGACAGCCCTCCTCCTCCGGGAGTGACGCCCAGCGCGCGGTGGCTCCCTGCAGCCCGAGCTCCCAGGGGGCCTTACTCCCCTTGACACACAGCCTCTGCCTGCAGGCTGCCCGGTGCAGAGTCCGTGTGCGCCAGACGAAAAGTCCTAGAACAACTGATGTTGCACAGCCGGCCTTTTAAAGGTCACCGCTTTCCCCCCAAATTCACTGACAGAGGCGCTTCCGGGTTTAGTTCACATTCATTCATTAGCTCGTGCCGCACGCGTGGTCCCTGCCTCGGCGGGACGGGACGCACCGAGCGGACGGGGGCCGTGAGCCAGCGCCGAGGTGCGGAGCCAGAGCCAGGCCATCAGGACGGAGGAAAGTGGGGTTGATGGGACGGCATTGGTTGGAGCCACGAGGAGGCTGCAGCCATGCCGGGGTGGCACGAATTCCCCGGGCGCCGACGGTTTGCCTTGGTTACAGGTGGAAGGACCACGTGTGTGGGGAAAATGTTTTGCAACCTGTGAAGTTGTAGTGTGGTTGTTGTTGTCGTTTTAGGGTAAAAGCCAGAGCAAGGAGCCAGAGCAAGCGCTTCCTCCCCTAGGCCCCGTGGCAGTGGATGCCAAAGGCTGTGTCACCATAGCCATCCACGCCAAGCCGGGCGCTAAGCACAATGCCGTGACAGGTACCGCTGAGCGCCGGGGTGGGCGGCCCTGGGAGCCGGGGCGCCCTCCTCCCTCTTCCCTCCTCCCTCTGCCTTGGTTAGTTGGGACTTTATCCTGTACAGGCAGGTGTGTTGTCCATATCTACAGTTAGAGGGCTTTTCATTTCCAGATGCTAAATTCTAATGTACAGTTGTAAAGCCAGTGTGTAAAAGATGAAAAAAAAAAAACACCGTGGTATACTTTCCTTTTTTTAAAAAATATATTTTTATTGATTTCAGAGAGGAAGGGAGAGGGGGAGAGAGGTAGAAACATTAATGATGAGATAGAATCATCGATCGGCTGCCTCCTGCAGGCCCCCCACACTGGGGATCAACCCCGCAACTCGTGGGCATGTGCCCTTGACCGGAATCGAACCGGGACCCTTCAGTCCGAAGGCTGACGCTCTGTCCGTTGAGCCACACCAGTTAGGGCAGCGGTTCTCAACCTGTGGGTCGCGACCCCTTTGGGGGTCGAACGACCCTTTCACAGGGGTCGCCTAAGACCGTCGGAAAACACATATATAATGACATATTGTTTTTGTGATTCATCACTATGCTTTAATTATGTCCAATTTGCAACCATGAAAATACATCCTGCATATCAGATATTTACATTACGATTCATAACAGTAGCAAAATTACAGTTATGAAGTAGCAACGAAAATAATTTTATGGTTGGGGGTCACCACCACATGAGGAACTGTATGAAAGGGTCGCGGCATTAGGAAGGTTGAGAAACACTGAGTTAGGGCATATCTTTTTTTTTAATTAGGATGTTTTAGAAAGGACACATAAACATGTGTCGCTTATTAGTAGCTTGTCCTGTTCCAGAACTAGAGACATTGGCCAGAGAAAGAAAGAAGACATCTTGGTGGAGTTTAAGGATCTTTGGTCCAAGGAGGCAGCGTTCATCAACTCCCCTGTGAACTTGTTTTAAATCAGAATGATGGAAAACATTTCTGGGTCCAGGTCTTCCATCTGTTTGATGGGATAATTGGACTAAGTTAAAAGCTTTCAAGTTATTGCCTGGAGCCTAAAAGGTGGGCAAGGGGGAGGCCAACAGCCCGGGTTTCTGAGAAGCTGTTTACGTCTGTTTTAAATGGGATTTCAGGGGAAATTGCTGTGTGTGTGTGTGTGTGTGTGTGTGTGTGTGTATGTATTGAGGGTGGGGGCAGGAAATTCTGAGCGGGGGAAAAAGTTTAAGAACCATTGATCTGAATTATCTTGAAGGTCTTTTTCACCTCTACAGCTCTGTATTCCAATTTTAAAAAATATTGTGAAAATTAGACCTCAGAATTGGGGTGCTAGGCCTGGTTGTGTGATTGACTGTGCCAGCTTGGCCATACCCTCCTTGGCCAGCGTTTTCTAAGTATTGCTGTGGGCACTGTCTGCTGTTGGAATACCAGGTTTCGTTAGGTCTAAGATGCCATCAACTGCAAGGTACACAAGTATTTTAAGTACCAGTAAGAAAGGCAAAATCTATATCAAACACTTTATTTAAAATGTGAGAAAATGTACACCTTAGAATCTGTAACAGGAGAGGACAGATGTTTTACCTCATTTTATATAAATATATATTTCTTTATTGATTTCAGAGAGGAAGGGAGAGGGAGAGAGAGATAGAAACATCAGTGATGAGAGAGAATCATTGATTGGCTGCCTCCTGCACGCCCCCTACTGGGGATCGATCCCTCAACCTGGGCATGTGCCCTTGACCAGAATTGAACCTGGGACCCTTCAGTCCGCAGGCCGACGCTATAGCCACTGAGCCAAACCAGCACAGTGGTCGGCAAACTGCGGCTCGGCAAACCACGGCTCGCGAGCCACGTGCGGCTCTTTGGCCCCTTGAGTGTGGCTCTTCCACAAAATACTGACTTCTGCGCACGGGCCACGAAGTTTCAGTCGCACTGTACGTGCGCGCCCGCACGTGGTATTTTGTGGAAGAGCCACACTCAAGGGGACAAAGAGCTGCATGTGGCTCGCGAGCCGCAGTTTGCCAACCACGGGGCTAGGGCTTTTCCTCATTCTTGTGGATCCTGTGGCCAGGTTGTTCACACAGGGAAGGTGTGAGTGTGTGGAAATGCCCGAGTGACCCCGGGTGTCGGACCCGCTCAAGCTCACTTACAAACTGCTTTGAGCAAATACTTCTCTCTCTCAGAAAGAACGGGCAGGCTGCCCTTTGTAAATGCAGTATTGATGGGGAGTCTGTTCCGAAGCAGTGTTCCTTGTCCCTGGATTTCACAGCATGGGTTTAAGTTTATTTTTGATTCACAACATCACTCATCTTGATTCCTATTTTATTTGTAAAATGGAGATAATATTGGTATTCGTACCTTCATAAAGTTGTTACGAGGATTACACAAGTTCATATTTGTAAAGTCCTTAAAACATGTTCGTGTGCCCTTAACATTAGTGTATGTGTTATGTAAATATTTATTAAACATTACGGTTTGAAAACATTAGAGAAGCATTTCACATACGAGACAATTCTGGCCCCGTGCTCTCGTTGTCCTGATGAGGAAGCTGAACACCCTGTCCAATCCAGGGAGCTGCCCTGTTCATCCTTCTTCAGTGACGTTTGCTGAGCCTCCACCCCAGCTCCTGACTCCCTCCGTGAGCACTTCCTGTCAGATAAGCGTGTTTTCCAGTTGCCTAAATCCAGGATACTGCCCAGGCTTTTTTGTTTTTCTTTCTTAATAAATCCTTATTGTTGGAAGTATTACATATGTCCCCTTTTCTCCCCCTCATTGACCCCCTCAAGCCTGCTCTCACCCCCCGCCCCAGGCCCTCACCGCCCCATGCTGCCCAGGATTCTTTAGGCCCATCCTGGTCAGCGTAAACATAGTTTTTCTTCTCTGAGTTTGTTTTCTGTATTAGTGAAGGCATATTTATATGTTTATGTTCCCCTTAAATCTGATTAGTTTAATTCTTCATTTCTGCATCTAACAGTAAAAACCTACTGTGTGCCAGGCAAATGCAAATTCTTTTAGAAAAATACTCTCACTTCCCAAAGAAGAACTCCTCAAGGATAAAGTCCACACTGCTTTCCTTCCAGATTTGACAACCGAAGCTGTGAGTGTAGCTATTGCAGCACCTCCGTCGGAAGGAGAGGCTAACGCTGAGCTCTGTCGGTATCTCTCCAAGGTCTTAGAACTCAGGAAGAGTGATGTGGTTTTAGATAAAGTAGGTATCTCTTTTTCTCTTTTATATCTTTTTTTAAAATCCTCACCTGAGGTTATGTTTTATGATAGATTTTTTGAGAGAGAGAGGAAGGGGGAGAGAGAAAGAGAGAGAGAGAGAGAGAGAGAGAGAGAAAGAAACATGGATTGGTTGCCTTGCATACAGCATCCTGACCAAGAATTGAAACCACAACCTAGGTATGTACCCTGATCAGGAATAGAACCCACAACCTTTTGGTTTACAGGGTGACGCTCCAACTAATTGAGCCACCTGGCCAGGGCTAAATATCTTTGATTATTACACTTCAGTTATTTAAAAAATACTGATTTTTTTTCTTTTCCAAGTAATTGAAAAACTAGTTGTTTTTCATTGTCATATTCATTTAACCCCTAAAATCTAAAATCTGGATTCTTCCTATCTCATCTCCTTCATTTCTGCTGCATCAATCCTCATTAAGACTGTCCGTGCACGCCACTGACATTCCTCAGTGGCCACCATTTCCAGCATTGTCTCCTGTACCTTTTCTGTCAGATTAATTTTGCTCCTCTCTTCCTTCAAGTCACCGTAATAAACAATCTAAAATGGTTCGTGTTGTTGGCATCTCCATTAGTGAGTCCGTCAGGTATTTCTGGTCCTGCACGTCACCCGTGCTCACGGGGAGAAGTTCCTATGAAGTCATTCATACCACAGCTTTGCACTAGGGGTGGACATCACGACTATCTGGGAATGATTTCTAAAACTCAGGTTCTTGGGCACTGCCCTAGAACAGTGATGGCGAATCTTTTGAGCTCGGCGTGTCAGCATTTTGAAAAACCCTAACTTAATTCTGGTGCCGTGTCACATATAGAAATTTTTTGATCTTTGCAACCATAGTAAAACAAAGACTTATATTTTTGATATTTATTTTATATATTTAAATGCCATTTAACAAAGAAAAATCAACCAAAAAAATGAGTTTGCGTGTCACCTCTGACACGCGTGTCATAGGTTTGCCATCACTGCCCTAGAATTACTGAAATAGAATCTGCAGTAGTGAGACCCGACCCTGTCGTCTTTATCTCTTAAAGCTCAACTTGTTTTCCAGTGCTACACTCTGTAGCTCCCATCCAGGTTCCAGCTGGCATTCAGTCATTGATTAATAGGCTGCACCTGAACATCCATTGCACACCAGGTCCCTCATTGTCCACAATAGTTGGCAGGTCATTTCTGGTTTTCTGCCAGTGTGCATGCTCTGCTATTTGCTTGTAAGGCACTCCCCACTCTTCTACCTGAGAACTTCTACCCAACTAGATAAATCCCTGCCTTGATTTACCTTTTTTTAAAGGATGTGTTTCAAAACAATGGTTTTCAATAGTTGTCTTAAGTGGTTATGGAATCACAGCACTTAATATGTGAATATTTTTTTTTAATTTTCAGAAATGTGTTACAGCATAGAGAGTAACAATTTGTTCTGTATTTTGGAATTATTCTTTTATTATTTTTTTCTTTATTGATTAAGGTATTACATATGTGTCCTTATCTCTCCCAATGGCCCCCCCATCCCCCCACTCATGCCCTCACCCCCCTGGTGTCTGTGTCTATTGGTTAGGCCTATATGCATGCATACAAGTCCTTTGGTTGATCTTGGAATTATTTTTATACAAAGTTCATATGAAATTGCAATATTTGTTTTGATAATTTAAAAAATAATTTTCACTCTTTTAAAAAAATATATATTTTATTGATTTTTTTTACAGAGAGGAAGGGAGAGGGATAGAGAGTTAGAAAAATCGATGAGAGAGAAATACCGATCAATTGCCTCCTGCACACCTCCTACTGGGGATGTGCCCACAACCAAGGTACATGCCCTTGACTGGAATCGAACCTGGGATCCTTCAGTCCGCAGGCCGATGCTCTATCCACTGAGCCAAACCAGTTAGGGCTGATTTTCACTTTTAATTTAAACAAAAGAATTACTGGAAACCAGAATATTATACATCTGGATTCCATATTCATTAAAGAATTTTAATGCCCAGCTTTTATTATTACAAAAATTGATATATGAAGATAAAAACCCTGGAGAGTTATAAAATTTATAGTAAGGTGGAATCTAAGAGATAGTCTTTGGTTAGATCACAATGGCCAGGAGAAAGTGGCAGTGAAGCCGTCAGGAAAGTTGCAGGTCACCTGTAAGAACCCCACAAGGATATGTCCGCAATGCATACAACTGAGGTCTGTTTCTAATAGTGTTAGAAAGTTTAGTATGTTATCCTCACACTGTCTTTTCCTTTTAATCCAGGGCAGTAAATCTCGTGAAAAAGTGGTGAAGCTTTTGGCCTCCACAACTCCAGAGGAGGTCTTGGAGAAATTGGAAAAGCAAGTTGAAAAAAAATAAAAGTAAGAAAGAAAATAATACGTCCTTGAGAAACTTTTTTTATTGCTAATGATGACGAGGCTGCTAAATAGGAAAATGCAGTTAAATGCACAGAAGGACATGTAAAATAAATGTATTTAAATAAGAACAGGTCTCCAAAAAGAAGTAGAAATTTTAAAGGTACTGCATATTGAATATAGGTTCTAAGATCCCTGACCCCAGATGGCTTGGAACATGTTGCTCTGATTTCATGGCATTGCAGAGTAACAGAGCTGGGTAGGCTATTCAGGATGGCCTGATTCAGCCCCTTTCATTTTGTGATGGTGCTTCTGATATCCCGGAGTTGAGAGATAGGATCACACTGTGCAGAATGACAACTAGAACCCAGATCCCTTGACTCCCACTTGAATACACTCTATCCTGATTGTAAATTAAAATGGTAATATTTCCGCAACACTTCTGGAATTCTAGGGATTGCCTTCTAACCCAGTTTACAAGTGACAGGAAAGCTTGCCAATATATTTTGTGCTCTATATCATAAAACGCTTATCTTTATGCAAAAATGTTTTCTGCATCTTTTTGAAACCCTTGAGCATTTTATGAAAAAGTAAGAAAGAATAACCAAGACTTGTATAGGCATACCTCGTTTTATTGCACTTCACAGATACAAGGTTTTTTACAAATTGCAGGCTTATGGCCACTCTTGTGTTGAGCAAGTCTGTTCGTACCATTCTTCCAACAGCATTTGCTCACTTTGTGTCTTTGTGACACATTTTGTCAATTCTCTCAATATTTCAAACTTTTTCATTATTATTATATTTGTTATGGTGATCTGTGAACAGTGATCTTTGATAATATTATTGTAATTGTTTTGTGGCACCACAAACCACACTCATATAAGATGGTGAACTTGATAAATGTATGTGTTCTGACTACCCACCAGCTGTTCCCTTATCTCTCTCCCTTTCCTCAGGCCTCCCTATTCCGAGATACAACAATAGTGAATTTAGGCGAATTTATAACCCTACAATGGCCTTTAGGTGTTCAAGTGAAAGGAAGAGTCGCACGTCTCTCACTTTAAATCAAAAGCTAGAAATGATTAAACTTAGTGAGGAAGGCATGTCAAAAGCTGAGATAGGCCGAAAGCTAGGCCTCTTGCGACAAACAGTTAGCCAAGTTGTGAATGCAAAGGAAAAGTTCTTGAAGGAAATGAAAAGTGCTACTCCAATGAACACACGAGTGATAAGAAAGCAAAACAGCCTGATTGCTGATATGGAGAAAGTGTTAGTGGTCTGGATAAAAGATCAAACCAGCCACAACATTCCCTTAAGCCAGAGTCTAATCCAGGCCAAGGCCTTAATGCTTTTCAATTCTATAAAGGCCGAGAGAGGTGAGGAAGCTGCAGAAGAAAAGTTCGAGGCCAGCAGAGGTTGGTTCATGAGGTTTAAGGAAAGATGCCGACTCTGTGACATAAAAGTGCAAGGTGAAGCCGCAGGTGCCGACGTGGAAGCTGCAGCAAGTGACCCAGAAGATCTGGCCAAAATAATTAATGAAGGTGGCTACACCACACAACAGATTTTCAATGTAGAGGAAACAGCCTTATATTGGAAGAAGATGCCATCTAGAACTTTCATAGCCAGAGAGGAGAAGGCAATGCCTGGCTTCAAAGATTCAAAGGACAGGCTGACCCTCTTGTTAGGGGCTAATGCAGCTGGTGACTTTAAGTTGAAGCCAATGCTCGTGTATTATTCTGAAAATCCTACCGCCCTTAAGAATTATGCTAAAGCTACTCTGCCTGTGCTCTATAAATGGAACAACAAAGCCTGGATGACAGCACATTTGTTTACATCATGGTTTACTGAATATTTTAAGCCCGCTGTCGAGACCTACTGCTCGGAAAAAAAGATCCCTTTCAAAATATTACTGCTTATTGACAATACACCTGTTCACCCAAGAGCTCTGAAGGAGTTGTACAATGAGATTAATGTTATTTTCATACCTGCTAACACAGCGTCCACTCTGCAGCCCCTGGGTCAAGGAGTAATTTCAACTTTCAAGTCTTATTATTTAAGAAACATATTTTGTAAGGCTATAGCTGCCACAGATAGTGACTCCTCTGATGGATCGGGGCAAAGTAAATTGAAAACCTTCTGGAAAGGGTTCACCATTCTAGATGCCATTAAGAACATCCGCGATTCGTGGGATGAGGTCAAAACATCAACCATAACAGGAGTTTGGAAGAAGTTGATTCCAACCCTCACGGATGAGTTTGAGGAGTTCAAGGTTTCATTGGAGGAAGTGACTGCAGATGTGGTGGAAATAGCGAGAGAACTGGAATTAGAAGTGGGGCCTGAAGATGTGACCGAATGGCTGCAGTCTCATGACAGCTCTTTAACGGATGAGGAGCTGCTGCTTATGGATGAGCAGAGGAAGTGGTTTCTTGAGATGGAGTCCGCTCCTGGCGAAGATGATGTGAAGATCGTTGAAATGACCACCAGGGATTTAGAATATTACATAAACTTAGTGGATGAGGCAGCAGCAGGGTTTGAGAGGATCGACTCCAATTTTGAAAGAAGTTATACTGTGGGTGGAATGCTATCAAACAGCATCGCATGCTACAGAAAAATCATCCACGAAAGGAAGAGTCAGTCGATGAGGCAGAGTTCATTGTCTTATTTTAAGAAATTCCCACAGCCACCCCAGCCTTCAGCCGCCGCCACCCGGGTCGGTCAGCAGCTATTAACATTGAAGCAAGACTCTCCACCAGCAAAAAGATTACGACTCCCTGAAGACTCGGATGATGGTTAGCATTTTTTAGCAGTAACGTACTTTTTAATTAAGGCATGTACGTGGTTTTGCCTCCATTGACAGAGCCTGAGAAAGCAAAGCCTGGACTCCTGATTCTGTGGGCCTCTCCTCCTTCGCCAGCGAGGGGTTGGAGAGAGAACCAGAGCGTGTAAGTGACACCTTTGCGTTCAAAATTCCAGACAGTTAAAAACTCACAACTTTGGAGGCAGTTCTTTTCTGGGCTGTGGTCTCCCCCCCCCCTCCCCTCCCCCTTACAAATTCAGGGATTGGGTTAAGTAGTTCCTTTAACTATAATGCAGAATATACATTTTGGAATCTACCATGGCTCCCACTTGAGATTTTTTTTAAAAATTGATTTCAGAAAGGAAAGGAGAGGGAGAGAGAGATAGAAGCATCAATGAGAGAGACTCATTGATCTGCTGCCTCCTGCATGCCCCCCACTAGGGACCGAGCCCGCAACCCAGGAATGTGCTCTTGACGGGAATCAAACCTCAGACCCTTCAGTCCACAGGCCGGCACTCTATCCACTTAGCCAAACAGGCTAGGGCCAGATTATTTTTTAAAACGTGCCTAGAGACTACAAAATGTAAAATCTAGATTTTCAGTTTACATCCAAGAGGTGGCACCATAATGCAAAAGCAGCCACATAATTTGAAGGAACTGAACTGCACTATTAGGAAACCACTTCTGCAGTGCCTGATGCCAGTAATCCTTTTTATCTCATCCTCTCAGAGGTACTCCTGAGGCTTGGTCTCCTCATATCTTTGAGTTTAGCTCAGGCCAGAGTGTGGTGTTAACCCAGGCCAACTGTGTATTCAGAAGTTCAGGGTCACTGCCATAGTGGAGTCGGCATGGTCCCGACTGCCTCCCTCCACTCTGCAGCTTTCAGAAATCCCTTTTAGTTGCCATTTTTGAAAATGGAGTTGGGCCGGACAATTGACAGAAACTAATTTCTTAAACCAGATGCCAAATTTATTAACTTGATTCAGGAACACACCTGCCAATTAGACTGCATACTGGCATCCTTTAATGGGTACATTCTGTCCCTTTGGGAAATCTCATAGGAAGCCAGTTACTTGGAGTCTACTTAGAGATCTTGGGATCAGAGCCAAGGACATTATGGGCCTGGGTCAGGGAGCTATGACCATCCCCTTTCTGCCGCAGGAATAGGCCCATTATATCCCATCAACCCTTCTCCTGGGACAATGCTGGGCCCTCATGATTTATGGCATAGGAACTCCCTTTTTCTAGGCTCGAGGAGCCCACCTACTTCTGTTCACATAGGCTTTCTCTAGACCGTCCTTATAATTCAGTTGGTAAGATTTTTTTTCAGCATTTTATAATCCCTACTAGGGACCTGGTGCAAGGATTCGTGCACTGATGGGGTCCTTCGGCCTGGCCTGTGGGGATTGGGCCAAAACCGGTTCTCCAACATTGCCTGAGGGGTCCCAGATTGCGAGAGGGCACAGGCCAGGCTGAGGGACCCCACCGGTACATGAATCTGTGCGCCAGGCCTCTGACATCCCCTGATGGGCCCAGGGTGCGGGTGAAGCAGATTCAGGGCCTACAGTACCCCAGCAGCAACCTAACCCACTGCCAATTCCATGAGGAATCAGGCGCCCTCCTCTACTGGTCGGAGCGCCTGCCCCCTGGTGGTCATTGCATGTCATAGCTACCGGGCAAACGGTCAGACGGTTGCTTAGGCTTTTATATATATAAACTAGAGGCCCGGTGCACAAATGCACCAGTGGGGTCCCTCGGCCTGGCCTGCAGGGATCGGGCTGAAACTGGCAGTCCAACATCCCCCAAGGGATGTAGTAGTGCGCGAAGTGAGAGGCAGCCGGGGAGGAGCCCAAGCCTGGGGCCGGGCACTGCACCATTCCTGCTCATCCCGGTACTGCTGCATCTGCCACCGCTGCCACTCAGTAGCTTGCAGCCGCTCTGCTGAAGTCTCTGTGCACCCATCCTAGGGCGATAACGGTGCACCCATGACCAAGAAGTGACTGCGGGCTCACATCCGGTCAGTCCCAATTCCGGTCCCAGTCCTGGTCCGAATGGGAGAGGCTCACACTGCCGTAGCTGCACTTGCCAGGTCGGTCAGCTGAGTGGCGCTCCTGCTGTAAGAGTGCACTGACCACCAGGGAGCAGCTCCTGCATTGAGGGTCTGCCCTCTGGAGGTCAGTGCGCATCATAGCTACCAGTTGAATGGTCAGATACTTAGCATATTAGGCTTTTCTCCCTCTCCCTCCCTCTCTCTCTCTCTCTCTCTCTATATATATATATATATATACACACACACACACACTAGAGGCCTGGTGCACGAAATTCGTGCACGGGGGCAGGGGTTCCCTCAGCCCAGCCTGCACCCTCTCCAATTGGGGACCCCTTGGGACATCCCTCTTGCAATCTGGCTCCTAACCGCTCACCTGCCGGCTTGATCACCCCTAACTACCTCTGTCTGCCTGCCTGATCACCCCTAACCTCTCTGCCTGCCTGCCTGATCACCCCTAACTGCCCTCCTCTGCTCACCTGATCTCGCCCCCAACTGCCCTCCCATGCCCTCCTCCCTCCTGTCAGGGTCTGGTTTGAAGGCTTGCCATGCACCCAATTGCAGGAGACCCAGAGTTCCACTGCATCCCGGCTGGCCGGGACTCAGCCCCCTCCCGCTGTGGGGCCCACAGACCCCTCCCACTGCGGACGCTGCAGCGACCCAGAACTCACTGCCTCCGTGGGCGCTCTGAGGGTGGGATCTTCCCACTGGCCTTGCCGGAATCAGCTTTGGGAGGGCGCCTCAGGGCTGGTGGGACTGACGGAAGTGGGGGTGTGGCATGGAGGTGGTGCCTACGCTTCTGTTAACTTACACAATGTGTTTTATACCACAGCATATGGCGGCGGCTGTGAATGGGACCAAGTGGAACCTGTAGGCCGAGCTGAAGCAGTGTCTGCAGGCCATCAGTAGCGCTCACAGCCGCCACTGCCATCTGGGGAGTACAGGCTGCCCTCCACAGGGCCTTACCTCCCCTTTCCCCATCCCCGCTGCCACAAGTCCCCGCCCACCCATGCCTGCTGTGCGCACAGCCTGGCGTTCGGTCGTCCCTCCAGTTGTTTTGGATGTTACGGACCCTGGCTTTTTATATATTAGGATAGACTAGAGGCCCGGTGCATGAAATTTGTGCCCGGGTAGGGTCTCTAGGCCTGGCTGGCGATCAGGGCTGATCAGGGCCTTTCTCCAGCTGCTGGCTGGGGCCTGCCTTAGTTCTGCGCCGCCCCATGGTGGTCAACGCACATCACAGCGAGCGATCAAACTCCTGGTCGGTTGAACTCCTGAGGAGGCACTTGGCATATTAGGCTTTTATATATATACCAGCAGCCTGGTGCATGAAATTCGTGCACAGGGCGGGGGGTGTCCCTCAGCCTGACCTGCACCCTCTCCAATCCGGGAGCCCTCAGGGCGTGTCCTACTGATGGCTTAGGCCCGCTCCCTGTGGTTCTCTGTTCTCTGCGGTGCCTGCCTGCTCCACTCCGCGGCAATGGCCAAGTAGGCTGTCCTGGGTGCTGCCTGCGGGCCCGCTTGCCTGCTCCCTGGTCACCGCAGCGACAGCCAAGCAGGCCACACTTCCCTGTTCCCTGGGTTGCCGCAGCGATGGCCAAGCATACTGTGCTGGGAGCTGCCTACGGGCTGCGCTTGCCTGCTCATGGCGACAGCCAAGCAGGCCCTGCTGTCTGCCATCAAGCTGTGCAGCCGCCCTCACCTCCCAGCTGGCGAAGGTCCCAGGAGCCTGCGGGCCTGGCTTGGCGTGGCCACCCTCACCTCCCAGGGCCACAATGGTCCCGGGAGCCTGCGGGCGTGGCACCCAACCCCGGGACCCAGGCCACTTGGCGCCTACGTATGCAAAGTGACCCACCATCTTTGTTGGGTTAATTTGCACACTGACTACTGATTGGCTGGTGGGCATCACGGAGGGGTGGTCAATTTGCATCTTTCTCTTTTATTAGTGCAGATATAGATTTGTTGCCTAGGATAGGAAACCCCTATGACAGCTAACAAAGTACAGTATTTCTACAATAATGATGATAATGTTGAAAATTACAAGTGCCTGCTTTGTGATAGCCAGAGTTATAAACATTGTATAAATAGCAGCTCATTGTAGTGGATATTATTACTGACACTGGGCACTTGACTTCCTTTACCTAATCCACCCGACCTTGGTGACACTAATGGGAGGTAGGCCGTGTCTATAAAGAAATAATTTACTTTGATGACGGTGGATAAAGGTTCTGAACCATGAGGTGCCCTTATCAGAGAATGGTAATGGCAACCCAACAAAGAAAGGTACCTTTATTTACCTGTTATCTTTTGCCATCTTAATGTGCAGTGATAAAGAGTTTTGTTTTCACTTTACTTAGATGAAGAAGTTCAAAGACAGGCCAGGCAGCCATCTTAGTCTTATCCTCTCCTCATCCCCAACCCCCACCCTCTCCTATAATAATTAACATAGGACAGATGGGTTTTTCAGATTTAAGTCTTGTCTTTTCATTTTTTGCTTGTGAGATAGTTGCTTTTTCTCTTCCCTTCAGAACGTTGCCACTTTATTCAATGCATTCCTCAAACCTCTTTCTCTCAACTCAGATCTTGTACTGGAGCCGAGTTAAAGCTGCCTAAGGCCACGCCACATGACCAGTAAGAGGCGGTGGCTTAAGAAAGGGGTTCCCTTAAATCAGCTACCAAGAGCATGAAGGCCAGTCCCGCTGCCTTTCCCCTCCGCTGGAAGCGCCCACCACCCCAGGCCTTGGAAAGCTACATTTCCAAAACTACACGCTCCCATTCCACCACAACAAAGCTTTCTCGGAGCACACAACACAGCACCCTCTTCCCCAGTCCCTAGAAAACAGCACTACCAGGCGGGCGGCTCCTCCCCGGACGTGCCTCCCGCAATCCTGGGCCAGGACACTTCAGACCCTCTGGTCCCCTCTGGGCACCCAGTGCTCTGGTTTGAAAGCGGGGGAGTCAGGCAAAGGGAAGCTGAACCCAGGGAGTCCAGACAGCTGGTGAGCTGAACCTCGCCCACTCACCACCCAAGTCCTGTAACACCACAGCCAGGCCGGCCGCTTGAAGGGGTTGCAAGTTTCAGTGCTCCCTGCAAGAACCGGTGTTCCCTGCATCAGGCAACCCCCAGTCCTCCGGCAACGCTGTCCTTCCTGAGTGAGACACACACCCTGGGATTTCTGTTCCCTGCGTGGAGAGAGGGAGAAATGGAGGATGGGGGGTGGGGAACTGTGAGGGTGTAGGGTGTGGCGATTTGTGGAGGGAATGGGTAAGGGCCGGTTAGGGGCAGCGGGCCTGCCCATTGCTTTGTTGTCGGTGTCCTGGTCACTGATGCGCACGCTGTGCGCAAACACGCCCGCTAAAATCATTGCAACCAGCCAAGAGGCCCTTAACAGCTCCAACCCTTGGCAGAAAGAAGAAACTTGGCACTCCAGCACCAGGTGTTGCAGTTTGCCTCTGAAGCCAGAATAATAATGATCCTAATACATAAAGAGCCAGGTGCCATCAAAACTGAATGGACGACCGGTCACCATGAAGTGCATGGAGCACCTCTCAGTCCCAAGCCCCTGAGCCGCTCCCCATCGGGGGTAGGGACGGCAGGTGGGATTGGGGACTGTTGAGTAGCGGCAGGCTGCTTCCTGGGACAGCAGCGAGCTTAGCAGAGCAGTCACAGGGTGGGGGGAGTTTTGCCGAGCATCCAGCGGTGAGCTTCGCGGGGTGGCAGCAAGCTGCAGAGTAGTCAAGGGGTGGGGGGAATCTTGCGGAGCAGTTGTGGGGCCGGGGGTGGGGCGCCTCGTGGAGCAGTTGTAGGGCGGGGAGGAGTTTCACAGAGCAGTGGCAGGATAGGGGGAGTTTCGTGGAGCAGTCGAGGGGCCATGAGCATCGCGCAATGTCCTGGGGCAGGGAACTTCACATAGCGTCGCAGAGTGGCAGAGGCCAGGCTAGGCCTAGGGACCCTAACCGCGCATGGTTTTGTGCCCACTGGGCCTCTAGTCATTCAATAAAAGAATTAATAGTATTTTGTTTTCTTCCAAATCTTTGGGAAAATGAAATTCAGGTTTTCAACTGATCCGCTAACATTTATAGTTGCCTGTGGTGAAGTGGGTGTGTGTGGGGGGGCTGGGGGCAGATTGGTGCTCAAGGTGGGAGCTCGAGGAAGGTGCAGAGGTGCACTGCAGGGAGGGGGCAGTCTGGGGACCCGGATCCCTGGCGTCATTTGCGGGCTGCGGCGCCTGCCCACTTTACCTGTGGATGCAGTTTCCATGACAACAGGCAGCGGCTGGGTGGGGTTCAAGCCCACTTCCCAGGGCACCAATTCCCCAGCCCCTGTGCCCAGTTCCTAGCCAGAATCCCCTGCCTGCAGTGTCACCATTTCATCCTCCCCTTCCTCCCGGTCCCCAAACTAATGGGGCCGGCCAGTGGCAGCAGCTCTTGTGGATCAGGCGGTGCGGCCATGACTGGCGGTCCCGGGCTCGGTGACGGCAGCTGGGGCGATGGAGCTGTGGTGGCTGGACCGGCCAGCGCTCCCTGCTGCTGCGCCCCCCCCCCCCCCCCCCAGACTTGGGGCTTGGGAAGCTGCAGTGTACATGCTGCGGCGCCGCAACTCCAGCCAAGCTGCTGCCCACCCTGCTCCCTGCTTCAGCTCCTCCTCCTGTTGGGGGCTGATCGTGCTGGTGGGCGGGGGGGGGGGGGGGGGGCGAGTCGGGGGATGGGGGTGAGGGGCTGGGATCAGGCTGGTGGGCTGCCTTAGTGCGCGTCATAGCCACTGGTCTTGCTGGTCGTTCTGCCGTAAAGGTCACTGGGCTTTTATATATAAAGAGTCTAGCCGTGTGCCACAGTGCCCATCTTGTCTCCTTGCTGTTAGAGCTTGGGCAGGGGATACCCACACTTCGCAGCACCAGTTATAGTCTCTGGTCATTTCCACATGAAACTCATCTCACCCATGATGTGGTTTTACTGTTGCAGTGACTTTCTAACTGTCTTGGAGCCTTAGGTTTCTCCAGTGATGCCTTGGGTATTAGCACTGAGGAGAATAAGGAAGTGAGTTGAGTCAATAAAACTCCAAGCCTTTTGTCTTCTTCTAGTGCTTTGCTGCCCGTACTGTAGCTGGCAGCCACATGTGGCTGTTTAACACGCAAAATGTGGCTAATCACATTTAAAAATAAAAGTATAAAAATAAAGGCCATGTTGGGAACAACAAAGATGCTGAACATGGCATGTGATCTAGAGGGCAGGACAGAGAAAGGTGAGCAAAGAAAGGAAAATGACAGGAACAGAAGTAAAATATCAGCACATCATTATTGGCGTCCTTAAGAACCAAAGAAATGGGACAGACAAAAATTTAAAGATATTAAGAAAATGCTGAAGAAATAAGAAATGTACAGAATGAAAGGCACAGTGTCGCAGGTAAAACTGACAAAGAATGATCAACAATGAGACACAACCTAGTAAAGTTCTCTGATCCTATATAATAAAAGGCTAATATGCAAATCGACCAAACAGCAGAACAACTGGTTGCTATGGTGCACACTGAACACCAGGGGGCAGATGCTCAGTGCAGGAGCTGCCCCCTGGTGGTCAGTGCACTCCCACAGGGGGAGCACTGCTCAGCCAGAAGCGTGGCTCACGGCTGGTGGCGGGAGCCTCTCCTGCCTCTGTGGCAGCACTACGGATGTCCAGCTGACGGCTCCTGCACTGCAAAAGGGCGCAGGCTGGGCTGAGGGACCTCGCCCCCTCGAGTGCACGAATGTCGTGCACTGGGCGTCTAGTTAAAAAAAGCATATGGCCACCTACACAAAATGTTGAAGTCCTAGGGAGCGAGAGGAGAGAAACAAATGCATACTTACGTGTTCCCGATAGGACTAAATTGCTACAGTACTTTATAAAATAAGGCAGTTTTTATTAAAATTAAAAATACCAGTCCTTTTAACCCAACAATTTTACTTTTGAGACTACCCCACAGAACATATAAAAGCACCAAAGGATATATGGACAAAAGCAATGTAGCATTGTAGGGGCAAAAAACTGGAAACAACCTGTCTACCTATAGGAGGATAATTACATTGTCAATGGTGAACACATACTGTAAAATGTTATGTTATTAAAATTAAAGCACTAGTTTTTAACCTATAACTACTGACCTATTTGTTATATTCTGTTGTGTAAACAAAGAATAGTACATATATGTGGGTGTATTTTTATATATAATCTCAGTTTAGTAAAAGGAAAATGTTTACGTATATCAAATTTAGATATAAAGTCAAACCTCAGTTCTCGAATGTCCCCATCTTGAACAATTCGCTTCTCAACTCTTTCATGCTGATTAGCTGTGTGATCAATCACACCTCTCTCAGGCGACAAAGGAGTGAAAGTGTGAGTCAGTTTACTGTCAAACCTCATTTTATGTCCTTCTTGTTTATAAAGTGTTTGTAGATTAAGCAGTACATTAGACATGTACTGTTTATAAGAAAGGTTAAAACAGGGAAACATTTGGGGGACTGGACTGGATTAATTCAATTTACATTGTTTCTAATGGGAAAAAATGATTTGGTTTTCGAACAGTCGAGAACTGAGGTTCTGTATTGTGTGGGCATGGGGAGAGACATACACAGCAGACCATAATCACTGGTTGGGTGCAGATTATTCCTGTTTGTATTGTTTCACTTTATAATATTTATATACACACAAAACGCATGTAGAGAAGGGACTTTAAAATGAGAAAAAACACCCAGGAAAGAAAAAGCTTTGGCCTTTAGCAATTGAGCAGCTTTACTTAATTCAGGTGAAGATAGGGGACCTCCTTTAGGGGGAGTTACAGGCACTGGCCGTGGGAAAGAACACCATGAGATCATCATATGCTACCGTGAAGCTGGAGAAGTCACTGAAACCCAGAGAACTTCTAACTGGTAATTAACACATTTGGGCTCTCGGTGCCGTTAGGGACAGGGACAAGCACACCAACTGGATTAGCCCATCAGCCCATGGAGACATTGGTGGGAGATTTTAGAGCTGCCCTTGCACCCGTGTCAGCCCAGAGAGACCCCACTCTACTTCTGAAGCACAAAGCGAACATTGGGCACCTATGGGGGCGCCACTTAGAGGTTCTTTATGTAAGTGCTTGCACTTCATCCTGCAAGGGGGCAGCCAAGTCACGGTACTTTTTTTTTCTTTTTTTTTATAGATGTCCTTTTTTTTTTTATTGCTTAAAGTATTACAAAGGGTATTGCATATGTGTCCTTCCCCCCCCCCCCCCCCCCGCCCTTGACAATTCCCTGGCCTCCCCTACCCCCCAGTGTCTTATGTCCACTGGTTATGCACATATGCATGCATACAAGTCCTTCGGTTGATCTCTTACCCCCCTCCCTTCTGCCCCCAAGTCACGTTACTTTTGATGGAAGATTTGTTAACCTGCTCCTCCCATACCATCCTGTAAATGTTAAAATCTGAGGGGTATTGCCAAAACTGGTTTGGCTCAGTGGATAGAGCATCGGCCTGCGGACTGAAAGGTCCCAGGTTCGATTCCGGTCAACGGCATGTACCTGGGTTGCAGGCACATCCCCAGTAGGAGATGTGCAGGAGGCAGCTGATTGATGTTTCTCTCTTATTGATGTTTCCAACTCTCTCCCTTCCTCTCTGTAAAAAATCAATAAAATATATTTTTAAAAAAATCTGAGTGGTATTATCCACAGCTCATCTCCACTTTTGTAATCTGACAGCATCTGTAGCTCATTCATATGCTAATTAGTATTTTAATTCATGTAAGGAAAACAACTCTAAGTCTGCCTACCTCTGTCAGTTATTCTACATCCTTTATATGAACACTACGTTTTACATTTTACCAAATACTTTCCTCTCATTGATTCAGCAAATGTTTATGCAGCATCAGTTATGTGCCCCTGGTGGTTTAATGATCACAAAGTTCTAGTTTCTGTTCGCAAGCTCTTGTGTTCGGTCATTTATTTTTATAACTGAGAGTGGCAGGGTAGGTATTATCCCCATTTTTACAGGTGAGCAAGTAAGCTCAGAGTTGAAGTGATTTCCTCAAGGTCACATACCTTGAAAGGACAGGACTAGAAGCCAGAACTTCTTATGCTTAATGCTGTATGCTGCTACAACACTCTATTTGAGATTAATTCCATTTGACACTATTTTAATTCTCTTAAGGTATCGTTACATTTTTTTGATGTTATTTTGTATCTATACAGGAAGCAGAAACCATGTCTTTTATTTCTCCTGGTTTTGAGCACATAGTGGGCAGTCTGATAGTGGTGACTGCTGTTTATAACAGAAAAAAGAAAAAATCGCCAGCACATAACGTCGAAAACTCATGCAGAATGCAGAAATAACTCATCAGGAAGATTCTATTTTCAAGCAGAGCTGGTAGTCAGGTCATGTATACCCTACTATATCAGTGCTAAAATATTTAAATATTGTTGGAAAATCACCTTTCTTCTGCGCTGCCTGAGAGGCGCCTCTCCCTCCAACCCTGCTGTGCACCCTTCGATCTCCCTAATTAGTGTCAAAAGCGGACACAGCAGAGGCCTCCAGGATCCTGCTCCAAAGCTGTGCTCAGCTGCTGTTCCAGTTGGGAGTGTCTGGGCTGTATCAGCTGATAAATGTTTTTTGTTTTTTTTTTAAAAATATATTCTATTGACCTTCTACAGAGGAAGGGAGAGGGATAGAGAGTTAGAAACATCGATGAGAGAGGAACATCGATCAGCTGCCTCCTGCACACTCCCCACTGGGGATGTGCCCGCAACCAAGGTACATGCCCTTGACCGGAATCGAACCTGGGACCCCTGAGTCCGCAGGCCAACACTCTGTCCGCTGAGCCAAACCGGTCAGGGCCTGATAAATGTTTTTAATAACCCATCTGCTTTTAGAGAACATCCTGGGGTATAGTCATGCCATTGTTAACTCTAGGCCAGTGGTTGGCAAACCGTGGCTCGCGAGCCACATGCGGCTCTTTGGCCCCTTGAGTGTGGCTCTTCCACAAAATACCACGTGCGGGCACGCACGTACAGTGCGATTGAAACTTCGTGGCCCATGTGCAGAAGTCAGTTTTCGGCTTGGGCGAGTCTATTTTGAAGAAGTGGCGTTAGAAGAAGTGGGGGCCGAAACTGGTTTGGCTCAGTGGATAGAGCATCGGCCTGAGGACTGAAAGGTCCCAGGTTCGATTCCGGTCAGGGGCATGTACCTTGGTTGCGGCCACATCCCCAGTGGGAGATGTGCAGGAGGCAGCTGATCGATGTTTCTCTCTCATCGATGTTTCTGGCTCTCTGTCTCTCTCCCTTCCTCTCTGTGGAGAATCAATAAAATATATTTAAAAAAAAAAAAAAGAAGAGGTGGGGGGTGTCAGTTGGTCGGGTGACGGGAGATGCCGCGCAGCGGGCGGGGGGTACATTCTGAGGTCGACCCCTTCCAACTCTCCCATCCACGCTCGACTATGTGAAACAAGTATACAAGACGAGTGTGGATGGGAGAGTTGGAAGGGGTCGACCTCAGCGAACGTACCTCAAGCAGATTGAGGACGTTTTTAGCAAAGGCCAGCTTAGGAGTACCCTAATTAAGTTAATAACAATGTACCTACCTATATAGTTTCAGTTTAAAAAATTTGGCTCTCAAAAGAAATTTCAATCGTTGTACTGTTGATATTTGGCTCTGTTGACAAATGAGTTTGCCGACCACTGCTCTAGGCTAAATAGGTATAATGTCAAGACCTACCTTCATGGAGCAGCACTGGCTTGCTGCCTACAGATGTGATGAGAGGGCCAGAGGAAACCCTGAGTGTGAATACGTGGTTCATTAGAGCTTTCCCAAAAATGAGTTGCCTCAGAGGATGGCTCTTCAGGAGCCGGGGAGATGGGGAGAGTAGGATCCAGAGCATGGAGAAGCGATACCTGGAGAAGTCGGCCCCAAGGGCCGAGAGCGGAATGCTAAGGGACAGGGCAGATTTAGGAAGTTGCCTTTTAATTCCTTCGACCTATGATGAAACTTGTACTTTTAATATTATTTTTAAACAAAATAAACTGTTTTCAGTGGACGTGAAGGACAGAGTAATAAAAAAGACAAAAACCCATCTCACCACATGAGTAGGCTAGCTGCCAAAACAGAGAGAAATTGATTAATATTCTAAGTATTTTATTTAAATAAAACCATGTAACGGCCATTACAATTATTTGAAATATAATGATCACCCTGAAAGGACATTACAGCATCACAGTGTTTATAGAAGAGAATGCAGAAAGGTGCACATTTGAAAGTGATTATAACATTGTAAAATCAACCTACATTAAGTACCATCAAAGTAAATAAAGTCAAATAATACAACCTTATTTTACACAAGATTGAAGAGGAAGGGGAATATTACAGTGTTTTTGTCACACTTTTATATAATGTATAAATTTTTACCTACTAGGTTTAGAGTTTGTATAAAATGATTGTGCCCTAATCCCACCCTAGATCATTAGATCCAAGACACTACTCCTCAGGTGAAGATTAAAAATAAAAAGAGACCAAAATGATTGGGGAGCTCATACCTACAGAGTAATTAGAAAGTACCATAGTCACATAGCAAGAGCCAAAAAAGAAATACAACTACAGTTGCTTTACCTTCCAACTTCTGAAGTTAACGTACAACACATTACGACGAAGGATAGTTGTGCATTCACTAGTTCATTTTACCAGTCTCTCAAAATTTTAGGAATGAGCACATCCAAGTACATGGATACTTCCTTATATTACAAAGTAAAAGCAAGCGTTTTCTATTTTAAAATTCCTATTTTATTTCTGTGTAAAACTAAGACAGAACTGAAGGTCCAACAAGGAAAAGATATGCCAAGTTCAAAGTACTATTAAGTCATGAAACGAAGAGTCTGAGGTAGAAGTCAAGCCATATAATCCACAACTTTTTTAGGGAAGTGTTTATTCCCAGCAACTATCACATCTCTCCAGAAAGATCTTATTTTTTTAAAAATGTCTCAAGTTCCAAAAAATTAATTTATTTTCTAAAATCAGATGCAAAATGATGACCAACAGAAAATACACGCAAATGTTTGTCTTGTTAACAAAGGAAACAGTTTTGCTAAAAGCTGCGGACATTTCTCTCAGTAATAGCCATAGGGAGGCCGTTGGTTGTAACCGTAGTTTCCATACTGGTGAGCGTGGTAAGGTTCTTGTCTGTGCTGCTGGTAATTGTTACCCCAGGGTCGTCCATGCCATTGATTGGATCGATTGTCACTTGGCCACCCCCGTCTGCCGTCCCTGCCTCTAAACTGTCTGTTATCTTGCAACCTACAACAACAACAACAAAATTATACTTGTCTTTTAAGAAAACACATGACAAATCTGTCCTGTTGCATTTGACTTCTCAATCGAATACTTAATAAACAAAAGAAGAAAGAACATTTTTCTCTATAGGATGCTATAGCACCAGTTATTAAAAACATTCTCAAGATTTAAATCATTCTTCTAGTTACATTGGACATGTTTTGCAGAGAAACAGGCAAACTACAACCCCAAACCCCAAACAATAGGCTAGTTTTCAATCAAACTAAAAACTATTCAATTGTTCAAAAACCATAGTATGGTAATTTATTCCTTCTATCTATTTTGAATTATTAAATAGAAGTAACTTCCACTGTATAAACTTTCTAAAATGAAACCAGAAAGATTACCTTTTTATGGAATTGTATACAAAGTTTTGTATAAGACTCTAGGTTTCTAAAGTATATTTGCATATAAAATATTAGTCCACAGAAGGAATGTTTTAAAAAACAATAACACACATAGGGACACACAATTGAACACTAAGGAAAAAATACATGGGCTGATAAAATATTAAAGCAAATATTTACCAGCCACTTAATTAGTGCCAGGCACTAGGTACATCATACTGAACAAAAACATTGGTCTGCTCAGCCGGCATGGTTCAGTGGTTGAGCGTTGACCTATGAACCAAGAGGTCACGGTTCAATTCCAGGTTAGGGCATACGCCCCAGTTGCAGGCTCGATCCCCAGTGTGGGGCATGCAGGAGGCAGCCAATCAATGATTTTGTCTCTATCGTTGATATTTCTCTCTCTCTCCCTCCCTCTCTGAAATCAAAGTATATATATTTAAAAAAAACACCACTGGTCCCTGCCCTCAGTGGTCTTCTGGACTAGCAGATTAAAGCTATTCTTTTCCAGATCAGCCATCTGCAATTTATTCTTCCGAAATAGTACATACCAATTGCCTCTATTTCTTTGGCTCCCACCAGCTCTGCTATTCCAGTCCTCGACAATTGGAGGGGTCGCAGGAGGGCGTTTCAAGTACTCCTGGTATTCTTTGTCATCGTTTGTGAATCTACTGGCAAACATCTCTTCAAAATTTGGAACAGCTTCAGGAGTATCAGTCATTCTGAAATTCTGTACAGTTTTTAATATGTTTCTATTAGAATTTTTTTTTTAAAGTAACACTATGTTATCAGTGGAAAAACGAAGAAGTAAACAATTTCAGACAGGGTATTCTAGACATTCAATTGAGTATTTCTTGATTATTATAACACAGGCACTGTGCTAACCAGAATCGTGGGATACAAAGATGAACAATATATCATGGACTCGGCCCCCCAGAGGGCTCTTAGTCTAGTAGAAGAAACAGATACGTTGTAAATATAAAGGGAGAAGTGAATATGAAGAGATGAAATTGGAAAAGTAGACAGTGGTCAAATTGTGAAAAACTTCGAATTCCAGACAACTTTGCACTTTCTCTGGTAAGCAATGGGGAATCATAGGTAGTTTAAGCAGGGAAGTCTCAAGAGCAAATTTACTACTTAGGACGATCACTTTTCTAACAGGGTAGAGATAGACTAGCGAGATTAGACTAAACGCAGATTACTGCAATAATGCAGGTGACATGCTGAGGGCTTAAGCTGAGGCAGGGACTGTGAGAGTAGTTGTAGAAGAATTTCAGGAGGCATTAATCACTGACTAGATGTTGGGAGGAGAAGAGGAAATAAAGGATAACTCCCATGCTTCTGGCTAAATGATTGGATAGGTTATGGTGCCATAGGAACTATAGAAAGAAGGATGGGTGAAGATGTACACTGAGTTTGAAGTTAGCTAAAGCACATACATCCGCCCTAGCTGGTTTGGCTCAGTGGATAGAGTGTTGGCCTATGGACTGAAGGGTCCTGGTTTAGATTCTGGTCATGCTCAAATTGCGGGCTCAATCCCCAGTAGGGGGCCTGCAGGAGGCAGCTGATTAATGATTCTCTCGCTCTCCCTCTCCCTTCCTCTCTGGGGAAAAAAAGAAAAGTACATACATCCACTTGGAGAGTCAGTTCAAAGTTAACTATTTGGGACTGAGAACTGGTTTGAAGATGAATATGGGGGCAACAGCAAATTTGTTGGCGGTTAATGCTGTGAGAATGAATGGAGTAGGAATAAGAAGAATACAAAGAACAGAATCCTGGAGAACATCAACAGTATAAGATAAAGAAGGGACAGGAGAACATACCCTGATAAAGACACACACAGATAAGAACCAGAAGAGATCACAGAAGGTGAGGATAAAAAGTGAATGGTCATCAGTGTTGAATAGCAGTGACAGAACCAAGAAGAGAAAATTAATTGGGTTTAGCCATTAGGAGGTGATTATTTTAGAGAAGTACAAATTGAAGGAGGATTACAATTACAGTGGGGCCTTGACTTACGAGTGTCCCAACTAACGAGTTTTTCGAGATACGAGCGTCTCTCGGCCGATTTTTTGCTTTGAGTTGCAAGCTAAAATTCGGGTTATGAGCCAGCTTCAGATACCCCACCGCTAGTTGGCGCAGCGAACGTCACAGTGAACGCCACAACATCAGCCCAGCATCACGTGTCTCACTCGTTCACAATTGATTTGACATACGAGTAATCTGAGTTACGAGCTCCGTCACGGAACGAATTAAACTCGTAAGTCAAGGCCCCACTGTAATTGAGAAGTAATTGGAAGGTAAGGAAGTAGAAATCTACACTGATTATAGGCTTAAGCTTTCAGGAGCTTGACTGAAAACAGGAATAAAAGACAAGGCCATGTTACATTAAGGGGTTACTGGAAGACTAGCTCTTACTTCTCCCAGGATAAAATACCCGAGATTATATAAAGGAAGAAAAAGAAAGAGCTAATTTTTTAAAATGCAAAACCTAGATTAGGTATTTTAGGATGCTATCCAATGTATTCTAGTCCCAGATTCGCTGACGAATGAAAAATAACTACTACAGATGTTATCTAATGGCTATAAAAACTGCAATCTGGCCCTCACTGGTTTGGCTCTGTGGATAGAGCGTCAGGCCTGCGAACTGAAGGGTCCTGGTTTTGATTCCGGACAAGGGCACATGCCCAGGGTAGTGGGCTCCATCCCCAGTAGGGGGCGTGCAGGAGGCAGCTGATCAATGATTCTCTCATCACTGATGTTTCTATCTCTCTCTCTCTCTCTCCCTTCCTCTCTGAAATTAATTTTTAAAAAATACATTAAAAAAAACCCCTGCAATCTGTATCAGCTGGGTTTTCCAGGACAATTATGGATTCACTCAAAAACCCACATTTTCAGAGAGCCCTCTGCATCTAAGAAAAGGTCTGGCTTAGGCTGCACAGGCCTAATTCTTGAAAAACCAGGGGACAAAGAGTTCATTTCTTTTCCTCTTCACCCAGATCCTGGCAGCCAACCCTCGCAGGATTCTGTAGGTGGGCCTCACCTCTCGTCTTCTTCAACCAAACAGAGTCAGTATTCCCGTCCTCTACCTGTCCCAGCCCAAACCCATCTCTTTGCTCTTTGCCTCAAGGCTCCTAAAACCTGTTGTCTGATTCGGGGCACCTGTGACATCGTGCTAAAACTTTGAACCCTAAATCTTCCTCTTATCTGACACCCCCAAACTTATTTTTCTTCCTGTATTTTAATGTATATGACACAGTCTTTGACGAAGAGATGTGATATTGGAAAATGGCTGTTTCATTCGTTTGTCTTTTCCCCAAAATCCCTCCAAATATGCAAATATTTATAATACTACCTTCATCCCAACAAAATTAGAATGAAATTATTGCTTGGATGCAAGAAACAGAGATGTTTTACCTTTCAGGCTACTGCTGTCTTAGAGAATATCCCTATTAAACACCAGACTTTCCATGGGTCTGGGATTGGCAAACTGCTGCCAAAATCTCAAATCCAATGTATGATTTAGAATAAATTCCGCTAATTAAAATTCATGTCTGAGTTTCTTTAGGGATCACAGAAATCATCAGAAAGATGGCCCATACCTAACCAGATGGGCAGTAAGAATCCTAAGGCAAGGCAAATGTGCCGTTCTATTTTTATGTTCTCCCACAAGTAAACATATTTAGCATTGCTCATGAGAATGAAATTTAAATAGGATGTTATTTACCAATGTTACCGCAAGAAATTTAATTAAGATAAAAAAAAATAGAATTTCAATTGATCCAAGCTTTACTTATCCCCGGGATTTGAGGCTGTGCTGTTTAATGTTTAGGTTGTCTAGATCCGTGGGAGGGAAAACAAAACAAAACGTGACTCTCGCCCTGACCGGTGTGGCTCAGTGGATAGAGCATCGGCCTGTGGAGTGAAGGGTCCCAGGTTCAATTCCGGTCAAGGGCATGTACCGGATGTGTTGCAGGCACAACCCCTGTAGGAGGTGTGCAGGAGGCAGCTGATCGATGTTTCTCTCTCATTGATGCTTCTAACTCTCTATCCCTCTCCCTTCCTCTCTGTAAAAAAAAAAGTCAATAAAATATATTTTTTAAAAACGTGACTCTCAAGAAAACCCTCAAAAGCGGTGGGTGGTGGGTAGGAGCCATAAGGGCTTCAGTTAATTGAGGGGTTGGGTTAAAAGTGCTCTCAAGTCTCCCAGTGCTAACTCGAGAGTACGTGCCAGCGAGGCCCTCGCCGGTTTAGCTCAGCGGATAGAGCGCTGTCCCGCCGACCAAAGGGTCCCGGGTTCGGTTCGATTCCAGTGAAGGGCAGGTACCTTGGCTGCAGGCTCCTCCCCTGCGACCAGGAGGCAACCAATAGCTGTGTTCCTCTCACATCATGTTTCTCTCTGTCTTTTCCTCTCTCTCCCACTCTCCCTAAAAGTCAACGGGAACAAACCCCCTAAAAGTCAACGGGAACAAATCCTCGGGGGAGAATGAACAAAACCAACCAAGTGCCAGCGAAGAGCTAGATGGTGACACAGAGGCGTGTCCTCGGGGCCTGCAACGCCAATAAGCCAGCTCCGGCGCGATCAACAACTTCATGAAATAAAAGCGCACTGCCTTTCAGATCTGTGCCCCAACATTAGTTTATTTACCACAAATAAAACCACACCGAGCTCTTCTGGCTGCAGGCGGCTACCTGGGGAAGGACTCACCACAATGGGGTTGCGCTGCCCCAGGAGGTGAACACAGAGGCAGAGGAAGGTAAGGACTGGAAACCACCGCGATGGTCACTCCCCCGCAAAGCCCAACGGAGCCGGTCTCCCAAGGGCGCACCGTGGACGTCCAGCGCGGAGGAAACGACTGGCCGTGAAGGGTAAGGGGCTTCCGATCTGTCGAAAGCGCCCGGACCTGGAACCGCAGACCGAGGGCACCGCGGCTCGACCGCCTCCCTCCTTCCCGGCGCCCAAACCGGCAACTCACCCGCCCAGCGCGGTGTCGCCTCAGCTCGGGCCGAGTTCGGCGGGCGAAACGCGCAGAAAACCCACCTCCGGCCCCCAACGCGTCAGAGCGACCCCGCACTCACCCACCTCACCTCTCCGAGGCTGCGGAGCCACTCCTGTCAGACGGAATCCAACAGCCCCCTGACTTCCGCTTCCGGCGAGCTCCGCGCAGGCGCGCCTGTCAAGTCTCGCGATAGGTGGGGCTGGGCGTGTGGCGCTTTCACAGTTGAACCGTCGGCGGAGCAAACCGCCGAACGCGACTCTCTTGCGATGATGGGCCCCGTGCGCTCGGCGCCTGCCTGGCGCCCGTGCAGGAAAAGACGTCGCCGGGTATTAAGTCCCCGTGACTGGGAGCGGGTGGCGGGTAGGGACGGAGTTTGGGAACTCTGCAGAGAAGGGAGGGAAAGGCTGCTTCCGGCAGGACTCCAGGCTGAGCGGTGGCTTCAGGGACGCGGTACCTTCACCTCCTGCCAGGTTGGGCCTCGGCCGTAAGAGTTCATAGTCCCTTTCGTAGGTGTTTTTGCCCAAACACCCCATCCCCACCCCCACCCTCTTCAGCCTAATTCGTCAGGACCCAGCAGGGGCTTGGCCAATTCTCCAGTGTTCTGCAGGTGTATGTATACACGCTGAATACCCCAAACATGATTTGGCTTCTTTAAAAAATAAAAAAATATATATATATATAGAGAGAGAGCCCTAACCAGTTTGGCTCAGTGGATAGAGCATCAGCCTGGGGACTGAAGGGGCCCAGGTTCGATTCCGGTCAAGGGCATGTACCTTGGTTGCGGGCACATCAGGGGTGTGCAGGAGGCAGCTGAAAGATGTTTCTCTCTCATCAATGTTTCTAATTATCCCTCTCCCTTCCTCTCTGTAAAAAATCAATAAAGTACATTAAATATATATATTTTTTTGATTTCAGAGAGGGAGGGAGAAGAGAGAGACAGAAATGTTGAACGGCTGCCTCCTGCACGCCCCCTACTGGGGATCGAGCCCGCAACCCGGACATGTGCCCTTGGCCGGAATGAAACCCAGGACCCTTCAGTCTGCAGGCCCACGATTTATCCACTGAGCCACACCAGCAAGAGCATGACTTGGCCTCTTACCTCCCGAGTGGCTGTCCAGACTGTGCACCCTTTTTGTCAATGCTAGCACCAGTTTCCAGCGTGGACACAGGAATGTCAGTACCTGCTGCCATTTATTTCCTTTCTTGCGCCCGTCAGTGACTAAATTCTGTCGGTTCTGCCCCAGCAGTAGTTCTCACATCCACCCACGTTACCCGCTGCTTCCCCCTAATCCAGTGGTTCTCAACCTTCTGGCCCTTTAAATACAGTTCCTCATGTTGTGACCCAACCATAAAATTATTTTTGTTGCTACTTCGTAACTGTCATGTTGCTACTGTTATGAATCGTCATGTCAATATCTGATAGGCAGGATGGTCTTAGGCGACCCCTGTGAAAGGGTCGTTCGACCGCCAAAGGGGTCGCGACCCACAGGTTGAGAACCGCTACCAGAGTTCCGGTCATCATCCCCTGAACAGTGGAAATGCAGCACCTCAGCGAGGCCCTTCCTCCAGCCCACGCCCTACCAGCCCATCTCGCCTGCAGCTGCCGTGGTTTAATCAAGCACAGCTCTGATCCAAAATCACCGGCTCCCTGTTGTCCGTAGATTAAAGGCCAAAGTTATTACCTTGGAGGCAAAACTTTATTTCCTGCTGTTCCCCTTTCATTCTCCCTTTGCCCATAACACCGATACTTCACCCGTTCAGTTCTTACCACTTTCTAAAAGCTGAAATTATTTGCATACAAGTCTTCCCCTCCCTCCATTAGACTTGAAACAGACTTCTATTTGATTCATTTCTAGATCCTGCAGCGTGTGACATTGCTTTGTGTAAAGGAAGCACTCAGTAAATGTTATAGAAACATTAACCTAGCAACAGTGTACAGGATCGTAAGGACCGGCAGATAGCATAGTCTTGATGCTGGGTAGTAAAGAGGAGAGCGGGAAGACCAAGGTCACAATAATTGGATACTATTATCCAGGGGTCCTCAAACTTTTTAAACGGGGGGCCAGTTCACTGTCCTTCAGACCGTTGGAGGGCCGGGCTATAGTTTTAAAAAAAACTATGAACAAATTCCTTTGCACACTGCACATATCTTATTTTGAAGTAAAAAAACAAAACGGGAACAAATACAGTATTTGTATTTGCATGTGGCCCGCGGGCCGTAGTTTGAGGACCCCTGCGACAGAGCAGACCATGGAGAAAAGGATTAGGAGGAATCAGGGAAGATTCCCAATTCCTTAAGGCTGGGAAGTTGGGACTGAGGATAAGTTGGTTTTAAAGCAAAAATGAGCTCAGAGCTCCAAAAGATTTGTACAATTTGAGATGGTAGTGAACTGTTCAAAAGAAAAATTTTAGGGGGTTGTTAGAAATAAAGAACTGGCCCGGCTGGCATGGCTCAGTGGTTGAGCATCGACCTACGAACCAGGAAATCATGGTTCGATTCCCGGGTCAGGGCACATGCCCAGGTTGCGGGCTCCATCCCCAGTAGGGGGCATGCAGGAGGCAGCTGATCAATGATTCTCTCATCATTGATGTTTCTATCCCTCTCCCTTTCTGAAATCAATAAAAATATATATTAAAAAAAGAAATATAGAACTGAAGCTGAAGAAAGAAAGGCTGTAAATGTATGAGTCATCCATGAGACAAAAGGGTTGAAATCAGTGTATTATGATCTTTCCCGCAGGAGAAGTATTTATAGAGAAAAGCAGAAGGCCAAGGCCTACGCCTCAGGAAATGTTCATATTTAAGAGGCAGGAATAGGAAATGTAAACTTGAAGAGAAAATTGGAATAAATGTGTGGGTAGTAATGTAGCAATGGAAAAACTCAGGAAAATGCTTCCCAGCCTAGTATCAGGAGACAGGTATTTGGAAAAAGGAGAGTGACTGAAGGCCAGCTTGTGATGGCATTATTTCTAGGTAATCGGAACTTATACAGAAAGTGTGTATTTCTTTTCTTTTAATTCATAAATGGCACTTGGGAGGGTGGCTTCTGGGAGTTTCTGTGAAAAATTCTAGGTACTCCAGCCAATTTTCAAATGAAACTATTTTTATCCATAATGTTCTCTCATATTATGGTATTTTATCAGTTATTCCATCTCATTTTCTGA
The DNA here is from genome assembly GCF_028538775.1 of Myotis yumanensis. Classification (NCBI taxonomy): domain Eukaryota; kingdom Metazoa; phylum Chordata; class Mammalia; order Chiroptera; family Vespertilionidae; genus Myotis; species Myotis yumanensis. The sequence continues at coordinate 372,707 of NW_027223771.1, forward strand.
GAGATAATCTGTTCCACGAATAGAAATTTTCCAGATAACTGACTCTTAGCCTTTAAACATCAAAAACATTTTCATTGGAACCATTTTTTAAAAAATAATTTATTTATGTTTTTGGAGAGAGAGGAAGGGAGAGGGAGAGAAAAAGAGAAACATTGACGGATCAGCTGCCTCCTGCGTGCCACTTACCGGGGATTGAGTCCACAGCCTGGGCATGTGGCCCTGATTGGGAATTGAACCAGCAACCTTTTGGTGCACAGGACAACGCTCCACCAACTGACCCACACCAGCCAGGGCTAGAACCACTTTTGATGGAAGTATACATAGAATGTAGTACTTACTTTTATGCCAAAACCAGAGTATTTTAATGCTCTGGTTTTGGCATAAATTGATCTTTGCTTGGCAACTCAAGGTCCTTGTTATCACCAGTTATGATATTCTGCTGCAGAGTAATGTCCTTGGGCCTGTTGGTGCACATGCAGAAGATTGCCCGTTGTCAGTTGACTTTGCTGTCTCTGTTACTAGCGCTGCATCTCAGTGTTTTTTCTTCTAGCCACTTCATAAATTAACTTAATTTTATCCATACTTTTAAGCCTCACTTTGACCCAGGGATCTGGAGGCGGAGTAGACCACCAGTAGGCCTGGCGAATCCTGGCATGGAAAGAGCCCTGCTTTCAGAGGCAGCGAGGGACCTTGGACAATAACCGTTTTAAAGATGGTTAAACTGAGGCTGAGGAGGGCATATGATTTATTCAAGGGCACAGCTGGTAAGTAGCAGCAGGACTTTGATCAAGCCTGATACTTCCAAAGGCCTTGCTTTTTCCTCGGTGAAACACTGTTTTTCTCCTTTTCGTTTCCTACTCCACAAATCTTTAGCCACACTAAGCGACATTACTGCGGCTGATAGCCCAGGCTCTCCGACTGCACAGTGGGAGTGGACCCCCGGAAGGCAGAGGCTCTGTTCCGGCAGCTTCTCCACCAGGAAGTGAACTCCACAAGGTACCTGTCTCCTCACATTGCGCCTCTTTGAAAAACCCTCTTGAAGGTATATCTCATAGGTAGGACCCAGGTCATATGGCTGATCCCTTGCTCGTGATAGAGTTCTTGTGTCTTACATAAAGTTCTTGTATCTTGTATCTAAGAAAATATTTCAGGTTATATGAGGCATTGGTTTAATTAATCCTCACCCAGGGATATTTTTTCCCCCATTGATTTTTAGGGAGAATGGGAGAGAGAGGGAAAGACAGAGAAACATCAATGTGAGAGATACACACTGAGTGGTTGCTTCCTGCACGAGCCCCTACCAGGGCCCAGGCCGGGGAGGAGCCTGCAACCAAGGTACCTGCCCTTGACCGGAATCGAACCTGGGACCCTTTGGTCCGCAGGCTAACGCTCTATCCACTGAGCCAGACTGGCCAGGGCTGTGAGGCGTTGGTTTGGATTCACATCTGTACTCCCGTGGCTCTGGTTACATGGGTTTGTTTTGAACAGATTCTACAAGATTTTAATCCAGTTCTCTACCTCGGTGTCATCCTCCCACATGGGGAGTTCTTTGTGTCAGGGACTACTTTCAGGAGAGTGCAGGAAGCAAGCCAGTGCTGGTTACCAGCTTCTTTGCTGCCTGAGTATTACTGCTTACCATAGAAGCCAGTTACTGTCGTTGAAGAAATCACAGAAGGGAAGATGAAAAATCTTGGGGAAGAAAAAGTCATGAATTGGGCTTAATGGGTTGGAACCAGTCGTTTCCTATTCTAAAATCTGTGATTGTGGTATGGAGGTATTTTCCTCTCCCTTTCCCTAATGTTTGTTACATCAATAATGACACAAACTATGTTTTCTAAGGGGAAGCGATTTGGACTTGAGTTACACAATATCTGCCGATTTCTATTTCATTTGGCAGGGCCCATCCAAAGCAAATAATGGTACTAATATTTATGTCTTTCCTTCACTTTTTGTGACCACTTGGTATGCTCCATGGGCTGGCTGTAGTAATCTCCTTCAGTACCTTGATCCGACCCACCTCTTCATCAAATATGTTACAGAGAGAAGGAACCTTGGACATGGGCAGAGAGGCCAAGAGACTTGTCCAGAATTTACTCCCAACCACTCCTTCCCCCATACTGCCAATATCTCTCCTCCAGGTAATTTTCCAGAATCTTCTTCACTGAAGCGATCGTCACAGTTTGCGTGTTAAAAAGCATTCTCTCAGCACTCTGAAGTGTCATGACTAAGTCAGAATCCTGATCTGAGAGTGAGCTTCTGCCATCACTCAATGAGGGAAAAGTCTTCTGGGTCTCAGTCCAGGGTCTTGGCAAGTTTCTTGTCCTTGGTGACAGGCGGCCTGTTCTACATGTGTGTGAAGCCAGCCTTGCCTAGTAATCTTCATTTTTATTACCTACTTATTTATTTTTAAAAAATAATTCTTTATTGTTGCAAGTGTCACATACGTCCCTTTTGCCTATAGTCTTTTAAAGGGAAGTACAAAAAGCCCCATTTAGAAAAAGGCATTCAAGGGATGCAAGGTATCTTCAACGTAAGTGAGTGTAGCAGAGGGAATAGAAGGAGCACCAGGCAAGGAGTCCAGACACTGGACTGACTCCCTGTGGGCTGTTGCTGGAGGAGATCACTGAGAAGATGTGACCAGCGGTTGACACGGGAGCTGGACCCACAGTCTGAGGCTCCTCACCTCCTTCCCTGTCCTTGGAGCATATGTTCTGACCACCGCCCCCACAGCCAGAGCCATTTTCAAGGGCACAGCTGTGAGGGAGTGAGCTGTTGGTGAGACCATCTGGACGGAACCCAGTGAAGGCCTCTGTATAAACTTTTAAGATTCAGGTGGGTGGTGCAGAGATCTGCTCATCTTGCAGTTGCCCATGACAAGCCTCGTATGTAAGTTACCTGGCTTATTAAAACCACCACTGCCCTAGCCGGTTTGGCTCAGTGGATAGAGCGTCTGTTGCAGACTGAAGGGTCCTGGGTTGGATGCCATTTCGGTCAAGGGCACATGCTCAGGTTTCGGGCTCGATCCCCAGTGTGGGGCGTGCAGGAGGCAGCCAATCAATGATTATCTCATCACTGATGTTTCTATCTCCCTCTCCCTTCCACTCTGAAGTCAATAAAAATATATTAAAAAGACACACACACAATAAAACCACCACCAATATGGTATGATCTGCCTCTTTTTTCGTCTTTCCTTCCCCTCACTGTATGGGAGCCAGTTTGCAAACCAACAGTTATGCAAGTCACCACCCACCCCTCTGGGCCTTCTTTTTTTCACTTTGTTTCCTATTTCACAGATAAAATTGAGGCTCTGGCATCAATTCCCCCGGTTTCCCAATCCCATCCCTACAGTGTGACCTCTTTCTGACCCCTTTCACCTTTTGTCTTTCAGTCCGCTGCTGTGTGTCTTTGGCCGGTGCGCTCACTATTCTTCTGGGCGTTGGTCCTGCAGTTATTCCTTCTCTCTTCTCTGTTTTCAACTCTCCCTCTTTCCTGGCTCCTCCTACCCCACCCCCACCCCCACCCCCACCCCCACCATGTAAGTTTGCTCAAGTTTCTCCAGGCTCAAAACAAAACCGATACCCTCCCCTCAATCCCGTGTCCTCCTCCGAGTATCTCGGATCTCCTTTCTCCCCACCAGGAGTTTCTTAACAAAGAGCACTCTACACCTGCAGGACCACAGGGTCCCCTCCCCCTTCCTGTCCAGTGCAGCCTTGCTCTTGCCCCCAGACAGGCCACTGAAACCTCTGTGGCAAAGTTCACTAGGGCGGAGTTGAACTAGGGCCAAATTCAACGATCGTTTGTCTCAAATCTTCAGTTTATTTAACTCACGATTCACCTCTGCCCTGGGTCACTAATTCTTCTCTAACTCTTTCTCTCTGGCCAACTCCTCATTCCCTTGCTTGTTCCTAAACTTTTGGTGTCCCCGTGGTCCCATCTACATTCTCCTTACGTTACCTATACAGACTCAGTCACTTTTATGGCTTCCAGCTCTGTGCTGATGACTCCAGCCATCCATGATACCCGAGCTTCAGACTCATAAATATTCCTGCTTACTAGAAATTTCCATCCGGATGTCCGACAGGCCTCTCCAGCACATGTGTAAATGTGATGTGTGTTTACCTTTCTTCCTTAACCTATTCATCCATCTCTATCTATATTTTTGAAGAATGCTTCCTTCTTGTTACCCACCCCAGAAACCTGGCAGCCATCCTGGACTCCGCCCTCTTTCTCATCCCTCATACCCAGCCCCTCCCCAGGTCCTGTGGACTTCAGCTCCTGACCATTCCTTCTGAGGCCACTCCTCTCATTTCCTCCCACCACTCTTAGTTCTTTTATCTCTTCTCCTGTAGACCATGGGCTCCAACGGGTCCTTGTAGCCAGCTTTGCTCCCCTGCAGACCCTCTCTGTCCTGCTAGTTGAGGGTTTTTCTTTAATTGTTATAAGCCCAAGCTGGTTTGGCTCAGTGGATAGAGTGTCAGCCTGCGGACTGAAAGGTCCCAGGTTCAATTCCAGTCAAGGGCACATGTCCGGGTTGCAGGCTCATGCGGGTAAGGGGCGTGCGGGAGGCGGCCGATTAATGATTCTCTCTCATCATGATGTTTCTCTCTCTCTCTCCTCTCCCTTCCTCTCTGAAATCAATGCAAATATATATTTTTTAAAAATTGATATAAAACACACAGAGCTCTAGCCGGTTTGGCTCAGTGGATAGAGCATTGGCCTGAGGACCAAAGGGTACCGGGCTTCGATTCCGGTCAAGGGTACATACCTTGCCTGCAGGCTCCTCCCCTGCTTGGGCCCTGGTTGGGGCGTGTGCAGGAGGCAACCAATCGACGTGTTTCTCTCACATCGATATTTCTCTCTGTCTTCCCCTCTCTCTTCCACTCTCCCTAAAAATCAATGGGAAAATATCCTCCGGTGAGGATTAAAAAATAAATAAAACACACAGAAAAGAATTGAAAATATAACCAGTTCTTGTGTATATACCCAGCTGGGAGTAGGTTCTTTCTAAAACACAAACTTGACGACATCTATCCCTTGATCTATCCACCTTCCTAATTGCTTCTAGGATACACTCTAAACTCCTCAGTATAGAATTACAGCCTGTTAAGATTTAGTTCTGTCCTATCTGTGTAGCCTCATCTCCTGCCACTCTCCCCAGTGAAATGCACAGCCATATCCAAGTGTTTCGGGTTCCTGGGAGAGTCCCTGTTGTGCTGTATTCATGCTGTTCCTTCTGTTTGCAGTGTCCTCCCCTCTCTGGGCCACTTGGTAAATCTTAGCCTATCATGTGATCTTCAGGCAGCCTTCCATAACACACCCCCCCCCTTTGTCCCCACCTCCAATCAGAACTGAATATTTTTTCCTTTTGCTTTTATTTATTTATTTATTTATTTTTAATCCTCACCCGAGGATATTTTTCCATTGATTTTTAGAGGGAGTGGAAGAGAGAGGGAAAGACAGAGAGAAACATCGATGCGAGAGAAACACATCGATTGGTTGCCTCATGAATGAGCCCTAACCAGGGCCGGGGCCAGGGAGGAGCCTGCAACCATGGCATGTGCCCTTGACCGGAATTGAACCCAGGATCCTTCATTCCACAGGCTGACTCTCTATCCACTGAGCCAAACTGGCTAGGGTTGAATATTTTTTCTTTATATCTCCCCCCTCTTTTCCCCCCCTTTATATCTTTAACATGTATAGTCACATGTTCATTGCAATGAATTGCAATTTGTTTACATCCAGCTGAATGATAAAGTCCTTGAGAGTTAGGCTGTGTCTTTTACTTCTTTGGCAGTTAGCATTGAGTCTGGCAACATGATGCATAGCTGGCGTTCAGTAAATGGTTATTGATCTGCCTCCCACCTTCCTCTCCAGTTTTATGTTTGACTAATCTTTTCCCACTCAGTAAACACTCAACCATGTACTCTCAGCTCCCCTCCTGTGCACAGCATCTGTGTTCCCTGGGCACCCCTTCATCGTGGCGCCACTTTATTGAATCTGTCTGTATTCATGTTCATCGTCCTGGCTGGGATGTCTGTGCCAGGAGTCGAGGGACCGCATGTGATGTCCCTGCATCTCCAGCACCTCGTGCGGGGCTCACACCCCTCAGGCAGTGAAGCAGCATTTGTGAACATATGAATGAAGGACTCAGACTTGCTGATGTCTCCATCTTCCAACTCCAAACTGTATGCTCTGAGGTTCCAGGAATCGTGACGTAACCTAGACGTTTTCTCACAGTAGATGATCAGAACAGTTGAAAGCCAACTCACACAGTTGGCAGCTATGAAGGTAAACATTTAAGAAAGTGAGTCAGAGGAAGGTGAATCCTCCGACAGGATCGGACACATTGGCAGTGAGTGTGTCCAAGTTATCTCGGGCACCCCCTCTGCACCCGATGGCAGCTCCCATATGTTCCCTCGGGTGGCACATGTGCCCTGAGAGCTTCTCAGGAAGGTGTCTGACAACCCCCATGACTAAACTGGCTAGAAATGAGCTGAAAACACATTACTTCTCTGCAGTGAAAATTACTGTTTTTCCCATTAGCCTTTCACTTTAATTTGCTCATTTTTTTTGTCAACTAAACACAAAATGTAGTAATTTATATTTTATTTCTGTTCACACAGAATTCTAGAGAAAACCCTCATCTACCCACTCTCTTAGGATTTGTGACCTTATTCTTTTACTCCACAAGTATTTGTCAATATCTAGTGTATTCCTAGGCTTAATGTTAGCGGAGTAAAGAGAATTAAAAACAAAAACAAGGAACACATATTTTAAAGTCTACTTGGAAGAGTCAAGTAGAAGATAGTGATGATGTAGCATATTATGTAAAATAGTACATGGTAATCCAGTGGAGTGTGGGAAAAGGTGATTATAGCCTAACTACAGAGACTTCAGAGTGAGGGGAAAACCAGAGACAAGTGACATGAACCAGGAGAAAATTACTGAAGGTGGTGAATCTCCAACTGGCAAGCACACACATATATGTGCATGTGTGAGTGTGCATGCGCGCGCACACACACACACACACCCCTACCCACCCCCACATACACACACACACACACACACACACACACACACCATACCCCCCCACACCCCCCACATCCCACATACACACTACACAGACACACACACACACACCTACCCCCCCACACACCCATATCCCCATCCGCACCCCCCCACACACACCCACATACCCACACACCACACACACACCTATCCCCCCACCCCCCACACACACCTACCCCCCCCCACACACACCCATATCCCCATCCGCACCCCCCCACACACACACACACATAACCACACACCCATACACACCACACATACACCTATCCCCCCACCCCCCACACACATACACACCCACCTGCACCCCCCTACACACACACACACACACACACACAGACACACAAACCACCCACACGCACACATGCACACACACACACACACACAGGCACGCACGCATGCACACTGGATTGCCAGAAGTAAGACCCTGTGAGAAATCTGGGTTTTGGGTATGGAGGATGGAGACTGGCCATTTTTCTGCTGAATAATCTTCAGAGCAAGACTCCATGGCTGCTCCGTTTCCCTTAGGCCAGCTCACAGCTCTCTTTCCTCCTCTTCTCTCCCAAGTCCCTCAGGGCCCCCTCACATATGGAATGGGTTGAGGTACTAGCTCACTTGGGGAAATGCACATCGCTTTGGATTTCAGCATATCTGTTAGACGTTGGGGAGGGTTGTGTCTGTTTTCCTGTGTGACAGGTCAGAGTCTGCCTGCTCCCACCAGTGGGGAGCTTTGCTCTGCAGAGATCTTCAGCATTTTTAGGTGAGAAGGGCATTGGTTTTATTTATTTTTAAATATACTTTTATTGATTTCAGAGAGGGAGGGAGAGAGAGATATAGAAACATCAATGATGAGAGAGAATCATGGATTGGCTGCCTCCTGCACGCCCCCTACTGGGGATTGAGCCCGCAACCCAGGCATGTGCCCTTGACTGGAATCGAACCTGGGACCCTTCAGTCCGCAGGTCAATGCTCTATCCACTGAGCCAAACTGGCTAGGGCGGGCATTGGCTTTAGATGCCGACTAACCGGAGGGACTTTAGCCAAGATAGAAGCTCATTTTCATCACTTCTGAAGTGAGATTATAATGATTATTACTTTCTACCTCCTAGATTATGATTATAAGGATTAACAAATATTAGTTCCCCCTCTTCTTCCACTCTGGGTGTCAGACCAAAGTAAAACACTCTAACTTGGCTGATTTGAATAGGGAGACGTTCTCATGCCACCATTTGTCAATAGTTCTGTGAGAACAGCATGTCAGAATGTGAATGCCACAACCACTGCTGTTCACTGAGCATTTACTACATGCCAGGACTGGGAAGAGCTTTATATTTGCATCATCTCTTACCCTCATAGTCACCCAGCTAGATAGGCATTATGTCTCTTTTACAAACAAAGCTTGGAAGTGACAGGCAAATTCCCCAAGGTTCACAGGGAAGCAGGAGAAATGAGATTTGGACTTGGCTTTCTTCCTATAGAAGGGACACCAAGGAACCTACTGAACCACGTAATTGTGCTGAGTTGTGAGAAATAGATCCTCATGACAGGCCAGTCAAGATCGCCCTCTTTGGGGAGAAACTAGAATGCAGATATCCTGTGGCACCGAAGCAAGATCCATTGGCTTCCACGTTAGACACAGCTCCAGCCAGAACTTGGAGTCTGTCAGGCTTCAAGTGACTTATCAGACTCCATTCTTTTTAATGTTTGAGACCAAGCGTCCCTGTCTTACTAAGGAAATGAGTCAGACAGAGATTGTAGGAAACACTCTCAGCTGGGGGGAGGGACAATATAGCGCTTCACAGCTATATTGTAACAATTAACCCAACCTGCCAGCAGACTCCATTCTTAATTACTTTTACTTTGGTTTATTCCTGAAACGGGAGACAATCAGGCAGGGAGGCCCCACAATCCCTGCCTCTTACGTGTCTCATGGAAGTGCACCCAAAGTCTGGTGCGTCCTGGGAGTCCACGCAAAGTGAGAGGGCCACCGGGCCCCAAGCACACAGAACTGCAGCTGTACTGCTTACCACCCAGAAACAGCTTGTACCCCCATATACGCCATCATTCTGCTACTCAGGAGAAGGCCACATCACCTGGCCTGACAGCCACCTCCTGGGCCCTGAAATCCCTCTTGTATGTTCCAGAACTTAACCCTTTCCCTGTACCTACACTACAAGACCTGGGAATTTTCCATTTGTGTCCACTGGTGCTTTCCACGGACAGGCCTGGTCATGGCCTACTATGGACACAAAACATTGCATTCTGTTGTAAACAGAATAAGAGTTTATGGATGGTTACAGCCAAATTTTTGTGTGAAAGAGAAGCTCTAATAGATGCAGAACAGATCAGTGATTGCCTGTGGTTTGGAGTGGGAGAGGGATTGACTACAAGTGAGCATGAGGGCGTTTGGGGGGTAGTCGGTAACTGGACTGTGGTGATGGTTGCACAGCCCCATAAATTTGCTAAAAGTAATGAATTATACACTTACAGTGGGTGGACTTTATGTATGTAAATTATATGACAGGGCAAGGAAGGAAGGAAGGAAGGGAAGGAAAGGAAGGAAAGGAAGGTCTGGATCGGCTTGAATATATGGCAAACACTGCAGTGAAACTGCAGAGTAACTGGCCACAGAGCACAGAGGGAGAGATTTTGGCCTAGAAAATGTTAACACATTGGATGCGGGAAACGTATTTATACGTTTTACGTTGACTGGTAAACACAATTTTCCAGTATTTGTCTGTTTAAAATTTAAGAAAAATAATTCAGTATACATTTTATAGTAAATCACAAAAAGTTTCATTGAAAAAAAATATGTAAAACTAAACTTATCGTAATTTTACTGAATGTTGCCATTTACGCAAAAAATTAAGCAAAAACGGCCCGCATACAATAAGGGGAAGAGTTAATAATTAAAATCTTAGTGTCTAAACATTTAACGTTGAGTAGCCTGCCTCCTGATGTGCCCCGTGGAAAGATGGCAGTCATCTATATATATAAAAGCCCAGCAACTGGTATGGCAGAAGGACCAGAACGACCGGTTGCTATGATGCACACTGACCACCAGGGGGTAGATGCTAAACGCAGGAGCGCCACTCAGCCAGTAGCCAGGCTCACGCTGGCGAGCGCAGTGGCAGTGGTGGGAACTTCTCCCACCTCCATGGCAGCACTAAGGAGCAGCGAGCCAAGTGGTAAGGAGCGAGCAGGCGGGCGGTAAGGAGCAAGGGGTCCGGGATTGCGTGAGGGATGTCCAACTGCTGGTTTAGACCCAATCTGGAATTCTGAGAGGGTGCAGACTGGCTGAGGGACCCCCCAACCCCCGTGCAGGAATTTTGTGCATTGGGCCTCTAGTAATATTAATAATGGCTGGGGCAGAAACAGCTCGTTTTCCTATCCCTGCATCCATTCTCTTCTTCCACAGTAGAGAGGGTTTGGAGGTGCTGGTTCAGAACTAGACTGACGTTAACAGAGTCAGAGATTAATAGCAAGAGCCGTAGTTTCTTGCTCCCATTAATCCTTTAACACAGTGGTTCTCAACCTTCTGGCCCTTTAAATACAGTTCCTCATGTTGTGACCCAACCATAAAATTATTTTCGTTGCGACTTCATAACTGTAATGTTGCTACTCTTATGAATCGTAATATAAATATCTGATATGCAGGATGTTCTTAGGCAACCCCTGTGAAAGGGTTGTTCGACCGCCAAAGGGGTCGCAAACCACAGGTTGAGAACCGCTGCTTTAACATCTATTTGAATTTTGAAATAAATTCTCCATAGTAAGAGTTGTTGCATCTAAAGAAAAATGTCAGCCCTAGCCAGTTTGGCTCAGTGTATAGAGCGTTGGCCTGTGAACCAAAGGGTCCCAGGTTCGATTCTGGTCAAGGGCACATGCCCGGGTTGCGGGCTCCTCACCAGCCAGGGCCCTGGTCAAGACTTGTGCAGGCAACCAATCCGTGTGTTTCTCTCACATTGATGTTTCTGTCTTTCCCTCTCTCTTTCATTCTAAAAATCAATGGAAAAATATCCTTGGGTAAGGATTAACAAAAAAAAAAAAAAAAAGGAAAAAGGGAAGGCAAAGGGGAAGGGAAGGCAAAAGGGAAGGAAGAAGGGAAGGGAAGGGAAAAGGGAAGAGAACGCAAAAGGGAAGGAAAAGGGGAAGGGAAGGAAAATGGGAAGGAAAGAGGGAAGGGAGGAGAAAAGGGAAGGGAAGGGAAGGCAAAAGGAAGACAAAAGGGAAGGAAGACAAAAGGGAAGGGAAAAGGGAAGAGAAGGCAAAAGGAAGGGAAAAGGGAAGGAAAGGCAAAAGGGAAGGCAAAAGGGAAGACAAAAGTGAAGGGAAGGCAAAAGGGAGGGGAAGGAAAAAGGGAAGGGAAGGAAAAGGGAAGGGGAAAAGGAAAGGAAGGGAAGGCAAAAGGGAAGTCAAAAGGGAAGGGAAGGCAAAGGGGAATGAAAAAAAGAAGGAAAAGGGGAAGGCAAAAAGGAAGGGAAGGCACAAGGGTAGGAAAAAGGGAAGGGAAGGCGGAAGGGAAGGCAAAAGGGATGGGAAGGCAAAAAGGAAGAGAAGGAAAAAGGGAAGGGAAGGAAAAAGGGAAGATGGCAAAAGGGAGGCAAAAGGGAAGGAAAAAGGGAAGGGAAGGCCAAAGGGAAGGAAAAGGGGAAGGGAAGACAAAACAAAGGGAAAAGGGAAGGGAAGGCAAAGGGAGGGCAAAAGGGAAGGGAAGGCAAAAGGGAAGGGAAGGCAAAAGCAAAGGCCAAAAGGAAGGGAAGGAAAAAGGGAAGGGAAGGAAAAAAGGGAGGAAAAAGGGAAGGGAAGACAAAAAGGAAGGGAAGGAAAAAGGGAAGGGAAGGCAAAACGGAAGGGAAAAAGGATGGGAAGGCAAAAAGGAAGGGAAAAGGGAAGGAAAGTCAAAAGGGAAGGAAAAAGGGAAGTGACGGCAAAAGGGAGGCAAAAGGGAAGGGAAGGGAAAAGGGAAGGGATGGCAAAAGGGAAGGGAAGGCAAAAGCAAAGGCCAAAAGGAAGGGAAGGAAAAAGGGAAGGGAAGGAAAAAAGGGAGGAAAAAGGGAAGGGAAGACAAAAAGGAAGGGAAGGAAAAAGGGAAGGGAAGGCAAAACGGAAGGGAAAAAGGATGGGAAGGCAAAAAGGAAGGGAAAAGGGAAGGAAAGTCAAAAGGGAAGGAAAAAGGGAAGTGACGGCAAAAGGGAGGCAAAAGGGAAGGGAAAGGAAAAGGGAAGGGATGGCAAAAGGGGAGGGAAAAGGAAAGGGAAGGCAAAGGGGAATGAAAAAAGGAAAAGGGAAGGCAAAAGGAAGGGAAGGAAAAAGGGAAGGGATGGCAAAAGGGAGGCACAAGGGAAGGAAAGATGGAAGGGAAGGGAAAAGGGAAGGGAAGGCAAAGGGGAATGAAAAAAAGAAGGAAAAAGGGAAGGCAAAAGGGAAGGGAAGGCAAAAGGGAAGGGAAGGGAAAAGGGAAGGGAAGGAAAAAGGGAGGCACAAGGGAAGGAAAGAGGGAAGGGAAGGCAAAAGTGAAGGCAAAAAGGAAGGGAAAAGGGAAGGGAAGGCAAAGGGAGGGGAAAAGGGAAGGGAAGGCAAAAGCAAAGGCCAAAAGGAAGGGAAAAGGGAAGGGAAGACAAAACGAAGGGAAAAGGGAAGGGAAGGAAAAATGGAAGGGAAGGAAAAAAGGGAGGTAAAAGGGAAGGGAAGGCAAAAAGGAAGGGAAGGAAGAAGGGAAGGGAAAAGGAAGGGAAGGAAAAACGGAAGGGAAAAGGGAAGGCAAAAGGGAAGGCAAAGGGGAAGGGAAGTCAAAAGGGAAGGGAAAAGGAAAGGGAAGGAAAAAGGGATGGAAAAAGGGAAGGGAAGGCAAAAGGGAGGCAAAAGGGAAGGAAAGAGAAAAGGGAAGGGAAAAGGGTAGGGACGGCAAAAAGGAAGGAAAAAGGGAAGAAAAAGGGAAGGGAAGGCAAAAGGGAAGAGAAATCAAAAGGGAAGGAAAAAGGAAAGGGAAGGCAAAGGGGAATGAAAAAAGGAAAAAGGGAAGGCAAAAAGGAAGGGAAGGAAAAAGGGAAGGGAAGGCAAAAGGGAGGCACAAGGGAAGGAAAGAGGGAAGGGAAGGGAAAAGGGAAGGAAAGGCAAAAGGAAGGGAAAAGGGAAGGCAAAAGGAAGGGAAGGGAAGGCAAAAGGGAAGGGAAAGGGGAAGGAAAGGCAAAAGGAAGGGAAAAGGGAAGGAAAGGCAAAAGGAAGGGAAAAGGGAAGGAAAGGCAAAAGGAAGGGAAAAGGGAAGGCAAAAGGAAGGGAAGGGAAGGCAAAAGGGAAGAAAAGGGAAAAGGGAAGGGAAAAGGGAAGGGAAGGAAAAAGGGAAGGGAAGGGAAAAAAGAAGGGAAGGTAAAAAGGAAGGCAAAAGGGAAGGGAAGACAAAAGGGAAGGGATAAGGGAAAGGATGGCAAAGGGAAGGCAAAATAAAAGGGAAGGGAAGGCAAAAGGGAAAGGAAAAGGGAAGGAAAGCACAGAACTTGGAGTCCCAGCAACAACAACAACAGAATCACAGATGTTCCAGAAAACTGGGATCTTAAGCCAGACAAAGGAATGACATTTCAATTTTATTTTTTTATTTTTTTGTTAGTTTTTTTTTTTTTAAATATATTTTATTGATTTTTTACAGAGAGGAAGGGAGAGAGATAGAGAGTTAGAAACATCGATGAGAGCGAAACATCGATCAGCTGCCTCCTGCACATCTCCCACTGGGAATGTGCCTGCAACCAAGGTACATGCCCTTGACCGGAATCGAACCTGGGACCTTTCAGTCCGCAGGCTGATGCTCTATCCACTGAGCCAAACCGGTTTCGGCTGTTAGCTTTTTTTTTGCTTTTTTCTTTGTTTTCCCTTTTTTTGTTGTTGCCTTTTTTTTGCTTTCTTCTTTCTTTGTTCTCCTTTTTTTTGTTTGTTCCTTTATTTCCTACTTCTGTTCACATTATTTTTTCAACCACGTGAGCAACAGACACGTGAGCAGCACGCTCTTGTCCAGGGAGCATCAGCCCCGTGAGCAGCCTGCCTAAAGCCTAAGAGCAACAGCCTCATGTGGCCTGCCCCTGTCCAAGGAGCAGCAGCTGTGTGAGCAGCCTGCTTCCCCATCCGAAGAGCAGCAACCACGTGAGCAGTCCGACCTGTCCTGTCCGAGGAGCAGCAGCCGCATGAGCAGTCTTCCTACGTCTGAAGAGAGGCAGCCCTGTGCAGCCCGCCCCCAACCAAGGAGAAGCAGCTGTGCACAGCCCGCACCCTGCACTAGTCCAAGGAGCAGCTGCTGCACAAGCATCTTGCCCTCGCCCAAGCAGCAGCAGCCGCATGAGCAGCCTGCCCAATCCGAGGAACAGCAGCTGTGTGAGCAGCCCGCCCCCATCCGAGGAGCAGCAGTTCTTCGAGTGGCCCGGCCCCATTTGAGGAGCAGTGGCAGCCCACCCTGGTCTGAGGAGTAGCAACCACACGAGCAGACCGCCCACATCCAAGGAGTGGCAGCTCTACGCAGCACGCACCGGTCCGAGGAGCAGAGCCACAACAGCCTGCACCTGTCCGATGAGCAGCAGCCGGTCCTAGGAGGAGTAGCCGCACAAGCAGCCCACCACATCAGAGGAACAACAGCAGTGTGCAGCCAGCCCCCATTCAAGGATCAGCAGCCATGTGAGCAGTCCGCCCCAGATCAAGTAGCAGCAGCTGCATGTGTAGCCCACCCCATACAAGGAACAGCAGCCTTGTGATCAGCACATCCTCTCTCTGAGGAACAGCAGCTGTGTGTGAAGCCTCACCCCACCAGCCAGAGGAACCACCACAGCGGTGAACAGCACCCAACACAGGAGCTCCTGCCAACTGAGGAGCAGCTGCTACAATAACCGCCAGAGGAGCAACCACAGCCCGAGGAGCCACTGCCACCCAAGGAGCAGCCCCGGAACGACTCAACATCTAGATATGTCTGTGAGATCAAACATGGGTAGACAAAGAAACCCCCAAAGGAAAGAAAAGGAGGACTTGCCAGAAAAGCAGCGAGTTGAAACCAAGGCATGCAGCATGACAGAAAAAGAATTCAGATTAAGGGTCCTAGAATGCATAAACTGGATGGAGGAAAAAATCAACAATTTATGCAAGAAGCAAGAAGAAACAGATGAAAAAATCAATAAATTATGTAAGAACCTAGAAGAAATGAAGAGTGATATAGCTGCAATAAAAAACACCATTGAAAGTTTCAACAGTAGACTAGGAGAAGCGGAGGACCGAATTAGCGAATTAGAAGACAGGGAAATAAAACACACCCAAACTGAACTGCAATTGGAGAAAAAAATTAAAAGACAGGAGGAGAGCCTAAGGGAGCTATGGGACAACATGAAACGAAACAACATACGAATAATAGGGGTGCCAGAACAACAGAAAGAGGAACAAGACTTAGAAAACCTATTTGAAGAAATAATATCAGAAAACTTCCCTGAGGTGGGGAAGAAAAAATTCACACAAGCACAGAGAGTCCCAAACAAGGTGAACCCGAAAAGACCCACACCAAGACACATCATAATTACCATGGCAAATGTTCAGGACAAAGAGAGAATCTTAAAGGCTACAAGAGAGAGAGACGGAAAATTACATACAAGGGATCTCCTATTAGATTATCAAATGATTTCTCAACAGAAACAAATCAGGCCAGTAAAGAATGGATGGAAATTTACAAAGTGATGCAAAGCAAAGGACTGAATCCAAGAATACTCTATCCAGCAAGGCTATCATTCAGAATTGAAGGGGAAATAAGAAGCTTCACAGACAAAAAAAAGGCTAAGGGAGTTTATCACCACCAAGCCAGCAATGCAAGAAATGCTAAAGGGACTGTTGTGAAAAGAAGAAATAAAAAGCTCAGAAAGAAAACAGCCACAAAAAATAGAAATGGCTACAAACAAGTACCTTTCAATAATAACTTTAAACGTAAATGGACTAAATGCTCCAATCAAAAGACATCGAGTGGCTGAATGGATAAAAAAAACATGACCCATACATTTGCTGTCTACAAGAGACCCACCTCAGAAGAAGGGACTCACACAGACTGAAAGTGAAGGGATGGAAAAATATCTTTCAGGCAAATGGAAATGAAAAAAAAAAGCTGGGGTAGCAATACTTATATCGGACAAAATAGACCTCAAAGTGAAGGCCATAATAAGAGATAAGGGAGGCCACTTCATAATACTAAAGGGATCAATACAACAAGAGGATATAACCCTGATAAACATATATGCACCCAATGCAAGAGCACCCAAACACATTAAAAAAAAACAAAACTCAAAGGTATCAAGGGAGAGATTGACAACAATACAATCATAGTAGGGGACTTTAATACACCATTGACATCACTGGATAAATCCTCTGGACAAAAAATCAGCAAAGAAACAGCAGTCCTAAATGACTCACTAGATCAGATGGACTTAATTGACATCTTCAGAACATTTCACCCCAAAGCCACGAAATATACATTCTTCTCAAGTGCTCATGGGACATATTAAAAAGTAGACCACATATTGGGTCACAAACAAAGTCTCCCCAAATTCAAGGAGATTGAAATCATACCAAGCATCTTCTGAGACCAGAAGGGCATAATATTAGAAATGAACTACAATAAAAACAACTCAAAATACTCAAACATTTGGAAGCTGAATAGCATGTTATTAAATATTGATTCTGTTACCAATGAGATCAAAGAAGAAATTAAAAACATCCTGGAAACTAATGACAATGAAAACACAACAATCCAAAACCCATGGGACACAATGAAAGCAGTCCTGAGAGGGAAGTTTATAGCTCTACAGGCCTATCTCAACAAACAAGAAAAAATGGTAGTAAATCATCTAAAGCTACATCGCAAAGAATTAGAAAGAGAGCAACAAGAAAAGCCCAGAGTGAGCAGAAGGAAGGAGATAATAAAGATCAGAGCAGAAATAAATGACATAGAGACCAAAAAAACAATACAGAAAATCAGTGAAACCAAGAGCTGGTTCTTTGAAAGGATAAACAAGATTGATGAACCTCTAGCCAGGCTCACCAAGAAGCAAGAGAGAGGACCCAAATAAACAAAATCAGAAATGATAGAGGCGAAATAACAACAGACCCCACAGAAATACAAATGATTATTAAACAATACTACGGACAACTCTACTCCAACAAACTAGACAACCTGGAGGAAATGGACAAATTCCTAGAAAAATACAACATTCCAAAACTCAATCAGGAAGAATCTAAAAATCTCAATAGGCCAATAACTATGGAAGAAATTGAAGCAGTCATCAGAAAGCTTCCAGCAAACAAAAGCCCATTTCCAGACGGCTTCACAGGGGAGTTTTACCAAACATTCAAGGAAGAACTAAAACCTACCCTCCTCAGACTACTACAAAAAATTCAAGAGGAAGGAACACTTCCAAGCTCATTCTATGAAGCCAGCATCACCCTAATACCAAAACCAGGTAAAGACAACACAATGAAAGAGAATTACAGGCCAATATCTCTCATGAACATAGATGCCAAAATCCTCAACAAAATCTTAGCAAATCGGATCCAGCAGTACATCAGAAAGATCATACACCATGACCAAGTAGGATTTATCCCAGGGATGCAAGGATGGTACAATATCTGCAAATCAATAAACGTGATACATCACATAAACAAATTGAAAGAAAAAAACCACATAGTCATATCAATTGATGCAGAAAAATCGTTTGACAAAATTCAACACCCATTTTTGATAAAAACTCTCAGCAAGGTGGGAATAGAAGGATCATACCTCAACATAATAAAAGCCATATATGACAAACACACAGCCAACATCATACTCAATGGACAAACACTAACACCATTTCCCCTAAGAACAGGAACAAGACAGGGATGCCCACTCTCACCACTCCTGTTCGACATAGTACTGGAAGTATTAGCCATTGCAATTAGACAGGAAGAAATAAAAGGCATCAAAATTGGAAAAGAAGAAGTAAAACTGTCCTTATTTGCAGATGAAATGATATACATACAAAACCCTAAAGACTCCATCAAAAAAACTATTAGACTTAATAAATGAATTTGGCAATGTAGCAGGAGACAAAATTAACGCCAAGAAATCTATGGCATTCCTATACACCAATAGTGAACTTACAGAAAGAGAGACTAAAAAAACAATCCCATTTACCATCGCACCAAAAAAATTAAGCTACCTAGGAATAAACTTAACTAAAGAGGTAAAAGACCTATATGCTGAAAACTACAGGACATTGAAAAAAGAGATAGAGGAAGACATAAACAGATGGAAGAACATACCATGTTCTTGGATTGGTAGAATCAACATCATTAAAATGTCCATACTACCCAAAGCAATCTATAAATTCAACGCACTTCCCATTAAAATACCAACGGCATATTTCACAGACCTAGAACGAACTCTCGAAAAATTCATCTGGAATAAAAAAAGGCCCCGAATAGCTGCAGCGATCCTGAGAAAGAACAAAGTAGGTGGGATCTCAATACCAGATATCAAGCTGTATTACAAAGCCACTGTTCTCAAAACTGCCTGGTACTGGCACAAAAACAGACATATAGATCAATGGAATAGAATAGAGAGCCCAGAAATCAGCCCAAACCAATATGCTCAATTAATATTTGACAAAGGATGCAAGAACATACAATGGAGTCAAGATTGTCTCTTCAATAAATGGTGTTGGGAAAATTGGACAGATACATGCAAGAAAATGAAACTAGACCACCAATTTACACCATACACAAAAATAAACTCAAAATGGATAAAGGACTTAAATATATGACGGGAAACCATAAAAATACTAGAAGAATCCAAAGGCAACAAAATCTCAGACATATGCCGAAGCAGTTTCTTCACTGATACAGCTCCTAGGGCATTGGAAACTAAAGAGAAAATAAACAAATGGGACTACATCAAAATAAAAAGCTTCTGCACAGCAAAAGAAACCATCAACAAAACAACAAGAAAGCCCACTGCATGGGAGAACATATTTGCCAATGTTATCACTAATAAGGGTTTAATCTTCAACATTTATAGGGAACTCATACAACTTAACAAAAGGAAGATAAACAATCCAATCAAAAAATGGGCAAAGGTCCTAAATAGACACCTTTCAAAAGAGGACATTCAGAAAGCCAAGAGACATATGAAAACATGCTCAAAGTCACTAATCATCCAAGAGATGCAAATCAAAACAACAATGAGGAAAAACAAAACAACAATGAGGTACCATCTCACACCTGTCAGAATGGCTATCATCAACAAATCAACAAACGACAAGTGCTGGAGAGGATGTGGAGAAAAAGGAACACTCATGCACTGCTGGTGGGAATGCAGACTGGTGCAGCCACTATGGAAGACAGTATGGAGTTTCCTCAGAAAACTAAAAATGGAACTCCCATTTGACCCTGTGATCCCACTTCTAGGAATATATCCCAAGAAACCAGAAACACCAGTCAGAAAGGATATGTGCACCCCTATGTTCATAGCAGCACAGTTCACCATAGCTAAGATCTGGAAACAGCCTAAGTGCCCATCAGTAGATGAATGGGTTAGAAAACTGTGGTACATCTACACGATGGAATACTATGCTGCTGTAAAAAGGAAAGAACTCTTACCATTTGCATCAGCATGGATGGAAGGCAAAAGGCAAGGCAAGAGGGAAGAGAAGGCAGAAGGGAAGGGGGAAGGGAAGGGAAGGGAGAAGGGAAGGGCAAGGGGGAACGGAAAGGAAAAGGGACAGGAAGGTAAAAGAGAAGGGAAGGCAAAAGGGAAGGGAAGAGCAGGGAAAAGGGAAGGGAAAAGGGAAGGGAAGGGAAGGGGGAAGGGAAGGGAAATGGGAAGGGGGAAGAGAAAAGGGAAGAGAAGGGTGAAGGGAAATGGGAAGCGGAGGGGGAAAGGAAGGGAAGGGTGAAGGGAAGGGAAGATAGGTAAGGGAGAAGTTAAGGGAAGGCGGAAGGGAAAGGGGAAGCTAAGGGAAAAGGGAGGGGGAAAGGGAAGGGAAAAGGGAAGTTCAGGGGGGAGGGAAGGGAAAAGCGAAGGGAATGGGGAAGGGAACGGAAAAGTGATGGGAAGGAGGAAGGTGAGGAAAAGGGAAGGGAAGAGGGAAGAGAAGGGAAGGGGGAAGGGAAGGCAAAAGGAAAGGGAAGGAGGAAGGGAAGGGAAAAGGGAAGGCAAATGGGAAGAAAAAGGGAAGGAAAGGCAAAAGGAAGGGAAAAGGGAAGGGAAGGAAAGGGGAAAGGGAAGGGAATGCAAAAGGGAAGGCAAAGGGAAGAAAGGGAAAAGGGAATGGGGGGAAAGTGAAGGGAAGGGGGAAGGGAAAAATAAGGGACGGTAAGGGGGAAGGGAAGGGAATGGGGAATGGAAGGGAAAAGGGAAGACCAGGGGGAAGGGAAGGGAAAAGCGAAGGGAACAGAAAAGGGAACAGAAGAAGAAAGGTGAGGGAAAAGGGAAGGGAAAGGTGGAAGGGAAGGGAGGAGGAAAAGGAAGGGGGAAGGGAAAGGAAAGGTGAATGCAAAAGGGAAGGAAAGGGGGAAGGGAAGGGAAGAGGGAAGGGAAGGCAAAAGAGAAGGGAAAAGGAAAGGGAAGGCAAAGGGAAGGGAAAAGGCAAGTGAACACAGTGGAACGCAGGAGGGAAGGCAGGAGGGAAGGGAAGGGGGAATGGAAGGGAAAAGGGAAGGCAAAGGGAAGGGAAAAAGGAAGGAGGAAGGGAAATGGCAAGGGAAGGGCGAAGGGAAGGGAAGGTGGAAGGGAAGGGAAAAGGGAAGGGTAGGCAAAAGGGAAAGGAAAAGGGAAGGGAAGGCAAAAGGGAAGGGAACACAGAAGGGAAGGCAGAAGGAAAGGCAGGAGGGAATGGGGAGGGGAAGGGAAAGGGGAAGGGGGAAGAGAAAAGGGAAGGGAAAAGGAAAGGAAAATGGGAAGGGAAGGGGGAAGGGGGAAGGGAATGGAAGGCAAAAGGGAAAGAAGGCAAAAGGGAAGCGAAGGGGGAAGGTGAAGGAAAACGGGAGGGAAGGGGGAAGGGAAGGGGAGGGGGAAGGGAAGGCAGAAGGGAAGGGAAGGCAAGGCAAAGGGAAGGAAGGGGGAAGGGAAAAGGGAAGGGAAATGGGAAGGGAAGGCAAAAGGAAGGGAAAAGGGAAGGGAAGGCAAAGGGAAGGGAAGGCAAAAGGAAAGAAAGGGAAAGGGGAAGGGAATGGGGAAGGGAAAAAATAAGAGGAAGGGGGAAGGGAAGGGAAAAGGGACAGTAAGGGGGAAGGGAAGGGAATGGGAAATGGAAGGGAAAAGGGAAGGGAAGGGAAAGGGGATGGGAAGGGGGAAGGGAAGACAAAGGGAAGGGAAGGCAAACGGAAGAGAAAAGGGAAGGGAAAGCAAAAAGGAAGGGAAGGTAAAGGGAAAAGGAAATGGGAAGGGAAGAGAAAAGGGAAGGGATAAGGGAAAGGATGGCAAAGGGAAGGCAAAATAAAAGGGAAGGGAAGGCAAAAGGGAAGGGAAGGCAAAGGGGAGGGGAAAGGGGAAGGGATTAGGGAAAGGCAAAAGGGAAGGGAAAAGGGAAGAGAAGGGAAAAAAGAAGGCAAAAGGGAAGGGATTAGGGAAAGGATGGCAAAGGGAAGGCAAAATAAAAGGGAAGGGAAAAAGGAAGGGAAGGCAAAAGGAAAGGAAAAGGGAAAAAGGCAAAAGGGAAGGCAAAAAGGAAGAGAAGGCAGAAGAGAAGGGGGAAGGGAAGGGAAGAGGAGGGAAGGGGGAACAGAAAGGAAAAGGGACGGGAAGATAAAAGGGAAGGGAAGGCAAAAAGGAAGGGAATGAAAAAGGGCAGGGAACAGTGAAGGGAAAAGGGAAGGGAAGGGGGAAGGGAACGGGGAAGGGAAGCGGGAAGGGAAGGGAAGGCAAAAGGGAAAGGAAAAGGGAAGGGAACGCAGAAGGGAAGGCAGGAGGGCAGGGAAAGGGGAAGTGAAGGGAAAAGGGAAGGGAAGTGTGAATGGAAAAGGGAAGGGAAGCGGGAAGTGAAGGGAGACGAAAAGAGAAGGGAAAAGGGTAGGTAAGTGGGAAGTTAAGGGAGGGCTGAAGGGAAAGGGGAAGGGGAGGGAAGGGAAAAGGGAAGGCCATGGGGGAGGGACGGGAAAAGTGACGGGAAGGGGGAAGGTGAGGGAAAAGGGAAGGGAAGAGTGAAGGGAAGGCAAAAGGAAAGGGAAGGAGGAATGGAAATGGGAAGGCAAATGGGAAGAGAAGGCAAAAGGGAAGGCAAAAGGAAGGGAAAAGAGAAGGGAAGGCAAAGGGAAGAAACGGAAAAGGGAAGGGAAGGCAAAGGGAAGGAAAAAGTGAAGGGAAGGGGGAAGGGAACGGGGAAGGGATGGGAAAAGGGACCGTAAGGCGGAATGGAAGGGAAAAGGGGATGGGAAGGGGGAAGGGAAGGCCATGGGGAATGGAAGGGAAAAGCAAAGGGAATGGAAAAGGGAACAGAATGGGGAAGGTGAGTAAAAAGGGAAGGGAAGGTGGAAGGGAAGGGAAAAAGGAAGGGAATGGGGAACGGAAGGGAAAAGGGAAGGGGGAAGGGAAGGCAAAAGGAAGTGAAAAGGGAAGGGAAAAGGGAAGTAAAGGGGGAAGGGGAAGGGAAGCCGGAAGGGAAATGGGAAGTGAAGGGCGAAGGGAAGGGTAGGGGGAAGGCAAAAGGGAAGGGAAAATGGAACGGGGAAGGGAAGGGAAAAGGGAAAAAATAAGGGAAGGGGGAAGGGAAGGGGAAGGGAAAAGGGAAGGAAAGGGGGAAGGGAACGGAAGGGGGAAGGTGAGGGAAGAGGGAAGGAAAGGGGAAAGGGGAAGGGAAGGGAAAGGAGGAACGGAAGGCAAATGAGAAGGCCAGGGGGAAAGGAAGGGAAAAGCGAAGGGAATGGAGAAGGGAAGGGAAGAGGGAAGGCAAAAGGAAAGGGAAGGGGGAATGGAAGGAAAAGGGAAGGGAGGGAAGGGAAAAGGGATGGGAAAGGGGGAAGGGAAGGCAAAAGCAAGGGAAAAGGGAAGGGGTAGAGAATGGAAAAGCGAACAGAAGGGGTGAAGGTGAGGGAAAAGGGAAGGGAAGGTGGAAGGGAAGGGAATGGGGAACGAAAAAGAAAAGGGAAGGGAAGGGAGGAGGGAAGGGAAGGCAAAAGGAATGGGAAGGGGGAAGGAAAACGAGCAGTGAAGGCAAAAGAGAAGGGAAAAGGGAAGGGAAGGTAAAGGTGAAGGCAAAAGCGAAGGAAAGGGGGAAGGGAAGTCAAAAGAGAAGGGAAAAGGGAAGGGAAGGTAAAGGTGAAGGCAAAAGCGAAGGAAAGGGGGAAGGGAAGTCAAAAGAGAAGGGAAAAGGGAAGGGAAGGGAAAAGGGAAGTGAACATAGAAGGGAAGGCAGGAGGGAAAAAGGAAGAGAAGGGGGAAGGGAAGGGAAGGGGGAAGGGAAGAGGGAAGGGTAGGCAAAAGAGAAAGGAAAAGGGAAGGGAAGGGGGAAGAGAAGGGGGAAAGGAACGGAAAAGTGAATGGAAGGCAAAAGGGAAAGAAGGCAAAAGGGAAGGCAAAATGGAAGGGAAGTGGGAAGTGAATGGAAAAGGGAAGAGAAGGGGGAAGGTGAGGGAAAACAGAAGGGAAGGCAAAAGGGAAGGGAAGACAAGAGGGAAGGGAAGGCAAAGGGGAAGGGAAAGGAACAGGGAAGGGAAGGCAAAGGGAAGGGGGAAGGGAAAGGAAGGGAGAAGGGAAAAAATAAGGGAAGGAGGAAGGGAAGGGAAGGGGGAAGGGGAAGGGAAAAGGGAAGGGAAGGCAAAAGCAAGGGAAAAGGGAAGGCCAGGGGGAAGGGAAGGAGGAATGGAAGGAAAGGGGGAAGAGAAAAGGGAAGGCAAAGGGAAGGGAAGGGGGAAGGGAAACGGGAAGGGAAGGGAAAAGCAAAGGGAACGGAAAGGGAAGGGAATGGAAAAGGGAACAGAAGGGGGAAGGTGAGGGAAGAGGGAAGGGAAGCGGGAAGGGAGGGGAAGGGGGGAGGGGAAGGGAAAAGAGAAGGCCAGGGGGAAGGGAAGGGAAAAGCGAAGGGAATGGGGAAGGGAAGGGAAGGGAAGGGGGAAGGGAACGGAAAAGGGAAGGCAAAAGGAAATGGAAGGGGGAAGGGAAGGCAAAAGAGATGGGGAAAGGGAAGGCAAAAGGGAAGGGAATGCAGAAGGGAAGGCAAAAGGGAAGGCAGAAGGGAAGGGATAAGGGAAAGGATGGCAAAGGGAAGGCAAAATAAAAGGGAAGGCAAAAGAAGGGAAAAGGAAAGGAAAGGCAAAAGGGAAGAGAAGGCAGAAGGGAAGGGGGAAGGGAAGGGAAGGGGGAAGAGAAATGGAAAGGGAAAAGGGACGGGAACGCAGAAGGGAAGGCAGGAGGGAAGGGAAAGGGGAATGGAAGGGAAGGGTGAAGGGAAAAGGGAAGGGAAACGGGAAGCAAACTGCGAAGGGAAGGGAAAAGGAAGGCCAGGGTTGAGGGGAGGGAAAAGCGAAGGGAATGGGGAAGGGAAGGGAAGGGGGAAGGGAAGGAAAAAGTGACGGGAAGGGGGAAGGTGAGGGAAAAGGGAAGGGAAGAGGGAAGGGAAGCGGGAAGGGAAGGCAAAAGGAACGGGAAGGAGGAAGGGAAGGGAATGCAGAAGGGAAGGCAGAAGAGCAGTCAGGAGGGAAGGCGAAGGGAAGGGAAGGGGGAAGGGAAAAAGGAAGAGAAGGGCGAAGGGGAAGGGAAGGGAAGGGGGAATCTAAGGGAAGGTGGAAGGGAAGGGGAAGGGAATGGAAAAGGGAAAGGTGAAAGGGAAGGCAAAGGGAAGGGAAGGGGGAACGAAAAGGAAAAGGAACAGGAAGGTAAAGGGAAGGCAAAGGGAAGAGAAGGCAGAAAGGAAGGGGGGAGGGAAGGAAAGGGGGAACGAAAAGGAAAAGGAACGGGAAGGTAAAGGGAAGGCAAAAGGGAAGGGAATGGAAAAGGGCAGGGAAAGGGAAGGGAAGGGAATGGGAAGGGAAGGGCGAAGGAAAGAGAAAAGGGAAGGGAAGGGGGAAGGGAAGGGAAGGCAAAAGAGAAGGGAAAAGGGAAGGGAAGGCAAAGGCAAAAGGGAAGGAAAGGGGGAAGGGAAAGGGGAAAGGGAAAAGGGAAGTGAATGCAGAAGGGAAGGCAGGAGGGAAGGGGGAGGGAAGGGAAAGGGGAATGGAAGGAAAGGGAGAAAAGGGAAGGGGGAAGGGAAAGCAAAGGAAGGGAAGGTGTAAGGGAAGGGGGAAGGGAAGGGAAGGGCAAAGGGAAGGAAAGGGCGAAGGAAAGGGAAAAGGGAAGGGAAGGCAAAAGTGAAGGCAGGAGGGAAGGGAAAGGGGAAGGGAAGGTGGAAGAGAAAAGGGAAGGGTGAAGGGAAACAGGAAGCGAAGGGGGGAGGTAAGGGAAAAGGGTAGGTAAGGGGGAAGTTAAGGGAAGGCGGAAGGGAAAGGGGAAGGGAATGAAAAAGTGACGGGAAGGGGAAGTTGAGGGAAAAGGGAAGGGAAGAAGGAAGCGAAGGGAAGGCAAAAGGAAAGGGAAGGAGGAAGGGAAGGGAAAAGGGAAGGCAAATGGGAAGAGAAGGCAAAAGGAAGGGAAGACAAAAGGGAAGGGAAAAGGAAAGGGAATGCAAAATGGAAGGCAAAGGGAAGGGAAGGCAAAGGGAAGGGGGAAGGGAAAAAATAAGAGAAGGGGGAAGGGAAGGGAATGGGGAATGGAAGGGAAAAGGGAAGGGAAAGGAAAAGTGAAGGGAAGGGGGAAGGGAACGTGGAAGGGAAGCTAAAAGGGAAGGGAAGGGGGAGGGGAAGGGAAAAGGGAAGGGAAAGGGAAGTAAAGGGGGAAGGGAAGGGGGAAGGGAAAGGGGTAGGGAAACGGGAAGGGAATAGGGAAGGGAAGGGGGAAGGGAAAAGGGAAGGTAAGGCAAAAGGGGAGGGGGAGGGGAAGGGAAAAGGGAAGTAAAGGGGGAAGGGAAGGGGGAAGGGAAAGGGGTAGGGAAACGGGAAGGGAAAAGGGAACGGAAGGGGGAAGGCAAAAGGGAAGGGAGAAGGGAACGGGGAAGGGAAGGGGGAAAGGAAGGGAAGGGGGAACGGAAAGGAAAAGTGAAGGGAAGGCAAAAGGCAAGGGAATGGAAAAGGGCAGGGAAAAGGGAAGGGAAGGTGGAAGGGAAGGGGGAAGGGAAATGGGAAGGGAAGGCAAACGGGTAAGGAAAAGTGACGGGAACGCAGAAGGGAAGGCAGGAGGGAAGGGAAAGGGGAATGGAAGGGAAGGGTGAAGGGAAAAGGGAAGGGAAACGGGAAGCGAATTGGGAAGGGAAGGGAAAAGGAAGGGAAAAGGAAGGCCAGGGGGGAGGGAAGGGAAAAGCGAAGGGAATGGGAAATGGAAGGGAAGGGAAGGGGGAAGGGAACGAAAAAGTGATGGGAAGGGGGAAGGTGAGGGAAAAGGGAAGGGAAGAGGGAAGGGAAGCGGGAAGGGAAGGCGAAAGGAACAGGAAGGAGGAAGGGAAGGGAAAAGGGAAGGCAAACGGGAAGAGAAGGCAAAAGGGAAGGGAACGCAGAAGGGAAGGCAGAAGAGAAGTCAGGAGGGAAGGTGAAGGGAAGGGAAGGGGGAAGGGGAAAAGGAAGAGAAGGGCGAAGGGAAGGGAAAAGGGAAGGTAAGGGGGAAGCTAAGGGAAGGGGAAGGGAATGGAAAAGGGGGGAAAGGTGGAAGGGAAGGCAAAAAGGAAGGGAAAAGGGAAGGGAAGGGGGAAGGGAATAGGAAAGGGAAGGGGGAAAGGATAGGGGAAGGGAAACAAAGGGAAGGGAAGAGGGAATGGTAGGCAAAAGGGAAAGGAAAAGGGAAGGCAAAGGGGAAAGGGAAGGGAAAAGGGAAGGGAATGCAGAAGGGAAGGGATAAGGGAAAGGATGGCAAAGGGAAGGCAAAATAAAAGGGAAGGGAAGGCAAAAGGGAAGACAAAAGGGAAGAGAAGGCAGAAGGGAAGGGGGAAGGGAAGGGCAAGGGGGAACGGAAAGGAAAAGGGACGGGAAGGCAAAAGGGAAGGGAAAAGGGAAGGGAAGGGAAGGGGAAAGGGAAATGGGAAGGGAAAGGAAGGGCGAAGGAAAGGGAAAAGGGAAGGGGAGGGAAAAAGGAATGGAAGGCAAAACCAAAGGGAAAAGGGAAGGGAAGGCAAAGGCAAAAGGGAAGGAAAGGGGGAAGGGAAGGCACAAGGGAAGGGAACGCAGAAGTGAAGGCAGGAGGGAAGGGAAAGGGGAAGGGAAGGGAAGGTGGAAGAGAAAAGGGAAGGGAAAAGGGAAGGCCAGGGGGGAGTGAAGGAAAAGCGAAGGGAATGGGGAAGGGAGCAAAAAAGTGACGGGAAGGGGGAAGTTGAGGGAAAAGGGAAGGCAAGAGGGAAGTGAAGGGAAGGGAAAAGGGAAGGCAAGTGGAAGAGAAGGCAAAAGGAAGGGAAGGGAAGGGAAAAGGGAAGGGAATGCAAAATGGAAGGCAAAGGGAAGAAACGGAAAAGGGAAGGGAAGGCAAAGGGAAGGGAAAAATGAAGGGAAGGGGGAAGGGAAGGGAATGGGGAATGGAAGGGAAAAGGGAAGGGAAGCTAAAAGGGAAGGGAAGGCAAAAGGGAAGGGAAAAGGGAAGTAAAGGGGGAAGGGAAGGGGGTAGGGAAATGGGAAGGGAATAGGGAAGGGAAGGGGGAAGGCAAAAGGGAAGGGAAGGCAAAAGGGAAGGGAGAAGGGAACGGGGAAGGGAAGTGAAGGGGGAAGGGAAAGGGAAAAGGGAAGGGAAGGGGGAACGGAAGGAAAGGGGGAAGGGAAGGGAAAAGGGAAGGGGAAGAGAAAAGGGAAGGGAAGGGGAAGGGAGGGCAAAAGGGAAGGGAAGGCAAAGGGAAGGGAAATGGGAAGGGAAGGTGGAAGGGGAAAGGGAAGGGAAGGGGGAAGGGAAACGGGAAGGGAAGGGGGAACGGAAATGGGAAGGGGAGGGGGGAAGGAAACGGGAAGGGAAGGGGAAAGGGATATGGGAAGGGTAGGCAAAAGGGAAGGGAAGGCAAAGGGGAAGGGAACGCAGAAGCGAAGGCAGAAGGGAAAGGGGAAGGGAAGCAAAAGGGAAAGAAGGCAAAAGGGAAGGGAAGGGGTGAAGGTAAAAGGGAAGCGAAGGGGGAAGGGAAGGGAAGTGGGAAGGGAAAGGAAAAGGGTAGGTAAGGGGGAAGTTAAGGGAAGGCAGAAGGGAAAGGGGAAGGGAAGGGAAGGGAAGGGAAGGCAAAAGGGAAGGGAAAGCAAAAAGGAAGGGAAGGGGAAGGGAAGGGAAGGGAAGGGGGAAGGGAAGGTGGAACGGAAAGGAAAAGGGACGGGAATGCAAAGGGAAGGGAATGGAAAAGGGCAGGGAAAAGGGAAAGGGGAAGAGAAAAGGGAAGCGAAGGGGGAAGGGACGGGAAAAGGGTAGGGAAGGGGGAAGTTAAGGGAAGGCGGAAGGGAAAGGGGAAAGGAAAAGGGAAGGCCAGGGGGGAGTGAAGGAAAAGCGAAGGGAATGGGGAAGGAAACGAAAAAGTGATGGGAAGCGGGTAGTTGAGGGAAAAGGGAAGGGAAGAGGGAAGGGAAGGGAAGGCAAAAGGAAGGGAAAAGGGAAGTGAAAAGGGAAGGGAAGGCAAAAGGAAGGGAAAAGGGAAGGGAAGGCCAAAGGGAAGGGAAAAGGGAAGGGAAGGCAAAAGGGAAGGGAAGGCCAAAGGGAAGGGAAAAGGGAAGGGAAGGCCGAAGGGAAGGAAGAATGGAAGGGAATGGGGAAGGGGGAAGGAAATGGGGAAGGAGGAAGGGAAGGGGGAAGGGAAGAGGGGAGGGGGAAGGGAAGGGGGGAAAAATGTCAGGGTTAGACTGGCCAGCCCTCCAGGCCAGCAGCCTTCAGTAGGACAGTTACTCAAATGGATTTGAAAAGGTTGTCAAAGTACAAAAATGATGCCATTAGTGGCTCCGCCTTCCCAACAGCCTCTGCTCATCTGTGTGTGTATGTCTGTCTGTCTCTCTCCACCTCAGAATTCTTGAGAGGAAGGTCAGGAGTCACCAGTGTTAGAAACAAGATCTATGCCCTAGTGGCCTGTAGAAAGTTGGGGCATGAGCTTCCTTTACCTTACCGAAATGATTTTAATTACCTGCACCCATGACATGACCCAGAGCCCATGCTCTATGAAAACTCTCAGGAATCAAGAGCTGCTCATTACTAAGGATTGGGTCTGTAACCAAGTGAACCAGATGCCAGTTTATTCATCTACAACCAAAAATACAGCTTCCTTTCTCATCAGTGATCCAGGTGCCTCTTTGCTGGTGTCTGGGTATCCAGATGCTACAGTGGTTATGGACTGCGGCTTTCTACCTCTGCATCCCCTTGAGCACAGTTGGTGCCTGAGAAATATTGGCTAAACTGAATTGAATTTTGCCAGGGATAAGATCTTTGGTCAAACGGGAGCTGGAGATGTTTCACCCCACAGATTATCGTAGTCAAATGTTGTTTTTGTTTTGTTTTAAATATATTTTTATTGTTTCCAGAGAGGAATGGAGAGAGGGAGAGAGAGAAACATCAATGACAAGAGTCATCGATTAGCTGCCTCCTGCACACCCCATACTGGGGTTTGAGCCTACAACCCAGGCATGTGCCCTGACCAGGAATCTAACCGTGACCTCCTGGTTCATAGGTCAACCCTCAATCACAGAGCCACGCCGGCTGGGCTCATGTTGTTTTTAACTCACAGGATCCATGCAAACACTGTGTGGCAAGATTTATGAAGTGGCCATTTGTTTGATCCCCCTCCCCAAACACACAGCTGACTTCATAATTTATAAAGAAAATTCATCTCAGAGGATTTATCTAGCAAGATATCACTCTACTTTGTTTTTGTGTTTTCTCTTTTCCTTTATATTTGAAATGAACACTGTAAAGGACCACACTATGCCACAGGTAATAATAGCACACACAGCTATGACTGTCCACTGCCCTTCCCTAAAATAGATTCTTCAGTACAAGGAACAACAAACAGCTCTGTCATTTACCGAATTGTATGGGAAGCAAGGATCGGAACTGAAGACATAAAAAGACTTATGAGTCATTGGAGTCCAATTTAGCCTTGATGGTAATGTGAGGGGCATGATTAGGTCCATTTTCAGGGAAAATTATATTGTTAGTGAAGGAAGCGTCCTGTCCATTTGTCAGATCCCTGGTGACAAGGTTCTTGATAATAGGGACTGCTTCTCAGGCCCCAAACACGCCTCCCCTTCCCATGGGTCCCCTCAAATCCCCTGTTGAGGAGGCATGGACAGACTGACATACCTCGATGTGGGGTTGGGGGGACGAGAAGAGAGAAACAAGAGAACTTATTTACTTACTAAGAGGCCTGGTGCATGAGTTCGTACACGGGTGGGGTCCCTTGGCCTGGCCAGCAATCAGGGCCGATATAGGAGACTGGCCAGCCAGGGGGAGGGACTGCGGGAGGTTGGCCCAGCAGCAAGCTAACCAACAGCTGATTTCTCGAGGAATCAGGCTCCCTCCCTCCTCCTGTCTGGGTCCGGGGTGCGGGTGAACCAGATTCAGGGCTGTCAGAGCCCCAGCAGCAAGGTCTGGGTCAGTGTGCATCATAGCTATTGCTGGTCATTCCGGTCATTAGGTCGTAACGGTTGCTTAGGCTTTTATATATATAGCTATGCACAGCCCATGACACAGGCAATAGGGTAGTGAAGACTTGGGGATGGGGGTCGGGGGTGGGAGGCGGGGAGGAAAGGGGGGTGGGAATGGGAGATATCTTTAATACTACCAGCAATAAAAAATATGTTTAAAAATGGGTTGAAAAAGTCCCCTGCTGATCCAGACACTCTTGAAGGCCCCCTGCTGTCAGCTCTGTTCTCCCCCTGCCTCAGCCGTGTTTCTGGCCTGAGGTTCAAGGGCCTTGCTGCAGACTCTTGGCTGCCATGACACTTCTCCCTGTGGTCAGTGTGCCCAGCACTCTACCCTGGACCTCTCGCATTCTTTGTGCTCTTCATGCGAATTGTATCTGTGGGTATAGCTTCCACTTCCTACCACCCGTGTGCCGGAGCCTCTGCCCCTCAGTTACGGCGTTGGGCCCTGACTGGGTGTAGACCCCGATGTGATCTGTGTGCGAATCCTCCTCCGTCCCCACCAGACGTCCCAGGTCTCTTTTCATCCTGCTGCCTGTTCAGTTCAATGCAGAACACACCTGTTGCACGTGTTTGGCAGGAGTTTCTGTGTAGTTACCGAGGATACAGAGGTTCTATTCTATTGAAATGAATGTTCCTCTATTTGATTGGCAGGGGTATTGTTTTTATATTTATTATCTAGCAATTGTTGGAAGGCCGTAGTCTTAGCTGTCAGCTATTATTCTTCCTTTCCTATCCCTGCACCCTCCCTAAGATTATTCAGTAATACTGTTATAGTGTGATAGAGGTAATTTTCAAATATACACGTCTGGTTCCAGCTGTCTCACCTGTCTGCACGTAGATGTTTCCTTGTCTCCTGAAAATGAAGTCTGTTGTGAGTTTGGTTCCTAAAATGCAAAAGTGAAAGGAGAGATGATTTAGTAAGTTGTGGTGTATCAATGCGATGCAGTTTTAAGCAGCTGTTGAAAATGCTTACGAACAGCTATAGATAACTTCTGCTTCCCTGCACACTGTCCACACTTCCCCCAGTGAGAATCCCTTTCTTTAATAACCAGGAAAGAAGTAAGAGGAGACAAATGACACGGTCAGTTATTTTGTAGAAGGGAAGGTGGAAGAGAGCAGCAATTTGCTCTGACTTTTGCCAGTGACACCTGGCTAAGCCCCAAAGATTTTCCAAGACCCTTTGGTTTAGATGTCTCTTTCCCTTCCAAGTGCCTGGCTGTAAAGAGAGTCGGCATTATGATCAGCCTTGAAGCCAAAGCCACTAGTCTATCTCCCCCTCACACTCCCACTTATCAAAGAAAGTAGTACTTTTAGGTTCTGAGCTGCCTGGGTAAAGGCCTATATTTTATTCATTTCTGTAACCCCAAAGAAACAGTAGGAAACAGTGGAATACTATGGAGCTGTAAAAGGGGGGGAGCTCTTTTTGTTCCGTCATAGAACAAACCCAAGATGTTAAATGGGAAAAAGGCTAACTGCTAAACAGTGTGCAGAGAATACTTCCATTTGGGTAAAGAAGGGGGAAAGGAAGTTTTAATCTCTGGAAGGATGTGTGGGAAACCATATGCCTCTGGGAAGGGAACTGTGTGTCAGGGAAGAGGGGTAGGAGGGACTGCACACCCTTTGGTGCCTTTTGAATTTTAAACCCTGTAGAAATTTTTAGTGATAAAAAAATAAATAAAATTTAAAATGTAAAAATATATGTTGAATTTATTTGAAATATCCAGAATAGGTAAACCTGTAGAGACAGGAAGCAGAATAGTGGTAGCCAGGGGCTAGGAGGAAGAAGGAATGGAGAGAGACAGCTTAGTTGGGTGTGGGGTTTCCTTTCGGGGTCATAAAACTGTTCTGGAACTCGGTAGTGGTCATGGCTGTACAACCTTGTGAATGTACAAAATGCCACTGAGCTGTATGCGTTAGTTGTTTTTCTATTGAGATATAATTGACATGCAGGGTACACTTTAAAATGGTGAATTTTATGTTATGTGAGTTTTACCATAATAATATCCCTTGGAGAGTTAATGTGTTGCTTTTAAAGAGATCACACTGCCCAGCCGGCGTGGATCAGTGGTTGAGCATCTAACTATGAACCAGGAAGTCACGGTTCGATTCCCAGTCAGGGCACATGCCTGGGTTGTGGTCTCGATCCCCAGTGTGGGGCGTGCAGGAGGCAGCCGACCAATGATTCTCTGTCATCATTGATGTTTCTCTCTCTCTCTCTTCCTTCCTCTCTGAAATCAATAATAATAATAATAATAATAATAATAATAATAATAAAAGATGCTATTAAAGTTCCATTCCTACTCACATGTCTTCTAAATTGTTTCTGAGGAAATCCTTTGCCTGTCACGGCCCACCTTGCTGTGTGGCAGAAGATGTCAGTCCTGAAATGCCAGTGAGATGACTGAATGTGAGAGGCCCTAATTTAGCACTGGAACTCACCAGCAAGAGCCTCTCCCTTCACACTCTTGGTTATTAGGTTTTTGTTTGTTTTTTGAAATACATTTTTATTGATGTCAGAGAGGAAGGGAGAGGGCGAGAGAAATAGAAACATCAGTGGGATGGCAGAGATGTTTCTGTCGATTGAGCCAAACCAGCTAGGGCATTATTAGTTTTTTAACTCTTCACCAACTCCGTTTACAAGTTCTGGATGGCCCTCCTCCTCCTCCCTCCAGAGACTCCTAGTAAATCTAACTTTTCTACATTGTCCTGCCGAGTGTCAGAGTCAGGGAGTGATGGGGGATACTTCACTGCTAAACAGCATGGTTACAGCTAACAGTGTCTTAAAGGAGTTGTGAGGTTTCCCTCCTTTCTTTCTCTCCTCTACTTTCCCCTCTTTTTTCGTATTTATTATGCATTCATTGACTCAGGACATATCTCTATAAAACCTGTCACAGGCTGACTTGATTATTTCCTTTTCCTTTTTGTCTACATTTCAGTGAACCCTCCCCTCATCCTGGGCCTATCACCCAGGCCTGGGCCTCCACATTGCCTCCCAGATGCCCTGAGCTTTAGCACAATGGCTCTCATCAGTTTATTCTTACTCCTTTCTGTCACCCCCAATTCTACTGTCCTCCCAATGCCAAGTGTGCTGTGCCCTCTAAAGTGACCGCTAGTCTGTCTGAGCCCAGAAGTGGGCTGGAGAACAATGGCTGGATTGCTTCACACTCCATAATGCCTCCATGTATGCCTTTTTGTTTTTCCTTTGTTGTTAATCCTCACCTGAGGATATTTCTCTATTGATTGTCAGGGAGAGTGGAAGAGAGAGGGAAAGACAGAGAGAAACATCGATGTGAGAGAAACACATCGATTGGTTGCCTCCTGCACACGCCCTGACCAGGGCCCGGGCTAGGGAGGAGCCTGCAACCAAGGTACTGCCCTTGACTGGAATTGAACCCGGGACCCTTTGGTCCGCAGGCTGACGCTCTATCCACTGAGCCCAACCGGCTAGGGCTCAATGTGTACCTTTATCTAATCCTCACGTTAGCCTTTGAGAAGAGGTACCAGTGTTGCCCATTTTGCTATGGGGTAAGTTGAGGTACAGGGCAGGTAGAGAACATCCTTAAGGTTAATAAGTGGGGGAGCCAGGTAATACTCTAGACAGCTGCTCACTGCTGTGTTCTACTGTTATCCCTAGGAAGTGATTTTTGTGGCTACAGAGAATAGTGGGGAGGCAATATTCACCTGAGAGCAAGCAAAGTAGCAACTACTTATTTCTTTTTTTAAAAAAAAATGTTTTTTGCCCTGGCTGGTTTGGCTCAGTGGATAGAGGAGCATGGGCCTGCGGACCGAAGGGTCCCGGGTTCGGTTCCGGTCAAGGGCATGTACTTTGGTTGCAGGCTCCTCCCCGGCCCTGGCTCTGGTCTGGGCACGTGCAGGGAAGTGGTTGTCTCACATCAGTGTTTCTCTCTGTCTTTCCCTCTCTCTTCCACTCTCTCTAAAAATCAATGGAAAAATATCCTTGGGTGAGGATTAACAACAACAACAAAATAAAAAAATAATAAAAAATGTTTTTATTGATTTTAGAGAGAGAGGGAGAGAGAGAGAAATATGGATTGGCTGCCTCTACTCCAGTGGTTCTCAACCTTGGCTGCACATTAGAATCACCTGGGAATCTTTTTAAAATCCTGATTTCTGGGCCTCATCCTCTGGAAATTCTATTTCTTTGTTACTAATGTTGTGGCCCCACCCCATAACAAAGACACAGAATTTCCGGAGGATGAGGCCCAGAAATCAGGATTTTAAAAAGATTCCCAGGTGATTCTAATGTGCAACCAAGGTTGAGAACCACTGCTCTACTCCCTACTGGGGATCGAGCCTGAAACCTGGGTGTGTGCCCTGACTGGGAATCGGACCAGCGACCTTTTTGGTGCACAGGATGATGCTCAACCAACTGAGCCACACTGGCCAGGCCTCAGCTCCTTAGTCCTCATGTGTAAGCTGGGTCTGGTAAGAGCACCCTTTATTTCAGCATTTCCCAAGTGTGTCCTCTGGAAAACTACTCAAGGTGTCATTGCCAATAGACTCATTTAATTTAGAAAGTGGAGTAAATTGAATTCACTTACTGGAGTTTCTTAAGTCTGCACTGATACATTAGAGGTTCTGTGAAAAGTAGTAAAGAAACCTGTTTCATTTTGTTTAGCCCTATGGGGCGTGGGAACCTTTCCCTGCAGCATAACACCTGTTGTCATCCCATGGGAACACTGCTTTATGTAAACTCTCTGGAGCTGTTTCAGAAGTTGCATTTTAATTAAAACAAAAACTTACTGGCTTTATTAAAAGGAAGGCACTGGCCTGACCAGCATGGCTCAGCGGTTGAAAGTCTACCTATGAACCAGGAGATCAGGGTTTGATTCCCGGTCAGGGCACATGCCTGGGTGGCAGGCTGAGGGCTCCATCCCCAGTGTGGGGCGTGCAGGAGGCAGCCAATCAATGATTCTCTCTCGTTACTGATGTTTCTATCTCTCCCTCCCTCTCCCTTCTTCTCTGAAATGAATAAAAATATATTTTGAAAAATTTTAAAAAAGGAAGACACTGAATGTCTAGCCTGTTTTGCCGTAACCCTCTCTGCCCCATTGTCCGCTGGGGTGGTTGTGAAGGGGGGGCAGTCGTGTTATAGTTGGGCTGTGTGAAGGCGTGAGGGCCCACGGGAGCAACCTGAACGTGGAAGAGCCTCCGGGCTCCGTCGGGCTGGCTGGTATCAGCAGGGCCCCAAGGTGAAATTTCAGCTCCAGGGTAGAGTTGGTATCCAGTGTCTCCCTCTGTAAACACTGACCTCAGCTTTGGTGGGTATTCGCTTCCCAGCTTACCTCCCAACAATGACCCAGCTGGGTCTAAAGGCAGAAAATGATGTCACCAGTTATCTAGAGTCATTCCCTAATTAATACCTGGCCCATGAACACCTGGCTCGTGTGTTCTAAATTAGGACCACATCTCATTGTCATCCCTCAGCTGTGGGCAGCCAAGCCAGGGGCCAGGGCTGCCAGAACTTGGGATCATCCGAGGCCTTCGGCAGTAAAGGTCAAAGTAAGAGGCTGTATATAGCCCTGCGTGGGGGATGTTGGAGGAGGAAGGGCCACGTGTGCAGGGGCAGCAGGCCCACCGGGGGCTTGTGTTTGGGAAGGCCAACCAGTGGTGACTAGCTCCCGGGAGCGTGAAGTAAGGCTGGCTGGAGACTTTACCTGCGCAGCCCTGGGTGGCTGGGTTGGCTCCACCTGTTGATGGAACACTCTAGTTCTCTTTTCCCCAAATTTGCTCCTCCCTCCCTCCCTCCCTCCTTCCTTCCTTCTCTCCCTCCCCTCCTCTCGATAATATATTTTTACTGATTTCAGAGAGGAAAGGAGAGGGAGGGAGGAACACCAATAATGAGAGAGAATCATTGATGGGCTGCCTCCTCCACATCCCACACTGGGGGATCGAGCTCACAACCCAGGCATGTGCTCTGACCAGGAATCGAACCGTGACCTCCTGGATCATAGGTCAACGCTCAACCACTGAGCCACGCCGGTCAGGCCAAACCTGCCTTTCATAGGTCAGAATCACAACCAGCTCTTACTGCATACACAGCTTCCCATACCCACTCTGGAAGGACTGAGGCAGTCTTCTGTGTAATGAATGCGCTGCGTGGTCTGTAGGGTGAGGCAAGTTTGGGCAAACACTGCTCTAGTTGAGCTGGGATCTTACACGGCAGTAATGGGCTCAGTCCACTCCTACAAGGGCTTTTGTTTCCCATCAGCTTTTTTTTTTGGTCCAGCTTGAGCTCTGTGAGAGTCTCATGTTGTCTCAGAAGGGACAGCAAGGGCCTCGTCCTCATCTTCTTTTCTTTTTTTAATCTTTATTGTTCAGATTATTACAGTTGTTCCTCTTCCCCCCCCCCATAGCTCTCCTCCACCCAGTTCCCACCCCACCCTCTGCCCTTACCCCTCCCACTGTCCTCATCCATAGGTGTACAATTTTTGTCCAGTCTCTTCCTGCACCCCCACACCCCTTTCCCCCCAAGAATTGTCCATCCAGTCCCTTTCCATGTCCCTGGTTCTATTATATTCACCAGTTCACTCTGTTCATCAGACTTTTTATTCACTTGATTTTTAGATTCACTTGTTGATAGATATGTATTTGCTGTTCATAATTATTATCTTTAACTTTTTCTTCTTCCTCTTCTTAAAGAATACCTTTCAGCATTTCATATAATGCTGGTTTGGTGGTGATGAACTCCTTTAGCTTTTTCTTATCTGTGAAGCTCTTTATCTGACCTTCACTTCTGAATGATAGCTTTGCTGGATAAAGTAATCTTGGTTGTAGGTTCTTGCTATTCATCACTTTGAATATTTCTTGCCACTCCCTTCTGGCCTGCAAAGTTTCTGTTGAGAAATCAGCTGACAGTCGTATGGGTACTCCCTTCTAGGTAACTGACCTTTTTTCTCTTGCTGCTTTTAAAATTCTCTCTTTGTCTTTTGCTCTTGGCATTTTAATTATGATGTGTCTTGGTGTGGTCCTCTTTGGATTCCTTTTGTTTGGGATTCTCTGCGCTTCCTGGACTTGAAAGTCTATTTCTTTCACCAGGTAGGGGAAGTTTTCTGTCATTATTTCTTCAAATAGGTTTTCAATATCTTGCGCTCTCTCTTCTTCTGGCACCCGTATAATTCTGATGTTGGTGCGCTTGAAGCTGTCCCAGAGGCTCCTTACACTATCTTCATATTTTTGGATTCTTTTTTCATTTTGCTTTTCCGGTTGGGTATTTTTTGTTTCTTCCTATTTCAAATCTTTGACTTGATTCTTGGGATCCTCTTGTCTGCTGTTGGATCTCTATATATTATTCTTTATTTCAGTCAGTGTATGCTTAATTTCTAGTTGGTCTTTTTTCATATCCTCCAGGGTCTCACTAAATTTATTGGCGGTTTCCAGAAAATTCTTGAAAAACCTTATAATCGTGGTTTTGAACTCTATATCCAGTCGTTTGCTTTCCTCCATTTCTGTCATTTGTGACCTGTTTCTTTGTCTCCGCATTTTTTATGCTTCCCTGTGTTGGTAGAGTGGTTTTGTGTGCTAGGTGTACTATAGGGCCCAGTGGCTCAGCCTCCCCAATTACCTGAGGTGGACACTCTTGGTGCACCACTTTGTGGGCTTTGTGCACAGTCTTGTTGTAGTCTTGTTGTAGTTAAGCCTTGATTGTTGTAGTTATCACTGGGAGGAATTGACTTCCAGGCCAATTGGCTGTGAGGATCAGCTGTGTCTTCAGTGGGAGGACTTCTGTGCTGAAGACACCCTTCTGGGGCAAGACTTGTTTCAGTGGGGCTTTGGTGCTCACTAGTCTGCCCCCTGAGTGTGTCCCTTATGGATCTGAGGAGTTGTAATCTGGATGGTCCCACTCTGACCACTGGGTACACTGGCTCTTGGATCTAAGGAGGTGCTAATTTAGCCTCTGCCTGAGGCTACCCAGCAGGAGCTACGAAGAGATCTGCAGATTCCCCTTCCTTGTTTGGGGTTTGGAGGTGCGCATATGAGGTCCAGCTGTGAAGCAGTGCAACTTGCTGTGGGGCCTTGGGCCTTCTCTTGAAAGTTCTGGATCTGTCTGGCCCAGCTTCAATTTGTTAGGTAGTTTTCAGATTGCAAAGTGCCAGGGCATTCATATGCAAAAGCCTCTGCCACAGCCTGGGTGGGGCAGGGTCTCAGGGAATCAACAGGGTGGAGCAAGCAGCTATGGCTGATCCTCAGCCCTGCCCTAAGGGGCCCCGGGTCTCAGTGTTCTGGTAATTGCTGCAAGCACCTCTGAGGGAAAGCCGCCCTCAAGTTCTGAGTTCTGCCTGCTGCCAGACAGTCCAGTTTCTCCCCGTATGAGTCCTGGGTCCCCAGAGACTTCCCGGAACTGGAGTTCAGAGCAGTTGGGAGCTTGTTACTCCCTCCCGATTCAAAAAGACAGCCGTGTCCTCAGGTGCCAGCCCCTTTCCGCGTGCGTGCTTGAGCCTCTGTACCTCTGCACTTTACTTCTGCAGCTCCTCTGAGTCTCGGTATGCTTTTCTCTTTCCTTCTAGTTGTAGAATTTCCACTCAGCCAGCCTTCTTGTAGTTCTGGATGATGTCTGTTTTGTCTTTTTGTTGTATTTTTTGAAGTTGTTGGAGGCAGCAATTTCCGGTGTTTACCTATGCCGCCATCTTGGTTTCTCCCGTCCTCATCTTCTTCAGGGCTCTGGACTCCTAGCCCCTCTAGCCAAGGCCAGGTCATAGCCAGATGTTGGGCCCCAGCTAGAAGTAATTTTATTCATTTATTTTTTTGTTAATCCTCACCCGAAAATTAAGAGAGAGTGGAAAGGAGGAGGAGAGACAGAGCGAGAGAAACATTGATGTGAGACAGACACATCAATTGGTTGCCTCCCGCATGCGCCCCAACCAGGGCCAGGGATCGAGCCTACAACTGAGGTACGTGCCCTTGACTGGAATCGAACCCGGGACTCTTCAGTCCGAGGGCCAATGTTGTATCCACTGAGCCAAACCGGTTAGGGCTAGAAGTAATTTTCGAAGAGGCAGTTTGATGGGCCGTTGGTTGGTGTCTTTTATGTTAAACCCCTGCTCTAATCGGTCAAGGGTATTTATGTGAGAATAAGGAATGAAAAGTAAACTGAACATGTCCCTACTTCCGGGGCAATGAATAACTTGTTCACATTTCAGATAACAAGGAAGTTCTGGAGATGGATGATGGTGGTGGTTGTACAACAGTGTGAACGTACTTCATTCCACTGAGCTGTACACGTAAAAATGATTAAAATGGTAAATTTTGTGTTATGTATAGGTTTCCACAATTAGGGGGGAAAAACAGCTTGTTCAGGAGACAGTACACACAAAAACCAACTGAGGAAGACATTTACAAAGTGACAAACCAGCACATTTTAAGAAGCACATGGATACTCGAGTAAAGTAAGCCAAATACCTGCACAGCTTTTGTGCTAGATATAAAAAATTGGTAGGTTGGCTCTGGCCAGTTTGGCTCAGTGGATAGAGCGTTGGCCTTCAGACCAAAGGGTCCCGGGTTTGATTCCAGTCAAGGGCACGTACCTCTGTTGCAGGCTCCTCCCCAGCCCTGGCCCCGGTCAGGGCTCGTGCAGGAGACAACCAAACGATTTGCTTCTCTCACATTGATATTTCTGTCTGTCTTTCCCTCTTTCTTCCACTCTAAAAAATCAGTGGAAAAATATCTCGGGTGAGGATTAAAAAAAGAATTGGTAGTTTGGAAAGTTATTCAAATGAAAGAGATGGCGCCTGTGAAGAGAACAGTAGGTCATATGCAATAGAAAGCGAATTTTCTAAGGGAAAGAGTCTTCTAAAGAGGCAGGCCTCACACTACCACTGGGTAGCAAGTGTTTGCTGGGGGAATGCAGATGAGGGATTGCAAAGAAACTGGTGACAGGGGAAGTCCCCCTGGGTGGGTAAGGCCTCTTGCTTTGAGTGAGTAGAGAAATACTGTCTTGATTCACAGTGATTTTCCGGTATTGTAACTCTGAAGTTACAGAAGGCAAGTCCTGGAGGCCCCCGAGGAGCGAGCTGTTGGAGATGGTTAGAAATGGCCAGGAGAGGTGGCCAGCTGCCGGGTCCTGCATCTCTGCTCTGTCTCAGCAGGAGCTGAGAGGGACCCGGAGGTGGGTCTTAGCGCAGCGTAGGCAAGGGCTTTGAGCTGATGTGAGACAGGTGGCTTTCAGAGAAGGTGTTACCTGCCAGGAGGACCCCAGATTTGCAAGGGGGACTTCACTCAGAACAACTGGTGTATGAGCTGAGCTTTATTGGAGGCAAAGATGCTGGGAACCAGAGCCACTGTGGCCTCCCAGATGGGGCTGGGGAAGAGAGTAGGAGTGGGGCTGTGTGTCTGATGAGCTAACCATGCCAGCCCAGCCATCTGGGGCTGGTCTGGCACGTAGTAGGCGTTCAGTAAATATTTGCCACAATGAAATGAATTGAAAACCCGCTTGTTTCTCTTTTGTGTGATTTGCTTTTTGTTTGTTTGTTTTGCTCTTAATTTTCTGGTGAAGAGTTATTTCTTCTTTTTTAAAAAAAAATATATTTTATTGATTTTTTTAAAGAGAGGAAGGGAAAGGGATAGAAAGTTAGAAACATCGATCAGCTGCCTCCTGCACACCCCCTACTGGGGATGTGCCCGCAACCAAGGTACATGCCCTTGACCGAAATCAAACCTGGGACCCTTGAGTCCATAGGCTGACACTCTATCCACTGAGCCAAACCGGTCAGGGCTATTTCTTCTTTTTAACAAGATGTATGGCCCTAGCTGGTTTGGCTCAGTGGATAGAGCAGCGGTTCTCAACCTGTGGGTCGAGACCCCTTTGGCGGTCGAATGACCCTTTCACAGGGGTCGCCTAAGACCATCCTGCATATCAGATATTTACATGACGATTCATAACAGTAGCAACATTACAGTTATGAAGTAGCAACGAAAATAATTTTATGGTTGGG
Organism: Myotis yumanensis; assembly: GCF_028538775.1. NCBI lineage: Eukaryota > Metazoa > Chordata > Mammalia > Chiroptera > Vespertilionidae > Myotis > Myotis yumanensis. The sequence continues at coordinate 414,376 of NW_027223771.1, forward strand.
TCACAACATGAGGAACTGTATTTAAGGGCCAGAAGGTTGAGAACCACTGGGATAGAGCGTCAGCCTGCAGACCAAAGGGTCCGGGTTCGATTCCGATCAAGGGCACGCACGTCGGTTGCAGGTTCCTCCCTGGCCTGGGCCCTGGTTGGGGTGTGTGCAAGAGGCAACCTATCGACGTGTTTCTCTCACATCGATGTTTCTCTCTCTTTCCCTCTCTCTTCCATTCTCTCTAAAAGATCAATAGAAAAATATCCTCGGATGAGGATTAACAACAACAACAAAAAAGATGAAGAAGATGCATGACTCAGCTAAATAAGCCAAAAGGGGGTTGATTCACATCTAGAGCTGGATGGCCCCTGGGGGCTAATGACCACTCTTTCATCCTCACAGGCTTCCTCTGCTCCCCCATGAGGCCCTCTGTGCCCTCCTCAGCCCCACCTCTGCTCCTTCCACATGCGCATCCAGGGCTCAGATACTGTCTGGCTGATGGCTCCCAAGTCCCCCTTCTAAGCTCTCTACCTGCCACATGCAACTGCCTACTGGACATCTCCTCTCGTTTGTTCCTCAGACTCCTGCATCTCAACATGTCCAACACTCACACTCATCACTCTCCTCCGATTTGCTGCTGTTCCTCTCCCTTGAGGTTCCGTATATCCTTAAGAAGCGTCATCATCTGGTCAGCATCTCCGGTTGGAAGCCTCAGTGCCACACGGGACTTCACCACTTTCTAACTCAACCTCAGCTTTTTAAAAAAATACATATTTTTATTGACTTCAGAGAGGAAGGGAAAGAGAGAAATAGAAACATCAATGATGATAGAGACTTATTGATCGGCTGCCTCCTGCATGCCCCACACTGGGGATCCAGCCTGCCACCTGGGCATGTGCCCTGACTGGGAATTGAACCTGAGACCCTTCAGTCCGCAGACTGGCGCGCTACCCATTGAGCACACCGGCCAGGGCCCATCCTCAGTCTTTTTTTTTTTTGTACTATATTTATTGAAAGTGTGAAGATAAAAACAGATTGGTTTTTAAAAGTCAATTTAGTAAATATTCTGTTTGCTATGTTTCTATGACAATATTTGGAAAAAGTGTTCAGTCCTAATTTCTTTGAATTTGTAGAATCTATGGCAAAGTACATCAGGCGAGTAGAGCAGTTTCAGAGGTCCAGTTTCAGACAGAAGGAGCCTTCTCTACTTTGGTTCCAGAGGTGGTTGGACCCTTTCCAGTATTTAAAATTGTTGTCCAGATGCTGCAGTAACTCCTGTAGGTCTACAAAGTCGTCCCAAGCATTGTACATGTCTGTGACGAAGTAGTCGATGAAGGAGATCTGGGACTTGGGGATGCTGCAGGTGTTTCGGTCAAAAGCTGGCATCACCACAGATAAGTCCAGCTTCTTTTCTTCTTCCGTCTGAGAAAAATACTCCTCCGAGATGCGTGCAGCCCACTCGATGCACTGCTCCAAGGGCCGGCAGGGGTTGGACACGTCCGCGCACTTGATCATCATCCGCTTGATCAGAGTCCGGTTCTCTGGAGACCGGAGCATCGTGTCTACATCACGAGGGTTTGGCTCACTCCCCTCGCTTCCCTCCAGTTCTGCCAAGGGCTTGACGACGCTGTTGACAAACTTATTGATGTGCTCGAAGTGCCTGGTCATCTCTGTGGCCAAGACCATGTCGATGATGGCCTGGAGCAGCGGCCGGTAGTCATTCCTCTCCGTGTTCTTGAAGATGTTGCTCTTGTCCTCCCTGGCAGTCAGCTGGAAGGCCAGGGCCGCGTGGTGGCTCTCCAACACGGCACAGTCGTTGTACAGCACGGCACAGTCGTTGTACAGCACGGCCAGCGCGCTATCCGCGTTGCACAGGAAGAGGTTGGTCCTCCCCAGGTGGTCCAGATTGTGGATGGCGGCTATGATGAGGGCGGCGGCCTTGTCCACTGAGTCTAATGCTTGCTTGATCCTCTCCTGGCAGAGGAAGTAGGCAGTGGCGTGCAGCACGTCGGCAGCGTGGGTGGAGTTGTGGCAGGGGTTGGAGGAGTGGTAGTTGGCTTCAATAGTCTGCAGCCACAGCTGCAGCGTCGTCTCCGAGCACTTCAAGAATTCACAGACCCCAAAGCGAGCAAAGATTTTGAGGCCAAGAAAAGTCAAAGGCCTTTTCTGAGTGGCTGTCTCCAGCTCAAAGACATTAAAGTCCCAGTTGTCATCGTTTTCCATGGCCTCAGCTATCCGCGGTGGGATATCGTGAAGGGACTCGGAGGTGAGTAAGCTGCCCGAAACTTGATGCAGGGTTTTTGTTGAGAGAATATACTCATTCCCAGATAGTCTTCGAAAGCCGTCAGACATCAGGCCCCCAATGAGGTCCTTGGTGTGAGGATCCTCTTCCTTCGCCCCGAACTGTGGGGAATACAGCTCCGAGGTTCTCAGAATTTCCAGGACGCGGTCTAAGGCTTCCGACACAGGCATGGAACTGTTCTCCTGGGCAGCATTGATGATATTGACCACCTTGGTGATGGGCGCCTCCCATGGTCATGGAGTGGATCCTGGCCATGGAGGAGTGTCACCTCTGGCTGGCCACTGCGGGAGTGTCAGAATGAACAGATTCCGTGATCTTCTCAGCCTTACTGTTGCCGTTGTTCACTCGGATAATGGACACATAGTGTCTAATTTTTCCTCCCTGTCCAATGACAGGTATTATCTTCACATTTTGTGGTACATTATCTCCGTTTTTGGCATGGTAAACGCCTTGCCACTCCTGTATGTAGTTGTCCTCACTCGTGATTTGAATGGCGTCTTGGCTTTTCTCCAGTGCACTGAGTACTGAATTACAAGCCCTGAGTTTCAGCTGTGACCGCACCTCTCCAAACTCCAGCTGCAGCAGCTCAGCGTAACAGGCCAGGAGGCTGGGGTTCTCCACGTACCTCCTCGTAAGGCCGGCACTAATGAGGGACATCACAGACTCTTCTCCATCCCGCCTGCGTGCTACACCAACAATAACTGTGTTTTCTGAAACTTTTGTTGCTCGAATAGACTTGCACAGCGCCGGGGCGTCCAGCTGCTGGGGGTGTCTGTGGTCAATGATGATGATGTCGTGATTGGCAGCCAGGAAACAGGTCAGGACAGCCTGGGCCTCCAGGGCCACCGTGTACTTAAACCCTGCTTTTTCACACGCCTTACGGGATCCTTTACACTGGATCGGCTTTGAAATATGCGAAAAGTACCTGGAGTTTCGCGCTCTCCCCGCCAGGAGCCCCGGGGCACCCGACACCTCGCGGCTCCGACCCCGAGAGAAGCGCCCCGGTGGCCTCGCCGCGCCCGCCCTAAGGCCTGGGGCTGAGGGGAGCCCGTCGTCGGGCGGCCGCCCGCTGAGAGGCAGTGAGTGCGGATCCAGGCGGCCCGGGCCGCACTGTCGAGAACCGCAGACATGGCGCGCCCCCGGGAGCTGCGGGCTCCAGCTCGGGCTCCGCGGGTTTGGAGGCAGCGCCACCCCCCGAGCAGCACCTGGGGCGCCCCATCCTCAGTCTTGATGAGTCTGCCTCAGACATGGCTCTGGAGTCTGTCCTCACACGACCGCTCTGTCCCAGCCCAGCGACTCCAGACATACAAACAGGCGCCGGTGGGTTCTGCTGCCGCTGCCAGTCGGGGGCAGCGGATCCATGTAACTCCAATTCCTCTGTGAGGGGCCTGCCCTGTGCTCATGGGAGGCACTGCTCCTCCGTGGCCCCACACAGTCCTGGGGTTTCTTAGTTCTCCTCTGGAGCCCAAAGTCTCAAGAATGCCCAGCCCGTGAGCTAGAGTGTGTGCCTTTTTGTTCCTGCCAGTTCCCACCCTCGGGCTCTGGGGCTCCGGGTGCACATCTGCTTGTGTCTAGGCCTGTGGGCTCAGAGCCGGGATGCTCACCCTCAGCTGCACGTTGGAACCACCTGGGGAGTTCAGAGGATTACCGAGGCCTGGGCACCACCCCGTCCCGAGAAATCATTCTCTCGGGAGGCGGGGCCCGGGCACTGGCATTTTGTCAAGACTCTGGGTGATTGTAATCTCCAGGGGAGGGTGACTGAGTTAGAGCGTGTATGTTCACTCTCTCCGCCCTGGGTCCTCAGAACTGGGCCGGCTCTGCAGCTCTCCCAGTGGAGGTGTATCAGGCAGGATCCCCCTGCTTGGGAGCTCTCACGCGCCCTGTGGCCCCCAGAGAATCAGGCCCACACTCCCTGCAGGCCCTCAGGGTCATTCACCGTGTGGCCCAGCTTACCGCTGATTCATGCTTGGCCACTGCCCACCACACCTTGCTGAGCCAACCCCGGGGACGTGCCCTGTCATCCCCATGTGAGTCAAGCCCTTTAAGGCCTTAGCGAGTCCTGGTCTATTTGCCCGAATTGAAATTCCCTTATATCCTTCATGGTCCTGCTGAGATTGCCCTTTTTGAAGCCTTCCCCGGGCAGAGTCAGTATCTCCTGAATTTTTCTTCTAAGTATCTCATGCACTGGTTACATTACGTTTTGATTATTCGGTTGTTTGAGGTGGCAGACTGGCTCAGAATAGGTGCTCAGTTCCGGCTGAATGCACGGCTGAAGGCTCAGAATCCCCAGGGCATCTGGGACAGATAGGCTTAGGGAAGCCCTTGATGGTAGGGACCAGAGGAGACTATTTATAGTTTGTCTCTCTAACAGTGGTTCTCAACCTTCCTAATGCCGCGACCCTTTAATACAGTTTCCTCATGTTGTGGTGACCCCCAGCCATAAAATTATTTTCATTGCTACTTCATAACTGTAATTTTGCTACTGTTAGGAATCGTCATGTGAATATCTGATAGGCAGGATGTATTTTCAGGGGTCGCGACCCACAGGTTGAGAACCGCTGCTCTAAGAGCAGGGCCTTGGCTGGATTGGAAACAGAAGGGGCTGCTGATCCCTTATTGACCTGGTGTGATCTTAAAGGGACCGCCCATTGTTTCTTTGACCCTCAGGTGCCCTGAAGCTGTGGAGAGCTTTGGACACAGGTGAGCAAAGTGTTACCTGGCAGCAAGCATGTGTGCATACAGTTTCAGAATATTCAAACCAACACTGCTACATTTTAAAATGTTGACTATATAAATACCATTATACCAGTCTTAATTCAGTCACCATAAAGAGTAGAAGTTTCCCCCCAGTTCCACCATTATAGCCAGTAATTGTAATAATACTTACAGTTTGGGGAATGTACCGTATCAGGCACAGAGCTAAGCACTTTACATGTATTATCTCATGTAATATTTCTAACAGTCCAAAGCGGGATCCCCATTTTACAGATTAGAGAAAGGAGGTTTACCGAGGTTAGAAGAGCTTGCCCGGTGTCGCAGAGATAGTGGCATAGCTGGGATGTAGCCCCGTTCTGACTTCAGTGTTTGTGCTTTTGTCCTATATTGTGTTTTCTATCCTATATTCCTTCTGCTTGTTCCAACAAATCAAAGTTTTCATTTCCCGTACTTCCAGGCCTTGTCCATACATGCTAGTAGTTTTTACATAATTATACTCACAGCACAGCTATCACATAGAATTATTTCCTTTATATCACATACATCATACCTAATACTTTTTCTTTATATCATAATATAACTTTCTATCATAGTCTACATCCAATCTATCACCAAGACCTGCTGAGTCAGACTTCAGTATATATCTCTAATCTGTAATCCACTTCCCTCCATCCCTACCCTTATCTTTTTTTTTTTTTAAATATATTTTATTGATTTTTTACAGAGAAGAAGGGAGAGAGATAGAGAGTTAGAAACATCGATGAGAGAGAAACATCAATCAGCTGCCTCCTGCACATCTCCCACTGGGGATGTGCCCGCAACCCAGGCACATGCCCCCGACCGGAATCGAACCCGGGACCCTTCAGTCCGCAGGCTGACGCTCTATCCACTGAGCCAAACCGGTTTCGGCCCTACCCTTATCTTTGGTCTGGGCTCCAGCTAGAGCCTCTTAACTCTGCATAATTTTACTTATGGCTTCTTCTAGGAGCCACGGTGATCTTTAAAACAACATAAGCCAGATCATGGTATCCCCCAGCCTGCCGGAGCATTTGGATAAATCACAAATCCTTAACCTGGCCTCAGGGTCCTGTGAACGCCTCCCACCTCATCCCATGCCTTGCTAGGCTCACAGCTTTCTAACCCCATGAGCCTCCTTCCGGTTCCTCAAAACTGCCCAGTTCTGTGCCACCTCAGGCCTGTGGGCAGTTTCCTCTGCCTGGGACCTTTTCCCTCCACACTGTGCCCGGCTAATGCTTGTTTGTTCTTCAGGCCTCTTCTTAGATGCCTGTTCAAAGAAGCCGTTACTCACCAGCCCTCTCAGCCTCCATTAGGACTCCTTTGTTCACACAGATCATACTTTCTACATTTGTGTGATTATTTGATTAATATATTTTACCCCAAAAAATGGTGTTTATTTTGCTGAGCACTTTATCCCTAGTGCCCAGCACAGTACCAGGTGCATAGTAGGTGATCAATATTTGTTTGAAATAATATTTTTTTCTGTGGCTATATGGTCTTCAAAACTATAATCTAAGAGCTGCATAATACCGGATAGTTATCCCTTTAATGGCTTTCATAAGACATTTGTTTCATATGCAGCTGAAAGAATTGAAGTCTAATGGTCAAGAGAAAACAATGTTCCAAGTCTCTGGACCAGCCAGCAGTATCAGAAATCTGAACACACTAATAATAACATGATATGTGTACATGGTGAGCCTCATTTTGCTGTTGAAAGAAAAAAATATAGATTATAGGTTTTGAAATCAATTTAGTGGGTTGTGAGCAGCACAGCTTTTAAAAATAGAACAGAATGAAAAATGTCAGAATGCTTTGCAGGCGAGAGGATCAGAATTGTTTTGTAAAACTTTCACTTATATAACTTGTTTCCGTTTTATGTGATATAACTATAGATAAAGTGGAAGTATGTACTGGTTTGCAGTGTAAAATATACTTCTTTTTTCATATTTGTTCTTTATTTAAAAATGAAAATGTAAAGGAATATTCTTTATGTTAGTAGATAAAGTACATATTGTGCTTGGATTTCATTTAAGTCAGGGTAATTGTATCTTTTTTAAATTAATTAAAAATATTGGTATATCAGATCCATGCATGTTTTTTGTTTTTTGGGTTTTTTTAAATTAAATCTTTATTGTTCAGATTATTACATTGGTTCCTCTTTTTTCCCACCATAGCTCCCCTCCACCCAGTTCCCACCCCTCCCTCCGCCCTGACTCCCCACCCACTGTCCTCATCCATAGGTGCACGATTATTGTCCAGTCTCTTCCCGCATCCCCCACACCCCTTTCCCACCCCCCAAGAATAGTCAGTCCACTCCCTTTCTATGTCCCTGATTCTATTATAATCACCAGTTCATACTGTTCATCAGATTATTTATTCACTTGATTTTTAGATTCACTTGTTGATAGATGTGTATTTGTTGTTCATAATTTGTATCTTTACCTTTTTCTTCTTCTTCCTCTTCTTAAAGGATACCTTTCAGCATTTCATATAATGCTGGTTTGGTGGTGATGAACTCCTTTAGCTTTTTCTTATCTGTGAAGCTCTTTATCTGACCTTCACTTCTGAATGATAGCTTTGCTGGATAAAGTAATCTTGGTTGTAGGTTCTTGCTATTCATCACTTTGAATATTTCTTGCCACTCCCTTCTGGCCTGCATAGTTTCTGTTGAGAAATCAGCTGACAGTGGCATGGGTACTCCCTTGAAGGTAACTGACTTTTTTTCTCTTGCTGCTTTTAAGATACTCTCTTGGTCTTTTGCTCTTGGCATTTTAATTATGATGTGTCTTGGTGTGGTCCTCTTTGGATTCCTTTTGTTTGGGGTTCTCTGCGCTTCCTGAACTTGGAAGTCTATTTCTTTCACCAGGTAGGGGAAGTTTTCTGTCATTATTTCTTCAAATAGGTTTTCAATATCTTGCGCTCTCTCTTCTTCTGGCACCCCTATAATTCGGATGTTGGTATGCTTGAAGCTGTCCCAGAGGCTCCTTACACTATCTTCGTATTTTTGGATTCTTTTTTCATTTTGCTTTTCCAGTTGGGTGTTTTTTGCTTCTTCGTATTTCAAATCTTTGACTTGATTCTTGCAATCCTCTGGTCTGCTGTTGGGAGTCTGTATAATATTCTTTATTTCAGTCAGTGTATGCTTAATTTCTAGTTGGTTCTTTATCACAACATCGAGGGTCTCACTAGATTTCTTGAGGATCTCACTATATTTATCAGCGGCTTCTAGACAGTTCTTTAAAGACCTTAAAAGTGTGGTTTTGAATTCTATATCCAGCAGTTTGCTTTCCTCCATTTCTTTGGTTTGTGTCCTGTTTCTTTGTCTCGGAATTTTTTATGCTTCCTTGTGTTGATAAAGTGGTTTTCTGTGCTGAGTGTCCTCTAGGGCCCAGTGGTTCAGCCTCCCCAATTACCTGAGGAGGACACTCTTGGTGCACCCCTTTGTGGGCTTTGTGCACAGTCTTGTTGTAGTTAAGCCTTGGTTGTTGTAGTTATCACTGGGAGGAACTGACCTCAGGCCAATTGGCTGTGAGAATCAGCTGTGTCTGCAGTGGGAGAACTTCTGTGCTGGAGACACTCCTCTGGGGAAGACTTGCTTCAATGGGGCTTTGGTGCTCACTGAGTCTGCCACCTGAGTGTGTCCTTTATGTTTCTAGGGAGCTGCAAACTGGATGGTCCCACTCTGACCTCTGGGCTTCCTGGCTCCTGGATCTCTAGGGAGGTGCTAATCTAGCATTTGCTTGCAGCTATTCTGCAAAAGCCTCCCTGCAGGGCTTGGGTGGGGCAGGACCCACAGGATCAACAGGGTGGGGCTAGCAGTTATGGCTGCTCTCAGACTTGCCCTCAGAGGCTCTGCTTCTCAGTGTCTGGGTAATCGCTGCAAGCCCCTCGGAGAGAAAGCTGCCCTCGGGTTCCAACCGATGCCAGACAGTCCTGCTTCTCCCGTATGAGTCTGGGTCCCTAGAGACTCGCCCAAACTGGAGCTCAGAGCCTGAGACTCCCTCCCGATTGAAAACGACAACTGCGCCCTCAGCCGCCAGCCCGCTCCACATGCACCTCCGCACCTCAGTATTTTACTTCCGCACTGAGCCTCCTCTGAGTCTTGGTATGCTTTTCTCTTTCCTTCTAGTTGTAGAATTTCCACTCAGCCAGCCTTCCTGTGGTTCTGGATGATGTCTGTTCCGTCTTTTAGTTGTATTTTTGAAGTGGTTGTTTGAGGCATCAAAACTCTGGTGTTTACCTATGCCGCCATCTTGGTTTTCTCCAAAATATACTTCTTAATGTGGGTTGCAGTTATAAAATGGAGAAGCACAGCCCTGGTCGGTGTGGCTCAGTTGGTGGGAGCATCGTCCCATATACCAAAAGGTTGCAGGTTCAATTCCCAGTCAGGGCACATGCCTAGGTTGAGGATTCTATCCCTGGTTGGGGTGTGTATGGGAGACAACTGATCAGTGTTATGCTCTCTCTCTCTCTCCTCCTCTCTCACTCTTTTTTTTAAAATGTATATTTTTATTGATTTCAGAGAGGAAGGGAGAGGGAGAAAGATAAAAACATCAATGGTGAGAGAGAATCATTGATTGGCTGCCTCCTGCACATCCCCTACTGGGGATCGAGCCTGCAACCCGGGCATGTGCCCTTGACTGGAATTGAACCTGGAATCCTTCAGTCCGAAGGCCAACGCTCTATCCACTGAGCCAAACCAGCTAGGGCTCCAATGTGTATTTCATCATCACATCTTTTTACTCTCCTCTGGCCTGTGACAGTTTCCTCGTCTTCCCTTGTTTTTCATGACCTTGACAGTTGGTGGAGGACGGGTTAGGTGTTTTGTCGAATGCTCCTCAGGGTGGACTTGTCTGGTGTGTTTCTCTTGATTAGACTGGGGTTATGGGTTTAGGGGGAAATATCACGCAGATGAGGTACACATCCCATCGCATCCTAACAGAAGGAGTGTGATATCAGCATGGTTTATCCCTGGTGATGCTGACCTCGATCACTGGGTCAAGGGGGGGTGCAGTCTGCCAGCTTTCTTCACTGTAAAGTTATTATGTCTCTTGTCCCACACTCTGTTCTTTAGAAGCAAATCACTAAGACACTAAGATCAGCCTACTCTCAAGGGGATAGGGGTGTGGGGGTCTTAAATTCCACCCGAGGCAGGAGAATCTACACATATTATTTGGAATTATTCTCTAGGGAAGATTTGTCTTGTCTCCAGTTGTTTAGTAATTTATATCAGTATGGACTTATGTACATTTATTTTATATTTTGCATTATCATGCTTACAGTTATTTATGGTGTTGCTCACATGTTCTAGCTTTGGCCATTGAGAGCTCTTTCAATTGGCTCCTGTGTCCCTTTGACATGCCCTCATCCGTGTGTGTGTGTGTGTGTGTGTGTGTGTGTGTGTGTGTGTCTTTTGGTTTATCCTCACCCAGGGATATTTTACTGTTTATTTTTAGAGAGAGGGAAAGACAGAGAGATACATCGATGTAAGAGAAACACATCGATTGGTTGCCTCCTGCATGTGCCCCAACCAGGGCCCAGGCTGGGGAGGAGCCTTCAACCATAGAACGTGCCCTTGACCAGAATCGAACCCGGACCTTTTGGTCTGCAGGCCAACGCTCTATCCACTGAGCCAAACCAGCTAGGGCTGTGTGTTTTTTTGAGCACTGCCTTACTTTCTGGCATTACAAGATGCTCTAGGCTCTCTTGATTTTCCCTGCCCCAGACAGAAGTCAGCCATTTCTAGGAGCAAGCTTTGGAGAGACTAGAAGCAGAGACATGGAAGTTACCCTCGTGGGCACAGAGGGTGCACAGTGCTTTTCTGCCCGGGATACTTGTGAGGATTAGTTGGCAGCACCGAGCAAGGGCACCATAGAGCTGCCCCATTTCCTTCATTTCTCAGGTGAGCCACCATGGTTATGTGATCCGCCCAGTTTGAGTGCAGAATGTGCTCCAGACCAGTGGGTAGTGCCTGGCGGGTGGATTCTGGAAGCTTCCGCTGCCCACACGGAACAGCAGGGATCCCTGGTGCCTGAGCTGGTGCTGGTCAAGGCCTGGCCGCCCAGACCTTTGGGAGCATCTCTGCTCTTCTCATCCCCAGCTCTGGATCTACGTATCCCAACAACAGTGTCCATTTTCCCAAGGCTGCTGTTTCAGATTTAGCTTTCACCCGCCTCCTCTCTCTCACCCAGATTAGACTGGGGTTATGGGTTTAGGGGGAAATATTACGCAGATGAGGTACACATCCCATCACATCCTATCAGAAGGAGTGTGATATCAGCATGGTCAATAGGAGACCTTGGCCCCTTTAGGAAAAGTAGCCCAGCAGGCACGCTCCCTCAGCCTACCTCCGGGCTCTGAGGCTCACTCCTCCCTTTCCCCGGGACTGCCCCTTTCCCACATTTTCATTCTTGCCCCCTCGCTGGATCCTCTTGCTCAGCCTAAAGGGAGACTCAAGTGTTGGCCTAAAAAGACTCTCCTTGGCCTCGCCGCAACCTCCAGCGAACACGTTTACTTCCTTCTCCCTTCACTTCAGGCCTCTTGAAGTCACTGCACCATCATCTCCCTTGACAACTGGGGCCATGGCGACCATGTTGATGGGAGATTTTCCACAGGAAAAGGCTGACTGTGTTGGCTTCGAGATGGAGGGGGAGGTGCTGATAGGGAAATGAAGTGGCCTCTCTCTAAGAAAGATTTCAGGATGATGCAATACTAACCCCGAAGCTGAGATGAGGCTCTGGTGTCTGGGAATGTCCCTGGGCCCGGGGCGGGGTAGAACGAGAGGCCCGGAGGCTGCTCCCCACAGGGACAGGAGGGCAGCCATTTCCAAACTCTGTCTGATGAACCCTTTCCTCTCCTCATTCTGTTGCGAGAGCCTTTACCCAGAGTGACAGCCACTTAACCACGGAGTATTTCACCTCCTGTGGGCTCCCACCTCCGTGTTGCCCTGCTTTCCACTGGGGGTGTGCAGCTCACATCACCGCATTCTCCCAAGGTAGTGTGGGTGTGCCCTTCCCATTAGTCGAGCAAAGGAAACTCCTGTTCAGAACTTGGACACTTCTTGGCCCCACTATACCCCGAATCAGTCTTCCGGGACCCCCACACCAGCAGAGCTGGCTCCTGCCATTTATTCCCCTTTGTCACTGCCAGGAACTTCCCCCGCCCTGGTCTTTGGGATTCAGCTTGTGATCGATACGTTTCCTCTGGGACCAAGTGCTTATCCCTCCCTAGCTCTAAACATGAGCTTACAGACACTAGCCAATTGCGTATGTCTGTGGCCTGGCCTATTCGCTATCCATTCATTCAACAAATACTTTTGGAAGATTTTCAGGCACAGTTCTAGGCACTGGAGATACAATACGAGCAAAAAGATGTGGCTTCATAGAGTTGGCCTGGGAGACATATTAAACTAATGATTGTATAAATATAACAGTAAATGCAATAAAGAAAAAAATACAGGAGTTTGCAGTCTTGTCTGGGGTTTCACAGGGAAGTGGCAATTTAACAGATCTAAAGAATGAGTAGGAATTGATTAGGCAAGGGGATTGGAGAAAATCTTCCTGGACTTCTAGAATAGCATGTGCAAAGGTCCTGGGGCTGAAAGGAGGCTGGCCAGTTGGCTGGCGTGCGGAAAGCAAGGGGGAAATTGAGAGGCAAAAAGGCTGGGGAGGGCACTGAAGATGCGATGGGGTAGGGCCTTGTACGCATGTTGAGTATCCTGGTCTGCGTCCCAAGAACAGTGGGAAGGAAGCCACTGAGGGTTTTAAGTGTGACGTGATGAGATTTGTAGTTGTGAAAATGACTGGCCAATTGTTGGTGTCTCCCTCCCCCAAAAAACTTTGGGGGTTAGCAGGTAAAATTGTGGTCCCAGGATAGGTCATAGTGGGTCAGGGTGGCCCTGCTCTGTGTGCTTGTTCCTTGACTTACTGCCCTGAGATGCCAGGCTCGTGGGCAGGCGATGTGCTCTCAGCAGGGGCCCCGTGGAAGGCCCAGAGGGTGGACGCAGGTTGGGTTAGTCCCAGTGCCGCCCTGATTCAGGTTCCACTTTTGTCATCAGTTTTCCTTGCTCTGAGAATGACAAGCCCGATCAAGCCTCTTTTAAAAGCGATTAATTACCCTCTCGTTAGGAGCCCACCTCCCATCGTTTCTCAGGGAAGAGCCCAGAACACCTGCTGCAGGTTAGGGTCCTTCCTGCCAAGCTGGCTTCCGCCGGCCCCTGAGGCACCCAGCCTGGCAGTGGACAGCAAGATGAGGTGGGCTTTGAGGGGCATGGCCGTGCCCATCTCAGATTCTGAAGACCCCAGCTCTGACCTGAATGTGTGACCTTGAGCCAATCGCTCCCCTTCCTGGGAACTAAGGGGAGCGACAGAGCCCCCTCCACTTCGACTGGGACTCAGGCAGGATGCCCCCTGGCAGCACTGTGCGGAGCTCCTGGGGGGCGAACAGCAGGGGCGCACGGACGCAAAATCGCAAAGAGGAGGGGTCTGCCAGGGAGGCCGGTTGCTACGGTGCGCTGGCACCCCCCCGCCCCTGGGCTGGGCGCAGGGCCTGGGGGCCACGAGGTTACGTAAGGAGCGGGGCGGGGCGGGCACCGCCCGAACGCGGCTGCCCTGCCCCTGGTGGCTCAGCCCCCGCCTGCCCGCCCGCCTGCCTGCCCGCCTGGCGGTGGCGGCAGTAGCAGCGCAGCCCGCGGAATGGAGCAGCGCCGGGGCTGAGCCGGGCGCGCACGGGCGACCGCATGTGCTGCGCGGGGAGCAGCTGCCAGGCGGGCAGACAGCGAGCGCCAGAGGCCCCGTCGGAGCAGCCGCGGGCGAGGGAGAGCGCCGGAGATGGGGTGAGTGCGCCCGCCGCGCTGGAGGGCTGCGGGCCTCCGCCGCGTCTGCTCGGAGCCTGGAGCGAGCGCGCCACCGACCCCGCGCCCTCCGCCCCGGGCCCGGGGCCCATCTCTCCAAGCCGCCGGGGCACCGCGCACGGATCGGCGCCCGGCCGGCTCTGCTGCCTCGGCCATGCGGCGGTCCCCTCGCTCCCGGGCGAGGTCCACTCCGGGGCCTGTGTCTGTGAGTGTAGGTGCAGTTTCTCCTTCTCCACTATTGGGTTTATGACAAACAAAATGGAAATCCAAGTTTTCCTGGAAAGGAAATAATAAGAACCCCCGGGCACAGGGAGGGTGGACTTTGAGTCTGTTGGCGATGGCTGCGGATGATGGCAGGCGGTGAGGAGCTAGGTGAGGCTTCAGTCTTGGAAACCACCGAGATGCTCAGGAGAGAAGTTGACATACTCTGTCGAAGTGACTAATGCTTCTGAGTCTATAAAGTAATTTAAAAAGCAGGATTGATCTCTCCAGGCGCCGCTCAGAGTAGTAGGTGCCGTGAGTCAGGGAGGCAGCCACTGTGCTGACAGCAGTTAAAACTCCTTACATTTGCTCACCCGTTGTGAGTGCACTTGGAGGATGGGACCTCAGTATTCAGGGAACGGCTGTTATGCCCATTTCACAGGTGAGGAAACTGAGACCTGAAGTGGTTTGGTACCTTCCCCAGGTTGGTCAGCTGATATTAGTAGAGGGACACTGTGTGGGCAGAGGGAAGCCACAGCCTGACAGTGGGGCGGGGGGCGGGGGGGGGAGGGGATTTGCAAGTGAATCAGAGTTCCTTAATCTCTCTGTCCCTTGCTGCTGCGCTTAGCGGCCTTATCATGACCCAAAGACTTGTGCTCTGTGGGTCTAGAGAGCTTGCTTTCCTGTACGGGATGGGCGAGGAGGGGAAAGGGGCAAGATTGTCCTGGGAGCCCTGGCCGGTGTGGCTCAGTGGATGGAGCGTCGGCCTGCGGACTGAAAGGTTCCAGGTTCGATTCCGGTCAGGGTCATGTACCTTGGTTGCGGGCACATCCCCAATGGGGGGTGTGCAGGAGGCAGCTGATCAATGTTTCTCATCGATGTTTCTAACTCTCTATCCCTCTCCCTTCCTCTGTGTAGAAAATCAATAAAATATGTTAAAGAAAAAAAAAAGATTGTCCGTGGGTCAGTGGCATTATGTGCCTGGCTCCAGAAGAGTTTCTGGAGTCCTTTTACCTGGTGAACGCTATCTGTGGGGTCTGCACCATGCTTGAAGGAACCAGAGGCAGGCCAAGAGGAATTCTGAGGAAGGGAAGTATGGGGGCTCCGGACCAACATGAGCAGGACAGGGGAACAGAGAGGGGCCAGGAGATGTGCTTCAGACACTGGTGCAGACTCAAGGGGTTTCACCCGTACAGAAACGGGGAGCTTTAACCAAGGGCCCCCTGGCTGGGAAGCAGACTGTAACATTCCCAGTGACCCCACGATAGACTGTGACAGGGCTGTTCTTTGAGCAGTGGGAACCTTTGCAGCTCTCAGATTTCATACTTTAAAAAAAAAAAAAATGCATGGGAAGGAGTTGGCAAATGTAGATCTCAAGATGGGAGATAAAGGGATCTGGTAATTTTAACTCCCTGTCCCTCCCCCACCCCCCTCAGCCAATCCCAAACCGACGCAGCACACTTGCGTGATCAAAAACAAATATTGAAACTCCGACCGGTTGAGATCAAATAGTTCTGTGGAAATGAAAACGTTTACTCATAAAGAAAATGTTAGAGAATAATTTTTTTATTTTTTTTTTGTCGTGGAGAGACTGGGAGGAGTAGCTTGGGGATTTTGTTGAAACGTGGGATATGTCTTTCGTGCAGTGTTACTGTCATCCATGAATGTCTGTTACTCACTGCTTATAGGTGAGGGCTGTTTGGAACTCCTGCCTAATTCTGCCATTTTTAATACGTCCACTTCTATAATTCATGGGATTGCACAAGCCAGCCAGGGCTGTAAGTTGAGATGGAGCGAGGCCTGGATAAGCAGTTTAGACAGAGGCGGGTGGAGGGAACCATTTTAACTGAAAATAGAACCCATGCCATTCTTCCTGAGACGAGTGGGATGGAGGAGGAAGAACCAGGAAAGGGCAGCCAAGCGGGAAACTTTGCTGTGGTCCTGCAACCTCGTTGTGGCTGTGCTTGTCAACACGACCAGGATCTAAGAAAAAAAATATCTGAATTTACCTCTCCCCACCTAAGACGCTTTCCCTCATTCAGTGTCCCTGTGTCCTGCTTCCCTTCTGTGAAATGTTTCGCAGTGTGTGTGGTTTCCCCAGTAAGTCCGTGTCCTCACTCCCCAGGGCAGCTTTTTCCTACCTTCTTCCCTCCCCAGACCTCCCTCTCCTCCCCACGCGGGCACACACACACACACGTAGCCTCCTTTCTCAGTGACAAAAGAGGAGCCACGACCAAGGACAGCCTCACCTCCCCACCACGCCTGCAGCCTCCGGTATAGCTGCCTTGCCTTTTCCTTCTCACCTGCTTTGCCAAAACGGATGGCCAGTCCCTCCTCTGGTCCTGCCTACCAGAACCCCGCCCCTCCCCGGGGGACTGGCCATCCTCTCCCCTCTCACCTCCTCAGGAAACATTTCTCCGCCTTCCACCTCCCTCTCTCCAGGCTCTTTCCCATCAGTATACAACGTGCTTCAGTTCAGTGCTGTCAAGTAGGACTTTCTGTGCTGATGGGAAATGCCCTGTGTCTGCAGAGTCCCGTATGGCTGCCACCAGCCACACGTGGCTATTGGGCGCTGGGAATGTGGCTGGAGTGGCCGAGGACCTGAATTTTTAATTTACATTTAAACAACCCCAGGTGGCCAGTGGCTGCCATATGGGGTGGCACAGCTTTAGCTGCTCTTATTAACGTCTTTCTCCTGCTTCTGTTCCACTTCCTTGATCCCTTTCACCTGAAAACATCTCAAAAGATGTGTCCCGCCCGGCCGGCGTGGCTCAGCGGTTGAGCATCGACCTACGAACCAGGAAGTCACGGTTCGACTCCTGGTCAGGGCACCTGCCTAGGTTGTGGGCTCATTCCCCAGTGTGGGGCGTGCAGGAGGCAGCCGATCAGTAATTCTCTCTCATCATTGACGTTTCTGTCTCTCTTTACCTCTCCCTTCCTCTCTGAAATCAATTTAAAAAAAATTTAAAAAAATAAAAGACATGTCCAAACCCACTGTCTCCATTTGTCTTCTTCACCCACTGTTTGCTCACCCCTCACAGTCTATAGACTGGCTTAGCCTCCCACCTCTCAGGGTCACTGATGGCCTGCAGGTGGCCAGGCTCTGTCCTTGTCTTACTCTACCTCCCAGCCTCGTTCCTCACAGTGGCCACCCCCGCCTCCTCGAAGCACCTCCCCTCCCAGCTTCTCGCCACCACACTCCTGTTCGTGGGTGGATGCGCAACCACTGAGGCCCCCTGGCCAGGCAGCCAGGTGGCCAGGCGTGGCCACTACTCCCCAGTTTCCTCTTGCCTTTCTTCCTGATAATTCCTTCTGGGCTCCCTGCTGCTTGTTCCCCTGCCTGACCTCTGAATGGTGGTGGTGCTGGTCCTGGTTCCTTTCTGCTGTCAGCACTCTCTTTCTAGGTCATGTCCTCCGCCCCCGCCATGGCTGCAACTGTCAACTACACGCTGATGAGTCCATGTGTCCTGTGGGCTTCTACTCTGGACCATGCTTGAAAGTCTTGATTCCTTTCCGTTCTCTCCCTCCTCCATCTTCCCCATCCATTCACTTGCTAAGAGTCATCCTGGATTCTTCTCTCCCTTCCCCCGGCCCCACATCCAGGCTGTCAGTGGGTCCCGACCTCTGAATGATGTCCAGGGCATATTGGAGTGCATTCGTCTCTCCCCGTAACCATAGCTCCCACTCTGTTCTTGGCCCCCGGCTGCCTCCTTCCCGGACTAACTTCCGAACGTGCCCTCTAGCTCCCGCGCTGGGTTGTCTTCCAGTCCGTTTTCCACACTAGATCCCAAGTGACTGGCTTTTAAAACCACAGATCACATCACTGTCTTCCTAATACACCCTTCATCAAGGCCTGGGCCTCATCCCCGCTGTCCCCAGCCCCTCCGCCCGGCCCTCACTGCCCTCTGCTGTCCTTGGCTTTTATGGACCCCCCTCCGGGTCTTGGAGCTTCTGTTCCTTCTGCTCTGGCCCTGCCTCCGCAAATACCTTCTTCTCTTCCTTCAGATTTCGACATCAGCCAACAGGCTCTCCAATTGCTACGAACTCTCCCGCGCCGTCTTCCCCGTCCACCCCCCACTCCTCGCTAACATAGACACACCTTTGTTTCCACGGCACTCGGCAGTCATCTGGGCTTTGTTTACTGACATATAATCTCTTCCCTAATAGCATCCGGCAAGGATAAAGTCTTACCTTTTCCCTCAGTGTATTCCAGCACCCAGCAGTGTCTGACACCGAATAGGCCCCCGATAAATATTTTCAGATTGAGTTAATGCCCGCATAGGCTGGGCAGCCTCGCTTGGATGCTGGCCTGGAGTTGTGATAGTTTTTGGATTACCTTTTCTATAGCTTGCTTAATTGAGAGTTGCAAGGGCCAAGAGAGAAAGAAATCGCATTTGGGTGCCATTTTCTTTTAATGATAAAGCGAGCCATTTAGCTTTTATCGTGGCGGGGTTAGTGTTCAGGCCCTCGGCTGTCATCCGAGCACTGGGGTTGTAAATTGTCTTTTTACCTGCCTGCAAAAGGCCAACAGGAAAGCCGGCTTGTCTGCTGTTGTGACTTCTCGTTGATTTTGTCAGTGTTTACAAACAAGATCTACTGTATTTCTGTTTGGCTTCAGTTTACACTCATTTGTTTTTTTCAGCCAAGATTACATTGCAGTGTACGGAGGCCACAATCTTGGTTATCTAACACCGTGGGCCTTCTTTCAGTAACCTATACCAGTGTACTTTCTTTTGATGTTCATCCCGCTCCTTCAATTTTCCGTTCCTCCTGAATCATACCAGACTATGCGGTTCCTACACATTATGGCCTTTTATTTGGGGTTTGTGTTGACTAAAATACAGTCTCTCAGATACACGGAGGGAGCTGGGCTTCTCTTGGTCCTGTTGTGGGTTTGTTAGACTTCACTTTCTAAGGGTCATTCCCTCTCTTCATCTGTAATGCAGTCGGAGAGTCTGTTGGAGATCCAGGGTGAGCAGACCTACTAGCTAGTTCCTGCCCTTGTGGGGTTTATCTATAATAATAAAAGCGTAATATGCAAATCCACCGAACGACTGAATAGCACAAGGACCGTCCGGACGACCTTCCGGACGAAGCCGGGGCTGCAAGGGCAGCTGGGGCAGCCGGGGGAAGGAAGGCCTACTCTTGCACGAATTTTGTACATCGAGCCTCTCATAGTTTTATAAGGGGAGATAAGCCACATATGCAAACACCAGCTCTATGTATGAGTTTAAACAGAGCGTTGTAATCCGTAGGGTGTCAGAGGTGGTGCCCGGCTCTTTGGGGATCAGTACACTGTGGTGCTGGGCAGGCTGTTAGCATTTAGGATCACCCTCATTAGACAGCCAGCTCCCTTATGTCAGAGCCGGAGGAATACACAGGACTGGGAATGGGGTGGTGCTAGGTAGACGTGTGTTGAATGAATGAGTGACAGGAATGAATGGATACTCTCTGTGGGTTGACTCTTACTCTGGGGAGAGCCATCATTCTGGTTAGAAACAGCCCAGAAGCTCCTGGCTTTGAGGGTTTTAGGTTGGAGCCCAGGGCACCACGGTCCCCTGAAGGAGGGCCCAGAGCACAGGGATGGTTTGTTTGTGTAAATTACCAGTCCTCTTTTCTGTAATGGCTCCTGGGAACTTACAGTCAAATGTACGGTCACCTTTAGCAGATTTATCCGTTCCCTTGCTCAGTTTTATGGCTCTCCCCTGTTTGCCTTCACTCTTTCTCACCTATCCTTTTTTTTTTTTTTTTTAACAAAATGAAAATAGCTTTGCTTTTTTTCTAATTATAAAAATATTACATGTTCATACTAAAACATAACAGCATGAAGAAGGAAGTGAAAATTACTTGTCATCCCATGTCGCAGGGATAAGCTCCATCATCAATCATTGGTCTGTCTTTGCAGACTTTTCCCCGTGCATATATGTCTGTGTGTTTAGAGATATGCATGTCTACATAGAGCAAGTGTATTTTTTTTTTAACAAAATGGCATCATATCATACATCTGTTTTGTAACACAGGTTTTTAACTTAAGATACCTTGGGTGGACATTTTTTCTTGCCAATAACTATAAATATACATCATCATGTAAATCCACACCTACTTCCAATTTGTCATTTTGCTTGATTTTATACATCTTCATAGACCTGCTTAAATCCTTTCTGGAACAAGGCAGGGTATATTTTAAAAAAAATAAAAAAGAAGGTATTTTGACAACCCCTGAAAGCAGTGGTTGGCTTTAAATGAATGATTGAAAGAGAAAAACAGTGGAGGAGACCAAGATCACAGTGAAGACTGGGAGTGCGCGGTGGCACTGTAATTTTGGGTGAGTCACCCACCGTTCCTTAGTGAATCTTGGTGCGAACATGAGGATTCGCCGTTGTTGCTAAGGGTGGTTGGTGGACTGGGGCCCAGCTGCTCGGATTGTTTCTGCTTGTTTGGAAATATCAAGGCAGGAAGATTCTGCTTTAAGACCTGGGTGAGAAGGTTCTGTGCCAGCAGAAGGCACCGTGCCCCACCTGGGTGCCCTTTGTCTGATGGGTATCGCACCTCCTCCTTCACAGGATCCCCTTGGCGTGAGGATGGGCAGGGACAGTACAGGAAGGATGTTAAAGTCCCTGCTTCAGTTGTAAGCCAATTTTTTTTTTTTTAAAGAAAGCACAAAGCCTAGATAAGTCCTGCGATCTATCACCTTAGCCAACACAAAACCTTTGGGAAAAAGACTATCCTTTGGTACATGGGGTTGGGATAGGACCTCCTTTTCCATTTGAAAAGAAAAACTTCCTTCACCTTTGTCACATGAAGTTAACAGCAGTCCCAAAGCAGACTGGCCCTGGAGAAAAAGCATTTACAGAGGATTAGAAATCTCAGAGGTCGCAAGTCGTGACCTTATAGATCTTGAAAGTTGGACTTTGGTTTTTTTCCAATGAAAATAGTGAGTAAAATGAAGCATGATAAAGCAGTCAGGCACAAAACTTCTAATTTGCACTGGTTTTCTTTTTCTTTTTTTAAAATATATTTTTATTGATTTCAGAGAGGAAGGGAGAGGGAAAGAGAGATAGAAACATCAATGATGAGAGAGAATCATGGATCGGCTGCCTCCTGCAGGCCTCATGCTGGGGATCGAGCCCGCAGCCCAGGCATGCGCCCTGACCGGGAATCGAACTGTGACCTCCTGGTTCCTAGGTCGACGCTTACCCACTGAGCCACGCTGGCTGGACTTGCGCGGGTTTTGATACACTGGTCTCTGAGCATGGCTTGCCATGTGTCTGCACATCTAGGTGTTGCGTGCAGGCTGCCCCCAAGTCATACTTACAGGAGGGGAGGTGTGCCCGGGCATCAGGAGCCATCTCCTGGTGGGTGCGCTTTGTGTGGGAGGAGCGTCAGGTTGTAAGTCTGCTAAATGCCCAACAGTCTCCAGGAGTTCCGCCACCGGGTGCTGTTAGTCACGTGGTCTCATCCTGGTAGAATTTATCTAAATTCTATTTCAGATGAGCTTATTAGAATAAAAATATGCCTGTGGGGAACACATTTAGAAATTTGTCAACAACTAGAGATAATTTTTAAAAAACATTCACAAGCCTGGTTGATAGTCTTATTATTATTCCTCTGAGGAATTAGGGACCATGGTGTCCCCCCATGCAGGAAAGCTTAGGATAAGGCCTTACCACCAGCCAAGACAGTTAGCCTGAGAGCCATGCTTCCAGAAACCCTTCAGTGCCCTGGCCAGAGTGGCTCAGTTGTTCTGTGCACCAAAAGGTTGCTGGTTTGATTCCCTGTCAGGGCACATGCCCGGGTTGCAGACTTGATCCCCAGTAGGAGGCATGCAGAAGGCAGCTGATTGACACTTCTCTCTCTCTCTCTCTCTCTCTCTCTCTCTCTCTCTCTCTCTCCCCTCCCTCCCTTTACCTTACTCTTTGTCTAAAAATCAGTAAACTATTCTTAAAAAAAAAGAAAAAAGGTGGAGAGCTCACATGAGTTGAGCACACCATACCAAAAGAAAGGAGAGAGAGAGAGAGAGAGAGAAATCCTTTGTACAGAGGTGCCTCCCAGGCCCCTTTCTCTTTGCCTTGAGCTGGGGAAATCTTGGTCCCGGTGGCCCCTAAGGGGCTGCCCCTTTGTTCTCCTGCAGCTCTTGGGGGAGTTTCATCTGTGGGCCAGGGGTGGGGGTGCAGGGGCGTCCACAGGGGTCCAATTAGTGAGGAATATTGCAGACCCTGCTGCCGGGGCACTGGGTCCCTTTGGGGATCTTTAATTGGAAGAGCTTTTAATTGGAGGTGTTCCATTAAACGGAGAAAAGGAGAGTTGCTTTGGCTTCTGTCCTCGTGGGGAAAAGGAATTGAGGCTCCAAAGGGCGGGAAAAGGCACTCCCAGTGGAGGTGGCGGCAGGGCAGACTTCAGCTCCGTGGGTACGGGGCAGAGTCCTCTAACTCCTCTGTGCAGACTGCAGGGAGGACTGACTGTCTCACCGCGCTGTGAGTTCATTGTCACGGAGGGCTCCTGTCTGGTGGTGCGGGGAGGGGGATGGGGAAGTACAGGCAGGTGAAACTCCAGCCCCTGGGCTGTCTGTGTGAGCTTGGACAAGTCATCTCTGTAAACTTGATCTTTTCAGTGATGGATGGAATGAGAAAATGTGTGTAAACATTGAGCACAAGGCCTGCCACGTAAGTACTCAGAGATGGTGCCGAGTTTATCACCACCACCACCACCATCATCATGATTTCTGCTTTGGGTGGTAGGTTGGCAGGTACCTTCTTTTTTTTTTTTTTAATATATTTTATTGATTTTTTACAGAGAGGAAGGGAGAGGGATAGAGAGTTAGAAACATCGATGAGAGAGAAACATTGATCAGCTGCCTCCTGCACACCTCCTACTGGGGATGTGCCCGCAACCAAGGTACATGCCCTTGACCGGAATCGAACCTGGGACCCTTCAGTTCGCAGGCCGACGCTCCATCCACTGAGCCAAACCGGTTAGGGCTGCAGGTACCTTCTGGTATTCGCAGTTGGAGACAGTCCATCCCTCATCTTTAATCCCCTCGGGCACTCCCCCAGTCCTCAGCTGCTCACTCACAGTCCTGAGCGGTGCCTGTCATGCAGGCCCAGACAATGTGAGGTGCGCCCTCTAAGCCTTGCCTCATGTTGCTCAGCCTCTCGGGTAGTGCTGGTGGAGGACTCTCACGGGCCAGAGGACAGGGAAGGTCAGGAGAGCTGACCCACACTTGCCACCGAGAAGACCAGTCTGCCAACCAGTTGCTTTCACGGGGAGGTGCCAGTGTAGACAAAAAAAACAAGGACTTCTCCCCGCTGTGGGAATCCGACTAAGGATTTGTTTTGCTGGCCAGGGAAGCCTTCATTTGATTATTTGTGTGTTCATTTGCTCATTCATTCAAGAAGCGGTGACCCTCTACCTCTCTCATCCCAGTGTTAGCCTTCAGATCTGTGCTCGTGTTGTGTATTTGATGGAAGCTACTTGCTAGGCATGGATCAAAGTGGCAATGATTCATGACTCCATCCTCATCGGTTTGCATTTCAAGCCTGCTGTCACCTGGCCTGATCTACCTGTCTTCTGTGCACCCTGAATACTTGGCCCAGGCCCCTTTATTCTGTTTATCCCATAAAACATTTAATTATAATGCAAGGTTAGGTCCACACAGTATCCTAATCTGCATCTTCCCCACCCTTACCAACCAGACCAGCGCAGACCAATGGAAGTATGAGCACGACTTACGTGATTTTGCATGTTCTAATAGTGTCTACGTTAAAGAAGTGAATGAAGCCCCGCTGGCATGGCTCAGAGGTTGAGCATCAGTCTACGAACCAGGAGGTCACGGTTTGATTCCCGGTCAGGGCACATGCCCAGGTTGCAGGCTCGATCCCCAGTGTGGGGCGTGCAGGAGGCAGCCAATCAATGATTCTCTCTCACCATTGATGTTTCTACCTCTCTCTCCCTCTTCCTTCCTCTCTGAAATCAATCAAAATATATTTTACAAAAAGTAGTGAAAGAAACAGATGACATGAGTTTTAATGTATTTGAACCCAAAATATTACCATATCAATGTAATCGATGGCGAGATATGGTCCCTCATCCCAGGGAATTTATCTTCCAGTGAGGGAAACAGACACCACTTGTCTCTGCCCCCCCGGTTCCACCCCCACCAAAAAAATCCCCAAACTGCCTGTGATGGATCCACAAATAAAAGAACTGAGAGCTCAGGGCTATGAGGGAGAGCAGCACAGGCTGAGCCGGCGTTAGGGTGTATGGTTCAGATGCCTCTCCGAAGAGGTGACATTAAAACTGCTACCTCAGGTGAAGAACAGGAACAGAGCCTTCTAGGTGGAGGGAGGACCAGGTGCAACGACCTGGAGTGGGAGGGAGCTGCCCGGAGTGTTCCAGAAATGGAAATCAGGTCTGCGTGGCCGTATGGCCACAGGTGAGGAGAGAGAGCTCAGTGTGGGGCTGGAGAGAAGTAGGGGGGACGACGTCGGCTGTGGCATGGCTTTCATTTGAGATGCAGTGAGGTAGGGCTGCGACGAACCCATCTTCTGGGTAAGAAGCCCACTCTGGCCCTAGCCAGTTTGGCTCAGTGGATAGAGCATCAGCCTGTGGACCAAAGGGTCCCGGGTTCGATTCTGGTCAAGGGCATGTACCTCGGATGTAGGCTCCTCCCCGGCTCAGGCCCTGGTCAGGGTGCATGCAGGAGGCAACCATTTGATATGTTTCTCTCACATTGATATTTCTCTCTTTCCCTCTCTCTAAAAATCAATGGGAATATATCCTCGGGTAAGGATTAAAAATAAAAAAGTGAAGCAAGGAGACCAGTGACAGGGTTCCTGGGTTTCAGGGACAGAGAACTCTGGCTGGGGCTAGAAGGTTGAAGAGAAGAGGGAGAGAAGTGGCAGGTTCCACGAATGATTTGGAGATGAGATCGCTGGGACTTTCAGAGGGATTGCATGTGGAGTAAGGGGTGAGGGAGAGGGAGGACAGAAAGAGGACCCCTTCGGTTTTCGGTTTAAGCGTCTGGTAGACGTGGGGAGGCCTGGAGGGAAGATTCGGAGTGGGGTGGGGGAGTCGAGCTCAGGCAACCACGTGGGAAGCTGGAGGCGGTGAGCGGAGCTGGGGAGAAGGCAGTGGATTGGTGCCTCTGGGGCCAGCAGAGGTCAGACTGCAGGTGGCCTGGGCGAGGCCATGATGGGGAGGGGCAGGCAGAGCAGGAGAGGGCTCAGGAGCCTGCTGCACCCACTGCTTGGTGGCATCAGGAAGAGCAGCCAGCGAAGTGGGAGGAGGCGCGGCTCGGGAAGGAGGAGGAAAGTGGGCAGTGGCCTCAGGGTGGTGGATGGAGAAGTGTCACAAAGAGGCGGGCTTGGCATTGGTGCTGGGCACCGCTGAGACCAGGCCGGGGACTCGGCAACATGGCGGGTACTGGGGGCCCTGACCTGAGCCAGCGCAGTGGTGAGGCCGAGCCAGGAGCCAGGTGGGTTGGAAGATGAATGGGAGGCTGGGAAGGGGGTTTGTGGGGATGTGGACCACTTTGTCTTTCTTTCTTTTTTTAAAAAAATATATTTTTTATTGATTTCAGAGAAGAAGGGAGAGGGAGAGAGAGAGAGACATCAATGATGAGAGAGAATCATTGATCGGCTGCCTGCTGCACGACCCCTACTGGGGACCGAGCCTGCAACTCGGGCATGTGCCCTTGACCGGAATCGAACCTGGGCCCTTCAGTCCACAGGCCAATGCTCTATCCACTGAGCCAAACCGGCTAGGGCTGGACCACTTTTTCAAGAAGTTGATTGTTAAGGAAGCAGAGAAACGGGACACTAACATGGGAGGCTGTAGGTAGAGGGAGCATGTATTTAAGATAGAACTCCGGCCATGTGGGTGCCTGTGGGAGTGCTGCCCCAGAGAAGGGGACCACAGAGGAGACAGGCGCAGTTCCGGCACCAGAGGAAGGATTGGCCCTCGGAGGGCGGAGGGAGGCACCCTCTCCTGGAGAGGAGAAAAGGAGGCCGCGGAGGAGGCAGATACGAGCAGGCTGGGTGTGGTGGGAGATGCCTGGGTTCCACCCAGAGCTCCCGTTTGCTCCATGAAGTGGGAGGCAGGCCATCCCTGAGAGCGCGGGTGGAGGACGGGGTGTGGGGCGTCTGAGGAGGAGAAAAAGGTGTGAAATTGTCTGGGAGTGGGCGGCGAGCCTGCTGGAGAAACCCGGGCTTGTGAACTGTGGCGGAGTGACAGTTTGAGGTCAGAGAACATGACTTTAAAGTGAAACTTGTCCACCCAGTTTGGTGACGTTGCCCACTGGCTTGGGCGTGGCCATGAGGAGGCAGATGGCCAGACGCACCAGCCTGGGGTGGCAGGGTGTTCTCACGAGGCTGTGATAGGCCACGGGGCGGGCGGGTTTGGCCATTCAGGGGAGAGTGGGGCCAGGAGGTGGGTGGTGGGGAGCAGGTCAGTCAGCGGGTGGGGGTCTCTGAGGTGGGGGGTACCTATGCAGCGGGCGGTGTGCAGCGGGCGGTGTGGGCAGGAGGCAGGGAGGTGGAAATGCACACTCAGGGGTGGGGTGCATTCCTGGAGATGAGGGGTCCTGGTAAGGTTGTGGGACCAGGTCCCTGAGGGGCGTAGGGATGAAGGCATTTTCATGGAGGAGGTGAAGGGACTGTGCCCAGGGTGTTGGGGGCTATGCACGTGGATGGTGCCAGTGGCAGGAGGTGGGCAGAGGAAGAAGCTGGGCCTGGAGCTGAAGCCCCGACCAATGGCAGGAAACGGCTCGGCTCAGAGGCGGGGTGGGAGGCCGGTGACGGGAATGGCTGGGTGTGGTGGTGGCAGAGGATGAGTTGCAGCCCATGGCGCTGGTTTGCTCCAAGGGCGTGAAGAGAGCCACCTGTGGGGGCGGGGGAGGCACAAGGACACCCGTCGCCCTGACCCCTTGGGTTCTGCCTCTGTGGGGGTGAGAGGAGCAAGTCAGCTGTGTGTGCAGCAGGGGACCCGTAAGGCATCAGAGTGAAGGGATATTCTGGCTGCAGATGGTACCTGCTGACTTCAAGGAGCTGAGTGAGCCCATGGAGGGTTTGCCCGCGTAGGGAGCAGGGAAGGACTATCTCAGGTTTGAATGAGCAGAGCAGGGAGGTCCCGAGAGCCTGCATGGGGTTGGGTGACTAGGAGGGTGTGGTCTCACCCTGAGGTAAGCGGGTGGGGAGTGAGCCATATCTTTCTGAGTGTGGGAAGGACTCAGGGATGTTGAGCTGATGGTGAGCTCTGTGTGAGTCGGCCTGGTGGTGGTTGTCCCAGACACTGGCTTTAACTTTGAAGACCTTGGTCTGAGTATGAAATGGCTGTAGTAAAGAAGCTGATGGGCCCTAGCCAGTTTGGCTCAGTGGATAGAGCATTGGACTGCGGACTGAAGGGTCCTGGGTTCAATTCGGGTCAAGGGCACATGTCCGGGTTGTGGGCTCGATCCCCAGTGGGAGGCGTGCAGCAGGCAGCCGATCAGTGATTCTCTCTCATCACTGATGTTTCTCTCTCTCCGTCCCTCTCCCTTCCTCTCTGAAATCAATAAAAATATGTTAAAAAATAATAAAGGAGGTGCTGGGCCTGCTTCCCTGTGCATCTAGAATGCTGTATTTGGTTCTGGCACCAGAGTTGATCCAGATTTAGCTGAGTGGAGGAATAATTGGAGGAGGGAGAGCCGAGGGGGAGGGGCCTGGGTGGTGTTCTGTGAGGAGGATTTGAAGGAAGGTTTCTTGAGGTGGGGCCTCTGGACCCAGTGCAGGGGTCTGAACACCCCTCCCCCAGATGCCCGGAGCACTGTACATACACATGTGCATCGCTGAGGAGGGTGTCCATAGGTTCTATCAGACTTTCAAAGGGTCCGTGACCCCAAAGAGATTAGAACCACTTGTTTAATGGATTTGGGCATTTGATTTTGTAAAAATATATATATATTTATTGATTTCAGAGAGGAAGGGAGTGAGAAAGAGAGAGATGGAAACATCAATGATGAGAGAGAATCATGGATCGGCTGCCTCCTGCACGCACCACACTGGGGATCGAGCCAGCAACCCGGGCATGTGCCCTGACCAGGAATCGAACTGTGACCCCCTGGATCATAGGTCGATGCGCAACCACTGAGCCACGTCAGCCAGGCGATTTGGACATTTTAGCTTAGAAAGAGAGAACTTGACCAAGAGGTGAGGGTTAGGGGAAGAGAGAGCTGTTTCCATGTGGATCACCAGCTGCCATGGGGTGGGGGGGGGCTTGCTCTGAGTGACTCCTCTGGTGGAACTCAGATCAGTGGGAGGGAGGGGGAGCCCGGGCTTGGCTCTGTGTGCATCTGGGGAGCCTGCGAGCAGCTGTCACAGGTGGGGTATGCACGGGGCAGGTGACAGAGGAGGTGGCCTGTGATGCTTTTGATGCAAAACTTGGTCCAAACCTCCTTGTTCTGAGGAGTAGGCAGCTTTGCATGATACCAGGTTTTTCTCATCCTCAGGCCTCAGACTGACTTGTGGGCTGAGACTTGCTGGGCTCAGGTGTGCAGCTCTGCGGTGCAGAGGCCCTGGGAGCCTGGCCTCCTTTCTGGACACAGCACATTAAATACCATCTCAGGGACTGGACCCTCCCCTCCTGGGGGCCTCAGCCGACCCTCTGGTGTGGGAACAAGGTTCCTTATGGCGCTGCCTTGGGTGTGCTCAGCTCCTCCCCACACCCCATGCCCTCAGTCGCCCCGCTTGATATGGGGTCCTTTTGCTGACGCGGAGCCGGGTGAGATCCGCACGGAAATGGGCTCGCAGGCCTGGCGTGAGCACAGCTTCATCTCTGGGAGGGAGGGGGCCCCGAACGCCCCACACCCAGCGGGTTCCCAAGTGGTTGTTGGGCTCCCACCTTCCTTTGACACCAACAGAATCAGAGAAATTCGCTAAATTTACAAGTGACTTCCATGGGGCAACAGTGGAACTTCATCCAGCCCGGCTTTTGCAGAGCTTCCTGTCTCTCCCACCGCTGCTTCTCTGTTAAAGCAGGCAGGCCTCCCTAAGGATGGAATATTCTGGAAAACTGGAATTGGAATCCCACCGCTTGATTGAAAGCTATACCACTTGCTTCAAGGGAGGAAGCTAAAAAAAGCCACTCCTTGGCTTCTCCCCTGCATTTTAAATATTCTGAATGCTTCGCCTGCAAAAGAAACAATGCCCCATTCCTTAAATAATTAAGTGGCGTTCACAGAGAATGGAGTGCTGGCCAGGCCCGGTCACACTGGAGCCCCCAGAGCCGCTCTCTCCAGCGGAGAGCTTGGGCATGTGCCCGGAGAGGTTGTCAGTGTAGAAAAATGGATGCAGCTTCACACACATATCTGCCTTCCAAGCACTTGGTGAAATTGGCACAACCTTGGAAATGTCACAAAAGAGGCTGAAGCGGGCCTGCAGGTCCCCCCCCCCGCCCCCCCCCTCCCGCTCTGAGGCTGCGTTCATCATGTTTGTAACCCCCAGGAATTCTTAGTGGGTCTTACTTGTCCCTTCGCTGCCACATGAGGTGACTGCGGCCTCGGACCAAGTGTGTATCCTCCCAACCACGACAGCATTGGCACTGGTTTCTGTACGTCCTTGGTGGACATTTCTAGTCTGTGCAGGGAAGGGAAGCCCCTCCCGCGGGAGCAATGGTGGCATCGCCGATCTGGGCCATTACTTCCCGGTGTCGGCCCTTCTGTGGTTGCATGAGGACGCAGCGCGGTGCGCAGGACAGACACAGGGTCAAGCCTGATGGCATTGTGGAGTCCGCCTGGGTTCCTGCAGAAGAGTGAGTTCTGCCAGGGGGAAGGGAATACTATTTATTGACTATTGATGTGCATTATCATCATTTAAGCTTCGTGTCTTATGGATGAAGAAACGAGTTCAGAGAGGTTAAGTGCCCTGATTGGGGTCACACAGAACGGGGCTGGTGGTTGTATGTGTTGTCCGGCTCTGAGGTTCACACTCTGCAAGACTTTGACGGTTCCGTGACAAAAACAACCTGGGTTTCAAAAGTGCAGCTTCGGGTTTAAAAGAAAAGCAGAGACGAGCCTCCAGGGAGTTCCGTTAGCCTGCCGTTCAGAGGCTAAACGCAGGGATTTGCGCTGATGTGACCGCCTGGCCTTTCAGACGGCTCTCTTGAGTTTGCTCCAGATTCCTCACCAGGAATCCCTCAGCCAGGCCTTCATCTTCCCTTTCTCAGCCTCTGTCTCCCAGTTTCTCCCTGGTCCTGTTTCTCAGATTTCAGTCGAGGTTCTCAGAATGACTTCAGTCTTCAGTCCTATTGAATTGCCTGTTGTGATCACATCTATTAAGACATTATTCCCATCACTTAATAGGAATCTCAATCTCAAATAAATAAACCTGTTAGGCTAGGGCTTACTAGTTGTCAGATTACTTGTATCGACGTTAATGTGGACCCAAGAGGGTTGTAAGTTCTCCAGAACCCACGTTGCTCACCCTCTTTTTGGCCAAGAATCAGAATTTTCCCTTACTCATTTCCCACAGTTTCCCAGTCTCATCAGTGGTTCATGCTTTAGGGGGTTGCCTGTGTTGTTTGTCTCAAAGAAAGATACACAGAGTGTTGTGTTGTTGATGTTGTTTTTAATCCTCGCCTGAGGATATTTCTCCATTGATTTTTAGAGAGAGTGGAAGAGAGAGGGAAAGACAGAAAGAAAGATCGATGTGAGAGAAACACATTGATTGGTTGCCTCCTGCACGAGCCCTGACCAGGCCCGGGGCCGGGGAGAAGCCTGCAACCGAGGTATGTACCCTGGACCGGAGTCGAACCCAGGGCCCTTTGGTCCACAGGCCGACGCTGAGCCAAACCAGCCAGGGCTGTGTTGTTATTCTTTTCCAAATGCTGCGGCTGCTTTGGCTGTCATGGAACATGAGCAAGAAGGTGCTTTAGTGAAGTGGTTTCAAGACAGGCTCCCGCCCTGGCCAGTTTGGCTCAGTGGATAGAGCGTCGGCCTGCGGACTGAAGGGTCCCGGGTTTGATTCCGGTCAAGGGCACATGCCCAGGTTGCAGGCTCGATCCCCAGGAGGGGGCGTGCAGGAGGCGACCGGTCAGTGATTCTCTCTCATCATTGATGTTTCTATCTCTCCCGTCTCTGAAAGGCAATAAAAATATACATTAAAAAAAAAAAAAAAAAGACAGGCTCCCCAATCAGATGCACTTCATTCCAGCTCCTCCAGCCTAGGTGAGAGGTCAGATTGAGTCTGATATTGTGAGATTTGGCTCTCTCTCTGCGTCTTACAAAATGTGTTTTGTTTATTTACATCTTTTCTTTCCTAGAGCAGATCTCTTACCCACTAATAGCTAGAGCAACCTAGGGGATCTTGAGTGCAGCTTGAAGAGGAAGGCAGACTGAAAATGTGATCTGAGACCTAGGTAGGATCGAGTTTTGCAGGAAGATGTTCCTAGCAGAGGGTCTTCCGGGCAGTCTGTTTTTAGAAGGCACATTTTCAGGTCAAAGCAGTTTCCCCACATTCCTGGGACCAAATATCTGCACGGTGGAGGCAGAAACCACCCTGTGTGCTCAGATCTCTGTGTCCAAGGGCTTCTGGTGTTTTCTGCTGGCGCTGATCAGAATCACCCGCTGTATTTAGGTCACCTGTGTTCAGGTGGCAGCCAGGGGCACCACAACTGCATCCAAGCTGCCCTGCGAGCCGCAGATGAGCCCAGCCATGGCCTCCTCACAGCCTCGCTGTGCGCCTTCGTTCAGTCAATTAAGTAGTTTTTATCGAGTGCTTCCAGGGTGACTACAATGGACTTGGCCTCTGTCCAAGTAGAGCTTACAACATAGGAGGGAAAAGGGATATTAATTATAAAAAAAAGGATATTGATTAATCATAAAATAATCCTTTCAGGCATGTGTTGAGTAGCATGTGCTAGGCGCTGTCCATGGTGTCAGGGTTATCAGTGAACGAGACAGATGAGTCCCTGCCTTCCTGAAGCTTCCATTGTCGTGAGACACACAATGAGTAAACATAAGTAAAAATAACAAACAGGTGCATTTTCTGGCATGTTAGAAGACAGAAAAGGCCGTGGGAGCCTGGGCTGGGCCGTTGGGGTGTGTACGCCGATTACAGAGAGTGGGGTGCATGGAATGAAGATTATAGGTGGGTTGGAGTTAAGGATAAACGACCGGGAGGATAGCCTTGGTAAGGGATGGGCAAGAATGAACCTCTTTGCCCTCTGACCTGCTGAGAGCTCAGGGGTGCCTCAGCCTGCACGTGGTGGGCGTCGGGAGGGGAAAGGCTGAGGTGCCTGGGAAGGAGGGTCCGTAGAGCAGGGGTGGGACCTCACTGGTGCAGGCAGAGGGGGAGGGGTGGGAAGGCGCCTGAAGCATGTGTTGGGCTAGATGGCGTAGGTCACTCACTGAATAGGTCTGTGTGGCCTTGGGCAACTGACTTCCTCTCTTCCTCCTTGTCTGTTTTCCTCCATGAAATGAAGACAGGCACAGACTCTGATTTCTCAAGGTTGTTGGGACAATTGAGTGAGGTATGTGTGCCAGTGCCCAGCCTGGTGGCAGCACACACTTAATACATGCCGGGGCCTCCAGGAAATACCTCGACCCCGGGGTGCTGAGGCTGGTGCTGAGGATCTCAGCGTTGCCTATGGTCATGGAAAGGCATTTCCAGCTTACAAACCAGATAGATCGCCCTGGCCGGTTTGGCTCAGTGGATAGAGCGTCAGCCTGTGGACCAAAGGGTCCTGGGTTTGATTCCAGTCAAGGGCACGTCCCTCGGTTGCAGGCTCCTCCCTGGCCTGAGCCCTGGTCGGGGTGGGTGCAGGAGGCAACCCGTTGATGTGTTTCTCTCACATCGATGTTTCTCTCTGTCTTTCCCTCTCTCTTCCACTCTCTAAAAATCGATGGAAAAATATCCTCGGGTGAGGATTAACACACACACACACACACACACACACACACCAGATAGATCTCTTAGTAGAGGACCACGAACTGCTCTGAAGATGTTAACGTGCATGGACACTGTGAATGGAGGAGGGAAGGCGGAAGCCACGGACCAGGAGAAGTAAACACGAAGTGGGGAGAAGTCGACACACGAGCCATCTGGCCCTTCGGAGGAGCCGGGCGACGTGTCCTTGGAACATGGACACAGCACGGGCTGTTCTGGGGCAGCTGTCGGACACCTGCCAGCTGCCTCGTTCTGTCTGCTAAACGTCAGCATCGGGGCTTTTCCAAGAGGGAGAAGGAACTATAGCAGAGCCCGTAGTGCAGCCCCACATCTGATTCATTGGAACCTGCTACCCGCGCAGGGGCCGGAGCACTTCACAGAGTGACGGGGAAGCAGGGCATTCTCCCCTCGTCACTCACTTCTACACGCTTTCCTTCCAAACCCAGAGGAGTAGGAAGGGCCTTTATGGGGTGTGTTCCCGGTCCCTGGTGTTCCTTCTCTCTGTGCACCCCTCTCTCCCAGCCCTTGGTTGAGACATGTTATCTGGGTGCCAGGCTCTCCGTGGCACCTGACAGAATGTCCTGGAGACCCTTGAGCTCATTTGGTTGGTGCTTTCTAGCTTCTCCCAGGCCCGCAGGGCACATGGGGAAGGTCACGTGTCCGGCACACTGGGGTAGAGGGAGGAGGTTGTGGTGGGGAGGCCAAAAGCTGGGCCTTCCACTGCGCTGGTGCAGCCTGGAGCTGAGTGGGAGTGGGTTCATATATCTCCGCGTGGGAGGAAGGCATCACCTCGAAGTCCTGCTGGAGAGAGTGCTTTCCCTGCTGTCTGGTGACGTCTGCTTGCTCGCCTGGTGGGGTTATGCAGGCCCTACTCGCTGGCAGCTGGTCCCTCTGGGCCCTCCACGACTCCGGTTTCCGCAAAGCTTCTGGCCACAACTTCAAGTGCTTCCTCTATCAAGTGCTGCAGGGGCTTGGAGACCTGACCCCTGCCCAGGGGGGTTTATGGCCCAGTTTGGGGTTACAGCACACCTATAGCTGCCCAAAGACAAGGCAGAGGGTGTGACGGCCGCAAAGGAGCTGGGCTCCAGGGAGAGAGCTCGGTCTGGTGCTGGGGTTGGTGCCTCTGATGGAAAAGGTGACCAATGTGCACTTTGCCTTGAAGGATGTAGGATTCTGACAGGGTGGGGGGGGGCGAGTCGGGAGCAGAGATCAGCGATAGGCATTCTAGGGGAGGCTCAGCTTCCCGGGAGGCTGGTTGGGTAGGTAAGGGGGTGATGGGGAGGAGGCCACAGAGTCAGGTGGAGACAAGGCTGGGTGAGGACCGGGTTTTTGTCTCTGGAGGCTGCCTGCACAGCCCGTGTGTGAATAGCTGGACAGGGTGGGTGCCTGTGGTTGGTCTGAATGGGATGAGGTCGGTAGGGTGGAGTACAAGGGACTAGAGCACCAAAAAGGCGCCCTTCACTCGCGGGCCGCTTGTTTGAGGGCCACCAGGGCTTGCTTGGGATGGAGCGTGGCCTCGCTCGGCTCCCCCTGAGCGAGCACACACCTAGTGCCCAGCGCTCCGTGGAGCCGTGCTACTATTTTTGCGCTCCTGCAAATGCCCATGTTTATTTTTAAACTCGAGCCTTTGTAAAGCAGAGATGTGTCATGCAGGCTTTGCTTTTGAGTAAAGAGGTTCTCTTGGGCCAACGGAACCTGCAAAAGATGCCCTTGGTTTAAAGTTGAACATTCTCTCCATTGATGTATTCTGGCATCACAGGGAGAGCGACACAGTGCTCTGCTGTTTAAAAAAGTCCTGGAAAGAGGAAACCCACATGCAGTTGGCCAGTTCCTTAGCTTGTCCCGGCAGATCTGTGTCATGAGCAGTGGAGCTTGGAGAAGGGAGGACTGCATGTCGGGGGTGGGCAGGGGGTGACAAACTGGATGGAACCCTGCCACCCCCCCCCCCCCACCACTGCTCCATCCCCCCAATAGGAGCCCATGGACAAGGGGCTTAGGATAGAATGTCTGTTACCTTTTTATAAAAAAAATTTTTTATTGATTTCAGAGAGGAAGGTAGAGGGAGAGAGAGATAGAAACATCAGTGACAAGAGAGAAATCACTGATTGGCTGCCTCCTGCACGCCCCCCACTGGGGATGGAGCCTGCAACCTGGGCATGTGCCCTGACCAAGAATTGAACCGTAACCTCCTGGTCCATAGATCGATGCTCAACCACTGAGCCACACCAGTCGGACTGTTATCCTTTAAGTACATGCAAGTCATAACTGAAAAATTAACTTAGAATTTAAGGTGGACGATTCAGCACATGTACTTATTTATACCTTTCCTCGTAGAAGCCATTAAAGTGATAACAGAGAGATTATTAAAAGTATAATCCTACGACAACAAAGTGAATGGCAGGGAAGTACCAGCCGCTGAAAGATTGCAACAAATTTATGGGTGATAGAAAGAAGGGCGGGCCCTAACCGGCTTGGCTCAGAGGATAGAGCGTCAGCCTGTGGACTGAAGGGTCGCAGGTTCGATTCCGGTCAGGGGCACATGCCTGGGTTGTGGGCTCGATCCCCAGTAGGGGGCGTGCAGGAGGCAGCCAGTCAAAGATTCTCTCTCATCATTGATGTTTCTATCTCCCTCTCCCTCTCTGACCTCAATAAAAATATATTAAAAAGAAAAAAGGAGGGAGGGATGGCTGTGTCAGAAACACCGCAGAGGAGAGCAGGCCCGGACCCTGTTTGAGGAGCTCCTGGGCTGTTTCCCAAAGCAGCGGCACCACTCTGCGTTCCCACCCTCGGCGCATGAGGTTCCAGTTTGTCTACATTTTCGACAGCACTTGCTGTTGTCTGTCTTTTTCGTTATCGCTCCGCGAGTAGGCGTGACGTAGTATCTCACTGTGGTTCCGGTTTGCATGTTCTTGATGGTTCATAGTGTGGAGCATCCCTTCGTGTGCTTTTTGGCCATTTGCATCTGTTCTTTGGGGGTCGTCTGTTCAGATTATTTGCGTGTTTTTTAACTGTGTTATTTGTCCTTTTGTTATTGAGTTCTAAGAGTTCTTTTTTCTAAAAAATTTATTTCAGAGAGGAAGGGAGAGGGGGAGAGAGATAGAAACATGAATGGTGAAAGAGAATCTTTGATTAGCTGCCTCCTGCACTCCCCTCACTGGGGATCAAGCCCACAACCCAGGCATGTGCCCTTGATTGGAATAGAACCTGGGACCCTGCAGTCCACAGGCCGATGCTCTACCTACTGAGCCACACCAGCCAGGGCTAAGAGTTCTTTATTTGTCCTGAATGCACATTCCTTATTAGATGTATGATTTGCACATATTTTCTCCAGTTCGGTGGGTTATCTTTTCAGTTTCTTTGATGGTATCAATTGCAACACAAAAGCGTTTTTTTTATTTTGATGTAGAGCAGTTTTATATTTTTTATTTCGGTGCTTATGCCACATCTGATGCTTTAACAAGTCCTCCTGAGGGCACATTTGAAATCTTACAAACCCGTTTCCTTCTTTCTGTCCCCACTGCTCTCGGCCACACTCTCATCTCCCTGTGCCCGGATGTGTGCATAGTGATTTTTTATTAGCCTCCAATCTTTCCCTTTCAGTGATCCTCAATACGAACGCCAGTTGTTCTCTGAGTTGCAGTTCTGACTGTGCTGCTCCTTTGTTCAAAAATGGGCGCTTCCTGAATTTATTTCCCATGGCACAGTTTACCCATTTTAAGATATTAGTGGGAGGTCAACAGATCATGAGATAAAACATATTGTTAGCTAACGTGGATAGCAAGATGTGGCCTCCCAGGAAAAGACATAAGAATTCATTGCTGCACGATTGTTCACATTTATGTTCGAATGCTTTTGAATTGTAGCAGAATAAAACATCAGAGACATTTATTTTCAGTTTATTGAGAACAAAATACATAAACGGCCAGACACCTAATGGTATTTTTACTATAGATAAATAATACAAAAGCCTTCCACATTTAAAACGGAGAACATTATTGTTCCAGTTCTTTAAGAAAATCGTATCTGCTTAATATTAGGCATAATGCTGCCAAGTCATATCCTCACATCGGGTACGGCATCAAGTCTTCTAGATTTTGTTTTCCTGCCGTGTAGTATGACAAGCTCTGCGCATAGATGTGTTTCAGCAAAAGGAAGAACAGAAGCTGCTCCTCCGGCGATATTCTGTGCTCTCCTGAATTCGGCTGTTCCAGGAATCATTAATCGTTAAGACTTGGGCAGCTCGCCACCTGATTTTTAGAAAACATCACTTGGATGGATTCTGATTCTTGGCTCTTGGAGTTCACAGTGTGCAAATCATAAAACTGCGTTTTTGTTTAAGGCTTCCTTTTTCACCTGAGATTCAGATAGAATTTGTTTTGGTTTTTAATTTATTTTCATCGATTTCAGAGAGGAAGGGA
Organism: Myotis yumanensis; assembly: GCF_028538775.1. Taxonomy (NCBI): domain Eukaryota; kingdom Metazoa; phylum Chordata; class Mammalia; order Chiroptera; family Vespertilionidae; genus Myotis; species Myotis yumanensis. The sequence continues at coordinate 451,786 of NW_027223771.1, forward strand.
GAGGGAGAGAGAGACAAAAACATCAACGATGAGAAAGAATCATTGATTAGCTGCCTCCTGCACGCCCCCCACCAGGGACCGAGCCCGCAACCCGGGCATGTGCCCTTGACAGGAATTGAACCCAGGACCCTTCGGTCCACAGGGTGACGCTCTAGCCACTGAGCCAAACCAACTAGGGCAGATGGAATTAGTTTTTATCGTGTACATACATGTTCAGTATACCATATGTAGAATAAAATCACGAATATATGTTGAGATCCTAAGATAAGATATCTTCCATAGACGAAACATTGTGGCTAGAAGGTGCCTGTTGATGCCATGGCTAGTTTGTAGGGCAGGTCACAGCCTCGTGTGTGGTTCAAATGACAGATGTTAGTGCATCACCCGGCTCCCACGTGATCTCCCGCAGCCTTGGGTAGAGAATGCAGTTTCTTAAAGACGGTATCACATGATGAGAACAGCTGTCCAAGTGCTTTTAACATTATATGCATAGGAATATATATGGAAGAGAAAATAGCTTTGACATAAATGTTCCATGGCGCACAGTTGGGAGATGGGGCCCCCCCCAGACAAATTCTGATTTCCTTAGCATGGCATTCAGAGTCCAGGGCCAGCCCTAGCCGGTTTGGCTCAGTGGACAGAGTGTCTGTCGCCTGCGGACCGAAAGGTTCTGGGTTCGATTCTAGTCAAGGGCATTCAGGCTAGATTGGATCCTCACCCACTCGGTTGCAGGGCCCTCCCTGGCCCGGGCCCTGGTCAGGGCTCCTACAAGAGGCAACCAATTGATGTGTTTCTCTCACATTGATATTTCTCTCTGTCTTTTCCTCTCTCTTCTACTCTCTCTAAAAATCAATGGAAAAATATTGTCAGGTGGAGATTTAAAAACAACAACAACAGAGTCCAAGGCTATCCACTTCGCCCCACTCTTGGGCCTTACTTCCTGCCGGGGCCCCCCTGTAGCCACATAGGGCTCTCGATGGTCCCTGAGAACACCTCTTGCACCTGCAGAGTCACCTCCACCTTAGCTGCCAAGCCCTGCACATTGGCTGGGCTCTGAGCTGAGCGGGGGTGTGGGGCGGGGGAGACGGGCAGAGGAAGGGGTTTCTGTGCAAGGGTGGAGAGGCGGCATTTGAACGTGAGATGGCATGGCAGTGTTGCTGCTGAGTTTTGCTTTCTTTTCTCCCTTGATCCTGTCCTTGGTCTCGTCCTCCTGGAATCTGTTTACCTATCCTTCATCTTCAGAGACCCTCCCCACTTTGTCCTGTGCAGATGTTTGTCTTCCATCCTGGCTTTGCCTTGCTTTTTTTTTTTTTTAATTTAAACATTTTTATTGATTTCAGAGAGGAAGGGAGAGGAAGAGAGAGATAGAAACATCAATGATAACAGAGAATCGTTGATCGGCTGCCTCCTGCAGGCCCCCTACTAGGGACTGAGCCCACAACCCCTGGCATGTGCCCTTGACCAGAATCGAACCCGGGGCTCCTCAGTCCACAGGCCGATGCTCTATCCACTGAGCCAAACCAGCTAGGGCCTGGCTTTGCTTTTCTGAACCTGCCTCTCCCCGTCCTGTCGGGATCCTCACCCACTGCTCCAGACCTACCACCCCTTTCAGAGTCCACACGCTTTTCCGAAGCACACGGGAATGGGCCAACGGCCCCTCGGGGGCAGCCCTCAGCCTGGGGAGCAGTCCCGGAACCTAGTTAAACCCACATCACAGGAGACCCGCAGGAGAGAGTGTGCTGGAGGCGCCTGAACACTGCGCAGCCCTCCAGGATCCAAGTAGTGTCATTGAGGAAGCCCATCAGCACCCGTCAGGGGCACTTGCCTCATTCCATTCCCTGATGTAAATGTGACCCAGAAAGGGAATCCCCCGTCTGCGGAGGAGGAGGATTTGTGACAAACGTAACCTATCTGAGACCTCTCATTTGTCAGGTTTATGCAGCTGGGCAGTTTGGGGCAGGTGACGGTAACTTTAACAGAATGGGCCTGTTGTGACCCACTTGGAGGCGTTCAGACCTGGCAGGGAAACAGACTGGATCAGGCCCAGCAGGTGCAGGTTTTCCCCCGGGGCGTGGCTAACCCACGGCTGCACTAGGGTTTGTGGAATGATTTCTGTGTCTCTACTGATGGGTAGTGCCGCCTGTATCGCATACTTAGTTCCTTGAACTTCCATTTCTGCACTCTGTTCTGTAATATTAATCTGTCTATTCATTTGCTAATACCTCCTTGTTTCATTTGTTGCAACTTTATTATAATACTAGAGGCCCGATGCACAAAATTGGTGCACTGGGGGGCGGGGTCCCTCAGCCCAGCTTGCGCTCTCTCACAGTCCAGGACCCCTCGCACCTTACCGCCTGCCTGCTCGCTGCTCCTCACCCCTTGGCTTGCTTCTCCTTAGCACTGCTGCGGAGGCAGGAGAGGCTCCCGCCACTGCCCCCACTGTGCTTGCCAGCCATGAGCCCGCCAGCCATGAGCGCACTGACCACCAGGGGTCAGCTCCTGCATTGAGCATCTGCCCCCTGGTGGTCAGTGTGTGTCATAGTGACCATTCATTCCCAGTCGTTCTGCTGTTAGGGTCAATTTGCATATTACCCTTTTATTATATAGGATAGAGGCCTGGTGCATGGGTGGGGGCCGGCTGGTTTGCCCTAAAGCAGGGGTCCTCAAACTACAGCCAGCGGGCCACATGTGGCCCGCCGAAAACATTTATCCGGCCCACCGGGTGTTTTTGCCGCCGCTGTGTGCATAGGAATTTGTTCATAGTTTTTTTTTAAACTATAGTCCGGCCCTCCAACGGTCTGAGGGACAGTGAACTGGCCCCCTGTTTAAAAAGTTTGAGGACCCCTGCAAAGGGTGTCCTGGATCAGGGTGGGGATCCCACTGGGGTGCCTGGCCAGCCTGGGTGAGGGGCTGAGGGGCCACAGCCTTTTCAGGGTGGGGGTCCCCGCTGGGGTGCCTCACCAGCCTGGGTGAGGGGCTGATGGCCGTTTTCAGGCTGGCCACAGAGGCAGGCTGGGATTTATTTATCTTCTATAATTGAAGATCTTCTATAGAAGATAAATAAATCCCAGAAGCAGGTATCTGGGATTTATTTATCTTCTATAATTGAAACTTTGTAGCCTTGAGCAGAGCTCAGGGCCGGCAGGGCAGGCAGGAAGCTTGGCTTCCTCCATTGCCAGGGGCAACCCAAGCCTCCTGCTTGCTCCAGCTCCGTGGCCGCCGCCATCTTAGTTGGGTTAATTTGCATATTCACTCCTGATTGGCTTGTGGGCGTGGCTTGTGGGTGTAGCAGAGATACAGTCAATTTGCATGTTTCTCTTTTATTAGATTAGGTATCAATATCTGATATGGCCAAACCCCTCATTGCTCTTCATTTAAAGAATTTTCTTGGCTAGCTTTTCATAGCAAGTTTTCCCCAGGTCTAGTTCTAAAAATAATCCTGTTGCCCAGCTGGTGTTGCTCAGTGGTTGAGTGTCAGCTTACAAACCAGGAGGTCATGGTTCAATGCCTGTTCAGGGCACATGCTCAGGTTGCAGTCTTGATCCCTAGTAAGGGACATGCAGGGGGCAGCTGATCAATGATTCTCTGTCATCATTGATGTTTTTAATCTCTTCCTCTCCCTCTCTGAAATCAATAAAAACATATTAAAAAATAAAAACAGGATATGTATTATTTACTAAAGTTTTCTTTTGCATGCATTAGAAATTATATTTATTTTTTAATATAGATCTTACATAATTCTTTTTTTATCCTCACCCGAGAATATGTTTTTCATTAATTCTAGAGACCCTTCGGTGCATAGGACAACGCTCTAACCGCTGAGCAACACCAGCCAGGGCTTGCATAATTCTTTTTTTTTTCTTTTTCTTTTTATTGCTTAAAGTATTACAAAGGGTATTACATATGTGGCATAATTCTTTAATAGATTCCTAGAAACTGTATCTTTTTAGTTACTATTGTAAATGGGATCTTTAAAAAACCATTTTTTCCCTCTATCTGGTTGTTTGCATATATCAGAAGGCTATCAATTTTATTTTATTTTATTTATTTTTTTATTTAAAAAACCTTCAGTGCAATATTAATAAGCCAGCTGGTGCAACAGTGCTACTGTGTAATTACTAAGGGCTCCAAAGCGCCATGGGACTGTGAGGAGCAGCGGCGTTGCTACCCTCACGGTGGTTGGGCTTTATAAGAGATCTTCAGGTTTGCTGGTAGATTTTTTTATTAGTAACTTTACACCTGGCAATGTTACTGAATTTCATTATTCATATTCACTTTTTTCACTTGATTTTCTTGGCTGTTCTAGATGTGTGATGCTATGTATAACCAACAGTAACTTTATTATGGGCTTTTGTATGGATGTAGAACCACACTATGCTCATGAGTTAGATCCTTGGCACAGAAGAATGTGCTAGAAGAACCTTGTGTTCATATCTCCTTTTTCTCCAGCTCTCTGTCCTAGGATTTGGGGATTTGACCCTGCCAGCACAGGGGCCTGCTGGCAATCTAGACCAGCGGTTCCCAACATGGGGCACACACTCCACAGGGGGCCAATTTGATTTTGAAGGGAGGCAATTCGAGAATGAGTTATTAACAGTAAATTTTTTGCATTTCTTATGGTTCTAGGGGCCTCATATATAGTCTATAAATATATATTGTGACATACTTATGCATTTCAGTTCCCTATTATGTTTTGAAAGTATTTGCTATTTTTTCATATCACTTCATATTATTATTATTTGTTAACAATTTCTTAGTGGTTTTTCCTCAGTCCTTCAACTGTCCTTTCATTCTTTTATTTTTCTCTTTCATGGATGCCATGTTCTTTGGAAGCTTGTTTAGACCAAGTTCATGGACTTTGAGGCTTCTTCCATGTGAATAGGAGCTCACGTTTTGAATAATGAGAATTCTATGTCCCAGGGGCACGACCAAAGAAAGGTTGGGGACCACTGATCTAAAGAGAGGGCGGAGGAGCCAGGTGAGCCCATGCTTTTGGTGCCTTGTGACAGGGGCTCAGTGCAGGGCCTGTGTCCTCAGACCACAAATCAGGTGTCCCAAGATGGTATGGCGGGACTTGAAGGACTAATAGGAACTCTCTGACCAACCAAGAGGGAAGGACGTTCCAGGCCCAGTGAAGGGCATGGTCATGGTCATGTGAAAACGCAGGTGAGGTGGAAGTGCCAGCAGGAGAGCAGCAGAACCCATCTGGCGAGGGGGCAGGACCAGGTGGTCAGGGGCCTGTGGGTCCTCCTGATGCACCTGGAGCTGGGGGTGGAGGCACCGAAGCCTTGGCAGCAGGGTGGGCAGTGCCTCCCCCATCGGGGCTGGGGGAGCCCTTCCGCAGGGTGCTGTGCAAACGATGGTGCGAGTGGGAGGTGTTCAAGACTCAAGACAGATACACTACCGAGGGCATCTTAGGCGACTTGGGAGCACTGTCTAAATCAGTGATTCCCAAAGTGGGCGCTACCGCCCCCTGGTGGGCGCTGCAGCGATCCAGGGGGGCGGTGATGGCCACAGGTGCATTTGTTTTAACTTTTTTTGTATTACCTTTCTATTCTGAGTTCAATAAATAGTTTCATAATTTCAAACTTCAATGTTTCTAATTTACACCTTTCTTTACTATATTTTATGAAAAAGGTAGAAACATTAATACATATATCTTTCTGTTTAATTGCTATTAAAATTTAAAAAAAAATAATTTCCAGGGGGCGCTGAGTAATATTTTTTCTGGAAAGGGGGCGGTAGGCCAAATAAGTTTGGGAACCACTGGTCTAAATGGCTGTAAAATTTATGAATGATTTGTTTTCATTCGAACCAAGTAGAAGTAGGAATAGTAAGAATGGTGAGCTTTTACAGGTGCATAGCAGAAAAAGTCTGGAGCTGAGCATCGCACGTGAGGGGTAATTAGAAATTAACACGTGACTTTTCTTGAAAAAGTAGTCATGCCCGTTCTTTGAAGAATCAGTTCACACGGAACCAGAATTCGGTCTAAGCCAGAGTGGTCCCCCTGCCGAGTGGTTTTCATATTCCGAACATACATGTTTCGCACAGAGTGTCTAATTATTCTTGAGGACAATTACTGTCAGGTTCCAAAATGTGTTCAGTGAGCACCAATTGGTGTTTATTCAGCTCTAAAAAGACTAGGAACAGTCGGTTATATTGTCTGCCTGAAAACACGTCGCCATCCGGAAACATCTGCCTTCTATTTAAAGCGCCGAAGGGGGAATGGGAGTCTATTTGAAACAGACTCCCTGAGCCTCGAACACCAAAGGGAGGAGGATAAATCGGGTGTGAAGGGGGTCTCTGTTCTCTGACGCGCGCTCTCTCCAGCTTTCCCCGGCTGGGCGGGAAAGGTGGCCTCCTGGGTCGGAGAGTTCTGCTTCTCTTGGATTTTTCTATTTATACTGATTTGCACACTTACGGGAGCTGACGTCTGTGTCCTAGTTCCATCTCTTCTCCTTTCTCAGGTGAGGCAGGATGCCCTGTCAGAGTTGGGGTCTGCTTTCCTGAATTTGGTGGTGAGTTTTGTGGAGTGCTCTGATTTCGCCCGTGACGATGTAGAGGTGTGTTCAGGTTGCCGGAAGCCAGTGTGACCCTAGTTTTCTATGTGGGTGAGGCCACCCACTCACAGCCCTGTTGGAGGATTAAGTGAGAATGTATATAACCTGCTTGGTGTATTATTAACTTCTGTGAAGGTCCATGTCTTAGTCATCTATTGCTGTGTAATGAGCTGCTACAAACTTAGCAGCTTCAGGGAAAGCACATTTCCGCAGGCCAGGCGTCCAGGCCAGGCTTAGCTGGGTCCTCGGCTTCGGAGGCTCTTAGAAGGCGTCATCAGGTTGTTATTCAGGGCTGGGGTCTCAGCTGAAGGCTCAGCTGTGGAGGGACCCACTGCTAAGCTTCCAAGCGGTTGCTGGCACAATTCCAGTCCTCGGGTGGTTTTATTTTCATTTTTATCTTTTTAATCCTTGCCCGAGGATATTTTTCCCATTGATTTTTGGAGAGAGAGTGGAAGGAAGAGGAAGAGACAGAGAGAAAAACACCGACGTGCGAGAGACACATCGATTGGTTGCCTCCTGTATGCACCACCGACCAGGTGCTTGCAACCTTGGTACATGCCCTTGACTGGAATTGAACCCGGGACCCTTCAGGCTGCGGGCTGAGGCTCTGTCCACAGAGCCAAACCGGCTAGGACTCGAGTGGTTTTAGATGAAGGGCCTCAGTTCCACTCTGGCTGTAGGGTTGGGGGCCACCCTCCGTTCCTGCCACGTGGGCCTCCCCACCATGGCAGCTGGCTTCATCAACGCCAGCGGGAGAGACTTTGCTAGCAAGACAGAAGTCACCATCCTACATAACTTGCTTGTACAAGGATATCCCATCTCCTTTGCCATATTCTTTTGGTTCAAAGCAAATCACAGGTCCTACCCTGCTCAGAGGGAGGGGGGTACATGAGGTGAGTACCAGGAGGTGGGGTCATTGGGAGACACATCAGAAGCTGCCATCCCCTAAGCAGTTTGGCTCGTGGATAGAGTGTCTGTCTGTAGACTGAAGGGTCCCAGGTTCGATTCCGGCCAAGGGCACATGCCCTGGTTGCAGGCTCGATCTCCAGTAGGAGGCGTGCAGGAGGCAGCCAATCAGTGATTCCCTCTCATCATTGATGTTTCTATCTCTCTCTCCCTCTCCCTTCCTCTCTGAAATCAATAAAAATATATTAAAAACAAAAAAAGAAGCTGCCAGGTACAGACCCTTATTTTAGGGAGAGAGAGCAGCATGATGATTAAGAGGGAAGCTGTCCAGGCCACTTGCACTGACTTCAACATCTCAGATCTGCCCACCTGCCCCTCACTGCCTGTGTCACCCACGGCAGGTCCTGGGCTCTCCGCAGCTGTACGGCTTCCCCTCAGCATCACTGGACCCGAGTGAGAGATCACCTGTAAAGCCTGGCAGAATGCTACGTCGTCAGTAAATATTAGCTGCTGGCTTTTCTTTTTATCATTGTGTATTTTGGGCCTTTTCTTTAAACACCATCCGGTTTTTTGAATTTTAGAAGCAAGTTACGTAGGACTGAAACAGAACATCCCGGTGGCTTCAGACTTGGTCCTGCCTGTGGAAATCCCAGTCCTGTGGGTACTTTCCTGGGCACGGAGCCGCTGCCAGGCTGGCTATGCAGGTGCTGAGGACTGAGGGGCACCGCCATGGTGCCCCCCCAGATGATGGGGCCGGCGGGAGCCCCAGCCGCTCCCCTCCCAGGTCTCGGTGCCTCTCTCCACCCGGAAGCAGCCACTCTCCCTGCAGAGGCCTGGCCACGGTGACCAGGGCTGCGGCCACTGAGCATGCGGCCAGCTGTGCCCTCCCAAGAAACGGCGTTTCTGGTTGGGGTCCCGAGGGCAACCTGTCACGGCATCAGGTCCTCCCCAGAGCTGAGCAGGCAGATTTGGAGATGGGCCCTTCTTTTTTTAATTTTTAATTTTTTAAATATATTTTTATTGATTTCAGAGAAGAAGGGAGAGGGAGAGAGAGAGAGAAACATCAATGATGAGAGAATCATTGATCGGCTGCCTCCTGCATGCCCCCTACTGGGAATGGAGCCCACAGCCCCGGGCCTGTGCCCTTGACTGCAATCGAACCCGGACCCTTCAGTCCACAGGTCGATGCTTTATCCACTGAGCCAGCGGTTCTCAACCTGTGGGTCGCGACCCCTTTGGGGGTCGAACGACCCTTTCACAGGGGTCGCCTAAGACCATCCTGCATATCAGATATTTACATGACGATTCATAACAGTAGCAACATTAGAGTGATGAAGTAGCAATGAAAATAATTTTATGGTTGGGTCACAACATGAGGAACTGTATTTAAAGGGCCAGAAGGTTGAGAACCACTGCACTGAGGCAAACCAGCCAGGGCAAGATGGGCCCTTCTTGTCTGCATGCTCACCTTGGCCAGAATCATGCCAGGCAGACGACTTGCTGAGTTCGCTTGTCCCTGATCAGAAAGCCCGGCCGTCTTTTCTTGTCTCCCTTCTCTGTCCCTTCTCTGTCCCTCTCTGCTTTGCTTTCGCTTGCTCGCTCCTGTGGGCTTCAGGGACATGGACTGTTTGAGGAGGGTCACTGCTTGGTCGCCCCCAAGCTGCCCTCTTTCCTGACCAGAGCACCTCTGCCTCCCTGTCAACCCCCCCCCATCCTTCACACCCAAAGATCCTGTTATTGGTCCCACCATTATCCCCCGGGGGCTGTGGGAGGACATTCTGGAGTTACCCTGTGCCATTCACAGTCAGCCGTGTCGTTCTGGAGGAGAGATGCTGGCTGTATCCATCACTTCGTCCATTATTTTCTAGATCTTCTGATACTGTCTAGTGCAGGGGTCCTCAAACTACGGCCCGCGGGCCACATGCAAATACAAATATTGTATTTGTTCCCATTTTGTTTTTTTACTTCAAAATAAGATATGTGCAGTGTGCATAGGAATTTGTTCATAGTTTTTTTTTAAACTATGGTCTGGCCCTCCAACGGTCTGAGGGACAGTGAACTGGCCCCCTGTTTAAAAAGTTTGAGGACCCCTGGCCTAGTGTGAGGATCTCCCCAGCTTCTTTGAGGATAAAAACCTCCTGGAAGTCTTGTGAAGAATAAGCTACTCAGGCCCCTGCCCGGGAGAGCCAGGTTCCTGGGGGCGAGGCTGGGGCCGGGACACTCGTATTGGTAGTTGAAGCGCCCCAGCTAATTGCCGTAGGAGGTCTAAGGTGCTGCAACCCAGACCCGATCTCTCTCCCTGGGTGTGGAGGGCACGAGGGAAGGCCTGGAAGCCCCATCCTTCTGGGGGGGACTTGTTAGTGCTCTGCACAAGGGAGGCAGGGTTTTAGCACAATTCAGTCCTTTAAAAACCCCTTCCCACCGCTCCCTCCTCTCCATGTGCCGGAGAATCCCACGTGATCAAGTGTTTTCCTCTGTGGTGGGGAACTTAGACGAGTAGCAAAATACGCTGCCTGGGCCAGCAGCAGCACAGCTGGGCCTCCAGATGTCAGCTTGCCCACGTGGGCTGGGTTGGGAGAGCTGTGTTCATGCGCACGCGCCCCCCAGGCTGCCCTCGGCAGCAGCTGCGGCAGCTGCAGGGAGAATATTCCTGTTGTTTCTACAGCGCTCAGCCTGTGCTGGAGGGTGTCGGGTTAGGGTTGAATGGGTGGGTGCACTCGGTCGCTGTTGGTAGCCCACATTCCCAGAGGCACTTCTCCTGCTCCCAGGACCTAGAAGGAAAGATCCAGGGGCGAGGAATACTGGTCCCCGCGCTCTGGAAAGCAGGCCTCTCGAAGCAGCTGCGCTGAGGGGGCAGGAGGAGAAATGGTCATGCCAACGGATTCTGCGTTTCTCTGCACCCGCGGTTGGTGGTTGCTGCCCGTATACCTGGTGGGGTTCAGGGCCCCTTGCAGGATGCGCAGAGGGTACCTGGCTCTCCTGGGAAAGTTTCCTTAGAAAGAGCTTTCTTCCCAGTAACCAGCCTCCTAGTCACTACGGTTCAAAGGCCGCTTTGCCTAAAACCACTCCATCTCGAGACCAGAGCCTTCACCTTTCCCTTTTGATTTGTTTGTCTCCCTTTGGGTGCCCTTTGTTGTCATCTCTTTTGACATTTTAAGGATTAAAAAAATTAATTTGTCTAAGTTACCGTTGGATTTAATTTTTGCCTCTAACGAGTACTTCTGAACTCTGTAGCATTTTAATGAACGATGGGATGGTTTTTACGTTCTGGTGGCAATCCCCCCGCACTCCCACCCCCCACCCATTTTATCTTATTTTGAACACTTAAGGATTTTTGAGCCAGTTTGCCTGAAGATCCTGTTTTCAAAGATAAGTATTTTGTAGTGAGTCTGTTTCATTTTGTTACTTTGTAAATAGAAACTTAAAATATGAAACAGTGAAATCTATTATAATTTTTATACATCTGCCTTCTCTCTTAATGCTCTTTGTCAAGATCTAACTAATTCTCCACTCAACAAAAAAATAGATAATGAGCTAACAGTTAATAATCACATGAAGAATTGACAGGTGTGTGGAATGAAAAAGCAGCAATGTAGAGGTAAGAATAGCCAAAGAGAAAGATTTGATGAATTTTACATAAAACTCAAAGGGTTCATACGTTGGAAACATAAAATTTTAAGGTTTGGCCAATTATGAATGAATGCATCATTCACAAAATGCTTTGGATTTGAGAAGCACTTAACAGAAATAGAATATGAGGTTACAAATGGTTAGCAAAATCCTAACGTTAGTGCAGAATCTCCCACAATAAATTTGTTGCAAATTCCTAAAAATGCCAACAGGATGTCAGAAAAAAAAAAATAGGACAGTTGACGGGGCGCAAAAACTGTCACTGAACAAGGAGTTGCATTTTAAGCAAATGGATTATTATGCCAGCTGCCCACAGCCCCTGGGTGTTAGGTTTCCGTAAGGACTTCTCTGGTGTCTCACCCCTCTCTTCCCTTTTCTTATTTTAATTGTCCTCATGCATATGTATCTTTCCCTATAAGCGATTAAAATCTTTGGGAATAGTAGGTGGCTTATAAATAATAAATTATACATGAAGTCACGCGCCATCAATTCACGCGCCCATCTCTCGTCTTGCAGAGAACAGCCCATATTCACCACACGCGCGCACGTCTTCCAGATTGACCCCACCACCAAGAAGAACTGGGTGCCTGCGAGCAAGCAGGCTGTCACCGTCTCCTACTTCTACGATGTCATCAGGAACAGCTATCGGATCATCAGTGTGGATGGAGCCAAGGTACCAACCCACGGGCTGATTTTAACATTCACAGTCACGTATGTTTCATCTAAAGCAGCGGTTCTCAACCTTCCTAATGCCGCGACCCTTTCATACAGTTCCTCATGTGGTGGTGACCCCCAACCATAAAATTATTTTCATTGCTACTTCATAACAGTAATTTTGTTACTGTTATGAATCGTCATGTAAATATCTAATATGCAGGATGTATTTTCATTGTTACAAATTGAACATCATTAAAGCACAGTGATTAATCACAAAAACAATATGTAATTATACATGTGTTTTCGGATGGTCTTAGGCGACCCCTGTGAAAGGGTCGTTCGACCCCCAAAGGGGTCGCGACCCACAGGTTGAGAACCGCTGATCTAAAGCCAGGTGATGGATATGGAAAGTGGAGGGAAAAGGAAGCACCCCAAATCCTGCCACCTTCACACAGGTGTCATTGTGATAATGTCTTATAATCACATATCCTGCTTTTTTTTTCCATTTAAAATTATGGCAAATGAAGAAAAAAGATTTCCCTGTTACCACATTGTCTTTATAACTCGCATTTCGATGCCCGTGTAATCATTCCACCAACGCTCTATAATGTCCTTAATCTCTCCCTTTATGGTTAGATTTTTAAGTGGCTTCCAGTTTTTTATTACTATAGATAATGAGCATCTTCATGCAACCAATGTCCTCATCTGATCATCGAACAGACCTACTGCTTTCTTTTGGACATTTCCTTAGGATGGATTCCTGGAAGTAATATAGTAACACTTTATAGATCTTTTTTTAAATATTTTTTTTATTGTTGATAGTATTACCGATATCTGCCATTTCCTTCCCTCTTTCCCCCCCTCCTCTCACCCTTTACCCCCAAACCCCAGGTCTTTATTTCCCGTGTCCATGGGCTATACATGTAGGTATAGAAGTTCTTTGGTTTAGCTCTTCTCGTCCCCAACCCGACCTGTCAGTCTATTCCATCCCTCCCTGCTTCTGATCTTATTTTGTTGGTCAGTTCATTTTGTTCATTCAATTCCACAAATGAGTGAGATCATGTGATATTCTTCTTTCTCAGTTTGGCTTATTTCACTTAGCATAATGTTTTCTAGGTCTATCCATGCTGTCCCAAAGGGTAAGGGACCCCTCTTTTTTATAGCTGCATAGTATTCCATAGTGTAATGTCCCACAGCTTTTTTATCCACTCATCTACTGATGGGCGCTGGGGCTGTTTCCAAATCTTAGCTTTTATAGATAACGCTGCTATGAACATAGGGGCACATATATCCTTTCTGATTGGTGTTTTGGGGTTTTTAGGATATATTCCCAGAAGTGGGATCACTGGGTCAAACAGCAGTTTCACTTTTAATTTTTTGAGGAAACTCCATACTGTTCTCCACAGTGGCTGTACCAGTCTGCATTCCCACCAGCAGTGCACAAGGGTTCCCTTTTCTCCACATCCTCACCAGCACTTGTTGTTTGTTGATTTGTTGATGATAGCCACTCTGACAGGTGTGAGGTGATAACTCATTGTGGTTTTCATTTGCATTTCTCTGATGATTAGTGACTTTGAACATTTTTTCATGTGTCTCTTGGCCATTTGTATGTCCTCTTTGGAGAAATGTCTATTCAACATGTTATAGCTCTTGATGGATGTTGCCAACTTGCTCCCCAAAGAGGCCTTTCTTCCAGCATGTCTGAGAATGCCAGTTCTGACAAGGGTGAGAATGCCACCCTTGCCAGCACTGGGTATCATATCTAGTCTGGTTTTGGTGTTCTTAGGCACAGGAGCTGATTTTAATAAGTGATTTGGAATATTTCTTGAAATACATTTTTTCCTGGTTACTTTCATTATTCTCTCTGCCTTGATATTTTTGCTACATTATATGGAAGCAGAATAAAAAGGGATAGCAGTAGAAGTATCACTAGATTTGCAAAAGAAAAAATGTCCTGCTGCTTTATAATCTGTTTTCATCCTGCTGGACATTCTTACATGGATTATCTGCTGTCGCCTGAAATGAAATGTATCTGAGGCTGAATTCCCCTCTAAACCACCTCTTCATCTCCGTTTCTCAATCACTTGGACTAAAAAAAGAAAAAGAAGGAGGTTGGAAGAAAGAAAGGAAAAGAAAGAGCCTAGCGTTGGCTGGTTTGGCTCAATGGATAGAGGGTCAGCCCATGGACTGCAGGGTCCTGGGTTCAATTCTAGTCAAGGGCACATACCTCGGTTGCAGGCTCAAGCCCCTGCCCTGGCCCCGGGCCCAGGTGCATGCAGGAGGCAACCAATCGATGTGTCTCTCACATCAGTGTTTCTCTCTGTCTCTCCCCATTCCCTTCCACGCTCTCTAAAATCAATGGGGAAATATCCTCAGGTGAGGATTAATAAAACAAAACAAAAAAAAATGAAAGAGCCTAAAGTCATTCCCTTTTGAATTGGTCAGAGCAATTTTTTGTGTCTCACATTTATGCCTGATATTTTGATTCAAGGCCATAACTCTTTTCCTGGAACAGTTTTGCTCAGAGCTTTGCATAGTCTCCGGACTGGCCACCTCTCCCACCTGTAGTCCATCCTGCCCGCGGCCTACAGGCCAGCACGCCCAGGCAGTCGGCAGCCGGGGGCTGGAGGCTGGGAGTAGAATGGGGCCTGCTCATAGGCTCCTCCCGCCTCAACCTCAACCGTGGACCAGAGGGCTCTGAAAGCCTCCATTGGAGGACCAGCCCCTCCACCCCCAAGGAAAGGCATGAGAGCCTCCCGGTGCCTCCAGATCTCTCTTTTTATAAAATATATTTTATTTATTTCAGAGAGGAAGGGAGAGGGAGAGAGAGAGAGAGAGAAACATCAATGATGAGAGAGAATCACTGCCTCCTGCACGCCCCCCCCGGGGACCGGGCCCACACCCCGGGCATGTGCCCTGACCAGGAATCCAACTGTGACCTCCTGGGGTTGACACTCAACCACTGAGCCACACCAGCCGGGCTGATCTCTTGATGAGGCTCCTGTTTTAAGGCAAAATTCTCCCCTCAGCCTGTGTTCTCTGAGTCTCCTCTTAGATAAAGGCGGCTTAGATTAAGGCAGCTTGGTCCCGGGATACTTTCTCGTCCTCCCAGTTGCCACAACCCTTCCTCCGCGGCAGGAAGGGGGCCTGGAGTCCTCACTTCACAGCTGAGGTCAAGGAGAGGCTGTGCCCGGCCTGGCAGGCTGCTGCCTGTGCCCAGGTCCTTCAGGTCGCAGCAGGCGTCCCCGGCTGGCAGGGGAGCATCCTGGCACCGCGTCGTGCAGGCCATGTGTCCGGTAGAAACAGCTGGTCATGCCCACGGAGACACAGGAACTGGTGCTCCCGTCTAAGCAAGCAGGACGGCAAGACTGGGCCGGGCTCTGGTGAGCGTGCAGGATGCGTGAAAGGGCCTGGCACGCGGCAGGCAGCACTTGTGTTGGATTGAATGTCTGAAAGCTGCCTTTATTTTTTTTCTTCTGGGAGAGATGGCGATACCACGGTTGTATTGTGTTGCCACGTGCCCGCTCTGGGCCTTTGAGCCGGAGTCTCCGGACTCCGCCAGGATGTCCCGATAGGCCCCCCGGCTTCCCTTTATCTATCGATTCTGTCACTTCATCCGCCATCCGTCAGGCGGGTTTGCACTGTTGTCAGCTGAGTTATCCGAGGATAGATGGGGCTTAAGTACAGATAAAGCTGCTTTCTTAGAGGAAGTGCTTCAGTCCCGTTAGCTGGGCTTTCAGTAATCTGTCAAAGTGTCAGCCACGGCACCGCGCGGCTCTGCGGGTCCCGAAGGCTGTGACAGCGTGCTGGGTCCCGGCCAGACGCGTCAGCGGTGAGAAATCAGAGGGGTGTGGGGAGGTGGGCTGACCCCTCGCTGCAGAATGGGGCTAATTTAGACTCAGTGTGGGGGATCCATCAAGTCACGGAGTCACCTAAAAAGTGGGCATTGGAAACCCCGCCATGGGGGTCCCCTGGGATTCAGAGAGGGAGCCCGTGGCTCTCAGACCACCCCTCCTCTGGCACCTGCCGCCTGCCCTTCCCGGAGCACCCCCCCGCCCCCCGAGTTCCTGCGTTACCACCAGGCACACGACCACGACAGGGCCACCTTCTGCAAAGGGGAATATTTTCTTTTCTTTTTTTTTTTAATATATTTTATTGATTTTTTACAAAGAGGAAGGGAGAGAGATAGAGTTAGAAACATCGATGAGAGAGAAACATTGACCAGCTGCCTCCTGCACACCCCCTACTGGGGATGTGCCCGCAACCAACGTACATGCCCTTGACCAGAATCGAACCCGGGACCCCTCAGTCCGCAGGCCGACGCTCTATCCACTGAGCCAAACCGGTTTCGGCAAAGGGGAATATTTTCTGTGGGAGCAAAGGCCCAGGTGGGAAGGTGGGGACGGGTGGGCCTTAGTCATTTAATTACTGTGGCTGCCACTTGGGGCCAAGGATGGGGAGCAAGGGCCCTGCCCTGAGGACGGGAGCAGAGCACCGGACGGTGGTCCCCACGCCACCTCTGCCCGCTGGACCTTTATATAAAACCAGCAGCCTAGGCCCAGATCGGACCCTGTGCCTGCAGCGGCCGCAAGCTCAGCAGGGGTGTGGAGAGTGGAGAGGAACCCAGGATGGTGACCCCGCAGGGTGGTAGCAGCTCTTACTGTCTATTATCTACGGCCTCCCTTTCCCACCCACGGCCACGTTCCCAAGCCCCCAGCCCCAGCCTCCGCCTGCCTGCATAAGCCAGACGGACCTTCCTTCCCAGGGACTGGAATAGGGGACGATGTCCCCGGTGATGCGTTGACAGGGCTCTTGTCTGCTGCCCTTGGCCGCCCCCTGACCCCCCAGTACCACATCGGGACAACACACTCTGTTTTAGGCCTGTGATCCCTAAATGTTGATCTGAACTGAGATACAGATGGTTCTAGCCTTTGGGGCTGTGTCCTGAGCCTCGGGCTGCACCTCTGCCTTGGGCAGGTCTGGGGCCCAGGTCCTGCCGCTCCCTGTCGGCCGGGCCACATCAGGCCCATGACCTGGCGCCTCTGCCTGCTGCTCCTGGGCCAGCTGCCCCCCAAGGTGGGAGGCCGGGAGGGAAGCTGCCCCACCATCCAAGTGGAAGTTGCAGTTGTGGAAGGGACTTGGAGGTCGTTGTGAGCAAAGGTCACAGCACACTGAGCTGCTGAGTCAGCCACAGGTAGCCCGCAGGGCACAGGCTCGTGACGGGAGGAGGGGCAGCCAGCGGCTCCAGCAGCTGTCGCTCCACACAGGGAACGGAGGGCAGGCTCCTCGCTCGGTCCAACCCTGCGCCGTGTTTACTGGGGGAAGGAGGCGTGAAGGTCTCTCCTTCCCCAGAGAGCTCTTGGCGCGGCTCATCATGGGACGAATCTGGGCTCAGGCCCGTGGTTCATTCTTCCTGAAACGCTAAGAGGCTGCTTCTCCTCAGAGACACTGTTTCACGTGTCAGTCCCAGCTGCTGCTGGAGACACGACGAGGCAGGCTTACTGGGATGCTCCGCCCAGCATGGCCCGACTGTACAGTTACACGGATCCCCTTCCGCGCGTGAGGCTGCCCCATCACTGCCCTCTGTGAGGCCGGGGAGCAGGCCTGGCTTGTCTTTGGAGCCCCGGCCCCCAGCCAGCGTGGGCAATGCCACCGAGTGAGTGGGTGGGGAGTTAGGTGATGAGAGCAAGTTGGCGGAGTGCTCGCCAGACCTGTGCTAGCTGTGCCGTGTCCACAGGAGGACAGTGGGCAGGGGAAGGGCCACTGCCTAGAGCAGCGGTTCTCAACCTGTGGGTCGCGACCCCTTTGGGGGTCGAACGACCCTTTCACAGGGGTCGCCTCAGACCATCGGAAAACATATATAATGACATATTGTTTTTGTGATGAATCACTATGCTTTCATTATGTTCCATTTGTAACAATGAAATCGGGGGTCACCACAACATGAGGAACTGCATTAAAGGGTCACGGCGTTAGGAAGGTTGAGAACCACTGGCCTAGAGGGAACCAGGATCGGAACCTCGGACTGTCACCCAGGTCGGCCGTGCGAGTGGACAGATGGGAGCCCCTTGCGGGTGCCTTGCAGATGCAGCTTCCCGGAGCTCTGATACGAGTCGTGGCAGCAGAAACAGCCGTGTGATCCATGGCGGGTTTGGAGGGCTCCGTTTCCAGAGCGTGTGGTAACTGAGCCGTCGGCCCTTGGTTTCACGGTGCTGCTGGCACTCGCACAGGCCGGGTTAGTCACCGCATCCTTGGGAGCCGCGGCTGCGCCCGTGCACAAGACTGGCCTGGAGCAGGTGTTTCTTGCAGGAGCTCTGGACGGCGCTGCTGCCCGTGGCTCTAGTTATTTATAGGATCACAGGAACCTATATTGGGAGAGACCTTCGAGGTCACCCGTCCTACAGGGGTTCAGCAACACCCCAGGCAGCCAGCACTGCCTGGCGGGGACCGTGGGAGGCTCGACGCCTCTGCAATCTGACTTGCGTGGTGTTTTCTTTTGGAAATGCAAAATTGCTTCCAAAATCACAGTCAGGGTCCCCCCGCCCATCACTACAGTGTCCTCTTCTGGATAAATACAGGCATCTTCTGTTCAGGGAGCAAGCACATGGGAGGTTCTCAGCACACAGTAGGTTTTCAGCGCACGTTGGTTTCTTTCCTTCCCTGACTGTGGTGAACGACAAAGGACAGAAGCATCTGTTGACATCTGCTTTGGAAGCCGGCAGCGTGGCTTCCAACGGCTGCAACACGGTCCCAGCCTCTGGTAGCAAACATCCGACTTCCTCCAACTTCCCCCTCCCTGGGCGTGGGAAAGACTTTCCATGAAGAGGAGTTTGGGGGACCTATTTCCCATTTTGTTTTTTTAAATATATCTTTATGGATTTCAGAGAGGAAGGGAGAGGGAGAGAGAGAGAGAAGCCAAGCCAGCTGGGGCTGGTAGTAATTTTTTAATGAGCCACATAGTCCGTGGCAGCCATTCAGCTTTACTCTCGTAGCAGGAACCACAGCCACAGACCAGTGTGTAAACGGATGGCTGTGGCTGTGTGCCAATAAAACTTTATTTACAAAAGCAGACCGCAGGTGCACCTGGCCAGAGGGCTATACTAGTTGGTGGATCCCTGTGCTCGGTAATATATTATTTAGTTTTGGGTGTTTTAGGCTTTCATGTACATAGAATTGTCCTGGAAACCTATACTGTATGTCTGCTTTTGTGACTTCCTTTTTATTTTTTTACATCATGTTAAATGTTTGTGATTCAGCCAGGTTGGTGCCTGCAGCCTTGGTCATGTCCACCGCCGGGCAGTACTTCACTGCATGGACGCAGCCCAGCCGGTGCCTTCTGCTGGCGGTGGGCGTGCTTTTTGCGAACACGGCTACTGTGATCACTCGTGTCCCTTTGCCCTGCTTTCCCCACGCGAAGCTTTCTCTCGGGTGTACACCGAGGACTGGGATTTCCTGGTGGCAGAGAATGTGCCCCTTCCACATTGGTTTCCACAGTGGCTTTGCCGTTCTATAAGCTCCTGTTGCCCCGCATCCTCGCCCGACCCTTACTTCGTATCATCAGACATATTCTGAATGTAATGGTACTATAGTTTCACCCTGGCCGGTTTAGCTCAGTGGTTGGAGTATCGGCCCAAGGACTGAAAGGCCCCGGGTTCGATTCTGGTGAAGGGCACAAACCTTGGTTGCAGATTCCCCGGCCCTGGTCGGGGTGCGTGCAGGAGGCAACCAATCGATGTCTTTCTCACGTCGATGTTTGTCTCTGTCTCTCCCTCTCCCTTCTCTCTCTAAAAATCAATGGAAAAATATCCTCTGGTGAGGATTTACAACAGCAGCAAACAATGGTGATACAGTTTCCACATTCCTAGTGAACTTGAGCTTATGACTTACGTCCTCGTCCTCTCTGGGCTCACAGGAGGGGGCCCATGCGCCTGCCCCGAACCAAGCCTCCCTCGGGCCCCAGGCCCCATCCCCTTACCCCTACCCCCCGGGTGTCCCCCTCCCCCACACACCTGAACAGGCACTCACGCCGCAGACCCAGAGCAGACAAAAGGCCTTTCACAGGTGCCTGCTTTCTTTCACCTCCTCATTCATGCTGAGGAAGGTGAAAGTCAGAAACAAGCAGAGCCTCAGAGCTACACTGAAGCACTGAGGGGGCTTCCCGGGCGAGGCAGGGACCGGACGACGGGGAGGTTCGTGCCCAGAAGGAGCGGATCCGGAGGAGCTGCCTGTCCAGCTTCGCAGGAGGACTTGTCTCGGTGCCTGAGCCACGTGCAGCCCAGGGTGTTAGTGGAAGTGCAGGGAGAAGGGCCTGGTTGATCGTTTTGGCAGCGCGGTCGCTCCCGCTGTCAGTCGGCCGCTTTGAGAAGGTCAGCGCGCTGGGTTTCCCGGGAGAGCAGCCAGCGGTCGGCTCACTAATGGTAGCGAAGGGCTTACTGTGAGGGCGTTGAGGTTGTTGAGTGTAAAGGATCCTGTAGAAGAAAATGATGGCTATCCTCCCCCTTCTCCCCCCTCCCCCCTACCCCCTCCCCCAAAGACCTAGGAAGTTCCAAAAGCCCCAGGGCCTTTGGCGAGCTGTCCAAGAGCCAGGGCTTTGCCGAGCCTGCAGGACCCACCTGGGGGATTGCAAGAGCAGCCGGTGGGAGGAGCAGGCTTCCTTCACCTCCTTGGCTGACCTCCCGTGCCTGGGATCCTGTAGGTTGTGTTTGGGAAATGCCTGGGCTCCTTGATGCTGGTGACAGAATGAGAGGTCGCCGTGCTGACCCAGAACCAAAGCCACCCCCCTGCCCCTGGGAGCAGGCCTGTCCGTAGGGGATGAGGGGGCAGAGGCACTCCCACCGCAACATGCAAGGGGAGCAGGGCGTGTGCCCCGAGCGAGAGGCCTCGGTGGTGCGTGCCCCGTGCAGGTGTGTGGGTGGGAGGGACGTCCTGGGGATGGGGGTGAGAAGTGGGGACCTGGGGACTGAGGGAGGCTTAGTTCTCGTTTTATACACAGTGATTATGCTGCTTAGCAGACATCCAAGAATCCCTGATTTCCAAGGGCGTTTTTTCTGGAGTGTTTCTTAGAGTCTTAGGGCTTCCAAGGATTTCTGTCAGAGGGAGCCTATTACTGATACTTTATGACACATCGGTTCTTTGGTGACTATTTGTTTACCTGTCTCTACCCTCTTCCTGGCCACCTGCAAGGTGAAGAGCAGGAATCGGGACTCATTCATCTTCGTGTCTGAGCTGGCAGCATGCCTGGCGGAAAGTGCAGAGAGGAAGCTGTGCCGAATGAATGAGTGATCACCGCGTGCTGGAGGTCCTCCTCCCACCCCTCCTGGCTCTCCTCTGCCCTGTTCCGGCCTGAGAGGCTGGCCTGCGGGGCCTCTGGCTTCTGCTTGGGTTTGGCGGATGGCAGGAGATCAGAGGCAAGGGGGCGAGGGTGTTTGCTTTGCTGGTGTGTCTTCCGCAGAAGGTCACCTCTCTTTTCATGGCAACCTGCTCTCCTGGACTCTCTCCTTCCACGTCCTATAGCCTCTTAAAAAAAAATAATAATAAATATATATATATATATATATATATATATATATATATATTGATTTCAGAGAGGAAGGGAGAGGGAGAGAGATAGAAACATCAATGATGAGAGAATCATTGGTTGGCTGCTTCCTACAGGTCCCCTACTGGGGATCGAGCCCACAACCCGGGCATGTGCCCTTGACCGGACTCGAACCCCAGACCCTTTAGTCTGCAGGCTATCCACTGAGCCAAACCAGCTAGGACTGGATATGATTTTTTTAAAATAATATTTTTATTGATTTCAGAGAGGAAGGGAGAGGGAGAGAGAGAGAAACATCAATGATGAGAGAGAATCATTGATCGGCTGCTTCCTGCAGGCCCCCCACTGGGGATCAAGCCCACAATCTGGACATGTGCCCTGACCAGGAATCAAACCATGACCTCCTGGTTCATAGGTCAACGTTCAACCACTGAGTCACCCCGGCCAGGCCACATTCTATAGCCTCTTCATTCCCTCGTCCTTTTAGGCCATGGAGGGGCGATGGTCAGCACCAGGTCCCTCCCCTGTCCCTCACTCTCCCCACGCCCAGCTCATGCCTGCGTACGTAGTCTCTTTGTAAATCAACCCTCCAAACATCACCCCACTTGGGGTGTATCCTTCCCTCCCTGTTTCGAAGCAGCGAGGCCCGATTGCTTATGGAAACTAAGTTGTTAGAGCTGGACACTGGGACGCCAGGTGCTTAGAAAGGTATGACATGACGTTCTTCAGCGAACGTGTGATCTGGCTGGCCGTCAAGGGCAATTGGGTGCCTGGCAGCTTTGGGCAAATAAAGAGCAATTTTGGAAACTAGACTTAGGAGAGACTTTCTCCCACTGGTGACTTGTAAGTTCTTACTTTAGGCTGAGAGTCTGTTTTTAAGTCTCTGGCGTTGCCCCTCATCGTGGCTGTGTACCTGACTCAGCGTGGGAGGTGCCAGAAGGGCGAGAAGTCGGGACGGATGTCCCGGTCGGGGAGGGTGGGGGGCCTGCATTCTGCGCCAGATCCTGGCTTTACCCACAGAGACAGGGAGGCACTGTGTGTCTGACTCGTGTTCACATCTCCGCTCTCCGGCTGTCTTCCTGCAGGTGATTATAAACAGCACAATCACACCCAATATGACTTTCACCAAAACTTCGCAGAAGTTCGGGCAGTGGGCCGACAGCAGAGCCAACACGGTGTTTGGTTTGGGGTTTTCGTCGGAGCAGCAGCTGACGAAGGTAACGTGGCCCTTCTCGGCCCCCCCCCCACCCCCCATCCCCCCGCAGTGCGGCCGCAGGGCCAGCCGGCGGTGCCCGTGGTCAGCAGGACGCCTCTGCCTGCAGCTCTGCCCCTTCTGGCCCCGCAGGGCTGCCAGACAGGTGACCTTTCAGACATGCCAGGTTCCTTGAAATGGAGATGTCACTTGGGAAAGGAAAGCATGTCCGACCCGCTGCTCAGAGCCTGAGCCCAGCACCAGGAGGCGGCCTGCCGCCGTCCCGCCCACGTGTCCGCCCTGCTCCCTGGGCAGTGTCAGCAGCAGCCGCTGGCCCCCTAGTTGGAGCGCTAGTCAGTGAGGGGGTGAGGTGACACCTAGTAGCACTTCTTTTTGTTTGTTTGTTTTTTGTTATTCCCCACCCAAGGATATTTTTCCATTGATATTTAGAAAGAGTGGAAGAGAGAGGGCGAGACAGAAACATCGATGTGAGAGAAACGCATCGATTGGTTGCCTCCTGCACGAGACCCGACCAGGGCCCGGGCTGGGGAGGAATCTGCAGCCAAGGAACGTGCCCTTGACTGGACTCGAACCCGGGACCCTCTGGTCTGCTGGCCGACGCTCTATTCACTGAGCCACACCGGCCAGGACTAATAGCAGTCCTTAACCTCGAGTCCCCACTGTTTAAGCTGTCACAGTGTTTTCTTCTAGGAGAGGGTTCATAGTCTTGGTCTGCTCCTCCGAGGGTCTAGGACACCCTCCCGATGCTCAGAGTGGTTTCGAGGCGCACATGGCGCTGGTCACAGACTCGGGGACCAAAGGGCCTCACCCAGGCGATGAGAGGAGCTGAAAGCTGGCTTTAGGAAAACAGGCCCCCTTTCAGGGAGGTGGGAGAGCCCCCGCAGTTACTAAGGATATGGTGGCTGCAAGCGAGACTGGCTGGTGTATGTGACCTGGAAACCTCTTGAAAGAATTCAGGGTAGCTGACGAACCCAGGGGGGGTTCAAAGTCCAGGCCTTGCGGGGGGGGGGGGGGGGGGGGGAGGCGGTGCAGGGGGGGGGATGCTGTTTTCTGAAATGAAGAGGCTCAGGGAGAATTTGCATAAAGTGGAAGCAGGCATGATGCTGATTTCTTTTTTATTTTAATCTTTACTGTTGAAAGTATTACATATGTCCCCTTTTTCCCCCCATCCAGCTTACCCTCACCCCCCAACCCTCCCACCCCACTGTCTGTGTCCATGGGTTATGCATCTATGCATACAAGGTCTTTGGTTGATCACCTCCCACCCATCCACCCTCCCCCGCCTTCACTCCAACATTCCGCCCTCTGTTCCATGCTTCCTGACTCTGGATCCACTCCGTTCATCAGTTTGTTTTGTTATTAGATTCCACACATGAGTGAGATCCTGTGATACTTGTCTTTCTCTGACTGACTTATTTCACTTAGCGTGATGCTCTCCAGGTCCCTCCATGCCATCTCGAAGGGTAAGAGAGCCTTCTGTCTTACTGCTGCACAGTATCGCCTGGTGTAAATGATGCTGGTTTCTTGCAAGCATGACACCAGAACTTCTGGCTGACGTGGGCTGTGAGGATTTCCCGCCTTTCCACGCTGAATTAGTGCCTGACGGGGGGAGGGGGCGGAACAACCCCTCCCCTGCCAGGTGGCCCCCTCCCACGCCTGCCTCACACCCCAACTCATTGGTTGGAAGCCTCAGGTCACTGGGGAAGGGCAAGACATGGAGGCTCCCGGCAGAGACAGGGCACTGGCTGGGCTGCCTCAGGTCACACCCGCCCCGGTCCCACCCAGGGCCTGAGCTCACAGACACCCAGGATGGTCTGAGAAACGCCCCCCACCCCCCTGCCCCCAGCTGCTTGGAGCCATTTCTTCAAACTTTGGAGGAACCAAAGTAGGAAGGATAAAGAGGGGAAAGTTTCAATGAAAAGACTCAAAAGAAGGAAGAACTCAAAACGGAAACAGAACAGGTTGTTAAAGCTCAGTGTTTGTGCCTCTGCGCACTGGAGAGACCCCGGCTGTGCTGCGTCCACGCGTGGCCACTTGTGACGTCTCCCCGACAGGCGACAACGCCCTGTCCTCACGGAGGAGTCCTCTTCCTGAGTCATTCCTGGAGGCCCGGCTCTGTGACCGTGCCTGCCTCTGCCGCAAAGACTTACCAGAGGTCTCCTTTGTTCAAAATGTTTCCGATCAGCGGCCCCCTTCTCCGTGAAGAGAACGATTAACCACTCGCTGGTAAATCACCAGGAAGTGAGGCTGGCAGGCCCGCAAGTGGCAATTAGCTGGCAAAGGGGAGCTTGGGCTCAAGGGCTCCCAAGGCGTGTTGCTGAGGGGACAGCCGTGGCCAGATATGCCTGACCCCACAGAGCCGCCACCCACAGCCCGGGAAGGGGGCTTGGTAATCAAACACCATAATCGGCTGGATGAAGGGACACCACGTGGAGGTTCTCATTGAAGAACCCAGCATGCACACGCCTCTCTCCACCCCCCAGAAAGAAAATAGGTACCTTGATCTTGACTGCTTCCATATAAGGACCGCTGTGCCCCGTAACCAGCGAGCATCATGGGAACACTCTCTGCTCTTTAGATAGGCTTTCCAAAAATAATAGATGCCACGGATTCCCACAGGCAGCCCGGGCCTCGCCTGCCCACCCACCGGAGGGGACGTGCTAGCTCAGCCGGCTGAGGAACGCTGGAGGGGCACGTGCCTATTCTGACAAAGGCAAGTGCTTATGGGAGGAGAACCAAGTGTAAGAACGAGCAAGTTTAGGTTCTAGCCCTAGCCAGTGTTGCTCAGTGGGTAGAGCGCTGGCCTGAGGGCCAAAGGGTCCTAGATTCGACTCTGGTCAAGGGCACGTACCTGGGTTGTAGGCTCCTCCCCGGCCCGGGCCCTGCTCCGGGCTCGTGCAGGAGGCAGCCAATCGATGTGTTTCTCTCACATGGATGTTTCTCTCTGTCTTTCCCTCTCTCTTCCACTCTCTCTAACAACCAATGGAAAAACATCCTCAGGTGAGGATTAAAAAAAAAGTTTAGGTTCTTTCTGGCACCTGAGCTTGAGATGTCACCTTCTAGGTTCCGTTCCATCTCATTCCTGGCAGAGAGAAGGGAATACACAGCTGTGACGGGGGAGAAGGGGGGTGCGGGGTGGGGGGTGCTGGGGCCCCATGGTTGACCCGTCAAGGCCCTGGCACACACTGGCATTGGGTTTTGACCCATTTCAGTTATTTCACCTGTCATTCAAAGTGGTGTCCTCACGGTCACTTGGTTAACTGAGTGTCACCGTGAGAACGTTGCCCTGTCTCATACCATTCTGCCTCCTGAGTTAAGGGCCATTTCTTTTCCTGGGGGGTAGTAATCCTTTTGTGTTTCAGTTAGAGTGCTTTGGCTGCACGGATCAGAACCTAATCATGGTGCTTACGCAGACAGAACTGTTCTCATTGGGAAGAGGAATCAGAGGCACGCGGCTGCCAACACTGGCACCCGCTCCGCCATGTTCGGTCTGAGGGCTCTGTGTGTGTTTGCTTTGTCGTTCATTGGCCTTTCCCTCCTGGTGATAAGACCTCTGCAGCTCTGTCCATCACATCTGCGTCATGGCAGGGGGGCGGAGGCGGGGCGGGGGGGTGGTGGTCCACACAGCCTCCCTGTAAATGCCCTGGGCAGACTCCTTGGGTCCATTGTCAGTCTTGGGTCCCTAGGCCATCCTTCCACTCCCCCAGAAAAAAGGGGCGGGGGTGTGTACAGAATTGGGTGCCATGATTGGCTTAGACCAGTTCTCATTCTTTTTTTTAAATATATTTTTATTGATTTCAGGAAGGAAGGGAGAGGGAGAGAGAGAGATAAACATCAATGGTGAGAGAGATAAACATCAATGGTGATTGGCTGCCTCCTGCACACCCCCTACT
Source organism: Myotis yumanensis (assembly GCF_028538775.1). Classification (NCBI taxonomy): domain Eukaryota; kingdom Metazoa; phylum Chordata; class Mammalia; order Chiroptera; family Vespertilionidae; genus Myotis; species Myotis yumanensis. Next base: position 478,183 of record NW_027223771.1, read on the forward strand.
GAGGATGGAGCCCACAACCCAGGCATGTGCCCTTGACCAGAATCGAACCTGGGACCCTTCAGTCCAAAGGCCAATGCTCTATCCACTGGGACAAGCCGGCTAGGGCCGATTCTCATTCTTTATCACCTAGCAAATTTCCTGCTCCGGACAAATTTGAGATTCTGTTAAGCTAAAGGAAAAAAAGAAATGGCCTTTGACTGAGTAGCTAGGCAGTGTCTGCCACAGTGTCTTCAACTGCCAAGGCCAGAAAAGCCAGAAATAAAATGAAATAAATGTCTTTAGTTTTCTGTGATGGTGATGATACTTTCATTCTGATGAAAGTTATTACATTACCACTGCAGAGAATGGTCCTAATAGGTAAAAGACGAGAATTGGGCATACCTTTCAGACACCATTGTGGTTTGACTAGCCTTTGATTAATGGGTTTTATTTACAGGAATCTATTTTCAGGAAATAATTGTAACTGAGTACAGGGATTTAGCTATAAGGATTTTCCTTGAAGCATCATTTATAACAGTAAAAACAAACAAACAAAAAGCAAACCAACCTAAATGTCCAGCAGTAGGAAATTAGTTAGATAAACGCCAGTATGTCCTTTGGGGTAATATTGTACAGCAATTCAGACGATCTAATAGAAGATCCTGTAATTACATAGAGATATGAATGTCATCTTAGTAATTTCAAAAACAGTATAAAGTGAGATACAATATAACTTCATTTTAGAAAAGAAATATGTGGGCCCGGCCGGTGTGGCTCAGTGGCTGAGCACTGACCTATGAACCAGGAGGTCACGGTTCGATTCCCCGTCAGGGCACATGCCCAGGTTGCAGGCTCGGTCCCCAGTGTGGGGCGTGCAGGAGGCAGCCGATCCATGATTCTCTCTCATCACTGATGTTTCTATCCTTCTCTCCCTCTCCCTTCCTCTCTGATATTAATTAAAAATATACATATGAAAATATGTGTAACAGATGTATACATACAGATAGAAAAATAGCAGAAAGATATGTGGTTAGTGTTTACCTCTGGGTGGTGGGAGTATAGGTTTAAAAAAATTTTTTTTAACGTTGCGTTCTAAATGTATAAGCACGTGTGCTTTTTTATAAGGGGGGTGGGGGGGTGTATTATAAACCTTAAGGCTTGGAAGGAGGGATGTTTCAGCAAAGGAGAGCCATCTGGCTCCTCTCTGGTTAACAAGTGCTTCTCCTCTCGCAGTGGAAGCTGGGGGGGAGCGTGCTCCCAGGGCGTCTGGATTGCTTCCAGTGCTCATTATTACAAATGAATCTGGGATCTTAATCTATCGAAGGCCTTTTTTTTTTTCATATTCTCAATTGTTTTCATAGAACAGTTTCCCAGAAGTGTTATCACGGAGCCAGTGGGCATGAATATTTTTTTTCGCTTGTGATACATTTCTCCAAATTGCTTCTCGAGGGGCTGCACCAATACCCCGCGCGCCCGGGAGTGTCCTGCCAGCTCCGGGCCTTGTGATGGTGTGTGAGTGTTCGGTGTCTGAGCAGGCAGAGCACGGGACCTCGTTATTCCGATTGGCATCTTCAGTGAGGCGGAGCCCCTTTTCTGTAGGTTGCTGACTTACTGTGGTTTTTTATTTGTGAGTCTTGACATTTCTCTGTTGGGGTTTACCTAATTGCCTTTTCAGTTTGCACAAACTCGGTGCTCTCCCCCTTGGGAGCGCCCCTCGCCTTTCCGTCCCCCTCGCCTTTCCGTCCCCCTCGCCTTCCCCCAGGAGCGTGACTTTTCTCTCCCCTCCGCTCTAAGGACCTTCTTCTGCTTCTGCGACTTGCTTCCTGAGCCTACACAGCCAGGCTGGCTCACTTCCGCTACCTCTGTGGCTTCCTAAATAAACTTTCTCTCATTAAAAAAATGTGCACAGCCCGATTGGTGTGGCTCCGTGGTTGAGCATGGACCCAGGGGCCAAGAGGTCCCCAGTTCGATTCCATTCAGGGCACGTGCCTGGGTTGCAGGCTCGATCCCCAGTGGGGGGCGTGCAGGAGGCAGCTGATGGATGTGTCTCTCTCATCGATGTTTCTCTATGTCCTTTTCCCATCCTCTCTGAAATTAATAAAAACATATAATTTTTTAATTTGCGCAAACTCTTTCTTTACTGAAGATAATGGGCCCTTTGCTGTTGTACTAGCCTAGCTATGATATTTCCCCCAGGCACCGGTTTTCCTTCTGATTTACTCTTTTTCCTTTTATATTGAAAAACTTGACATTATTATGTCATCAAAAGATGTCACTTTTGGGATATGAAGCCCCATGGCTGTGGCTTTGTGTTGTTGTTTTTTAATTTAATTTTTTAAAATATGTTTTCACTGATTTCAGAGAGAGGCAGAGAGGGCTAGAAACATCCATGATGAGAGAAAATCATTGATTAGCTGCCTCCTGCACAGCCCCTACTGGGGATCGAACCCACAACCCAGGCATTGGACCGTGACCTCCTGGTTCATGGGTTGACGCTCAACCACTGAGCCACACCGGCCGGGAGGCTATGGCTTTACTGATGGGCCTGCAGGGGCCACAGGGGCCAGAACAGCAAGGCTGACCTTTCTGCTTTGACCAGGGTGCTAGGTTCACCAGCGTCCGCCATCTGGCAAGGGCTCCCCGAGCAGACCACCATTGTCGGCCGTGTGAACGCGCTCAGAGGGTAGCCTGTGCTCAGAGGTTCGTGAGTTCTCAGCAAAAGCCACGCGTGGTCGGTGGCCTTGTGACTGGCTTGCTCTTTTGTTTCTCAGCAACCACATTCAGCTCTCGTGCTTTGTCACGCCGGCACCGCCTGTCACCGAATGTTCTGTGCTCGCACAGTGTCCTTGCTAATTAAAATCAGTTGCCTTGTCAGTGACTGTAGGTCATGATTGGTGTGATTGTTCTGGGATTTTTAAGGATTTTTTTTATTATGAAAATATTAAAACATTTTTTTAAACTTTGAGAGAGGTATGGTATAATAAACACCCGCGTACACATCGCCTTGTTGTTAACGTTTGCCACATTTCTTTATGTTTTATTGTAGCTGAAGTACGTTAAATTACAGACATCAAAGAAAGCATTTTACGCCTAAAAATTTCAGAATTGATTTCTTAAAAAATGACATTTTTCAACATAACACCATTAGCACTTTTTTAAAAAAAATCTTCACCCGAGGATATTTCTTCCACTGATTTCTAGAGAGAACAGGAGGGAGGGAAGAGGCAGAGAGTGAGAGAAACATTGATGTGAGAGAGACACATCAATTGGTTGCCCCCCACATACGTCCCTACCAGGGTTGGGGAACCTGCAAACAAGGTCTCAGCAAAAGCCACGCGTGGTCGGTGGCCTTGTGACTGGCTTGCTTTTTTGGGAATCGAACCTGTGACCCTTTGGTCTGTGGGCTGATGCTCTAACCCAGGGGTCCTCAAACTTTTTAAACAGGGGGCCAGTTCACTGTCCCTCAGACCGTTGGAGGGCCGGACTATAGTTTAAAAAAAAACTATGAACAAAGTCCTTTGCACACCGCACATATCTTATTTTGAAGTAAAAAAACAAAATGGGAACAAATACAATATTTGTATTTGCATGTGGCCCACGGGCCATAGTTTGATTACCCCTGCTCCAACCACTGAGAAAACCGGCCAGGGAAACACTTTTTTGGGGGGGTAATATTTGTATTGATTTTTAGAGAGAAAGGAAGAGGGATAGAGAGAGAAATATCATCAACCCACTGCCTCCTGCACGCCCCCTACTGGGATCAATGTTCGCTGACCGAGAATCAAACCGGTGACCTCTTGGTTCCCGGGTCGATGCTCAACCACTGAGCCACACTAGCCAGGCAGGGCAACACTTGTAATAAAATTAATAGTGATTCTTCTTTGTCGTCTCGTCCAGTCCACTGTCACATTTCCCCTGTTGCTTATAGGTAGTCCATTCAAAACAGGGTTCAGTCATAGAGTATTTTGCATTTTGCTATTTGGCATTTTGGTATTTCATATCTTACGCTTTTAAAATCTAGAACAGTATCTCCTCCCTAACTTTTTGGATTTTTTTTTTTTATTGCATTGATTTGTAAGAGTTCTTGGATCTTTCCTTAGACATGATGTTTTCTTCCGATTCCTTCTGTGGTACAACTGAGCTTCTTTTCTTGCCTTTGTATGAGCTACTGTTAACCAGGGGTGTTTGTTTCTGTCCTTCATCATCACACTAGCTTCGGCAGCTGCAGAATTGACCCGGATCAGACTTTGGCCAATGGTGTTTATTGGAAGAAGCGTTCCTTATGTCCATTTCTTTTCTATCTCAAGTAAAATCCTCCTTCAGGATCGGCACCGAATCGAGTGGCCTAACATGGATGCAAGCTAATAAAGCTGCGTGCGGATTGTCAGCCATGAAAACCCTTCGTAACCGCTCTTCATGTTCAGTTCGCAGAGAAGTTCCAGGAGGTGAAAGAAGCCGCCAGACTCGCCAGAGACAAGTCGCAGGAGAAAATCGAGACGTCGAGTAACCATTCCCAAGTGAGTGATTTGTCCATAAGATAAAGCCGGGGCGATTCGTGGTTGAGACTCTGTTCCTTGTCACTTTGACCAGAAACAGGGAATTTAGCAGCAGGGCATTTTCCCCTATGGAGTTCCTTACTTTTTAAAAATCTTTATTGTTGAAAGTTTTACATATGTCCCCTTTACTTCCCCACTGACCCCTTCTAGTGCCCTCCCCACCCCAGGCCTTCACCACACTATCGTCTGTGTCCATGGGTTATGCACGTATAGCCGCAGGGCATCTTGAAGGTTTTTTGACGTGTTCACACAAGGTGGACAGGACATGCTTTTGTGAGACTCCTGACATTTTCAGGATTTGGTGATGCATTTTTGGTAATATATATTTTTATTGATTTCAGAGAGGAAGAGAGAGATAGAAATATCAATGAAAAGAGAGAATCATTGATCAGCTGCCTCCTGCACACGCCTCCCTACTGGGGATCGAGCCCGCAACCCGGGCATGTGCCCTGATCGGGAATCAAACTGTGACCTCCTGTTCATAGATCGACACTCAACCACTGAGCCACGCCGGCCTGGCCTGTGGTGATGTATTTTGATAGGAAATTTGTATTTGTTGAGATTACGGTAACGCATGTCCCTGGCCCCCGGGAGGTGTTCTCTGGTCACTGTGTTTCAGGACCAGTGACAGGGCAGCTGCTCCCTCCCGGTGGGAGGTGGGGCTGCATGAAGGATGCTCAGTGACAAGGGCAGGCGCCTGTGCCTGTGGGAGAGAAAGCTTGACTGACGCCCACGAGCCCTCAGCTCTGTCTCCCTTTGTAATAAAAGTCAGATGGGAGATGGCATTCCAACAGCTGGTTTAGCCAAGGAGATGTGGCTCTGCTGAGTAGTCCCTTTACTTAACAGTGTGAAGGTTGACTAAGGAGGACCTGTTGTCCTAGCCCAGTGGTCGGAAAACTCATTCGTCATCAGAGCCAAATACCAACAGCACAACGATTGAACTTTCTTTTGAGAGCCACATTTTTTAAACTTAAACTATATAGGTGGGTCCATTGTTATTCACTTAATTAGGGTCCTCCTAAGGCAGTGATGGCGAACCTTTTGAGCTCGGCGTGCCAGCATTTTGAAAAACCCTAACTTAACTCTGGTGCCGTGTCACATATAGAAATGTTTTGATATTTGCAACCATAGTAAAACAAAGATTTATATTTTTGATATTTATTTTATATATTTAAATGCCATTTCACAAAGAAAAATCAACCAAAACAATGAGTTCGCGTGTCATAGGTTCGCCATCACTGTCCTAAGGCTTAGGAAGAGCCACACTCAAGGGGCCAAAGAGCCGCATGTGGCTCGAGAGCCGTAGTTTGCCAACCACGGCCCTAGCCAGTTTGGCTCAGTGGGTAGAGTGTCGGCCCTCGGACTGAAGGGTCCTGGGTTTGGTTCCGGTCAAGGGCATATACACTGGTTGCAGGCTAGATCACCGGCCCTGGTTGAGGCGCATGTAGGAGGCAACCAGTTGATGTGTCTCTCTCACATTGCTGTTTCTCTCTCTCTGTCTCTACCTCTCCTGTACTCTCTCTCTGGAAATCAACGGAAAAATATCCTCGGGTGAGGACTAACAACAACAAAAGAGAGGGACCTGTTGTGACCTGAATAAAAATGCCTGCCTTCCTGATGTCTAGATGGGTGTATGTCGTGGTGGGCGGAAGGCTTGATCTAGGGACAAGGTTGTCTGTATGGAGACAGGGAAGGCCAACATCAGGAGCAGGGATTTGGGTTTGGGATTAAGCAGGTGTAACAGCAAGGTGGCCAGGGCACAGTGGGGCTGGGAGTGAGGTGCACTGTGGGAGGGACAGCCATGCACTTGCAGATACTGGGAAAGACCTGGAATTCTTCACAAGCAGATAGTTTATTATTAATTTAACTAGAGGCCCGGTGCACAAAATTCGTGCAGGGGGCGGGGGGTCTCTCAGCCCGGCCTGCACCCTCTCGCAATCCGGGACCGCTGGCTCCTAACCGCTTGCCTGCCTGCCTGCCTGATCACCCCTAACCGCTGGCCTGCCTGCCTCATTGCCCCTAACCATTCTGCCTGCCTGCCTCATTGCCCCTAACCACTCGCCTGCCTGCCTGATCGGCCCTAACTGCTTCTGCCTGCCTGTCTGATCGCCCCTAACCACTCTGCCTGCCTGCCTCATCACCCCTAACCACTCTGCATGCCTGCCTCATTGCCCCCAGCTGCTCACCTGCCTGCCTGATCACCCCTAACTACCTCTGCCTCGGCCCCCACTGCCGCAGCTTTGTCCAAAAGGATATCCGGAGTGATGTCCGGAAGGTCGTTCGGCTGTCCAGTCTAATTAGCATACTACGCTTTTATTCTTATAGATTATTTATTATTGAGTAGTTGGCAGACATCAGAGGTGTTTTATGACTGTTGATCTGGAATTGCCATGAGGGTTGCCTGCGGGTGGTAAGGAAGTCGGGGTGCCACAGAGGGTTGTGAGGAGGCTGTGCAGTGAGGATGGCCTGGCAGGGCAGCCACAGGGTGAAGGGGAAGGATGGATGTCAGAGACAGCTGGTCGGAGGGGAACCAGGAGGCCTGGGCACCTGGAGCAGTCAAGACTGACACCCAAGGCTTTACAGTATTAACATTTAGCTTTTAGTATCTGCTAATGTTTAGCAGCAGATATTTCCCCAAGGTTTTGTTTTAAATATATTTTTATTGATTTCAGAGAGGTAAGGAGAGAGAGATAGAAACATCAATGATAAGAATGATTGATCGGCTGCCTCCTGCACACCCCGCACTGGGTGTCGAGCCCTCAATCCGGGCATATGAAGACTGGAAATCGAACCTCGACCTCCTGGTCCAGGTCCATAGGTCGACACTCAGCCACTGAGCCACGCTAGCCAGGCTCCCGAAGTTTTTATTTGCATTTCAATTTTGTTTATGGCATTTTTTTTGCAAGGTAGGAATGCAAAGTTAGTCAGATTTATACATCCTTCCCTTCACGGTTCCTTCCTTTGCCATTATGCATATTGGAAGCTAAATAAGATCTTGCTGAGAGCTTATCCAAGACCAGATGAGATTTCACCACCATGTGGGATGACTTATCACAGAAAGCATCTCAGAATATTCATAACACACTAAATAGTCATGGAGACCACAGGCACCCAGACTGGTCCCTGTTGTTTTAATGAGTGTGGATCTTCCCCTTTGCAGCCCCAGGATGCTGAAGTTGTCTCAGCCTGTAACGGTTTTTCTCCTCCCTCATAATAAATCGTTCCTCCTCTTTTAATTTGTGGCTTCTGCCGGTGCTATTTAAGGAGACCAGGTATCCAGGCGTATTAGGTTTATCAGGAGAGTGTGAGTGAAATGGCCCCAGGCGCTCGCTGGTCCGTGAAGTGCACAGACTCTGAGCTCGCTGTGGCCCCTCCTGGGCCTTGTCCTTGGTTCTCGATGGTCTCTGACTTGTTCGTCGCTGCTGCGTGTCCCTGAGACAAGTGGTTCCCACCCTCAGAAACAGTGTCTCCTATGCCTGACTCATTGCCCCTGTAAGGACCCGCAGTAACGTGTGAGGTAATTCACTTTGGCCAGGAGTCTGGGTGTGAAACCCCATCTTCTGCTCAGGCATCCAGTGTCAACGGGACAGACGATGAAAAGGCGTCTCACGCGAGCCCCGTGGACACCCACCTCAAGTCTGAGAACAACAAGCTGAAGATCGCGCTGACGCAGAGGTAAGGGGCTTAAGTCCAGACGCTGGTTCTCCGGAGGCTCCCGCTGGGCTGGGCTCCGCAAGTGGGGAGTGGCCAGTCTCACCTCCGGGCCGAGGGAAGCCGGCCAGCTGGCCTCGTGGCTGCTCTCTGCCTCGCTGACATCACACACGCTGACCACGTCTGTTGGCACCCCCCTCTCTACTCAGCCAGCCCGGCCTGTTCTCAGAGCTTAATGCCTGTGACCTGACCTAGGAGTCCAGGCAACCGTGATCCTTAGACCCAGCCCCCGGTTTTGGATTGTGGGCTTTGTCAGAGTTTCAAAGGACAGAACTGTGACCAGTCTTTCTTCTTTCTCATCAGACAGCTACCAGACTATTCTTGATTGTGTGATTTGTTTGTTTTTAAATATATTTTTATTGATTTCAGAGAGGAAGGGAGAGGGAGAGAGAGATACATCAACGACGAGAGAGAATCATTCATCTGCTGCCTCCTGCACGCCCCCTGCTAGGGATCAAGCCTGCAACCCGGGCATGCGCCCTGACTGGGAATTGAACTGGGACCTCCTAGTTCCTAGGTCGATGCTCAACCACTGAGCCACGCCGGCCGGGCCTATTCTTGATTGTTTAAGTCGCAGTGTGCTGCCTGAATGAACACATTTTAGCCCTAAAAATCAATGTTTTGAAATCCCAATTTAGTGGAGAAGTGAATTATAGGAATGAGGGGAAGCCATTTCCCCAAATCAGCTTAAGTTCTCCATCATCAGTCCTGGAACTAATCAGATAATAATGCTTTCTATTTTTTCAGTCCGTATTGTTTGAACTGGAAGTGTGTATTTTCCTATCACCGTCCCGGGTCCTGAGGCTGTGAGATGAAAGATAACGCAGATTATCCAGATACAGCTGCATCTACTGTTTAAAAAGCCGTTAGACACAGAACTCCCCTCTGCCAGGCCGTGCTAAGCAGGAGCCAGGACTCTGACAGCTTGTGGTGCAAGCTCTGCCCATCACCCGAGATGTTCAGACCGCAGATTCCTGGGCTCCGAGCAGGGAAACAAAGGAGCCTAAAAACCAAACAGCCTCTGAGGGGAGCCTGACTCCAGTTTGTTTTCTAAAACTTCTTCACTGGAAGCACAGGGTCAAAGATAAACTTGGGCCCTGGTCAGTTTGGCTCAGTGGATAGAGCGTCAGCCTGCAGACCAAAGGGTCCCAGCTTCCATTCCGGTCAAGGGCACGTACCTTGGTTGCAGGCTGCTCCCCTGCCTGGGCCCTGATTGGGGCTCCTGCAGGAGGCAACCAATCAATGTGTTTCTCTCACATCAATGTCTCTCTCTGTCTTTCCCTCTGTCTTCCACTCTCCCTAAAAATCAATAGAAAAATATCCTCGGGTGAGGATTAACAGCAACCACAAAAAGATAAACTTGGGTGTATGGGGTACCGTAGAGGTGTCCCTCAGACCCATGGCTAGAACCCCCGTTCTGCCCTCAGGGGAGTCCCAGTCATGGTCTCCTCTGCCCTCGGCTCTCAAGTCTGGATTCCTTCCGAGGCAGGGCTGGGGGACCTTTTTCTGCCAAGGGCCATTGGGATATTTATAACCTCATTCGCTTCATATAATTCACTTCATGTAAGTTTATGTTGCTGTGAAAGCGCCTGGATTTATTGAATTTCGAGTCCCGCCTGCAGGGCCAAGCCTAATGCTTTCCTGGGCCTGCTGTGCCGCCAGGCCTGCTTCCAAGGCTCAGAGGAGGCACCAGTGACAGTAGGACCATTATCACCTGTTTTCTTGTTAAATCTGGGGGGGAGGTTTTTTGTGTTGTTTTTTTTTTGGCTCCAAGGTGAATGCAGGAACTTGTCAAAAGAGTCCAGGAGCTTCATGAGATTCTCCGAGGCCCTGGGGTCAGGTCGGCCCAGCACTTCAGAACTTGTGACCTTGAGGCTCATTTCAGGGAGAAAGTGGTCCTCCTTCTGTGTCGGGTCAGCTGGGGGGAGGAGGGACAGGGTCTGACTCTGTGAGCTTGGTCTCTTCCTTCTCTAAGAATCCTGTTCATTTCTAAAGTGATTCGTTTTTTTAAATCCTCACCTGAGGATATTTTTCCATTGATTTTTAAAAATTATTATCATTATTATTATTTTACTTTCATCCATTGATTTTTGAGAGAATGGAAGAGAGAGGGAAAGACAGAGAGAAACACCGATGTGAGAGAAACACATCGATTGGTTGCCTCCTGCTCGAGACCCGACCAGGGCCCGGGCTGGGGAGGAGCCTGCATCTGAGGTATGTGCCCTTGACCGGAATCGAACCCGGGACCCTTTGGTCTGCAGGCCGACGCTCTATCCACTGAGCCACACCAGCCAGGGCTCTAAAGGGATTCTTTTAAAAAAACAGCCCAGCAAGGTGACGGGTCCGCACAAGACAGGCCAGTCCCTCTGGCACTTGTTCCTCCAGCCAGCCCACAGGTCGGGGCAGGGGGACGGTCAGCGCCCGCCCTCCCGGTCATCTCCCGGCCTCTGCCTTGCAGCGCCGCCAACGTGAAGAAATGGGAGATCGAGCTGCAGACCCTGCGGGAGAGCAACGCCCGGCTGACCACGGCGCTGCAGGAGTCCGCCACCAGCGTGGAGCAGTGGAAGAGGCAGTTCTCCATCTGCCGCGACGAGAATGACCGGCTGCGGCACAAGGTGGGGTGTGGGGGGCTGGGGGGCACGGCCAGCGGGAGGGGCGGCGGCAGCGGGAAGACTCGCTGCCTCCTCCCTCTATTTCAATAACTGATTTATTACTTTATTTTTTCTTAAAGATACTTTTATTGATTTCAGAGAAGAAGGGAGAGGGAGAGAGAGAGAAACATCAGTGATGAGAGAGAATCATTGATCAGCTGCCTCCTGCACGCCCCCCACTGGGGATCGAGCCCACAACCCGGGCATGTGCCCTGACCGGGAATCGAACCTTGACCTCCTGGTTCATAGGTCAATGCTCAACCCCTGGGCCACGCTGGCCGTGTTTGAATGGTCAGCACATTGACCCCACCGGCTGTGGGCACGACAGGGGGACACGGTACATTGACCTTGGTATTCTCTCTCCCTGGCCCACCTGGCCTGAGTGGGGCCACCGGAGGCCAGGCTCTGTCTCACCGTCTTCGTGGTACAGATGGCGCATGAAACTGCCTCGTGTCGCGTTTTCCTTTCAGGCCCACAGTGCTGACGGCCAGGGGCGCGGGGCCAGGTGCTGACGCTGCAGGCTCCCTTCCCAGGCTGGCTGATCGATTGCCCTCTCTTTCTTTTTCCGAGCCAAGAGCCCAGCTTCTCTCTGCGCCCGAGGATAAGAGCCCAAGGGCGGGGGGAGGAAGTGCCCGCTGAGAGGCGCTTTTGTGTTACACGTGGGTTCCACTCTTGCCGTCCGCTCTGCACACACACACTGGCCTTGGCTGTTCTTCTGAGGGAGCAGGCTGGGGAGGGAGAGAAAGGTGTACCCCCCCCGCACCCCCCGCTCCCCTCCAGGAAGAGGCCTGCAGGCCAGGCGCCCGTGTGCACCACTAGGGGAAGGTCCTGATTTAAAACGTTTGAAATGTCATCGCGTCCCCCTTGGTGGCCACTGCCCCGCAGGGCTCTGGTGTCTACCCCGCTGGCTTAAACCCATGAAACGGAATAATTTGGGACATGATAAAAACGATGTAAAATTATTTGAAATTGAATAAATTTCTATGCTGATAATAATAATAATAATAGAGATGTAAATCATTCTGGGGAGAAGCAGGTAGATCCATGGGCCATCTGGCCCCTGCTCGTGACAGATCCTTAAAGCGAACCTGCAGCTCCTGCCCTGTGGCCGTGAGAGCAGCCAGGAGCCCGAGCATCCTGAGGCCGGGCTGGGTGGCTCAGGTGGCTCTGCTGGTGGTGAGTGAGGCACCTCCTGCCGAAAGGGACCGGCAGCCCCTCCAGGAGCCCCATGGAGTTTGATTGTAGCCTCCGAGAAGCACAAGTGGGCTAGTTTTAGGTTTATCTTAAAAGAAATAAGTTTGGCTCAGTGGATAGAGTGTCGGCCTGCTGATCGAAGGGTTCTGGGTTCAATTCCGGTCAGGGGCACATACCTTGGTTGCAGGCTCCTCCCCCGGCCTGGGTCCTGGTCGGGACACGTGCAGAAGGCAACCAATCGATGTTGCTCTCTGTCTTTCCCTCTCTCTTTCCTTCTCTGAAAAAAATCAATGGAAATACATCCTTGGTGAGAATTAATAGAAAAGAAAACAGAAAGGACGTATAAACAGAGCTGTGTCGATCTTTTGTTTAATGACAAAAGTAAGCTAGCGTCCCTGCCTCCTGTGTGATGTTTCCCCAAGATTGACGAGCTGGAAGAACAGTGCAGTGAGATCAACAGGGAGAAGGAGAAGAACACCCAGCTGAAGCTGAGGATCGAGGACCTGGAGTCGGAACTCCGAGAGAAGGAGACGGTGAGTCCCGGCTCTGACGGCCCCTCGCTGTCCTCCGGGCCTGCGGGCGAGCTCTCCCCAAGGGCGCAGCAGGTGACTGGGCATGTGACGGCCCTGGCAGCTGCCCGGACGTCGGCACAGAGTCGGAGCCAAGGGTCACGTCAGGGCGCAGATGCTACAGCCTCCTCGCCGTGTGTGCCGTGTGTGCTGTGTGGTCAGCCGCCCCCCGATCCCAGAGGGAGTTGAACTTTGTACCAGACACTTGGGAACTTTTTTAGACGCTCTATCATCAGAAGTTGAACTCGGCTGTCAAATTAGTGCAGTGAGAGCCATTCGTTTTCTGGGGGGCAGGACAGCTAAGTACACAGAGGCTGGAGGCCACGGGCAGGCTGCCAACCCGTTCTCGGCCTCAGTTTCCCCACCCACAGAGCAGGAAGCATAAGAAGACCTTCCGCCATGGTGGTGTGCGATCGCACATGTACTGCACCCGGCCCTTAGAATATCTGAAGGGTTCAGGGTTCACCTTTATTATCTGTGCAAACAGCACGGGTTCCAAAAGCTGCTTCCATTCCTAGATGCCCAAGGTGGGGGGAGGGGGTTCAAGAATACCTTTTATCTGACCCGATTTCACATGCTTTTTCAAATTTCTTTCTCCCGTAGGAGTTGAAAGATCTCCGAAAACAGAGTGAAATCATACCTCAGCTCATGTCGGAGTGTGAATACGTCTCTGAGAAGTTAGAGGTAAGGGTGGGAGGCTCAGATGAGAAGGCACTGGTCATGTGACTCTTCCCCGAGGCCCCTTCCACCCCCCACCCCCACCCCCGTCCCCGAGAAGGCTCAGCAGCATTTGTCCTGTGGCTTTTCCACCGAACGAAGGTGTCCTGTGCCACAGCCATAGTGCAGGCGACTGTTTCCAGGCCACAGAAGCCCCTGCAGAACCACAGAGGGGTGAGGAGCGGGGGCAGAAGGAAGGGCTAAGGGTGCTGTCCCACCTCTCCACTCCCCAGCCGTGACCTTGCAGACGCCCCTCACTGACCTCAGACTTTTTTTTTTTATTTAATTGATTTCAGAGAGGAAGGGAGAAAAAGAGAGAGAGATAGAAACATCAGTGATGAGAGAGAATCATTTATCTGTTGCCTTCTGCACGCCCCACACTGGGGATTGAGCCCGAAACCCGGGCATGTGTCCTGACCAGGAATCAAACCGTGACCTCCAGGTTCATAGGTCGGCGCTCAGCCACTGAGCCGCGCCAGCCAGGCCGGCCTCAGATTTCTGGTCACAAAAGGAGGGTTTAAACCTCCTCTACCTCCAGGCTCTCCTCACTCAGGAGCCGTATATTCAGGTGCGCAGCCCCAGCATTCACAACTGGCTAGGGTTCTGTTATCAGCACGGAGCTCAGTGGGCCTCTGCTGACCGGCTGGGCCTGGGGCTGAAAACGCCTCCTGCTGGGATTTCAGACTTTCTCTGCTGGGCACTGGTGAAAGGGCCTGTTAGCATTGGGCTCCCCGGGCAGGTGTCCGAGTTCTGCGTTCTGTGTAGGACCGTCGTTTTCCAGGCCCCGAGTTGGTCACACACTGTCTGTCGGCACCTCTGCCCCGGGACAGGCAGGAAAGACGGGCTCGCTGAGCTGCCCTGGTCCGTGTGCTGAGGCACTCACAGGTCCGGGCTGCAGCCGTCGCAGGTCTCAGCGGACCCCCCTCCCTGTTCTCCAGACCAGTGGTTCCCAAACTTATTTGGCCTACCGCCCCCTTTCCAGAAAAAATATTACTCAGCCCCTGGAAATTAATTTTTTTTAAATTTTAATAGCAGTTACTCATCGCCCCCAAATGCACCTGTGGCCATCACCGCCCCCCTGGATCTCTTCAGCGCCCACCGGGGGGCGGTAGTGCCCACTTTGGGAATCACTGCTCCAGACCCTTCTCCTTTGGCTTTGCTTCAGGCCGCGGAGAAAGACAATCAAAACTTGGAGGACAAAGTGCGTTCTCTGAAGATGGACATTGAGGAGAGCAAATACCGACAGCGCCACCTAAAGGTGGAGTTGAAGAACTTCTTGGAGGTGCTGGACGGGAAGATCGACGACCTGCACGACTTCCGCCGCGGCCTCTCCAAGCTGGGCACCGACAACTAGGGCGCGGCCGGCCCGCGGGAGCCACAGGTGTGTGGAGGCGGCCGGGCCAGGACGTCCTGCTGCGGGTGTTGCTTCTGTCCCTGCAGGCGCGGCTGCGCGCGGTGCCAGACCTCCGTGCGCCTCGCCTCCGGGATCGCAGTCTCCTCTCGCTTCTCTGGCCTTTTGAGGTTGCGGGCCGCTGGAAGATTCTGACTCAGGAACCCAGACTAGGTCTACCTTACGTTTACGCAGTCAGGGCAGGGATGTTTATATCTTTCTTAAGGGTTGTTGCAGCCACATGAGCTGAAATGAGTTTTCTAATCCAAACATGAGTTTCCATCACACCTCCTTTTTTTTTGAGTGGCATTTGGAGTATCTGAATGTCCCCCAGGCGCCCCAGTGTGGCCGTGGAGGTAAGAGCTCCCTCCCTGTAGCGATCCAGATGCGGTAGAGCAGCTGCTTGTCCGGAGAAAGGAGACAGGCTTCGGGAGGTGCCTTTCTAGCCCGGGGACCCCTGACCCCCGACCCCTCATCCCGCCCCAGTTGTGAGGCTGCGACCACACTCCTTTCCTTGGTTTTAGTTTCTGAGCAGATCGCTGTGCCCTGGGGACAGCACGCAGTGAGGGCGCCTCGCACAGTGCCTGGCACACAGTAGGTGCTTAATAAATACTTGTTCAATTAAACACATGCCCAGGATTTAGTGTTTCAATCCAGCCCCAGGAGAGTCCCTGCCGACAGACCAGCGTCCTGGCGCCCTGGGTCGGCGTCAGGCGTGAATGCACTTGTGTGGTCAAGCCCACGGCTTGGCTCCGTGGCCCTGAGGCTGGGAGGGTGGCCGTGGAGGCAGCAGGAGCTGGCAGGAGTCCTCCCGCCCCAGGCGCCCATCCACGGCCCTCTGCCCTGGTCTCTGACCCTGGGACCACCCTCACTCTCTAGTCATGGGGCCTGTAGCTGGGATTCCAGGACCAGGGGTTGCCTCTGGGGTCGGGCTGCCCACTGGGATCCTAGGTTGGGTTTGGGAAGTTGAGGAAGAAGTCACACCAGCCCGGGGGGGAGAGTCAGCTCAGCCAGGAGGCTGGCCTTGGCCCAGATCTGCCTCCACCCGCTCAGGTCCTGCTGAGGGAGGGGCTGGCGCCACCCACCTCCTCTCAGTGGGCACTGCATGCCCTTGTCCTTCATTGGCAGGGACTGGCACAGGGTTGAATCCCTGGCCGTGGGCCTTTCTAAGGGAGCCTTGGTGCGCCTGAACCTGCTTTGTGAACCCCTAAGAGAACTTCCCTTTCTAGAAAGAGGTTCCCACGTGGGTAGGATTTCTCCCTGCTGAGTCTGGGTAGATGATAACACAGCCTGAGGGCGGGCAGGTGACCTGGCCCCAAGGAGAGTGTACAGGTCCTGCTGCTCCCTCCATGGATCTGAGCCCTCTGCACAGGGGAGGAGGGAGAAGGGAGAAGGAGGAGGGAGGGCTGGTGGCCTGGACCACAGCTTCAGCAGAGTCCCCGCAGGCTGGCACAGGAGACGCAGGGCGCACGGGAGACGCAGGGCGCACGGGAGACGCAGGGCGCAGCTGGCCTGCCCTACCCCAGAGCCCCAGGCAGCTCCTCACTGGCTGAGCTGGAGACTAGACTGCAGGCTGGGCCTGGGCTGGGCCTGTGGCCGGCAGTGAGTAAAGGGATTCTTCTCAGGCAGGTCAGCCCACCTGGCAGCAGACCGGGCACATGGCTGCCCAGGAGCAGTGGGCTCCAGGGTTTAAAACCTCAATGTGGGTCTTCTTGTTGTTGTTGTTGTTAATCCTCACACACACAAGGATATTTTCCCATTGATTTTAGAGAGAGTGGAAGAGAGAGGAAGAGACAGAGAAACATCGATGTGAGAGAGACACATCGATTGGTTGCCTCCTGCACACGCCCTGACAAGGGCCCGGCCTGGGGAGGAGCCTGTAACTGAGGTACGTGCCCTTGACCGGAATTGAACCCGGGACCCTTTGGTCCGCAGGCCGACGCTCTATCCACTGACCCACACCGGCTAAGGCTCCACGTGGGTCGACTCGGCTGACAGCTCAGGCAGCGCAGTCAGAGGAAGGGGAGTTGCTAAAGGCATCTGTGCTCCGTAGCAGTGACTGTAGCAAATGCCGGAAGCAGCAGAGCTGTTACCACAGTGGCGGCTGCGTCCCGTGTGTCCTGAGGTCCCCTCACCGACCCTGGAAGAGCTTGGAGGCCAGTGCGAATGTGTCCCAGGCCCTGAGCCGAGCCGCAGGCTCCTCTGCAGGGAAAGGCGGGTCACCAGGCCCTGGGCTGCGTTCCTCTGCTCCTCTAAAGGTTTCATGTTTCTTCATTTACTTTCTTTTAAGGGCAGTGACCCCGGACAGCCCGGCCGTCAGGGGAGACTGGCCCCGTCTGACAGCCTGTGGCTCCATGAGGGTGGCTCAGGGCAACGGAAACGACCCTGATTCCCCCAGTTTTCCTGGGAGCCCGCTTAACGGTCCTCGCTTATCAGGGCGCCGTCCCCAGCCTCACACTCATGTCCTTCGTGGTCGCTGTCAGAAGCCAGGTGCGGGCAGGACAGACCTGTCACCCAGGAGCACCCACCACACTGTGTGCTGGGAGGGGCGGGGCCAGGGCTGCGTTTCGTTGGCAAGTGCCGTCTCCTGGCTCTGCCATCACCACCACTGGCCACCTGGTCCCGGTTAGATTCCTTCTGCACCGTGAAACCCGGGGCCCGAGAGAAGCCGTGTAAAACCTGCAGCCCTTATTCGTAATGAGCCTTAAAAATAACTTTGTTCCAGTAAAGGCCCAACGGGGTGCATGGCCACGTGGAGAGTGGCGAGTGGAGACGAGCCCCCCCTGGTGTCCAGGGATGGAAAAGCCCCGAGAGACAGGCTGGGGCAGGTGGTCAGGCCTCGATGTGACAGCCGGTGCCCCCTGAGACCTGACACTTGTGTGGCCGGTACCTCGCCGCCATACTCACCTGCACGCAGTCCCTTCAGGCTCAGCCGGGGAGGCCCGAGCGGAGACCAGTGCCCCTGTTTCGTAGACAGGAGGCCGAGTCAGCAAGCGACATGCCCAGGTCACCGGGGAGTGAGCAGCCCGTGGGCTCCTCGTCCGGGCCTCCTGACCTTGGTCGTGTGCCCGTCTGTGAGCCCCACGCTGGTCTCCCTTTGGTCGTCCTTGAGGCCAAGAAAAGCAGTTCTCTCTCTCTCTCTCTCTTTAATCCTCACCCACGGATATTTTTCCGTTGATTTTTACAGAGTGGAAGAGAGAGGGAGAGACAGAAACATTGATGTGAGAGAAACACATCGATGGGTTGCCTCCTGCATGTGCCCCGACCAGGGCCCGGGTCGGGGAGGAACCTGCAAGCGAGGTACGTGCCCTTGACCAGAATCGAACCCGGGACCACAGGCCGATGCTCTATCCACTGAGCCAAACCGGCTGGGGCCAAAACAGTTCCCTTGTATTCTGGTAACAGCACACACTGAGGATACGCTATTTTAACCTATGTCCACGGCCAGCGCCGGCGTCCACGTGAGAGAATCGGAACGGAAGGGTTCTGATTCTGCAGAGATCTCTCCCGGGGAGTGTCAGGAGCGCACGCCCTGAGAGGCCAGACCTGGGACAGACTCACTTTGAGTTCTTTGTTGATGGCGTCAGTGGAGGCAGTGGTTCGTTCAAGACGCGCGGGAGGCTGAGACCACAGAGCGGCAGACTGAGTCCTGGCTGGGGGGTTGCCGTGCCCTGCCCGCCCCCTTCCCAGACAGGAGCCCTCTCTGTGCAGGGAGGAGCCGCGCAGTGGGCAGAGCAGGGCGAACAGGGCCTGCCCACCCAGGGGGGACCGTCCACCGCGGGCAGCTGGCCTGCAGCCTCCTCGCGGGCCGCTCCAGGCGGGGACAGGCCACAGCTCGGCCTTCAGGGGGCGGCTTGCTGAGCCATGACTGGTGTGGCGTCATTTGACGTGAAACACCAAGTCGGGTGAAACAGAATAGTAATGTGCTGCCCACAAGTACCGCCATCAGTCCGTTTAAAAAGAGTGCTTTCTTGCCCCGGCTGGTTTGGCTCAGTGGATAGCGCGTCGGCCTACGAACCGAAGGGTCCCAGGTTCGATTCCAGTCGAGGGCACGTACCTCCCTGGCCTGGGCCCTGGTCAGGGCTCATGCAGGAGGCAACCAATCGATGCGTTTCTCTCACATCGATGTTTCTGTGTTTTCCTCTCTTTTCCACTCTCTCTAAAAATCAGTGGAAAATACCCTCAGGTGAAGAATAGATAGATAGATAGATAGATAGATAGATAGATAGATAGAGTGAATTTTGTAGAAAAGTCTGCCCTCTAGAGCCAGCCAGTGGGCGTGCCAGGGCTCACAGGGCGACCTCTCAGAAGGTCCTGGCCAGGTGGGCGCTCAGGGGGAGGCAGTGGGATGTGACTTGGCCCAGCTGGCCCGCGAGGGAGGCTGTGCTTCAGGAGGGAGCCTGTCCCGCTCTCTGCAGGCCGTTTGCACCGTCCGTCCTTCTAGAGGTTTCTATTCTCTTGTTCACATGAAATGTCCCTGCAGTTAGAAGCGCTGACGGTTTAAACTAGAAGCTGGCAGATCCAGGTCCACATAGATTTTTAAATGATACGCACGGTTTAAACGGATCGTAATTTCTGGTTACATGGTTTCTCCCAAAGAAAGGTTATATATTCGGGGGGGGAGGCGGGGTGACGGCATGGAGAGGGGATCCTGTGTAGAAATGTGTGTTACTCACCTGTCCCCTCCACACGCCGGACTCAAGGATATGGGTCTTCTAGTTCCTCTCTAAATGCAAGAAGGAGACTCGGGCACGAATCTGGCAGCTGGATGAAATGGGCTAGTGGATTTAGGAGTGAGTGAGTGAGTGTGTGTGTGTGTGTGTGTGCGTGTGTGTGTGTGTTGGGGGAGGAGCAGCAGGGCAAGCAGAAGAAACACTCTTTTCGATTAAAAACATGTGCATCTCAGAGGAGTCTTTGCGAGCCCTGGCGGCGATGCTGTCTGTTGTGGACTCCACTGAGGAGCCGCTGGCGGGCCTGTGTTTCCCGCGGGATCGTGCTGCGCCCACTCTCTCTGATGACGCAGAGCCCGTGCAGCGTGGTCCCCAGGCCACACGGACCCCGTGCACCTGGCAGGAGCCCAGAGGAGCCACGGCCGAGTCCGACGGGGGGACGTTTTGGCACATGATTGACAGGTCTGGTGATCTGCAGCCGTGGGGAATGTGTTACTGTTTCACCCTGTGGAACCGCTTTCCATAATAAAGTCCCGACTTTAGATGGATTGTTGTAGCAACGTCTTACGGGCAGATAGTCCCTGCTTGCAGCAAATGTAAGAATTTAATTAGTATGAGGTGGACAAGTAGACTTTCCCAAGAGTACCAGGTTTCCCCCCCCCCTTTTTTAATGCCTTTTTGGTACATAAATAATATATATACTTTTTTTTTTTAAAAAGAAACTATAGATGAGTGAAAAAAAAATCACATGTTTTACACCATCTGATTATAACCACTGTTAACATTTTGGTATGTCTTTTCAGACTTTTTTCTATGCCTTGCTATTTCTTTTATTACTTTTTTTATGAAATGCAACCATACACACGGTTTTATAACTTGCTTTTTGTCTTCTTAGCCCTACCTGTCGCTGTATTGCTCTATCAGTCAGTACGTAATTCCATCATTTTTTAACGCCTGTGTAGGTTGTACCCGGGATACCTACATTCTTTCCAGTTTTCCACTATTGTAGTCAAGGACGCGAGGAAGCCTTCCTCCTAACATCTTTGTGGACATTTCAGAATTTTATCGGGATAATCTCCTAACGCTGGACTTGCTGCCTCTAGGTGTGGTGGGCGGTACCAACGCTCAACGCCCCCTCCTTTCCTTCCTGGGCACACAGGGCGCTCCACTCCCCAGCCCCTCGGTCGTTCAGGGTCCCCCGACCAATTCCAATCCCGGCCGCGAAACCTGAGCAGAGCGACAGGCGAACCTGCAGGCTGGGTCTGTGAGATGCCCACGTGCAGCTCCCGTCACTGTCCCCGCGGCTCTGCCAGCCTGAGTCCCTGAGCGACTGTGTGGAGTAGGGTCCCCGAGCGACTGTGTGGAGGAGGGTCCCTGAGCGACTGTGTGGAGTAGTGTCCCCGAGCGACTGTGTGGAGTAGGGTCGCTGAGCCCCTGTGTGGAGTAGGGTCCCCGAGCGACTGTGTGGAGTAGGGTCCCCGAGCGACTGTGTGGAGTAGGGTCCCCGAGCGACTGTGTGGAGTAGGGTCCCTGAGCGACTGTGTGGAGTAGGGTCGCTGAGCCCCTGTGTGGAGTAGGGTCCCCGAGCGACTGTGTGGAGTAGGGTCCCCGAGCGACTGTGTGGAGTAGGGTCCCCGAGCGACTGTGTGGAGTAGGGTCCCCGAGCGACTGTGTGGAGTAGGGTCCCTGAGCGACTGTGACTGCAGCCCCCCTTCAGCCTCCATGACACCCCGCCCGCCCACCTGCATGGACGTGTGGTGTGAATGAATGAAAATAACCTTAAATGTGACCCCACTGGGATTTACGGTTAATTTGTTCCTGCAGCATAGCATACCCTATCCCGACTAACGATAAAAAGGTGTGCGCATTTTTACAATTTTTAAAAAATGTATATTTATTGATTTCAGAGAGGAAGGGAGAGAGAGAGAGAGAGAGAGAGAGAAACATCAATGATGAGAGACAATCATTGATTGGCTGCTTCCTGCACATCCCCTACTGGGGATGGAGCCTGCAACCCGGGCATGTACCCTGACCAGGAATCGAACTGTGACTTCCTGGTTCATAGTCGACACTCAACCACTGAGCCACGCCGGCTGGGCCATTTTTACGATTTTTAATAGATATTGCCTCAAATTGCCTTCCAGAAAGATGATACCAAATTATACTCCCGCCAGCAATGTGTGAGAACGTCTTGCTCCCTCTTTAACACTGGGGTTACCATGGGGCTGGGGGGCTAGTTTTCATATGCATTTTTTTTATTTTTTTTATTTTATTTATTTATTTATTTTTATTAAATCTTTATTGTTCAGGTTACATTTGTTCCTCTTTTTTTCCCCCCCATAACTCCCCTCCTCCCAGTTCCCGCCCCACCCTCCGCCCTCACTCCCCACCCACTGTCCTCATCCATAGGTGCACGATTTTTGTCCAGTCTCTTCCCACATCTCCCACACCCCTTTCCCCCCCCCGCAAGAATAGTCAGTCCATTCCCTTTCTATGTCTCTGATTCATTATAATCACCAGTTCATTCTGTACATCAGATTATTTATTCACTTGATTCTTAGATTCACTTGTTGATAGATGCATGTTTGTTGTTCACAATTTGTATCTTTACCTTTTTCTTCTTCCTCTTCTTAAAGGATACCGTTCAGTATTTCGTATAATACTGGTTTAGTGGTGATGAACTCCTTTAGCTTTTCCTTATCTGTGAAGCTCTTTATCTGACCTTCAATTCTGAATGATAGCTTTGCTGGATAAAGTAATCTTGGTTGTAGGTTCTTGGTATTCAGCACTTTGAATATTTCTTGCCATTCCCTTCTGGCCTGCAAAGTTTCTGTTGAGAAATCAGCTGACAGTCGTATGGGTATTCCCTTGTAGGTAATTGAGTCTCTTTCTCTTGCTGCTTTTAAGATTCTCTCTTTGTCTTTTGCTCTTGGCATTTTAATTATGATGTGTCTTGGTATGGTCCTCTTTGGATTCCTTTTGTTTGGGGTTCTCTGCGCTTCTTGGACCTGTAAGTCCATTTCTTTCACCAGGTGGGGAAAGTTTTCTGCCATTATTTCTTCAAATAGGTTTTCAATATCTTGCTGTCTCTCATCTTCTGGAACCCCTATAATTCTGATATTTGTACGCTTGAAGCTGTCCCAGAGGCTCCTTACACTATCTTCGTATTTTCGGATCCTTTTTTCATTTTGCTTTTCCAGTTGGGTGTTTTTTGCTTCTTCACATTTCAAATCTTTGACTTGATTCTTGCGCTCCTCTGGTCTGCTATTGGGTGTCTGTATAATATTCGTGTTTTTTTTTTTAATATATATTTTATTGCTTTTTACAGAGAGGAAGGGAGAGAGATAGAGAGTTAGAAACATCGATGAGAGAGAAACATCGATCAGCTGCCTCCTGCACATCTCCTACTGGGGATGTGCCCGCAACCCAGGTACATGCCCTTGACCGGAATCGAACCTGGGACCCTTCAGTCCGCAGGCCGACGCTCTATCCACTGAGCCAAACCGGTTTCGGCTGTATAATATTCTTTATTTCAGTCCGTGTATGCTTAATTTCTAGTTGGTTCTTTATCATAGCATCGAGGGTCTCATTAGTTTTCGTGAGGCTCTCATCAAGTTTATTGGCAGCTTGTAGCACATTATTGCAAGCCCTCAAAATTGCGTTTTTTAGCTCTATATCCTCCATTTCTGTCATGTTTTTTTGTCTCCGCATTTTTTATGCTTTCTTGGTGCACCCCCTTGTGGTCTTTGTGCGCAGTCTTGTTCTAGTTGAGCCTTGATTGTTGTAGTTAATAATAGAGGGATTTGACCACCAGGCTGACTGGCTGTGAGAATCAGCTGAGTCTGCCGTGAGAAAACTTCTGTCCTCTGGAGAGGTGCTAATCTAGCCTTTGCCTGAGGCGATCCGGCAAATGGCTCTGCGCAGGGTTTGGGTGGGGCAGGTCGCATGGGATCAACAGGGCGGGCGGAGGGAGCAGTTATGGCTGCTCTCAGTCCTGTTCCCAGAGGCTCTACTTCTCAGAACCCCAGCAACTGCTGCAAACCTCGGAGAGAAAGCTGCCCTCACATTTCAACTGATGCCAGACAGTCCCGCTTCTCCTGTTTGAGTCTGAGTCCCTAGAGACTCGCCCAGATCTGGAGATCAGAGTCTGAGACTCCCTCCTGATTGAAAACGACAACCGCACCCTCAGCCACCAGCCCACTTTGCGCGCGCACCTCCACACCTTTATATTTTCCACACTTCGCCTCCTCTGAGCCTCGGTATGCTGTTGTCTTTCCTTCTAGTTGAAGAATCTCTCCTGAGCCAGCCTTCCTGTGGTTCTGGGTGATGTCTGTTCCGTCTTTTAGTCGTATTTTTGAAGTGGTTGTTTGCGGCAGCAGTCTCCAGTGTTCACCTATGCCGCCATCCCATTTTTTTTATTAA
Source organism: Myotis yumanensis (assembly GCF_028538775.1). NCBI lineage: Eukaryota > Metazoa > Chordata > Mammalia > Chiroptera > Vespertilionidae > Myotis > Myotis yumanensis. The sequence continues at coordinate 502,042 of NW_027223771.1, forward strand.
AATGAGACTCTCACTAGCAAAAATATTTATTGGATGATATTCTTTTATAGTTTACCTATTTATCTCCTCTGGCTGATTTTCTCATAAGGTTTTAAACTATCTCATTGATTTCTAAGAGGATTTTTTCCCCTCCGTGAATATTGTAAAAAAAAAAAAAAAAAAAAAGTTGTATGTATGGCTTTTAAAAAATGTTCAGACATGGAAGACACTTTTTAGTCAAATCTGTCTTTTCCTTCATGGTTTCTACCTTTGCCATCGTGCTATGAAGATCTTTCCTATTCTAATTCCAAGATTGTATAAATATTCACCAGTGTTTTATTCTTGTTCTGTTATTGTTAAACATGTTTTTATTGATTTCAGAGAGAGGAAGGGAGAGGGAGAAGAGAGAAACATCAATGATGAGAATCATCCATCAGCTGCCTCCTGCACGCCCCCTACTGGGAATTGAGCCCGCAACCCAGGCATGTGCCCTGACCAGGTATTGAACCGTGACCTCTTGGTTCAGGGGTCAATGTTCAACCACTGAGCCACACCAGCCGGCCTATTTTTTTTTTAAAATAAATCTGTGGGTCTTCTGGAATTTATCTTCTAAATTGCCCCAACATGTTATTTTGGGAGATCTAGCCTTTCTCTACTGATATGAAATCCCATTTTTACCGTATACCCAGTTCTTACGTAGACTTACACGTGCTCTTGTTGTGGCCTGTTGTGCGCATTCTGGCACTGACACCACACTGTTCGATCTTCACAGATTTAGACCACATGTCCCAATTAACTACACTTTTTCAAAAATTTCCTAGTAGCTTTTGTATATCAATATTTCTGAAAGAAATTTGGGATCCTTTTATAATGTTTAGAATCGGAAATTGGATTGTATAAGATGTATAGGTTACTATAGAGAGAATTAATGTCTTTATAATATTTAACCTTTTATTTCAGTAAATTTATAAAGTGTTATGTTCCTCCATGTATTTTTCCTGCTATAGGTAATTTTGGTAGTTGGAGTTACTATTGTAAATGAGCTCTCCAACTTGTTGTTTGTGTAAGGGTACACCACTACTTTTTTTAAATGAAAAGTAAATCTGTTGATTTTCTGATTTAAAATGTTAAATGAAAGTTGTGAAAATGTAAACATTATGAAAAATGCAGAAATTGAAAGTCCCTCATGATTAAAATCCCTTTGCCCCCAGATAAATCATCAACAATCGATACATATTCCTCACTTTTTGTTGTTGTTGTTGTTGTGAATCCTCACCGAGAATATTTTTTCTATTATTTTCAGAGAATGGAAGGGAGGGAGGGAGACAGAGAGGAACACTGATGTGAGAGAGAGACATCGACTGGTTGCCTCCCACACGTGCCCCGACCAGGGCCGGGGATTGAGCCCACAATCGAGGTACACGCCCGTGACCGGAATTGAACCCATGACCCTTCAGGCTGAGGGCCGGTGCTCTAACCACTGAGCATGGTTAGGGTTCACTTTTTTTTTTTTAAACATGTTTTGTGATTTTGACTCTATGATACAAGTACCCTTCTGCCTCGTGCGCTTTTCACTTGGCAACGGATCGTGGGCATTTCCTGTGTCAGTACGTACTCGATCTACCTCATCCTTCTCAGCTCTGCAGAGTCATGAGTGGTAGCCCGCCAGTTTATTTAGCTTGGTAATTGGTTATATGTTTGTTTTGTTATTTGTGTGTGTGTGTGTGTGTGTGTGTGTGTGTGTGTGTGGTTTTTTTTAAACAATTCTTTCCCCCCCATTAACCCTCTCCAGCCCGCCCTGCCCCCCACCCCAGGCCCCATTGTCTGTGTCCATGGTATATGTTTATTTTGTAATTAGCCAATTACTGAATACTCTTTTGTGCTAATAGTTTTGTTGTAGTCTTGTTTTAATTCTTTTGCCTTATATGGGTAGATTGGTAGTTCTGGATAGTGATCATTTTACTTCCATACTTTTAATAATCTTGTTTCACTTCCTTATCTCATTGACCAGCACTTTTAGAACATGAAATAACATATGTAATTGTGTTGGTATCGTACACTCTTCTTTATATGTGGTTTTTTTGTGTTTTTTTACTTGGTGAGATTACTTCTAATGTTTCTCCAAAAGTGTAAATTTGCTTAATGTAGCTATTCTTAATATTTGATTTTATATATTTAAAACTATACCCTTCTTTTTTTAGTGTGCTGAAAGTATTTTCAGTAATGATGTAAGAATTTTATTAATGCCTTTCCCCTCACAATCTATCAAGATATCAAGTGGTTATTCTTTTTTTTTTTTTAATATATTTTTTTATTGATTTCAGAGAGGGAGAGGGAGAGAGAGAGAGAGAAACATCAATGATGAGAGAGAATCATTGACCAATCGAGCCTGAAACCTGGGCATGTGCCCTGACCAGGAATTTGAACCGTGACCTCCTGCTTCATAGGTTGACACTCAACCACCGAGCCACACCGGCCAGGCAGGTGGTTATTCTTTATCATGACTTAAGATGAATTATTTTAATAGATTTGCTAATGGTAACCCTCTCTGCATTTTTAGAAAACCTGATTCAGTCATGATATATTATCCTTTCAATGTGCATCTCCATTCAATGTTAACAGTGGTTATTTAGGATGGGTTGATTAGGATAGACTTTTGTGTTCTTATCTGTATTTTCAGATTTTTCTACAATATTCGTATATTACTTGTATAATATAAAGAAGAGCTTTAAAATAAAAATATTCTGGGTTTGGTTTGCCCCTATTATTTTGGAATTTTTCATATATTCAGATGGGTAATGATATAATTATTTTCTGTCTCTGTCAGGTATAGTGTTAGGTTTATGTTAACATCTTAAAAAGAAAACTTGGGAAACTCTCTTTTTTCTATGCCCTGGAACAGTTTAAATAATAAATCATATTTAGAATTTTTTGCTCCTTGAAGTTTTTATAACATGTATAAAATTGTCCAAGTCTAGTGCCTTTTTAGGAAAAAATCTTTGACAATGTTTTCCGTGCTCATTGGTCTCTTCAAGTGTTCTTCCTATTCTGTACGTTTTGGGCCATTTTCATGTCCTAAATAATGATTCTGTTAAGGTTTGCTGGCATGAAGTTGTTGTATTTCCTGTTCTCATTTCTCATGTTGGGTGTCATGCTTCCCCTTATTCCAATGCGTTTTCCCAGAATTAGTCTGTTTTATTGGTCTTTTCAAAGAACCAACTCAGATTCTTATACCTTACTGTACTGTCTTAGCATTTTGTGATTTTTGTTTTTGTTCTCATTAATTTCTTTATTTTATTATTTTTTTCACCTTCTCAAGTCGAATACCATTGTAACTTTTTCTTGTCTAGTAACAGCTACAGTTATGGCTATGGCTTTTCTTCTTTACACATACCCCTTAGATTTGTAGGTATGGTGTCATAATTTGAGATTCTATTTTTTACTGAAAGAGTTATTTGGAATTACACTTTTTCATTCCCAGACAAGTTCGATATTTGTTGTTGTTTTTAACATTTGCTATAAATGCCTAGTTTTACTGCCTTGCTGTCAAAGAGGGTGTGGCCTGTACAATTTCTTCCTTTTAGGGTTTATTTATGTTTTCTTAGGATCTAATAAATTGTTGATTTTAATAAATATTCCCAGGAAACTGCAAAAGAAGGTATAATCTCCGAGGGGAACAAAATTCAAACTATGTGTATTAATTTGATCTTATTAATTATCATGTTATGGACCTTTAATTTTTACCTGCTTGCATCCTTGAAGACTAAGGGAAGTATGTTAGTCTCCACCACTGTTGTATTTCTGTCTATTTCTCTTGTTTCTACAGTTTTCACTTTCTGTGTTTCAGTACGTTGTTTTAAGGGGGAAAATATTTTCCTTTAAAGACTTGTATACCTTTGTGAATTTTTACCTGATTTTGTTGTAACAGTTGTTTTTGTCGAAATACGTAGTTGGGTAAAATGTTTGCATCCCTTAAAAAGCCAACAACAATCTTTCAGAAGCCTTTGTGTCTTTTTTAAAAAGATATTTTTATTTATTTCAGAGAAGAAAGGAGAGGGAGAGAGAGATGGAAACATCAATGATGAGAGAGAATCATGGATCTGCTGCCTCCTGCACACCCCACACTGGGGATCGAGCCCACAACCCGGGCATGTGCCCTGCCCGGGAATCGAACTGTGACCTCCTGGTTCATAGGTCGACGCTCACCACTGAGCCACGCCAGCCGGGCCTTTGTGTCTTGAGCAGGTATTTTGAAAGCCCAGTCTCCCAGGGGCAGGCTGATGTTCTCAGGGCCACAGAGTGGACGGAGGCCCATGTGCCTGAGGAAGAGAATGAGGGGTTTGGAGTGTGTACACTCCCATCCTGCTCTGGGGCAGCGCCGCTCAGGGAAGCTCAGGGGACACCTGCCCGTCAGCGCTCGCATTCCGCCCCCTGGGGGACGACACCAAAACTTGTCTCCACCCGAGAGGCACTTTCCTTCTGCGTTCCTGGCTAATCTCGGAGACTCCTGCCACCAGAAAAGAGCTTTCCAGAGCTGCTCTGAACAGGTGATGCCCGTGGCCGAGACTGTGCTGGGCAGAGGACCCGCTGCTCCCAAACTCTTGTAGGCGGCGTGAATCCCACCCACAGCTCGGGGGTGACAGGAATACGGGCTTCTCTATTTTCCCGCATCCAAGTTCATGTCTGTTTTGAGCCCCCATTCTGCCAGGCTCCTGTAGGTGGGTCTCAGCCGGTTCTGGGACCCCCTTTTCTCCAGAGGTGAGTCCTCAAAGGTTCTGGCAGCGTATATATTCCCAAGGTGTCGGAGGCAAGGGGCCCGCGTCTGCTGAGACGGCTCCGGCCCCATGTGCTCGGTAGTAAGGAATCCCTCAGATACTCCTGAGCCGCAGAGTTCTCCGTGCGGTCGTCCCGCCCTCTCTCCGGCCATCCCCTGGCTGACAGCAGAGGTTCTGGTGGAGGGCGATTGGACTTGCTCACTCCCGGCACCATGTTCTCTTCTCTCCACCATCCCTCCCTCTTCCTGGTCCTCTCACCCAGGATCTGCTCCATCTTCTGGTTCCTCTTACGTAAAGCGACAGAGGCCTCCTCACAAAGCTTGGAACAGATCAGGTTGTAGCCCCGTCTCTCTGTCCTTCACCCCCAGCTCCCCCATGAGGCCTCACCTGAGGATATTTTTCCATTGATTTTTAGAGAGAGTGGAAGGGAGAGGGAGATAAACATCGGTGTGAGAGAAACACATCGATTCGTTGCCCCCTGCACGCACCCTGACCAGGGCCGGGAACCTGCAACCGAGGTACGTGCCCATGACCGAATCGAGCCCGGGACCCTTTGGTCCGCAGGCCGGTGCTCTGTCCACTGAGCCACACCGGCCAGGGCTGGAAGGATGGTCTGCAGGGCGGCGGTTTCCGGGCTGCCTGGGTTTCCAGCCCACCCCCGAGAAAAGCTCCTGGATTCAGACCTGTGCGGTCGTACAACCTCCTCGTGCTAGACAGGATGCTGGCCCCTCCAAGGTGCCCAGACCCTCCCTCACCCCGAAACCTCGGAATCTGCTGCCTCACCTGGCAGTCGGGCCCTGGCCTGTGAGATGACGGGAGGTTGTCCTGCCGGTGTGCGTGGGCCCAGTCTAATGACACGAGTTCCTAAAAGCTGAGCAACTTTCCCGGCGGGGCTCACAGAGAGACACGATGGAAGGAGAGTCAGAGAGACGCGACATCGCTGGCTTTGAAGATAGAGGAAGGGGCCACAAGCCAAGGAAAGCAGGCGGCCTCTATGGACTGGGAAAGGCAAGAAAACGGCGCCCCCCCTAGAGCCTTCGAAAGGAACCCTGCCCTGCCGACTCCTTGGTAGTAGCCCAGTGCGACCCAGGCCGACCGTAGAATGGTAGGATGGTACACTGCTGTGGTTTTGAGCCTATAATTTTGTGGTGGCAGCAACAGAAAACCAATACACTCCTCACGTGAGTTTGCCCACTGAAAATCTGAGAGCCTTCGTCGTATAAATTCCCTGAACGACATGGTTTACGCCAGTGGTCGGCAAACTGCAGCTCGCGAGCCACATGCGGCTCTTTGGCCCCTTGAGTGTGGCCACGAAGTTTCAATCGCACTGTACGTGCGCGCCCGCACGTGGTATTTTGTGGAAGAGCCACACTCAAGGGGCCGCAGTTTGCCGACCAGTGGTTGACGGGATGGGAGGTCATTCATGAGACGCCTGTTGGCTGCAGCTCCTGCCGCCACCTGCTTCGCTCCCCAGTTCACCTTCCGGAGGGAGAACAAGCGAACGAGGGACTCCGATGGCCCGGCTCCTCGTTGTGTATCCCAGGACGACGGATGCGATGCTGCCAGCCATGGACCGGCTCTCCCAGGGGCAGGCCCAGGGGGTAAAACCGGCCATGACGGCTGCCCCTGTAGCCGGGCTGTGGGTGGGGAGGCAGCGTGACCGGAGTCCAGGACAAGGTGGTCGTGGAGGAGAAAGAGGGGTCAGGGGAGACTTGGGACAGCGGAAAACCACGGGGTTCAGACCGAAGGACGGTGTGGATTTGCCGGGACCTGCAGGCAGAGGGCTGAGGGCATCTAGGGACTCAAGTGGGCAGGGCCGTTTGGGGCTGGCAGCAGCTGGCTTGGTGTTGCTGGAAGGTGAAGGGGGAGGGGCCCCAAGACAGGAGGGGCCGAGGTTGATGGGCGGCACGTGGAGGGTGGGTCGAGGGGCCTGGAGCTGGACAGAAGGTGGCCAGACTGTCCCCTCGCCTTGGCTCTGGATCCCCTGGCACATGGGGCCAGGAGGTTTCATCGGGAGAACTTTTGAAAAGGGCCCTTTTTTTGAGGCTTCTCATCTTTGGCAGCGCTGAGGAAGCAACGCCTGAGAATTCCCCATGCCTGAACGAGTTCACGGGTCTCTCACAATACGGAATTTACAATGATTTTAATAGTCCAACAGAGTTCTGATTTTGCCACTTTTTAAAATATCCCGTTCTTTCCAGAGGAGTACTTTGGGGCTCAGGTTGGCCTGTCTGGTGGGGACGGAGGCCTGGGGCACAGCCACCCACCCTGCCTCTGGGATTTGGAACTGACGCCCTGGGAACCCAGGATCGCCATGGCAACGTGGGAGAGCCAGGTTAGCGGGACCCTTCGGGCGACTGGAGAGGCTGCTCTGCCTGTATGGTCCCTCCCCTTTCCTAGTTTTAACACAAAGCAGGGAGAAGGGGTTCTAGCATGAGGTTTCAGTTCTGAGGGAACACTCCCCCCCTTAGTATTCACTTAAATGTTTAACTGAAATCTTATTAAAAACGTTAACAACTCCCCACCACACACACAGGGAAGGCTGTACGTTAAGATTTCCTGTTTTCATTTTTTAAAATATATATATATATATATATATATATATATATATATATATATATATATTTGTATTGATTTCAGAGAGCAAAGGAGAGGGATAGAAACATCAATGATGAGAGAGAATCACTGATGGGCTGCATCCTGCACGCCCCACACTGGGGATCGAGCCCACAACCAGACATGTGCCCTGACTGGGAATTGAACCCTGACCTCCTGGTTCATAGATCAACTACTGAGCCACACCAGCCAAGCTGTTTTCATTTATGAGTGACATGATACATTAGAAATAGTCCTTTATTGTGAGTTTATAGAGTGCTTGATACATAAAATACATTTCATTTAAAATAATTTCTACATATAAGCAATTTATTGATTATTGCTAAAATAATGTTCACATTCAACCTTTACATCTGAGGAAAGCACGCACACAGGATCGGTCAGTAGTGTATTAGTGCTGTCACCACATGCCGTCACCGTAAACGGTTTTCAAGTGAGGGAATGATCTAGAACATCCACGGTGAGAAATAAATGCTAGTCTCTACGCCAGCTATACTCACTGCGGGTTCTCAGATCCCAACTACGGTCTGGTGTGTGCGGCCACCGCCTCTCCACTCCTGGGTCCTAAAGCCACAACACGAAGCAACAGCTGCCGCCCGGCCCACGGCCCTGCAGGTCTCCGGGTGTCACGTGGCCACACTACCCCGTTCACGTGCTTGTCAGCAGCAGGCCTGGCCCCGTGGCTTCACGCAGCCCTCGGCCTGGACAAGAGCTAGTGGTCCCACTCCCCGGGGCTGTCCTCCTCCTCCCCCTCCTCCCCCTCGTCCTCTTCCTCCTCCTCCGAGTCGGCAGACACCCTCTGGATTCTCTGCAGCGCAGCTTTGATGCTCCGCTCCAGGTCGCTGGCTGGCTTCCTGCTGGGGCCGGGGCCGGGGCCGGGGCCCAGGCCGGGACCGGGGTGCACTTTCTTCAGTTTGACGCCCTGCCTTATGGCCGCCAGGATGTGCTCGTTGATGGAGGTGTAGGGAGGGGCAGGCGCGGGCACTTCCACCTTCTGGAGCGGGGTTCTGCCGCACCTCAGGGCGGCCAGCACCTCGTCCATGGACCCTGAAACTGAGCAAACAGAGCAAGTAACATCAGGAAGTCATTCTCTCCCCGAGGTGCCAGGGCATCTTAGTATTAGTTCAGCGGTTAACGCCACGATTTATACAGACGATCACCATTCCCTTAAACCAGTGATGGCGAACCTATGACACGCGTATCAGGGTGACACGAAAACTCATTTTTTTGGTTGATTTTTCTTTGTTAAATGGCATTTAAATATATAAAATAAATATCAAAAACATAAGTCTTTGTTTTACTACGGTTGCAAAGATCAAAAAATTTCTCTATGTGACACGGCACCAGAGTGAAGTTAGGGTTTTTCAAAATGCTGACACGCCGAGCTCAGAAGGTTCGCCATCACTGCCTTAAGCAGAAGTTTTCTCCCTGCGTGAATCCAGGATAGTTCGATCGCTGATGTTTTGTCGTGAGCACCACTAGCAACCGACAGGCACCATCGTGCACACCTTTGGTTAGGAGGCGGCTGTGACACTGGCGTGTGATCCTGAGGGGGTTTTCGGATGCCTGGGGGTAACTCATCTGATCCCGTGGGGGCAATTTAGATACTTCTGAACCTCCACCTCCTCCATTTCCCTTCCCACTTGGAGAGAAATCTACTTAAAAACGTAGCTGCTGTGTTTCTCTCGCTTCAGTTCTGGGCATTAGTCAGTGATGACTAACGAGTCAGTGTGACAATGAGCAGGGAGGTTTCCACACAAGAGGAGGCTTGAGGTAAAACTTTAATCAGCAGCTCAATGAGCCCCGCGGGGGCAGCCCTGGCACGGCTCCCCTGAAGCGTCTTCAATCCACCCACGTTACCGAGGTAACTTACACGCTCTATTCTCAAGGGTGTGAAATGCTGTCAAAATACAAGTTAGATCAGAGCTCCAGAGGCTTGGTGAGTAGAAGCCGTTTCTGACTCTGGCGCCGTGAGGCCCTGGGCGGGGGAGATCCCTGGCCGCCTGTGGCCACCCTTCAGGGCTCTTCCTGGGAGGCTTCAAGATGAAGAGTCGTTTCTAGCTCAGGACTGAGGCCAAGTGACAGCTGAAAATAATACTATTTCGCCCTGGCTGGGTTGCTCAGTGAGTAGCGCATCAGCCTGCGGACCAAAGGGTCCCGGGTTCGATTCTGATCAAGGGCATGTACCTCGGTTGCAGGCTCCTCCCCAGCCTGGGCCCTGGTTGGGGCTTATTCAGGAGGCAACCAATCAATGTGTTTCTCTCACATCGATGTTTCTCTCTGTCTTTCCCTCTCTCTCCCACTCTCTCTAAAAACCAATGGAAAAATATCCTCGGGTGAGGATTAAAAAAAAACGCTACTTGAACCTCTAACTTGTTACCATGGTCCTCTTCTAGGAGTGAGAGGACAGGTTCACAGCCAGGGCGTTCTTTTCTTATTCTTGTCTGCGGAATGAAGCAGTGTGGGGGGTGCACAGGGCTTCCCCTCACTGTGTGCCTGGGAGCCAGGCTGGAATGAGGCACCCACAGCCAGACTCCAGGCGAGGCACCGGCACACATGCTGTCCTCCCCATTTAAACAATGTTACTGTGCCCGGCTGGTGTGGCTCAGTGGTTGAGCGACGACCTATGAATCAGGACAGGAGGTCACGCTTCAACTCCCGGTCAGGGCACATGCCTGGGTAGGGGGTGTGCAGATGGCCTTAAAAAAATAAATATATAAGTAAATAAACGTTGTTGTTGCAAACCCCATGGCAGGGCCGTGGGGTCTCCACCTGATAGCGTGGACTTTTTCATCTGTACCTGGTTCTAGGTACAGTGACACCTTGAACTCAGAATAACAAAAATACTCAATTATCCAGAACCACAGTATGAAACTCTTATATTTCTACCATTCACATCACCTCACAGTACCTGTGCATGTTCTAGGTAGAGAGGCTCAAGCTTAGTCTTGAAAATAAGTGTACACAGCATTTTGCTAGGATTTCTCTCTCTCTCTCTCTCTCGCACTCTCTCTCTCTCTCTCTCTCTCTCTCTCACACACACACACACACACACACACACACACACACACACACACGGCATTCGGCTAGAGTCTGGGCCGATTTAAGCCAGGGTCCTCAGTAGCCGACGTCTAAACCTTAATTAGGATTAGAGTTAGCACTATAGCCCTCGCGTATTTGTCCCACTTCATCTTAGAAAGATTGCCCACAGGAAGGTTTCTCAGTCGCCTGGTCAGTCGCAGGAAGAGCCTTCCATATTCTGACTAATATTCCTCTACAAGAATTCCCAACCAATCTTCTGCTTAAGATGCCACAGTCAGCCCTGGCCGGTTTGGCTCAGTGGATAGAGCATCGGCCTGCAGACTGAAGGGTCCTGGGTTCGATTCCCAGTCAAGGGCACATGCCCGGGTTGTGGGCTCGATCCCCCGTGTGGGGCGTGTGGGAGGCAGCTGATCAATGGTTCTCTCTCATCATTGATGTTTCTATCTCTCTATCCTTCTCCCTTCCTCTCTAAAATCAATAAAATTATATATATATATGTATACATATATATTTAAAAAGATGCCACAGTCAATTCTGTAAAGGCTTCTGAGGGGCAACAGTGTGATTCAAAGCAAGTAGCAGAAATCAGACACACACTGAAGTTTTAAGAAACGGGAAATCGCCTCAGAGATCCCAAGTCGTGTTGTGACCATTAAATGTATAGAGGTGGTTTGTTCCTGATGAGGTAGCGTTTATCAAACTGATTTAGGCTATGCTAATTTCCCCCCAAAAAGATAACATTTAAGGCAGCAAGTACTGGACTATTTTAAGATTGCAGAGAATTCTGGAAAAGATTGTGATGTGAAGATGATGGCTGCTGAAGCGAGAATGCTCAACTGCTCAGCCACCCACTGGGCGCAGGCACAGAATGCAGGAGGATTACCTGGGCATTTAAAATGGCCTGAGGAGTCACGCAGCCTTTCAGCAGGCGAGTCACACACGAGAGGGAGCGGCTGGTCATCTTTTACTGAAGTCCTGAGGTGTAAATTCTGATGATTCGCAGATTGAGAAGAAAAGGACGAAGCAGGGAGCGGAGGTGCTGGTGGAGGCGGAGGTGGAGGTGGGGGAGGGGGAGGCGGCAGGGGCGGCGGCAGGGGCGGCAGTGACAGCTCCTCACTGGCTTTGGACTGTGTTTGGTCACCAGCTGGAACAGCCATCTGGACAGGGATATTTCCAGGACAGTCTTGGCACTTGGGGGTTTTCACGTGGCTAGCTTCGGAGGAAGGAGCACTTCTGGTTTTCCTGGAGGACGGACGGACGAGCGCCTTCCCCTGAGAGGTGGGCGAGGAGGCCCGCGGGGCCAGTCCACCTGGCAGGTCTGGAGCGTCGGGTTCCGGGCAAGGGGTCTTTGGTGCCGACCGGCCAGGGCATCTCTGAAAGTGAAAACGGTTGTGAGAAACTTGCCACAAATGCAAACCATCCAAATGCCGGGACTCTGTACACAATGAACACGAAGTTCCTGGGCACGGATTGTCCTAGTTCACAAAGCGGCTCCTTCCCGCTTTGCAACCACTAAGTCTATTAAAGAATAAGCATTTGCCCGGCCTGCAGGGCTCAGTGGTTGAGCATCGACCTATGAACCAGGGGGTCACGATTCAATTCCCATCAGGGCACATGACTGGGTTGTGGGCTTGATCCCCAGTGTGGGGCATGCAGGAGGCAGCAGATCAGTGATTCTCTCTCATCACTGATGTTTCTCTCTCCCTCTCCCTTCCTCTTTGAAAGCAATAAAAAAATATTTTTTAAAAAAGGAATAAGCATTTATAGCCTTTCATATAATGCTTTTTCTGTAATAAAATAGATATGGGAGGATACATATAGATAAAAATATTCATCAGAATATTTTTAGTTTGAAAAAATCAGAAACTAAATATGAACCATGGGAAATTAGCAGAAAAAATTATGGTGAATTAATTTAAAATATTAGGCAGTCACAAAAAATCATAAACAGTACAAATTATGTGAACCAACCTGGAAAAATATAGATGATGCGCTATTAAATTTATAACCATACAAAAAACACATCTATGAAAAATACCAGCAGAGTGGACCTCAAAATGACAGTCATAACAGGAATTATGGATGTTTCTTTTCTCTAATATTTATGCTTAGAGTAAATTTTGTAATTTAAAAATGTGAATTTTAAAAGTTCTGGACCCTCAGGAGTTCATTTGATAAAGAAAAACCTAACCTTACAAAGAACTAATCTGGAGGGTGTAGGTCCCTAATGAAGGCACTGATCAGCCAATAAAACATAGAATATTAATACTGTAGGACCATTACAATGAACTAGGATGTATGCAATAGGATACTATGATTATAAACTTAAACAAAAAACAGCTCAAGCTGGTGTGGCTCAGTGGATAGAGCGTCGGCCTGTGGACTGAAGGGTCCCGGGTTCGATTCTGGCCAAGGGCACATGCCCAGGTTGTGGGCTCGATCCCCAGTAGGGGTCGTGCAGGAGGCACCCAATCAATGATTCTCTCTCATCATTGATGTTTCCCTCTCTTCCTCCCCTTTCGTCTCTGAAATCAATAAAAATATATTTTACAAAAACATACACGCCAAATTTATAACACTGGAGTTTATGTGTAAACTTTACACACAAAATCGCATGAATTAGTTTATTATTCATGATAAACTCAGAGTATTTCTGTCTCTCCCATGTCGTTCTAAAGCGTTTCAAAACAAACAGCAACGCAGTGGCCAGAAGCCCCCCACCTCACAGATGTGGCCACCACCCTGCAGTTTTCTGTGAGACAGCAGGCGAGTAGAACAGAACCCCAGGAACTGGCCAGACTCCGGGGTCGTCCAGCCATCCCCCCGAGGTCAGGGCTCCCCAACCACCCGAGCGTTCCCTCCGTGCACCGGGGCAGCCTGGTCTCTGTCTGAGATTGCTGGGCAGCCTGCCTCCCTGAGGGCTCACCCAGAACAAATGAAATCCTTGTCTCCCAACAGCCCTTTGAAATATTTAAAAACAACTTGTCTGGGCTCCGCAAGTACCACATGTCACAGGACTTCACGGGTCGTCTTGTTCCCGCTTCATCCCAAATGTGCTCAGGCTTTGTCCCCTTCGATTGTGGCCCTTCTTGGTACACACGGAGTTCCGTCTACAAAGGGTGCTACTGTTCTCCCTAAGCCAGCGATGGCGAACCTTTGAGCTCGGCGTGTCAGCATTTTGAAAAACCCTAACCTAACTCTGGGGCCGTGTCACATATAGAAGTTTTTTGATCTTTGCAACCATAGTAAAACAAAGACTTATATTTTTGATATTTATTTTATATATTTAAATGCCACTTAACAAAGAAAAATCAACCAAAAAAATGAGTTCGCGTGTCACCTCTGACACGCGTGTCATAGGTTCGCCATCATAGGTTTTCCGCAGCTTCATCCCAAGCGATTCACAGTAAACGAAAAGCAACTCAGTTCTCAGGGCCCCTTGCCCTCCATTTGAGTCACAAACACACACACTCCTTCCCACCACACCCTGTACACGTTTCTTTTTGGACCAAAAAACCTGAAATCAAGCCAATTTGAGGTCAACTGTTTCGATTTTTTACCTCCTTGTTCCAGCTTGCTGAGTTAGGTACCTGATTCTCCCCCCTCCCATCTGTCCAACCTCCCACCTCCGCACCATCTCTACCTGGAAGCTGATCACTGATCTGTCCAATTCAGGGCTAAGGAGCTGGCTGGCCTCCCTCGAGCCCCTTCCCCCACACCAATTCCACTCCACTACCCACCCTGTGCTGACAGCTCACCACCAGTTACTCCCCAGCCATTTGCTCTCTTCTACTGGTACTCATATAGCTCCCCTCCGGTGCCTTCTTCCTGCTTCCATTCCCGCCCAGGCCCCGTCTAGAATCTCGGGAGGTGTGTCTGGGCATTCATACTTTTTAGAAGCTCCCAGGTGCTTCAGATGTGCTGCCCAGGTTGGGAGTCCCAGCTGTGGCTCAGGGGTTAGAGACACAGCTCTGTACAGCCTGGAGCTACGTCCTGGAACCACTCTGAGCCTCGGCTACTCATCTGCAAAGTGGGGGCGAGTCTCCTACAAGGTCGTTTCAACAATTAGGTGAGAACGAAGTGCCTAGCACCGCGCCTGGGATGGGAGGCACTCGGTAATGGTCAGCGTAGTGTCTGTCATGGTTTTTCACTCCAGTGGCCCCTACCTTTCTCGTTGGGACCACACAGCACACCTTTAGTGCTTTATTCCGGAGGCTTGTCTGGAGGGGGCTCGTTTTTCTTTGGGGACAATAAACTTCAGTCTTTATGATGATGGTGCATGCAGGGATGTGTGATGAGAACAGGTTTATATTTTAATGTTATTTTTAAATAAGTAACTATTTCCTTTTTAAAAAAACCTATTCACTCTTTAAAAATCCTCACCTGAGGATATGTTTATTGACTTGAGAGAAAAAGAGAGAGAAAAAAACATTGATGTGAGAGAGACGCATCGATTGGTTGTCTCCCCCATGCACCCCAACTGGGGCCAGGGATCAAGCCTGCAACCGAGGTACATGCCTTGAACGGAGTCGATCCTGTGATCCTTCAGTCCAAGGGCCGATGCTCTGACCACTGTGCAAACAGCTAGGGCCCTATTCACTTGTAATAGAGTATTTAACTACACTTACGTCACAAAGTTTCCTGATTGCATTTTAAAGAATTCTTTATTGCAAATAAATGAGGAAAAGCCAGCTAAAGTTGAGGGTAATTTAACTTTTTCAGTTTTCCCTGCTGATTAACAAATACCAGGAGGGGAGAGCATGTGGCAATGTCAAAACATCTCGATGGTCTAATATTGTAGGCTTTTATCTATACACTAAAAATAATGGCATTTGGGGAACATTCTGTGTTCCAAATGATCTATCTGTTCATGCTTCATACTTTTCTCCGAGGATGGGTGATGTTTAATTATTTCTCCAGAAAACGTAGGCAAGGTGATTATTTCTGGAACTTACCTCTTTAAACGCTCTCAATCGTTGCAGTGTCTTTTGGCGTTCTTGGCTTATCCATTCTTTTTTCTTTTGCTCCTGCTCTTTTATCTTGTCTCTTTTCTATATTTAAACAAGTAAGTATTTGTAAGTTCCTTAAAATAAAAGTCTTGAGAGAGCAAGGGGCCATAACCCAACATTATCACCTCCCCTCCAACCACCACTGTGTCTGCATGGGCTACAGTGGCCCTGGATTGAGGCAGCAGCCGCAGGTCCAGTGAAGCCAGTGTGCCACGTTATGCAAATCTAAATGATTTTTCTTTACTCACCACCTGAATACTATGGTGCTGATGAAAATATCTCATACTTTCTGCAGCCTGTTGCAATCGGAGCCGATGGTTTTCTTTGCACTGATCCTGGTGGGAGAATACAAATCACCTACATGGTTTTTACTATCGCCATGGGCTGTAGCATAAAAGGTAAAAGAAAAAAGCATTGCATTTGGGCTGCCATGTAAGGCATTCATTCATGAGTAGGAGTGTCTGGAGAGGCTCAATGATATGGCTGCCTCCTCCGCTCTGTGATAGGAGCTGATGGGCACTTGCAGGAATCAGTTGTGCCTGATCAGAAGGCCACAGATTTAGTGCTTTAAGAGATGAAATAGTGAACTCTCCAACCAAGGGGAAATGAGAGGATATGCAAGGGTCCCCCATTCTTAAATGGTGTGTGCCCTAAGAATCTATTTCAATGCTGCTCTTTTTTTTTTTTTTTTTAAATATATTTTATTGATTTTTCACAGAGAGGAAGGGAGAGGGATAGAGAGTTAGAAACATCGATGAGAGAGAAACATCGATCAGCTGCCTCCTGCACATCTCCCACTGGGGATGTGCCCGCAACCCAGGTACATGCTCTTGACCGGAATCGAACCTGGGACCCTTTAGTCCGCAGGCCGACGCTCTATCCACTGAGCCAAACCGGTCTCGGCTTCAATGCTGCTCTTTAAAGCATATTTCCCCATGTTTTAAAAATAGTAATTATACTTCCAAACATACCTACATAAGGATATGCAACTTACAAATACCTGAAAAATCATACTAAAAACTACATTTCAATGATGCTTAGCCATTCTTGGCATGTTACCTTTTTATACAATCACTAGAGGCCCGGTGCACAAGATTCGTGCATTCGGGGGTGTCCCTCAGCCCAGCCTGTGCCCTCTCGCAGTCCGGGAGCCCTCAGGGCAAGTCCGAGGGGAGCAGGCCTAAGCCAGCAGTCGGACAGCCTTAGCACTGCAGTGGAGGCGGGAGAGGCTCCCGCCACTGCTACTGTGCTCACCAGCCATGAGCCTGGCTTCTGGCTGAGTGGTTCTCCCCCTGTGGGAGTGCACTGACCATCAGGGGGCAGCTCCTGCATTGAGCGTCTGCCCCCTGGTGGTCAGTGCACATCATAGTGACTGGTCATTTTGAAGTTCAATTTGCATAGTACCCTTTTATTATATAGGATGGAGTTTATTAAAATTAAGAAAAAATCACCAAATATAAGGATTGAAATGAGCTAAATATTATCTCTGATTTTATAATCAACAATTTACACTAAATTTTAGAATTCACTGTAGCTGATTAGACGTTTTTACTTATTGTGATTTAAAAAAATACCCGCGTATGTAATAGGCACTCAACAAATAGCCGTTGAATAAATTAAAAATCTAGAGAGTATGATAAATGCTTAAATCCCCAAAGAAACAAAAAATCATTTTAAGAAAAACCCGCAAATACATTGGAATTGCAGCTACTGATATCCATATCAAGACACACACAAATCAGGTAAAAGCCTTATTTCCCATGCCTTTATCTTTCATGACAGAAGCAAGCCGCCCGGCGCCCACCTTTCTGTTCCTGAGATGGGCTCTCCTGGCGCAGATCCGGCCCCGCTGACGCTCCAGCTGCCGGCACTGCCGGCTGAGCTCTTTCATCTCCAAATTCTCATGGTCCTGCAGCCCCTTCACGGGATCAATGACTTTAAGTTCCTCTGGACTTTCACATGGGTCATAATAGACAACTTCATCCTGTTTATCTAAAAGTACATATTTAATGATTTGTTAAAAACATGTTTTATTATAAAAATTATGCATAAAATCTCTTAAATGTAAGAGATCACATGTAATCCCACCACCCAGGGAGAAACACACACACACATGCACGCACACACACACACACACACACACACACACACATCACTTATATAGCTACACATATCAATAAACAGTTCTAAAAGAACATTTTCCATGTGATGGAAATATAATTTTAATGGCAACACAGTATTCTTTAATTTAAATGATCTCTGTTGTTAGAATGTTCCATTGTTGGCAATTTCACTGTGATGAACATCTCTGAATACATAGATCTTTTGTCCATTTTTATTACTTGCTTAGCAGATGAATATTTAAGATTCTTGATAACTATCGTCAAATTGCCCTCCAGAAAGGCAGCTTACATTCTACCAGCAGTATATTATTGAGGAGCCTTAATGATATACAATCTTGATTACATGGTGATTTTTAAATACATGCATGCTATTAACAAAATCAAGCCCTACAGAAGTACATAAAATAAAAAATATAATTTTCTTCTTCCTTTCCCAAACCTTCGGAATCCCAACCTCCCAGAGGAAAACACCAACAATTTGGCATGCATCCTTCCAGATCAACTTTTTTTAAAATAAAATTTTTCCTAAATGTGTAAAATGCTTAGAACCTGAAACTATTATAAAGTTTTTTAAATACCTAGGATTAAATTAAATGTTCAGGATCTGTATGCAAAAAATAAAATAAAATAGAAAACTTAGAGAAACTTTAGGGAGAAAAAGACTTAAGTAAATGGAGAGACATACCATGTTCTTGGATGGGAAGATTCAAAATTGCAAAGATGACAATTCTCCCCAAATTAATCTCTAATTTTAAGCATAATCCCAATAAAAATTCCGAGTGTTTTGCCTTTTTGTTTTGAACTTGTGAAAATGAGTCTAAAGTTCATCTGGAAGAATAAAGGAGAACAGTCAGAAAACGTGTGGAACAGCAGAGTAACAGGGGAGGATGTGCTTTACCAGGCACTGAAATGGACCTCCGAGATACAACAGGAAGTCTGGTGCCAGCACCAGAGCACTCACAAATCAATGAAGGGAATTAATTTATAAATAGGTCGAAATAAATGTAACGATTCTAGATGAGACAGGCAGCAGTCAAAGCAGTAGGGGAAAATGTGTTCCAAATCAGTGATTGGGACTGCTAACAACTTGCGGGGAAACGTTAGATTCCTACCCCACATCAAAATGAATTTCGTCTGGATTAAAGAGCTAACTGTCCCTTTAAAATTCATAAAAATACTATAAGGAAAAGTAAGTAAAATGTTGAGACAATATCAGGATGAGGAGGACTTTGCCAGGCATACTACCAAAAGCAGAAACCATAGATTTCTTTGCCAGGTGTGACTCCAAAAGCAGAAAGATAAATAGATGGGACTTCATAAAAGTTAAATATTTCTGCAAGGCAAGAAAAAGCAAACAACAGGGAGTATTTGCAACAGATGACAAATAATAAGAGTAATAGCCTTAATATGTAAAGGAAACACAAAGAAAAACTGGCAAAGACTATGAATAGACACTTCATAAAAAATATATATAAATGACCAGTCAACATACAAAATTGCATTGAATGTCATTTGTAACTGGAATAAATGAAAATTAGAATGCCCGGCTGGCATGGCTCAGTGGTTGAGCATCGACCTATGAACCAGGAGGTCACAGTTCCCATCCCTGGTCAGGGCACATGCCCGGGTTGTGGGCTTGATCCCCAGTAGGGGGTGTGCAGGAAGCAGCTGATCAATGATTCTCTCATCACTCACTGATGTTTCTATCTCTCTCTCCCTCTCCCTTCCTCTCTAAAATCAATCAATAAATATATACATATATTTTTAAAAATTAGAACATGCCATTTTTTTCCTATCAATTAGGCAAGAATTTAAACGAATGATGAAAGAGTGGGGAAACAGGTATTTTCATAATCTGCTGATGGGCGTATCATTTTGTACAACCCATCTAGAGGACCATAATGTAGTATGAAATTTAGAAATTAGAAAATAACAGAGGTGAGGAAAAATATGTATCAAATGATTATTGTTGTGTTGTTTTAACACATATTTGTCAAATGTAAATTTTGCATTGTCCCTGACCCAATGATTTCATCTTTAGAAATTTATTCCAAGGAAATAAGCTGTCCTATACACAAACGCAAACACAAACACATGTTTAAAGGACGGTTCTTCACTACACTGCTGTTCACAACAGTGAAACACTGAACATCACAGTTGGTATATCCACATAATGGAATACTATGCAGCCATTAAAACTTTTGAACATTTTTAATACTTACTGAAATGGAATGATGATTATTATAAGTTAAAGGAAAAAGAGAATACTGAACAGGATATATAGTTTTAGTTTAGTAACTGATATTTATATACATCAGGCTACCAAGCTAGTCAACTAAGTATCTCCAGCTGATGGAACTGGGGTAATAATAGTTTTCCTTTCTTTGTTTTGCTGTATGTTTAACAATGAATATATTATTTACTATTTGAATAATAAAAATGCTGAAGGGAAACTAGGAAATTTCAGCAGATATTTTATACAGTTTACAAGAAGTAACTGATAACATGGTCTGTATTTCCTTGAATGTGTAATTTAAACATTTTAATATATATTTTAGATATAAGTTTTACCTTTTATAAGTCTTTTAATAGAGTCCAACTGTGTAATAAGTAGTATTTCTTCATTTTTTAATATCTCAAATTGAATCTCATATAGTTCTAATTGAACTTCATAATATTTTATTTCTAGTTCATCTACAACACTTATATTTTTTTCTTGTTCTGGAAGGTCTTCCATCTTGTTTTCATGAAAAAAAAAAAAGAGCAAGATAAAATATTTAGTACAGTGAAAGCAAACTTCAGAAGTATTTGAGCTGTTTTCTATCCCTGGCTCAGTACCAAATATAAAAAAGCAAATTGAGAAGAAACACTCCTCCATTTCACTTAATGGAACAAAAAAGCCCCATTAAACATTTTTACCAATCCTTCATCTCATCCTTGAAACATATGAAAACATTCAGGTTTTGAGAAAAATAAATGGCAGTGAGGTCTTTAGTGTTTTCTGCTTTAACATTGTAACATCGCGGGAAGAAACTTAAGTGACTATGATCCTGGAATGAAGCACCGCTGACTATTCTAAAGTCGTGCTGAAAATAATGTTATGTGAATTTTAAAGTATAATTCCTACTTCAGTACTGAGCTCAGTGTTATTATCAAGTGAATCTTATAACATAACATTTCAAAGCCATCTTGAGCAAAGGGAAACTTCACGGCCAAGCTTCCCTAGTCCTGAAATTCTCATCAACCAAAAGATGGTGTTGGAATACAAAAGGAAGCTCTCTCACGCTGGCTGGAAGGGAAGGGGTATCTAAAACCAAAGTCGCACCCTAGCTGGTTCAGCTCAGTGGACAGAGCGTTGGCCTGCGGACTGAACAGTTTTCAGTTCAATTCTGGTTAAGGGCACATGCCCGGGTGGTGGGCTCGATCTCCAGTATGGGACGTGCAGGAGGCAACTGATCAATGATTCTCTCTCATCATTGGTGTTTCTATCTCTCTATCCCTCTTCCTTCCTCTCTGAAATCAATCCTCCTTATAAAAAACCCTAATATGCAAATTGACCGAACCATGGAACGAGTGGTTGCTATGACACACAATGACCACCAAGGGGCAGATGCTCAATGCAGGAGCTGCCCCTGGTGGTCAGTGCGCTCCCACAGGGGGAGCACCGCTCAGCCAGAAGCTGATGAGCTTCTGTGCTCATGGCTGGAGAGCACAGCTGTGGCAGGAGTCTCTCTGGCCTCCGCAGCAGCACTAAGGAGCAGTGAGCATGCGGACGGTAAGGAGCGAGGGGTCCAGGACTGCGAGAGGGCACAGGTCGGGATAAGGAACACTTCCCCCTCCCCCGCCCCCAATGCATAAATGTCATGCACTGGGCCTCTAGTAAAAATATATATATATATTTTTTGTTTGTTTTGGTTTTTTTGTTTGTTTGTTTTTTTTATTTTTTTTTTTTAATATATTTTATTGATTTTTACAGAGAGGAAGGAAGAGAGATAGAGAGTTAGAAACATCAATGAGAGAGACATCGATCAGCTGCCTCCTGCACATCTCCCACTGGGGATGTGCCCGCAACCCAGGTACATGCCCTTGACCGGAATCGAACCTGGGACCTTTCAGTCCGCAGGCCGACGCTCTATCCACTGAGCCAAACCGGTTTCGGCAGTAAAAATATATTTTAAAAAATAATAAATAAAAGTCTGTTTCTAAAACAAAGTCACCTTATGTGTCTTACCTTTCCCTGAATCTCAGCTCTTTTGTGATCTAAACACAGCTCTTTGGCTCTCATGAGCTGCAGTGTCTCCCGAGCTAACATGAGCCTGAGTCTTTCTAGCCTGGGAGTTGCTGTGGCCCAGGCAGCCTGGCCAAACCTCTTCTCATCCTGTTCCATTTGTTTCTGCATCCCTGTTGGATTATAACGAATAAAATAAAACTTAATTACAGCTCACTACAAAGTGAACATTTTATCCTGAGCTAATTCTTTATTCCCTCCCGCCTGCCCCCCCCCGCCCATATTACCTGCAAAACATCCTTTTTAAAAGAAAGTTTATTTTAATGACTTTTTTAATCACACAGATAATACATGGTCCTTGGTATAAAATTTCAGATATCTCATTGTTTTTTAGAACGAGGCAAATCATCATGAATCTCACCTACTTGTAATTGCTTCTTACATTTTGGTGCATATACCTCTAGACTAGTCAGACAAGGTTATAGAGATAGTTTGACCAAGAAAACCCCACATGATCATTAGACTTCTTCACAAGGTAGGGCGAGAGTAGCTTTACAGTTGTTCATATAGAAAAGAATAGCCTGGCTGGTGTAGCTCAGTGGTTGAGCGTCGACCTATGAACCAGGAGGTCATGGTTCAATTCCTGGCTAGGGCACATACCCGGTTGCTGCTCGATCCCCAGTAGGGGGCATGCAGGAGGCAGCCGATCAATGATTCTCTCTCATCATTGATGTTTCTATCTCTCTCTCCCTCTCCCTTAAATCAATAAAAAAAAAAAAAAAAGCAAAAAATAATATAATAAATAATAAAACAAGGATAAACTTGTTTCACGTATTCACAACTATAAACCTACCTTTGCCCCACCCTGTATATCTTGTTTACTTCACTTACTGTATCTTGGAACTCTTGCCATTCATAAAACAGAGAATCACGCTTAGTAGCCCTGTGATATTCTATTGTATGAATATACTATGACTTAACAAACTAGTTGACAATGTTTTTTCCTCTTTGGAGCTACCATCAACAATGACTTAAAAGACAAACATCCCTGACCCAGCCCATAGGGCTGGCAGGGTCTCATCCTGCGGTCTCGCCCGCACACTGTTCCAGCCCCACGGCGTTCTCCAAGGCCCCACACTTGCCCGGCTCCCTCACACAGAGGGCCTTTGTCAGTGCTATTACTTCTGCCTGGAACACTCTCCCCTCACCCTGCTGTGATCTCAAGTCCCATTTACCCTTCAGATACCAGGGCCGCTGCCACGTCTCTAAGGCCCCTGCTGCCCCCTCTGATGGAGTCTAAGTTTTCGCTCAGCTCAGAGCCCCTATTTATCTTCCTCATGGGCTCGTTGCCACTGCCATTTCCCCGTGCGTCTGGATGAACATGCAGCTGGGGTTGATCCCCCTCAGCACGCTGGTCAGTATCTGTTTATGCGCAGCCATAACAACTGAACCCCCGGGACCCGGTGCCTGGCACTAAAGAGACACTCGGATGTTCTGTTTTGTTTTTAATAAAATGAACATTGCATATATGTTAGTGTAGCATCTTAAATGATTACCTGCTAAGGCGTTTACTGTTTCTTTAAAATAATTCACTGTGATATCCTGAATAGAGACGATCGCTTCGTCAGCCTGCCGGGCCCACTCCTGGGCTTCCTTCTGCAGAGCCACTATCCTTCTAGGACCCAGATCATCCTCATCCAAGGATTTCTATAGAAAGAACAGAAAATTGCACAAGTAAGAAAGAATAGCAATGTGCGGACATTGGGAAAGTGAAAGGACACTGGTCGCGTGGATTATTTCAACTACATTTACTGCTCCTACTCAGTCAATAAAGTGTCATGAATTCAGCAACTCCTTATTGAGAATGAACAAGGCTCTAAGGTGGCTGGAAGTCAAAGGGACTCTCTTGGGCATAAAGGGAAAAAGAACCCCTACTTTTACTTTGCATTACCAGAGTGGCTTTTTCTAGAGAGGAATGCAGTCAAATTATGTTTCTCTGTTAATAATAATACACAGTTTAAATGAGATCTGTGTTAAGCACTCAACATGGGCCTGGTACACAGCACTCAAGTGTTAGCTGTTGCTATGGTTTCTTTTAGGAACATGAAGCTTTTCAATACGATGATTCTTTTCTAAGGGGAAAAAATAATACAATAACCCAACAGAGCCTGGCTGGCGTGGCTCAGTGGTTGAGCGTCACTGACCCATGATTGAGGAGGTCACGCTTCGATTTCCGGTCGGGGCACATGCCGGGTTGCGGGCTCAATCCCCAGTGTAAAGGGTACAGGAGGCAGCTAATCAATGATTCTCTTTCATCACTGATGTTTCTATCTCTCTCTCCCTCTCCCTTCCTCTTTGAAATCAATAAAAACATATTTTTAAAAAATAACCCAAAAGATCGTAAAATCTGTACATTCATGATTATGGCATGTACTCTGTCATACAACATCCAATTCTCCTGCAAAGGTAGTAATGTAAGAAATACACTCGGGTGGAACTATCAGGGAAATGTAAGTCAAAACTACAATGATCCACTCAGAGGGCTATAATAAAAAGGACATAATACCAAGTATTGGCAATGACGTGGACAAATTGGAAACCTCATGGACTGCTGTTGGGAATGTAAGATGGGGCGTTGCTTTTGGTAAACAGCCTGGCAGCTGGTTTCAAAGGCTAAGCATAGAGTTACCATATGTTCCCAGAATTCCACTCCTAGGCAAATACCCAAGAACAATGAAAACACATATCCACATAGAAACTTGTACACAAATGTTCATAACAGCATTATTTGTAATAGCCAAAAAGTGGAAACAACCCAAAAGTTCGTCATCTGTTAAATGGATAAGTTGTATTTCTTTATAGTGAATACTAGTTGGCAATACAAAGAAATGAGGTTCAGATACACACTACAACACGGATGGACCTTGAAGACATTATGCTACAAGAAAGGAGCCAGACTCACAAGATCACATATTGTATGAACCACGGAAGGTGAAATGTCCAGAAGAGGGAAGTCCACAGAGGCAGAAAGCAGTCTGCTGGTTGCCCAGAGTTGGAGGAAAATGGGGAGTGACCATGAGGGTACAGAGGTGCTTTTTGGGGTGATGAAAACGCCCTAGAATTAGATAGTGGTGATGGCTGGAAAACTCTGAAAATACCAAAACCCACTGAATTGGGTACTTTAAATAGATAAATTACATCTCAATAAAGCCATTATTTAAAGAAAGAAAAAAAATATATAGGAAGTAAAGATTATCCAAATAACAGACATTTGAAATAATGAACAGAACAGGTTGGAGTGGCACGTGTTTCATCTAAAGATGATGTCGTGTTTACAGTACAGTAGCCTGGCGGAGATCACAGATGTGGAGGATGGCCCAGGGCAGGGGAGAGATCGGGTGATCACTCTGATGTCTTCTGTTTCCCGAGGGGTGAGACCCCAGGAGAGCTACTAATTAGTTTTAACACTGTATGGAAATGATACTATTCTAACTAGTGTCACAGGGCTCAACGAAGTAAGAGTGATGACAGCATCTACTAAATTAAATTACTGAATTACAACCCAGGGCCCTGCTGCTTAAAGTTACATCTTGTTTCTCAGAAATTTGCACGTGTCCTTAGAGGAGGAAAATAAACTAAATAAGCATCATATCAAAAAAGAAGTCATCAACAAAGAATGTGTTTAACCCTTGAAAGTCTGCAGAAATCTGAATGTATTAAAAAGATGGCCCATGCAAAATGTTCTTCATTTTTACATCACTTTTTAAAAATAATATCTCAACAACATCATCTAAACGTAAGGGTCGCCCTAGCTGATTTGGCTCAGTGGAAAGAGCATCGGCCTGTGGACTGAAGGGTCCTGGGTTTGATTCTGGTCAAGGGCACATGACCGGGTTGTGGGCTCAGTCCCCAGTAGGGGGTGTGCAGGAGGCAGCCAATCCATGATTCTCTCATCATTGATGCTTCTCTCTCTCCCTCTCCCTCTCCCTCACTCTCTGAGCTCAATAAAAATATATTTGAAAAATAAATACACATAAGGGTGAACCTAATAGGCCAACACAGATGGAATCTTAAATGTGACTAAAGAAATAATATGTGACAAACAGTAAATCAGATAAAGTAAAAACAAAGAAAACATACCAAAATATCACTCTTACACGAAGCTGCAACTTCTCGCATATCTCTAAACGGCTTCAGTAAGTACTGGAAGCACGTGGTTGCCACGGTAACAAATTCCTGGTATGCTTCATCTTCTTCTCCATAAACTTCCATTAACGCAACCATGGTGTTGGCTCTTTCATGGCTCTGAAGAATCTGGAAGGCAAACAGCAGGTAAAGCTCAAGGATGGACAGTACCAGGTCGGACCAAACACACAAAACTAAAGACACCTTCATGCTCCAAACGTCCATGTATCAGGGGGAAAGCAGAGTCCACACTTTTATCTTAACTGCGTACGAAATACTCAGAGAAAAGAGGACCCGGAAGACTCATCCAATAGTAAGTGGTGATCTCTGGGGTGTAGAAGGCGGATGATGCTTCTCCATCACTTTCCTGATGACAAAGGTTTTGTGAGGCTGCAATTACAGAGGTGTCTTCGACTACCTCCCTGGCGCAGAGACTCAGCTCTCCCGGTTAAAAGGGCCACCAAGCCCTAGCTGGTGTGGCTCAGTGGCTAGAGCAGCGGTTCTCAACCTGTGGGTTGCAACCCCTTTGGGGGTGGAACGACCCTTTCACACTAAGACCATCGGAAAACACATATATAAGAGCCCCAGGTTCCATTCAGGTCCAGGGCACAGGCCGGGTGCGGGCTCCATCCCCAGTAGGGGGCGTGCAAGAGGCAGCCGATTGATGTCTCTCTCATCAGGGATGTTTCCATCTCCCTCTCCTTTCCTCTCTGAAATCAATAAAAAACATATTTTTAAAAAAATAGTGCCAGCAAGCCCCCAGCAGAGTGGGGGCTTACGTCTCTGCAGAGCGCTTCTCCGGACACTGGGCAGAAAATGAACTGCGCTCCCATTTAACTGCACGCGTCCCCTCTCTGGACCTCCTGCACGCCCCGCAGACCCCTTGGCTGCTCCCGGCAGGTGAACGGCACCGGTGACCCCGCGCCCCGGCCTCCACATCGGACCATGGACTTGCTCCTCTGCAGTCCGGGTCCCTTGGAAGACACCCCCCCCCCCCCCCCCTCTCCCTTGTCGCCCTCCGATGGCCCAGGGACACTAACGGGGACGGGGGTGCGCCGCGTACCTGCTGCAGCCGCGCGCCCGCCTCCGCCAGCCGCGCGCGCAGGGCGCGCTCCCGGAAGGCGCGCGGACTCTCGCAGTCGGGCGCGCCGCCGCCGTCGGCCGGAAGTAGCGCGTCACGCACGGCCGCGCCGCCGCAGCCCTCGGCGGCCAGGCCCAGGTAGCGCTCCAGCCGCGCGCACAGCTCCTGCAGCGCCGCCTCGCCGGGGCCCGAGCGCGCCGGCCACACGAGCGTCCACAGGCCCCAGGCGCCGCCGACCGCCTCCACCTCCGGGGGCAGCGGCGGGAAGCAGCACTCCAGCGGCGGCCACAGCGCCGCCAGCTGCCGGTGCGCGCCGCGGAGCCCGGCGGCCGAGAGCAGGCCGGCCCAGCTGGGCGAAGACCCCGGCCGGCTCCCCTCGCGCCGCCGCTGCCGCTGCGCCGTACGGTCGTGACAGGTCACCGCGAACTTGCCCTCCGCGTCGTTCCAGGCCACGAGGAAGCGCAGCTGGTGCCGCTCGGGCTCGGCGAACAGGTCCTCGCGGACCGGCACCCATCCCTCTAGGCTGTCGGGCTGCTCGTCCTCCATGGCCTGACGGTCAGCGGCCCGGCCGCCTCTCAGCCCCTCGACAGGTCCGTCCGCGCTGCGACATTTTTCGCTGGGCCGTCATCGCGTCAGCGCCCGCCGGTGCTCCTTCTGCGCTGCTTCTGATTGGCTGTGTGCGGCTGGGAGGCTTCTAGCGGCGTCCGGGATTGGCCGGTTCCCAGTGGGCGGGTCTGCGGCAACCAATGAGAAGGCCAGATGGTTTCCTGGGGCCGGCTTTCGGAGTCCGTCTGTGACGCAACCTCGTCGCAAGCCGGGGAATTCCCAGCTGGCCTCGCCTTCCCCACCTTTGCACACACTGACGTGGAGAAGGAATTCGTCAAATGTGAGCAAGTTGCTGTGAACCTTTGAACACCAGGGCCCAGCTGAGTCCGTCTTCTTTGCGTCGGGGTTTCAGTGAATTGATGGTTCCTGCTATCGAGAAAGGCGCAGACTTCCTGGAGAGACCAAGCGTTAAATTAAACGTGAGTTATTTATTGAGCGCCAACCGCTGGATGCGAGCCACAGATTTATCAATTCAACAGGCTATTCGGGAGGGTCTGCTGTGTACCGGTTTTGGGGTGGGGCAGAGGGGGCATCTAAAAAGATAACCCTGCCCGGAGGTCACGGTTCGATTCCCGGTCGGGGCACATGCCCGGGTTGCGGGGTGGATTCCCACTGTGGGGCGTGCAGAAGGCAGCCGATCAATGACTCTTTCATCATTGACTAGAGGCCCGATGCCCCGAAATTCGTGCAAGGGGCTCTGCTCTTGCAGCTCCCCTCTCCCCCCCCCGCCCCCCACTCCGGTCTAATTAGCATATTACACTTTTGTTATTATAGAAGATGTTTCTCTCTCCCTCTCCCTTCCTCTCTGAAATCAATAAAGATATATTTAATTAATAAATAAATGAAAAGAATCTTTGTCTTTTGTTTTAAATAGACCCATGTGCTAGGTCTGCGAAAGAAACTTATCTCAAGATATAGAGACACTCGGGCTAAATAAGACCCCCCTGACTCCTGAAGACCTGTGTAAGAAATCGGGACATGAAGTTTGCATGTGAGGTGGAGTGTGGGGTGGAGCTGGACCTGTTCATGCAGCAGGGAAGAGGACAGCCCTGGTCTCTGCCCAGGTATGTACCCGCCAGCTCCCAACCTGTGAGTGCACTGGGCGAGGTATGAGGGGTGGGCACGTGCCCAGGGAGCCGGGATTGGAACCCTTCACCAAAACAAGGTTTGGGGGGGCTTGATTCAGGAATCAGGGAAGCAGCTTTTGAAGGTTTTGTGCTGGGACAGCCTGGAATCAGATTTGCACTTACTGTTACATTCAAGGTAAACAGCAGCAAAAACAAAAAAAACAGGACAAGCTGATGTTGGGACATGTCTCCCCTGAAGATGATCCCAAGCTCTAAAGTTGCCTGTCTGAAGGCGGGGGCCCCCCACTTTAATGCCTATGTGGGTGGACTATGGTTCTTGGACTCAGAACTGCAGCTCTCACTGTCACCAAGGCCTCTTGGAGAGAGAAGCTTATAGCGAAAGTGATTTTTTTCCCTCGAGACTATCTTTAATATATTACTTTAGCTAATATGGTTACTTGTAATTCTTTATTAGTCTGGTTAAATACCTTTTAAAGTATTTTTTATAATATGTCTTTTTACTGTATTTGTTTTATATTTTATCCTTTCTAGCAGTTTTTCTAATTTGCTTTTCCTTTTTAAATATATATATTTATTGATTTCAGGAGGAAGGGAGAGGGAGAGAGAGAGATAGAAACATCAATGATGAGAGAGACTCATTGATTGGCTGCCTCTTGCACGCCCTCACTGGGGTTCAAGCCCACAACCGGGGCATGTGCCCTGGACTGGAATTGAACCTGGGACCCTTCAGTCCCCAGGCCGACCCTCTATCCACTAAGCCAGATGATCTAGGGCTTTAATTTGCTTTTTCAAAATGAAACTAGCAGACTTTCAATTATAAACGTTCTACTTTGTGTGTGAGAGGGGGATAAGTTTGTATATTCTTAGAAAAAAAAAATTTGGAAAAATAGACACCAAACCTAATAATTGTTACCAGGACGGATGACTAGTTTATACTCACTTTATGATTCTTTTGTAGAATTTACTTATTTATAAGCCAAATACCATGTTATTTTACAATTGAAAAAGACTTTTAAAACTTAACAGAAGGTACAATATTTCCTATGAAATAGACACTATCAAAGCTATAAAAAAGCAAAATAGTTCAAAAGAAATAAACCTCTCATTTTATGTGTGTGTATGAATTTATACATACTTACATAATTCATGATTATACTGTAATTATGTTTTGCATACTCTTTTTCTACTTACAAAGATACTGTGGGCATTTTCCACATTTAAAAAAATTGGTATCTGCCCGGCAGCATGGCTCAGTGGTTGCGTGTTGACCTATGAACTTGGCGGTCACAATTTGAGTCCCACTCAGGGCACACGTCCGGGTTGCGAGCTCAATCCCCAGTGTGGGGCATGCAAGAGGCAGCCTATCAATGATTCTCTCTCATCATTGATGTTTCCATCTCTCTCTCCCTCTTCCTTCCTCTCTGGAATCGATAAAAAATATATATCTTAAAAAACTGGCATCTACATTGTTATTCTTAATACTTGTTAATATTGAATTGACTATTGTGATTTATTTAATGAATTCCCCATAATAAACAGATTTATTTCAAATTTTCTGTCAGTAGACAGTTCTGTAATGAACATTGTTGTGCAGACAGGTTTGCACAGTTTTAATTGAAATATTTTTCTTTGCTTTTGATATTTTATTTTGCTTCTAAATTCTTATATGATAGATACCCTGCAGTAATGGTATTGTTTAAATGAGATTTTTTTATTGAGGTCCCAAAAAGCAGTAGGTGTAAAATTCTGAGATCAAATCACCATTTGCAAACTTTGAAAGGCAATGGTCCAGAACCTGATTCATGCTTTTAGCCAATCAAAAACAGGACCAGGGTCAAGAGACTGGTGGAGCAATTTCTCTGAAAAGAGCTGTTGTTGGGCTGGGGGAAGAGTTGGAAGTCCCACCCCTTTTTTAAAAAAATATTTTTTTATTGATTTCAGAGAGGAAAGGAGAGGGAGCGAGAGAGAGAAACATCAACGATGAGAGCGAATCATTAATCAGCTGCCTCCTGCATGCCTCCTACTGGGGATCAAGCCCGGAATCGAACTGTGACCTCCTGGTTCATTGGTCGCTGCTCAACCACTGAGCCACAACGGCCGGGCGGAAGTCCCACCCTTGACCCCTGAGCTCAGTGAGGGTTCTGCAGAGGGACCCTTCAGAGAGCTCACTGTCTTTCCTGCAGGTGGGCCAGTGGTGGCCTGAGGCTGGAGGATTGGCTGCTTCAGTGGCAGAACCAGGGGAGGTGGCTGCACCGGGACATCTGCTTCCCAGGGTTTGCTGGGACCAAGGATGGGGCCGACTCCCCAAGATCCAGACGTGGGCCAGCAGGAAGCCAGAGCCAGCAAGGAGTCACCTGGGTCCTGCCTAAGAGAACCAGCTGCATGGGTGAGGAGACCTCCTGTGAGAGGTGGCCCACCAGGGCTTGGGGGAGGACTGCAAGGGACCCCCTGGAATAGAGGGTTTCTCAGCCTGGTTGTGGGAACTTCGGGGGAGAGGTGTCCGGAGTGGGAAACCAGAGAAGTACAGTTGCTCCTAGGGAGAGGGAGAGATGGAGAGCGCTAAGCATCTGCCAGCCCCACAGAGCCTGCGGCTGCACCCGTGTGACACCAGCTCAAATAGGAGCTGTCTTAGCACCTTAGCACCTCTGCCCTGACCTCCAAACCAGCAGCCCAGGGAGGAGGTGTGGGAGAACCTGTTCCCTCCTTTCTCAGGGCAGACTTACAGCTGGAGACGCCACCTGGGGAAGGGAGATTTTGATGCTGGCTAATCTCTTGTGCCTTTTTAAAAAAATGTATTTTTATTGATTTCAGAGAGGAAAGGAGAGGGAGATAGAAACATCAGTGATGAGAGAGAATCATTGGTTGGCTGCCTCCTGCATGCTCCCTACTGGAGATGGAGCATGCAACCCAGGCATGTGCCCTGACCGGGAATCGAACCGTGACCTCCTGGTTCATAGATCGACCTCACTGAGCCACGCCGGCTGAGCTCAGTGTGACTGTATGATTAATGTATTGAACTGTATGTTTAACTGCTGAATGGAGACTAGGCCCCCAGGACTGTGTGTGACCCAAGAGGGAGCAGAAAATCATGAGTCTGCCGGATTTTTATCCAGAGTGGAGAACAAGTCGCACCTTGAGTAGATGTTAAAGGAATAGTGGAAGGAAAAATTTAGTTGCGTTTGATTGCCTTTAGAGCTGTGCTAGTTCAAAACACTTTGGAAAAAGACCCTCAGCCCGGGTGGACAGTGCAGAGCATGAGGGCTCTCAGCAGTGCTCTGCGTGGCCGAGGCTGCCCTCCTGCCCCAGCCCTCTGCACATGAACAGCCATCTGAGTCCCTCGGTGGAACCACAGGACTCCAAGCCCCATAGTAAGAAGTAACTCGGGTCCGCATGTGACCTCTCCCGGTGACACTTGGGCAGAAGTGGCAGGACAGCCTGGGCAGGTCTATATTTGGGCTTTCACTCACAGCGGGCCTGTTGCTATTTGCAGCCGGAGCCAGCTGGTGTTTCTGTCGCCTTCGCTGCCCCCTTGCAGAACCCGGGTGTAACAGGCAGGGGCAGCTCACGGGCACGCAGAGGTCACCGGGAGGAAAACCCTGCTGAACCGGGTGCAGTTTTCGAGCAGTTACCCACGGCCTCAGTGTTAAATGAAGAGCTCATGGACCCTTAAATCAACAGGCAAGTTTTGTGGTGATATTCTAATGCTAGTTGTATTATTGAAACCCACTAATTTAAGGCCACAATGTTAATGCAGTGTATTTCCTTTTTTGTGGGAAGAGAGAGTGTTGGGTATTGCAGATGTGTAAACTACAATAAGGGGTGAATGCTTTCTGTGCCTTCAGGTGGCAGGGATCCGCCTTCAGTGAACGTGGGGTGGGGACAGGACGTGACGCTCTGATGCTGGGGACTCTTGCCAGGTGTCTTGAGGGTATTTTTAGTGCAGGGGTCCGCTTGCTAGAACAGTTTGGAACCCTACGTGTACATGCTGACACAGCGCAATTCCATGCTCTGGTGCAAATACTGACAAAAGCATTGTCATCATGTCTCACTGTTAGGCATGCCCCCTGCTCCCATGGGAAGATGTTGGGTTTGGGCTGCGCCTGTAAAGCTGATTTGAACCATTTTGTGACACAGTACAGCCAGCACTCTCCAGCAGGTTTCTGTAGCTGTGGTTCGGGAATTGCTCGTGGCTGCAGGGCTGAGTTCTGAAAAGATAGCAAAACTGTTTGTGCCCTTATGGGCTCACTTCTGGGGAGAGAATTCACAGCTTTCAGTAGATTCTCAGAGGCATCCATGACCCATAAAAAGATTAAAAAAAACATTTTTGGGGAGGACTTTTCTAATTAAAGCACACCTCCCATAGAAGACTTGCAAAAGTCCTCTTATGTTTAACTGTAGCTTATGACATAGAGTAGAAGCTATTTAGCCAATATAGTCATTATAGACTGTGATTAATTACTTCATTTCTCTAAGCCTCAGTATCATCATTTGTAAAATGCCAATTTATTATTAATGTTCCTTTTTCCCCCAAATTCTGAATATTTAGCTACGAAGCCATTGGATATAAAAGTTATGGCTAGGGGGAGAAAGTGCTAAACTGTATCTTAAAAATTATTTTTGCTTTTGTTATTTTCCTCCGAAAGCTATTTCATATATGTCATGTTGGAGTGGTTTAATAATATTAGTTTGTTTTTTCTTAAACCATTGGGTTTACCCCAGTATTTTAAAAGGGGCCTTAAGAGCTGGATTGTGATAATGGTTGCATAACTTGGGGGTATTTACTAAAAGATACTGAACTGTGCACTTAAAACAGGTAAATATTATGGCATGTAAATTATATTTCAATAGCCGAAACCGGTTTTGCTCAGTGGATAGAGCGTCGGCCTGTGGACTGAAGGGTCCCAGGTTCGATTCCGGTCAAGGGCATGTACCTGGGTTGTGGGCACATCCCCAGTAGGAGATGTGCAGGAAGCAGCTGATCGATGTTTCTCTCTCATCGATGTTTCTCTCTCATCGATGTTTCTAACTCTCTATCTCTCTCCCTTCCTCTCTGTAAAAAATCAATAAAATATATATTTTTTTAAAAATTATATTTCAATAAAATCAAATTTAAAAAAATATTAGGGAATAAGATAAATAGCTCATATAATTCCTAGTTTTATGTAGGAATATGTTGTTGATAAAATATTTGTGCAGGTTAGTTACCATAGTACAACAAGTATGGTGGATGGAAATTTAAGCCACTATCTGCACATCAGCTGTACCTGTTTGTGACATTCAGTTAAATAGGAAAAAGCCTGCTTCTCTCTCTTTTTTAATATATTTTATTGATTTTTTTACAGAGAGGAAGGGAGAGGGACAGGGAGTTAGAAACATCGATGAGAGAGAAACATCGATCAGCTGCCTCCCGCCCACCCCCCACTGGGGATGTGCCCAAATATTCTCTCATGCCCTTGACCGGAATCGAACCTGGGACCCTTCAGTCCACAGGCCGACGCTCTATCCACTGAGCCAAACCTGTTAGGGCTAAAAGCCCGCTTCTCTAAACAAAAGGGTCATTCTTTCTGTGTGCATGGATCAAGGGTCTTCAAATATTTTTTGCTTGTGCACACCCTTACAACATGTACATTATTCAAAAATCCTCCAGGAGAAAGCACACCCTTCTTTACAGATGGTTCAAAGTAAACCCACAACTGAGCTGTTCAGAAGATTTTTAAAAATTGTGAATGAGGTGAGCCCGATCTGATGACCACCTCCTGCATTGATCCTCTCAGAAACGAGTGTTTTCCTTTTCTCTGTGTTCTAGGACCCAGGGTATCCACTGCTCACGGTCCAGGAAGGATCCTTGTCGTGCAGAGGTGCTGCCCAGGGCTGCCAGGGCAACGGTGGAGAAAGCCAGAGAGAGGCCAGAAGGGGACAGGTCTTCTGCCCCAGACACTTCCGCTAGTATCCCCCAGGTCCCTATGACTCTGGAGACAGACTGTAGACCTTCCCGGAAGAACACAGTCGGCTGAGAAGTCATCCGAGCTGAAATGACCACTGAGCCAAGAGGGGCCGCAAGAGCTATGTCTCAGAGAGACCTCGAAGAGGAAGTGGATGAACTTGTCCATTTATATGGACTCGAAGATGATGATGAATTAGGGGACGAGTTTGTTAACGAAAACATGCCCAGGATAGAGGTTTCGGAATATCCTGCTTACATGGTGGCGGGGAGAGAACCAGCCGTGGAGCAGAGAGACTGGAGACTTACTGGAGAGGCAGCAGAGGCTGAAGACCTGAGCTTCGGAGGGTGGGGCTCTGAGAGCCAGTGCCAGGACCTGCGGGAGGCCTACCGGTACACACACGGCCGGGCCAGCGAGGAGTACGAGTGCTATGTCATCCCAGAGGAGGAGGACGAGGAGGAAGCTCCTGATGTCTTCTGTGTCACTTGCAAAACTCCAATAAGAGCGTTGGAGAAGGTTCTGGATGAGCACAAAGAGCACGAGGTGACCCCCCTCAGTAAAGCCCTGGAAAGCGCCAAGGTAAGCGGCTCTCGCTAGTTCTTCTTTCTCTTTCCATTGCATCTGCTCAAGTAATCAGGCCGGGAGTAACTCCCACGTGCCTTCCGTGAAAGGGGAGGAAGGATGTAGCATTGACGTCTTGCGGTCCTCTGTTTGATAGGATGAAATTCACAAAAACATGTACAGGCTGGAAAAGCAGATTATTGAGATGGAAAACTTTGCCAATCACCTGGAGGAGGTTTTCATCACGGTGGAGGTAAGAGCCCGCAGATGAGCCCGTCAGACACATGCTGCTTCGTCCAGCACCATCCGGGGCAGCAGCCGTGTCCAGTATGAAGTGGAGAATTGGTATTCTTAGTGCACGTGGTGTCACTTTCGCTCTGTCCCCTGCCCCCTGCCCTCCCCCAACCCCCTGGGCATATACCTCATGGAACCGATTAACCTGGCAGCATCCCCACAGAACTATAAGCTCTCGGTGAGGAGGCTGTGTCTTCTGCCTCTTTATCTCCAGTTTGACTACAAGGCGGAACTCTTGCATGCGCCAACCTTGACAAGGTTTTGCAGACCCCCATCCTGTCATTGATGAGTGTTCCTTTTCTCAGCTGGTACCCATTTCTCATAAGATCAGTAAGTTTCCGTGTCTGTCCCCACTCACTCACACAGCCCTGGGTGTGCCGCAGGTACGCAGTACAGATACCAGCTGTGGTGCCGTCCTGATGAGTAGACCAGGACTGAGGACCTGGGGCTTCCCTCTTTCCCTCCCTTCATGTGGATGCTCTACTTCGCTAATGCACCTCAGGCTGAACCAACAGGAGCACCTTGTATGAGTTAACAAAGCCCCAGGTCTATTTCTTTGAAGTTAGACCCTCTTCACCCCTAATCTTGAAAGGGAGGAGAGCTATTGCGCTAATGCCCCAAGGAAAGTACAGAGAAGGGGTAAGTCCTTCCCCTATAAGCACAGGCTGGTGGTGGGAAGGGTAAGAGTCCAGTAGGAGGGACAAAACTCCCTCCACTCCGAACGGCCAGCTCACTCTCAGATCAGCGTATCTGCACCTCAGGGGACTCAGCTCTTCCCTTTACATTCAGCACCGGGGAGGCCTCTACTGCTTTTCCCTCTCTTCTGCCATCGGAGCAAGTCTTATACACATAGTAGGTGCTCAATAAACAACCCCTGAATGATTGATCCTCTTCTTTGGAAATGTCCCGTTATCTGATGAGGATGGCATCAGTCAGAAGCCGCGGATCTCTCCTGGGGACGAGGGGTTGGTATGCTCTGGTCATTTCTCACCCGTTGTGCTCCAGGATAAGTACTGTCATGACCCTCCCTCACCTTCCTGCCTTTCCTCATCTGTTAGCACCATGTGGCCACAGCCCTTATTACCCTTTCCCTTCAAGCTTCTCTAGTTGATATGAAGATCTGTGGTCCTGGTATTTGTATAATCCAAGCACCAAAGAGTGGAGGTGAGGGTCCTGAGATGTCGAGAGCTCAGGAGGGAATCTCCCAGGGCAAACATCTCCTTCCTGAGGTCCAAGGTTCCAGTGGCAGGCTGACTCAGCACTGATGATCAATCGTCTTGGTTGGTTGTCATGGTGATGGGAGGTGGGGAAAACGTGGGTGGTTTGAGAGTGAGGAGGAGGATGGCAAAATGCTGCAGGAGAGAAAGCAGTGTTTTTGTTAGGATTATCCCTGCGGTTCTAGCTGGAGACTCCTGGTCCCAGCTCCCCCTGCATCCACCCAGCATCCTGGCAAGAGATAAGATGTCGGGGTGGGACTAAAACACCTCTAGGTAGCCCTAACCAGTTTGGTTCAGTGGATAGAGCGTCGGCCTGCGGACTGAAGTGTCCCAGGTTCGATTCCGGTCAAGGGCATGTACCTTGGTTGCGGGCACATCCCCAGTAGGGAGTGTGCAGGAGGCAGCTGATCGATGTTCCTCTCATCGATGTTTCTAACTCTCTGTCTCTCTCCCTTCCTCTCTGTAAAAAAATCAATAAAACATATTTAAAAAAAACTAAAAAATAAATAAAACATCTCTGTGTAGATACGTGTTTATGCCCCAGATGACTAGCTGACACACCTCTTGCACTGAAATGTTGACTGAGGCCCACTGTCCTGCAGGAGAATTTTGGAAGACAGGAACAGAACTTTGAGTCCCACTACAACGAGATCTTGGAAACACTTGCTCAGAAATACGAAGAGAAAATACAAGCTCTAGTGGAGAAAAAGAAAGAGAAGCTGGAGGCCTTGTATGGACAGCTGGTCAGCTGTGGAGAAAACCTGGACACCTGTAAGGAGCTCATGGAAACGGTAGAGGAGATCTGCCATGAGGAGAAGGTGGACTTCATAAAGGTCAGTCGGAAGCGAGAGGAAATAATGCGCTGACGTGACAGTTACGGCGGGAGCGGGTTCGGTGGCCCCTCTCTGCCAGGAGGGGTTGGAATCGACGTTTACGGTCAGCACCCGTTTGGTTCTCCAGGCTGTTCATGGCAGGGGGTTGTCACCCTCGAGCAGCCAGGTGGGCTCACACGCAGCTGTCCCCTTCCCTCCACCATGGCTCAGGTGACACAGGGCCCCTGTTCCCCTGTCCCGGCTGTCCCCCCATCTCCTCTTCCTTGGGCTGAGCCAGAGCAGTGCTCTGAGTTTCCTGGCCATCTCTTGGAGCTCTGGGAAGAAGGCTGTCTAGTTTTAAAAAGTCATCTCCAGCCCAAGCTAGTTTGGCTCAGTGGGTAGAGTGTTGGCCTATGGACCGGATACAATTCCAATTCCGGTCAAGGGCGTGTACCTTGGTTGCGGGCACATCCCCAGTGGAGGGTGTGCAGGAGGCAGCTGATTGATGTTTCTCTCTCATCGATGTTTCTAACTCTATCCTTCTCCCTTCCTCTCTGTAAAAAATCAAGAAAATATATATTTTTTAAAAGTCAATGGAAAAATATCCTCAGGTTAGAATTAACAAAACAAAACAAAGAAATAAAAAAGTCACCTCCACTGTCGCGGTCACAAGTACAACAATTATAAATCTTACCTCATAAACTCAGATGTGCCAAAAAAAAAAAAAGATCCATTTCTTAATTTCCTTGAAATCTAATTAAACCTGATGCCACGCCCCCTGCAGCTGGGCTGTGCGAATTTCCTCAGTCAGAGTCGGTCCCCTTCCTGACAGTTGTGTCCGGGATGTGGGGGAGGGGCCTTGGGCCTCTGGAGCTTCCTGTTGGTCACGAGTGACCTCCACGCTGACTAAGCCCATCGTGGTCCCTCAAAGCCCAGCAGCGCCTCCTTCCAGCCGTGCTTGGGCGAGGGCCCTGTGACGAGCTGGAAAGCTGGTTGGAAGGCACCTCTAGAGCCCTCAGTGCTCAGACCTGAACCCTCGCCCCACAATCCCACTGCATCTCGAGACATAATCCGGAAGGTGGGGAGAGAGACACGTGAGGCAGTCCTTCCCCCTGCTGTTTATGACGGAGAGAAATGGGAGGCAACCAGAATGTCCAACAGTAGAAGAACGGTGATGTACCCGATGCAGTTCCCATCCAGGGAACTGCTCTGCAGTCTTTCCAATCGATGACCCAGGGACCGTTCGTAGCATGGAAAGTGCTTGCGTAACGTTAATGTGCAAAGGTCGTGTGGGAGGAACTGCACGGGCTGCGTTAGAGCGTGGGATATGGCTGGGTTTTTCTCTTTACTAATTTCCAGGTTTTTTAATACGTTTATATCGTCCCCTTTTCTCCTCCTTTTTAGGATGCTGTGGCTATGGCTGACAGGTAATGCTTTTGTTCTCACGTGTATTTTCTTCTTCTGTTCTTTGGTGGTTTACTCTCAGTCTCAGCTTTTGTGTGAACCCCTAAGGTTAAATAATAGCGCTGGCTTCATGTGGGGAGCCGCTGTAGGGTTAAACCTCGGACTGACCTGTTGGCAAAGTCACAAACAAGTCCCAGCTTAGAGGGCACAGTCCTCTTAGCATATTTAGGCTTGACCTTATGACGCCCCCTAGATCTTATCTGGGAAGCTAATGGGCTGAGGGAAGTGCAGCAAGAACAAAAACAAGTGAAACACACAAGAACAGTGTAACTATGGAAACCACTACCTTGTTTACCGCTGACTATAAAATAAAGGCTCAGCTTGCCTCGGGATCTTTCTCTGTGGCCTCAGCCAGGCACAGGAAGATCCAGGAGACTAAAGAGAGCTAGAGAGTTCTGAATGCTGTCTCCGTGTAAAACATTCTTCGCCGACTCCGTCCACACCTTTGGGAACCCCTGGGCCCCCGGGGCTGGACCCTGGCAGCTTCAGAACAACGGTGTGGGGTGACAGGGACCCTCTGGTACCGAACCTCAGAATCCCAGGGCTGGAAGGGAGTGTGTGGTGAGACCCAGCCAGCAGCCCCTGGAGGAGCTGCGATCCAGAGAGTCCCAGCTGTGCCAGGACCAGGCCGTGCGCTGCAGAAAGCGCACACATCAGAGAGTCAGACAGGCGTTCACTCTGGCTCCCCCATGACCTGGGGTGTCCAACCAGTCTAGGACCCACCTTCCTCATACGGGTGGTTTTGTGGGAGTTCAATGGGGCAGTGTCTTAAAAACAACATGAACGACAAAGCTTAATAGTGTAAGAGTTAATAGCGTGAGTGCAGGCAAAAGACAGATGTGGTTTCAGTTCTGCCCCTGCCGCTCAAAGCCTGTGACTGCCAGGAAGCAGGTATAAGAAGACCCAGAGTCCCACTGCACGGTGGGCAAGCTGAGGGCATGTGGCCTGTGGAGAGGGATCCCCAGGGAGTCTGTATGTCTGGGGCTGCGGGTGGTGTGGGAGGGAGCTCCCGGGTCAGCACCGGAGGGGTCTTCAGAGGGTGTAGATCTGGGGCTTGGTGCGTGTCTCCCCTTCCCTTCCCCCTCGTGCATAGACCAGACCCTCCCATCCCCATTGGTGACCAGCTAGGTCAGCCATCAAAGCAGCAAAACCCTCTTCATGTGTTACTAGTGGCCCAGCACACTAAAGAGACACTGAGGAGGATGCCTCTCCCGTCTTACTAGCATGTCTTTTAATACCAACAGACTCAGGAAATTCCTGGAAACAAAAACCGACGTGGAAATCTCCGCACAGCCTGCCTTGGAGGACCAGACCTTGGACTTCTCTGACGTGGAGCAGCTGCTGGGCTCCATCAACACCATCCCAGGTGCTCATCTCCCCCGGGCGGGGCGTCCCAGCACGTCCGGGTTCCCTGAGCGTTGCGGTAGAAACGTGGATGGCTAGAAATAACATGAAGACTTAGAAAAGTATTACTCACCCCCTAGCTTCATGTTTTTGTCTTCATGGCTTGTAAGGGTGAGAACAGAGGCTGACCTCCCCAGCTGAGTGCCCACCCTCACTCTCTGAGTGCCAACACCTGGCTCAGGGAAGCCTCGAAGTAGTTTCCATCGTAGCGTGCCCCACTTCATCAACACCTTCACCAAACAAGGAGCCTGAGTTTTATTTCCGTAACCAGCATAGAGGTTACGAGATGAGCTTTGGAATCCTGTGGAGTGGGCAAGAAGCCCAAGCTTGCCACTTCCTAGCTGTGTAACCCTAGACAACTTACCTAAGCACTCTGAGCCTTGGTTTCCTCGTCTGTAAAATGGGTGTGATAATGCCTCATGGGGACAGGGTGAGAATTAAATGAGGTCCTATATGTACAGCACGTCGCATGGTGCCAGGTAGCTCTCAAAACTATTACTTGTAATTACTTCTGAGACTAGTACTAGGATTCAGCTTTTTTGATGGCTCACCTTCCCTCCTTACCAACACCAGCAACATTGTGAACAATATTGTATATCTCCTTTTAGGTGTGTTTTTTACGCAGATTTTTTAAAGATAAAAATGGAGTCATTCTGCTTTGTAATCTGCTCTTCCTAGCAAAATAATTATGATGCATATTCTCTCTCAGTGATAAGGGATACATTGTTCTGCAACATCATCTTTGAAAACATGTTTGTTTTATTCTCAGCTGTTGGATGTTTCTAGGTTTTTCTGCCACCATAAACCGGAATACCAGCCCTCAGTCATAAGTCTCGGGGCCATTCTTAGACAGCAATGCTGAGTCCTGCTGTCCCGCCCCTCCGGGTGGTATGGAAGGGGCAGAGGACCACATGTAGGGCAGGACTTGAAGACCATACGCCAGCCTGAGTCCCTGTCACGACCCCTCCGCCCCGGGCTCGTGCGGGTTTGTCCAAGCAGGAAGGGACACGCTGGCTGTGGCCTGCAGCTCCTGGTCGGGAGGTTTGGCCTCCCATCCTTGTCCACTCTGGGCTCCCTCATCCATTTCCTGAGCCCATGGGAGCCCATGGGGGGATCGGTGGTCCTGAGAAAGGGGCCGCCCCACCCCATCTACTTGGGCCCCCTCATCAGTGTTGGTTTTCCTCCCTTCTCCTTTTCTAGCTCCTTCTGCCCCGGTGATAAACCCGCAGGCCCCCAACTCAGCCACGGGTTCCTCGGTCCGAGTCTGCTGGAGCTTGTACTCTGATGACACCGTGGAGAGCTACCAGCTGTCCTACCGGCCAGTGCGGGACGGCTCGCCTGGGACGGACAACGCAGGTGAGGATCTGCCGGGAGCAGCCACGCTCCAGATGGCCCCCCTCAGAGGCCTGGCCCTGCCTTCCTGGCAGTCGGGAGAGGGGAGGGGATGAATCTGCTCAC
Source organism: Myotis yumanensis (assembly GCF_028538775.1). NCBI lineage: Eukaryota > Metazoa > Chordata > Mammalia > Chiroptera > Vespertilionidae > Myotis > Myotis yumanensis. The sequence continues at coordinate 543,926 of NW_027223771.1, forward strand.
ACAGCCCTGGAGCGGTCGCCATCTGGGAACTACCCAGAGTCTGTGATGAAGGCAGGTGAGCAGGTAGAAAGGGCTCTAAAGGCAAGTCGGGGCCTGACTGCTGGGAGGGACCACGGGCCAGGCTGACGTGTCTGGAGAGCATCTGCACGTTGTGGTCAGCATTGTCCTCGGGACAAGGCTCTGGCTGCACTGTGTGCAGGAGGTGGGGCACCCCTGCTGGAGGAGGCCCAGCTGGGCTGGCGGGTCCTAGCAGGGCCTGGCCTGTGAGGGCGGCTGGCTATCCTTGGAGCAGCCCTGTGTGGGAGAACTGCAGACCCCCATTCGACTGTAGGCAGTTCTTTTTTTTTTTTTTAATATTTGTATTAATTACAGAGAGGAAGGGAGAGGGAGAGAGAGATAGAAACATCAATGATGAGAGACAATCATTGATCGGCTGCCTCCTGCACGTCCCCTACTGGTGATCGAGCCCACAACTCAGGCATGTGCCCTTGACCAGAATAGAACCTAGGACCCTTCAGTCCGCAGGCTGATGCTCTATCCACTGAGCCAAACCGGCTAGGGCTGTGGGCAGCTCTTGATCCAGCCTCTTCCCAGGGAAATGGAACAGACTGATGTGGAGGGTTGGGTAGCTGCCTCCCCCCATAACAGACAAGCCATTTCCTGCTGAGCAGAGAGGGTCAGGCAACAGAGGAGGCCCCGCTAAGCATCTGAAGGAATCGGATCGGCCAGCCTGGCAGGGATTGTCCTATGTGCATGGGGTCAGAGTGAGAATGTGGGAAAGGGACTTGGAGACACCCATTTTGTGGATAAAGAAACTGAGACCCAGAGAGAAATGAGCCGTCCATGGAGACAGCGTGAGTTATAGTGGCACCAGGATGAGAATCCGGTCCCCAGGCTCCTGCCCAGAGCTCTGGTCCTTGTGCAGGGGAGCGTCCTGAGTGCCGAAGGAGAGGAGGGTTCTGCGCAGGGACCAAGCAGTCATGAGGGAGGGCACAATGAATAGGAACCACTGGCCTGTTTTAGGGTTGAATTCTTTTTTCTTTTCTTTCCAGAGTCTACAGTGACCGTCAAGGAGACATACTGCTCAGTGGCAAACCTTGTGCCAAATACTCAGTATGAGTTTCGGGTCACAGCTCAGAACAGGGCTGGTCTCAGCCCCGCCAGCGAGTGTGCAGTGTACATGACAGGTACTGGAGCCCTTGTTCCTTTGAGGCACACAGGGGTCACAGCTTCCTTGGTGCGGCGGGATCTTGATTTCATTTGGGTGGACGGGGGTAGCTGTGTATTTTTTTCCTTTAATCTAATACACCAAATCCACATGCCCGATACGGCAGGGACCTTTCCTCGTAGTTGGTCTCAAAAGGTCAAAAAGCACTGCTTTGCCCTAACCGGTTTGTCTCAGTGGATAGAGCATCAGCCTGCGGACTGAAGGGCCCCAGGTTCGATTCCGGTCAAGGGCATGTACCTTGGTTGCGGGCACATCCCCAGTGGGGGATGTGCAGGAGGCAGCTGATCGATGTTCCTCTCATCAATGTTTCAAACACTCTATCCCTCTCCCTTTCCCTTCCTGTCTATAAAAAAATCAATAAAACTTTTTTTTTTTTTTTTTTTTAAAAGCATTGCTTCTCTCAGTCACAGGGCCGGTTGAACCTCACAGCCCTCCTCCAGTCCTGTCCACCCAAAGGGATTCCTGGCGCCTGTTTTGGCTGCTGTAACAGAACTATAGACCGGCGGCTTAGAAACCCAGACTCTTACCTCTCACACTCTGGGATGGGAGTTCCCATCCTGGTCCATAGGCAGCTGTGTCCTCCATGAGGAAAGGGGCAAAGGAGCTCTTTTGTTCTCTTGTTCTGTTCTCTACAACCTCATGACAACCCCTCCGCCCCCCAAGACTCCAGATGCCATCACCCTGGGGAGGTTTCAGCACATGAATTTGCTGAAATTCACACCGTCTATGGCACCTGGTTTGCTTTTCATTGTCCTGAATGTCCTGTGGAAAATGTGGTTGTGATGCTGTCCGTGCTGTGGACCAGGCGACTGGGTGTGAACAGAACGGTGGGTTCACCTCTCCCTTTCCTTGCGTTTAGCACCTTCTCCCCCCGTTATAAAGAGCAAAGAGGTGAGGAGCTGTGAGGAGGCTGCGCTGATTTGCTGGGAGTCTGGGAACCTGAATCCTGTGGACTCGTACACGGTGGAGCTGATCCAGGCGGAGACGCCGGGAGCCTCCGGCGTGACTGAGTGAGTCCCGAGGGGCATTTGCTGGGGCACAAGAGGTCTCGCCCCTGACACAGCCCAGGAAATGTGAGGAGTCTGCAGAGGAGGTCAGAATTGGTGGCCCTCAGAATGTGCTTAGTGTTCGTGAGAAGTCGCAGGAATGCTTTACTGAAGCTGAACGATGAGCGAACGATAAGTGAATAAGTAGTTGAACCTCAGGTTTCCTTTTGTAGCCCAAAGGTTTACCATTCATTCATTCAACAAGTATACGGGCCTGGGTGGTGCCTGGGCCCTGCCCTTAAGGAGCTGGCAGTCCGGGGAGGGGGAGAGGGGGGACAGACAAGAAACAAAACAAATGCATGAAATGTTCTCTGATGAGAAAGGACTGTAGTGAAACAGGAATGGGTGGGTGGAGGTGGGAAACGCCTCAGGATCCAGCGGATGTTTAAACTGAGACCTGAGGGAGGGGAGGGTCAGGGTCTGAGAACCATGGATGCCAGGACGCTCCTGGGAGGCAGCCACACGGCTCAGTGTGAGGTGGAGCTAAAACCCACCTTGCGGGTGGAAAAGGGAGCAGAGGACGGCACGAGGCAGACTCAGGTTAGAGTGCAGTGTACGGAGAACATGGTGTCCGTGGTGGGAGGCTGTGTGGGAACCAGGGGTTCCCTGGTTCGAAACGGGGGCCTGAGCTTTGCGCAGGGGCAGTATCGTAGCCAATGAGGTTTATCCGAGGCGTGGGTATTGCTAATTGAAACCTTTTCCCAGTACCCCCGCATGACGACTTGGTAGTTGGCACTGGCAATTTTTGACGGTCTCTACGGAGACTAAGAAAAAAGAAAGAGGCCTGGTGCGTGGGCTCGCGGTGATGCGGCTCTGCTTCCTTGCCCAGGTCTGTTGTGGGCATCCCCACCTGCGAGTCCCTGGTGCAGCTGCAGCCCCGGCAGAGCTACACGATCTACGTGCGTGCCCTCAACGTGGGGGGCCCCAGCGCAAGAAGCGAGCCCGCCACGGTGCACACCACAGGTCTGTGCTCCCCCCCACGCCCCCCGCCACACTCTGGGGCCCTCAGTGGCCACATGGCAGACCCAATGCTGCTGAGACTTCACGGGAAAATAAACACAGCCTCACAGACGGGAACGCGCGGCAAGCCAGGCTGGGAGGGGCTCAGAGCCCCGCGGCCTCACCTTACAGGTGGGAGACTGAGGCCTGAGTCACACAGCAGTTTTTGCCTGAGCAAGAACTCCAGGATTCCCCCACGCCCCTCAGGTGGGCTGGAGCCTGTCACACTGGACCTGGGTGGCCCAGACACCTCCTGTCTCTCAGCCTGAACACCACCTGGGGTGGGTCTGTATGAAATTCCAGGAGGAGCCCTTTGCTGTGGTGCATCTCCCTACCCTCAGGCCCACTTAAACCTGGCCATCCACCTCCTCCCAGGCCCTCTCTGGCCCTGGTGGGTGCCCACATCCCCAAGTCCAGCCCCTCCCCCTTCTCACTTGCCATCATCATGTCGTCGAATTGTCACATCTCATGTCCAAGTCTTGAGTCAGCGGGACAGCCAGAACTGGAAACATTCTGGGCACGGCCGTCCCTCACTGCTGTGGCTCTGGGTGCTGCGCTTTGCACTCCTCCCGTCCCTCCCCGAGCAGGTCCAGCTCAGGCGGTTGGTCATGTGCCTGTGAGAAGCAGAAGCAGGGAGCCGGGACTCAGGAGACAGTGTTCCCTCCACCGGGATCTGTCACTGAGGGACACTGGGTCATTTTGTCCTCTTCTCGGTGCCAGGAGGAGAGGTCTGCGACTAGTCCCCACGTACAGTCCTTCCGTAGATGGGAAGACAAGTTAAGTGGCCGCCTGAGGTGAGAGGTGTCAGTGCCGGCTCAGGGCCCCGTGTTTTCATTCCTGTTGTGCTGGGGCCTCCTTGGCTTGGTGGGCCCCTTGGATTTCCTGCTCTGAGTTCCTGTTTTGAAATGTCAAACTCTGGCTGTTGCAGTAAAAGAGAGCAGAGTGAAGGGTACAGCCAGCTCTGATCATAAAGTTGTCTCTGAATTAATGAGTTCAAATAATTTTTTAAGAATATGTTTGTCGCCCTAGCTGGTTTGGCTCTGGATAGAGCATTGGCCCATGGACTAAAAGAATATGTTTGTGAAAAATTCAAAAGAACATGAGTCAGCAAAAAACACGGGTGCTTGTTTGAGGCTAGGGAGCAGGCTGTGAGGCCACGTGCGTGTCAGCTGCTGGGAGGGCGTCTGCCTGCTTCTCGCCAGTCAGCTCAGATGGCAGGTGAACGTTCCCAGCGGCATTGAATTGTGAAAGTAACTGTGGACAGCTTCATGGCTGATGCTTGAACTGGGGTTTGAGATGATGAGAGCTGATAGGATGAGATGTTAAGGAAAGAATTCGGCTGAGACGGTAATGGAGAATGAGCTGGGCTGGCTCTGGGAGGGGTGGGAAGAGCCACCCGGCCAGTGCCCCGTGCAGAGCTCGGCACCCAGAGCCACAGCAGCGCAGGCACGGCAGATGGACAGGATGTCCCTAAGTAATGGATGTGTGTACTAAATAGTTTTTTATGAAATCTATTCTGTACCCCTTCTTGATGAGCTTCGTTTTCGCTTTGACTTGGGGGTGGCTATACGGAACCCCGCTGTTGTATTTGAAAGTTGGGTGTTGAATTTTGCTGACCTTTGTCCAACTGATCATTAAAAGTGCCCCCAATTCCTGTCTCCCTGTGTGTGAGAGATGCCCGTCCACACCCAGCATCCTCCGGAATCCGAGGGGCTCGGGGGTCAACCTTGAGTACCAGCATCTGCCAGCTGATTTCTTAACCGCCTTTGCCTCAGTTTTCATATCTACAAATGGAAGTAACACCTGTTTCGAAGGGTAATTGTGGGGATTGAATGGGAGGAGACGTGCCAAGTGCTTAGCTGAGTCACCGCCCAATACCTGGGCACTGCCATCCCCACTATGAGACTGGCGCACGACCTACTGCGCTAACGGGCACCTTTGCCGTCCCCACTAGCACAAGGGTTATCACGGGAGGTCCAGGCGGAGGGAACACTCAGGAAGCTAAGGGCGCGATGTGCAGAGCTCCCTGGGCCCGTGTGGCGGCGATACGGAGAAAGGAGTGACTGGCTGCTGATACCCACCTGGGTTTGCTCCCCTACAGGCAGCTACTTCCGCCTGAACGAGCACACCTGCCATCCCTGGCTGACGATTTCTGAAGACGGGCTGACAGCTGTCCGGAGCGAGAGGAAGACCCCCACAAGGGAGCCGCCCCCCAGCAGCACCCGCTTTACGAGGTAGGTCTCGTTTCCACCACTCACTAGAGTGTTCTGTGTACCTCCCTAATATACGCTGTTATTCAGTAAAATCGGATTAAGACAGATGCAGCTTTGAAGGGGGAAAGAAATCCCAGAAATAGGGGCCAGGGGCCTGGTGGTGAGGAGAGGCTGGTGGGGGCAGAAGGGACCTGTCGTGGCCTCTGAGGTCCTGCCCTAGGCTGCGGGACCTGGAGGAGGCAGCCCACCAAGCCCTGGCACGGGAGTCACGCTGCCAGGCCGCCGTGGGAGGAAGAAACCACCTCTAGCATCAGTCAGGCGAGCCTGGAGAGCTCAGGGTGTGCCACCTTACAGGGGAGGTGCTCACACGGCCTGCACTCGTATAGACCACCTGCTGGCTGACTCAGCAGTCAGTGCCACTCACCTGCACAGTCAGGCCTGGTCACCTCAATCACATGTGTTTCCACTTTCTAAACCAGGTGCGTCGCAGTCATGGGAAACCTGATTCCGGTCCGAGGGCGCCACTACTGGGAGGTGGAGGTGGACGAGCGGTCGGACTACACGGTGGGTGTGGCCTTTGAAGACGTCCCCAAGCAGGAAGACCTGGGCGCTAACTGCCTGTCCTGGTGCATGAGGCATACGTGGGCGTCACCAAGGTAAAGCATTCTGGGTACCCGAGACCGGCATTGGCTTTTGAACGAATAGAGGGAGAGGTTTTCCCACACGGAGTAAGGCCTACAGTGCGTGTTATAAAACAGCCTTAGACATTTCAGGGCTCGCTGCCAGCCCTCTGACACGTCTGGGTTGTATTCTCAGTGTTCCTGCCAGTTGCGTGGACCAGCATGTTGGCACACAGAGCTCTTCAGACGTCTGCGGGTGGCAGGGCTAGGGGATCCCTGTGGCTGGTCTTGGTTTCAGCCGGTTTCAAAGCACATAGGATACGGCTGGAGCCGTGTCACACTGACCGGTGACAGGCCCCCGGATGCCCTCTGTTTGAGTTTTAGAATTGGGTGCCTTAGAGCACTTGTGCAGAGTGTACCAAAGGCCACGACATTCCCTGTTTCCAATCTCCTTATTACAAAGGAGTTTGAACCTCAAAACCCAACAGTTTAAAACATGTGCTATATCTGTACAAATGTGGGTGCAATGTGAGCTTATAATACTGTACGTAAGTTTCTTAGGTTAAGAGGTTGCTCAAAAACAAAGTTTAAAATGTATGTTACTTAAAACTAACTTTAGAAAAGATAGAATAGTTGTAGAAATGGCTTGTTACCTTGGTAGTCTTTAATAAAAAAATAAAACATAATCATAGGAGTATTTAAACAAAGCTGTATAAAATGTTCTGAAAACAACCCACCTACAGAATTTCTGAAAATGTGTTATGTATTTTAGACATAAGTATGAATTTCTGCACAACAAGATGACTCCAGATATAAGAATCACAGTTTCCCCAAAGAAGATTGGCATTCTGTTAGACTATGAAAACTCAAAATTATCATTTTTCAACGTGGACATTTCTCAGCATCTATACACATTTAGTTGTCAGCTTCACCAGTTTGTGCATCCCTGTTTTTCTTTGGAAAAGCCTGGGTGTCTGAAGATACACAACGGCATTTCAGTGCCAAAGCACGTCTCTTTCTACTAGACCATGCTGGTGCCCTGCTCTCTGTCTTCTGTACCCACCCTCCCTCAGCCACTCCCGCCTCAGCAGTCAAGCACCATGCACCCAGCAGCACAGCTTGGACTCGTGTTGTTACCTGGCAGCCTGGTGTGCTGGCACGCGCTTCCCTGACCTGGGTTTTGCCCTGTGACCTGTGTGATGCTATTAGTCATGACCAGGCCTGGCTGTAAAGTGAGGGCTCAGACTAAATAAACTCAGCAGTTCTTTAGCTTGTCAACTTGTGTTGGTCTGTGTTCATGCAAAGTATCTGAGTCTCTAAGGGCTACAGAGCTTGGGGGTTTGGGGGAGAGATGCAGGAGTGTCAGGGGCTACAGCATCCCCAGCTCACTCGTGACATTTCATTAGCCAAGAACAGACCTGAGAAGGCAAGTGTCCACGGAGAACTGGAAGCCGTGTGTCCTCTCCTGTTTTCCCAGTAGTTAGCACTGTGATGCAGTTTCTCCAAACTACACTCTTTATTTCCTTATTTTTTTATTTTTTAATATATTTTTTTATTCAGAGAGGAAGGGAGAGGAAGAGGGAGAGAAACATCGATGAATCATTGATCAGCTGCCTCCTGCATGCCCCCTACTGGGGATCGAGCCTGCAACCGGGCATGTGCCCTTGACTGGAATCGGACCTGGGACTCTTCATTCTGCAGGCCAACACTCTATCCATTGAGCCAAACCGGCCAGGGCTATTTTTTAAAATATATATATATATTTTTTTATTGATTTCAGAGAGGAAGGGAGAGGGAGAGATAGATAGAAACATCAATGATGAGAGAATCATTGATCAGCTGCCTCCTGTATGACCCCTACTGGGGATCGAGCCCGCAACCCAGGCATGGGCCCTGACCAGGAATCGAACTGTATCCTCCTGATTCATAGGTCGACGCTCAACCAGAGCCACACCAGCCATGCAAACTTACATTCTTTATAACACCCTGCTCCTCCTTCATAGCACTTACCCCATTCTAATCGTGAAATGACCTCTTGTATCACAGACACCTGCACATGAATGTGCTGCTTTCACTGTGTTATTGGGGTGGGGGAATAGATTGCTTTTAGTTGTCAGCTTCACCAATTTGTGCATCCCTGTAAAAAATAGAGTGGTTGTAACTAATTCTGGGAGTGTCCCTTAATGTAAAGAGAACCAGATTGGAAATCAAGGCCTAGGTGTGACTGCTACTTTGTAGCTCCTTTGCTTTCGAACCCTAGAAAAGTCACTTATTCTTCCAGAGCATCTGTTTCCCTTTAAACAAAAAAAATAATACATTCTTGTCTCAGAGGATTGGGAGGTTTCATGACAAATGTGAGAGTGCACAGCCGTGTATGGCGTACAGCAAATGTTCTTAAAAGAGAACATCAGCCCAACGGGCAAAGCTGAGCCTGGGGGCAGAGTGGTCCCCAGCCAGCGGCTCTGGGGCACTCTGCCTCGCTGCTCTCATGCCGCTCTCTGACCTCAGTGCCCGGCCCCACTGGCTGCACTCCTGGCTCTCCAGTTCTGGTTTCCAGTTGCCACTGAAAGCTTTGCACACACAGCATTTTCAAGCTTACGGGTCAAGATGCAGAGTAGATGATTCTTTCTGTGAAGCAATTCTCAGAAGCAATTTAGTGCCCCATGGATGCCTCTCTGAACGACAGTCCCTCACCTCATCACTTAACATTTTGTGTTAACTTAAAAATCTTTCACTCTAAAACATTCGTGTTTTCTAGCACGCTCAAAGTCGGACACAATGAACACCTCTCATCTCCTGTCTCAACTCTGCCTCTTGTTATAAACAGCAGCTCTGATTCCTGAATTAACAACTCACCTTTACACACACACACACACACACACACACACACACCTGCCCTGGATCACTACCTTGAAACATGCACAGTACAGCCCATATAAGCACAAAGATGCTTCAAACTGTCAACAATTTTAACTAGTGGCCCAGTGCATGAATTTGTACACATTGAAAGGAAATTAATTAGAAGGTGGCCAGTGGGGCAGGGCGAGATGGGCCGGACACACCCTGGAGCCAACCTCCTGTGGCCGGTGGTCCTGCTGGCCGTACCTGGGGCTGCGCCACGGCTAAGGGCTTCTGAGAAGTGAGCGGGGTCCCTCTAGCAGGCGGGGTCCCTCGGCCTGGCCTGTGGGGATCGGGCCAAAACCAGCTCTCCGACATCCCCTGAGAGGTCCTGGAGTACGAGAGTGCACTCTGCAAAGTTGCTGTTGCTTGGCAGCTCCTACATTGAGCGTCTGCCCTCTGGTGGTCAGTGCGCATCATACCTACCGGTCGCTTAGCCTTTTATATAGAGAGATTATATGTATACTGAAAAATGTTCTCATCTACTGCAACAGGAACTATGGAGTAGGAAGTAGGATATCACAGATAAGGTCGGGTTGAATTCAGGGTTCTTGTAGGCTTTATGGTGTACTTTGCAAACAATATGAACATGGTTAAAATGGATAAAAACTTGACACCTAGAGGTTAGTAAAATTTTATTTGACCAAGAATAAAACCATCTACAAGTGGCTTTGACATTTAAAATCCATTTAATTTAAGCATCATAGTTATTTACCATAAAGAATTTTTGTTTAAACTGTTTCTCATCTTCTACAAGAAGAAAAATTAAGTCTAGGACAGAAGCAAATAAAACTTTTGTTTCTTGTAAAATATTCCAATTCCTTAAAATGCCAGAAATCATCTGCTGAAACTAAACTTCAACAAGGACAGGATTTACCTCAAGGCCATGTTCACCTGCAACCTGTTAAAAAAAAAAAAAAAAAAAAGATTAAAAAAATGCCAGATCACTGTAGCCACAATTCCTGACACTGGGTAACTGAAATAAAAGACATCAAAATCTACCACTTTATAACTCCTGAGTAGTTATTAACATAAGCTTTGGCTTCCATCAACAAAAGGGAAAGAATATGTGGAAAAAAGCACAGAATCTTGGTATAAACTAACATGGGCTTAGTGATTCAGAATACTCAGAATGTAAGTATCACCCTTACTACGTGGGATTGGAAAGTTAGTGAGACTTGGCATATAAAATGACATCCGTTTCTGGTATAATGAAACTGCCTTTCATTTGGAAAAGTGTTATGCTTAATAATGACTTCCTGCAGGTTCAAATGGTATGTAATCACTCATACACATCCAATAAACTATTTCTGAAGCAGAGCAACTGCATGGGCATGTGGGTCTCTATCCAGGGAGGTTTAGCTACCAGAAAACTTCCTGGACCCACTCAATACTACATTACGGGAAAGGTCCTCTCCCCCTTTCTTAAACATCTCCAATTTCTGATCTCTTCCTATCAATGAGTACAGTAGATTCTCCTGGGTTCCCCCCGTCTTCCACCCTTTCTAAGCTATAACTTACCATTGCTGTTTATAGTATGACCATGGAAAGTGCATAATTGCTGTTGGTAGATCAGTAGGTCTCAACTTTACTTTGCAAACAAGACCTGTTCTATCTACCTTTTAATGTAGGAGGCTGAAAGCCGAGTCAGCTTGACTTCAAGGACTCTGTTTTCTTAGTCTCCAGAAGAACACGACCCAGTCCAGCTTTTAAAACACTGTCCTAGCCCTAACCGGTTTGGCTCTGTGGATAGAGCGTCGGCCTGCAGACTCAAGGGTCCCAGGTTCGATTCCGGTCAAGGGCATGTACCTTGGTTGCGGGCACATCCCCAGTAGGGAGTGTGCAGGAGGCAGCTGATCGGTGTTTCTCTCTCATCAATGTTTCTAACTCTCTGTCCCTCTCCCTTCCTCTTTGTAAAAAATCAATAAAATATATTTTAAAAATAAATAAATAAAACACTGTCTTAGCATGTTAGGATTTTAATGGAATGGCCATCTATCCTTTTCAAGCTTACTTAAGAGACCTGAACTCTCATATATACCTGCTTCCCTGCAATCAGTGGTTAATGAATCTAAATGCAAGATAAAGAATTTAGGATTTGGAAAGACAACTCCAGCCAGGCAGCATCTTTTCCTTGTAGTATGAACTTGGACTCTAATCTTGCTGCCCCTCATGCTCATTCCTAAGCCTAGATGTGAGACTCTCCTTTGAAAGGAGCGTAGGAGATGCTGTTAGCTTCAAACAGACTGGATTGGAGGCAAGAATATAATGCATCCACCGGGAAATATAATGCATCCACCAAACAAAATTGAGGTTTCCCCAGTGTGCTTTTTAATATATGTATTATTGATTTCAGAGAGGAAGGGAAAGGGAGAGAGAGCTAGAAACATCAATGATGAGAATTATTGATGGGCTGCCTCCTGCACGCCCTCTACTGGGGATCGAGTCCACAACCCAGGCAAGTGCCCGTGATTGAAATCGAACCAGGGACCCTTCAATCCACAGGCTGACGCTCTATCCACTGAGCCAAACCAGCTAGGGCTCCAGTGTGCTTTAAAAAAAAAAATATATATATATATATATATATATGTTTTATTGATTTCAGCGAGGAAAGGAGAGGGAGAGAGATAGAAACGTCAATGATGAGAGAGAATCAGGGATCAGCTGCCTCCTGCACACCCCACACTAGGGATCGAGCCCGCAACCCGGGCATGTGCCCTGACGGGGAATCGAACCGTGACCTCCTAGTTCAAAGGTCAACAAGCCATGCCAGCCAGGCACCCCGAGTGCTTTCTAACAAAGCAGGAACTTGGTTTTTAGAGATGGATTTACTGAGTATAAACATTACTTCTTTGTAAACCTGTTCTACCACTCCGCCCCTGAGAAAGATTCCTACCCTTGCTCTTCCTTTCCATCCAGTTCAGGGGGAGAGGGACGGTGAGATTTAAAAAAAGAAGAAGAAGAACAAGAGAAGCACTATCCAAAAGTAAGAATAGCGCTATGGAGAAAGGTATAAGATATCTGACATCGTCTTACGTACAATTTACAGGTTAGAAACCAGCCACAGGCTCCCTAGGCACCAAGAATGGACCTCCTCTTCCTCGTCCAAATTAATGCGACAGATGCTGATGCCTCAAGAAGTCACAGATTCAGAACATCTGGGTCCCTACGCCCCCCCCGCCCGGTCACATCCCTTACGCGACACAGGGTATCCCCGACACGAAGCTCATCTACTGAACTTTTAAAATTAAACTTTATTCTGTGTACTTCTCCCTTCCACGCCTCTCCCCACCACCGCTACCGGCTCGTTTCTCAGAAGAGGGCGAGACAGCTGAGCACCATGAGTTAGGATGAGTTAGGACGCTCGCTGGTGTCGCCAACCCCTCCCCTAAACTCGGGGTCCCCGCCGCACCCCCTGAAACCCGCCCGCCTACGAGGACGCCGCTGTCACCCGCCCCGCCGAGTGGCCAGAGAGCGGCCTTACTCTACGCGACAGACGCAGGCAGCCCTCCGGCATCTGACCTCCATCACAAGCCCTGTTTCTTCACCGCCGGAAAGAGTCCTTCCCCGCTTCCGGGGCGTGGAGAGGAAGTCCCGCCCCACACAACTGCGTGATGACGTAGAGGACCGAGGCGGCGCGCGGGCTTAGACGGAGTGAGGCGGTGCGCTCTTCCTGAGGTCGGGCAGTGTCACCTACGGGGCTCTGGCAGAGGGACAGTGGACAGGAGGTCATGTTGCTGGGTGCGAGGCGTGGGGAGAGGGCCCGGAGCCCTTCAGCGGGGCCCGGCAGGGCGACTTGGAGGCTCCATCGCCTCAAAACTCCCTCCTCCTCTGGGGGCGACCTCCCCTCAGCGGCCCGTTTCGTGCTTAGCTCCGCCTACCACTCGCTTTTATTTTCTCTGTGTTTTGCGTATCCGTGTAGCCCCACAGGCTGCTGTAAGAATGCCCACCACTGCGCTGGCTGGTTTGGCTCAATGGATGGAGCGTCGGCCTGCGGACTGAAGGCTCCCGGGTTCGATTCTGGCCAAGGGCACATGCCTGGGTTGCGGGCTTGATCCCCAGTGGGGGGCATGATGTTTCTATCTCTCTATCCCTCTCTTCCTCTCTGAAATCAATAAAAAAAAAAAAAAAAAAAGAATGCCCACTACTGGCCGGTGTGCTCAGTGGTTAGAGCGTGAGCCCGCGCACCGAGGGGTCGCGGGTTCGGTTCCGGGTCAAGGGCACCTGCCTGGGTTGCAGGTTCCATACCCTGGTTGGGGTGCGTGTGGGAGGCAACCAATAAGATGTGTCTCAGGTGGATGTTTCTCTCTCTCTTTCTTTCCCCCAACCCCTCGGGTGAGGATTAAACAAAAAAAAGAAAGCCCATCTCTTACTGACCATTGGCTGTGCAATCCTGTCAGCAGGCGCCCTAAGCGCCAGGTTATTCTGGACTCTTACTGCTGGCAGCTCACTCCTCCCTTTGCCAAGGGAGGGACTAGTATGTTAAGGGCAGAAATATACATAATATTGGGGACTAGCTATCCTCCTTCCTATATCATAAAAGGCTAATATGCAAATTGATGGAACAGGAACCACCAGTGGCTCTGATGCGCACTGACCACCAGGGGGCAGATGCTCATTGCAGGAGCTGCCACCTGGTGGTCCCTGTGCTCCCACAGGGGAGCTCCGCTCAGCCAGAAGCCAGGCTCATGGGCTGGTGAGGCAGTGGCTGGAGCCTCCTGCCTCCGTGGCAGCACTAAGGGCGTCCAACTGATGCCTCCCGAGGCGCAGGGCTGAGGGGACCCCCCCCCCCCAACCAAGTACACAAATTTTGTGCACCGGGCCTCTAGTTAGTTATAAAAAATAAAATAAATATTAATCATGCTCTGTTAACTGTGATGGTTCTGTTCTGATTTCAAAAAGCACAGTCTAACTTGGGTGGGAGTTGTACGCCCTGGGACATGGGAGCTGACATGGGAATGCAGTCTATCCTCCTGTCCTGGGAACTGCCTGTCATTATGGAACGATATACAGCCCCTGGGCTGAAACATTCTAGCCCCAGAGGCATCAGTCCCTTTTGCCTGTAATCTGGTCCCAGGGCGGCCACACACACCTGCCCTCTGTGACCCCCACCCCCCAGCCCACATGACTTGTAACCTGTCATGTTTATACGGTGCCTACTTTCCCATGTAATCTTTGTTCTTCTCCCCCATATCAGCAGCTGGCTTACAGAGAGAGGCAAGCAGATTTTTGTGGATGACCTGCTGCTCTCCCACGCTGCCAGCAGTATTAGAATAAACACTCGTATTTGATTTAACCCTGTCTCTGCTTCATTGGCTCACGAAGTGACAGGCAGCCCGGACCCATTGGTTGTCTGGTTTCACATAGCACCTACGTAGCCGTCCACTCCACTGTGGGGCCAGGCAGACCGATTAGAAACATCATAGTCCTTGTTTTAGTTTCCTAAGGCTGCCATGAGGAAGTGTCACAAGCTGGGTGGCCTAAACAACAGATACTTGTTCTCCCACAGGTCTGGAGGCTAGAAATCCGAAAAGAAGGTGTTGGCAGGATCACGCTTCCTCTGTAACCGGGTAAATCCCGTCCTTGCCTCCTGCTAGTTTCTGGTGGCGTCCAGCAATCCTTGGCGTTCTTTGGCCTCTTTACTCTGTGCCTCATTTAAAAGATAACACTTAGCAAAATGAGAAGAGATAAATAGCAACTTGATAAAAGGCAGAAACGTATATACTGAACAAAAGATGTAGAATACGTTTATGGGAAATAGGAAATATTATTGAAAGGTATTAAAAACTCAAGTAAATGTAGGTTTTTGTTCCAGAATGAGAAAATCCAGTGTTTAAAAGATAGCACTTTATCACCAAATAATAAACATTTTGGTATGGTGCCTTTATTATTTTTAAAAATGTTCAAATATATTTTTTATTGATTTCAGAGAGGGAGAGGGAGATAGAAGCATCAGTGTTGAGAGAGGATCATGGATCAGCTGCCTCCTACACTCCCCACACTGGAGATCGAGCCCAGAACCCAGGCATGTGCTCTGGCTGGGAATTGAACCATGACCTCCTGGTTCATAGGTCGTTGCTCAACCACTGAGCCACGCCAGCCGGGCAATATGGTGTCTTTTAAAATACTAATAGCATTTCCAAACAACTCATGGACAAAGTATTATTTGGTCAAAAGTATTATTATTCTTTTGGCATACTTTTGGGTACAATTTATTGGCATTTTATTTAGAATGTATCTTTTTTTTTTTTTACTCCTTATTGATTAAAGTATTACGTATGTCTCCTTTCCCCCCATTGACCTCTCCCCAGCCATTCCCACCTTACAGCAGCATAGTATTCCATTGTGTAGATGTACCACAGTTTTTTAATCCACTCATCTGCTGATGGGCATTTTTACTATTTTGTTTCCAAATCTTAGCTATTGTAAATTGTGCTGCTATGAACATAGGGGTGCATATATCCTTTCTGAGTGGTGTTTCTAATTTCTTGGGATCTATTCCTAGAAGTGGGGTTACTGGGTCAAATGGTTCCATTTTTAATTTTTTGAGGAAACTCTTTACTGTTTTCCACAGTGGCTGCACCAGTCTGCATTCCCACCAGCAGTGCATGAGTGTTCCTTTTTTCTCCA
This sequence comes from Myotis yumanensis, assembly GCF_028538775.1. NCBI lineage: Eukaryota > Metazoa > Chordata > Mammalia > Chiroptera > Vespertilionidae > Myotis > Myotis yumanensis. The sequence goes on from NW_027223771.1 coordinate 559,560, forward strand.
CATCCTCACCAGCACTTGTCGTTGGTTGATTTGTTGATGATAGCCATTCTGACCTAGAATGTATCTTTTATGAGTGAGATTGATATGTAGGGTTTTTTGAAACTGTGTTAATCCGAGGTGCGTATTTGAGATTATACTAGATCCCTTAAATTAGGGAGTTATTTTTTCTGTAGTCTGAAAATTTTTTAATTTAGAATTATTTGCCCTATTAAGGCTGAATAGAGAACTCAGTTATATGATGAGAACTATATTACATATACTAGTAGAGAGAACTACATTGTATGATGTGGCATATGGTGGATGTGGCATTTGAGTACCCTGGGGAGGCCAGTGAGGGAGAAGGACCCCTTCCGAGAAAAGGCACAAGGGGCAGGGCTGGCACAAGCAAGTATGGGGTGAGGGCTGAAGACCAGGAGGAGGGAGGAGAAGGTGCGTGAGGGTACCAGTTACCCACTCCAAACCCTAGCCTCATGGTATCTGGCTGCCACCTGCCCCCAAAGGCTGCCGGGAGCAAGAAGACTGGCCTAGCCTGCCACCAGACTGGCCTAGCCTGTGATGCTCAGAACAGGCCCTCAGGGCTTCCTGCTTGGCTCCTTTATCTGCGACCAGACCGCTTGTCCTCCCTGCTCTGGCCACAGAAGGAGAGCACCTAGCAAGTGTGGAGCTTGCTGCTGCAAGGTGAGCTGCTGGGGCTGGGGCTGGGCTGCAGGATGGGATCACTCTGACCAGAGGCTTTGTAAGGGAAGGAAAGGCCACCACAGGGTGTGCTGGGGGCTCGTGGGAAGGGCCTGCTCAGCCCCAGCCTTTCTTTCTTTCTTTCTTTCTTTCTTTCTTTCTTTCTTTCTTTCTTTCTTTCTTTCTTTCTTTTCTTTCTTTCTTTCTTTCTTTCCTTCTTTCTTTCTTTCTTTCTTTCTTTCTTTCTTTCTTTCTTTCTTTCTTTCCTTTTTAGTTATTGATTGATTGATTAAATATATTTTATTGATTTCAGAGAAGAAGTGAGAGAAAGCTAGAAACATCAATGATGAGAGAGAATCAGTGATTGGCTGCCTCCTGCACGCCCCCTACTGGGGATCAAGCCCGCAACGCAGGCATGTGCCCTTGACCAGAATTGAACCTGAGACCCTTCAGTCTGCAGGCTGACGCTCTAGTCACTGAGCCAAACCAGCTAGGGCTGCCCCAGCCCTTTTTCTAACTGAAGGTGGCCAGCAGGGAGCACTGACCCCAAAACCTTGCCTCTCACAGAGGAACTTTTGTCCAGGATGAGACTGAAATGGGACGAGAGGGGCTGGAAATTTGGGTCAGAGCACAGCCACAGAGCCCCACCAGGCCTGTGCTCAGTGACAGGACCCCACTGGGTTGAGGTCCTGCAGAGGCCTCTGGGGGAAGGAGAGGGTCCTGGGTCCCAGAGACTGCCTGCCACCCCCACACCCAGTCTCAGGGCCACCCCAACCACTCCGTTCTGAAGGCGTCAGGACGAGAAGAACTCGGGCCTCTGGAAGGGGCCCTGATAAGCTGGGCAGCATTCTCAGGCTGGTACCCGGGATGGGGCTGTTCGTCCCCGGGTTCTTGCTCACAGCTCCCGGCCTCGCTCCTTTTCCTGTCACTGGAAGCCAAGGGGAAAAGTTCCCCAGGGCGGGACGGGCCCAGGGCCAGTCCCTCCTGGTGGTGGGGTCTGGGGAAGGGCAGCGCTCATTGGCTGGCAGCAGGAAGAGGCAGTACTGTACAGCGGTTAGGGTCACGGGCACTGGAGCCAGGATGCCTGGACCCGAATCCTGGTTCCTCCACTGACTAGTTTGTAACCTTGGCCACCACTCCTAGCCTCCGTTTCCCCATGTGGAAAACAGGAATGACAACAACAGTATCTTTCGTGACGTTCTTATTAGGGTTAAATGGGTTGTAGTGCAGTGTCTGTCAATCAATGTCATCATTATGGATGGAGCAACACCTCGGACCTAGATCCACTATCTGAATGGGCATCTTCTCACCCAGACCCTGGCTGAGTCAAGGGGCCCGGCTTCTGCTGGCCGGAGTACCTCCTCCCCTCGCCTCTGTCCCGCTCTCCACCCCCCCCCAGCCCCCCTGGGAACTTGCAGCAGGAGAGCCAGGGCCTTTCCAGCTGGGTGATTCCCTGAGACTCTGGGGCAGGGGTCAGAGGGAGGCAGCCGGCCTCTGAGGGCCCATTGTTCTCCTCTGAGCTGAAAAGATGCCTTCTCTCCCCCCTTCCTCCTCTGATGCCCAACTCAGGGGCAAATCTAAGATAAACAAACCTTGCCTATTTCCCCTTGTCCAGCTCACAAAGAGCTCTCAGTGGTGCCCAGCCTTTTAGGCTTATTATTCCTAGTTCACAGATGAGGAAATTGAGGCCCAGAGGAACAAGATGTCCTATATAAAAAAGTGGTATAGCCCTGGCTGGTTTGGCTCAGTGGATAGAGCATCGGCCTGTGGGCCTGTGGGCCTGTGGACTGAATGGTCCCAGGTTTGATTCCAGTCAAGGGCACATGCCCAGGTTGCAGGCTCAATCCCCAATGTGGGGCGTGCAAAAGGCAGCTGATCAATAACTCTTATCATTCATGTTTCTATCTCTCTCCCTCTCCCTTCCTCTCTGAAATCAATAAAAATATATTGTTTTTAAAAAGTGGCTTAGCCAGGACTAGGTCTGCCAGTCCTGTGCCCGATATTACAGCACAGACTCATGGGTGTATCACACGCACAGCCACGCAGAAGTCCCAGCCTGAGGGGAGAGGCAGAAGGGGTGGCGGCCTGGACCTCACTCCTGCGCAGCCAGGTGTGACAGCTGTTGTTTTTTCCTCCTTAGATGAGCTTCTCCTCCCCGGTAACTGGACCAGAAGCCCTCAGCCTGTCTTCTCCCCAGGTAGGGTGCCCACTGCCCCCACAGGTGCCAGGACAGCGCACCCTCTCCCACAGCTCTGACTGCTGCTTCACCCAGTGGGCAGGGGGCAGACAGGGAAGCAGGAACCAAGGTGGAGTGCAGAAGAGCATGGTCACAGGACTGTGCACACGAGGTCCTCCCTGTGGTCTCCTGAGGTCAAGGGAGATGGACGCGGGGGAACCTGAGCTACTGTCCAGGTTTTCCTGGGTTCCCGGATGTGGGACTTTCTACTTTAAAACCTGGGAAGTCCCAAGGCCAACTGGGAGGAGTTGGTCACCTGATCTTCCAACAGCTCCGTGTGGGAAAATGAGACTCACCCGGTAATAAGTGGAGGATACTGCGGACTGGGGCCAGAGGGAACTTCCGAGGGGGTCAGGGATGGGAGGAACATAGCGGCTGGCACTCTGCAGTGTGGGCTTGGGCAGCCCTGCTCCTCATTTCTATGTGGGTCCTTCCCACCCACATCAAATCAGCTGGAGTCAACCCACTCCCGTCCAACAAAGATACCCAGAGACCCAGGGGTGGCGAGTCACTTCCGTCTCTCAGCTGCTCTGCCAGAGCGCATGCCCAACAGGCCTTGGTTCACCCTCGCCCAGGCCCAGGGAGTGAGGCCCTCCTCCCAAGTCCCAGAGCCCTCAGTGAAGAAGGGAGAAATGCAAACTAAATGCATTCTCACTTCCTTGTCGAGGAAGAGAAGGTAAGAGGTGACCGATGTTTAGTACAAAGGGCATAAGACACCTACCGTGTACTTTCTGGCAACCTCTGAGCCTGCTTCCTTATCCTGAAAATGGGCTACTGTATCCATCAAACAGATTATATATATTAAGGATCAAATGAGCAAGTGCTCACTAGACGTTTGCTGTTGAGGTTGGTGGAGGGGTCCTGGGGGCAGATCTCTCTGTGGTTTCTGTTCCTTCGGGACATCTGTCACCCCAGGGACCAGCTGACACTGTCTACAGTGTCTCCTCCAGGGAGTAGCAAGATGGGAGAAGGTTGGGGAGGGGGTCCGCGAGCAGGGGAGGGGAAGATAGCGGAGTAGCTGGAATTGGAGATGAGAAGACTTGGCTGAAGAGGAGGTCCCAGTTGCTGGAAACGGAGGGGTCCTCAGGGGTGGCTCGGGGCAGGATTTACCCGTGATGTCCAGGCCTCGGAGGTCCTCGGCACAGGGAGGCAGGTGTGGGGTATTGAGGACATTCACCCTGGGCCTGTCCCCCAGCCAGGTCTCCCTGAACCCTGGGCAGACCATCTAACCAGATGCCTAGTGGGAGGAGGTGGCCCGTGCAAACTCGCGGTCCCTTTCTCCTCACAGGCCGTGACTGGGGCAGTCAGCACCATTAAATTCTTCCTCTCGGAGGGTTTCCTGGGTCAGCACTTGGAGACCGTGGAATTGGAGGACAGGGATCCCGAGCCTGGAGACCTCTTCCTGTTCAGGCTGATGGCCCCCACGGGACGCTGGTGTGGGGCCCACGTGGGTGTGTACTGCGGCCACGGAGAGATCATCCACTTCGAGGGTAAGAGTTTTTGGCTGAAGCAGAGGCCTAGTCTGCAAAGAAGACTGCTCATCCGAGTCCCGCTCCACCAGGGGCGGGCCACAGGGGAAGGGAGACTGTGGTCCGAGCTGGGGCCGCAGGTTTCTCAAAATAGGCGCTTAGGCACCCACCTACGGGTCCTGGGAAGTGGGGGTGCACGATCTCGGGACGGAGTCACATGATCTAAGCCGGGCTGTGATCCGTACCCATCTGGCCACTCCCGCGGGCTAAACTTCCGGTGGGCGCGGGCCGCACACGCTCCTGGGCTCCTGCGAAGGCACTGAATCCAAGCAGGGGCGGCGCCCGCAGTGGCCTGTGCTGCTCAGTGGTGTGGATGCGGACCTGTCTCCCTACCACCCTACGCACAGCAACTGCGTGCACTTTGCGCTGTACTTGCTCTACCTGGAGCCCAGCCTGGACACCCTGCAAACGGATCCAAGTCCCATTAGCTTGGTGAGCTACCCACTCAGGACCTCACCGGCCTCCAGAGCCTGTTAACAACTGCAGCTCACCTCTGTGTTCCTGCAAAACTCACACCCTTGCACCCGCCCAGCCCCCTTGCCTCAAGGCCAGCTTTAGTCTGGCGGAATCAAATCCCCCAGAAGCAAACTAGGCCTGCCCACAGCTCAGAGATCCCGGCCATATCTCTACTCCAGCCTCCCAGCCTCTCACTCCAGGCTCTGCCCTGGTCCTAGTCAAACCCACTGCGACTGGGGAACCTCCCTGTGGAGCCCTGCTCCCCCTGTCTGGGCCCCGCCCACTTCCACCAGGCTCACCGACTCTGGTCTTGGAGACACAGGCATCCTAGTCTGGCCAGTGGGTCCCAACGTGGGGCACACGCCCCACAGGGAGGCAATTTAATTTTTAAGGGGGGCAATTCGAGAATGAGTTACTAACAGTGGCTTTTTTGCATTTCTTAGGGTTCTAGGGGCCTCATATACAGTATATAAATATATATTATGACATATTTATGCATTTCAGTTCTCTATTATATGTTTTGAAACTGTATTTGCTATTTTTTCATATCACTTCATATTATCTTTTTTTTTTTTTTTAACAATTTCTCAGTGATTTCTTCCTCAGTCCTTCAACTGTCCTTTCGTTCTTTTATTTTTCTCTCTTGTGGATGCCATGTTCTTGGGAAGCTTGTTCAGACCAAGTTCATGGCCTTTTAGGCTTCCTCCACGTGAATGGGAGCTCACTTTTTTTTTAATGTTTTTTTTTTTATTGATTTTTTACAGAGAGGAAGGGAGAGGGATAGAGAGTTAGAAACATTGATGAGAGAGAAACATCGATCAGCTGCCTCCTGTACATTCCCCACTGGGGATGTGCCCACAACCAAGGTACATGCCCTTGACCGGAATCGAACCTGGGACCCTTGAGTCTGTACTTTTTTAATAATAAGAATTATATGTCACGGAGAGGCATCAGGATTTCAGAGATGCTTAGTTGGGGCACGGCCAAAGAAAGGTTGGGAGCCACTGCTGTAGATTGAGACTCAGCCCCACAAACTCTTCTAACCTCCTCCCCCAAGCCCAGCCAAGAGCCAACCCAGTGCCTCAAACTCAGGCCCAGCCGGATCCCATCCCTTTCCTAGACCCAGGTCGTCTCTCCTTGGGGTGCCTGGACCCTTGGGAGCTGAGCTGGAGGCTTCATAGGATTGCACCAGACCCTCTCCCAGCCTCTCCTCTTTCCCTTCCCTCTTCGGTGTCAGTGGACATGGAGTTGCCCCTGGACTAGGCTGACCTCAGACCCTCCAGAATGCCATGGAGGCTTCAAGAAATGGTCATTAGCCCTGACCAGTTTGGCTCAGTGGCTAGAGCGTCAGCCTGTGGACTGAAGGGTCCCCGGTTCGATTCTGGCCAAGGGCATGTACCTTGGTTGTGGGCACATCCCCAGTAGGGGGTGTGCAGGAGGCAGCTGATCGATGTTCCTCTCTCATCGATGTTTCTAACTCTCTATCCCTCTCCCTTCCTCTCTGTAAAAAAAACAATAAAATATATTTTAAAAAAAAAAGAAATGGTCATTAAACTATTTTCCAAAGGTGGAATCTGGGTTCACCGCCCCTCTGTTTTGTACTCGTTTCTTTCTCTGGCGTTTTTGGTCTCTGTGGTCAGTCTCTGGTGCAATGGTCTAACCCCCCCCCCCCCCACCCCCCCAGCCTCAGGCACAGCCTTCTCTTCAGCCCCCCCTCTTTCCTTCCGCTGAGTAGGTGACCATCCGCGCTGGCGTCTGGGATCAGCACAGCCCCTAGAGGCGGGTCCCCCGGGGCCAGGTGGGGGAGGGCAGGCGAAGGCGGCCTGCACCCCCAGAACGTAGTCGCATCCTCAGTTCAGCAGCCTGCACCCGCTGGCAACCTGGAGAGTCATCCCCTTAGGACACACACCATCCTCTGGGGAGGGAGGGATTTGCGAAGCGGCGGGGCGGGGCAGACCCTCCCTGGACACGCCTCCCGCAACCGGGCACCGGTGCCTTTAAGAACCTCCGCCAGGGCCCTGATTGATAAATCGCGCACTCCCTGCGCCTCCGTGGCTGGGCCTCTGCAGCGTACAGCACCCCGCGCCTCGGCACCCTGCCGGGTACAGCACCCCGCGCCTCGGCCACAGACCTCGCCTGCCCGCTGCGCCCCCTTTCTCTGAGGCCGCGCACCCCAGCCACCCCATGTCGGTGGCCCCCGCCTACAATGAGGACAAGGGTGGCTCCGCGGGCCCAGGGGAGCCCGAGTACGGCCACGACCCGGCCAGCGGCGGCATCTTCTCCTCCGATTACAAGCGGTGAGGGAGCCGACCGGAGGGTGGGCAGGGGCTGGGGCCTCCCGGGTCCGCGCCTGCGCCTGGCCTGGCAGACGCGCCGGCACCATGGACAGCGACCGCGCACCAGGCCCCACCCTGGCCACGCGGCTGAACCCGCAGCCCCTGTCTGCTGCGCCCCAGTCCCCACACCAGCTCCCCACCCAGGGGCGGACCTGGGGCCCGCGACGGGGTTGGAGGCCGTGGGGGATGGGCCAGCCCCCTCTGTTCCTGGACCGACCTCCCGCCCCAGGGTTTCTCTGCGTGTGTGGATTACAGGTTCCCTACCTCTTTCCCACAAGGCAGGCTGATTCCCAAAGAACTCGGGAGGGGTCAGAGGTGGCGAGGAAAGGCGACGGGGTATAAACTGGGAGCCTCCAGGCCTGGCTCCTCCTACAAATCCATTTTCCCTCGTTCTCAGCCCCAGGTTCTCACCCTCATCTCTTACCTGGCGCACTGCTCCTGTAGTTCAGCCCCACCTTCCCTTCCCGCTGCCCTTCCCCACCTTATTCCTTCATTTATTCGTAAATTCTGTAGCAAGCATATGTAAGGGCCCACTGTGTGGAGTCTCATCCTAGTCACTGTGAATGCGGCCATGAACGTGAGCCGATCCTTGTCCTCGGGTTGCTCTCGAAGGGGGCACAGAGGATTTTCAGTGTAGAGCGGGCAGTGGGAGGGCGGAAGGAGCTGGTCCCTGGCCTGGAGGGTGGAGAGTGAGGGGTGCTACAGGCAGAGCTTAGAGAAAGGTGGGGAGGTGAAGGAGAGAGTCAGATCACAGGCTTTGTAGGTGCAGGTACAGTGGGGCCAGAATCCCCATACAAACCACCATGCAAACCATTGTAGTGACCAGAAATGAGGGTGGGGAGATGCCAGGTTTTTGGGTTTTTTTTCAGGATGTTGGGGGGTGCTCTACTGATATCAGGTTTGCATTTTAGAAGGATCCCAGGCTGGACTGTGGAGAAGAGATTGGAGTGTGTGCTGGGTTGATCCAGAGATAAGTGTGTGTGTGTTGGGGTGGGGGGGAGGTGTTGAAGTAGGGAGGAGGCTATGTGATGGCCTGGTATAGGGGAGGGTCAGAGGGTTTGAGGGCTCTTGAGGAGGCAGAAGCCAGGACCTGATGATTAACTTGGAAAGAGGTGAGAGGAAGGGGCTGGAGAAGATAAGGATGATACTCGGGTTACTAGTGACTGCAGCCAGATGGATGGTGGTGCTATTCAGTGTGGTTGGAAAGAAAGATGTTACAAGCAGTGTTGAGCCCAGCTTTGGACATGCTGACGTTATAAACTCAAGACATTGGAATCGAGTTGGTAGCTGGATATTAGGATTTGCATTCCAGGAGATAGGTGTGTGTGTGTGTGTGTGTGTGTATGTGTGTGTGTGTGTGTGTGTGTGTGTGTTGCTAAGGCCACAGAAGGAAGTGAAGATTAACCCAGGGAGGGTATATGGGTTCAAGTAGAGCACCGATATGGGCGGTGACCAGAGAGCAGGGGAGATGTGTTTCAAGATAACAGAATGTAAACCAAAAAGCAGGAGGGCCCAGCCGGCATGGCTCAGTGGTTGAGTGTCAACCTATGAACCAGGAGGTCAGGGTTGGATTCCCTGTCAGGGCACATGCCCAGGTTGCAGGCTCGATCCCCAGCGTGCAGGAGGCAGCTGATCAATGATTCTCTCTCATCATTGATGTCTCTCTCTCTCCCCCTCTCCCTTCCTCTCTGAAGTCAATGAAAAAATATTTTTTTAAAAAGGTAGGAGGAAAATAAAACATGGATTCAAGAAGAAGGAAGTGACCAGTATGGTCAGTGCCCATTGAGGTCAAGTCAGACAAGGGAAGACATTTGTGACCCTTGGTTTGACAAAGAGCAGGTCAACCCCTCCTTGCTTCATTCCCCACCTCCTGCCCTGGGAGACCAGTTCTGGCAAAGTCAGAGGAAGACCTAGATCATTCCTCCTCCCCCCGCAACATCCTATTATGAACATTTTAAACATACAGATGAGCTGAGTGAGTAATGCAATAATGTGTACACCCTTCACCTCGATTCAACCATTGTTGACATTGGGCCATAGTCGCTTTGTCCAGCCACCTAGTCATACTGGTTTTTAGCTGAATCACGTAAGCTGCAGACATCATGACCCCTCAGTCCTAAATTCTAATCAGCATCTAAAGCCAGATTAAAGTGGTAGGTAAGTGAATAGCAGCTGAATGAATAAAACACGGTGAATGGGAACTTTGCTTTCAAGAAGTTTGAGTGGTGCGGCCGGCGTGGCTCAGTGGTTGAGCATCGAACTGTGAACCAGGAAGTCACCGTTTGATTCCTGGTCAGGCACATGCCTGGGTTGTGGGCTCGATCCCCAGTAGGGGGCATGCCGGAGGCAGCCTATCCATGATTCTCTCTCATCATTGATGTTTCTGTCTCTCCTTCTCCCTTCCTCTCTGAAATCAATAAAAATGTATATTTATTTAAAAAAAGAAGTTTGAGTGGAAAGGGGAAGGAGGGAAAGAGTTGCTGGAGGAGAACACAAGTTCAGGGAGGTTTGTCATTTTTTTAAATGTATTTTTTACTGTTGATAATATTACAGATGTCTCCCGTCCCGCCCCCGCCCTTTTCTCCCTCCTCCCAGCCTCCTTCCACTCCTCCAGGTCTTCCCTACCCTATTACCCCTGTCCATGGGCTATGTATATAAGTATATAAGTTCTTTGGTTTATCTCTTCTCATCCCCTCAACCCCACATCGAGGCATATCAGTCTGTTCCATGCCTCCCTGCTTCAGCTCTTACAGGTGTACCGGTTAATAATGCGGATTTTAGCCCTAAGCGGTTTGGCTCAGTGGATAGAGCGTCGGCCTGCGGACTGAAGGGTCCCGGGTTCGATTCGGGTCAAGGGCATGTACCTTGGTTGCGGGCACGTCCCCGGTGGGGGGTGTGCAGGAGGCAGCTGATTGATGTTTCTAACTCTCTATCCCTCTCCCTTCCTCTCTGTAAAAAATCAATAAAATGTATTTTTAAAAAATAATGGATTTTGTAATCCAAGAAAATACGATAATTTCAAGAGAAACATCAAAAGTGCTTTATTCAAAGTAATGTCCATTGCTAGCTACACATTTCCCCCATCTCTCAGGTATTTTGTGGGTACTGTCCCAATAGAACTTTTCTTATTTTGAGGCAAACCATTCTGAGACCCAATTTTCCACTTCTTCGTACGTTTTGAAGTGCTGCTCAGAAAGTGCGTGTGCCATCGATCGGAACAAGTGGTTCATCTGAAGGAGCAAGGTCTGGTGAATACGGGGTGGGTTAATACTTCCCAGGCAAGATCTTTTAACATGTCTTTAACTGGTTTTGAAGTTTGTGATGGTGCGTTATCATGAAGCAAAATTACTCTGCCGTGTCTTCTGGCCCATTCTGGTCATTTCACAATCAAAGCGTGGTTCAAATTGATTATTTTTTTTTCAAATTGATTATTTGTTGTCAGTAGCGATCAGTATTAATGGTTTCACCTGGATTTAGAAGCTCATAATACACCACACCTTCCTGATCCCAACAAACGCAGAGCATTGTCTTCTTTCCGAAGCGATTTGGCCTTGCAGTCGATGTTGATGGTTAACCTGGATCAACCCATGATTTTGTGTGTTTGGGATTCTCTCTTTTTTTTTTTTTATGAATCTGTTTTTAGTTCACAGTCTTTTTTTTAAATATATTTTATTGATTTCTTTTTTTTTAACAGAGAGGAAAGGAGAGAGATAGAGAGAGTTAGAAACATCGATGAGAGAGAAACATCGATCTGCCGCCTCCTGCATATCTCCTACTGGGGATGTGCCCGCAGTCCAGGTACATGCCCTTGACCGGAATCGAACCTGGGACCTTTCAGTCCGCAGGCTGACGCTCTATCCACTGAGCCAAACCAGTTTCGGAGGGATTCTCAAAATAAATCCACTTGTCATCGCTAGTCATAATTCGATGCAAAAAAAACTTTCTTTCGTGCCATTGAAGCAACATTTTACTGATGACTTTTCAGTTTTCCATTTGTCTTACGTTCAGTTGATGTGGCACCCATTTCCCTTCCTTTAGAATCTTTCCCATTGCTTGTAAACGATTGGAAATTGTTTGCTGAGCAACGTTTTATCTTTCTGCAAGTTTTTTTTGAGTTTGACATGCATCTTCATCCAATAATGCTTGTATTTGTTGATCTTCAAACTTTTTCGGTTGACCTGGACGTTCTTTGTCTTTCACATCAAAACCATCACTTTTAAAGCGTTTAAACCAGCATTCACAAGTAACTTGAGATGGAGCATGTTCACCATAAGCTTCCCAAAGTATACGATAACTTTTAGCAGCACTTTTCTTCAAAATAAAGTAATGAATTAAAAGTTCCCGCAAATGCTCTTGTTTTTTTTTTTTTTTGGCATAAAATTGGTCATTTTTAAGCGTAAAAATATTTATGATGTTAACGCCTTCAGAAAATTTGACATATGAAGTTTTGAAGCTTGCTGTCAATTTTGTTGTATTGACATATATATCAAACCGCATATATATCAACATATGTGTAACTCCATCTATTGAAAAAAAATCCGCATTATTAACTAGTACACCTGTAAGAGCTGAAGAGCTGTTGGTCAGTTCATTTTGTTGATTAGATTCCACAAATAAGTGAGATCACGTGATATTTGCCTTTTTCAGTTTGGCTTATTTCACTTAGCATAATATTTCCCAGGTCCATCCATGCTGTCCCAAAGAGTAAGGGATCCCTCTTTTTTACAGCTGCATAGTATTCCACAGTGTAATGTCCCACAGCTTTTTTATTCACTCATCTACTGATGGACACTGGGGCTGTTTCCAAATCTTAGCTATTATAGATAACGCTGCTATGAACATAGGGGTGCATATGTTCTTTCTGATTGGTGTTTTTGGGGGTTTTAGGATGTATTCCCAGAAGTAGGATTGCTGGGTCAAATGCAAGTTCCATTTTTAATTTTTGAGGAAACTCCATACTGTTTTTCATAGTCTGTTTTATTTTTGTTTATTAGGATGGGAGTGCCTAGAGCAGTGGTTCTCAACCTGTGGTCGCGACCCCTCTGGGGGTCAAATGACCCTTTCACAGGGGTCGCCTAAGACCATCAGAAAACACATATATAATTACATATTGTTTTTGTGATGGATCACTATGCTTTAATGATGTTCAATTTGTAACAATGAAAATACATCCTGCATATCAGATATTTACATGATGATTCATAACAGTAGCAAAATTACAGTTATGAAGTAGCAACGAAAATAATTTTATGGTTGGGGGTCACCACAACATGAGGAACTGTATTAAAGGGTCGCGGCATTAGGAAGGTTGAGAACCGCTGGCCTAGAGCAAGTTTAACTGCAGTTGGAAAAGGGCCAGTAGAGTGGGAGAGGCTGAAGGGAATGGAAGGAGGCACAAATCCTTAGGCGTGTGTGTGGGGATGGGGCGCGTGTTTCTAAAGCTGAGTGGAAGGAATATCCTGGCTTCAAGGCAGACCAGCTCTGCTTGGGGGGAGGGGGGCTGGAGGAGAGGAGAGCATAGATGTTGGGAGCTGTGAGGGATTTTATCGGAGGCAAAGGTGAGAGTGGGAACTTGAGGAGGGTTGAGACAATTTGAAATACAGTGAATAAAACCAACCACCCCTGGCAGGGTAGAGACAGTGAGGACCAGAGGGCAAGGGTATGATATGAATGAGCAGGTGGAGGGAAGACCTGGGAGGCCCCGGCCAGGTAGGACGGGAGGTGAGATAAGAAGAGGCAAGAAGCCCTGGCCGGTTTGGCTCAGTCCATAGAGCGTTGCCCTGCGGACTGAAAGGTCCCGGGTTTGATTCTGGTCAAGGGCATGTACCCCGGTTGCAGGCTTGATCCCCGGCCCTGGGGGGCGCATGCGGGAGGCAACCAACCGATGTGTCTCTCTCACATTGATGTTTCTCTCTATCTCTTCCCCTCCTTTCTGCTCTCTCTAAAAATCAATGAAAAAATATCCTCGAGTAAGGATTAACCAAAAAAAAAGAGGCAAAAAGGTTGGGTCAGAGTAAGAAGGGTGTGCAGGGTTTCTGACGAGCAGTTCTGGGGAGGCAGAGGTCCTGCTGGGGCGTGAAGAGGTGAGGAGGGCACCCCTCAACCTCCCTCTGAACCAGCTCCCCGACCTCTGGCCTCCTCCTGCTCAGAGATTGAGGTTGGCTCGGTGCCCAGTCTCCTCCCCTCCTCAGTCCTTGTCTCTGAGCTGCGAAGAGGAAACCAGAGCCTCTCTCCCTGCCAGTGTCCGGTTTCTGAGTTTCGGGGGCGGGCCGTCTGGTGACAGTGACAGGCATCCCCAGCTCCCTGGCCAGCTCAGTCCCATCCCAGAGCAGGACCCGGCCCCGATGCAGCGATTCCTGCAGCTCCCAGCGGCCGTGGCCAGGACGGGGGCCCGAGGGGCCAGCGGGGCGGACCAGGAGGCTGCCAGCCCCGTGCTGACCCCCGAGGGCGGGCCCCCAGCCTGGTACCAGGCCCTGCAGCCCGAGGAGCTTCGGTGGCTACAGGCCCCCGAGGAAGACACAGCCCCAGAAGCGCCCCTGGAAGGACCGTGCCCAGAGCCCGGCCAAGGCCAGAGTCAGAGCCAGCCACTCCGGTACAGAGGAACCCTGGGGGCCACACCTAGGAGCCCGGGAAGGCAAGGGATGGGCCGCTGCCACTCAGGCCAGACTCCGCTAGTCCCACCTGCTCCGGGGAAGGAGGACTGGGCTGGCATTTAGGGTCCAGGTGGGGCCCAGTGTGGGGACTGAGTATGAGGAGATGACGAGGAGCGTAACTCCCCAGATCTCTGAGGGGGGGAGGAGGAGAGTAAAATGATGGAGGTTGAGGTCCCATACTGGCCTTTTCCCTCCCCCAGGCCTGGTTGGAATGGGCTGTAGGTGGGGTTTAGGGCCGGGATCAAGCTCAGATAGAGTTTGGCCAGCCTTTCCCAGCCTGTGAATTGGAACGTGGGGGTGAGGGGGGGAGCGTGACTGGCCTCAGATGCTTGTTTCACCCCAGAGAGTCCCTCAGGCCAGACAAGGGGTCAGGTCAGTGAGTGGCGTAAGGGGATCTGACCTCAGAGAGTAAGGTTTCAGGGCCTCGGTGCTGCTGCGCTTCTCCGGTCCCTGCCCTCTGGGGAACATTCGCTGGTGAGAGCGAGGGCAAGGGGCCCCCGGGCGGTCTGTCTGTGTTAGTGGCATCTGACAGCCCTGCCTGCTCTCCTGCCTACACCCAGTGGTTCCTTTCTCCCCCTTTAGTTCTCCGTGGCCCAGGACCTGGGACCTTCAGGGGCCTGGAGTGTGTGCAGCAAGCTTGGGGTGGGGGAGAGGTGTGGGTGACCCAGCACAGGCCTGGGGGGTGTGCCTCTGACAAGTGCCTGTGGCATCTGTGGGTGCGGCGACGACACCTGGGTGTGAGGAGCTCTGCTCCAGAGAACACCCAGAGTTTAAAGAGACCTCCAACCTCCCTGCTCCCAGGGAAGGCCCCTGCCTCAGGCCGCCTGACTCCTCAGGAGGGCCCAGAATCCCTGAGGCTGATGTAGCTGAACTTAGAAGCCTAAATGTATCATCAAGAATCTCAAATAGGCCCTAGCCGGTTTGGCTCAGTGGCTAGAGCGTCGGCCTACGGACCAGAATCCCAGGTTTCAGTCTCTAGACTCACAGGGCAGCCTAGCAACAAAGTATTTGTTGAGTGGTGAATGAATAAATGAATGAATGAATGAATTGAATGAATAAGTTCTTGTTGCTTCTTTTTGAAGTTAAGAATGTTAATAAAGCCTTAGAGCAGTGGTTCTCAACCTTCCTAATGCCGCGACCCTTTAATACAGTTCATGTTGTGGTGACCCCCAACCATAAAATTATTTTCGTTGCTACTTCATAACTGTAATTTTGCTACTGTTATGAATCATCATGTAAATATCTGATATGCAGGATGTATTTTCATGGTTACAGATTGAACATCATGAAAGCATAGTGATTCATCACAAAAACAATATGTAATTATATATGTGTTTTCTGATGGTCTTAGGCGACCCCTGTGAAAGGGTCATTCAACCCCCAAAGGGGTCGCGACCCACAGGTTGAGAACCGCTGCCCTAGAGGGTTTGGCTCAGTGGATAGAGCATCAGCCTGCTGACTGAAGGGTCCCAAGTTCGATTCTGGTCACGGGCATGTACCTCGGTTGCAGTCTCCTCCCCGACCAGGGCCATCTTATTATAAGAACACTGGTCCCACCCTACTCCAGCATGACCTCATCCTAACTACTACTTACAACAGCAAATAAAGTCACCTTCTCGGGCCCAGGAATTAGGACTTCAACATGTCTATTTTTATTGTTGTTGTTAATCCTCTCTCAAGAATATTTTTCCATTGACTTTTAGGGAGAATGGAAGAGAGAGGGAAAGACAGAGAGAAATATCCATGTGAGAGAAACACATTGATTGGTTGCCTCCTGGATGAACCCAACCAGGGCCTGGGCCAGGGAGGAGCCTGCAGCTGAGGTACATGCCCCTGACAGAATCGAACCCGGGACCCTTCCGTTCGCAGGTTAACACTCTATCCCAGTGGTTCCCAAACATATTTGGCCTACCGCCCCCTTTCCAGAAAAAATATTACTCAGCGCCCCCGGGAAATTAATTTTTTAAAAAATTTTAATAGCAATTAAACAGAAAGATATATGCCCCCAAATGCACCTGTGGCCATCACCGCCCCCCTGTATCGCTGCAGCGCCCACCAGGGGGCGGTAGCGCCCACTTTGGGAATCACTGCTCTACCCACTGAGCCAAACCGGCTAGGGCTCAACATCTCTTTTTTGAGGGGGACACAGTTCAACCCATATCACTGTCTGACCCACATGTTTTTCCCTTCCCCTCTGATGGGGTCCTGCCCGAGCCAGCCCCGCCCATGTCCCTTCTTTCCGCCTGGATCCTCCAGATTGATAGCCCCACCCCTACCCTGTGCCCTCAGCTGACCCCCTGTGCCTCCCACCAGGCACGATGACCTGAAGGAGATGCTGGACAGCAACAAGGATTCCCTCAAGCTGGAGGCCATGAAGAGGATTGTGGCGGTAAGGGTAGCAGGGGAGGGGGAGGAAGGGGGCTGGAGAAACCTTGCACACCCTTCTTACTCTGACCCAACTTTTTGCCTCTTTTTTTTGGCTAATCCTCACTCAAGGATATTTTTCCACTGATTCTTAGAGAGAGCGGAAAGGAGGGGAAGAGATAGAGAGAAACATCAGTGTGAGAGAGACACATCGGTTGGTTGCCTCCCGCATGCGCCCCGACCAGGGCCGGGGATCAAGCCTGCAACCGAGGTACATGCCCTTGACCGGAATCAAACCCGGGACCTTTCAGTCCACAGGCCAACGCTCTATGGACTGAGCCAAACTGGCCAGGGTTTCTTGTCTCTTCTTATCTCACCTCCTGCCCTACCTGGCCGGGGCCTCCCAGGTCTTCCCTCCACCTGCTCATTCATCATACCCTTGCCCTCTGGTCCTCACGGTCTGCCTTCCTTGGGGAAGGGACCTGGGGTCAAAGAGCATGTCCCCCTTGTGGACCACCCCCTTTAAATGCTGGTCCCCTCCTTTCTCCTCCTCCTCCTCCTCCTCCTCCTGACCTTTACCTCACCACCCAGATGATCGCCCGGGGAAAGAATGCGTCAGACCTGTTTCCCGCTGTGGTGAAGAACGTGGCCTGTAAGAACATAGAGGTGAGCGCTCCCCAGCGAGGGGTCTCCTGCTGGTCAGGGGTGAGGAAGGGGGCCCTCCAGCCCCCGGGGGCCTGCCCTGCCCAGAAATGTCCCTGGTCCAGGAAGAGACACTGTCCACATGCCCCTGAACTAGATGTGGGTCAGAGAGAAGGTGGGTGGGCACACCAGGGATGCTCTTCCCTGGAGGGATCTGTCCCCGAGGTCCGCAGCCGGCTGGGGCGGGGGCGCCGGTCCCTGCTGGAAACCCGCTCTCCCCAGGTGAAGAAGCTGGTCTACGTGTACCTGGTGCGCTACGCCGAGGAGCAGCAAGACCTGGCCCTGCTGTCCATCTCCACCTTCCAGCGCGGCCTCAAGGTCAGTGTCTCGGCGTGCCTCCTTGGGGAGGGGCCTGGATGGTGCTGTGTTGGAGGAGTGGGCCCAGCGGGGGCGGCGGGGGGGCTGAGCTCTGGGGCCCTTCCCTACCTGCACAAAGTTGGGAGCGTCAGAGTCAGAGGAAAGGTGATGTGGGTGTCTCTTCTCTTCTGACTGTGTTAATGGCTGCCTCACATATAAACCCCTGTACCCCTGACAGTGGACCCTGCTGGCCCTCCTCCCACTGGTGTAAAGGATCTAGGGCCCCCAGCCTGGCAGACAGGTCAAGCTCCTTAAGGGGAGGGGGGCTGCCCACCTGGGTCCTCACCGCTGGGTGTCAGAGCCTCGTCACCGCAGGCTCACCTGGCCCAGGTGTCTGTAGAGAACAGTGACTTGGGATCTTGTCACCTGGGGCTGGGTAAGGAGGACCCAAAGGTTTACGGGAAACACCTGAGCCGCACTGAGAGGACAGCAACGAAGGTGGCCTTGCAGGAGGGCTGCCTCAGACACGGAGGTGGACTCCACGGGGAGCGCAGAGGACACGACACGTGACCTATTTCCTGGAAGGTCAGCACAGCCAGCTATTCCCCTAGAGCTGGAACAGATTCCTCATTCTGTTTAGCCTTGTCTCCGACGCCCAGTGTATGCAAAGCAGCTCCTTTAAAGACCCGGCTCCCTTCTCTGGGGCAGCTGGGGCACCTCCGGAAATGGACATGGGAGGAGTCAAGTCCTTTATACTGGAAGGAGGCTGATTCCCCCACACTATTTATTTATTTTATGTTTTAATATGTGTTTTTATTGATTTTAGAGAGGGAGGGGAAAAGAGAGAGAGAAGCATTGATGTGAGAGAAAAACATCAATTTTGGTTGCCTCCCATACACAACCTAACTGGGGATTTGGGGTAACTTCCGCCCATGCCATCCCTAAGGGCCAGGGTATGTTCGAGCCCTACCTGAAGAGCTTCTACACAGGGATCGAATCCATAATCATTTCCAGATAAAATGCGTTTTGTTTTTTTAAAAGGAAAATAGGTTTTAGTAGTGAATGTGATATGA
Organism: Myotis yumanensis; assembly: GCF_028538775.1. Classification (NCBI taxonomy): domain Eukaryota; kingdom Metazoa; phylum Chordata; class Mammalia; order Chiroptera; family Vespertilionidae; genus Myotis; species Myotis yumanensis. The sequence continues at coordinate 577,881 of NW_027223771.1, forward strand.
TTTTACTCTAAGAAAATACACACTCCTTGCAAGATGGGTCAAAGTCAGAGTGGTGGTCATGGTCTTGGAAGTGGCAAGAAGGATGACAAGGAGAAGAAAAAGAAATACGAACCCCCCGTACCAACCAGCATGGGAAAAAGAACAAGAAAACAAAGGGACCAGATGCTGCCAGCAAACTGCCACTGGTCACACCTCACACGCAATGCCGGCTAAAATGATTGAAATTAGAGAGAATTAAAGACTCTCTTCTCATGGAGGAAGAATTCATTAGAAATCAGGAACAAATGAAGCCATTAGAGGAAAAGCAAGAGGAGGAAAGATCAAAGGTGGATGATCTGAGGGGGACCCCAATGTCGGTGGGGACATTAGAAGAGATCTTCGATGACAATCAACGCCATCGTGTCTACATCTGTGGGCTCAGAACACTATGTCCGCATTCTTTCCTTGGTGGACAAGGACCTGCTGGGACCAGGCTGCTCCATCCTGCTCAGCCACAAGGTACATGCCGTGATAGGGGTGCTGATGGATGACACGGACCCCTTGGTCACGGTGGTGAAGGTGGAAAAGGCCCCGCAGGAGACCTCTGCCAACATGGGGCGGGGGAGGGTTGGACAACCAAATCCAGGAAATTAAGGAATCTGTGGAGCTTCCTGAATATTATAAAGAGATGGGGGTATAAAGCCCCCTAAGGGCATCATTCGCTATGGTCCGCCTGGCACAGGTAAAACCTTATTGGCTAAAGCAGTGGTTCTCAACCTGTGGGTCGCGACCCCTTTGGCGGTCGAACGACCCTTTCACAGGGGTCGCCTAAGACCATCCTGCATATCAGATATTTACATGACGATTTGTCACAGTAGCAACATTACAGTTACGAAGTAGCAAGGAAAATAATTTTATGGTTGGGTCACAACATGAGGAACTGTATTTAAAGGGCCAGAAGGTTGAGAACCACTGGGCTAAAGCAATAGCAAACCAGACCTCAGCCACTTTCTTGAGAGTGGTTGGCTCTGAACTCATTCAGAAGTGCCTAGGTGATGGGCCCCAAACTCGTTCGGGAATTGTTTCGAGTTGCTGAAGAAATGCACCATCCATCGTGCTTATTGATGAAATTGATGCCGTTGGGACAAAAAGGTATGACTCACACTCCGGAGGTGAGAGAGAAATTCAGTGACCAATGTTGGAGCTGTTGAACCAGTTGGGTGGATTTGATTCAAGGGGAGACGTAAAAATCATCATGGCCACAAACCGAACAGGGACTCTGGATCCAGCACTAATCAGACCAGGCCGCACTGACAGGAAGATGGAGTTCCCCCGCCGGATGAAAAGACCAAGAAGCTCATCTTCCAGGTCCACACAAGCAGGACGCTGGCTGATGACGGGACACTGGACGACTTGGTCACGGCTAAGGGTGACCTCGCTGGTGCCGACATCAAGGCAATCTGCACAGGAGCTGGTCTGAGGGCCTTGAGGGAACCTAGAATGAAAGTAACAAATGAAGGCTATGTTCTGTATAAAAAACAAGAAGGCACCCCTGAGGGGCTCTATCTCCAGTGAACCACAGTTGCCTTCAAGGAAGTGGTCAGGAGTGCTGACCCCGGGAGGGGGAGGGAGGTGCTGGGAAGTTGCCCAGAGGAGCCCGTTCCAGTTGCTCTTCGTTAACAACACATTCTGTGCCCTGTGTACCTTCCTGAGCACCACGTGTAGGAGCCCGATGCACAGCGCTCCATTCCCAATAAAGTGAGCTCTTTCTCAAGCAAAAAAAGAGAAAAAACACACACTCCTGCTTTTTATTTATTTTTATTTATATATTTACTAGAGGCCCAGTGCATGAAATTTGTGCACGGGTAGGGTCCTTAGCGGATGCCAGCTGCCAGCCGGGGTCTTCCTTCGTTCTCCCCCCGCCCCCTGGTGGTCAGTGCACGTCATAGGGAGTCATTGAACTCCTGGTAGGTAGAACTCCCGAGGGGACACTTTGCATATTAGGCTTTTATATAGAGAGATTTTTGTTAATCCTCACCCAAGGACACTTTCCCATGGATTTTTAGAGAGAGTAGAAGGGTTGGGGAGAGAAACATCCATGTGAGAGACATGTCAATTGGTTGCCTCCCACATGCAGCCTCAGGGCACCACAGATCAGCCTGCAACCCAGGTTCGTGCTCTGGACCAGAATTAAATCCGGGTACCTTCAGTCTGCAGGCTGATGCTCTATCCACTGAGCCAAACTGGCTAGAACACACACTTCTGCTTTTTATTTATTTTTTGAAAGTAACTTTTAAAAAAAATGTATTTTCTTATTGATTTTTTTTAGAGAGAGAGAAAGGGAGAGGGATAAAGAGATAGAAACATCGACAAGAAACATCGATCAGCTGCCTCCTGCACACCCCCACTGGGGATCTAGCCCACAACCCAGGCATATGCCCTGGCCGGGAATCAAACTGGTGACCTCTTGGTTGACACTCAACCACTGAACAGCCAGGCTACACTCCTGCCTTTTTAAATAAGTGCTTTTAGGCCTTCTGTTTAAAAATCAATTCCAGAATTTTGACATTGCCATCATTTTTATCAGTAACGTTGTGGATCTTCTCTTTCTTCATTTTAGAAAATCCGGGTAGCATCTGTCTTGCGTGTCCAGCACCCCTGCCATTGTCCATCCCTCTCCAAGATGAACCGTCACTTGCAGTTGCTTCTGCTGCAGCCCATGACTGCAGTACACTGTCCAGGTCCTTCTCAGTGTATAGGAAGCTATAGGAGCAACGAGGCGGGGCCCCCACACTCTTCTCTTTTAAACACTGTGGGAGAAGACGTCTGGGCGGCATGGTTCGGTGGTTGAGTGTCAACCTATGAACCAGGAGGTCACGGTTCCATTCCTGGTCAGGGCACATGCCTGGGTTGCAGGCTCAATCCCCATTAGGGAGGGTGTGCAGGAGGCAGCTGATCAATGATTCTCTCTCATCATTGATATTTCTATCCCTGTCTCCCTCTCCCTTCCTCTCTAAAATCAATAAAAATATATTTAAAAAGTAAGAAAGAGCCCTGACCAGTTTGGCTCAGTGGATAGAGCCTCAGACTTCGGACTGAAGGGTCCCAGGTTCGATTCCGGTCAAGGGCATGTACCTTGGTTGCGGGCACATTCCCAGCAGGGGGCGTGCAGGAGGCAGCTGATCGATGTTTCTCTCTCTTTGATGTTTCTAACTCTCCATCCCTCTCCCTTCCTCTCTGTAAAAATCAATAAAATATATTAAAAAAAAGACAGACAGACAGACAGACTGTGGGAGAAGAGGAAGAAGAGCAGCTTGGGAGAGGTTCTTCGGGGAGAGGCAAGGAAGGACGGACTCTTGGAAGGGAGACCAGCTTGCATTTGCTGGGAGTGGCCTCTGCATGAACACAAGGGAACTAAGGAACAGGGGCTGTTTCAGGAACGTTAGGTGCTCTGAGAGTTCTCCACTCTCCCTGAAAACGAAGCAGCCCATTGCCGCACCCGCTTAGATGTCAGACTTGTGTGGCCAAGGCCAAGCAAGAGTCAACGCCCTCAAGCAGTGCCCCCGGGTACCCAACACTGGCACATCCTCCAGGGTCAGAACGGGGCCAGGAAGCAGGAGCTGGTGGTAGCCAGGGACAGCGCATACCTCGGGGGTGGCCTCTCACGGCTCTGCCTCCCCCTCTGCCCTTAGGACCCCAACCAGCTGATCCGCGCCAGCGCCCTCCGCGTCCTCTCTAGCATCCGCGTGCCCATCATAGTGCCCATCATGATGCTGGCCATCAAGGAAGCTGCCTCGGACATGTCGCCCTACGTGCGGAAAACGGCCGCCCATGCCATCCCTAAGCTCTACAGGTGTGCTGCCCCAGCCCTGCCCTCACTCCCCGGGGGAGGGGTCCGCACGTCCCCAGCCCACCTCTGGCCTGCCCCGGGTCTTGCATGCTGCTTTGCTTTTTTTTAAATACATTTTTATTGATTTCAGAGAGGAAGGGAGAGAGAGAAACATCAGCGATGAGAGATGAGAGAGAATCATTGATCAGCTGCCTTCTGCACGCCCCCTACTGGGGATGCATGTGCCCCAACAGAGATCGAACTATGACCTCCTGGTTCAGGGGTCCATGCCTGTCAGGCATGCCCTGCTTTTTTTTATTCTTTAGGTGGTTTAAGACAGTTTTGGGCCCGAGCCCGTTTGGCTCAGTCGACCTGTGGACTGAAGGGTCCCAGCTTTGATTCAGGTCAAGGGCATATGCCCAGGTTGCAGGCCCAGTGGGGGGCGTGCAGGAGGCAGCGGATCAATGATTCATCATTGATGTTTCTATGGCTCTCTCCCTCTCCCTTCCTCTCTGAAATCATCTATTTTAAGACGGTTTTGGGAACTGAGAGATGGAGGACCGTGGAGCACGCTCACACCTCCCCGTGAACAGGGTTGGGGTGAGGGAGGTGAGCACAGCCTGGGCGGACACTGGGAAGGATGGAGAAGGGAGGGGCAGGCCCCTCTCAACAGTGTCTCCCGCAGTTTGGATTCTGACCAGAAGGACCAGCTGATCGAGGTTATTGAGAAGCTCCTGGCCGACAAGACCACGGTGCGTGCAGGGGTGCACGGGCTGGGCGGTGGGAAGGTGCCCGACAGAGGCCCTCCGGCCCTCCCTCCCCGTGACCCTCTCGCCTCCGTCTGCTCCCCAGCTGGTGGCGGGCAGCGTGGTGATGGCCTTCGAGGAGGTGTGCCCGGAGCGCATCGACCTGATCCACAAGAACTACCGGAAGCTCTGCAACCTGCTCATCGACGTGGAGGAGTGGGGCCAGGTGGTCATCATCAGCATGCTCACCCGCTACGCGCGCACGCAGTTCCTGAGCCCCACGCAGAACGTGAGCACCCGCCCCACCCACCCCCAGCGCGGGCAGGAGGGTCGCCGAGAGGAGGCGCCCGCTGCCCCCCACCCTCGTCCCCCTACAGGAATCCCTGCTGGAGGAGAACCCCGAGAAAGCCTTCTACGGCTCAGAGGAGGACGAGGCCAAGGGCGCGGGGTCGGAGGAGGCGGCCGCCACGGCGCTGCCCGCCCGGAAGCCCTATGTCATGGACCCCGACCACCGGCTGCTGCTGCGCAACACGAAGCCGCTGCTGCAGAGCCGCAGCGCCGCGGTGGTCATGGCCGTGGCGCAGCTCTACTTCCACCTGGCGCCCAAGGCCGAGGTGGGCGTCATCGCCAAGGCGCTGGTGCGCCTGCTGCGCAGTCACAGGTGCGGCCCGCCCCGCCCACACCGGCCCTGGCCCCGCCCACACCCCCGCCCCGGTCCCGCCCACATCCACCCTGGCCCTCCCACTCCCCTGGCCCCGCCCAGGTCCCGCCCACACCGGCCCTGGCCCTGCCCACACTCCCCGCCCCGGTCCCACCCACATCCAGCCCTGGCCCGCCCAGTTCTGGACCCTGAGCCCACCCTGGCCAATCTCCTCCTACTGGTGCCCTGACCACACCGGTCCCCTCCTCCTTCCTACTTGGTCCACTTTCCTTACCTCCACCGGCTGCCCCTGGCCCCAGCGAGGGGCTCATATAACCTCTGACCCTCCTCTGCAGTGAGGTACAGTACGTGGTGCTCCAGAACGTGGCCACCATGTCCATCAAGCGCCGGGTGAGCAAGTGACCAAGGCCTTCCCTCCCCGTCCGAGGGGTGGCTTCCATGGCGCTCATGGCGCCAGGGGCTCCAGGGAGAAGCAGGCTGGGAAAGGGCTTTGGCAGTGCAAGCGTGGGGGAGGGGATACCCCAAATGCAGGATCCTGAGGGCCACTCAGGAAGGAAAGCCCATGAAGAAAGACTCTGTCGGATCTAGAGGGAGGAGGGGGACATTGAGGAGTGGGGGACAGTGACATGGCAGGGAGGTCACTGGGCCCTGGGGCCGGGAGGGGGGTTGCCCTGGAAGAGAGGCTGTGGGGGAACTCCCTGGCTGCCTCTCCCGTGCCAGGGTATGTTCGAGCCCTACCTGAAGAGCTTCTACATCAGGTCCACCGACCCCACCCAGATCAAGATCCTGAAGGTGAGTGACAGACAGAAGTGGTTGTGGCCTCTCTGGCCATGTCCCCCGTCCCCATAGACCAGGGGTCCTCAGACTACGGCCCTCGGGCCACATGCAAATACAAATATTGTATTTGTTCCCGTTTTGTTTTTTTACTTCAAAATAAGATATGTGCAGTGTGCATAGGAATTTGTTCATAGTTTTTTTTTAAACTATAGTCCGGCCCTCCAATGGTCTGAGGGACAGTGAACTGGCCCCCTGTTTAAAAAGTTTGAGGACCCCTGCCATAGACCCACTCAGGTATCCACAGTGGCCACCTGGGCGCCTGCCTGTGTCTGGGGCTGAGCCTGTGGCCTCTCAGCCATAAGTGTTTGCTCAGGAAGCCAGGCTAATGAGGGCGGGGGGACGGGGAAAGGAACTGACCCTTGCTTAGACCTGTTCTATACCTGGCACTTTTCACAACCACCTCAGGAAGTGCACATTTTCACCATTTTATTAAAACGTGGACCCGAGGAGAGGAGGTAACCACCCCAAGGTCAGTTCTGCTGCCTTGAAAATTCATGCTTTCTCAGTGCAGCCCTCCGTCCCCCACCCACGGTGTTATCACCCCCACACTCCCACCCCCTCGGGCTTTCATGCATATATATGCCCACAGGAGCCTGTACCGCATCCCGTTCCTGCTCTGCTGCCTCACTGAGTCATTTAAACAGTTCAGAGAAAGCAAACTAATCAGGCATCCTGCCCTGGTGGAGCCCACAGTCTAACTGGGGTGAGGAGGAGGCATTTAGCAGCTAATCCTAAAACAAACGTAAAATCCATTTGTGAAATGCAGCATGGAAGAACAGTACAGGGAGCTGTAAGAGCATAAAATAGGACAGTGATGGCGAACCTTTTGAGCTCGGCGTGTCAGCATTTTGAAAAACCCTAACTTAACTCTGGTGCCATGTCACATATAGAAATTTTTTGATATTTGCAACCATAGTAAAACAATATTTACTTTATATATTTAAATGCCATTTAACAAAGAAAAATCAGCCAAAAAAATGAGTTCGCTTGTCACCTTGACACGCATGTCACCTCTGACACGCGTGTCATAGGTTCGCCATCACTGAAGTAGGACGACCTGATGTAGTCTGGTGCCAGGGGAATTTTCCCTCAGCAGGTGGCTTGAACTCAGGCCTGAGAAATGAACACAAATTACCTAAGTAAAGGCAGGAACAGGAATTGGAAGCACTCCAGCCACATTGTGGAAACAGCACATGCAAAGGCCCTGGGGCAGGCAGGAGTCTGACAACGGCCTGTGTGATGGGGGCATGGAAGGCAAGGGGGAGTGGTGGGAGATCAGGGACTTCCAGACTGAGGGAAGATGTTAGTCTTTATTCTAAAAGCAGTAGGAGGCTTTATGTTTTCTTTATTAAGACAGTGGGGCCTTGACTTACGAGTGTCCCGACTAACGAGTTTTTTGAGATACCAGCTGTCTCTCTTGGCGATTTTTTGCATTGAGTTGATGGAGTAATTTGAGTTAACGAGCTCCTTAACGAGCTCGTTAACGAGCTTGGTCTCGGAACGAATTAAACTCGTAAGTCAGGCCCCACTGTATTATTATTTTAATCCTCATCTAAGGATATTTTATATTTTTCCTTGATTTTTAGAGAGAGTGGAAGAGAGAGGGAAAGGCAGAGAGAAATATAGATGTGAGAAACACATTGATTGGTTGCCCCCTGCACACGCCCCAATCAGGGCCCAGGCTGGGGAGGAGCCTGCAACCAAGGTACATGCCCTTGACCAGAATCAAACCCGGGACCCTTTGGTTCCCAGGCTGACGCTTTACCCACTGAGCCAAACCAGCTAGGGCAGACTTACGTTTTCAATGGAGGGAGAAGTGACATGATCAGGCTGTAAGTGCATCTGTCAGGGAATCCATTTAAGAGGCAAAAAGGCCCTCCTGCAGCTCGGGCAAGTTTCTGACCTGTCAGTTTCGGGTCAGCCTCAGGATGCTGGGGGCTGCCTGAGGAGTGTTTGTGGAATGTGTCTGGAATGACCGGGTGTGAAAGCACAGGACGCCCACTCTCTGCCTCCCTGCAGCTGGAAGTGCTGACCAACCTGGCCAACGAGACCAACATCCCCACGGTCCTGCGGGAATTCCAGGTACGGGCTGGGGCAGGTCCCATCCCGAGGACCCCGGCACGGCTCCTGTGCACAGTGAGGGTCGTCATGTGGGCAGACCTTCTCTTAAGGGTCCAGAGAAATGGTCATCTTCGGTCCTCTCCCAATGCCCTCTGCTGGCCTCGGGCCAGGGAATCACTGGGCAGCGGGTGAGGGGGCCACTTCCTCTCCCAGAATTTAGTCTCTGGCGTGATGAGTCACTGAATGAGGTGTGGCCGTCCCGAAGGTCACCCGCAAGCCTGCAGGGTCCCTGAGGGGTCACCCTGTTGTGATGTCCCACAGACCTACATCCGCAGCATGGACAAGGACTTCGTGGCAGCCACGATCCAGGCCATTGGACGCTGTGCCACTAACATCGGCCGAGTCCGAGACACCTGCCTCAACGGCCTGGTGCAGCTGCTGTCCAACCGTGATGGTCAGTGCTTGTCTGAGTGTCCGACCCTATGACCAGTGGGTGTCTGCCTGCATGTCCGACGGCCAGTGGGTATCCACCTGTCTGTCCAGGCACAAGGTGTGTCCATCCGTCTGTCTGCCTCAGTGGGTGTCCAGGTGTCCCTGCGTCTCTCGGGGCCACACTGGCGGAGTGCTGGGGGTGAGGAAGAGAGCCAGGGTCTGGGGCGTTGTAGGGTCTGTGCGCCTGCGAGTGGCCATCGGGCTATCGGGGCCCACACTCTCTTCCGTCCGGCAGAGCTGGTGGTCGCAGAGTCGGTGGTCGTCATTAAGAAGCTGCTGCAGATGCAGCCAGCACAGCACGGGGAGATCATCAAGCACCTGGCGAAGCTCACGGACAACATCCAGGTGTGGGCGGCAGTGATGCCGCATCCCCTCCCCTCCCCCACTCCCGGGTCCTTCCCTATAATTAACTAAATCAACCTCCAAACCTCCCACACTGGCTCTACAAGGTATTCAGGTGGAAGGATGGGAGGAGATGGGGCCATGTGACCCTGACCTTGTTGCCCAAGATTCGCCTTCCCTTTGGGGACCCCCTCACCGAGCGCCCCACTCGTGTTTTCTCCAACGCTCTCGCCAGGGTGGCTGGTTGACAAGTCCTGTGTGTTCCTGGCAAGTTGAAACTTTGAAACAAGGTGCTCCTGGAGATTCAGGAAGAGTAACATGGAGCGAAGCATTGAGGACATAGTGGATTCAGGAAATCAGTCTTTAAAACCTCGACTGACATTAGGGCTTGAAGAAGCCAGTGAGCCCCACTGCTGTGGTTCAGTGGATAGAGCATCGGCCTGCGGACTGAAGGGTCCCAGGTTTGATTCCCAGTCAGGGCACATGCCCAGCTTGCAGGCTCAATCCCCAGTAGGGGGTGTGCAGGAGGCAGCCGATCCATGATTCTCATCATTGATGTTTCTATCTCTTTCCCCCTTTCCCTTCCTCTCTGAAATCAATAAAAATTTAACTTAAAAAGAAAAGAAGCCAGTGAAACCCCAGGGAAGAAGGGCTATGCCGCCCAGGAAACGCCCACCTTTTAAAAAATATATAATTTTATTGATTTCAGAGAAAGGAGAGGGAGATAGATGATGAGAGAGTCATTGATCGGCTGCCTCCTGCACACCCTACACTGGGGATCGAGCCACACAACCCAGGAATGTGCCCTTGACTGGGAATTGAACCGCAGCCTCCCAATTCATAGGTCGATGCTCACCCACTGAGCCACATTGGTCAGGCTGCCCACCTTTTAATGCCTCTCCCACTGCCCCCACTCCCGCTTCTGGGGGAGCCCATCGTACAGCGGCCGGTGCAGATGGGAGGCCCGCCATTTCCCTGGCAGGCCACGTGCCTGCCCACGTGCCATGTTTACCGAGGCCCTAACGCCTCCCCCTCCGCCACAGGTGCCCATGGCCCGCGCCAGCATCCTGTGGCTCATCGGCGAGTACTGTGAGCACGTCCCCAAGATCGCACCCGACGTCCTCAGGAAAATGGCCAAGTCCTTCACAGCCGAGGAGGACATTGTCAAGCTGCAGGTCATCAACCTGGCGGCCAAGCTCTACCTGACCAACTCGAAGCAGGTACAGATCGAGAGGTGCCCCTCCACAGTGGGTCCCCAGAACCCGCCAAGCAGTACTCTGTGTGCCCTCACCAGGTGGGCGTGAACGCCAAGACCTCTTTCTTTTCTTCTTTTCTTTTCTTTTCTTTTCTTTTTTTTCTTTTCCCTTTCCCTTTCCTTTTTTCTTTTCTCTCTTCTCTTCTCTCCTCTCCTCTCCCCTCCCCTCTCTCCTCACCCGAGGATATTTTTCCATTGATTTTTAGAGAGAGTGGAAGACAGAGAGAAAGACAGAGAGAAACATCCATGTGAGAAAAACACATCGATTGGTTGCCTCCTGCACACGCCTTGACCAGGGCCTGGGCCGGGGAGGAGCCTGTAACTGAGATCTATGCCTTGACCAGAATCGAACCCGGGACCCTTTGGTCCGCAGGCTGATGCTCTATCCACTGAGCCTGCCTGGCTCGGGCCCAAGTGGCCAATGTTCCCAGTGTGCACGCTTCCTCCGGGGAGCCCAGGGCCTGGGAGGACTGAAGACGGCCTCTCCGGCCTCCCATGGAGTCTTTGGGTGGTGGCACTGTGCTTCTTCAGGGCTCCTCTGATCCACGGCAGCTACACTGGGCCCCAGGAACTCAGGCTGGGGAGGCGGGGCCCTCAGGTCTGGGACTCCTCAGGAGCTGGAAGGGACAGCAGTCACGTGTGGAAGCAGCGGGGCCCTGGGCCTGTGGGTGTCAGGATTGTGGGAGCAGAAGCCTGGAGAGGAAAAGGTAGAGGGAGCACCATGGGGAGCGTTCAGTCCTTGAACAATATGTGTGCCTCCTTGTTCAGAGGGGAGCAAGGAGCAGTGGGAGGAACGTGTGACAAGGTGAGGCCGTGTGGGCGGGGAGCCACACCGGTCGGAACCGACAGGCTCAGGACTGAGCCGAGCGCTGAGCCCCCGGAAGCTGATGTCGGCCTGTTTCCCAAGTCTGGTGTCCACATGCCTTTCCCCAGGTTGTCCTGCTGGCCACATGCGTTTGCCACGTGTGCCTGTGCTGACGGATTGATTTAAAGGACATTTCCCGAGTGCTTGCTGTGCCTGGCACAGAGCTCCGTCCTCGGGTGGTGCCAAGTGCTTAATGCTAGGAGGCACTCCATCAACAGTGGCTACCACCGTTGTTTATAAAGACAGGTAGACTAGTCCTGGCCAGTTTGCTCAGTGGCTAGAGCGTCGGCCTGCGGACCAGGTTGGATTCTGGTCAAGGGCACATGCCCGGGTTCTGGGCTTTATCCCCAGTGTGGGGCGTGCAGGAGGCAGCCGATCCATGATTCTCATCATTGATGTTTCTATCTCTCCCTCTCCTTTCCTCTCTGAAGTCAATAAAAATGTATTTAAAAAAAAAAGACAGGTAGACTAGGCAGGGACGGGGCAGAAATGGAGAGGTTGGGTCTGGGATACTGCTGCCTCACTGCAGTGTGCATGCCGGGACTTCTGTGCCTTCAGCAAGCCCACGGTGCGGGCTCTGCGGTTGGCTCTGCTCTCAGTAGAGCTTTTCAGGGGAGGACTGTGGCTGTGGAGACCGCAAACCTGGGACCACAAATCTGAGGACAAATGGAGTCCAAGGCCCAAAGGGCAGCTGTCAAAGTTGGGGTCAGGCCCGAGCCAGTTTGGCTCAATGGGTAGAGTGTCGGCCTGTGGACCTAAGGGTCCTGGGTTTAATTCCAGTCAAGGGCACGTACCTTGGTTGCAGGCTCCTCCGTGGCCCGGGCCCTGGTCGGGCGCATGCAAGAGGCAACCCATGGATGTGTTTCTCTCACATCGATGTTTCTCTCTATCTTTCCCTGTCTCTTCCACTTTCTCCAAAAATCATGGAAAAATATCCCCGGGTGAGGATTAAAAAAAAAAAAGTTGGGGTCAAGAGTCAGGGAGGTGAGGGAACACAAAGTCTGTGGGAAGGACTGGGGTGGAGGGAGGGCAGCCCCATGCAGAGGTGTCGGTCAGAGCCTGGTCTGGGACCTCCTGTGTCCCCCACTCCCTGACCGGTGCTCACCCTCTCTTGTCCCCAAGACCAAGCTGCTGACGCAGTACGTGCTGAGCCTGGCCAAGTACGACCAGAACTATGACATCCGTGACCGCGCACGCTTCACCCGGCAGCTCATCGTGCCTTCGGAGCAGGGCGGGGCCCTCAGCCGCCACGCCAAGAAGCTCTTCCTGGCGCCCAAACCAGCCCCTGTCCTGGAGTCGTCCTTCAAAGGTGGGAGCTGAAGTGGGGACCCCCATCCGAGGGAAGGGGCAGATGTGAAAATCTCCTGGGAGAAGGGGAACTGTCCCTTTCTCCTCCCAGGACCGTCCCCACTCGCAAGTCTCTGTGCTGCCCTCCTCTGGCCCTGACCGCCTCCTGCTCCCACGGGGCTCTCACCCCTCCAGGCCCTGACCCAGCCGGGCCAGCCTCTCATTCCTGGTCGCTATGCTCATCCCTGCGGGGCCTCCTTGTGGAACCTGGCAGTGCTGAGCACACCCCTCCCCCCCCCCCCCCCCCCCACACACACACACTGCCCCGGAAGAGAGGGGACACCACACTCCCACCACCCAGGGCCAAACCCAAGCAGACGGGCCAGCAGCACCCATGAGCCAGGGTCCCTCCTCCGCCCCCACCTGCCTCCACCCCTCAGCCAGCTCTGGTTGGGCCAGAGCACCTTCCCTCCAGCATGTGGACCTGAAGGTCAGGGTGGAAGAGCGATTAAGAGGCACATCCACCCTTTCATCTACCCAGCGAGGCACCCCCCCCCTCAAACCAGGATCAACACCAGCCCCTAGGAAACAACTCACAGGCTGACCTCTCACCCTGTCCCCAGACCGGGACCACTTCCAGCTGGGCTCACTGTCCCACCTGCTCAATGCCAAGGCCACAGGCTACCAGGAGCTCCCAGACTGGCCAGAGGAAGCCCCGGACCCCTCCGTGCGCAACGTGGAGGTCAGCGGGGGGTGGAGGTTGAGTCACGCAGGTGGAGGGACCGACAGCAGGGAGCCCTGGTGTCTCGCGTGCTGGCCACGCCCTCCTGACACCCTCCCCACACACAGGAAGAAGATCTCTCCCTTATTGAGACCCACGTGGGCCTGCTGGGCGAATACACTGAGGTCCCCACACCCGTGTGCCGTGTGCCCTCTGCTCGGCCTGCAGTGCTTCCTCTCCCCGCTCCCCTGCGTGCTGGCCCTGTGCCTTCCCTCCCCTCTGTCTCTTCCTTGGTTTGTCCGGCCCCCTCTGCGAGCAGCTTCCCCTCACCAGTTCCTCCTGGGACAGGACCAGGGCCCAGAAGAGGTGGGGTGAAGGATAAGGAGGCTCTGTGCTGTCATTCCCCCTCCCCAGCCACAATTTACTAACTCTCTTACCCGCCCCCCACCTCCAGGTACCTGAATGGACCAAGAGCTCGAATCGGGAGAAGAGGAAGGAGAAGGAGAAACCCTTCTACTCGGACTCTGAGGGCGAGTCGGGCCCCACGGAGTCCGCAGATAGTGGTGAGGAGATTGAGAGCTGGGCTCCGTGCTGCTGCCCACATGGGTGCTGTCTGAGGCGTGTGTGTGTGTGTGTGTGACCTGGTTGTGTATCCAAGGGGGTGTGCACCTACGTGCACCTGCCTATGTGTTTACTCACCTGAGGATTGCAGGTTCCTGGTGAGTGTGTGCTTGTGCAGGTCTCTGTCCACGCGGGTCCAGCTGTGTCCCCGTTGGTCTGGATGGCACCTGGAACCAGGGGCAGGTCGGGGGAGGGTTGCAGCATCAGAGCTGAGTCTGAAGCTGCGAGCCCAGGGCACCTGCTGGGGACCTGGAGGTCTGCACTTGGCGGGAGGGATGGGGGGAGAGCGGGGAGGGGGGGGCGTGGGGGCGGAGTCTGAGACAGTTCCTCTGGTTCCTCCACAGAGCCCGAGTCCGAGAGTGAGCCGGACAGCAAGAGCAGCAGCGAGAGCGGCTCTGGGGAGTCGAGCAGCGAGTCTGACAATGAAGATCAGGACGAGGATGAGGAGAAGGGGAGGAGCAGCGAGAGGTAAGAGAAGGGTGGAGCTTGGGGTCTCCCCTGGAAAAGAAGGGCTAACCACACAGCCCAGGCCAGCCTCCTAAGAGCCCCTGAGCCTGGTGAGCCCGTGGGGCCTACAGACCCTGGCCAGCTCCCTCAGACCCGGCCAGCTCCCGCAGACCCCCGGCCATCTCCCGCACACCCCGGCCAGCTCCCGCAGACCCCCTGCCAACTCCCACACACCCCGGCCAGCTCCCGCAGACCCCCTGCCAGCTCCCACACACCCCGGCCAGCTCCCGCAGACCCCCGGCCAGCTCCCGCACACACCCTGCCAGCTCCCGCACACCCCGGCCAGCTCCCACAGACCCCCGGCCATCTCCCGCACACCCCCTGCCAGCTCCCGCACACCCCCGGCCAGCTCCCGCAGACCCCCTGCCAGCTCCCGCGGACCCCCGGCCATCTCCCGCACACCCCGGCCAGCTCCCACAGACCCCTGCCAGCTCCCGCACACACCCTGCCAGCTCCCGCACACCCCGGCCAGCTCCCACAGACGCCCGGCCAGCTCCCGCGGACCCCCTGCCAGCTCCCGCACACACCCTGCCAGCTCCCGCACACCCCGGGCAGCTCCCGCAGACCCCCTGCCAGCTCCCGCGGACCCCCGGCCAGCTCCCGCACACCCCGGCCAGCTCCCGCACACCCCCGGCCAGCTCCCGCACACCCCCGGCCAGCTCCCGCAGACCCCCTGCCAGCTCCCGCACACCCCGGCCATCTCCCGCACACCCCCCGGCCAGCTCCCACAGACCCCCGGCCAGCTCCCGCACACCCCCGGCCAGCTCCCGCACACCCCGGCCAGCTCCCGCACACCCCCGGCCAGCTCCCGCGGACCCCCTGCCAGCTCCCGCGGACCCCCTGCCAGCTCCCGCACACCCCCGGCCAGCTCCTGCTGAGGCTGCTCTCAGGAGCCACAGGAGGTCTCAGGGATGCAGCGTAGAGAAGCAATCAGGCTGGCGCAGGACCCCACTGGCCCAGGCTCCCCACCTCACCCCCACTTTTCAGGGCTTCTCCGCTCTTCTGGGAGGCAAGGAGTGGGAGCCCAGGCTGGGCCTGAGTACCATCTGTCCCCGCCCCCATCCTCCAGTGAACAGAGTGAGGAGGAAGGTGAGAAGAGCAAGAGGAAGAAGAGGAAGAAGGTGACGGAGGGACAAGGAGAAGGCTCGTCCTCGGATGAGGGCAGCGATTCCAGCAGCAGCTCCTCAGAGTCTGAGGTGTCGTCGGAGAGCGAGGAGGAGCAGGGGGAACCCGTGTCCTGGAGGAAGAAGACGGTGAGAGTCGGGCGAGAGGGGTGGGCTCAGGGACAGGGCCCTCCCACCTTCCGGACACTCAGTGTGTCCTGTACCCGGGCACTCCCTCCCATGCCCACACCCCGTGTCCTCTTGCAGCCTCCCAGCAGCAAAAGCGCCCCTGCAGCCAAGGAGGTGTCCCTGCTGGATCTCGAGGACTGTGAGTTTGGGGGTAGAGGTCACAGGGAAGGAGGCCTGGGGAGTGGGACGTAGCAAGGTCTGGGGGAGCTCTGGTCCTCAGGGCTTGGGCATGGGGAGAGCAGACAGCCCGGCCAGCATGGCTCAGTGCTTGAGCATCCACCTGTGAACCAGGAGGTCATGGTTTGATTCCTGGTCAAGGCACATGCCTGGGTTGTGGGCTTGATCCCAGTGCGGGGGGGCGGACAGGAGGCAGCCGATGATTGATGATTCTCTTTCATCATTGATGTTTCTATCTCTCTCTCTCTCTCTCTCTCCCTCTCCCTTCCTCTCTGAAATCAATTTAAAATATACATATATATTTTAAAAAATAACACATCTTCAGGCCTGAGAGGGCACTAGGTGTGGGGCTGGGGTGGAGAGTGCTTAGAGCCACCAGGCTGCCACATGCACCGCTGTCCATGGTGCTGAACCGTCTGCTCCCTGAGCCCTGCTTAATTGGGGCCGGTTTCAGGTTGCCTCTCCCCACCACAGTCTTCCTCATCTGTCCACAGTCACCCCTCCCAGCGCCCAGCCTGTGTCTCCCCCCACGGTCGTGTCCAGCAGTCTGGCCGCAGACCTGGAGGGCCTGACCCTCACGGACTCCCCGCTGGTGCCCTCGGTGAGTGGGATGGGACCCACAGTTCTGTGCTGCACCCTGGGGTGTGGATCTATGTGTGGGGGGTGATGGAAGGGAAAGTGCTGGCTGTGACCCTCGGTGGGGACAGGGCTGGGCGGGCTGCTGCTTGCTCACTCCCATCCCCCTCTCCCTCCCGTCCAGCTGCTGAGCCCGGTGTCCGGCGTGGGGCGGCAGGAGCTGCTGCACCGCGTGGCGGGCGAGGGCCTGGCTGTGGACTATACCTTCAGCCGCCAGCCCTTCTCCGGGGACCCCCACATGGTGTCTCTGCTCATCCACTTCTCCAACAGCTCCGACACCCCCATCAAGGGCCTGCATGTGGGCACCCCCAAACTGCCTGCGGGCATCAGCATCCAGGAGTTCCCTGAAATCGGTGTGGCTCCCGGGCAGTCAGTCTCTCTACAGCTGCTGATGCCCTCTTCCTGCCGGGCCAGGGGCTAGGCCCTGGGGGCACAGAGAGGGCATCTAGCATGATCCACGCCCAGTGGGCAAGACAGGCTAGGAAGTGAGGGGGTCCTGATCAGGGCAGGGGGTGCTTGAGGCTCGGTTACTTCAAAACTTACTTCAGCCCTAGCTGGTTTGGCTCAGTGGATAGAGCATCGGCCTGTGGACTGAAGGGTCCCGGGTTCGAATCCGGTCGAGGGCACGTACCTTGGTTGCAGGCTCCTGCCCGGCCCGGGCCCTGGTAGGGGTGCATGCAGGAGACAACCAATTGATGCGTTTTTCTCTGTTTTTCCCTTTTTTTTCTACTCTCCTTAAAAATCAATGGGAAAATATATCCTCAGGTGAGGATTAACAAAACAAAAAGACTGACTTCTGTGGATGAGACTGTATGTGTGCAGGGAGGGTGGAGGGGTGTTTAGATTTCAGGAGAAAACCAGGAATGGGATTTCTCCCGGGGCGGGAAGCTGGGAGTGGTCGGCTCTGTCAGAGGAGGGAGAATGGGTCTGGGACGAAGACTCCCTCTCCCCCTCCCACTTCACCCTCTGCAGAGTCCCTGGCACCTGGAGAGTCTGCTACTGCTGTCATGGGCATTAATTTCTGTGACTCCACCCAGGCGGCCAACTTCCAGCTGTGGTGAGTATCCTCCTTGGGCCGGGGAGAGGTGGGGTCACAGTGGAGAGGAGCTGGAGGTGGTGGCAGCCGGGGGTACGTCATGAGGTGGAGGGTCTGGAAGCCAGCCCACGCCCTCGGGTCTCACCTCCCTCTCCTGCTGCCCCCAAGCCCTGTCCCCAAAGTGGGAGGCGAGGGGAGAGATGGGCCTCACTGCCTCCTCCTCTGTCTTCTCCCCCCACCCAGCACCCAAGTGCGACAGTTCTATGTCTCCATTCAGCCACCTGTTGGGGAGCTGATGGCCCCGGTGTTCATGAGTGAGAATGAGTTTAAGAAGGAACAGGGTGAGTGCGCCCTGGGCGGACAGGGGTGGGACTCAGCACCATCCTATCTAGGCCCTAGACTAGTCTAGGGCCCTCAGCTCCAGCTCACAGCCCTGCGGGGGATCCTCAGCTCATCAGACAGGGGGGCCGCGCCGCGGGGGCTCTACAGCAGCTCCGCAGGGGCCGGGACACTTCAGCGAGGCTGTGGAGAGAGTGGGCCCTCGCCACTAGGCCAGCAAGCACTCCAGCTGGGGGAACATCGCGGGTGCGTGTTGGTGAAGGTTTCCAGGAAGGGAAGAGAGGACACGGGAGTCCCCAGCACAGGGGAGTGGTGAGAACGAGGCTGAAGGCATGTGTAGTCTCGTTTCCGGAAGCCTCAAACGTGGTGCTGAAGGGTTTCAGCCCTAGAATTTCAGAGCTGGATGGGGCTAGTGGGTCCAGCTCCATCGCTAGAGAGGGGCGGGCCTTGGATTCCGTCTTCCTGGCATCAGAGGCGTCAGGGAAGGTGTCTGAGTGAGGGCGGGCCAGGTTCAGACCTCTGCTTCCCACAGAGGAAGCTGGCAGCGTTCTGCCAGGACTGAGGCTGGGAGGAGCTGCAGCAGCTGGAGGAGGCAGGGCAGCCCCCATGGGAGAAGCCTGGGGCTTCGTGGGTCCTGCTTTAGGTTCTGAACCTGCACTCACTTGGTCTGTGACCTTGGGCCACATTCTGACCATTTATGAGGCTGTTGCAACAGATCTGCCCAGAGACGGTGAGGACCAGGATTAGAGCCGTGACAAAGGGAGCGAGGGGCTGAGGCTGGTGGCCCCCAGGAAGACGGAGGCATAGAAGCTGTTCTAGAATTTTGGGCTTGAATGATAAGGAGAATGGCAGTGCCCTTCACCTAGACCAGGGGTCGGCACGCTTTTGCTTTTTCTGCGATGCGCCATAAAGCCAATATTTTAGGCTTTGTGGGCCGTGTGGGGAGCGGGATTTGGCCTGCAGGCTGTAATTTGCCAAACCCCTGATCTGGTAGAAAGAATGGGTTTGGGCGAGGGGTGAGGGAAGAGCAAGGTTAGCTCTGGATAAGCTGGTTTTGCAATGCGTTTGGGAAATTCAGGGGGCGGGGTTGAGTATGCAGCTGGAAATGTGGGTCTGTGCCCAGGAAGCACAGAAGTGGGAACTAAAGCTGTGAATGTGAGTGAGATCGCCCTGGGGAGATGCTTCGAAGACCTTCGGAGCCAGCAGATAGGAGCCTTGGGGAGAGCAGGTCATTGAGAAAGGGGGCGGGGCCTGTCAAAAGCGGGCAGGGACAGTCGCCGTGGGTTGAAGGAGACCCACTGAGGAAAGGGAGTCCTCTATGGAGGACGTGGGCTCTGAATGGGAGACACAGCCTTGGCATGATGAGCAATCTGGCTTCTGGAGAGGACTTCTTCGGAGCAAGGAGACTTGGACACGGAGAGGCTTAAGGTACAAGGGCAAGAAGATATCACTGGTCAGGCATGGAGGGGATGGAGCATCTCAGAGGGAGGAGAGAGGCTGCAGAGAAGGTGAGCGGGAGGGCGGACACGGAGCTCCCAGGGCTGCCTGAGAGCGTGAGGGTCAGCCCTGTTGAGTGAGGCGTTGCCGAGTGCTGTGAGCGCCTGGCCAGGTCTGGAGCTGCTGCCCCCGGTGAGGTTAGGGTCCACCTGCGAGGCTGCCTGGTGAGGACCAGGCCTTGGCCAGGAGGGCAGCAGCCACAGTGCTCTCTGTGAGGACTCAGCCGCAGGAGCCGGGAGGGATTTGAACTTGGTTGGGTGTGGGGTCTAGGGTGCAGGAAAGCTCTAAGTGGCCACCGAGTCTTCGGTCAGTAACATGGATGGAGCCCTGGGTGGGCTGGGGAGACCCCGCAGGCTTCCTGAGGACTGTGAGGGAGAGTCAGGCCTGCCCAGGCTGAGAACTTGGAGAGGAAGTTCCGTGGGCAGACCCAGGTGAACCCATCACAGCCTCTGTCCTCATCGTGATCTCTGCCCCCAGGAAAGCTGACGGGCATGAACGAGATCACAGAGAAGCTCACGCTGCCGGATAGCTGTCGGAGTGACCACACTGTGGTGCAGAAAGTGACCGCCACGGCCAACCTGGGCCGTGTCCCTTGTGGGACGTCTGACGAGTACAGGTACTGGGCCCCTCCCCGAGGAGGAGGTGGGCTATTGGGCCTGGTCTGAAGGAGGGCCGCCGACCGCAGGGGCTGAGTCCCTCCCTCCGGCCCCCTCAGGTTTGCAGGGAGGACACTGACCAGCGGGAGCCTGGTCCTGCTGACCCTGGACGCGCGGCCCCCCGGCCCTGCCCAGCTGACAGTCAACAGCGAGAAGATGGTGATCGGCACCATGCTGGTGAAGGATGTGGTGCAAGCTCTGACCCAGTGACCCCCAAGTGCTCCGGCTTCTCTGCCACTGGTTTCTCCCTCATGACGCTGTTAGCCCCTTCTCTCTCTCTCCCTTTCCCTCCCTCCCTCCTCTTTCAGATAAGATTCCTCATGTCAGACAGCACGCAGAGCACCCCCCCCCCCCCACCACCACACACTTTCTGTAGTTATTTATGGAGCAAATTCTCAATAAAGATCTTCTCCCTAGAGGCCGGCTCACCTTTCCCTTCTTCCGAGTTCTAAGTGGCTGGGGGAGAGCGGCTAAAGGTTCTGTTAGTGGTTCTCAACCTTCCTAATGCCGCGACCCTTTAATATACAGTGGGGCCTTGACTTACGAGTGTCCCGACTAACGAGTTTTTTGAGATACCAGCTGTCTCGGCCGATTTTTTGCATTGAGTTGATAGAGTAATTTGAGTTAACGAGCTCTGTAACGAGCTCGGTCTCGGAACGAATTAAACTCATAAGTCAAGGCCCCACTGTAGTTCCTCATGTTGTGGTGACCCCCAACCATAAAATTATTTTCGTTGCTACTTCATAACTGTAATTTTGCTAGTTTTGAATCATAATGTAAATATCTGATATGCAGGATGTATTTTCAGGGGTCGCGACCCACAGGTTGAGAACCGCTGCTTTAGACCCTCGTGAATGACCACTAGGGAGGCTGGACTGGCTCAGGGGTGACTCTGGTTGGAGCCCCCGAGAGGACGGTCCCCGGGCGTCTGTGGAAGAGACAGCTGAGCAGGGACAAAAGGCCGCGTGGTCCTTGCTCTGAGCTTCTGCAAAAGCAAGGCCTCTTCGATGGCTGGCCCCTGGGGCCCCTCATGGCTCCCTGGGAAGGAGAATTCATGATGTGGGGAGTTTCCCAATCAGGTGCGAGATTCAAAACAGGCCAATACATGTGGATACAGGGCCCAGAGCCCCCACCCGGGGGGAGGTGATCAGCTAGCCATCGTGGAGGGGTTGGAACAGCAGGTGTGGGACAGAGCTGCTCACACTGTCCAATCCCCTAGGGATGGTATTAACCTGCAGACTCAGAGCAGGAGGTGGGGGTGGGGCCCGAGGTCCAGGATTTCTCACAAGGTCCCAGCCACCAACGCTGTTGCCTCTCGGACACCAAATACGGAGGATACAAAGCCCTCCACCTGGGACAGCCTTCTGGGGGTGGCAGTGAGATCTGGGCCCTGCTGATACCTTTCCCGGTGAGGAAAGCGGCCACGTGAGCAGTGTTTCCAAAAGGTATAAGAGGTGTTCCGTTAGCACATGTTCTTTTATTTATTTAAAACATTTTTTAGTCCTCACCTGAGGATATTTTTCCATTGATTTGTAGAACGTGGAAGAGAGAGGGAAAGACAGAAATATCGATGTGAGAGAAACACATCGATTGGTTGCCTCTGCATGAGCCCTGGCCAGATCAGGGGCTGGGGAAGAGCCTGCAACCAAGGTACTGGAATCAAACCCAGGACCTGCTTCAGTCCGCAGCTCAATGCTCCATCCACTGAGCCAAACCAGCTAGGACTAGCATATGTTCTTAAAAAAAAAAAAAAAAAGTCTGCCCTAGCTGGTTTGGCTCAGTGGATAGAGAGTCGGCCTACAGACTCAAGGGTCCCAGGTTCGATTCTGGTCAAGGGCATGTACCTTGGTTGCGGACACATCCCAGTAGGGGGTGTGCAGGAGGCAGCTGATGGATGTTTCTCTCTCATCGATGTTTCTAACTCTCTATCCCTCTCCTTTCCTCTCTCTGGAAGATCAATAAAATATATATATTTTTTAAAAGTCTGGTCAAATACATTTAAGAATCATGGCTTAAAGCAAGTTTATTTCCCACAGGCCTTCTCAGAGCCCTGACTGTGCTAATGTGCATTTCGACACCCCGCCCACCCAAGAGGGGTTAGAGCTCAGTGTTACCCAGCTATGTTTGGACCGTGGAATGCTTTCGTCCCAGGACATCTTGGTGGACTGGGTTACAAGGAACACGCCCAGTGACAGTTGGGGATGTGGGGCCTCCGCTTGACCCTCCATGACCAGGTCCCTAGTTCTTTGGCCACAGCCCTGGCGCTGAAGCACCGGGCAGGTGTGTTCAGGGGAAAGACCGTGAAGCAGGTGTGAAGGCGGTGCCGGGCACTCCCCTGCCTCTGGCTCCGGGACCTGCTGGGCTGTGTGACACTAGGGAGCAGCTGGAGCCATTGCCTCTGAGAGCCTGGGGGCCCGAGTCCCTGCAGGTGGAACTGATCCTCCATCAGGGGCGCCTGAATGGGGGACTGCCCTTCTCTCTCTGAGTCAGCACTTCCTGTGCAGGAGAAAGAAAATGGGGGCGGATTCTTAGCTAAGAAACATGATAGCCCAGGGAAGGCTTGGGGGAGGAGGTAGAAGTCATGGCCACACAGGGACTAGCACAGAGGCAGGAAGTGCCCCCAGCAAGGGTGGGGTAGAGCATTAACATGGGCCCAGGCGGTCTGAGCCTGACCATAGGCCTCAACAGGATGGTGAGAGGCTGGGAACAGGGGCCCCGTCCAGGACGGCTTCCTAGTGGTGCCCTGGCAAATGGGTAAGAGAAACGGCTCCAGTTTCTATAGCAACTGGTTAGCTGCAATGGTTGGGGAACAGATCCATCAGGGACACCTGGGAAGCTAGGAGGACCCCCAGGAGTGGGTGAGCTGTGCCCACAGCTGAACCCCCACCCCACCCCTGTGCTAGTCAGCACCTTGCACCAGGCACCTTGAGGGTCACCTCAAGGCACAGCCTGCCGATCGGAGGGGTGGAGGTTGGGTGTGTCATGGGACTTTCTTAGCCCAAGTGGACAAGGAAAGGAAAACAGGAACATTCTGACCCACCAGGGGTCCTGGCCCCTGGACAGCCAGGGTCCTCACTGCCCATGTCTTCCCTGACTCCCCTGCCCCATTTGTGTCCTCCCGGTCACCCCATTTCTAGGGCGAAGGCCTGCCTCAGGTCCCTGCTTCCTCATCCAGCACTTACTGTGCTGGGGATTGTGGTGACAGAGCCTGGTCAGTTTGTCTTCCAGGGTCAAGAGGAGGCCAGCAAACAGTGCCTGGAAAGGTGAAGCCCAGGAGGAGGTATGGAGAACGGGGTTAAGGTGGGGCATGCCCAAAGGAAGAGAGGCCGGCACACCTTCCTCCACCACCCACTTGATGGTGCTGGTCTGACCCTCTCCCCGTCCCCATCCCACTGACCTGTCTACCCAGAGGAAGCACTTAGGCCCCACTGTTTGGTCCTGACCACGGGGAACCCTGTCCTTACGGCCCTTCAGTGCAGACTGGGCTCTGGCGTCTCTGAGTCGTCACAGCTGGGCCTGCGGCAGTGCTGAGCAGGGCTGGGGGTGCCCATACCCGCTGAACCCTCTGAACGTCTCACTGGTCACTTCCTGTCCTCGTGCCAAGGACCCTCTAATTTTAGCTCCTTTCAAATCTTCCACCCCAGGATTCCGCCTGAATGGAATGGCCCTGATGATACATGTCAAGTTTAAAAATGAATTACCAACCACCTGTGTACTGGCCGCCTGGCTGAAGCAGCAAAGCACCTATGCATTCAGTCGACCCCCCTGTACTCCCCACTGCACAAGCTCTGCCCTCCCCGCCTGAAGGGAATCACTATTCTCAATTGTCTGTTTATCAACACCATGCATTTTTTGTACCTTTATTACATGCAGCTGTGTTCCCAGCCAATGAGAGAGTGTACTGCGTGTTTTATATATACCAATTTTTTTCAAATCCTCACCCGAGGATATTTTTCCATTGACTTTTAGGGAGAGTGGAAGAGAGAGGGAGAGAAACATCGATGTAAGAGAAACACATTGGTTGGTTGCCTCCTGCACGAGCCCTGACTAGGGCTTGGGCTGAAAGGAGCCTGCAACCGAGGTACGTGCCCTTGATCGGATTTGAACCTGGGACCCTTCAGTCTGCAGGCCGATGCTCTATCCACTAAGCCAAACCGGCTAGGGCGTGTACTGCATGTTTTAAAATTGTATGTAAGTGGCATTGTGCACCTAGATCCTGCTTTCTTCACACAGTATTATTTCTGAGCCATCATCTTGATATGATTAGCTTTATGTCATTTACATTTACTTATATATAGTGTTCCATTGTATGACTTGACCACAATTTAGTGACTGACTCTCCTGTTGGTGGGCATTTCAGGTTAGTTTATTGTATTTTTGCAGTTATAATAACATAGCCATCGGCACTTTTACTCTCGCCACTTTTAACATGTGTGAAAGCGTCTATTAATGTGTTATCCCAGGGGTGGAGTTGCTGGGTCATGAAGTATACACATCTGCAACTTGACATCATCACTAAATTGCTCACCAGAGTAGCTGTGAGCTGAACATCAAGAATGTTCACAGCCGAACCGGTTTGGCTCAGTGGATAGAGCGTCAGCCTGTGGACTCAAGGGTCCCAGGTTCGGTTCCGGTCAAGGGCATGTACCTTGGTTGCAGGCACATACCCACTGGGGGGGTGTGCAGGAGGCAGCTGATCGATCTCTCTCATCGATGTTTCTAACTCTCTATCCCTCTCCCTTCTTCTCTGTAAAAAAAATCAATAAAATATATTTTTTTAAAAAAGAATGTTCACAGCAGCTTTTGTTCATAATATCCCAACTGGAAACAATTCAAAGGCCAATCAACAGGAAACTGGAGAAAGAAATGATGGTATGTCCATGCGATGGAATACTAGGTAGCAATAAATAAGGACTTTACTGCTATGTGTGAGAACATGGATGAATCTCACAGATACCACGTTGAATGAGAGAAGCCAAGTGCTTAAATGAAGTTCTAAACCAGGCAGAATGAATCTGAGGAGAGCAGTAAGAATAATAGTTACCTCAGGGAGAGGGTGTAAGGTGGGAAGAGGCATGATGGGAACCCATGGGTGGTGGTAACTTGGGTAGGTAGGTAAAAAAATTAAGCTGTATACTTAAGACTTGTGCATTTCATTGAATGTGTGTTATCCCTCAATTAAAAAAAATGTAGAAAATGATCAACAAACGACAAGTGCTGGCGAGGATGTGGAGAAAAAGGAACCCTTATGCACTGCTGGTGGGAATGCAGACTGGTGCAGCCACTGTGGAAAACAGTATGGCGTTTCCTCAAAAACTTAAAAATGAATCGTCCATTTGACCCAGTGATCCCACTTCTAGGAATATATCCCAAGAAACCAGAAACACCAATCAGAAAGGATCTATGCACCCCTATGTTCATAGCAGCACAATTCACCATAGCTAAGATTTGGAAACAGCCTAAGTGCACATCAGCAGATGAGTGGATTAGAAAACTGTGGTACATCTACACAATGGAATACTATGCTGCTGTAAAAAGGAAGGAACTCTTACCATTTGCAACAGCACGGATGAAGAGCATTATGCTAAGCGAAATTAAGCCAGTCAGAGAAAGGTAAATATCACATGATCTCACTCATTTGTGGAATATAATGAACATAAACTGATGAACAAAAATGGATCCAGAGACAAAGAACCATTGAACAAACCATCTAACCTCAGAGGAAGGGCAGAGGAGGGAGTGGAGGATAAGAGATCAACCAAAGGACTTGTATGTATGCATATAAGCATAACCCATGGACACAGACAGTAGGGGGTGAGGGCATGTGCTGGGGGGTGGGAGCAGGAGGGGAGAGGCCAATGGGGGGAAAAGGAGACATATGTAATACTTTAAACAATAAAGAATTTTCTTAAAAATGTAGAAAATGAAAGCAAAACCCGAAGAGGCCAAAACACCTTCACCAACAGTGACCGGAAGTGAGATTTTATTTTGTCTGAGATGGGTGAGCTGGGTCCTACTGAGGTTTCACTGGCATTTCCTGGTGAGTGGTGAGGGTAGGCACCAATGATACGCTTGTTGGCCATTTGTGTTTCCACTCCTGTCTGTTGCCTGTCCCCATCTTTTGCCCATTTTTCTACGGGGTTGTCTTTTTTCCTCATTGTAGTTCTTATATATTCTGGAGACTAGACCTTTGGAGATCACATACTGCAAATACCATTTTCCTGTCTATGGCTTGTCTTTTCAAGTTTTAAGTATCTTTTGACAAACCAAATTTGTAAATCCCAATGTGCTCAAGTGTATCGATTTTTGTTCCATATTTACAAAATCCCTCCACACTCTGAAGTTAAAAAAAATCTCCTAATATTCTCTTCTAAAAAATGTCCAAGTAATGCTTTTCCTATTAATATCTTGAATTTACATTTGTGTAGGATGTAAGGTAGGGCTGATCCGCTTTCTTTCATCCCACTTAAAAAAAGGACACACACACACACACAAAACAATGAATGTGTTTTCTTCTGCACACAGCTTGGCAGAAGTTGAGCAGACACTGTGAGCTCACCTTACCTTGTGGTCTTGAGTTCCAAAGTGAATGCCCCTTTTCTGATCTTTTTCAACCAGGAAAATTATTTCTCCCAGCAGCCTCTCTTCTTTCAGCTCTGCCTGCTATGGAAGCACTGAACACCTGAGCATATAAAAGACTGCAGGGTCTCTCCTGTCCCCCCAGTGCGTGCATTTAACACTTACTCCAGCCAATTAGTTACACTTAAAACTTGCATTGTAACGCTGGGCTTGACTGCAGAGCCGGTGCCAGGCATGGCTGGGCTCAAAGGCTGTTTGTT
Organism: Myotis yumanensis; assembly: GCF_028538775.1. NCBI lineage: Eukaryota > Metazoa > Chordata > Mammalia > Chiroptera > Vespertilionidae > Myotis > Myotis yumanensis. The sequence continues at coordinate 604,556 of NW_027223771.1, forward strand.
GACTGGGAGAATGGATAATGCTGCCTGTTTGTTCCTGCTGCTTCTGCCAGTGACCAGCTGTGGGGACTTGACCAAGTTATTTAATATCTGCACCTCTGCCACTTTGCACAGCCTGCCTTTCTGGTCAGAGGTACTGTTGTTCCTGTAAACCCTGCAGGCCGGGCCAATATGGGTGGGGAGCAAGGACTTCACACACACATGAGGCCATGACTGTATGTGAACTCAGCCACCCCTTCCCTCACTGTCTAGTGAGCCCTGGGGTCAGGCAGTACCAAGTGTACATGGAAGGGTGCTGTGAGTTTTGTCTTATGTGGTTAAGACTTCAGTCTCTGAAGCCAGAAACCTCACTCTTCTACTTCTAGCTGGGAGTCTGGGCTAGTTACTTAACTTCTTTAAGCCTCAGCTTCCTCATCTGCAAAATGGGTTAACACAGAAAAAAAAACCACTTAGAATTTTGCCAAGCACCTAGTAGATGCTCAGTAAAGGCCAGATTATTATCCTATTATTACTTCCAAGAAGAAGTTTAGGAAGAGGGGTTTAAACAGCAGAAATTTCTGTTCCAAGTCATGTGAAAGGCGCCTTCCTTTTCTTAAGGCTGGGAGTTTTAAAATATGAAAGATACCTGTTCCCTTGGGCACTGTTCCAGGTTGCAGATTCTTATCTTCAGCTTTGGGTCGGGGAGGAGGAAGGGATGGAAAGGATCACAGGTTGGCAGCCAGTGAACTGCATGGGGTCCCTGGACGTGCTGGGCTTGTCTCTTCACCTGTATTAGTGAGAGAATTTAAAATTAGGGAGATTTCACATTTAAAAAAGTATTTTTATTGATTTCAGAGAGAAAGAGAAAGGAACATCAATGATGGGAGAGAATCACCCATTGGCTGCCCCCTGCACACCTCACACTGGGGATCGAGCTCAACCATTGAGACACCCCAGCTAGGCAGGAAGATTTCACATTTAAGAAAAACAAAACAAAACAATTTCCAGCTTGTCTTAAAAGATCTGGCTGGGATGGGACCTCATTCCTACACAGCACCCATCAGCTCCCTGCTCTTTCAGATGCTCCTGTCCACCCTCACTTGGCTCCTTTGCTCTAAGTATCTGGGTGTGGCACCCCCTGTGAGGACAAGCAAGACACACCACGGGGAGCAGCTGTGTTGTGTGTGGGCCAGGCTGGGACTTGGGGGTGGGCTGCTCCTACAGAAGGAAGGGCCTCGGTGAGGCTGAACCAGAGGTGGGTTCGTGGGCAGCTGGAAGGGGCCACCTGGAGGCAGGGCAGGTGGCTAAGCAGCTCTGAAGGGAAGACATGGTGGAGCGGCCCATGGCTAGGGGGGGTGCCAGGGCCCCCTCTCGCCCTGCCCCTGCAGCCATCGCCCTCTCTGCCCATGACCTCAGCAACCCAAGCAAGTCTGCACGGGCCCGTCCTGGGGACTTCTTCCTCCCACCACCCCCTCGCGTCAATCCTCCTGGAACACCGGGCCGACCTCTCCTCGCTCGGCTCTGCCTCTGCCGCTGCCGCAGACGGAAGCCAACCGGGACCGGCCCCCTCCCCGCGGCCATTAGGTCCCGGCGAGCCCCACCAGCCCGCCCGGAGGAGCCTGGAGCACAGTAAGAGCTTTGAAAATATACGATGACGAGGAAGCAACACATGCAAAACGCTCAGAAAACGCGCAGCAAACGCGGCCCCTTTCCTCCTCATTCCAGGCCCTTGTTTCTCCCCTTTTGCTGTCCAACCTCGACTCAGGCTCCCATATCATCGCGAAAGAACTCGATACAGACCCCCTCCTGCTTGCAGTTCTCAGCAGTTCCCTGCTGCGGGCAACACGCAGGCCCTTCCTCCCCGCACGGAGCCCGGGCTTCCCCCCGGCGGCATCCGCACGCCTGTTCCTCCGCGGGGGTCGGAGGGAGCACCCGGTCAGCCCGCTTCCCCGCCTCTGCCCGGGGTCCCCGCCGGGAACGCCACCCCCACCCCACCCCGGACACCCTTCCCGACCACAGCCCGGCCCCCGGGGGCCTCTCTCAGCCCGCGGACCCCGCCCCGTACCTGCTCCGTGACCCTCCGGGCCGCAGTCGGGCAGGGGGTCGGGAGCGGTTCCCCCGGGCAGCGCGGTCCCCGGAGTCCCTGGAAGTTTCCGGAATCCCCGGCCGCCGCGCCCGGCGCCAGCGCGGATCCGCCGGCCGGGCGAGCGGGGCGCGCCCGCGGGAACCGAGGCGCAGGCTCCGGCGGGGATGCGCCGCGTTGGCCTCGCCCCCCAGGGGTGCGGGCAGGAGCGCGGCGTGGACACCGGGAATCCCAGGCTTTCCTGCCAGGAAGCCTCGCCGCCGCCGCGTCGCGGGGCTTGTCCCTCGCGCCCCGTTTCAGGAGGGTCCACAGGCCCCGCGAGAGGAGCGACCGGACCAGGGTCGCTCGGTGAGCTGCGCCCGCAGGGCTGCGCCTTTGGCCGCCGAGGGGGGGGAGGGGGTTGTGTGTGGCCGTGGCCGCCCCCGCTCGGCGCGGATCCGGTGGGCGGCGGGGCCTGGAGGGGGCGGGGCGGAGGGTCCGGGCACAGGTGTTCCGCATCCCGCGGGGGCGGGGGCGGGGGTGGGGTGCGGCGCGGCGGCTCCGCGGGGCTTTATAAGCGGCCCGGGGCGGGGCGCTGTTCGCGGCTTGCTGCAATAGTCGAGCGCACGTGCCTGCGCGTCCCTCGCCGCCCCGGCCCGCCGCGCCGGCCCGCAGCCCGTCCGCCGGCCCGTCCAGCCGGCAGGACCGCACCGGCCCCATGGCGTTCCCGCTGGTAAGAGCCGCCGCCGTCCGTCCGCCGGGGCGGGGCGGGGCCGCGGTCCCGGCAGCCGCAGCTAACGGTCCGTGCGCAGCCTCGCCCGGCCCGCGGGGGGTTCCCTCCCCGGTCCCGGTGCGCCGGGTCCCCCGCGGGGTGCGGGTCACGTGCCCGCGGGGCGTGGGGCCTCTGTGTTGCGGGGTGAGTGGCGGCGGAGGGGGGGGGCAGGGCGTCGCCTCGTGACTCAGGGCCTTTGGTTTTAAAGGCGCCGCGGCCCTCTGGGGGTGGCCAGCGGGGCCTCGGCGCTGCGCTGCAGACGCCCGGTGGCCTCGAGTGTCCGTCCAGACGGGAGCCGAGCGCACGGAAGGAAGTCCCCGTCCCCGGACGCTGCTTCCTCCCGTAGCCGTCGCATGTGAGCCCCGAAGCCACCAGCGCCTCGCAGCGACCCCCGCTAGTCTCTTTCGTGCCCAGCAGGCGGCGGGGCGAGCGGCCTGGGTGGGGCGGGGCCGCTGGCGACCGGCACCCCCGCGAACGCCACGACGGCAGCAGCGGCGCGGCTCCTTTAAGGCGGAGGGATCGGCCCCTCGTGCTGCGCGCGCTGCCCGAGTCCGGGAGGTCACGTGGCTTCACACGTTCGATTGGCCCTGGCGCCACGCTCGCCAGGTGGGTCTCGCGAGTGGGAGCCCAGCACGTGCGGCTCGGCTTCGCGCTGTGGAACCTGCGGCTCGAGGTGGGTTCCGGGGACGTGGGGTCACGCGGGCTGAGGAGGCGACGCGGGCCTGGCGCCGGGCCGGCGGAGAGGCGTGCACGTGGCCGCGGCTCCATCCTCCTCCTCAGCCCAGGGCCCAGCCAGGGGCCCAGCCCCGGGGAGGGTCAGTGAAGACCGGCTGCGGCCGTGGGTTTGGCGGAGCCGTGGTAGGAGACATAGGGGTTGCCAGCCTGGCCCGCAGGCTGGTGAGGGAGGCTGCACCCACCTTGACTCCCGGGGCCTGGGGCCTCAGCCCGAGGGAAGTTCCGAAGGTTGGGTCGTCCCGGTTGGCATCCCTCCCTGGCCTTTCCTGCGCGTGGGAGTTCTCCACGGTCAGGCTGCCCTGACTTCCTTGCCGGTTCCCGGAGGGCTCAGGCCAGGCCGTGGCCCAGCGCTGCCCGAGGGGCCGGGAAAGGCCCTCCTGCACGGATGCACCTTGCAGGCCTTGCCCCTTCGCACGGTGCCCTGTGGGGGGGCCCTGGGACCAGCAGCCTCTCCCCCAACACACACACACACCACCCCGCATCCTGGGCTCCTGGTGGTGCCTCATTTCTCTGGCAACTGCCTCCTTGGTCTCCCTGGCTACCGAGCCAAACAGGCAGAACAAAACCGTGGAAGCGTCGGCGTGGTGGTGGTTCCTCCTGGTCGGCTTGTTTTGATCGGGGGTGGAAGGGAGTTCTGTTCCTGGAGCTCAGGGGAGCTCTGCGCTGTGGGGAGGCCCGCGGGCCCTGGAGGGGGGGGGGGGGCGGTGCAGGCTCCCTGGTCTCCCCTGCCTCTCGGGGCTTTCTCGGGGTTGCTCTGGTCCCGGTGATTTCACTGCGACTCGGGCGGCCTGGCTGTGCACAGAACTAGGACTCGGACGTAGACAGCCCCGTGTGTAAGTCCATCCTCGACCCCCCGCCCTGGCGTGGGCCTGGGCCCATCGCCCTGGGCCAGGCTCCCCGGCCGGAAGGGCAGCCGGAGGAAGGGGAGCGAGGTGGTAAGACTCCAGGCTCAATACCGAGCTTGCAGCCAGCTAACGCTCTCCAGCTGTTTATTTTGCTTTGCATCCTGAAAACGGCCTGCAAACCCAGTCCCTTCAGGGGCCGAGGTCACCTAAAGGACCAGAGGGAGAGGGAGGAAGGAAGAGTGGCCCCGCTGACGGGAGCAGCCAGGAGCGGGTGTTGGGGTGTTGCCCTGCAGAAGTGTGGCCCAGAGTTGATGGAAAGTTGGCTTTTTTCCTAGTTAAGCTCCCAATCTCTCTCTTCTTAAATGAAGCGATTAAAAAAAAAAGTGTAGCCCTAGCCATTTTGGCTCAGTGGATAGAGCGTCAGTCAGCCTGTGGACTGAAGGGTCCCAGGTTCGATTCTGGCCAAGGGCACATGCCTTGGTTGGGGGTTCCATCCCCAATGGGGGGCGTGCAGGAGAAGCCAATCAATGATTCTCTCTTATCATTGATGTTTCTCTCTCTCCCTCTTCCTTCCTCTCTGAAATCAATAAACAAATATATATTTTTTAAAAGTGTAAGCACTGTATGGACCAAAGGTAACATGCCTCTCAGGACTGGATTCCTGCCCTAGCTGGTTTGGCTTGGTGGATAGAGCGTCAGCCTGCGGACTGAAGGGTCCCAGGTTCGATTCCGGTCAAGGGCATGTACCTTGGTTGCAGGCACATCTCCAGTGGGGGGTGTGCAGGAGGCAGCTGATCGATGTTTCTCTCTCATCGATGTTTCTAACTCTCTCTCTCTCCCTCCCTCTCTGTAAAAATTCAATAAAATACATATTAAAAAAAAAAAAAGACTGGATTCCACCTGAGGGCCAGTCTGGGTTGTGTCTTAAAGCACCCCTTTTAGACACCCCCCCCCCCCATTGTGCAGAAGAAGAAACAGGCTCAGAAATCCTACCACAGCGACGAAGTGGTAAACCAGGGGATACACCTAGGTCTTCCTGGTGCCACCGCTCAGCAGGACACTGTATTCTGGCAGCCGGAGGGGTCGGGGCAGTGGGCAGTGGTCTGTGGGCAGGTCCCAGGGACCCCACTGCATTGGAGGGAGGGGTGGCGGGCAGCAGTGTAGGTCTAGGGTGGCAGTGTTGACCGCAGGAGGAATGTGCTGTGTCCATCATTCCACCGTGTGGATGAGAGCAGTGAGCTGGTCCTGGGAGAGCCAGAGGGCTGGACTCCTCCCACCATGGGGGTGACCCTCGCAGGCCTCTGCACCAAAGACTTGCCTTTTTCCGAACAGTTTCAGCAACTTTTTTCTCCCGAGACAAGGCAAATTTGGAATTATATCATTGTTTTAAGGCCCATGAGAGTAGAATGGGGCTTATTAAATCTCACCTCTTCTGCCTTAGCTAAAATTCCCCTAATCCTGTTTCTTGGATTTCCAGGAAGAATTAATAAGGGTTTTAGCAGCATCCCAGTAAAATCTTCTGGGGTGAGCCCCCAGGGCATCAAATAGCCTTGCGCCAGAAATGAGGATCTGGACTGTCATTGTGGGCAAAACTTAGTGTCCCAGCAGTGCACACAGCCCCACTAGCACATGTAAGGGGCTGTGTACCTTTATTTCTGCATCTTATTCCCAAGGGAGTTAAAGCATAAAGCAGTAAAGAGCATACTCAGAGCCTTTGCCAAAGCGACTTCTCCGTGAGAATGCAGACTCAAATACGAACGAGAGAGCTTTTTTACCCGCGGTCAGGGAAGTTTTGGGAAAGGTGGAGCTTTAAAATGTTACCTGTCCCCAGCTGCTTCTAGAGCAGCCTTTACAGGCCAAGCCCCCCAGCTATGAGTTCACGTTTGGGAGTTTGAGGGTGGAGGGAGGGGTGGCTGGTTACAAGGGCTCTCTGCTGGTATTTTAATGCTTTTATGTGCTAGGCAATCTCTCTGCAGACTTTCTCACTCTGCCTCCAGGTCCCTCAGCTAAATGACTGGTTTCTAAAATTATGCATTTGTTTAAAAGGCAAGTTAATTAGTGAATTTCTAGTTCTGGATGGAAGTCTGGGACAGGAATGTGTACCAGACCTGTAGGTGAATGTTTAGGCTCTTGTCTTCAGTAGCTAGTGGTGGAGGCAGTAGAAGAATCATGGGATCAAATCGCAAATTATTTTCTCTTCGATGGAAGAGCCGTGCTAATCCCATCCATCCTGTTCTGCAAATCGTTTCCTAGCCAGAATCTAAGCCGTACTGACTCTGGGGAGAACTTGCCAGCAAGCCCCCAAGGATTGGGGGGAGAGTGTGTTAGGGAGTGAGGGGTAGGAGAGGGGTTGGACCTTAAGGTCAGAATGGAGGAGGTTACATAAAGAATTTTCGCTTCTTTCTCAGTTAAAACCAGGACGCGCTGATGAACCAACCCTTTCAGGTTTTATTAAGCCTTTTGCTTGCCCCTCCCTTTTGCCCCCCACATGGTAGCTTTGGAAATGCCCTCCATCTCCTTTTCTGCCATTGTCGAGTCTGTTGTTAGACCTGGTGGTGAGAACTTGTCATCTTCTGTAAGCACGGATTCTAAATGCTGAAAGTTTTCATGTTCCATAGGACCCCCCAGTAAGGCATTTCTCAGTTATAACAAACTGCCTGAAAATACTGAACTAAAAGGTACATGATATCTGTGGTTAGTTCATAGGAAAATTATCTGACTTCCCATAAAAAGTCAGTCTCCAAATTTCACTGTTAAATTCACATTGTAGGCATAATTTTCAGTGAGTTTTGCTTCTCGGATTTTAAAAGGTTTCTATTTGGGATTATTTGCTTCCTTGATATATAATGTGTTTAAAATAACAGGCCCAGAGTGGGGGCATTCCTGACAAATGGTCTTTGCTCTCAGTTGTACAGAACACTTAGGCATGCACGGATAACCTCTGATTTCTACTTTGGTTTTTGTTTTTTTTGTGTGTGTGTGTGGGTTTTTTTGTTTCTTGTTTTTTTGTATTCCTGTATGGTTGGAGCACCCTTTTAGGTTATAGTGAGTTAACACTGTTTTGATGTTTTAAGACCTGTTTTGTGATGACTTTCCTTGAGGTAATTGGAGAATCCCCGGAGGGCAGGTCTGCAGATTGATTTGTGCGCTAAAATGGGTCACGGTTGCTGGTAGCTGTTGATTCTGAGTAACTTGACTATAATAGCGTTGAGTTTTCTTTCTTCTTGGGCAGCATAATATACTGATACAGGTGCCATCCTGACAGGCTTAGCACCTTGGCTAGAGGTCTCCCTTCCTAAAGGTGGGGGAGTGGTTCTCTGTTGGAAGAAAGCAGTTACCTGGAAGGGCAGGGTGGGGTTTTTGTTGTTGTTGTTGTGTGTGTGTGTGTGTTGACAGAACACTTAATCTCTTAATAAACACCTGTGCTCCTGGCTTCTGGTTTTGTGCTCCTGGCTTCTGGTTCTGACACCATCTGTCTCCTGAGTTTGCCCTTTCTCCTGAGACTTTTTTTTTTAACCTGTAATTTTGGAAGTTTGAAAGGTGTTAGAGACCTGTCTCCCAGGTAAAACTTGGAGTTGACACCAAGCCCGGATTGTAACATCTGGCTCTATTTTCACGGACAAGGAGACAGGCTTAGGATGAAAAGTGATTGTTCTGAGCTTATCCAGTGAGCGGATGATAAGACCCAGATTTGGAACGCAGGCCTCTTCGTTTCCAGACTAGTGCTATTTCTAGAATCCATGCACCTTGACCTTTATGTTGGTCTCTTGATTATTTCATTTTACTTAAAATTCCCACTTGGTTCATAAGACTCTGTGGCTTCCTTTCCCCCCACTTGTGTCTGATAGATCTTTTCTTGCCCTGGCACTTGCAGGCTTCCTCCTCCCCCTGAATGCCACATTCCCTGTGGTTGCTTCTGTTGGCTCATTCTTGTCCTCTCACACAGAGGGCCTGTGTGTTCCCATAGCACCAGCTCCCTCGCCCTGGTCAAGTTTTAGGTGGAGCTCTTTAGCTCTGATTGTTCTCAAGACCCCTGGTTCTGATTGGCCTCCTGAATAATGTGTGTATCTGAGGCATATTAAACCCACCAGGTCTGAAAGCAGAACCAATGGCTTCATCTCCTGGGGCTAATCTGATTCTGTCCCCTCCACCCAATTAGTCTGCTGTTTTTTGCAGCTCTGCTCTAGTGACCTCTTGGGGGAAAGAACCGTGTCTGAGTGGTGGTGGTGGTGGTGGTTGCTTTTACCACTAGAGGCCCCACTTGGGCTTGTCTGTTCACACCCAGCACTCTGGGTGGGGCTTGGCCTTGCTGGTGGTCCCTCTGACTGTGGGTCCTTGGGTCTTCATGGATGGTTGTATCCCCCAGGCTGAGCGGAAAGCTGTGGACGAGAGGGCCTTTTCCTGCCTTCCCTCCTTCTGCCCACCCCCCACCTTCCCGGAATGACTGTGAGGTGTTGCTTGATTAAACTCAGGAGTTTTAAGATGAAACACAAACTTCCCTTGGGTTTTTGACTTGAAGAGGCTGAATTTAGCTGCTCAGGAGGTTATGCCAGCTCCACCATCCTACTGCTTTTCTTTTCTTTTTTAAAATATATTTTTATTGATTTCAGAGAGGGAGAGGGAGAGAGAGATAGAAACATCAATGATGAAAGAGAATCATTGATTGGCTGCCTCCTGCACACCCCCTATGGGGATTGAGCCCGCAATCCGGGCATGTGCCCTTGACCAAAATCGAACCCAGACCCTTCAGTCCACAGGCCGATGCTCTGTCTACTGAGCCACATCGGAGCTAGGGCTCCTACTGCTTTTCTTGCCTGGGTTTGAGAAAATGTCTTAACAGTAAACCTTCTGAGTGTTTCACAAATGCAAAAACAAAAACAAAAAAACAGTAAATGGTCCTGTTACATTCTGAACACATACATAAGCTTCTTGGTGAACCTGACAACCGTGAATACCTTGAAAGTATGCTTCTGAGTAACAGTGACTTAATCAACTGTGGAATCAGGGAACATCTGTCACTAATACGTTACTTACTTAGCATATGCAGGTGCTTTATATATTTCTCTAGGTGGTACTCCTTCTATACCTAATGCATCCAAGGCTCAGAGAAGATACCTAAATGGTGAACTTAGTATATGTACTTCAAGGCCTGTGTTTTTTCTGTTCTGCAAAACGGTGAATCACAGTTTTGGGGAGAATTCTTCCCCTGTGGAAAAAGGGGGTGTTTTTTTCAGATGGTAGTCTCCCCTCTCTTCCCTTCTCCTTCAAGGATTATTACCAGAGGAAACCACTGTTTCATGATGGGAATGTCAACTGTTAATCTGCTTGAAAAGAGGAAAATTGATACCTGCTAAAATAATAGCTTGTATTAGCAGAGATTCCTCATGAACCATCCTTTCTGACATTTACATCTAGTTTTATTTTGAGGCCATTTTTAACCAGTAACTAAGAATTGTTGTTTTTCTTTTCTAGCATTGCTGATTATTTCTTCCTGTTGATCCATGATTCACAGTAGCACTAAGGTTTGCCCTCTCTTGTAAGTCTTTGTCTTAAAGCCTACTTTCCTGTCTATAGTGAAAGACCAAATAAAAGTTTTTTTAAAAATCTGCAAATGGTCTCTTTATGGCAAAACTAGAGGCCCCATTCGTGCACGGGTGGGGTCCCTTGGGTTGGCCTGCAGAGACCAGGCCCCAGCTTGTGCCTCCAGCCTTGCAGCCCCGCCTGACACCCTACCTTGGCCTGGCACAGCTCCCTCACCTGCTCCACCATCCTGCCTGTGGGGCGATCAGTCGGGGCCGCTCCCCACCCCCACTTCAGCGCCTAGGAGCCAAGTGGGGGCCCTGCCGCTGCTGCTGGTCCCCATCTCTGGGGGGTGATTGGTCCCTGCTCTTGTCCACCTTTACCTGGCACCGCCCGCTCACCTGCTCCACCATCGCACTGCATCCCGGTCCCACTCTCACTCTCCTCGGGGGCCCATTGGGGCGGGCAGCGCCTCCACTGCCACCCACTGCCAGCGCCGCATCGCTGATGCCCACCATGTTCCGTGCCACCCCCTGGTGGTCAGTGCACGTCATAGTGAGCGGTCGAACTCTCGGTGGAAAGACCGCCCGAGGGGCAATTTGCATATTAGGCTTTTATTTTATAGGATAGGACAGTGGTTGGCAAACTGCGGCTCAGCAAACCGTGGCTTGCGAGCCATATGCGGCTCTTTGGCCCCTTGAGTGTGGCTCTTCCACAAAATATCGACTTTTGCGCATGGGCCACGAAGTTTCAGTCGCATTGTATGTGTGCGCCTGCACGTGCTATTTTGTGGAAGAGCCACACTCAAGGGGCCAAAGAGCCACATGTGGCTCACGAGCTGCGGTTTGCCGACCACGGGGATAGGATATGCCAAAAATCACAGTGAAAGCTATAAGGCAGTAGTAGGAAAACCATGTGGGAAAACTTCCTCCGGGGAAAACATGGGTATGAACTCAGACCTATAAAGCGATCAAAGTCAGATAGAATATACAAAGTAATGGGTCCGTAAGTAGAGGGGTGGATAGTGTGTGTATTTTGAAAATGAAAACTGAATTCATTTAACTGGAGAGTTTGAAAGGATCCCTGTAATCTGTAGTAGGTTCAGGTTTTAGGCAGTCTGATTTCTATTATGTGTCTAGTCTTTGAATTAAGCTTTTCAAATCAACGGAGATTAGACATGGAAGGACTTGGGGTCTACAAAGGAATAGTTAGCCAGAGTATACCTTTTTCTCCTTTATGAGCCAATAGATTCTTTTCTTCAAGGGTCCCTCTGGTGGCCTCTGACCCCTTGGTGTCATAATAATGACACTTCTGATAGCCAACTTCCATTTGTTCAGCACATAATCATGTACCAGGTACTGTGCCCAGCATGTTCTGTTATTGGTTCACAAAATCCCTGTGAGATGGTGTTACTACTTTTATTCCTGTTGTACACATAAGGGAGGTTGTAGGTCTGTTCCCCTCTGACATCGCTGGCTTTGGTCTCCCTGCCGCCCCCTTCCAAATTCGTTACTCAGGGCAAACAGTTGGGTACTTACTGATGTGATTATGCCATTCGGTATAAATGGAATACTTCCTTTACCTTTATTCTAATTTCAATGTCCTCTGCATCTCTCATTTGTGTACATGAGAGGAGGGAGGGAGGGAGTCGTTCAGATGTCATTTGGTTTGAGTGTGGAGGTTGTGATATATGTACCTAATAGGATTGGGAATGGGGCACCGTTGGACAGGCATACTCCTAATTAGGTTTTTAAAGACGGCTTCAGATAGTAAGAGTCTCAGACCTTCCCTTCTTCTTGGGGAAGTTTTTCTGAGGCCTCCAGGTCTGCATCTTTCCCCAGACAACTGAGGCACTTCCCTCCCTGGCTCTCCTGCCTCCATCTTTCAGGGGGTTGCTCATTGTCCCCTTCTAACACTCACATACAGTTGTCATCGACCTTCCTGTAAGTGTGGTCAGGACCTGTTGTAGTAAATACAAATTAGGTTATTTTTTTTTTATGTTAAGAGGGGCCTTTTACAGTTTGGAAACCTCTGGTTGAAGGTTGGTAGGTACTTTCCATTTCACAAATGGGGAAAATGAGACACAGGTCTTAACTGCCAATAAGTGGCTGAACCATACTTTTTAAACAAGTGTATTGAGATATAAGTTACATAACCATACAGTTCACCTCTCAATGTGCAACTCAGTGATATTTAGTATGTTTACAGAGGTTTTCAGTCATAATCTAATGAGGATATTTTCATCATCTTAGAAAGAAACCTCGTACCCATTAGCCACCACCTCCTAATCTCTCTCCCACTCCCTTGTTGAAGGAAACTAATCTGCTTTAGACTTGCTATTCTGGATGTTTTGAATAAATGGGCTTATATAATATATGGTCCTTTGTGACTAGCTTCTTTCACTTAGCCTAGTATTTTCAAGGTTTATCCATGTAGTAACTTGTATCAATACTCCATTCCCTTTTATTGGGAAATAATATGCTACTGTGAAGACATACCCCAGGCTCTGGACCAGGTATGTCTGGTTCTTAAACTCCCCTCACTGCTACCTTGCCAAGGTAAATCCCATTACTGTAGAAGGCGCTTGAGGCAGTTTTCTTGGCACCTTGCTCACAGTAAACACTCATTAAGTATTTTAATACATAAGCAGGAAACATGCACCCTCCTTACTTTTATTATTATTTTTTTGTCAATCATCACCAGAGAATTTTTCCCCCATTGCTTTTCAGAGAGAGTGGAAGGAGGGAGGGAGGGAGACAGACAGACATCAATGTGAGATCTCACATCACCTGGTTGCCTCCTGCACGCTCCTGGGGAGCAAACCTGCAACCTAGGTATGTGCCCTTGACCGGGAAGCAAGCCTGCGTCCCTCTGGTGCACGGGCCGACGCTCTAACCACTAGGAACACCAGCCAGGACCAAATCCTTATTACCTTAACTCCTGCTGTGGGGTTGAGAGAAGGGGTGAAAGTCTCTGTCTGTCCTAAAGGAGTGTAAACCTGAATATCTTTGTTCTGTGTCTAGGAGGAGGGAGCAGGAAGGATAAAAGATTGCTGGGACCACCAGGAAGCCCATGCCCTCTCCACATGCAGCAATGCCAGTATCTTTCAAAAGATAAATGCCATATTGGATAACTCTCTGGATTTCACTAGAGTCTGCACTACACCCGTCAATCGAGAAGTTCATGATCATTTGCCAGGTGAGTTGGATTTGAAAACCAGATGCTCTGGGCCGGTGTGCAGCGTTGTTTCTAGGCAGCCGCCTTGCGAAGCCTGTGAAGAATGGCCTTGAGTCTCCGCCAGCACTTGCCCCTCCTGTAGTTTCCTTTGTGGGTCACCCTCTGAGCAAAGACTGCCTTTGATTACAATATGGAAATCTATTTTATGATGGTCGAGAAGATTGGGTAAGAAAGGATAGGTCAGAAGTGACAGGACTATTTACATAGAGAATTACAGTGCACGTCACAAGTGATTATAGATTTTCTGGTAGCACCATTTTTAAAAAGGTGTCCAGCTGGTGTGGTTCAATGGTTAAGCGTCGACCCATTGAGGCCTTGGCTCAATTCCAGGTCAGGGCACATGTCTGGGTTGGGGGTTCAATCCCCAGGAAGCGGCATGCAGGAGGCAGCCAATCAATGATTCTCTCTCCTCATTAATGTTTCTATCTCCCCTTCTTCCTTCCTTTCTCTTAAAATCAATAAAAAATATTTTTACAAATTAAAAAGTTCAAAGCGTGAAATTAATATTTTTTCTGATCCAACATATACAAAAAATTTTGATAGCATATAATTAGTATAAAGCCATTAATGAAATACTGTTTCTTTTGTTAATATTAAGACTTCTAAATCCAGTGTATATTGTGCATGTACAGCATAGCTTAGTTTGAACTACCTGCATTTGGAGTGCTCAGTAGCCACATGCGACCAGTGGCTACTGTATTGGACAGCACTAGCTCTTGCATATTTTAGTTGCTTTTAAACATGAGTGCAAGTCAACACGAATGAGTTCTTATGATACTGTATTTAGGGTTACTCCACAGAGCAGTTCCGCATCTCCTGAGGGTGACACTTCCCAAGGAGGCTTGGAGGTGCCAATAGCGCTTCATAATCTTTTTGTGTGGGAGGTGCAGCATGTTATAAGAACATTGATGGAATGTTTTTTGATTTATATGAATGTGAACATTTTTTAATTTTTTAAGTGGACCTTGGGAAAAAATGTGGCAACAACAGGGTTTCTCAAGGACAAGTGATTGCTGATGTTTAGTTACAAGTGTTTTATTTATTTTTTAACTTGGCCTTGGAAATAATTCCCATCAAGATGCAGGAGTATGTGAACATAGAGTAGCTAAATGTTTGAGGGATTCGTTTGTTAGGGAGACCGACTTGTGGTGATTGTAGAATTTGTTTCTATTATACTGGAGGGCAGTTGAGAGAAGGTCACTGGGAATGAGGGTTCTGTCTTCTCTAACTTCCAAAAAAGTGTAGATACGCTATATTTTCTGTTAATTGGAATAAGCCATCAGCTAAACCTCATTCCCCTTTAGCTTATGCTGAGTTAAGAATTCAGAGAATCTGCTTGGTTCTATATACATGTTCTGTTTTTCTCCCTTGAGAAAATTGTATGAATTCTATTCCAGTAAGAATGACAATCAACAATGGTTTAATTCTCACTGGATTACTTCACATATGCTGGAAACTTGTAGTTTATAGCAGAGTATTTTTCAGCTAATGCTAGGATGTTGAATTGTCTAAGGCAAGAATGTCAAACTCAAAGGCTAACATGGGCCAAATAAAGAAGGTTTAAGTTTATGTGGGCCGCAAAAAAAAGCTTCAATTTTCATAGAAATGTAGGTTTATTTCGATAGAAACATGCCGAATACAAAGGGCTGAAATAAATGAGTCGTTAAAATAATAGAACATTTTAATAAAAATATTTTTTCTAGAACATGAACTTACCAGACACTGAATAACTGCACAAATTAATAAGCATAAAGCAAATAAACCTATTTTTCTTGTTCTCCGAAAGTGACATATTTCCTGTTGCACACACCAAACAAGTCAGTCCAAGACTAATGATGTGGCCATCGGCTGCTAAAATATTCGCTGCTAGTATCAGTGGAGAGAAATGGTGTGCCTGTGCATAAGGCATGTTAGGGAAATGAATGCAACACGACGATAGTAATCAGTCGTTAGCGAACGTTGTAGTTCGTCATTAATGATTATGTATAACAGGATGTTGTAAAAATTAAGTTATGAAATTTTTATTAAAATGTTTCTTACATACCGTTATATTGGCTGGGCTGCAAAAATATTTGTGTGGGCTGTATGTGACTTGCTGGCCATGAGATTGACATGCTTGGTCTAAGGCAGTGGTTCTCAACCTGTGGGTCGTGACCCCTTCGGGGGTCGAACGACCCTTTCACAGGGGTCGCCTAAGACGATCGGAAAACATATAATTACATATTGTTTTTGTGATTAATCACTATGCTTTAATTATGTTCAATTTGTAACAATGAAATTGGGGGTCACCACAACAGAGGAACTGTATTAAAGGGTCGCGGCATTAGGAAGGTTGAGAACCACTGGTCTAAGGCAGTGGTTGGCAAACTGTGGCTCTCGAGCCACATGCGGCTCTTTGGCTCCTTGAGTGTGGCTCTTCCACAAAATAACGACTTCTGCGCATGGGCCACGAAGTTTCAATTGCACTGTACGTGCGCGCCCGGACATGGTATTTTGTGGAAGAGCCACACTCAAGGGGCCAAAGAGCCACACGTGGCTCGCGAGCCGCAGTTTGCTGACCACTGGTCTAAGGGAACGGGCCCATGGCTAGTGAGAGGGGAGCTGTGAAGAGTGTATGACCTCATTGTTAGGTGCCAGGCCCTGGTGAAGGTGTTGCCATTGCACTCTGCCCAGGTCAGCAGCTGGTCAGACTACAAGATATGTGTACTTGGTGGCCTCTTCAGATCCTTCTCAGGGCACATCCAAGAGATACAGTGAGAAGAATACCTTGAAAAAGTAGAGAAACCTGGGTTCTGAGGTAGACCCTGGGCAGTGAGATAAAGTAGACAGTGTTTCTAGCTGTTGGACAGAAGGGTACCTGCCCATCCTGCCTCACAGGTTCTCCTGGGGCTCAGATGAGGAAGCAGGACTGCAGTTTCAAGGGACCTCAAGGAATTATAGGGAAAGCTGTGGTCAAGTAGCTGGTGTTCTGAGCCCTTCACACACACTTTGCCCCATGTGCGGTCAGCTCTCTCCCTGTCCCCACTCGAGAGGTTAGCTCAGGGTTTGCCTCGCCCAGAGCAGAGGGCGGCTTTCCCAAGTTTGCCCAGCAGAGCTCCTGACAGGCCAGATCCGCAGGAAAACCAGCCTGTGGCTAACGAGGAAGGAAACCTGGGTGTATATTTTCCATGAAGAACTTTAAGAGATAATCTGAATTGGTCGCTTCTGGTCTAAAGTAATCGTGAGCTCTGGCCAGTGTGGCTTGGTTGGTTGGGCATCGTCCTGTGCCCTGGGAGGTTGCTCGTTATATTCCTAGTCTGGGGCACATGCCCAGGTTATGGTTTGATCCCCAGTGGGCGAGGGGTGGGTGGGAGGTGGGGGGAGTGCGGGAATCAGCAAATCAATGCTGCACTCTTGCATCAATGTTTCTCTGTCTCCCTCTCCCTTCCTCTATAAAAAAAATAATAAACTATTCTAAAGTAATTATATTACCTAAGAAAATAAACAATCTTAAGTTTTTGAAATTCTGAGTATGACAGCATTATAACTAGGGAAAATATGGCAACAGCTGAAGGTTAAGAAGCATACGTGAGAATGTTCTGCAGTGTCTGAACAGGATGCTTGTAGAAGACCGTGCACTAATATAGAAAGGTAATTGCAGTATCTGAAATGAAACAACAGAGTACAAAACGGTACTCCCTTCAGTGTGTGTATGTGCTGGGGTGATGGAGCTAAATGTACACAGGCTTTGCATCAATCGCATTTCACTTTAATTGCACAACTTGTTTCGTGTAGGTGTCCTCATGTTGCAGGCGTTACGTACCATTTGTTTTTCATTTGAACAAATATTTGTGGTCCGTGACTGGTAAGGCTGTTGGTGTGCCAGCTGTGACCCGATCTCTCACCGTGCACCACACCGTGGGGTTGGTGACAAGGCATCCCTGGGAAGTGCTGTGCCAGTGGCAGAGGAGGGGAGATGGTGCCTGCGAGGGAACCAGGAAACACTTTAGGATGAAGCAGCCTTTGAAATGGGCTTTGAAGAAAAAGTTATTCCAGCGTAACTGGATGTTGAGTCGATATTTTTCCTGTCACTTCAGGATTGGCCATTAGGGTCCAAAGCTGAAAATGAAGAGATGTTCACTGACCTGTGTGTGGTCCACTGAGAGTCCCCAGCAGTTGGGGTCAATATACTTTTCTGATCACTTACCAAGAGGCTCCAGAGCTGTCCCCGCTCCCACGGATACTCCCTTGGCCTTATTCCAGTCTGTACTAGAAGGCGGGGGAAGGGGGAGCACAGGGTAGCATTTGGAGTGATCCCCTCCCCCTCTGTCACACCAAGTGGAGGACTGTCCTCTGAGAGCAGTGTTTGTACCGACTGAGGGAGCATCCAAGAACGAAGGCTGTGTACAGTCTGGCAGGCCAGTCAATGGCATCACTCCCCTTTTGTTGGTCTTAGGGCTCTTAGCCTGGCAGCCAGTCCAGGTTTCCTCATGTCCTCAGCCCGTCCTCCCTCCTTCCTCCTCCCTCCCTCCCTTTATATATTTCAGAGGGAGAGAAAGATAGAAACATCAATGATGAGAGAATAATTGATTGGCTGCTTCCTGCACACCCACCAAGCCCATAACCTGGGCATATGCTCTGGCCGGAAATCAAACGATGACCTCCTGGTTCATAGGTCCACGCTCCATCACTGAGCCACACTGGTTGGGCATGTTCTCAGCTTTCTAAGAGGAACTCTTCGCTACTGTGTTTCCTGTGGGATATTGTGGGGATGCCATATAATGTCCTTTTATGAGACTCTGAGTCAAGGGTTTGATCAGGAATTAGAACCACGATGAGTATTATGGACTAAGGGGCTTATTATAGGACTTAGACTTTGCACAGATGAGGGAAGAGTGGGAGTTGAAAGATGAGAGAAGGGTCACCAGCCAGCCCTCCTGAAGCATTGGCGGACAGTGAAGCCAGGCACCTCTAGCCGCCTGTCGGGCATGAAGGAGAGGGAGCTGGCAGAGATCTGCACCTGGTGGGGAGCTGGGCTTGCTCTTGTCTTCAGGGCCTGCTGTAGGACAGAGAACTGGATGTGGTGTGGAGGAGAGCAGGCACCAGCGGAAACGTGCCCCCTCTCTGTGTCTGTCCCTCACTCTGGCCAGGTCTGCAGACCTGATACTCTTTACTGTCCTAGCCACCTGCAGAGAGATCACCTGTAGAGAGGAGGCAGAGCAGCAGTTGGACTGGAAGAGATGCAGTGGAGAGTGGGAGGGGAGCAGCCCATGAAGACTGTTCTCCAGTCCCTCTGCAGCGCTGCCCTTTCTCACTCTATGAGGTGTAGGAAATGTGATATGCGATTTCTAAAAGCCCTGGACTGCGTGGTACCATCCCCACCTGCTGGAGTGTCAGGGCTTTGCCACTGAGAGCTTAAGGCTTGATGCCTCAACCACAGGTAGGATTACTCCCACTTGAGTGTGTGCATTCAGTTTCTGGATGTAGGTGTTTTACGTCTTTTTAACTGAAGAAGAGCTGAGCACACTTGCTGGGGGAGAGGGCGCTGTGCAGAGGTCCAGCAAGGCCTAAGGCTTCTGGAATCAATACTAAGAAGGGTGTTTCTGCTCTGAAATGAGGGGCTGAACTAAGTGGATTCCAAGTTCCCTTCTATTCTGTGGTTTACTGTATTAAAATAGAAGTACAACTTAATTTTATATCGTTAGTGAACTAATGTCAAAGTTAAAATCTTTCAGTATAAAATCTTTCTTTGTAAAAATTAGGAAAATATTTTCCAGTTCGTTTAGGGGATGTTAAATCTTACATATTTTTTCTTGTTACAATAATATGTTCCTTGTAAAAAATTTCTGAAGGAAATAAGTTAGAAGGAAAAAATTATACATAATCCCACTACTCTTGACATTTTAGTATCCCTCTTCAGTATTTTTCTTATATATATGTATTTATTAAAGTGAAAGCTTTCTGAACATACTGTGTAATAATTTGTCCCTTTATCTTTTCTCCTTCTGTCATTCATTTTCTGTATTTTTCAAAGCTACATAGCATTTGTGCACTAGAGGCCCATTGCACAAAATTTGTGCACGGGTAGGTTCCTTAATGGCTACCTACCCGTGTATTATGAAGGCTGGGGCCTTCCTTATTGCACGCCGCCCCCTGGTGGTCAGTGCATGTCATAGCGAGAGATCAAACTCATGGATGTTCAAACTCTCAAGGGGACACTTTGCATATTAGGTTTTTATATATATAGATAGATAGATGAATTATAGCATTTTTAACCTGGGTCCCTGGGTAGAATTCAGGGAGTCAGGTAACTTGGGCAAGTAGGAACTTAGATTTTTTTCACCAATGCTGAACTGAAATGTAGCATTTCTTTCTATTATAAATGTAGGCAATAAGTCACAATGATATTAGCCTGACCTAATACTTTGGCAATAATCATCACCATCAATACGATGATGGAACATTTTGAATCTGATTCTTTCAATAGTCATTGCACATATATATTGAAATGTCGCTTATGCTCACTATTTCAAAATTATCACTTGCACATATTTAGCAACATTATTCTTAAAGGGTATCCATGGGCTATGGCAGACTGCCAAATAGTTCATGGTACAAAAAAGTTAATAATTCCCCACTGCTGAGGTTAAAACTCTTGTCTGCATATGTGATTATTTGGACATAGTACAAACCCCTAAAAGTAAAACTGTTTCATCAAATAACTGTATTCTGCCCTCGCCAGGTAGCTCAGTTGGTTAGAGAGTCATCTCACTACACCAAAATTGCAGGTTTGATCCTCAGTCAGGGCACATAGAAGAATTAACCAACGAATGCATAAATTAGTGGAACAACAAACGGATGTTTCTCCCCCTCCCCCCCCCCTCTCTGTCTCGCTAAAATCAATTTTAAAAATTTAAGTATGTTTCTTTATTGTTGACAGTATTACCAATGCCCTCATTTACCCCCTTTGCCTCCCTCCACCAAGCCCTTACCCCACCCCAGCCCTTCTCCACACCATTGTCTGTATGCATGGATTATGCATATGTGCGTATATGTTCTTTGGTTAATCTCTTCCCATCTTCTCCATCCCCTTCCTCTCTGAGATCTGTTAGTCTGTTCCATGCATCCATGCTTTTATGTCTCTGGACCTATTTTGTTTGTCAGTTTATTTTGTTCATTAGATTCCACATATAAGTGAGATCATGTGATACTTGTCTTTCTATAACTGGCTTATTGCTTAGCATAATACTCTCCAGGTCCATCCATGCTGTGTCAAAGAGATCCTTTCTTTTTCACGGCTGCATAGTATTCCATTGTATAAATGGACCACAGCTTTTTTACCCACTCATCTACTGATGGGCACTTGGATGCTTCCAGATCTTAGCTATTGTAAACAATGCTGCTGTGAATGTAGGGGTGCATATATTCTTTCTTACTGGTGTTTCAGGATTCTTAGTGTATATTCCCAGAAGTGGGGTCACAGTTGATTTTTTATTTTTTGAAGAAACTCTGTGCTGTTTTCCACAGTGGCTGCACCCATCTGCATTCCCATCTGCAGTGTACTAGGGTTCCCTTTTCCCACCTCCTCACCAGCACTTACTGTTTGTTGATTTATCTTTAGTGCTTTTCGTGCACTTGTGAGATTACCTTCTCTTTCTGTAGTACTTGAAAAAACAAACAAACATTGCTTTTTAAAATCTCTAAGTTTTATATTCTGTGGCTCTACTGTAATTTGGCACTGTCAGGAGTCTTGAATTTGCTGTCATGTCTGCACCTGACATTTGAACACTGTAGTATCAGGTAAAGCAACATTTCATTGTGTTTGGATTATACTAGTTTTATTTTAAAACTAGAGGCTCAATGCATGAATTCGTGCACCAGTGGGGTCCCTCGGCCTGGCCTGTGGGATCAGGCCGAAACCAGCTCTCCGACATCCCTGAGGGGTCCCGGATTGTGAAAGGGCACAGGCCAGGCCGAGGAACCCCACTGGTGCACAATCGGGGCTGGGGAGGGACTGCAGGAAGGCTCCAGGGGGTGTCTGGCCCTCTCGCTCAGCCTGATCGGCCAGACCCTAACAGCAAGCTGACCTACCGGTTGACTGCCTACCCCCCTGGTGGTCAGTGCACGTCATAGCGAGCAGTTGAACGGCCTTAGCATATCATTAGCATATTACTCTTTGATTGGTTGAATGGCTTACGGGACACTTAGCATATTAGGCTTTTATTATATAGGAAAGGATTTGGGGACACCACTTGGACAGCATGCTGTATTCCAGGACTGGAGTCTTCAAGACATTCTGCTTCAGAAACTCCCATACTGGAAGCCGTAGGTTAGGTGGAGCTGGACTTGGGTCTGTTTGCTCTCTATACATGGTATATGCACATGGCAATGGAATCTTGGAAACACTGGATGTGAAGTGGACATTCCGCTAAATAAGCGGAGGGTGGAGGGGGTAGTAGAAACTGGTATTAAAAAATGAACTGCTGGTAGGATGGGATGGATTTAGTACAACACTCCATGGGGGCCTAAGTGGAGAAAAGAGAAAGGATCCATTAATAATTTTATAATATTACTAGAGGCCCGGTGCACAAAAATTTGTGCACTGCGGGGGGGCGGTCCCTCAGCTGGCCTGTGCCCTCTCTCAGTCTGGGACCCCTCGGGGATGACCACCTGCTGGCTTAGGCCTGCTCCCCCGGTGATTGGGCCTAAGCTGGCAATCAGACATCCCTCTGGCAGCCCGGGAGCCCTCAGGGGATGTCCACTTGCCAGCGGAGATCAGGCCTAAGCTGCAGTTGGATATCCTTAGCGCTGCTGAGGAGGTGGGAGAGGCTCCCACCACCACTGCTGTACTGGCAGCCGTCAGCCTTGCTTGTGGCTGAGCAGAGCTCCCCCTGTGGGAGCGCACTGACCACCAGGGGGCAGCTCCTGCATTGAGTGTCTGCCCCTTGGTGGTCAGTGTGTGTCATAGTGACCAGTCATTCCCAGTCTTTCTGCTGTTAGGGTCAGTTTGCATATTATCCTTTTATTATATAGGATAGAGGCCTGGTGCACAGGTGGGGGCTAGCTGGTTTGCCCTGAAGGGTGTCCTGGATCAGGGTGGGGGTCTCGCTGGGGTGCCTGTCCAGCCTGGGTGAGGGGCTGATGGCTGTTTGCAGCTAGTTACACCCCCTTCAGGGTGGGGGTCCCCACTGGGGTGCCTGGCCAGTCTGGGTGAGGGGCTGATGGCTGTTTGTAGGCTGGTCAAGACCCCCCCAGTGGGGACCCTCACCCCATGGAGGTTTGCCCAGCCTGGGTGAGGGACTGATGGCTATTTTCAGCCTGGCCACACCCCCTTTAGGGTCGGGGGTCCCCACTGGGGTGCCTGGCCAGTCTGGGTGAGGGGCTGAGGGCCGTTTTCAGGCTGGCCAAGCCCCCCAGTGATGGAAGCTCCCAGCCTCTCCTTTTTTTCTTTTTCTTTTTTATTCTGGGATTTATTTACCTTCTATAATTGAAACTTTGTTGCCTTCAGTGGAGCTCAGAGCCGGCCGCGGCAGGCGGGAAGCTTGGCTTCCTTCATCACTGGAGCAACCAAGACTCCTGCTCGCTCCATATCCGTGGCTGCCGGCCGCCATCTTGGTTGGGTTAATTTGCATATAGTTACTCTGATTGGCTGGTGGGTGTGGCTTAAAGCATAGCGAAGGTAAGGTCAATTTGCATGTTGGTCTCTTATTAGATTAGATCAGCCGTGAGCAAACTACGGCCCGCGGGCCGGATCTGGCCCGTTTGAAATGAATAAAACTAAAAAAAAAAAAGACCGTACCCTTTTATGTAATGATGTTTACTTTGAATTTATGTTAGTTCACACAAACACTCCATCCATGCTTTTGTTCTGGCCCTCCGGTCCAGTTTAAGAACCCATTGTGGCCTTTGAGTCAAAAAGTTTGCCCACTCCTGGATTAGATTATTTTTTTAAGTCTGAGTTGGGATGGTGAGAGTGTAGACCTGGGCTGAGCAAGTGCCCCAGAGCAAAAGAGAGGCAGGAGACCAAGGACCTGAATTACACACAACACTCTTACTTGCAAATGAACAAACACCTAATTAGAGCTAACTTTAGCAAAATGTGGTATGTGTCAGAAGGCTTTTGGTATATAGGTCACAGGGTAGGAAAGAAATCTCTGAAAAATTAAATCCACGAGCCGAATCTGGTAGCCTCCAATTTTGTCAAGACTCTGCCTCTTTGCTGCCCCTCTCTCAGAGTGAGTTTCCTGTTTGTCTTTTACACAGTTTGCTATTATCTGAGAAAGGGGCTATGCTCACATCCCCTGGTGCTGTGAAGCCAGGAAATGGATCTTTGTCCACTAGATAAAATTGGGAAAATCTCAAAGAATGGCTCCCAATTAGCTTGGCTTGCATGTGCACATAGCTGGACGGGTCTCTGTAGTCATAGCTATGGGTTATTATGGGCCCGGGTTGGGTCAGATCTACGGACCTTTGCAGTGATCATGGGCAGAGCCCTGCAAGAAAATGGCATTTGCCTTTAAGTCCACTTGGATGGCATAGGAAGAAACAGTTCACCGAAAACCTGGTGTGGGGGAGATTTTTAAAAGCATGATCTTAGGGATTCATGAAGTAGGCAATAGCATCTTCAAACGTTTGTATGCATCTTGTTTTTATAAAAACAATGTACCCCACAGTGAGATACCAATTCATACCCTTTGGGATGGTCGTTGACCCCAAAAAACCCACCAATATAGTAAATGTTAGCGAGGGTGTGGAGAAATTGGAATACTTGGGCTTTGTGTAATGTAAGTGGTGCAGCCAGGTGGTAAACAGCATGGTGTTCCTAAAAAAAAGATTAAACGTAGAATTAGTATTATGACCCAGCAATTCCACTTCTAGGTTTATATGAAAATAATTGAGTGCAAGGATGTGAAGACACATTTGTACACTGATGTTCATAACCATGCTATTCATAATAGCCAAAAGGTGGACAGATGGATAAACAAAATGTGGTCCATCCATATAGTAGAATATTCAGCCTCAGAAGGCAAGGAAATTTTGAATCACAACTTGGATGAACCTTGAAGACATTAATGATACTAAATGAAATAAACCAGTCACAAAGGACAAATATTGTATAGTTTCACTTCTATGAGGTACCTGGAATAATTGAATTTATAGAGACAGAAAGTGATTATTGGAGGCTAGTGGAAAGTTCGTGTTTCATGGGCACAGAGCTTCAACCTGAGATGAAAAAGTTCTGGCACTGGATAGTGGTGACAGGTGCACAAAATGTGCATGTACTTAATGGCTCCGAATTGTACACTGAAAAATGGTAAAATTTTGTTATGTATATTTTACCATGATACTTTAAAAATATATAAAGTACTCTGGCACATTTAACCTGATAATCGAATTTTCATTGTAAGTGAAAATGTATCCAGTGGAATTGGAAATTGTAGAGATTGGTACCTATCATCTATTTTAAAATGTGTGAACTAGTTTTTTAACAGTGGGAATTTTCTCATTATTCCTTGTTTTTCTTTTACTCATATTTCCAGTCTGCTTCTCCCACAGAATTTTATCCTAATGTAATATTTTATGGAGTCTCTGTTGATCATGTTATTCTTTTCTGCAACAAAAATAGCACATATATCTGAAAAAAAATTTAATCTATTTTTTATTGATTTCAGAGAGAGAAAGGGAGAGAGAGAGAAACATCAATGATGAGAGATAATGGTTCATTGGCTGCCTCCTGCACACACCCTACTGGGGATCGAGCCTGCAACCCAGGCATGTGCCCTGACTGGGAATCAAACCCAGGACCCTTCAGTCCACAGGCCAACGCTCTATCCACTGAGCCAAACCAGCTAGGGCTAAATCTGAAATTTTAAATGATTTCCTGTGACTAGAAGCTGTACATGTTCTGGATTGTTGTGGCTGTTGATTGCTAGGACAATTGATTTTAAAACAATCTAAATGTGACAGATTTTGATAGAATTCTATTCTTTAATCATTCTTTATTGGAAATCTTCATAATGAGATAAATGAAGCATTTAAAAAACTCATGTAATATTAGATGACTCACTTATTGCTGGAATGACTCAGACTTTTAAGCACCAGATATATTCCTATTATTTGTTTATAGATCTGGGCTCTGAGTAAACTTGTTCACATAAATAAGCACACGGGACCATCAGGCGTTGCTAGAACAGTATCGCTCAATTGGTTAAACTCTGAGTTTTGTGCAAAAGAAAAAATCAGTAATTTACATGCTTATAGTTCCACTTTCTCATATTTGTTGAGAAGAAGGAACTAGAAAACATCCAATTTGTGAAAAGATTTGTTACCTAAGTCAGCTGTCATGAATTTCTGTTTTTTGGAAGTATACCAGGAATACTTTGTGAAAATTTCAGATGACTTCTATGTCTGTTATTCTTTCACTGTGAGACCTTGTTGAGCTCAGTATACCTGAAGAATTGAGAAAGTTGAAGTACTGTTAACTTAAACACACACCTTTGCTAATACACTATCTTAAAAGTGCTCTTTATCCCATTACTTGCTCTACATTTGTTGTGTCAAAACGCTGGGTCTATAGATTTTTAACTTGTGGTAATGTCAACCATACAATCTAATTAAATGAAGTTAGTTCTTATTGTCCAACCAATTAGTTCCATCAGGCTTGCTGTTTGTCAGGAAAAAAAAAGTGACTTCATTTTCCCTAACATCGGTGTGAAGTTCTCATTCACAGCACCCAGCCGTGTTTCTAAAGGGAGGTGGGGAGGGGGCATCTGATGAATGTGTGGCGGTTCTCATTGTGGCTTAATTTGCATTTCTTTGATGACTAATGATGCTGAGCACTTTTTCAAGGGCTTATTGGCTATACATCTTGGTGAAATGCCTTTTCAAGATGTTGTGCCCTTTTATTTTTTTAAAAAAATATATATTTTTTATTGGTTTCAGAGTGGAAAGGACAGGGAGAGAGGGATAGAAACATCAATGATGAGAGAGAATCATTGATCGGCTGCCTCCTGCACGCCCCCTACTGGGGATCGAGCCTGCAACCAAGGTACATGCCCTTGACCAGAATCGAACCCGGGACCCTTCAGTCCACAGGTCGATGCTCTATCCACCGAGCCAAACCAGCCAAGACAGTTGTGCCCTTTTAAAATTGTTTTTTTTTCTTTTACTTTTGCTAAGACTTCCTAAGTACTGTGGAAATTAGCCATTTGTCAGATATGCTCACAGATACCTCCTCTCATTTGGTAGCTTGCCTCATTATCTTCTTAATGGCATCTTGATGAGCAAAAGTTTTCAATTTTGATAAGTTTTTAATTTTATCAGAGTTCTTCCTTAGTGATTGCTGCTTGCTGAGTCCTCTTCAGGAAATCTGCACACCCGCACCCAAGTCACAAAGATACTCTGTTTTCGTAGAGAAGCTTTAGTTTTAACTTTCACTTACAGGTCTCTCTGATCCATGTAAAAGTAATGTTTGTATATGGTGTGAGGTAGGGAGTCAAGGTTCATTTTTCTCCCATAGGCTGTTCTATACCATCTGGTAAAGTCTTTCCACACTGACTTGCTTGAAGACGGGTTATCTTCCTAGGGTTGCATTGACTGTGTAGATCAATTTGGTGGGAATTTGCTTTTTAACAGTATTGAATCTTCCAATATATGAACATGGAATATGACATTGTCAAACCTGAACATTTGTAATACTTATTGTAAGAAATATTATAGAAATCACTTTGAAATAACTTACAGTACTCATTTGGAGATTATTGAAACTAGTCTTGACTAAAATAACCCAACGATCATGCTTTTATGGTGGGAAGTACAAAGGTAACTTAATGTTTTCTCTTATACCTTAACCTGTAATGTGATTTTGAAGGTACAGTTAAAATGGTAAGGCAGCCTTGAGGATCCTAGCCTTTTTGTTCCTCTGAATCCCTATTGCACATATAGCACAAAGACAGACAAGAGGTTGTTCTAGGACAGCGGTTCTCAACCTGTGGTTCGCGACCCCTTCGGTGGTCAAACGACCCTTTCACAGGGGTCGCCTAAGACCATCCTGCATATCAGATATTTACATTACGATTCATAACAGTAGCAACATTACAGTTATGAGGTAACAACAAAAATAATTTTATGGTTGGGTCACAACATGAGGAACTGTGTAAAGAGCCAGAAGGTTGAGAACCACTGTTCTAGGATGTAAGCTCTGGAGAGCTGAGCCTTTTCTTTTGGTGAGTCGTGTAAGTGACAGTTGACAGGTGAGCCAGGGCTTTCATCTGAGGGGCCACAGGGAACCCTGGAAAGGGCCTTGTTTAGGAGAATGAATACGGTGAAGAAAGAGGTTGAGTGAGAATGGGATGAATCACCTGGAAGAGAGAACCTGGGATAGAAAAACTATTTCAAACTTCTGCTGCTCGAAGTGTGGTCAGCAGACCAATAGCGTCGACATCACTCGGGCGTTTGTTAGAAATGCAAAATCTGGGGCCTGACCTAGATCCACTGAATGAGGATCAGTGTTTTAAAGAGATTCCCATGTCATCCGAATGCCCATTACAGTTTGAGAAACATGCAGGCTCCCTGGCATCAAGGGCCACAGTGCACTCAGCAGCTGGAAGGCCGGGACTGGTGTCTGGCTTCCTGTGTGTTAGCTCTTTCAGTTGCCAAATGGATTTTCAAAATCATCGTTTGGGTTTTCTTTATTTTGGCGGGGGTTGGGGGGGAGTCTTTTAAACAGTCTTTTTAGAAATAGTCTCAGAAATGCTACTTTATGAACTTGTTAAAACTTTAATAGTCGGAGCTGATTGTAAAGTCAGTCATTTGAACAAATCTAATGGGGACGCATGGCCCATGCGTCCTATCCGTCCTATCTCTGCTGTTCCCAGGGACTGGAATTTGGGGCGAGATTGAGATTTTGTAAAAGAGCTCAAGTGTGTTTGCTGTACAAACTACAACAGTGTGTGTGTTTAAAATATAAAAAGGTAAAAAAAAAAACCAACTAAAATATAAAAAGGTAAAAAAGCAGAGGACCGATTTTATTTTGTATGGTGATGTTTGTGCAGTAACTAAAGGAAAATAAATCTATTAAAGCCTGCTACTCTCACACAGTAGCTGCATTTTTCTGTCTTTTATCAACGTTGTCCATCAACACACAGAACTTCCACCCAGTTATAACCGTGGTATAAGGGGCAGCTCCCCACCTCTCCCAGATGTGCCTGCTCCTCTTCCTCTCATCCTTGGCCTCCCTGCCCTGATCTCTGCTTCACAGTGGGCCTCTACCACATTATTTCCTGTCCAAGAGTTTACAGAGCTTCCTCGCTGCCTGCCCGGGCATCAGTCTTTCCCAGCTCGGCTGGCCCAGACACATCTGGCTTACCGTCTCCTCTGTTACCTCCTCAAAACTGGATCTCTTGTTCCCTACGACCAGCTCATGACACATCTCCTCAGTTCTCCCGGGTCCTCCTGACTTCTTGCAGTTACCACCTGCCTTTTACAATGGAGTCTGCCCTCATGGTTTCACAGGTGGGGCCTAAAGGCCCTGTTCTCTTGTCTAACTTCCCCTCTTTGTCAGATGCTCAAGAATGATGGTTGCAGGGGACCCTGAGCAAATGTGTGCTGAGTTTGCTAGCAGCAGGGGTCATCAGAGGACAGACAGGGTCTTATGAAGGTCAGGGTGGAGGCAACACCACTCTGAGCCCTGGAGCCAGAGCCCCCAGCTCACCAAATTAAGGAACTTAAATCACAGACTCCGTGCAGGTATTGATAAAAGAGCCTTACAGGAGACAGCATTCGATCTGAGACATTGTTCAGGTAGATTGCCTTAGACCAGTGGTTCTCAACCTTCCTGCTGCCTTGACCCTGTAATACAGTTCCTCATGTTGTGGTGACCCCCAACCATAACATTATTTTCGTTGCTACTTCATAACTGTAATTTTGCTACTGTAAACAGTATGTAATTATATATGTGTTTTCCGATGGTCTTAGGTGACCCCTGTGAAAGGGTCGTTCGACCCCCAAAGGGGTCACGACCGGTTGAGAACCACTGCCTTAGACTGAGAATCACCACTCTGTCCTGTGCTGGTCATTGAAGATGGCTTTGCGTGTCTAGTTGGTACACAGCAGAAGATGATAAAGAATATTCTCCAGGAAAAAGGGCTGCGTTCCTGCCCAGCATCAGATATGAGTTTAAGAGGCAAAGCCGGGCTTCTGCTCAGTAAAATCAGCCTTTCGCTTTCAGACCTTTGACCACACTGCCTGTTAGCCTGTGCTGACAGTTTACTCCTCACACTTGGTCCCAGTGGAGCAGAACGGGTAAGTTTGGAAAGACAGGATCAGCAAGGCATTAGAAGGAGGTTTTTGAGTAAAATATTTCTGGCCACAAATGGCTGCAGAGCGATCAAGCCTGCTTTTCATCCAGGCCCGTCGGTGTAATCTGTTGTCCTGCCATGAGTATTAATGTTTGCCCCTCCTCTCTCAAAAGTGTTTTGGTTCGGGTGGTAAATTATACGGTCACCCTACTGAAAGTAAGATACTGATACAAATGTTAGTGCCACCCACTGTACCGAGCGGTGTGCAGTCCTCACGAAATGCCTGAAAGGTGGCTGCTGTTGCTGCTTTGCAGATAAGAAGATGCTCAGAGAGGCTAAGTGACTTGACTGAGCTCACACAGCGCAGACCTGGGACCACAGCAAGGTCTGTCAGCCTGAGAAAGCGAGCTCCTTTCCCCAGGCCTCTGGATTTTAGGACGTAGCGAAGGGGCGTCCTTTGTGTGGAAGAAACGGTGTGAGGGAGGAGGACGCGATAAAGCTGGCCTCTGCGGTGGGGTGCGCAGTGAAGGCAGGGGGTGTGAACTTAGACCCACAAGCTCCTGGGTGCGTGAGGCAGCCATTTGTTCCCAGCATCCTTCAGCAGGCCTGCCCTGCGGCCTGGGGCTCCAGTTGGGTTGGAAGCTGGCATGGGTTGTGTAGGTCAGTAATGCTCAGACTTCATGTGCACACATTCCACATGGGAATCTGTTGGAATGCGGATAAATTCCACCGGTCTCAGGTGGGGCCTGAGGTTCTTTATTTACAACAGGCTCCCGGTGACCCCAGAACTGCTGCTCCAACACCTTGACTTTGGGCAGCAAGAGAATAGTCAGTGATTAGACTCCCTACCTGGGGTCCGGGTCACCATATGCACAGATGCCCTGGTTTTAGGGGGATCGGGGACCAGTGGCTTCTGGACATAGGTGCCTTCACATTGGGGTGGAAGGGAGGGACTATACAGATAGCTGGGTTAGGGAGGAATGGGTACTTAAATGTGGATGTTTTTCAAGAAAGCATTATGTCTTGTAATTAACACACACGGATGGTTTTAAAAAGTGTATCCTTAGCTTGGGGGAAGAGTGGCCGTGGAGAGCAGAGCAGAGCAGGTTGGGTGGGGGCAGCACCAGCCTGTGCAGTGCTGGACCAAGGCCTTGACAGGCATCGACAAGGAGCCAGGCAGGAATAGGGATGGATGACACAGCAGCAGAGCTGTAAGAAATCCTCCAAGAGAGGAGTCCCTCACACAGACGGGCCATTCCCCTGCAGGCTGAGGCTGATGCCTGTGGACACACGCTGGCCAGCATTCCTGTGGCTGACAGCATTGTGCCCCTCTGCCCACCTCAGACCCTGTCACAGGCAGGCAGGCGGGCGGTCCCAGGTTGGCCTGCTTCCCACGTCTGGTTACTTCTGCCACGTGGGGGCACAACAGGGTGGGTGCTCCCAGCCTGGGCTGGGGGTGTGCAGCCTGCCTGTCTCCCTCCTTTCTGAGGGTCACGTTGGAAAAAGACTGATGCAGAGAGGACGTTGGCGAGGACGAGGTGGTGGAGGTTCCAGAAGCTCTGGGCAGAGCCGGCCTCTGTTGCTGGAGCTTAGTGGTCACGGGAGTAGGGCCTTGGTCCTAGCTGCACCCTGATGAGAGGGGACGCAGGCAGCTGGCGGCCTCAGTGATGCTTACAGCTGGCAGATGGCTCTGAGGCTCCTGGAAGGGCAGAGCGGGTGATGCGAGGTGCTGAATTGTGGGTGTTAGACCACCTCTGAGCCTGTTTCTCGTGTTCTGGCGTGTCAGACACTGGGGAGTGTTCGGTCTGCCTAGGCCTACGGTTAGGGGAGTGAGGGAGGCACTGGACCTGATGATACGTGCTCATGGCAGTGCCCACCCTTTTGGGGGGAGGGGACTGGGACCGGATTACTCTAGTCAGGGCAGATCTTACTGGCCGTGGCATGTGAGCTGTGGGCCATACCTCCAGCAGCCCAGTGACTCCCCCTCCCGCTGCCCACACTGACCCCCTTCTCTGTGATCGGCTGCTGTAGACACGCCGGGAGCACCAGGTGGTGGTGCTGGGTGCACGTGTGCAGTGTTTCTCTGAAGGTTCCCCTTCCTCGGTGGCAGCCCTGCTGTGTCAGGGTGCTGCCCGGGGCCACTTGCAGCACATAGATTTTTGCCAGCAGGATCTCGGAGCTTTGCGTTCGGCTGCAAAACCAGGGCTTGAGCAAGCAGCTGGAGGAAGTCCAGGACTAGAGTGTTTTTGGGTTTGGGGGTGGAGAGCAGAGGGAAGAAACGGGAGGGGCAGGAGGGCAGCGCTACACAAGCCAGCAGTCGCAGGCAGCTTCGGCAGTGAGGACCTCAGTCTTGCCCGAGGGCCACTGGCCACCATTGCTGGAGACCCTGACTTACCGGCACCGCACCACACCCGGCGGTTCCAAGTAGCTGTTGTGCTGTCTTTTCCCTGGGAGGCAAGTCTCCTCCCTGTCGTCCCCTCCTGCTCCTCCCCGTTCTGTGAGGGATGGTGCCGTTCTCTATTGCACGCTCAGCCGGCTGATGTCACTGGCAGCGGGAAGCATCAGCAGCCTGGTCACATGCTGGCCCAGCCTGTAATGCAGACGGGATAGGGGTGTGTGTGTGGGGAGGGGGCTGTATGGCCACTGCTCTTGCTCTAACGCCCCCAAAAGTGCAGAGGCAGCAGCTGCAGCATCCAGCCTGCGTGGATGTCTGGTCCTTAAGCTTGGGGAAACTATTATTATTGATATTTATTGCCGATAATCCTGGGGCAAACAGCCCTTAACTCTGGGGTTTTGCTGTCCTCCTGTCCGAAGCAGACTTCCCGGACTCTGAAGACGCAGTCACAAGCAGGATGCTTTTCCCCACCTCTGCGCAAGATTCTCCCCGGGGCCTCCCAGATGCAAATGACTTGTGCCTTGGCCTGCAGTCCCTCAGTCTCACAGGCTGGGACCGACCCTGGAGCACCCAGGACGCAGATTCCTCAGCCCAGAGCAGCACACACTCCGGTGAGTGCCAGGAATGAGTCGGCCGGGGGAGGGGGTGCACGGGTGGCGAGCGGAGATGCCCGCAGCAACAGTTGTTCGTTCCCCTCTGCATCCCCCACCACACACGCGCAACATGGAGCTGTTTTGCAAGAGATGGAAATGCTGGCTGTGAGTGTGCAGGACAGATGGTTGCTCGTAAAGGCAGGCACAGCTCCTCACTTACCCTGACAGACTCCCTGGAGTTGTTAGTCTGCACCTGGGTGGCCCTGAGAAAGGTCCCCAAGGCGTCAGCCTCATCCAGAGAAGACCCAGACAAACCCCCTGGTGCCCAGGCCTGTCGTAGAGATGATGAAGCAAAACATTTTTGGGCGGGGGAGGGGACTTCAGGGCTGATTACTGGAGGTCTAGGTTCTGTTTCTCGGTGCCTTTGAGGGCCAGGGAGCTCTCTGCAGGGTGGGTGGTCCCCTGAGACGGCAAGCTGGCAAGCGAGGCTGGGTGATCCCGGGATATTGGAGTTGGCTTTGCATAGGTTAAGAGCACTGATCCCGGAAGGGGGTCGGCAGGCTAAGCAGGGTGGAGTAACTTGGCTGTGGAGGCTCTTTGTGTGAAGGGGAACCAAGTGGATGAAGGAAGGGCCACGCCCCTTTGGGACCCCCTGTCACTTGGAGGGAGTCACTGGGGACAGAAAGAAGGGGCTTCTTGGCTACCCTTGGAACAGCTTCTGCTCAGACCTTCCCGTTGCCCATTTATTTCCCTCTGGTGGTACAAGGGGGAGGGCTGGCCAGATGCAAGTCTTGGAGTATTCAGGAAGAAATGTGAACTTAAGAAATGCTGTAGGTATACTTAAAATCTACGTATTTGGCTTTATGTGAATTATGCCTCAATAACAAGAATACTGGCAGCAGCTACTTTACAAGGGTCGGGGGGGGTGGGGGGGCAGCCATTTGTTGTTGGTGCCCAGGGAGTCACTGGGCTGCCAGCCTCCCACCTCCCCGCCCCCGACACTGGCCGCCATGGCAGCCAGGTACTGTCTTGTTGATTCTCTGGCCTCCGCCCTATTTGGTGCAGCTCTTTTCTTAGTATACTTTGCAGGGCTTGGTACTGTTGCATCTGCTGACATTATAATGCTCACTTACTTCAGTAAAAGCCCATTGGGTTGGGGGTTGGGTTTTTTGTTTTTTGTTTTTAATTTGGTGTGGGTGGGGAAGAGCTTTGCCTCTGGGTCAAGGTAGAATTTCTTGAAGTACTGGCCTTCAGCTGGCTCGGGCTTTCCAGAAAGGCTGGTGAAGGCCCTCTTACCCTGGGCAAGGAAGTGTGGTGTCACTGGTTCTGTGCTTGCAGATCTTGGCTTGGAGGCCAGGGTAGCTGCTTTTGTGTGGTACTCTGAAGCCAACCTGGGTGGCCCACAAGCTGACCTTGTGCTCTGCCCCCCGGTATCTGAGCAAAAGATAGAAGAGCTCCCAGGAAGTGGCCACCTGTCTGTGGTGGTCGGCGTCTGACCAGGGCTCTGTCTTTCACTGAGTCAGGTTGGGGTGTGGCCCTTCCTTGGCTCCGGTTTGTCTCCACTACAAGGGTCCTCCTGAAATGTAATCACAGCACATAGACGTGCAGGAGGGCCATCGTGGGCCTGGGAGAGCTTGGCCTGAAAGTGACTGTGAAATTGGGCTGTAAAAAATAGCTTGGGTTATTACTCAGCAATATAAAAAAAGAGTGAAATCCTGCCATTTGCAACCACATGGATGGACTCAGAGAGAATTATGCTCAGTGAAATAAGTCAGACAGAGAAAGACAAATATACTGTATGATCCCTCTTATATGTATGTGGATTCTAAAACACAAAACAGAAACCGACTTGGAGATACAGAGAACGCACTGAAGGTTGCAGGGGTGGGGGCTGGGACATGGGTGAAAAAGGTGAAGGGGAATAAGAGGTACAAACCTCCAGTTATAAAATGAATAAGTCACAGGGATGTAATGTGCAGCTCGGGGAAGGTAGTCAATATTACTGTAATAACTGCATGGAGACAGATGGCTACTAGACTTACCAAGGTATAGAAGGCATATGTCTTAAGGTATGTGAATGTTGAATCACTACGTTGTACACCTGAAGCTGACATAATAGTGTGTGTCAACTATTCTTTAGTAAAGAATAGCTTGGTCCAGCCTTCACTCCCAGCTTTCCCACCCCCAGCAGCCTTTGCTGCCGCTGCCTCGGAAGTGGGGATGGGTTTACTTCTTCTTCTTCCACCACACACACTTCAGTGATAAACATATATGATTTTGTGGATCAGGGAGGGACTGCAGTGTGGCCCTTGCATTCACAGGGACGGGGGAGAGGGGTTCAGGGCTGCGGTCTGGCTATGGGCAGGGTTTGCATGCCCATGCCTTTCTCCCTGACGGTGGAGACACACCCGTCCCTGGTCCCCGTGTTGTCCTTGCGTTGTGGAGCTGTGGGGATGGCCATGTCGTCTCTTCCTGTGTTCCCGGCCTCCTGGGAAGCCCACAGGAGGGTGCCGCCTCCTGCCGTGGGATGCGGCCCTCCCACCGCCAGCTGCAGCGGTGCCCTTGCCAGCAGTGCAGGAACACGCAGCCCACTCCAGTGCGCACACGCCTCCGCCTGAAGACCAGCAGCTCCTCTCCTTCGGGGGGCTCTGGACAGTCTGGAGTCGTCCTCGCAGACCACTGCTCTCTCCGGTACCCTGCTCTCTCTGCGTAGACTTCCTCCTCGGGCTCTACGGGGTGGCATGTGGCCCCAGGCAGCTGTAGCTTCACATGTGAGGGCAGCAGGGTTGGAGGTAGCAGGATTCTCAACTGGGAAATCTTGGCTAAGTTCATTCAACCAACATGGAGCACTTGCTGTGTGCCAGGCACTGTGTTGGGCACTGGAGGTAATCTCAGTGAATAAAATGGTTGTGACCGTTAAAGGAAGACAGATGAGACACTGTGCCACCTGCAGCTTGGTGGTTGCTGCGGTGGGGGTTTTGCATTGGGACACCTTTCAGTGGGTCTTAGCCTGAGATGGGACCTGGGCCTTTCTCTAGGGTGGGGCCTTCTCCCGCGGGGGTGTCACTGGCCTCGCAGCCCCGCAGGAAGACCCTGGGGTGGAGTCTGCTTTTGAGAGTCGTGCCTTCAAGGCCACTGTTGTTTGGCACGGGGCGCTTTGGAGGGGTCCCTTCCTTCTAGACGGTGCTGCCCTGTGAAAGCCACACTCGGTGTTCTGGGATGGGGGTACAGTGGCTAATGACCAGCCAGCATTATCGACTGCTTCCTGCACTGAGTGCATCACCTGACTTTAGTCCTCAGGGCCCTGGGAAATGGGTACTGATACCGTTCCTGTCGGAAAGACGAGGACGTAGGCCCACAGACGTTGCCAAGGGCTAAAGGCGACAGCTGCCAGAATTCAGCCCAGGCTGTGGTTACAAACCTCTTCTGCTCGGCTGCACCTGTGTTCCCACGTGCAGAACCCTCGCATGCTGGGCAAGAGCACTCAGGTTAGGGTATCTCTGTGGACAGCGCGGGGGCTCCTGAGCCAGAGGCAAGGTGTGGCCTTGCTGAAGTCCCTGGAGGCCAGGGCAGGCGACAGGCAGGGCTCAGCTCATCCACTGTGCTACCCAATGGCTCTCTTCCTGCCTTCCCCAGGTGACTCCCACATGTTGCACAACTCGACAGACAGTGGGGTGACTGAGCATCTACCTGGGAAACAAGGGCTCGTAGTGATGCCTGTGCAGCAGCCTGGCAGACCAGGTGCCCAGGTAGCAGTGCCAGGGGCCTGTCCTGGTTCTTCCCCTCCCTGTGGAGGTCCCTGGAGGACGGGCCTGTGCACGCTCTGGTCTCTGCCCAGCTGCTGACCAGGGTGCCCTGTTGTGCTGCTCCCCACGGGTGTGCAAGGCTGATGGCCTGGGCTGGGAGGGACGACCTCTGTGTTTCGCTTCTGCTGCTGCTGTACTTCCAAACAGCCTCTCAGGCAGCATCCAGAATGGGGCTGGGTTCCTCCTGTGTGTGGCATGGACATCCGGGTCCAAGGTCTCCTGCAGTTTGCCCGGGCCATTCAGCCCTCCACTGCTGTATTCCCAGCATGTAGCACGGTGCCCGGTCATGGCTCTGTGATAAGTATTTACTGAGTGATGAGTAGCAGGCCTGACACTGCATTTTTGCACTACAAGGTCTCTCCCATCTTCTGCCTCCTATGTGTGTGTTGATCAGCTGGATGGACAGGTGGTCTGTGGGGAGGGGAAGGGTTCCTGGGAAGCTGTGTGACAGTGGGTCCCTCCTAGGTGAGGTGGGCGGCTGCAAGGACAGTCAGTGAGACTACTCCAGGGATCGAGGTCGGGGAAGGCAATGTCGGGCATCTGGACCTGGGACCCAGAGCCAGTGGCGGGAGGTAGACTCGGAGCTTGCCCAGAGTTGGGTGGGTGAAGAGTTGAAGACTGGGGTCTGGACTGAGTGCTGCCCCCCTTCCTACCTGTGCCTTCAGGGTGTTGGACAAACAGCCTAGAACCAAAGGTTGGGAGAAGGAGGGAGGGTTCCAGGTATGCAGCCTTCTATCTCAGGGCAGCAATACTAGCTTCCGCCCGTGTCTCTCCTGTGACTCTTCCCGTTATGTAAGGGCACCTGACTGTGTCTGGGCCTCGTCTCCCAAACTGAGCTCTCGCTCAGACAGTGTCTTCCACGCAGGCCTCCGTCCGGTGCGAGGCTCTCGCTGCCACCCGGCTCGGGTACCTTTGTCCTCTTGGGCAAGGCTTCAGAAAATTCCAGCAGTGACTCAGCGGTGAAACCCACAGGACCTGGCATAGAAGGGTAAAAGTGGAGAAAGTTAACAATCGGTCTAAAAATATTACTGCTGATGTGGTCTCCTGTACCCTCTGAGGTAGCATTAATGAGCTGGGACCTTCTGCCAGGCCCTCGCCTCCCGTGACTCCCCGTCTGTGGCTGGCGCCGCTTCCTGCCAGCATGTGCGTGGGGATGGGTGCCTGCCCCAGGAAGAGCACGCTGTTCTCCTGAGTCACTTTCGGGAGATGTGGATCCGCTGTGCCCTTGGCCACCAGGGACAGGAGCCGCGCAGAGGGGGACGAAGGGCCTTCTCTCCCACAGCCCCCACCCCCTTAAGCCAGCTAGGTTCACACTTGGCATCTGTCCGTGACGCAGCTGTGTGCCCTGTGCTGGGGAGTGGAGTTCGAGGTGGTCTCTGGCCTGCAGTGTAGACGTGGCTTAATGAGAGTCCCCGTCATCAGATGGTCCCTCCTTCACGCAGTTCCCAGCTGCGTTCTGCCCTTGACTCCCAATGGCTGGAAGTCGGTGCCGCTCACTCACAGGGAGGCGGGGTTCCATGGCTGAGCTGGGAGAATGCGATTCCTTCTCTTGAAATAAGGCTCCTCCTGGGACCCACAGTCTCTGCTGCTTCCCCTTCCTTTGACCTGTAGATCCTCAGAGACCCACCTGGCCAGGCCCTGTGTGGTGTTGGCCTGTAGGTGGGACAGTGAGGTCTCGGGGGCATTTGACCATGGGTGATGGTTTCCAAAACTTGGCTTCTTCCGTGGGTTGAAGGAAACGTCAAACTCCCTAAGAAACTCCGGGCACCTTGATACTAGGTTTTCTTGTCTTCCCCGTGTCTCCCGGTCACACTGCTACTGTGTCCTTGGCCCGTCCAGTTTAACATTTGCAGGAAACTGATCCACCGAGTGCTGACAGGAACCAGGGGTGCTAATTCTGGGGCACCCCAATCTTACATGTTTGCCAAGTGGCATTGCCCCTTTCTGGGCCATCAGCCCAAGCCCTTTCCCGTTTCCCTGTGTGGGGTAGAGTGTTCAGTGGGGCTCTCCCTGCTGCACTTGGCCGTAGGCAGTGAGGATCCCAGCAGACTCTGGGGAGGATTAGGCCGGGGAGGTGACTCTGCCGCCCGGATCTATAAATAGTACCTAGTCCTCTTTGAAGTAAGTACTGTCACAAATTTGCGGTGGCAAGTAATTCTGTCTGTTTGGGTGATGGGCTGGGTAGGGATAAACTGAGGTTTCCCCCTGACTCTGAGTTGCATCTAAGTCAGCATTGTGTCTGTAAATTGGGTCACCCGGATTGAAAGGGTGCGTCCCCGTTAAGGCACTGGACAGTCCCTCTCGGGACACCCAGCACACACCCTTCCCTGCGTTTGCCCGGTGGTGGGTGGGGGCTGCTGTCGGTGTGCTTGGTCGAGAAGGCAGAACTTCATCCCCTGTGCCTGCAGGTTTCTGTGCAAACGCATTTAAGAGGTTTTTTAAAAGGAGAGTATTTCTTCTTCTAGGTAGAGAGGATTCTAGTCCCTCTCACTCGCGCTCTGGTTAGATCAGTTGCCTCCAAAAAGGTAAAGTCAGATGGGAATCGACTAGTTTTCCTTCCTGTCATTTAAAAAAACTTTCTGTTTGGAAATAATTTCAAATTTACAGAAGTTACGGATATGAAACAAAAGGAATGCAGGGGATACCGGTGTTTCCCTTTCTCCAGCCTCCCAGGGCTGACGTTTACCTCCTCTGCTGTATCCCTCGCACGTTCTCTGTCTCTCTCTATGTCTATATGTGTAAGTTCTGAACCATTAAGAACATAACAAAACAGTTGTCAACTGCAGCCAATGTAAAATTGATACAATACCCTCATTAAACGGCTGTTCGTATCCGATTTTGTCTGGTGGCCCAGCAGTGTCCTTCACAGCGCTTTTTCCTGTACAGGTGTCTGTCCCTAGCTCCTTCGGTTTTTGCTCCCTTGGTTTGTTGGTGTTTTCTTAAAAGTCTTTATTGTTGAAAGTATTACAGGTGTCCCTTTTGTGTGTGTGTGTGTGTATTTTTCCATTGACCTCCTCCACCATGCACTGGCCCCTCCCCAGCCTTCACCACACTATTGTCTGTGTCCATGGGCTATGCATATTCTCCTATATAATAAAAGCCTAATATGCAAATTGTCCCCTCTGGCGGTCATTCGACTGGGAGTTAGCTCGCTATGCCATGTGCTGACCACCAGGGGGTGGCATGGAACATGGTGGGAGTTGGTGATGCGGTGCTTGCAGCAGGCGGTAGTGGAGGTGCTGCCCGCCCCAATGGCCTCTGATAAGAGCAGGACCACGGCGGGATGGTGGAGCAGGTGAGCAGGCAGTGCCAGGCCAACGCAGGTGTGAGTGGGGGCCCAATGTCCCCACAGACGGCGAACAGTGGCGTTGGGGGGTGGGGCTGCCACCTGTCTCCCAGGTGCTGAGGGAGCCGGGTGGGGGGCCTGGCCCCGATCGATCGCCCCACAGACAGGATAGTGGAGCAGGTGAGGGGGCAGCGCCAGGCCATGGCAGGGTGCCAGGTGGGGCTGCAAGGCTGGAGGTGCAAGCTGGGGCCTGATCCCCGCAGGCCACCCCAAGGGACCCCACCCATGCACGAATTTGTGCACCAGGCCTCTAGTATGTATATAAGTTCCATGGTTAATCTCTCCCCATCCACTCCCTCCCTCCCCCACACACACCCTCATCTTCCCTCTGAAATTCGTCAGTCTATTAGTCTGTTACATGCTTCTGTGTCTCTGGATCCATTTTATTCATCAATTTATTTTGTTCATTAGATTCCACATATGAGTGAGATCATGTGATATTTGTCTTTTCCCTGTTGCTTTTGGATTCTTTCAAACACTTATTTCACTTAGCATGATACTCTCCAGATTGCTCCATGCTGTTGCCAATGGTGGGAGTTCCTCCTTTTGTACTGCCGCGTAGTGTATTCCATTGTGTAGATGTGCCACAGCTTTTTCATCCACTCATCTGCGGATGGGCACTTGGGCTATTGCCAAATCTGAGCTATTGTACATTGCACTATGACGAACGTAGGGATGCATATATCCTTTCTGATTGGTGTTTCTGTTTTCTTGGGATATATTCCTAGAAGTGGGATCACTGAGTTAAATGGGAGTTTCATTTTTAATTTTTTGAGGAAACTCCATACTGTTCCCCACAGTGGCTGCAACCAGTCTGCATTCCCAGCAGCAGTACCCGAGGGTTCCCTTTTCTCCACATCCTCCCAGCACTTGTCGTTTGTTGATTTGTTGATGACAGCCATTCTGACAGGTGTGAGATGGTACCTCATTGTCATTT
The DNA here is from genome assembly GCF_028538775.1 of Myotis yumanensis. NCBI lineage: Eukaryota > Metazoa > Chordata > Mammalia > Chiroptera > Vespertilionidae > Myotis > Myotis yumanensis. The sequence continues at coordinate 645,057 of NW_027223771.1, forward strand.
TAATTGGCATCTCGTATGATTAGTGACTTTGTTGCTCCCTTGGTTTTTGCTCTCTGTGAGCTTACGAACTTCTTTGCTTGCCTTGAATGTATTTTACAAAGTTCAGCCATCACTTTCTGAAATCATTATCACGGTTTATGCCCCTTTCTTACATTCTTTACTTACTCCTGGGTGACTACGTCTCCCTCTCTTCTCTCCCCAAACCCTGTTTCCAGAGATCACACTCCTGGGGAAATGTTCCATGCAGCCACATTGGTTTCTCTTCTCTCTCAGGCATTAGTTGGCATTGTGCTGTGAGAGCCGTATTTAAATAACCTGCAGTCTTGAGTCAAGGGGAATTCAGTGCGAAAGGTTTTTGGGTGTGGCGAAGGGAACTGACGAGAACTTTGGAGTAGCATGCCGTGGGTTTTTCTAGATCAGTGCTTCTCAGCTTTAATGTGCACACAAACCTCCTGGGGATCCTGTTAAGATGCAGGTTCTGATCCAGGAGGTCGGAGTGGGGCCTGGGATGCATTGTTAATAGGTTCCCGCAGTGGCCAGGCCCTGGAGAAGGCTTCAGACCCGGTTGCTGTAGGTCCTGCCTTTTTCTGTTTAGACAGGCTTATCAGATGGGAGGATGTGGTAGAGATCATTCCTAGCTTTCACACAGGAATCTGACAAGGCCTCAAGATTTCTTTGTGGACATTGCAGAAAAAAATTGCAGGTTAGTTGGAATTGTGCCTGGTAGCACAGATGTACCAACACCGTAGTGAACGCAGATTGATGCATGAGTGAAGCGGTCTGCAGTGGCACCCCTGTTGCTTTTGGATTCTTTCAAACACACTCTTTTATTTTTTAAAAATGTTTTTATTGATTTTTAGAGAGAGAAGGGAGAGGGATAGAGAGATAGAAACATCAATGATAGAGAAACATTATCGATCATTTGCCTCTTGCCTACCCCCTTCTGGGGATCGAGCCCCCAACCCAGGCATGTGCCCTGACTGGGAATTGAACCGGCAACCTCTTGGTTCATGAGTCAATGCTCAACAGCTGAGCCACACTGGCTGGGCCAAACACACTCTTTTTTAAACTTGGGGTGAATGCAGAGCTGTGGCCCATACTGACCATGCTCAAGCCCTTTGGGCTATTGCTGGGAGTTGTCATGCAGCTGCTCTGTGCTGGGCTTCCCTTGAGGACTCTGGGCTCTGCATCACTTTCGACATTGCACGCGTAAACATTGCCTGTGTGCTGAATACTTTTCCTGACAGTGTCGTGAAGGGGTTGGCATTCCTCCCGAGATGCATGACGAGGTGGAGACGTGCAGAGCCTCCTAGAGCACACGGCCACACGGAGGAGGGCGGACCTAGGGCTGTACCCAGGTGTGCCTCAGCCAGAGCGGGCTTGACCAGACGTCATGCTGCTTCCATCCCAAACGACTGACATTCGGGGTGCAGCGCAGAGAGCCCACATGTGCTAGCCCCTTTCTCAGGAGCTCTCGGAGGAGAGGCCTGCTCACGCTGTCCTAGGCCTCAGGGTGTGGCCCGAGTCCTCTACTCCAGCTGCGTGGTGTCGGGGTGGGGTTCTCGTGAGCAGGTCGCCAGGCAGTAGGGAGGAGCATGGTGTGCACTGAAGGGGTCTCCTGTGGCAGCGTGGGCGTGTGCACCCAGACACTAATAGCAGGTGTGGCCCAGCCAGCGTGGCTCAGTGGTTGAGCATTGACCTATCAACCAGGTCACATTTCATTCCTGGTCAGGGCACATGCCCAGGCTGTGAGCTCGATCCCTGGTGTGAGGTGTGCAGGTAGCAGCCAATCATTGATTCTCTCTCATCGTTGATGTTTTTATTTCCCTATCCCTTTCCCTACCTCTCTAACCTTCCTCTCTGAAATCAACAAAAATATATTTTAAAAAAATAGCAGCTATGACCGGGGTCCCCAGTGGTACAGAGTTCCCCAAACGCTGGCATTGACCCCTAAGCCTAGGTGTCAGATTGCTGGAGCTTTGTTGTTGTTAGTCTTTTTAAAATATATTTTTATTGATTTCAGAGAGGAAGGGAAAGGGAGACAGAAATATCAATGATGAGAGAGAATCATCAATTGGCTGCCTCCTGCAGGCCCCCTACTGGGGATCGAACCTGCAACCCGGGCATGTGTCCTGACCGGAATTGAACCGTGACCACCTAGTTTATAGGTCGACACTCAACCTCTGAGCCATATCGGTCAGGCAAGAGCTGGAATTTTGTTGCTTCTGTGACAGCAGGACCTCCAGGCTTCACAAAGCTGTCCTGTAACTGCCTCTCACAGGCCCTGGGTGGCCAGTGTCGGTACTGGATGTGTGTCTGCTCGTTGCATGTGAACTGTGGTTCTTTGTGCTTTCAGTGGTTGTGCCTCAGGTTGTGCCTGTTGCGTGGCTGTGGGAGAAGAAGGGAGGGCTGTTGGCTGGGAAGAAAACTAAGAAGTTACAGGACTTCCTTTATTTTTCCTCCTAGTACTGAGCATGCTCCACAACCCACTGGGCAATGTCCTGGGGAAGCCCCCCTTGAGCTTCCTGCCACTGGACCCCCTTGGATCTGACGTGGACAAGTTCTCAGCACCCTCCGTCAGAGGCTCCCGCCTGGACACGCGGCCCATCCTGGACTCCCGCTCCAGCAGCCCCTCGGACTCAGACACCAGTGGCTTCAGCTCCGGATCAGATCATCTCTCAGACTTGATTGTATGTCGCTTGTTGGGGAGCCGGGTGGGAGGGCCAGCACGCTTGACGGGTACGTGCCCACTAGGATGCTGGAAGGTGTGGAGGCCATCGTGGGCACATACAGAGCTTTTCGTCCTTGACAGAATAGAGGATGCCTTGTACACCCATTGGGCGATGCATTTCAGGACCTGAGCCCGGGACACTTCTTATGAGTTTCTCCAGGAGCCGTTGGGTCACAGTTACTTCACAGGCAAACATGGGAGTCCTAGCCGAGTTCCGTTTCCTGGCCTACACGGGGTGTTCTTTAGCCTAAACACAGTATCGTTTATGTGCCTTTATGTATGATATCTCAGAACTCTTTAGTGATGATTTTTAAAATTATGGGCATGCTCGGTTTTACTGCGCTACGAGGTGTTGCAATTATTTACAAACGAAGGCAAGACCCTCCACCAGCCAAAGAGGTGATGACTCGCTTTCTTGCGGTGGTCTGGAGCCAGACCCGCAGCACCGCCTGGGTGTGCCTTCATTGGCAGGGCCAGGGTTCTCCCCTAGACCTGACTGCCTCTGGCTCCTAAAGCCTTTCCTGACCCATGTTGGCTGTCTGAGGCCTCTGTGCACCGATGAAGTGCTGCCCAGTGTTAATGTGGCACCCAGGCTCCTCACCTGCAGCCGTGTGGTGAGGGTGCCAGGCTGCGCGGAGCTGGCGGTGCATTAGGTGAGGAGCACAATGCCATGCAGCCTTAGCCGCCTCCTCATCCTGGCCTCTGTTCCGGGTCCCTACACTGGCTGGTCGATGAATGGAAGGCTGGCTTCCTACCTCTTCCCTTCCATGCCCAGGACTGGCCACCCTGGTTGTGGATACAGTTTCCCGTTTGTAGCCCAGCCATTAGCACCCACCTGGTCTCCTGTCCGCTCCCCTAGAGCATGAGCTGGCACTCCTGTTCCCCTTGCCTGGCTCAGGCTGCTCCCAGAGGGGGTCCCCACAGTGGGCTCTGCTACCCTGGGCTGCAGTTTCCTCCTGTAAATGGGGTGAGATGAGGTGCTTCTGGTTATGGCCTTCAGATGGGGTCTCAGTCTTGGAAATTTACCTCATAAAGCTTTAATATTTTGAATTTTGTTGAAAGAATTTCCTCAGGCCTGGCCCGTGTGGCTCAGTGGTTGAGTGTCGAGCCATGAACCAGAAGGTCATGGTTCAATTCCTGGTCAGGGCACATGCCTGGATTTCGGGCTTGATCCCCAGTAAGGGACGTGCAGGAGGTGGTCAATGAATGATGATTCTCTCTCATCAGTGGTTCTATCTGTCTTTCCCTCTCCCTTCCTCTATCTAAAAATGAATAAAAACACACAAAAAAAAGCACGTCCCCAGATACCTCACTCCTCACAGAAGAGGGAATAGAGGCAGTATTTGAACTTTTAGGACATATTCTGTTGAGTGATTATTTTAGCTTGTTTTTATGATAATGTGATGTTATTTTACCCACTGAAACCAGTAGAATTTAAAGTTTTGGCACAAGCTTAGAGTAAACCCCGCATTCTTACATATTTCTGCTAGAACCCCCCCCCCCCCCGCAATAGAACGCATTTTGACTCTAGACCTAGGAATCTGACCAAAGAAAACACAAGATATGAAGCTACATCTTAAAGTACTTATTCATAGACTGAGAGTATCTGAGTGTTCATCAGTGGGGCAATAGGTCAGGGAAATGTAGCTTGGTCCCTAAATAGAATATCGTAAATTAATTTAAAATGCTTACAAAGACTGTCTGGCAAAATGAAAAAAAAAAAAAGTTGACTTGGGGACAAAAGAATTTGTTTAAATTAGGGTAGGACAACTAATCTTAAAAATGCTTAGGGAGAGCGTCTGGAAGAAAGCAGACCCAGTGCTTAATGGTATTTCTCATTATTTCTGCAGTGTAGTTGTTCCTCTTTCCACCAGACCGTCCTCTGAAAACCTGTCTCTCTTTTCCTCCTTCAGTCCAGCCTGCGCATCTCCCCCCCTCTGCCCTTCCTGTCTCTGACAGGGGGTGGCCCCCGAGATTCCTTAAAGATGGGGGTTGGGTCCCGGATGGACCAAGAGCAAGCTGCTCTTGCCGCTGCCGCTGCTGCCGCCGCTGTCACTCCTTCCCCAACCAGTGCGTCGAAGAGATGGCCAGGAGCTTCCGTGTGGCCCTCCTGGGACCTCCTGGAAGCCCCCAAAGACCCCTTCAGCATAGAGAGAGAGGCCAGGCTGCACCGGCAGGCGGCAGGTGAGTGTGGGTGGGCAGGCCTGGGCCCGACAGGGGACCTGACTGGAAGAGGACTTGGCTGCGCGGTGAAGGCCCTGGATCTGCAGAGCACGGTCTGTCTCTGGAGTAAGTGCTGATGGGGACGGTCGAGGGTTTTTCCAAGCTGGCAGACAGGAAGGAGCGGTGACCTGCGTGCAGGGCGTGTGGTGAGCGTTGGATCCCTCTCACCTGTGTTTCCCCTGGAGGCTGGCCGTGCGCAGCCGTCCCTGTTGATTCTCTCAGGGGAAACCCTGGGCGAGATGCTTAGAGCTTTGTCTCCCTTCTCCTTCCTTACTCAGGCAGGAGCTTTCTTCCCTGAGGCTTTCTGACGGGTGAACTCGGGGACACTGGGGTGGGCAGCCTCTAAGGTAAGGGGTGTCCCCAGGTGTCCTGGTCTCCCACAGACCTCGGGCTCCGTCATTTACCTGAGCTGAGATACGCACTGCATCTGTTTGTCATCTTCTGCCCATACCCGGAAGTAAATGAGTCACAGTCAGTGTTTACGGAGGCGTCAGGTGCCCACCGACCGCGGTTCGGAGGTGCTGAGCTGATGACGGCCGGTGTTCAGTGTCTCCCTTCCCTGTGTTTCCAGAGGCATCAGTATGTCTGACTTTCTGCTCACCGAGCTGGACCTGATCCATTCTCCTCTGATGGTGCCACTGCCCTGTCCACTTCGTGGTCTTGGCTGCCCATCTTTGCACTTTCTCCAGTGCCACTGTCCCTGCGAAGGGATGTTATATCGAGTTCCGTTGTTGTTCACAAAACATTGCTGATAGTTGACAGTTTCTTGCTGGCATGTTGGGCCTTTTAGGGAATGGCTTCATGTCATGTCATCGCCTGAGTGAACATGAGGCTTGGTTTTCTTGGCTCCCTGTCCCGGTGCTACGGCGGGAGTGCAGTGGGCAAGGCCTGGTCGTGCCCACGAGGTCACTCCCGGATCTGGAACAGCACAGACCTAGTGGGGACAGGATTAAAGACTGCTAGAAGGCCGAACTGGTCACCAAGAACAGAGCCTCAACCTTCTGGCCCTTTAAATACAGTTTCTCATGTTGTGACCCAACCATAAAATTATTTTCGTTGCTACTTCATAACTGTAATGTTGCTGCTGTTATGAATCGTCATGTAAATAGCTGATATGCAGAATAGTCTTAGGCGACCCCTGTGAAAGGGTTGTTCAGCCGCCAAAGGGGTCTTGACCTACAGGTTGAGAACCGTTAGAAACTGTAGGGCCGAACAGAAGAGCAGTCTGGGGAGTTTTGAGTTGGAGTCAGACACATCACAACGGGTTGGGACAGGCTTGTCATTGGCATACATTGGACGCTGAGTCGGGGGGGGGGGGGGGCATTATCTAAGGAAGGCCCGATGTTTGTTGGGGCGTCACACAGCTGTCAGGGGTGGGGCCTGGTTCTGGCTTGGGAACGGCTGGGACTCTGGTCTTGTTGGGCTGCTAGTGGGGGCGCTTTATTGGCAGGGTACTAACTTCCGTGATGGATGAGTTCAGAGCGAAGGCAGGGAAAGTATAGGCAACTGTTTCTTGTGTGAACATGTGGGGATAAGACCCATGTGGACCAGTCAGCCGTTGGGATCTCGTACACAAAATTGTTCTATTGACGTTCAAGTAATTTTAATTAGCATCGGAAGCAATGACTAGACAAAACTGCTTTGTGGTTAAGTTACCAGTTGCGTGTTTGAAAACAGCTTGGGTTGTGAGCATTTTTACCTACACATCTCAGTTTTCGTGGAGACAGAATTAGTGATGAGGGCTGGGCTGATGGGATTGGGCCAACAGCGTGGTGAGGTGTAAGTTTTCCCGCCTTTCGGAGTAGCCGGGGTGTTCTCCCAGCAGCCTGGCTGCGCCGGCCGTCCTGTTCTTCCTGGACACCTTCACCCCAGGGGAGGGCGGCGGTTCTCTGACCCGTTTCTCTTTCTCTGCCCTCAAAGCTGTGAATGAAGCTACCTGTACCTGGAGTGGCCAGCTTCCTCCCCGGAACTACAAGAGCCCTGTCTACTCCTGCAAAGTGTTCCTCGGAGGTGTTCCTTGGGATATTACGGAAGGTGAGCTGCCTCCAGGCCTCCTGCTTCAGGAGCATGACGCCGGGCTGGAGGCCGCGCTGACCTCTGAGCTCAGGGTGCTCCCGGAGCCTGGGGAGGGGCGCTTCACCGACTCCCATCGTGCTCTTGTTGGTGCTTGCACCTGCCCCCGAGACCAGAGTCCTCTCATGTTGTTTGTGGGGGGATGAGCCTGGGAGCGCTGGGCCCCCTGGGGAGGGTGTGCCTCAGCACCCCCTCTCGTCATCTCTTCGCAGCTGGATTGGTTAACACCTTCCGTGTTTTTGGCTCTCTGAGTGTGGAGTGGCCCGGTAAGGATGGCAAGCACCCCCGGTGTCCTCCCAAAGGTAATATGCCTAAAGGTAATAAAGACATGGTAGGAGCTTTTTTTTTTCCTCCCTGGCACATAATTGCACTGAGGGATGCTGGGATGTCACCTCACCGCTGCATGCTGGTACCGTGGTGTAGGCACCTGGAGCACACAGCTTTCCGCTGTCAGCACTGCTCCCCAACTAGCACCACCCCTCTGTTCTTCTGGCTAACGGTCCGTCTGTCCAAACTGACCTGCAGTGGAAGCTGCCTCTGAAACCCCCGTGCGACACTTCCTGTGCCCTCCCCCACCTGGACCCAGCCGCTTCCCTTTCAGAACAAGGCAGTCGCAGGGCCCCCTTTGCCTGCCCCCTGCCTAGTTACATTGTTGCTGACCTCCTTCTGAGCTCCCCTTGGAGTCGGCAGGAAGGAGGACCCAGCCTCGGATCCCTCACTGGTCTGAAATGAGATCCCTTCCCTGCAGAGTGGAGGCAGGTGCTATTTTCACCCTGCCCGTCTCCACTGGCAGTGTCCCGGGGGGGCACGGGACCAGTGGTAACTAGGCTTTTAGAGCAGCACCCCCACCCCGCAGGTAGGCTGCAGACCTGCCTCCGCTCCCCCACCTCCCCCGGCCAGGAACACGTGCTCTGGTCGGGTGAAGGGCTGTGTGGTATGACAGGCCCCGTCCTGCCTTGCCAACCTCCCCCTGCTCGGGTGGGAGAGGTCCCCGTCTCCCCCACCCCCCAGGCCTGGGCTCGGCAGAGCAGGGGCTCCCTTCAACAAGACTCCCCAGGAGCAGGACACGATTGTGTCGTACGCACGAGGCCGCCTCTCCTGGAACCGAGAGCTGCAGAACCAAGGCGGAGGAGGGGCCGGGGGGTGCTGATGCCGCTTCTCTTTCGTTGGGAATAGGGTATGTGTACCTGGTCTTCGAACTGGAGAAGTCTGTCCGGGCCTTGCTGCAGGCTTGCTCGCATGATCCGCTGAGCCCCGACGGCCTGAGCGAATACTACTTCAAGATGTCCAGCCGGAGGATGCGCTGCAAGGAGGTGAGTGAGCGCCACATCCTCTCCTAAGAGGCCAGTTTCCTTGGGTGGGAGGACACGCAGGCTACAGGTGAGTATCCTACTGAGGCAAGAAGTTCCTCCTGCCTCACAGCAAATAGAGCAAAATACTCTCAATTCCATAAAAAAAAGAGCAACCTTTGGGTCCTCGTGGTATGTGTGTCTCTTGCCCATGGAGGTCACACTGACTCCCAGCCACCTTCTGACCTGTGGCGGGTAAGTCTGCAGCCCACACTCACCGGGATCCCTGCTTCTCTCCCGCCCTTTGCTAGCCGTGTGGTTCCCCTGCGGGTGCCCTTCGCCTCTGGGGTCTCTAGCCCAGATTCCCTGCCTGTGTTGTGCCCAGATTTCAAAATCCCCAAAGACAGACCACCAGGGAGCCAAGTCCGATGCAAAAGCAAAGAGTCTTTTTATTCAAGCTAACTAGCTTGGTCCCTCTGCCTCCCTCACTGACGCAGTGGAGTGGCAGGAAGCAAGAGAGCCTGGAGTCTTGGAAGAACAAAGAATTTATAGGGCTTGGGGTCAGGGGGTGGGGGCTCACTCGGACCACTGATTTGGCCGATTCCGGTTGGTTGAGTGAGTGCCAGGGGCTAATGACACAAGGGCAGGGTGCAGCTAGGGTCTGGTTACACAAAGACAGGAGGTGGCTAGCATACTTTTGGCCTTGGGCTAGTTTCCTTGCGTTCCTATTGGCTAAGATAAGGGCTGGCTGAGCAACTGATACATTCTATGGCTTTTGCTTGAAGAGGCGTTAGGAACACAGTCATCAGTCCCGTTCTGTCCTTTCACCTGGACCTCAGTGCGTGTTGGGGCCCTTCTCAGACTCACTGCGTCGGTGTGGGGGGAGCTCAGGAAGCTCCTGTTCAGCCAAGCTGCCACGTGGTTCTAGGAGCGGATGGTATTTGAGAAACAGGTTTTGAAAACAGCACTGGTTCCTGAGCTCACACCGCCCTTTAGGTCACGAGGGCCCATCACGACCTCACATCTCATAAAGGGGGCTGTTGAGCTTAGGAACCAGTGCTGCTGTTTTAGATTCTGGTTCCATTCAAGTCCCTGTTGTGACATTGGACTAGATGTGTAGTGTCTCTGCAACATGGTTTGCTCCTCTGTGAAATGGGGCATCGAAGTGCCTGTGTTAGTGAGGAGGCAGTTGCCAGGGTCCTGGGGAGGGTCCAGGTGGCACGGAGGGTCTTCAGGGCAGTGACACTCCTCTGTGTGATCCTGTAAAGTTAACACATGTCCTTACACTAGCACCGCCCCTGGAATGAGGTCCCTTCCCTTCGGAAAGGAGGCAGGTGCTATTTTCACCCTGCCCGTTAGGGTGTCACACCCGTAACATACAACACTGAGTGAACCCTCATGTGAGCTCTGGCTTGGGGTGACAGTGCCGTGGCCACAGAAGTTCCCTGACCACCAAGTGCACCTGGGGTGCAGATGCTGATGCGGGGGCTGAGCTGAGGGGGCAGGCATTACAAGGGAACTCTGAACCTTAGCTTAGTTTTGCTGTGAACCTAAAACTGCTCTAGAAAGTAAAATCTGTAGGGTAAGTGGGGAAATGTCTATTTTATTGAGGTGGTCGCCTCAGGATTAAAATAAGGCACGTGCCCTACCTGGTTTGGCTCAGTGGATAGAGTGTCGGCCTGCAGACTGAAGGATCCCAGGTTCGACTCTGGTCAGCGCACATGCCCGGTTGCCAGCTCCATCTCCAGTAGGGGGCGTGTAGGAGGCAGCCGATCCAAGAGTCTCATCATGGATGTTTCTATCTCTCCCTCTCCCTTCCTCTATGAAGTCAATAAAAAGATTAGATAGATATAGATATATTCTACAAACAAGGCATGTCACGAAGCTGGCTCTTTGTTTTATAGCTGTTTCCTGGTGTCAGTTCACATTTTGTCTTAGTCACAGGGCAGGTCCATCCTCTGGCTGCCCCCAGTGACCCAGAGCTCCCCCTCCTCTCCGTTCTCTCTGCTGGGGCCCATGCAGTGACCCCTTGTTGCAGCCTAGGACTGGTGAGCATGCTCCTCTGCCTGTCCTGCTCTCCCAGGCCCCTCAGCCCCCTCTGTGACCTGCCGACTCCGTCCTGTCCCTCTTCCCTCACTGCCCTCCAGTGACTTAGCCTCTGTCTGGTGTGCTGACCATAGGCTGCTCTGTCGCTCGGCTTCTTCTACTTCCTTCAGGTCCCTTCCCACCACCGTGTGGTCAGCATCTGACTCCCTTCTCTCTTCTTTCCGGATCAGACACGTTACTCACCTGTGTCTCTGCTCTTACCTTCAGACTCACCTCTCCAGGCTCCTGCCTGCTTGGCCTGCCTTCCCTGGGGCCTCTCTTTGGGAATGGCCTGTGGTCCTCAGTGGTTCTGTTTAGGGTAAGAAAAAGCTTGGAGAGCCTGGTGGCCCGTGGCATGTGGACCAAGATGGTGGCACCTCCTGTGGGAGTGGACAAAGCAAAGTGGGCTTTTGCATTTCCCAGTGAAATGAGCTCTGGGTAACTTCTGCCAGGCCCTCTCTTCCCAGGGTCCTCTAGCCTGGACCCCGGCCAGGTTCCTCCTGTTGTCCCACATGCCCAGGCCTGGGCTCTGCCGGCGGGTCTTCTGGGCTTGACTGCCTGTGCCCGTGCCCGTGCCCCGGCCCCTGCAGGTCTGCCTCTCCTTCCTCTGAACCTCCTTTGCCTCTGCCTTTTGCTGGTTTCCACGTCATCTCTTCCTGCTTTGAGACAGTCTTTTAGAACTTTGCACATTAATCTTCCAGAACACTACAGTCTGCACTTCACTGTGGACCTCTGCCTGCTCTGCCAGGTTTTGTCCAAGGCAGAGACGTGGTCAGCTCCTGCCCTGGTCTGGTCTGCTCTGTGAGCCTCCGTGAGTGACCCCTGCCTGCCTCTGTCGCCCCCATGGCGCTGGCACCCGGGCCAGTGACCACCGTCTACCAGTACCCTAAGCGCCCCAGCCTCTGCCCCCAGCTCCTGTCCTTAAGTTTCCCTGTGGAGCCTTTCTGCTCCTGGGACTCTGGCCTGTGCTGTCTGTACATCAGTGTCCACGGCCCTTTGTTGGAACCACACAGGTGACGGTTTGGTTCTGCTTTGCTTGCTCCCCAGGATGAGTGACTGCGGTTGGGCCACTTGCTGTCACCACTTGGACACATGGACTCAGTGAAAGTCAACTCTGGTTGGGCTGGGGGAGGGAGGCCTGTGTGCTGGGGACAGTACCTCTCGCCCGCCGCCCGGGCCTCACACCCGGCTCCAGCAAGGCCAGGAGCTGCGCCTCTCCCTGCCAGAGCCGGCCTGGCTCCCTGCCAGCGTGACAAACCTTTGCGTGCTTTTCCAGGTACAAGTGATCCCCTGGGTCTTGGCTGACAGCAACTTTGTGCGGAACCCATCTCAGAGACTGGACCCCAGCAGGACGGTGTTTGTGGGCGCCCTGCACGGGATGCTCAATGCCGAGGCCCTGGCAGCCATCCTGAACGACCTGTTTGGAGGAGTGGTGTACGCCGGGATTGACACAGATAAGCACAAGTATCCCATTGGTGAGTGTCCCACTTCTGTGTGGGGAAGCGTGCGGCCTCTGGGAGGTAGCCCAAGAGCATGATACTTCCCCGTGGGAGCGAGAGGCAGGCCTGGTCCAGGGCTGCAGATGGCGCATCCCAGCAGCAGAGCGTCTTTTTCTAGCTAAGCCACCCTCTGCGCCCACCCTCCCCCTCCTCCTGTGAAAGGGGGAACACACAGGCAGTGATCTAGGAGGTGAAAATGGGACAGGAACTCCGGTGAGAGGCTCAGAGCCAAACCGTCTGGGACAGACAACAGGTCATAGTTCAAGAAGAGGCCAGTACTTCCCTGAACTTGCCTGGCTTCCTTTATTAAGTGTCCTGTGCTGGGGCAGAGTCCAGTCAGGCTGAGGGAGAACTGGGTGACCCCCAGCACAGGGCAGTCGGGGCCCAGCCGCTGGGTTCTGGTCAGCCCCTCTGAGCAGGCAGGTCACTTCCAGACGCCGCACAGGAATCTCGGGCCGGTTGGAGGTGGAGCCTTGAACTTGGTGATCGGGACGTGGCTGACCCACTCCCCTCACGTGGAGCCGTGTGCATTGGTGCTGCACCTCAGACAGAGCAGCCTTCCGCGGTGCGGGGTGGGGTGGCCCTTGGCAGGACGAGCTCTCCCGGCTCCCTGCCTGGTCTCCAGGACCTCGGACGAGGGTGTGGCTACTGGGCCCACCTTCAGAGAGAGGCTCTAGCTGAATCTTGGCTTCCATTCTGAGCCCTGTAGTCTTCCCTGTGCCCCTGCCTGCACCAGAGGGCTCTTCCCTCCCCATGCCCGTTAGCAAGCCTTCCCCTGCTCCTTTGGGTCTGGTGCCTATGTGGTCTGTAACCAGCCGTCTGAGTTGGTAGCCACCCATTGAATGTGGCTGCTGGGCTGCTGGAAATGTGGCTGGTGCCACAGGTTAAAACGATAAGGTTTTGTATATATTGGGTCAAATAAAATATATTAAAGTTAATTCCACCACCACCAACTCCCACCCCCCTCCCCCCCTACACACACACTTAGATGTGGCTACTAGAAAACTTAATACATGAGTTGCTCACAATACATTTCTATTAGACGTCACTGGTCTAGAAACAGGGTTTCCTGAGTGCTGACAAGTGTTGAAAAGTGACGTGGGAGAATTTGGCTAGAATGTCATTCTTGGGCCATACAAAATTATCAACTTAAAAATTAAGCCTGCTCTATTTGGTCAAACACTTTATTAACTCACCCCAGTGCCTTGGCAGGGCCAGACCAAATGCTTTCCCCAGCCCATACAGCCTGAGGCATCTCCACCCCTGTTAGAAGGTGAATTTGTTCTGCTGTTTCTATAACAGGGTCTGGGCGCGTGACCTTCAATAATCAACGCAGTTACCTGAAAGCCGTCAGTGCTGCTTTTGTGGAGATCAAAACCACCAAGTTCACCAAGAAGGTGAGGGGCTGATCTGTCCCTTCCTCTGGGCCAGTTACCACCAGGGCAGCTGAGGCAGAGCGGTTCCTGTGCTGGGTGTGCCCTGGGGACTCATGGGTTCAGGTCTGGGGGGATCCTGGTTGTGGTGACTCAGGAGAGGGGCCATGGCTGTTGAGCCTTCTCAGCCTGCGGGCGCCTTCCCTGGCTGGGCATTGCTGGAGCCTGACTTCCTTCTCCTGATCTGTGTCCTCTGAACGCTTCCCTGGGTGGGAGACTGGGGGGTGCAGTGAGCTGGGGGGCCAGGCAGGGATGTGTGTGGTTGCCCACACTGCAGAGGCTGCCAGTGGTGAGCTCATCTGTCCCCTGGGGTCTCCACACTCTCCGCCCCTTTACCCCAGGAAGCGCCCTGCATGCAGGCGGAGAGCCCCTTTGTGCACCCTCCCTCCCAGCCACTGGCCGTAGAGCCACTTCCTTCTCCTGTCTCGCTTTGTGCAGGTTCAGATCGACCCCTACCTAGAAGATTCTCTGTGTCATATCTGCAGTTCTCAGCCTGGCCCTTTCTTCTGTCGAGATCAGGTGAGTCCCCTGGGCCCTGGAGGTGCCTAGGAAGTCCCCCCTTAATTAAAAATGGTTCCGCCAGGTTCGTCACAGTGTGTTGGGGTTCTCGGGTACCTTGTGGTTGAGCACAGGAGGTGCTGGTGGTCAGGCCAGCGGCACACTGGGATGGTTTGACCCACAGCTCTTGGGAAAGCTCTCGAGTTGAGTGTTGACGCTTGGGCCTTCTCCTTTTACACGATGTTGGCAGACGTGTGGGCTGCTGATCATGGGTGGGTTCTGAGGGTGACAGGAACCTGGGTGGGCCTGGTCAGCAGGACCTGTGAGCCAGGCTGTGTTCTTCCAATTCTTAGTACTTCGAAGCTGCTATTCCCCCACTCAGGGACCCCTGGACTGTTTTGATGTTTATACCTGGTTTGTACCCCCAGTTGTCAGACACAGGCAGAGAGCACAGCACGGCAGCTTCTTGTTGACTGTTTCTGGGTGGCCGTGCACACATCTGGGCGTGTTTTTTCAGCAAAAATGCTTCTTACACTTGAATGTATGTGCACATCGCTTGAGGGCCTTGTTTAAATGCAGATTGTGACTCAGCGGGTTTGGGGTGGGGCCCGAGACTCCGTGTTTCTGCCAAGTGTCCAAGTGGTGCCCCTGCAGCTGGTCTGTGATACGTGACGGGAGCTTGGGGCCTGGCAGTGCGTCCACGCTAGTGTTTGCAGCGGTCGCTCAGGCTCGGAGCCCCTGGTTGGCCATGGTTAAACCGATGCTCCCAGGTGAGGGTGTGCAGTACCTTGGATCTGAGGATGAGCATCTCTCTGATCAGCCTCATCGCAGGTTTTGGGGGACCCTCCATTTTTAGGTAATTGCTCAGAGGTCAGTGGTTTGTCAGAGGTTATATAGCTCAGAGCAGGAGGCGGGACAGAACCCCAGGGGCTGTCACCTGCCCTCACTTCGGCTGAAGAAGGAGGCATGTCCTTTATATTGGGACCTGGAGTCACTGTCTTCAGATGTCCTTGCAGGTTAGCAGTGTGGAGGTGAGAGAAGGGCGGGGCCTGAGGAGCCGCTGCAGCGGTGAGGGGTGAGGGAAGCTGTACACAGTAGGAGCCCTGAATGTTGGATGAAGTCAGGGCACCTGCAGGAACACAGCAGGTTTCCCGGGTCGATCAGGCCTGTGTGAGGGGCTCCAGGTTCCCGAGACCCTCTCTTCTAGCACCACGGAGGCCCCAGGAGGCCCACTCCCTCGCACACGGGGCCTGCGGCTGACACCGGAGCGCCCTGTCTCCCTTTGTCCACGCAGGTGTGCTTCAAGTACTTCTGCCGGAGCTGCTGGCACTGGCGGCACAGCACGGAGGGCCTGCGCCACCACAGCCCCCTGATGCGGAACCAGAAGAACCGAGATTCCAGCTAGAGGAGCCGGCCTTGCCTGGTGGCCCGCGGCGCCCGCGGCTGGCAGGTCAGGCAGCGGCCTGCCCCACCTGGGCACCTGGCGACCAGGGAGCCGGCTTCCCGAGGACAAGGGAAGATCGTAGTCACCTTTGCACTCGCTGAGTCTGTCTTTGTTTCTGCACTAATTAATGCACAATGAGTTTTGTCGGGTTTGTTTTCAGGGGTGGGCCAGGGCAAGGACCCTCTGGCTCACCCTCCAAGCGACTCTGTAGTTTTCCCAGATTTTAGTTCCTCATTTTGCCGATGAAAAGCAAAAAAGAATTACGTGTCCAGAAGGTATTGACACGATGCCTACATCTAGGTTTATTTATTAAAAGCGCTTTTTTTACATTCCTTGCAATACTGATGGTGGTGATGCGCAGGTCTCGTTGGTTTCATTCTTGCAGTTGCCATACAGTGCCTTTCCATTTATTTAACCCCCACCTGAACGGCATAAACTGAGTGTTCAGCTGGTGTTTTTTACTGTAAACAACAAGGAGACTTTGCTCTTCATTTAAACCAAAATCATATTTCATATTTTATGCTCGAGGGTTTTTACCGGTTCCTTTTTACACTCCTTAAAATAGTTTTTAAGTCATTTGGAACAAGAGTTGTTCTTTTTTTTTCTTTCCTGGCAGCTTTTAACATTATAGCAAATTTGTGTCTGGGGGACTGCTGGTCACTGTTTCTCACAGTTGCGAATGAAGAGGGAAAAAAAATTGCAACCAAGAAAAAAAATTTTTTTGAATTGCAAACTGGACCGGGTAAAAGGTGTTTGAGCAGCTGCTGTATATAGGTTTAAACGGTTTATTGCACCTTCTGAAGTTGCACTTATTTGGGGGGGAGGGTTGATAGAAGTTTTTAATCACAAAGTCACAGGACTTCTTTCTTTTGTAACTGAGCTAAAAAGGGCTGCTTTTTGGTGAGGACAGAAGAAGGCTCACAGGAGCCCTTTCTCTCAGAGGGGACAAGTACCCTTCCTTGTTTCTTTGATTTGAGAAATGTATGGAGCAACCGTTGCAGTGGATGGAAATGCTACTGGGATTTGAAAACTTGACTTTTTCTTTCTTTAAAAAAAAAAATCGACTTGCCCCTCTTTGGGAAGCTGTGTGCCAAAGAACCAGTGTCACCCCCCCCCCCCCATCCCCTCCCCGCTGAGCTGACCTTGCATTGTTGCCTATCCCAGCTACTCTGTGGGTTTTGTGAAGCTGTGTGTGAAGTCTCTACCTCATTGTAGTATATGCAGGCAAGACTGCACTCTCCTACAGATGTGTGGAGTAAGCTGTGGTGTCGTTTTTTTTGGCACATAATAAACACGTTGCAGCAGACTCCTGTTCTTGTCTCATGTCTCTGTGTCTGAGGGGTGGGGGCTTGGGGGCAGTGGGGTAATAAGATTTCAGAGTTAAAAACTCAACATTTCCGCTCTGGCTGATTTGGCTCAGGGGATAGAGCGTCGGCCTGCAGTCTGAAGGGTCCCGGGTTCGATTCCAGTCAAGGGCACGTGCCTGGGTTGCGGGCTTGATCCTCAGTGGGGAGTGTGCAGAAAGCAGCCAATCATTGATTCTCTCTCATCATTGATGTTTCTTTCCCTCCCTCTCCCTTCCGCTCTGAAAGGAATAAAGAACAAAACAAACAAAAAACCCTCACATTTCCTCCGATTTTCAGTGATGAGTTTCCAGCCCAGGTGGATGGTGGGACCTTGGGGGGGGCCTGCCCCTCTAAGTACTCTTGGTCACTTCCGTGGTCAAGTGCACCTTGGAGGTGGTTCCACTAGGCCAAGTGTGAAAAGCTGCTGGGGGCTCCTCCTCTCTCGGCCACAGACCCAGCTTGGAGGACGTGGGGGCACCGCTGCTCGGCAGCTTTTTGTCTCACTTTTCCTGTGAGCCTTGAGCCTGTGTCTTCCTGTTGGAGGGACCCATCACCTGCCCTCGTCCTCGCAGGCTCCCGATTTGAGAGGGTCTGCTCATCCATCAGGTAGGCTGTGCCGGGCCCATCTGCTGGGCTGGTCCTTCAGAAGATAGCATTTTAGTTTGAGGTGCAAGAACCCTACACCCTCGGAAGGAGCATCCTGTGGCAGGTGCAGGAGCCCACACATGGGGTCGGGAGTCCCTCAGCCAAGCAGAGCCCTCACCTTCCACTTGAGGCCTGGATGGCAGCAGCTTGGTGTGAAGTTTGCTGGTAAAATAAGTTCCTGCAACTCTCAGAGCGAGTCGGCCTCTCCCCTGCCCATATATACATCGACTTCAGAGAGGAAGGGAGAGGGAGAGCGAGATAGAAACATCAGTGATGAGAGAGATCACTGATGGGCTGCCTCCTGCACACCCTCCACTGGGGATCCAGCCCGGTACGGGCATGTGCCCTGACTGGGAATGGAACTGTGACCTCCTGGTTCATAGGTCAACACTCAGCCATTGAGCCACGCTGGCCGGACTCTATTCTCCTCCCCTACTCCATAGAGCAGGGGTCCTCAAACTACGGCCCGCGGGCCACATGCAAATACAAATATTGTATTTGTTCCCGTTTTGTTTCTTTACTTCAAAATAAGATATGTGCAGTGTGCATAGGAATTTGTTAATAGTTTTTTTTTTTAAACTATAGTCCGGCCCTCCAACGGTCTGAGGGACAGTGAACTGGCCCCCTGTTTAAAAAGTTTGAGGACCCCTGCCATAGAGCCTTCCATTCAGAGTGACTGGACTGACTGAGGTGATGGGTAGAGGAGTTGAGGAATGAGGCACAGCGCTGTGCCCCTTAACGCATCCAACCTGGCCAGCCCAGCCTTGAGTCAGTTGGGGTGGAGGGTGGAGGTGGTTAGGTCTCCCTTTAACAGAGTTGGAGGGAGGGGGCAGGGTACTCCCTAGGCCAGTGGTCGGCAAACTCATTAGTCAACAGAGCCAAATATCAACAGTAAAATAATTGAAATTTCTTTTGAGAGCCACATTTTTTAAACTTAAACTATATAGATAGGTACATTGTTAGTAAATTAATTAGGATAACTCCTAAGCTGGCCTTTGCTAAAAACGTCCTCAATCTGATTGAGGTACGTTCGCTGAGGTCGACCCCTCCAACTCTCCCATCCACACTCGTCTTGTATACTTGTTTCATCTACCTCCTTTCGTTCATCCTCTATGTCCACCCCCCACTTCTTCTAAGGCCACTTCTTCAAAATAGACTCCCCCAGGCCGAAAATCGACTTCTGCGCATGGGCCACGAAGTTTCAATCGCACTGTACGTGCGCGCCCGCCCGTGGTATTTTGTGGAAGAGCCACACTCAAGGGGCCAAAGAGCCGAATGTGGCTCGCGAGCCACGGTTTGCCGACCATGGGCCTAGGCTAATGAGGCCCCCAGGGGCGCCTGCGCTGGTGGCTTAGAGGGCCGGCTTTGGGATGGGTATGGCAAAAACAGCCTGAAGACGGCGGTAGTTGGAGAAGGTGCCTCCGTTGGCAGCATTGCAGGTGAGCTGGGCCCTGGGCTTACATATCTGAGAGCTTGCTTTGTGCTGGCCACTGTTCCGGGCATGGGGAGGAGCTGAGCCACAGGGCCCTGGCGCCATGGAGCTCGCCCCTGATTGAGAAGACTCGGGTCACTGTGACAAGGAGTAAGAAATATCAGCGCAGCTTTGAAAGGATAGTGACGCTATGTACGTTGGCGGGAAAGTCCCTCCTATAAGGACGTTTGAGCAAAGGCTGGGGAAAATGAGATAAGCTGTTCCAGGTGGACCGGGCCCCCACCAGGCTGGCCCGACAGATCTCTGAGCCGTGGACCAGGTGGGGGTCCTGGGCAGGGCGCCTCCTTCCTTCCTCACCTTTCCACGCCCCCGAATGGCTTCCCAAGGACTCTGCCTCCCTCCCTCCGTCGCCCTGGCCTGGAGCACAGCAAATAGGCGACCTGGTCCCAGAACCTGGGGCTAGAGAAGCGGGACCAAGGCTGCGCGGGGCGGGGCGGGGCTGGGAAACCGGAGACCCGCCCGCCCGCGGCTGCCGCCTGCGGTCCCGCCCCGCGCCGCCAGGGGTCGCCCGGCCTCCCGCGCTGGCTCCGCGTCCAGGGAGAGCGGAAGCGGCTGTCTAGCCGGCGCCTTATAGGCCTCTCTTGTGCTTCCTGTTTCCTCTTTCAACAGGCACCCGCCACCATGGTAGGTTTTCTGGGCCGGAGCTGTTATCTCCCGCAATCGACCTCCATCCACGTCTTTCTGCGGCTTCTAACCCCGTCAGGCCGGGGCCTCCGCGGGCCGCTGGCTCCCGCGTCGGTCCCCGCGCCCCAACTCCGCCCGCTGCCCCTGCCTTCCCTCCCGGGCGCGGCCCTAGCCCCGCGGACCCCGGCGGCCGGCGCGCGACACCGGGCTCCTCCCCGGAGCGGGTCCGGCTCGCGGTGACGCCGTCTCTCCCTCTCCGCAGGGCCGCGTTCGCACAAAGACCGTGAAGAAGGCGGCCCGGGTCATCATCGAGAAGTACTACACGCGCCTGGGCAACGACTTCCACACCAACAAGCGCGTGTGCGAGGAGATCGCCATTATCCCCAGCAAGAAGCTCCGGAACAAGATCGCGGGGTGAGGGGAGCCGCCGGGGCCTGGCGGGAGGTGGGGCGCGGGGCCTGGGTCTTCCGTCCCGGGCTCGGGGGGGTGGGGAGCCGCCGGGGCCTGGGGATTTCCCCCCGCCCGACACCCCGGAGGCGGACGGGCGCGCCTTCGCAGGGAGCCCGGGTGGGACTGGGTCGTGTTGGTGTCATACCTGGGGCGGTGACACCTGGCCGCGGCCAGGCCTCCGGGAGGTTGAATCTTAATTGCAGCTCATTGGGAGGAGAGGAAACGAAGACTGGGGAGGCGTCCTGGGTGTCTGAGGCGAGATTTGATGCGTTAGCAGAACTTGATAGAGGGTGGCAGGCAGGCAGGCGCTGTGTGTCGCTGTCGGAGTCGGGGCTCCTAGGACGGGGGTCCTCTCCCTTCTCGCGGAGGAAGAAGCCCTAAAACTGCTGCTGGCATGTCCGGGTGCAGCGTGCGCGGGCGTTCTCAGTGTGTGTGTGGGCGCTTGTGCCGCAGCTATGTCACGCACCTGATGAAGCGGATCCAGAGGGGCCCGGTGCGAGGCATCTCCATCAAGCTGCAGGAGGAGGAGAGGGAGAGGAGGGACAACTACGTGCCCGAGGTAAGCTCGCCGCGCCTCTCCCTGGGCCTCGGGCTCCTGCTGAAACGGGAAGCAGGTGCCTGGCTTCTAAGGGGACCTCAGCTGAGCTGGAGAAGAAGGTCCTTTATCCATAAACCCTCACCCAGCTGCAGGCGCCCGCAACCTGCCTGCCTGGATGTTCTGCCCTGTTGGGGCCGTTTTTGGGGGGTAGATTTTTACATTTCAGTGAGGAAGAAAGAGGGTGAGACAGAAGCATCAGTGATGAGAACCATTGATCGGCTGCCTCCTACACGTCCCCTTCTGGGGCTCGAGGCCGCAACCCAGGCATGTGCCTCTGATCGGAATGGAACCTGGGACCCTTTAGTCCGCAGGCCGACGCTCTATCCACTGAGCCAAACCGGCCAGGGCTGTAGGGGCCATTACCTGAGAGCCCTTCGTCATGTTCGCTTGCCTTGCCACAGCTTCTGGTTTGATTGCTTGCCTTAGTTTAGCACAGTATTCCCGAAACATGAACATAGTCTTAAGGTTTCCGGAATGCCAGTAAGAGAATGACGAAGGGCGCATACAAGGTGAACCCAGAAGTGGTCTTTGGGGCCTGTGATCCTTAAGCCGACTTCTCTCCTAGTGGGATCCGGTCTCCTTTGCTAGTGCCCCTCTTTTTTGTTGAGGAATGTTGGGGAAAGGGCAGGGAAGGTGAGGGAGAACTCACTGATGGTATTTGGCGGGGTCCTGTTCCTTCTAGGTCTCGGCCCTGGATCAGGAGATCATTGAGGTTGATCCTGACACTAAGGAAATGCTGAAGCTCTTGGTAAGCATGTGCTGAGTTCCTGAAGGGGGGCTTCCTAGTGGCATCCTCTGTCCGTAATAATACCAGGTGTTCTCGGTGTGTTCCAGACATTACTTTCTTTCGACCTCAGTTCTGTGGCTGGCTCCTCACATTTGCCCCCGTGGTTCCATCCAGCTGGTTCTTTTTCATTATGTGGGCTTTCCCTCGGGGGCTTCACTTCTTCCTCTTTTTTTTTTTTAAAATTATCTTTATTGTTGAAAGTATTACAAATATCCCCTTTTGTCCCCCCATTGGACTCCCCACCCCCGATTTCCTTCTTTGTCTGTATGCTGACCACTTGAGTGAGTTGTGGTCTCATTTCCAGATGCTTAATACAAGGCACTACTTAGAGAGCTTAGCTGTCTTCAGTACAGGTTGATGTGTGTCTCTTCTGTGGCTTATCTTAGGCCTTTTTACATAGCTGTTGATTGCCTAGGGCCTGCCATCTGTGAGGCAGCCTGCCCCAGACTGGTCCTGGAAAGGAGGTGGCTCTGAGTATGCCTAGAGTAGGGGTCCTCAAACTTTTTAAACAGGGGGCCAGTTCACTGTCCCTCAGACCGTTGGAGGGCCAGACTATAGTTTAAAAAAAAACTATGAACAAATTCCTATGCACACTGCACAGATCTTATTTTGAAGTAAAAAAACAAAACGGGAACAAATACAATATTTGTATTTGCATGTGGCCCGTGGGCCGTAGTTTGAGGCCCCCTTGCCTCAAATGAGAAATGATTTGAAAAGGGAGAGATATATACCTCCTCTCCTACCCCAGGACATTTGGCAATGTCTGGACACACATTTTCTTTTTTAATATAGTTTTATTGAGGAGTGGAGAAGGAGAGAGCGATAGAAACATCAATGATGAGAGAGAGTCATTGATCGGCTGCCTCCTGCACACCCCACATGGGATCTCCCACCACGGGATCGAGCCCACAACCTGGGCATGTGCCCTGACCTGGTTCATAGGTCAACGCTCAAGCACTGAGCCACGCCGGCTGGGCTGGACACGTTTTTTCATTGTCACAGCTGGGGGATCCGAGCAGACACTAGTGGATAGAGGGCAGGGGTGCTGCTAAGCATCCGACAGCGTGCAGCACTGCTTCCTGTCATGGTGCAGGGTCCTTGAGGTCATCATTCTGGGGTGGGGAGAACACCTTTCATTGGGTTTCTTCGAGGTCCCACTGCAAGCGGGTGGACACTGAGAGCAAGGCTCGCTGGTGGTCCTGGAGCCAAGACCACAGATCTCACTGAACCCATTTTGTTGTTCCAGGACTTCGGCAGTCTGTCCAACTTGCAGGTCACTCAGCCCACAGTTGGAATGAATTTCAAAACACCGCGTGGAGCCGTTTGAATCTTTTGCTATGCTGTAATATTATCAATAAACCATGGACACCTTGCCTGTGTCGTCTGTGGGGTTGGGTGCTGGTTGGAGCTAAGGGCAGGAGTTCCTTATCAAGGAAGGGAAAGCCTGCTGGCAGCGTCCTGGGTAGGTGGCTCTGACCTTGGATCCGCTGAGGCTGTGGTCCTACTGTGTGTGCGTGGGGAGAAGGAGCTGTTCAGTTGTGTGTTCTGCACACTTGTCTGTTTTTACTGCTGATGCTGGTCTGGGTGTATTTATGCCGTCTATGTGTGTGGGTCTCTGCACAGAAGTGGCAGACCTCAGGTCTGGCTGTCCAGATCCCTGTACACCTGCTTCTGTGAGACGAGTGTAGCAGACATTCTAAAAGTCTCTTGTAATTTCGAACGGGGGAAAGCTGCAAGAACAGTACAAAGGAGCTTCAAAATGTTCTACGTAGATCTTTCAGTTATATTTTGTCCCAATTGCTTTATATTCTCTGTATATGTACTTTTTTTTTTTTCTCTGATTCTGTGTTCAGGAGAATGTATATACATAGACAGGTGCCCCTTTTTTATTGATTTCAGAGACAGGGAGAGAGGAACATCAATGATGAGAGAGACATTGATCAGCTGCCTCCTGCACACCCCCACTGGGGACCAAGCCCGCAACCTGGGCATGTGCCCTTGCCCAGAATCAAACTTGGGACCCTTCAGTCCATGAGCCGACGCTCTATCCACTGAACCAAATCAGCTAGGGCGACAGGTGCCCTTTTGATATCAGAGACAGGAAAAGATAGAAACATCAGTGATGAAAGTAACATCAATTGGCTGCCTCTTGTATGCCTCCTACAGGGATGGAGACTGCAACCTGAGCATGTGCCCTGACCTGGTTCATAGGTAGATGCCCAACCATTGAGCCACATGGCCTGTAACCACAGAATTATCAAAACCAGGAAATAGGACATTGATTCAATACCATATCCCTTTAGCCTCCTTTGTCTTCCATGACCGACATTTTTGAAAAGTATTGGCAGGTTTTGTAGACTATCCTCCAATTTGGCTCTGCTGTTCCTCACAATTTGATTTAACCTAGTTTTCTGTAGTTTCACAGAACGGTGCTGTGTTCTTGGGGCATTTTACTGCCGCCCTGTCCCACTTAGTGGTGGAGCAGTTGTGTTGGCACATCTAAGTTCCAGTTCCCCTTTGTAAGGAGGTTTTGAGGCTAAGTATCTGTCAACTCTGCTCACGACTGTTAGCATCACTCCATGTACAGGGGGGCCTTGACTTGCAAGTTTAATTCGTTCCGAGACCGAGCTCGTTAACTCAAATTACTCTATCAACTCAATGCAAAAAATCGGCAGAGAGGCAGCTGGTATCAAAAAACTCGTTAGTCGGGACACTCGTAGGTCAAGGCCCCACTGTACTCCCTTCACTACTATTGTAAGGAAGGGCCTTCTCTTATTTACAGCAAACTGGTTTCCATTTTCTGGTGTGGGGTCTGTATTGCCAACACATCCTCTTGCCTTCTAAATAGCAGTTCTATAAAGTCCTGTGCACTACCTGTGGGCACAGACAACGGGGCGGGGGAGCAATGGGGAAAAAGGGGGACATCTGTAATCAACAATGAAGGTTTTTAAAATAGTTTGAAAAGGCCACAAAAGTTTATTTTTGTTTTGCTTTTTAAGAAAAGCCTCCCCTCTCCCCCTTAGGTTTTTGGTGTCTGGTGAGGAAAGGGCGGCCTTTTGGCGCAGATGACCAATGAGGGCCAGGTTAACGAGATCAACCCTGAAGCTAGCGACGCTGTTCGCCACACTCCCCGCCAGGGGGCAGAGTGCTCACATCACCGCCTCACCTGCGGGGCCCGGCGCCCGGGTCCCTTAGATTCGGGGAGGGCGAGGAGGGGGCAGAGGGCAGGCCCCGCGCCGCCAGAAGGTGCTGTATAGGGCGTCAGGCCTCACCTGGGGACCCCGGCGCGCACATTAACTTACGGTGGGGCTTGTTAAAGCCGGCGCAGCCCGGCGCCCAGGGCTGGCGTCGCGCACGTGCGGCGAGTGGGCGGGGCCGGCCAGGTGGTCGCGTGCGCGGCGCGCCGGTGGGCGGGGCCGGGGCGCGGGGAGCCGCCTCCCGGGGCCCTCGGCGTAAAGCGGGCCGCGCGGCCCTCCGCCTGCGCCGGGGACTCCGCTCCGCCCCGCCGAGGGGAAAGTGCCTCAGGTCAGTTTGTGTGTTTTTTTAAGTCGTCTTCGGGTATTTGTGGTCCTTTTCCAAGCGAAGTGACTCACAGCTATAAAATGAACACATTGGCATTAAAAAAAACCCCACACAATGAGGGAACTGAGGAAAAGGCCCAGGGAAGTCAGGACGAGTGGGCGTGAGGGAATGTTGAAGTGAATCTGTAAATGGACAAACAGGAAGCGACTTCCTGCTGCACCTGAGGTTGCTGTTCTCCGAGTTGGGTTTTGGGGGCGCGGGGGGCGGGGGACCCCATTCAAGCGAGGGGGCGAGTGAAGCTGCTCTTCTCTCGGCTGCTGGCGTCGCCCGCGTGGCGGCTGCCGTGCGAGCCTCCCGCTGAGGCTGGTCACGCTTCCGAAGGGCCCGGCCCCGGCCCCGCGGGGAACGGCGCGGCCCGAGGAGGAGGCGCGGTGCCCGCGGTGCCCGCTGAGCTCCGCCGCCGCCCTGTCCTCCCGCGCCACCCGCGGGGGTGGCTGCGCTCTGGTTGCCGGGACCCGCGTCGCTGCCAGCGTCTGGCATTAGACCGCACCGACCCGTTCACAGCTCAGGCCTTTCCACCTGTCTCACAGCATCTGGAAGTGCTTTTAAAACAATGTGTGGGGGGAGCTGGGCTGGACTAAAAGCGGCCAGTGGGGGGCAGAGGGGACACAGGTAACACTGATGGGGCAGAAATAGAATATTGGGGACCAGCTATAATTGCAGGAAATATTAATCATGCTCTGTTAACAGTGATGGTTTTGTGCTGATTTAAAAAGGCACATTCCGCCCTGGCTGGTATTGCTCAGTGGTTAGAGCCTCGGCCTGCGGACTGAAGGGTCCCGGTTCGATTCTGGTTCCCTTCCGCTCAGGGGCACATGCCCGGGTTGTGGGCTGCACCCCCAGTAGGAGGCGTGCAGGAGGCAGCCCATCCGTGATTCTCTCTCATCATTGATGTTTCTCTCTCCCTTCCTCTTTGAAATCAATAAAAAAATATTTTTAAACGAAACAAGTTTGGAGATTTAAATAACAATACGATACATTCCCATGAATAAATCAATAATGTAAATAGGAAAAAAAAAGTTCAATAAAAAAAGCTTAATTTTCAAAAAAGTGTCTCAAGCCCTGGCTCCCTTGCACCGGAAGCTCCCAGCCTTGGTTCCTACTCAGGGCACGTGCCTGGGTTTTGGATGCCAGGTCAGGGCACCTCCGGCAGGCAACCAATTTAGGGTTAATTCTCTCCCTCCCTCCTCTCTCTCCCTCTCTGGAGTCAATAAACAATTTTTAAAAAGTCTTTTGAGTGATTTTTAAAAAAAATTATTGGTGCATAGGGACATGATTACAAAAAAGTGGGCTTCAAATGTTGTAAGGAATGAGTAGCTCATTCATTCCCTATACATGGATAGCTGTTTACCAATGTGAGTTAATTTCTCTGGGAAAAAAAAATGCCTAGAGAAAATAAACTTATTTTTTTTAAATATATATTTTATTGATTTTTTTACAGAGAGGAAGGGAGAGAGATAGAGTCAGAAACATCGTTCAGCTGCCTCCTGCACATCTCCTACTGGGGATGTGCCCGCAACCCAGGCACATGCCCTTGACCGGAATCGAACCTGGGACCCTTGAGTTCACAGGCCAACGCTCTATCCACTGAGCCAAACCGGTTTTGGCAAAAATAAACTTATTTAAGGCAACTATCCTTTGGATGGGAATGGTTGCTTGAAGAGTGGAGATCATTGAAAACAATATCAATAGTTAATTAAAAACAGGCCAAACCATTTTGAATCGTTTTCCTTGGCACTTGATCCGTTGTTTATTCAGGGCTCAATGTTCGGTTTGAAGATTGAAGAATTGGCCTCTGAACAGTCGGCATAGAACCACAGCAGGTGAGAATATTTTTACAGGTGCGAAATCACTAATTTAGTGTAACCTTAAGTGGGGATTGGCAGAGCTAATGTTACAGTTGATGGTTGTAAACATATGTGCAGAGCAGGAAAGGGCTTATTTGGAGAGGTTTCAAATCTTGCAAAAGTGTGAGGTGTTTAAAACCTATGCTATTTATTATGTGATTTATCAGTAGCTGTTCTGTAGAAAACACCTAAATCTGCCCTAGCTGGTTTGGTTCAGTGGATAGAGCGTCGGCCTGAGGACCGAAGGGTCCTGGGTTCGATTCTAGTCAAGGGCACATGCCCGGGTTGTGGTGGATCCCTGTGGGGAATTAATGTGGGGGGCGTGCAGGAGGCAGCCAATTGGTGGTTCTCTTTCATCATTGATGTTTCTATCTCTCCCTCACCCTTCCTCACTGAAATCTAAAATATATTAAAAAAAAGAAAACACCTAAACCTGTCAGTTATTGAACAGTATTGTTAAGAATGAATTTCATTTGCTTTTACAGATTTTTGTTGTTAATCTGTTAATTATGTGTTTAATTTTTTGAGTACATGCCATACCATTTTCCACAGCAGCTGTACTGTGGGAAATGTATTTTACATTTCCATCAACAATGCACAAGGGTTCCAATTTTTCCACATAATTGCCAACAATTATTATTTTTCTGTCTGATTGCTGCGTCATATGGCGGTTCTATTTTTAATTTTTTTTTTTTTAAATATATTTTATTGATTTTTTTACAGAGAGGAAGGGAGAGAGATAGAGAGTTAGAAACATCGATGAGAGAGAAACATCGATCAGCTGCCTCCTGCACACCCCCCACTGGGGATGTGCCCGCAACCCAGGTACATGCCCTTGACCGGAATCGAACCCGGGACCCTTCAGTCCACAGGCCGACGCTCTATCCACTGAGCCAAACCGGTTTTGGCTATTTTTAATTTTTTGAGGGACCTCCATACTGTTTTCCGTAGTGGCTCTACCAGTTTGCATTCCCACCAACAGTGCATGGGGGTTCCCTTTTCTCCACATTCTCTTGTTGTTTGTTGATTGATTGAAGATACGCATTCTAGGACAGCTGTGAGGTGATCTGTCATTGTGGATTTAATTTGCATTTCCCTGATAATTATTAACATTGAGCATTTTTTCATGTGTCTATTGGTCATCTGTACGTCCTCTTTGGAAGTGTCTATTCAGGCCCTCTACCCATTTTTTTTTTTTTTCCATTTTTAAAATATATATTTTTTATTGATTTCAGAGAGGAAGGGAGAGGGAGAGAGAGATAGAAACATCAGTGTCATTATTGATCTGCTGCCTCCTGCATGTCCCACACTGGGGATCAAGCCTGCAACCAGGGCATGTGCCTTGACCGAGAATCAAACCGTGACCTCCTGGTTCATGGGTCGATGCTCAACCACTGAGCAACGCCGGCTGGGCTGAGCCAGATTGTTTGTTTTTTCTGTTGTTAAGTTGTATGAGTTATTTATGTATTTTGGATATTAACCGCTTATCGGATGTACCGTTTGTGAATATCTTCTCCCATTGAGATTACTCTTGGGCTCAGGTAGCTTGAGGAGGCGCCAGTTGCTGGAGGAACCAACCATGTGATTAGAGGATTGGACCTTGCAGCCCATTCACTGACCGCTGGGAGGGGAGAGGGGCTGGAGATTGAGTTAATCGCCAACAGTCAGTGATTTAGTCAATCCTGCCTATGTAACGGAGCCTCCATAACAACTCTAAGTGACGGGGTTTGGAGAGTTTCTGAGTGAGTGGAAGGGTGGCACATACAACATTTCTTAGGGACAGAAGCTGAACCCTTCACTAGCTGTTCATTCCTGTCCTTTAAAATAAACCAATAATGGTCATTTTCCCCCTGAGTCCTGTGAGCCATTGTAGCACTTTTTTTTTAACTTGAGGCAGGGTCATGGGAGCCCCCAATTTGTAGTCCAGTCAGAAGTGTGGGTAACCTGCGGACCCACTACTTGAGATTGGCATCTGAAGTAGCAAGCGGTCTTGAGCTCTTAACCTGTGAGGTCAGCACCAACTCTGAGTAGTGTGAAAATTGAATTAAATTGGCCCTAGCCAGTTTGGCTCAGTGGAAAGAGCATCGGCCTTCGGACTAAGGGGTCCCAGGTTTGATTCTGGTCAAGGGCAACCAATCGATATGTCTCTCTCACATTGATGTTTCTCTCTGTGTGTCTCTCTTCCTTCCATTCTCTCTAAAAATCAATGGAAAAATATCCTTAGGTGAGGATTAACAAAACAAAACAAAAGAGAGGGAGCATTGAATTAAACTGTAGTCCATCTAGTTTGTGTCTACAGAGAATTTGGGGATTGCTTGGTTTGGAAAAATGCACATATAGATGTTACTGTAAATGGAACTGCTTTCTTTATTTTTCTAATTGCTCATTACTGGTGTGTACAATCACAGCTGAATTTGTGTGATGACTCTGTACTCTGTGATTTTGCTGAATTTGTTTATTAGCTCAAGTAGCCTTCTTGGGTGCACGTTCCTTGGGAGTTTCTTTGCATGGGATCATGTCACCTGCAAGTAGAGATGTTAGTCTTACTTCTTTGTTTCCAATTTGGATGCCTTTCCTTTGTTTTAATTGCTCTGGATAGAACTTTGGGGCAAGGCTCAGTAGCAGTGCTGAAAGCAGGCATTCCTTTCTCACTGGTGAGAGGACGGAGAACGCTTTCAAGTTTTCCTCATGGGGCATGATGTTCGTTGTGGGCTTTTCGTAAGTGTCCTTTATTGTGTTGAGCAATCTTCCCTCTGTTCCTCGTTTCTGACAGTTTCTATCATGAAAGAGGGTTGGCTTTTGGAAACGCCATTCCTGTGTCAACTGAGATGATTGTGTGGTTTGCCCTCCTACTACCGTGATGTATTGTATAGATTGAGTTAGTTGTATTGAAAAGTGGCTGCTTCATTTTTTTGCATGTGTCTGTCCAGTTTTTCCAAGACTACTTCTTGAATATATTCCCTTTTTAAAAAATTTTTTTTGTCTTTCACAATTACAGTGGACATTCAACTAATATTTATATTATAAATATAATTTATATTTATATAAAGTAATATTTATATTAGTTTCAGATGTTCAAATGTTACTAAGTTTCAGTGGGTAGACATTTATATAATTTATGAAGTGATCCTCTGATAAATCTAGTGACCCACCTGGCACTATCCATAGTTATCACAGTATTATTGACTATATTCCCTGTGCTGTACTTTACATCCTCATGACTATTTTGCACCTGTCAGTTTGTACTTCTTAGTCCCTTTACCTTTTTCACGCAGTCCCCCCAGCCTCCCATCTGGCAACCTCAGTTTGTTCTCCGTATCTATGAGTCTCTTTCTGTTTTGTTTGTTTACTTATTTTGTTCTTTGATACCACATGTAAGTGAAATCACATACTATTTGTCTTTCTCTGTCCAACTTATTTCACTTAGCACAATACCTTCTTGGTTCATCCAGGTTGTCGGAAATGGTAAGATCTCATTCTTTTTTGTGGCTGAGTCATATTTCATGGTGTATATGATGTACCACCTCTTCTTTATCCACTCGTCTATGGGCACTGAGGTTGCTCCCATATCTTGGCTGTTGTAAATAATGACGCAGTGAGCATAGAAGTGCATATATCTTTTCTAATTAGTGTTTTGGGTTTCTTTGGATAAATACCTAGAAGTAGAATTGCTGGGTCATATGGTAGTTCTATTTTTAATTTTTTGAGGAACCTCCATAATGTCTTCCATAGTGGCTGCACCAATTTGCAATCCCTCCAACAACGCGTGAGGGTTCCCTTTTCTCCCCATCTTCACCAACACTTGTTGCCTCGGTCTTACTGTCTCCCATTGGGCCATTTAAAAAAATTGGGCTGAGGCCTTTTCTAGGTGCTTCCACCTCCCCCTGTCTGGTGGAGGCAGGCACCTCGGGGGTTTCCACCTGATGCTGGATCCTCTTCCCTCCTCTTTACATTCTGTTTGCCAGGGGAAATTCAGTAGCTGTTTCCATTGGTTTATGTTGGAGATGGATCACAGAGGCCTGTCTCCTACACCCGGTCGCTCAGTTGGTTGGAGCATCGTCCTGTATATCAAAAGGTTGCAGGTTTGATCCCAGGTCAGGGCATGTGTGAGAGGCAACCGATCGATGTTTCTCGCTTTCTCCCTTCCTCACTTTCTGAAAATCAATAAAAAAAATTCTCTGGGGAAGATTTAAAAAAGAAAAGACTTCTAGACAGCTAGCTTATTTTGTTATTATTGAACTGATCTTGTTCTGTTTTTATTTCGGCTATGAGGAAACTCTGAGTTTCTTTTATCCTTGTATTAGCTGGAAACCATCAGTTTTTGAATGGAGCATAATAAAAATATTTTAAATTTTCAATTTTTAAAAATTAATTTTACAGGAGACTTGATTCTTCACCCTTCATAAAACCATTTGGAAGGAAAATAATTTTTTATTCTTCTGAAATAATTTTCCTTCTGCGAGCTCCACGCCCCCTGTGGGCAGTGGGGCTTTAACTCAGGTCTGTGGCTAAGTCACTAGGTATTTGGAGACCATTCGAGCTAAGATCTGAGGCCAATCTCTGTGCCGGGGAGGAAACTTATTTTTAACATCTGAAAATCCTCAGATGAATTCTTAAACCATTACTTCTACTTTTAGAAACCCCGCCAACCCCCCTCCATCTGGGTAATTTGCACTGGGCCCCCTTCTCTCTCAGTGGCCATCACCGCTGGGTCCAGCTGCCCAACCGTCCCGGCCGCCTCCTGCCTTGTTCTCAGTCTGCAGTGGTGTTTTTGGCCCCTGAGTTGAAGCTATTGCTTCCTGGCGGCCGAGTGTGTTTCCTCCTTTTTTAGATTAACCTGGACCTAGTCCATGGGACAAGGATGGAGCCTTTCGGTGGGTGTTGGAGGCTTTTTGGTGAATTGGGGGTGAGAGGAAATGGGAGGGCGACTTGTGAAAACACCTCACTTCATTGCAGGGCCCTTCAATGTGCAGAGAAAGCGTCTGTTAAACCAGGTTCTGCAGCATCCTGTGCGCAGGCCCGGATGGCAGACGGCTGACCTGCATGTTCCAGGCTGGTCCGCTATCCCTTCGAGAAACCAGGGCGCAGGCCTAGAGAAGGGGCCAGGCACCCCTCTTTCTCTCATGGCACCAGGCCGTGCGAGTGGAGTGAAGGGCGTGTAATTAACTGTGTTCAGTGTGGTGGCTCCTAAATCTGAAATTTCCTCTTTATCGCAGGAGACACACTGTTCCAAGTTTATTCAGCTTCTTCCTAAGTGTGAGGTGAGCTGATGGTTTTCATGGCTCCTTGCTCCATGGTTTCTGATCCCAGCCCTCGGGGGAAAGGTTTCCTATGACTCAAGCCAGTTTGCTGCCCTGGCCGGTGTGGTTCAGTGGACAGAGCCTCGGCCTGCGGACTGAAGGGTTTGATTCTGGTCATGGGCACCTGCCCAGATTGCGGGCTCCATCCCTAGTGCAGGAGGCAGCCAATCAGTGAGTCTCCTCATTGATGTTTCAGTATCTCTATAGTCCCTTTCTCTCTGAAATCAATAACAATATATTTAAATAATAAATATAATAAAAATAATTTAAAAAAGAAGCCAGTTTTTCCACTCTAATGATGTCTTTTGTAGAAAACGGGGGAGCAATACAGCGTCCTACTTCTCTTTGATCTTTTCCTGCCCTCTTTGGAAGGTGCAGCTCCAGCGAGGTGGGCGGGCAAGCCTGTCTTTTTCCAAGGCGGCCACCTTTGCTCCTGTTTGAAATGTCATTGCTCTGCCTCTCACCTGCTGAGGGACACACTAGCGAAGGTCATTTGCCCCGTCCTCCCCCGGTGGGGGTGGGCGTCCTCTGTGAGGGGCTCAGGCAGGAAGTAGGAACACCCCCTGCAGGGCTCCTTTCCAGCTGGGGTGTCCCGGGCCTCATCCACAGCAGCCAGTGATGCAGCTGTGCCCTGAGCCGTCCCCTCCCCGCCTTGCCCTTGACGAGTTCCAGGCTGGTGTCACGTCCATGGAGCTAACAGCACTGCATCCAGGGTCCACCCCCAGCCGGCTCCTCCTGTCCCTGGAGGGCCACAGACCCGCAGACTAAGTTCCGTCCAAACCTGAGCTGCCGTCTGCCCTCACCCATCCATTCTCCTCCTCTTTTCCTAGTTACCTGGTTATGGGACTCACACCACCTTCTCAGTCATTCAGATCTCAAGCCTTAGAACTTCCTAATCGCAAAAGTAATCAAATGTATTAAGTTTAGGAAAATCCAGAAAAAACCCAGGCAGACAGCCAAGCCCCCTTCTTCCCAGCCTCCAGGGAGAATCACGGTAAATGCCCTGGAAATGCCCTGTGTGTCTCCTTCAGTTTGTTCCCTAATCACACGTACTGCCCCCTCCCCCCAAAATGGCTCATTCCATAAATGCCGTCAAGGTGTTTTGACTTAAAAATGCAGCTTCGTGGTCATCCCATTTCACTGAATGAGCTCCTAAGTCATCAAGTTTAGTGGCTGCAAAGAACTCCAAAGATTGTGGCCTCATACCAAACTCTTCTCCTTAAAGTTACCTGGGGTTGGGTATTGTGGCTGTTTCTAATTCCTCAGCCTTACAAAGAGCTGTGATGACACTTCCTCACTGACTGGGGTTAGAGTTAGTGCTGTTCCGACCCCAGCACCCTCTCCGCCCCTCCGGGCCTGCCGGGGCCTATGGTCTTGTTCCTTAAACATGGGCACAATCAGCAGGGTTTTGTGTGCCTGAACTCTGGGTTTATTTATGTCAGCCTTGTTGCTCGGTGGAATGAGAGCTTTTTTCTTCTAGTACTTTTCTGTTTAATTTTACTTTTTAAAAATATATCTTTATTGATGTCAGAGAGGAAGGGAGAGGGAGAGGGAGAGAGAAACATCATTGATGAGAGAGAATCATGGATCGGCTGCCTCCTGCACCCCCCACACAGGGGATTGAGCCCACAACCCGGGCATGTGCCCTGACTGGGAATCGAACTGGGACCTCCTGGTTCATAGGTCAACACTCAATCACTGAGCCATGCTGGCCAGGCTCAGCTCTTTTCTTCAAAAACTAAACTTACTGTGGTAACATTGGTTATTAATATTACATAACTTTTAGGTGTACAGTTCTGTAATACATCGTCTGTGTGTTGCGTGCTCATCACCCAGAGTTTAGTATCCTTCTGTCACCATATATTTGACCCCCTTTACCCCGATCCCCTCCTCTCTTGTCACCACCATTCTGTTGTCTATGAGTTTGTTCATTTCTTGCTTTCTGTTTTATATCCCACATATGAGTGAAATTCTGTGGTTCTTGTCCTTTTTCATCTGACTTATTTCACTTCACATGATACACTCAAGATCCGTCCATGTTGTGGCAAATGGCAATATTACATCAGTTTTTATGGCTGAATAGTAGTGCATTGTGTACATATATCTCATCATCTGATGAGGGACACAAATGGTTTCCATGTCTTGGCTGCCATGGATAATGCTGCAGTGAACGTAGGGATGCATACATCTTTATGGGCATTTTTCAGTTTTTCGGATAGATACCCAGAAGAGGGGTTGCTGGGTCATAGGGTACAGCTCTATTGTTAAATGTTCGAGGAACCTCTCTACTGTTTTCCAGAATGGTTGTACGAACTTCCATTCCCACCAGCAGTGCAAGAGGGTTCCTTTTTCTCCAAATCTTCTCCAACACTTGTTACTTCTTGTCTTATTGATAATAACCATTTTATTGTGATTTGGATTTGCATTTCCCTGATAGCTAATGACGTTGACCATCTTTTCATATCTGTTGGCCATTTGAATGTCTTTTTGGGAACAGTGTCTGTTCAGGTCCCCTGACCATTTTTTAAATTGGATGTTGTTGTTGAGTTGTTTGAGTTATTTATATATGTGGGTATTAGCCCCGTATTGGAGGTATAGCTTTCAAATATCTGCTATTCAGTTCGTTGTCTTTTTGATTTGTTGATGATTTCTTTTGCGGTGCAGTAGTTTGTTTTTTTGTTTTAGTTTAATGTAGTCCCATTCAATTTATTTTTACTTTTACTTCCCTTATCTTTAGGATCAAGTTCACAAAAACTTAGTACTTATGCTTTCTTCTATGTAATTTTTTTTTTTTTTGGTCTTAGGCCTTATATTCAAGTCTTTCATCCTTTTTGAGTTAATTTTTATGTATGGTGTCAGATGGCATGCAGGGCTTTCCAATTTTTGTAACACGTTTATTGAAGAGGCTTTATTATTCCCTTGTATGTTTTTAGCTCCTTTGTCAAAAATTAGTTGCCATATATGTGTGGTTATATTTCTGGGCTCTCAATTCCATTTCATTGGTCTGTGTGTCTGTGCTTCTGCTGATACCTTACTGTTTTGATGACTGTAGCTTTGTAGTATAATGTGAAGTCACGGAGTGTGATACCTCTGGTTTTGCTCTTTTTCCTTCAGGATTGTTCTGGCTATTTGGGGTGTTCTATTTCTTTGAAAAATGTCATTGGTATTGTGATGGGGATTGCACTGACTCTATGGATTGCTCTGGGTAGTATGGCCATTTTAACTATGTTGATTCTTCCCATCCATGAACACGGAATATCTTTGTTTCTTCGTGTCTTCTTCAAATTTCTTCATGTGTTGTAAATTTCCATGTACAAGTCTTTCACACCTTAAGTTAGGTTTATTCCTAGGTATTTTATCCTTTCTGTTCCAATTGTAAAGGGAATGTTTTCTTTATTTTGTTTTTGGATATTGACATTTCATTGTTAGTATATATTAACACCGGATTTTTAAAATATATTTTTATTGATTTCAGAGAGGAAGGAGGAGGGAGAGAGAGAGAGAAACATCAATGATGAGAATCATTGATTGGTGCCTCCTGCATGTCCCCTACTGGGGATTGAGCCTGCATCCTGGGCATGTGCCCTGACTGGGAATTTAACTGTGACCTCCTGGTTCATAGGTCTACTCTCAACCACTGAGCCCCCTGGCTGGGCTGGATTTTTAAAAAATCTTCACCCGAGGATATTTTCCCATTGATTTTTAGAGTGAAAAGGGGAGAGAGAGGGGGGGAGGGAGAGAAACATTTATGTAAGACACATCAATTGGTTGCCTCTCACACGCACCAGGGCCAGGGATCAAACCTGCAACCCAGGTATGTGACCTTGACTGGGAATCGAACCTGTGACCCTTTGGTGAGTGGGCCAACACTCTAACCTCTGAGAAACACTGGCCAGGGCTGAACACTGGATTTTGTACATCCCACAGCTTTGTTTATTGTTTCTAATAGTCTTTTGGTTGAGTCTGGTTTTTCTCAGTTCTTTCTTTTTTAATTAAACTTATTGGAGTGACATTGGTCAACATGAACATACAGGTTTCAGATGTGGGTTTCTATGTTACAAGATCTGTATATGGCACCGTGTGCCCACCGCCCAGTCAGATCTCCTCCTGTCACCTTATATTAGGACCCCCTTTTCCCTACCATTTGTGTCATTTGTGTTCATGAGTTTCAGGTTTACATCCCACATATGAGTGAAATCACATGGTTCTTAGCTTTTTCTGACTGACCTATTTCACATAGCATAATGTTCTCAAGGTCCCTCCATGTTGTTGCAAATGGCACTGTTTCATCCTTGCTTATGGCTGAGCAGTATTCCATTGAGAATATGGACCACATCTTCTTTATCCAGTCCTCTGTTGCTGGACACTTGGGTTGTTTCCATGTCTTGGCCACCGTAAATAATGAATGCTGCAGTGAACATAGGCGAGCATATATCTTTGTGAATATATGATTTTGAGGTTTGGAGGTATATACCCAGGATAGGAATTGCTGGGTTGTATAGTAGCTCTATTCTCAGTTTTTTGAGGGATTGCCAGACTGTTTTCCATGGTGGTTGTCCATCTACATTCCCAGCAGCAGTGAGTGAGGGCTCCCTTTTCCCCACGACCTCACCCACACTTGTTGCTAATGGCCACACTAGCAGGTGTGAGGTGGTACCTTATTGTAGTTTTGATTTGCATTCCCCTAATTGCCAGGTTGAACATCTTTTCATATATCTATTGGCTGTTCGTATGTCTTCTTGGGAGAGGTGTATTTTCAGGTCCTTTGCCCACTTTTTGATTGGGTAGTTTGTTTGGTGTTGAGTTTTATGAGTTCTTTATATATTTTGGAAGTTAAACCTTTGTCAGAGCTACTGTTTGCAAATATCTCTCATCTTGTTGGCTGCCTCTTAGTTTTGTTGTCAATTTTTTTTTTGCTGTACAGAAGCTTTTTAGTTTGATGTAGACCCATTCATTTCTTTTTTTTTAGCTTTATTTCTCTTGCATTTGGTGTCAAGTTCATAAAGTGTTTTCTATGACCATGGTCCGTAAGTTTCGTACCTATATTTTCTTCTATGTAACTTATTGTTTCAAGTATTATATTTAGGTCTTTGATCCATTTTGAATTAATTTTTGCACATGGGAATAAACTGTAATACAGTTTCATATGTTTGCATGTGGCTTTCCAGTTTTCCCAGCACCATTTATTGAAGACTAGTAGCCTGGTGCACAAAAATTTGTGCACTGGGGGGAGGGGTCCCCTCAGTTATTAAACATTTATCGGCACAACACTGACCACACTGGTGGTGGTGGTGGCCTTATCAGAATGTGTTATATTATGCAGATGAAAATCTATTTAAACAGATTTGATGTAGATATTTTCAAAGATGGAAGAATTGTCCCTGTCAACTATTTTTATTTTAGTTGATTCATATCTTCACTAATTGTCATCATTTCAAAGTTTTCAGTCCCCATATGGATTTGCTGGATATAATAGGTCATTCGCTGTCCCTGTCCTTTGTAGCCTTTGTTACATTAAGGATTCCAGTTTTCCATTTTTTTTTTTAAATATATTTTATTGATTTTTTACAGAGAGGAAGGGAGAGGGATAGAGAGTTAGAAACATCGATGAGAGAGAAACATCGATCAGCTGCCTCCTGCACACTCCCCACTGGGGATGTGCCCGCAACCCAGGTACATGCCCTTGGCCGGAATCGAACCCAGGACCCCTCAGTCCGCAGGCCGACGCTCTATCCACTGAGCCAAACCGGTCTCGGCCCAGTTTTCCATTTATATGTTTAAGTACCAACCTTACCGGCTTAAAAATGTAAGCTTTTAACACTGCTCTCTCTGTTCTGTATCCTTCCGATGAAAAGCGGAGTTGGGTTGCAGCACGGGAGAGAAATTCAGAAGGGGAATATTGAAGTAATGACTGCAGTAGGAGAAGAGGGAACCTACTTCCCTGGCCACAGGCGCTGGCGCCCTGGACCACAGGGCTGGCAGCTTCTCCAGGTGGCTGCAGCCTAGGACCTCGGGCGGGTGGCTTGTCCGTCTCCTGGGCTGCAGCCAGCCGCAGGCGCCGGCACCTGGACCAAAGGTGGGTGGCTTCTTCTTCTGGCGGCTTCTTCTTCTGTGCTTCCGGGCGGGGAGCAGTCAGTTATGTGTATATGTGTGTGTATGCAAACATAGGCGTGTACACGTGTGTATGTGGAAATCTGCTGGGCAAGTCAAAACCATAGAAGAGTTGCTCCCTATCTGTTGAATATTCCTGAGATATCCCCCACTTTTGTATTCTATCACTACTGGAGAGTCATTATTTGCAGCCAGCCAGCTAGTGACACTCTCAGTGTCTATTTCTGACTTCTTCTTTCCCTGTCTGTCTTCCAACCCCTAATCATATTTCCACCTGGATGCATCATTTTTACTCCTAATATGCTGTATAGAGAAGGAGTCAGGATACTGTCTTCCCATGAATAGTACTCAGTAACAAACCAATTGCATTTTAGTTGGGCAATGCCCCCACCCACCCTTCAAATCCCTTCCACCATGCATTTCTGTTTCCCTTTTTGTTTGTTGGATTGTTCTGCTGCTCCTTCTCCTCACCCCACCACCCTTGGATTGTAATGTAAACTTCTTTTACCATGTCAAGAAATTATTAAAAATACAGGTACTTTGAAAAAAAAAATACGGGTACTTCTCTGAACACCGCCCGGGGTGGAGCAGGGAAGAGGCAGCCACCTCTTCCCTGCCCCACCCGGCTTCTCCCATCACCAGCCGGGGAGGCGGGCAAAGGTGTCCCTGGTTCTCCGATCACGGGCCGGGGGGCAGGGCAAATGGCCGCCTTTGCCCTGCCACCTGGCTCTTGCTTGCCACCTGGGTTTCTGATCACCGTGAGCGACAGGCGGCTTCTTCCGTCCTTCCCCTTTCGCCTCCCAGCATTGCGCCTACGTATGCAAATTAACCACCATCTTCGTTGGCGGTTAACCGCCATCTTTGTTGGCAGTTAATTTGCATATCACCCAATTAGCCAATGGGAAGCATAGCGAAGGTATGGTCAATTACCATGTTTGTCTATTATTAGATAGGACTAGAGGCCTGATGCACTAAATTTGTGCAATAGTAGGCCCTCACAGCCCTGGCTTCATCCGGAAGGTGGTCTGGAAGGTCATCCGGACAGTCGTTCCACTGTTCAGTCATTCAGTCAGTTTGCATATTACACTTTCATTTTTAATTTTTTTAAAATATATTTTATTGAGTTTTTACAGAGAGAAAGGGAGAGGAATAGAGAGTTAGAAACATTGATGAGAGAGAAACATTGATCAGCCGCCTCTCGCACACTCCCTACTGGGGATGTGCCCGCAACCCAGGTACATGCCCTTGACCGGAATCGAACCTGAGACCCTTGAGTCCGCAGGCTGATGCTCTGTCCACTGAGCCAAACCGGTTAGGGCTACGCTTTTATTATTACAGATACTTTCTTTTTTAAAAATATATATTTTATTGATTTTTTACAGAGAGGAAGGGAAAGTGATAGAGAGTTAGAAACATTGATGAGAGAGAAACATCAATCAGCTGCCTCCTGCACACCCCCCACTGGGGATGTGCGCGCAACCAAGGTACATGCCCTTGACCGGAATTGAACCTGGGAACCTTCAGTCCGCAGGCTGATGCTCTATCCACTGAGCCAAACTGGTCAGGGCTATAGATACTTTCTTTACGCCATTGTGTGTTTCTGGCTCCTTTGTTGAAAATTATCTGTCCATAAACAGGTGGTTTTATAGCTGGGCTCTCGATTCTGTTCCATTGATCTATGTGTCTGTTTCTTTGCCAATACCATGCTGTTTCGATTATCATGACTCTGTAGTATAATTTGAAGTCAGGTAGGGTGATACCTCCAGCTTTGTTCTTTTTTCTCAGGATCGATTTGGCTATCTGGAGTCTGTGGTTCCGTACAAATCTGATGATTTCTCGTTCTATTTCTTTAAAAAATGACAGTGGGATTTTGATGGGGATTGCATTACATCTGTATATAGTCAAACATCATTTCTTGAATATCTCCTATCTTGAACAATTCAGTTCTCAACCAAGTTCACAGAAAAAATGTCTTAGTAGTTGCTGGAAAAATAGAAATAGATGATTAGCACAATTTTAAAACATAAAGAGGTCACGCAGAGGATCAGTGTTGCTAAGGGTGTGAAAGTGCTCACAAAACAACAATCACAGGCAACTGAATCGTTAGAGAAACTGTTGTGATTGGGTAAATGAAAAGCAGTTAGCTGGAGATCGCATTTCTGAGACAGTGATAGGTGAAAAATTCCTTTAAGGTTAGTATGGATGGTTTAATAAATTTAAGAAAAGAAGTGGGGTTTTTAAAAATATATTTTTATTCGGAGAGGGAGAGAGAGAGATAGAAACATCAATGATAAGAGATAATCATCGATCAGCTGCCTCCTGCACGCCCCCTACTGGGGATCGAGCCCGCAACTCCTGGCATGTGCCCTTGACCGGAATTGAACCCGGGACCCTTCAGTCTACAGGCTGACGCTCTATCCACTGAGCCAAACCAGCTAGGGCAAGAAGTGTTTGTTTATAGACAGTACATTAGATGTGTACTGTATATAAGAAAGGTTAAAACGGAATCATTTGGGGGTTTGAAATGGATTAATTCAATTTACATTTTATTTAATGAGAGACAATGATTCAGTTTTCAAACAAATCACTTCTCGAACAGCCTTCCGGAATGCGTTAAGTTTGAGAAACAAGGTCCTACTGTGTTGTTTTGGGTAGTATGGCCATTTTGACTATGTTGATTCTTCCAATCCATGAACATGGGATATTTTTCCATATTGTTCTGTCTTTTTCAATCTCTTTTCATAATGCTTTGTAATTTTCAGTATATAAGTCTTTCATGTTCTTTTTTATTGCTAGGTATTTTATTCTTTTGGTTGCAATTGCAAAAGGAATTGTGGTTTTTTTCATATCTTTTTCTGAAGTTTCATTGTTAGTATACAGGAAGGCAATGGATTTTTGCACATTGATTTTATATCCTGCAACTTTACTGTATTTGTTTCTAATAGTTTTTTGGTGGAGTCTTTAGCATTTTCTATATACAGAATTATGTAACCCCCCAAAAGTGGGGTCTTCCTTCCCTACTTGGATGCCTTTTATTTCTTTCTCTTGCCTTATTATTCTGGCTAGGACTTCCAGCACTATCCAATTGAATTAAAAGGTAATATGCAAATTGACCCTCATTCCATCACACTGTCACAAGACGGCTGCGCCCAAAGTGGAGGCGGGTTCCCATAAGGAGCGATCAGCAGGGACCTGAGGCTGCATGGCGCCAGGCCGGAGCCGGGGACCTGAGGCCACGCCCCCAGCCTGGCAGGGCTTGATGGCGGACCTTAGGCCGTGCCCCCCCGCCTGACGGGGCTTGATGGGGGACCTCAGGTTGTGCCCCCCTGCCCCAGCGCTGGGCTGGGGGACCTCAGGCTGCGCCCCCCGCCCTGGTGCTGGGCTGGGGGACCTCAGGCAGCACCCCCCGCCCAGGTGCTGGGCCGGGGAACCTCAGGCCATGACCCCTGCCCCAGTGCCAGCCGGGAGGACCTGAGGGTGCACCAGGGGACCTGAGGCTGTGCCCCCCTCCCCCCGGCGGGGCTTGATGGGGGTGGGGCCGCCAGGTCTGGGTCTCGTGTGATTTCGAAGTGCACACAGGTATTCTGGGACTTGACTCTGAGTCCCACGGCATTCCCCAGACTCTGACAGGAGGAAGATTTTCATATACATTTTACTAATTTTCTTTCATCTTTGACACTGCTATTATAGAGAAAGGGCAAATAGCAATATTAAAATATTTCCTCTAATTAATTCCCTTTTTATGTGCACAAATTTTGTGCACCGGGCCAGTAGTGTTGAATAAGAGTGGTGAGAGTGGACATCCTTATCTTGTTCCTGATCTTAGAGGAAAAGCTTTCAGTGTTTCACCATTGAGTATGATATTAGATGAGGGTTTATCATACATGGCCTTTATATTATTGAGGTACTTTCCTTCTATTCCTATTTTATTGAGTGTTTTAATCATGAATAGCTGTGGTATCTTATCAGGTGTTTTTTCTGCATCTGTTGCTAAGATCATAGGATTTTTATTCTTCTTTTGTTAATGTGGTGTGTTACATTAATTGATTTGCATATGTTGAACCATCCTTTGCCACTGGAATGAGCCCCACTTGATTGTAATGTATTATTTCTTTGATGTACTGTTGTATTTGATTTTGCTAGTACTTTGTTTAGGATTTTTACATTTGTATTCATCAGAGATATTGGTCTCTAATTTCTTTCTTTGTGATATCTTTGCCAGGTTTTGGTATCATGGTTTTGTTGGCCTCATAGAATGTATTAGGAAGTATTGCCTCTTCTTCAGTTTTTTGGAAGAGTTTGAGAAGGATATGTTTTAAATCTTCTTTGAACGGTTGGTAGAATTCACTGGTGAAGCCATCTGGTCCTGGACTTTTATTTTTTGGAAGGTTTTATTTTTAATATATTTTATTGATTTTTTACAGAGAGGAAGGGAGAGAGATAGAGAGTTAGAAACATCGATGAGAGAGAAACATCGATCAGCTGCCTCCTGCACACTCCCCACCGGGGATGTGCCCGCAACCCAGGTACATGCCCTTGACCGGAATCGAACCTGGGACCTTTCAGTCCGCAGGCCGACACTCTATCCACTGAGCCAAACCGGTTTTGGCGATTTTTTGGAAGGTTTTTGATGGTTGTTTCAATTTCCTCACTATTGATCAGTCTATTTAGATATTCCAGTGCTTCATGATTTAGACCAGGAAGGTTATATAATTCTAGGAACTTACTGATTTTGGTGGCATATAATCCTTCATAATATTCTAGTACGATCCTTTGTATAACTGTGATGTGGTGACTTCTCTCTCATTTCTGATTTTGTTTCTGTGGGTCTTTTCCCTTTTTTCCTTAGTTGAGTCTAGTAGCCATCAGTAGGTCTACCTCACTCTTTAGCGCTGATGTGTGGTACATGTGGTATTTGTCACTATGTAACAAATTACCCCAAATTTACTAGATAAAACAACATCCACTGTCTTGCAGTGTCTGTCTCCAGTTTTCTCTTTAGGCTGGAATCAAGGTGCCTAATGAGCTGTGGTCTCGTCTGTGAACAGCACCCCGAGTGGGTGCTGGTCGCAGGATTTGGCGCCACGGCGGCCATGGGCTGGGGCTACCTCACTTCCATGCCACGTGGCGTCTCCAGGGGACAGCTCACATTATGGCAGCTTGCTTCATCCGGGCAAGCAAATAGGAACAATAGAGTGAGCAAGATTGATATCATGATCTGTGATGGGTTGAATAGTGTCCCCCAAAGTCCAGATCCCCGGAACCCCAGCACGTGAACTACGTGTTAACAGGGTCTTTCAGATGGAACTAGTTAGGGATTGTGAAATGAAATCACAGATTCGGAGCAGAGCGAGCCCTGAATGACTGACTAGTGGCCCCGAGAAGAGGAGAGGTCAGACACACACAGAGGCGGCCACGGGAGGAGGAGACGTGTAGTCACGGCCCCAGGAGGGGAGGGAGGGAGGATGCTGGCAGTGGCCACGAGCTGGGAGGGAGGCATGGGGTGGTTCTCCCTGAGGTACAAGGAATGAGCCTGTTGGCACTTTTATTTCAGTTCCTGGCCCCAGAATGATGAGGAAATAGATTCGTTTTCAGCCACCAGCGGGTGGTAATTTGTCATGGCAGCCCTAGGAGATGAACCCCCTGCCTTTTGGAGCCACTTCTGGGATGTGACACTTCACCATGTTCTTGGTTCAGTCACTTGTGAATTCCAGGAGGCAGGGTCACTGGCAGCCGTTTTGAAACTGTCTACTAGTTACCAGACTCGAAGGCCACAATTTGTTTTTTTCTCTTTTTAGCAACTTCACTTAACATACAGTTCACCTGTTTAGAATTTACAACTCAGTATTTTTCAGTATGTTCATAGGGCTGTGCATTTATCACCACAATGTAGTTTTAGGGCATTTTTGTCCCCTTGCCCCCACTCCCGAATAAAATCCTGTGTCCAGTAGGTGTCATTCCCTATTTTGTAGCCCTAGGCAATCAGGTACCATCTGTCTGAAGGAAGGCAGAAAATCATATATCACAGTGGTTTGTGGTCCTCCAAAGCTTAACCCTACATGACAAAATTAAAATTTTTTTTCAATTACTGTTGACATTCAGT
This sequence comes from Myotis yumanensis, assembly GCF_028538775.1. Classification (NCBI taxonomy): domain Eukaryota; kingdom Metazoa; phylum Chordata; class Mammalia; order Chiroptera; family Vespertilionidae; genus Myotis; species Myotis yumanensis. Next base: position 689,217 of record NW_027223771.1, read on the forward strand.
AGTATATTACTTTCAGGTGTACATCATAGTGATTAAATATTTCTGTACCTTACAATGTGATCCCCTAAGAAGTCTAGTACCCACCTGACACCACCCATAGTTATTCCAATATTATTATTATCGGAGGGTATTTCTAAATAATCGACAGACTCTAGAAGCCTCTTGAGAGACCTCAAAAGTGTGGTTCTGAATTCAATATCCTCCTTTGATAGTTTTGTCCTGTTTCTTTGTCTCCGCATTTTTTTACGCTTTCTTGGTACACCCTCTAGTGGTCTTTGTGCGCAGTCTTGTTGTAGTTAAGCCTTGATTGTTATAGTTAATACAAGAGGGATTTGACCTCCAGGCTGACTGGCTGTGATAATCAGCTGTGTTTGCAGTGGAAGAACTTGTGTCCTCTAGGGAGGTGCTAATCTAGCCTTTGCCTGAGGCTATCCGGCAAATGCCTCTGTGCAGGGCTTGGGCGGGGCGGGTCCCACGGGATCAACAGGGCGGAGGAGGGAGCAGTTATGGCTGCTCTCAGTCCGTCCCCAGGGGCTCTGCCTCTCTGTCCCAGCAACAGCTGCAAACCTTGGAGGGACCGTAGCCAGACAGTCCTGCTTCTCCCGTTTGAGTCTGGGTCCCTAAAGACTCGCCCAGATCTGGAGCTCTGAGTCTGAGGCTCCCTCTGGATTGAAACAGACAACCACGCCCTCAGCCACCAGCCGGTGCCGCACGCACTCCGCACCTTAGTATTTTACTTCAGCACTGCGCCTCCTCTGATTCTCGTTTCCTCCTAGTTGTAGCACACCCATTCAGCCAGCCTTCCTGTGGTTCTGGATGATGTCCGTTCGGTCTTTTAGTTGTATTTTTGAAGTGGTTGTTCGAGGCAGCAAACTCCGGCGTTAACCTATGCCGCCATCTTGGTTTCTCTGGGTATTTCTAAATAATAATATTGGAATCCTCGTTGGAGGGTATTGTTTCCATTGATTTATAGACAGAGTGGGAGGGAGGAAGGAGGGGGGAGAAAAACCCTGATGTGAGAGAGACTCATCGATTGGTTGCTTCCCCCACGTGCCCTTACTAGGCTGGGGAACCTGCATCCAAAGTATGTGCCCTTGACTGGAAATCAAGCCGTTGGCCCTTCAGTGCATGGGCTGACGCTCTAACCACTGAGCAGTTGGCCAGGGCTATTACAATATTATTGACTTTATTCCTTGCCAGTTTGTACTTAAATCCCCCACCCCTTTCAGTTAGTCGCCCACCCTCATCCCATCTGGCAGCCATCAGTTAGTTCTCTGCATCTATGAGTTTATTTTTTAGATTCCACATGTAAGTGCAATCCTATGATATTCATCTTTCTCTGTGTGATTTATTTCACCGAGTGTAATACCCTCTAGGCCAGTGATGGCGAATCTTTTGAGCTCGGCGTGTCAGCATTTTGAAAAACCCTGACTTAACTCTGGTGCCGTGTCACATATAGAAACTTTTTGATGTTTGCAACCATAGTAAAACACTTATATTTTTGATATTTATTTTATATATTTAAGTGCCATTTAACAAAGAAAAAGCAACCAAAAAATAAGTTCGCATGTCACCTGACACACGTGTCATAGGTTCGCCATCACTGCTCTAGGTCCACCCATGTTGTTGCAAATGGCAGCTTTGTTCCTTCTTATGGCCGAGTAGTATTCTCTTGTGTGTACATGTACACACATCATTCTTATCCATCCATCCATCAGTGCACACTTAGGTTGCGTCCATGTTTTGGCTGTTGTAAATGTGCTGCAGTGAACATAGGAGTACATGTGTCTTTTCAGATTAGTGTTTTGAATTTCTTAGAATAAATAACCCAGAAGTGGAAATGCTGAGTCATACGGTTATTCTGTTTTTAACTTTCTGAAGGAGCTTCCACATTGTTTTCCTTGGTGGATGCACCAATTTATAATTCCATCCCTGGTGCACGAGGGTTCCCCTTTCTCCACATCCTCGTCAATGGCTTAAGTCCCACATATTTTCGTTCCTTTGACAATTTCCCTTAACTTGTAAGTAATCATATTGAAGGTCTAATCTATAATACACAACACTCTTTTAGGATAAGCTGAACATTTACCTTATCCTACTTTGGATACCTGCTCCTCCTACTCCCGATTACGCTTCACTGTTATTTTCCCCACACAATATCCTCTTAGCTTTGCCCGTGTGCTTACCCATCTCTTCATTTACCACTGGTTTCTGTAACCAGCTCTTCTTCCTGGACTCCCTTTACACATCTTTTGGCATTTCTCCCCTACAGGGGCTGTGTGTAATGAGCTGTGTGTGCATGGCTGGAATTGCGTTTATCTTACCTTCTCTCTGAGTGCTAGCTGTTAGGTATATAAATCTAGGCTGACCATCTCCTTCAGGATTTTGTCTTCTGCGATGAGATGTCTGCTGGCATCTAACACTAGTTCCTGGATAGTGGAATGAACAAGGTCTTTTCTCACAGCTTTCAGGTTATGCTCTGAACTCAGTGTGTCGTGTGGGTTTATTTTATTGATCCCTTTAAATCTGAGGAGCTACTTCTGTGAAATCCTGAGGGCCTGTTAGGTTTCCTTTGCGTGGTGCACGTCCATATGTATTCTCCCCTTTTGGAAACGTGTCCTTCTATTTTAACTTTCCTCGTATTTCCATTTTTAATCTCTCCCTGCTGACTACCTTAAGCCTTCCGATTCACAGGTTCTGTGTTTAGTAAAATCTCATCTTCTGTTAAACCTGTAAAGGTGTGTTTGTTTCGATGATGATGCTCTTCAGATCTAGAATGTCTATCTGGTCCTTTTTGAAATCTCCCTGTTGTTCTGTAAACTACGTTGGCTTACCTTGAGGCTTCTATTGCTTCTTTCCTCTCTTCACGTATGTGGTGCAGATTCCAGACAGCGCCTGCCTGCTCTCTTACCTCGCCATGGCCGGTTCCTTGTGGGAGTCATTCCCTAGCACCTCAGCCTACAATTACCAACAGGAAAAGGGGGTCTTTCTTTCCATAGACGGAGAGACCTGTGCAGGGTGGGCCCTGTCATCTCTTTTGGGTGCTTGATATCCATGTAGTTTGAGAATTTTTCAACATATTCATGACCTTTGTGAACTTGAAATAGTCATTAAACTATTAATCTTTTCTGTCAATAAAGGAGTCTTCTTCATTCAGAGGGCGAAAAAGATGAAATATTGTCAGTCTTATAAAACATCATGAATTCTTACAAATAGTTTAATTGCATTTTTATCTTGGAAAAGCAATGTAAGTTTAAAATGAAATAACAAATACTTTGATATGTCATCATTTTTTACGGTACTACATTTATTAAAAGTGTGAAAATAAAAACAGATTGGTTTTTAAAAGTCAATTTAGTAAATATTCTGTTTGCTATGTTTCTATGACAATATTTGGTATAAACACTACAAAATAAGGCAAACTTCTGGAAAAAGTGTTCAGTCCTCATTTCTTTTAATTTGTAGAATCACTGGCAAAGTACATCAGGCGAGTAGGGCAGTTTCAGAGGTCCAGTTTCAGAGAGAAGGAGCCTTCTCCTGTAGGAACAGCGTTTCCTGATTAGCATAAATTGGATAAAAATTTCACACGTACAAGTATCTCTATAGGGCCCTGGTGGAGCATATCCTGACACCAAAAGGTTGCAGGTCTGATTCCGTGTTGGGGTGCGTATGGTGAAGGCAACCAACAGATGTTTCTCTTCCTCTCTAAAATCAGTAAGCATGTGAAAATAATATACACTAAATATTACATGTTTAATGAACATGAATCATGTAAAGTTGGTCATACCATTTAAAGTTGGCTTTGAAGTATTTTTAAACTCTTAGAAAGTATTGAAGTTGTAATAAACACTTTAATAGTTGATACTAGTAATCCACCTCAAAATTTGTGGTTGAAGAAACCATCCGTAGCTTCTATGATGTGGAACAAGGTTAGAATGCCATAAGGGGTTCTCAGTGCTGAACCCTGTGAGAAACTGCCACATGCAGGATTTCACGGTAAGTTTGAGAGGTTTTCAGTTCCTCTACAAGTTTCACCTTGACCTTCAATATATTCACCTTCGCCTACTTCACCCTTCTCCTTCACTACCAACCACCTTGACCCACCTAACCTTGAACATCATGTGCATCACCTTTATCTGCCCACACCCTTCATCTTCGCCCCCTTCACCATCTTCTCTTGCTTTGAATTTCACCTTCAATTTCAACACCTTCACTCTCACCAGGTGTATATTCACCTTGACCTGCACCCCCGTCACCTCAACTTTCACTGCCTTCACTACCTTCATCTCAATTTGAAATTAACTACTGTTCCTTCACTGATACAACATTCACTACCTTCACCTTAAAGAACTTTACCACTTTCACCACCTACACACTCCCTTTGACTTCATTATCTTCAACACGTCTTTACCCGCGTAACCTTTACCTTCACCCACCTGAACAGAAACAACCTTCCCTCACCTTCATCTTCACTTCCATAACCTTCATTACCTTCACCTCCACACACCTCCTTTGCCTTTGCAACCTTCACCATCTTCATCCTCACCCTCACCTTGAACTTCACCATTCCCTTGACCTGCACCACTGTTACCCGAGTTTCACTACTCTTACCCCCTTCACCTTCACATTTACCGCCTTCATCTTTGCATATCAACTTCACCACCTGCCCCACCATCACCTTCCTTACCATTTTCACCATCTACACTTTATCCTTCAGCACCTTCACCTTCATCATCTTTACCCTTTGAATTCACCACCTTTACCCAATTCCTTCCCTGATGCCACCTATATCTTCACCTTGATCATTTCACCACCATCACCGTCCACCACAATTTTACTGTTTTCACTACCTTCACCCTCACTTTGAATTTCATATTCACCATCTTTTATCTTTTCCACCTGCTACTTGATCAGTGGTTCTCAACCTTCCTAATGCCGCGACCCTTTCATACAGTTCCTTGTGTTGTGGTGACTCCCAACCGTAAAATTATTTTCGTTGCTACTTCATAACTGTCATGGTGCTACTGTTATGAATCACCATGTAAATATCTGATATGCCGGATGTATTTTCATTGTTACAAATTGAACATAATTAAAGCATGGTGATTAATCACAAAACAATATGTAATTATCTATGTGTTTTCCGATGGTCTTAGGCGACCCCTGTGAAAGGGTTGTTTGACCCCCAAAGGGGTCATGACCCACAGGTTGAGAACTGCTGTACTTGATCTTCACTGCCTTCCCTTTCACTCACCTCCTTCACTGCTGCAACCTTCCTCTTGACACTACCTTCACACTCTTCCTCATCCACGGCAACCTTTGTTGCACTTGACTTTCACCACCTTTGCCCTCACTTTGAACTTAACCACTCTCACCTTGACCTTACCACTTTCACCTTTTTACCACCTACATTTTCACCGTGGCCACTTCACATTGACCTTCAACCACCTCCTTCACTGGCAAAGTTCACCTTCACTACCTGCCCCTTGAGATTCACCACCATTGCCTCCTTCGTCTTGACCTGCACAGCTTTACCCCACCTCCTCCACTGTTGCCACCTTCAACATCACATTCACTACCTCTACCTTCATCCTCAACTTCACTACTACCTTCTCTTCCTTCACCTTTACCTGTATCACCTTTACTCCCTCACTTTCATCCTCAATTGAACTTTTCCATTTTCACCTTGATCATATTTGACCCCTTCATCTCCTTACCTTTGCTGCTTTCAACTTGACCTTCACAATGACTTTCAGCACCTTGAAATTCACCATTTTCACCTCCTTCATCTTGACCTGAACTAACTTTATCACCTTCACCCTCACTATGGACTTTACCACCTACACCCCTTTTCACCACGAGGGTGAGGATCGAGGTGGCAGAGGTGTAGGAGGTGGGTGAGCGTGATGGTGGTAAAGGCAGGAGCCCTCTGCCCACAATGAGTCTGAGGTCAGTGTTGGCTACAAAATGTGGCTCTCACTGACGACACAACCGCCTCCTTTCTTATTCTGTGTGATGCTGATAAAACCAAGGAAGCCCAACCAGCGTGGCCCAGTGGTTGAGCGTCGACCTATGGACCAGGAGGTCATGGTTCAATTCTCAGTCAAGGCATCTATCTGGGTTGTGGGCTCAATCTCCAGTGTAGGGCGTGCAGGAGGCAGCTGATCAATGATAACCTCTTATCATTGATATTTCTATCTCTCCATCTCCCTTCCTCTCTGAAATCAATAAAATATATTTTAAAAAAACAAGGAAGAGGGTTCACATACTATTTTGGTTCCAGAGGTGGTCGGACGCCCCGCAGCTTCATTTCGTCGAGTCCTTTCCAGTATTTAAAATTTTTGTCCAGATGCTGCAGTAACTCCTGTAGGTCCACAAAGTCTGAAGAAACAGGGGAGTGTGAGATCTTCTCACAGCCTCAGCTTAGAGGCTCGGACTTTCTAAGAGAGAGCGTTCGGAACGAGGGGAGGACTGGCATCTGCAGGATGCTCAGGGCCCACGTGTGCTAAAGGCAAGCCCTGCACCCCTGCCAGCAGCTCCTCTAGGACTTGCTCAGCTCACAACTCCGATCAGTAAAACGGGGCTCGTCTGCTTAATTTACCGTAATCAGCACCTTTGGGGCTGGGCTGTCAGGAACAAAGCATCGAGAGCCCCACCTTACGGCGATGCCAGGAGACAGCAGGCTGCGAGTCCCTCTCCTGTGGGTGCTCCCACCCCTTGCCCTGCAGCCCTTCCCCCAGGTGCGGTCCCATGGCGGGCAGAGCAGGTTCCCAGAGGGGCCCCTCTTCGGAAAAGGATGTGCCTCTGTCAGGGCAGCGGCTGGAGCAAATGGCTCCAGGAACACCGTGGGGTGTGGAGTCAGTGTTCGTGGTTGTGAATCCTAGTTTCTCTGCTGCTCTCTGTGTGGCCCCAGTTCGTCTCTCTCCTCTGAAACTGGCATGACCACCGCCCCTTGGAGGGGCAGTTAATGAGGATGTGCACATGCCCCGGCCTCAGGGCCCGGGCGACAGCTTGTTCATCTCAGTCTTTCCGGAAGTGTAAGCCCCAAGCATGAGCCGGAGTCACATACAGAATACAGCACCCGCTACTTGCTGCGCTGTCCTGCCATCTGGGGAAAGTCCTCTAAGAGTCCTTACCGTCCCAAGCGTGGTACATGTCTGTGATGAAGTAGTCGATGAAAGAGATCTGGGACTTGGGGATGCTGCAGGTGTTTCGGTCAAAAGCTGGCATCGCCACAGGTAAGTCCAGCTTCTTTTCTTCTTCGGTCTGCAGAGCAGAAAATGCCAGAATTATGAATCTCAGTGTCTGCTCCACTCCTAGAGCCCAGGGAGCTAGTGGTGAGAAGCCGACTGGGAGCCCCTGCCACCAGATTCCAAGTTGTTCCCTGAGTGGGGCCGGCTCTGCCAGGAGGGCCTCAGGACACCCCACCCACATTCTCAGCACCGGAAAGCCTCCTGCCGAAGCTCCTCAGTTAAGATTCCGAATGGCACCTGCGCCCACTAGCTGCCACCGTCCCAGCGCCGAGTGAGACACAGCCCCTCACAGCATGGGGTCTGGTGGCTGTTCTCATCTCCGGTCACGTTATCTTATCTGGAAAGATTCTGAACACCCCGAGATACGTGCCGCAAAACAGAACAAACATCAGCTCGGAGGTGAAGCACTTGATGTGCAGTCACGTGTCCTTAGGAGGACGTCACAGAGCGCACCTACACTACCAGCCTGTGCGGCACGTTGGACCATAAGACAATGCTACCTGTGCATCTCCGTAAGGTAAAAATGGTGCCCTTGTGCAGGGCACTTAGCAGGACTGGGCGCTGCTGTGGGTGAGCAGGGAGAGAGGCTAGCACATCACTGCCCAGAACCACAGGTTTTATGTACAAGCCCTTCCCTGCCTCCTGCCGCCGGAGACAGACATAGAACACGGAAGCTGCCAGTGCTGATCGGGATTTACTGGGAGGATCCAGGAAAAACTAGCCACTGGGTGAGGCGAGGTCACCATACGTCCACTGACAGGAGGGAGGGAAAGGAGGCCTGAGGATCAGTAGGAACAGAAAAGCAAGAGGGAGAGAAAGAAATACGGGGGCTGGCATGGCCACGGGATTTTGGCTGGTGCATGTTGGAACAGTTGTCAGATTAAGGAATTTTGTGTTGTTCATAAAAAAGAGGGTGTTTAGCCCTAACTGGTTTGGCTCAGCGGATAGAGCATCAGCCTGCAGACTGAAGGGTCCCGGGTTCGATTCCAGTCAAGGGCATGTACCTTGATTGCGGGCACATCCCCAGTGGGGAGTGTACAGGAGGCAGCTGATCGATGTTTCTCTCTCATCGATGTTTCTCTCTATCCCTCTCCCTTTCTTTCTGTAAAAAAAAAAAAAAAAAAAGAGGGTGTTTAACATTATTTGGACTTTGGAAATGTTTTCTGTTCCGCTGACCCTCTCTGCTCTCCTGCACTGAACTGATGTGCTTTACATCGCTACACCCTGAAAATATTTCCCAAGTGCAGGCCACGCTGGACCCACCGACCGCAGGTCTGTGAGAAGTGGCAATGGCCCTTAGCACCCATTAAAGTAGGTCCTGACGACCTGTGTCCTTGTCCAGGGTCTCAGGTCCTCAACAGAGTTACAGTGCTGCACCCTTAAGGCCGTCAGCGCGGGCGGTGGCGCGGGACGGGCTCCTCGGTGCTGAGACAGGTCAGTGACTAGGGTGTAAGCTGTGCTCTCAGAACTGAGAGGCTGTGACCGGTGAGAGCGAATCTACTGCCACCCCCACAGATACGGCTCCCACCACAGGGAAGTGGAAATTGAGGCACTTAAGAGGCAGTGTCTTACTTGAGAAAAATACTCCTCTGAGATGCGTGCAGCCCACTCGATGCACTGCTCCAAGGGCCGGCAGGGGTTGGACACGTCTGCGCACTTGATCATAATCCGCTTGATCAGAGTCCGGTTCTCTGGAGACCGGAGCATCGTGTTGACGTCACGAGGGTTTAGCCCACTCCCCTGGAACATGGACGTTTAGAGCGATCAGCGTGGGCCCAGGTGCCGCGCCTGCCTCACTGGCCCGGCTGCCCCCACTGTGAGCACGAGGCACTGCGTGTGGCTTCTCTCTGTGGCAGGCGGGGAGCAGGAGCAGGTACAGGCCACAACCAACTCTGTCCTGGGGGCAGGGCAGGGGCGTCTGAACCCTTGTCCTTGGGAAGGGTGGAGTCAGAGGCTGACAGACAGCGAGACCAGGTGAAGGGAGCCGAGTCCTCGACAGGACGTGCGAAGGGTAATAAGCCAGAAAGCCAGGGAGACACACAGGAGCGCAGAAGTAAACTGGGGTCCTAGCCTCACAGACGGGGTACTGGTGGGGGCTGGGCTGCGGTGGGAAAGGCTGGGAGCTGGTAGCAAGGGCTTCAGTGCACAGGGCGAGGTGGTGGGCAGACGGGGGCCTCAGAGGAAGAGGGTCCAGGAAAGAATCGGTGCTTTCTTGTAAAATCTACTCCACTAGATCCACCGTGAGGACTGACAGAATAAACTCCAGGAACCAACAACACGGAGGAGCCCCGCACAGGTGGCGTGGCAGCCAGTCCCCCTCACCTCGCTCTCCTCCAGCTCTGCCAAGGGCTTGACGACGCTGTTGACAAACTTATTGATGTGCTCGAAGTGCCTGGTCATCTCTGTGGCCAAGACCATGTCGATGATGGCCTGGCGCAGCGTCCGGTAGTCACTCCTGTTTCAGACGACAAACGAGAGGCCGCTGAGATCACACCCAGACCGGACAGGAATGTGACCTGGAGCTACAGTCCTGACATCACTGGGGGGCGCACTTCAGGAATGGAGGTTACAGGCGAGCGCCCCAACAGAAGCTAAAATCAGAATCTTAAGGCAAGACCTTCCAGATGCAGTGTCCACGACGCTGTCATCCCCGTCAGGCACCCAGTTCTCAGAACAGAGAAGAGACGCAGCCGGGTGAGCAGAGCCGGGTCTCACTGAACATGGGGCCCGTGGTTATGAGAATGTGCCCCACAAAGGACCCAGCGGCTTTCGTGCCCAGAAACTCAGCCCTGAGGGCTGAGCACGGCCAGGGAGTGCTCCACGCCTCTTCCCAGCACTGGCTTCTCATTACTTTCAAATTTCTATTTTCTGAGGACGCAATCCATACCATTAAAAACTCAAAAGGTGCAGAGAACGGTGCAGTCATTCCGTTCCTTTCCCCAGAAACAGTCAGTTATCAGAGCCTTGTGTACTTTTCCAGAGGTGACGGGTCTGTACATATCCACACACAAGTGTCTCTGAATAAAGCCTACTTTAAATCCACTCTGAAATGCGAGAATGTGGCAAAAGGGAGTTTAGTACAATCAGGAGTCTCTTTTTTATAAAATCCCACATTAAAACTCTCCTCAAAAATCCAAATGGATACATACTTTAAGTATAGTTGTTCATATGGGAAATCCTATATAATAAAAGCATAATATGCAAATCGACCAAACAGTGGAACAACTGGTCGCTATGATGCACACTGACCACCATGGGGGCAGACACTCAATGCAGGAACTGCCCCTGGTGGTCAGTGTGTTCCCACAGGGGGAGCACCGCTCAGCCAGAAGCCAGGCTCATGGCTGGCGAGCGCAGCTGCAGTGGTGGGAGCCTCTCCTGCCTCTGCTGCAGGTGGTGGTAAGGAGTGAGGGGTCCTGGACTGCGAGAGCCGGACTGCGAGAGGGATGTCTGACATCCCCTGAGGGCTCCCGGACTGTGAGAGGGCATAAGCCGGGCTGAGGGTCTCCCCCCAGTGCACGAATCTCCTGCACTGGGCCTCTAGTAATACCATAATTAACAAATAGACATACAAAAATAAACTTACTTTTGCCCACCCCTGTATTCTTCGTGACAGAATACATTTTCCTTCTTCCCTGATGTTCAGTCCCTATCGTTAGACACCAAGGGGCCAGTGGTGAACAAAAGGCCCCATGATCTTACAGAGCTTAGGAATCTGCTCAGCCCTGCTGGGAGCTCAGCTGGTTAGAGCGTCATCCCATACGCCAAGGGTCAGGTTTGATCCCGGTCAGGGCACATACAAAAAAAATCAATGAGTGCATCAATAAGTGGAACAACAAATGGATATCTCTCTAAAATCCTATCTACACTAATAAAAGAGAAACATGGTAATTGGCGTACGACCGCTACCCTTCCCATTGGCTAATCAGCGTATCCTTATGCAAATTAACTGTCAGCCAAGATGGCGGCCGGCAGCCATGCACTGAAGCGAGCAGGGAGGCTTGCTTCCTCCAGGAACTGCAGACTCCAACGTTCCCCGCCTCACTTGCCGGACTCTCAACTGCAACTCTAAGCAACTATTACTATGTTGCAAATAAGAAGCTAAACAAAACAGGCTTTCAGTCAGCCCCGGACCGCAACACTGTATCCATGTTTTCAGCAGCGGAGCCTCAGAGCTAAAGCTGGCCCAGAATAAAAAAAAAAAAGAAAAGAAAACAAGGAGCGGTTGGGAGCTTTTAGTCAACTGCCAGCAGGAAAACAGCCCTCAGCTCCTCAGCCAGCCTGGCCAGGCACCCCAGTGGGGACCCCCACCCTGATCCAGGACACCCTTCAGGGCAAACCAGCCGGCCCCCACCCGTGCACCAGGCCTCTATTCTATATAGTAAAAGGGTAATATGCCTCCCGGCACTGGGATCAGCGGAGCAGCGAGGCTCCCGGCACCGGGATCAGCATGACAGGGGGCAGCGCCCAAACCCCCTGATCAGCCCTGCTCTGTGCCTGAAAGGGGGGGGAGCTCCCCAACCCCCTGATCGGCCCTGCTCTGTGTGTGACAGGGTGCGGTGCCCCAACTCCCCTATCGGCCCTGCTCTGAGCCTGACCAGGGGCTGCACTTAGGGATTGGGCCTGCCCTCTGCCAACCGGGAGCAGGCCTAAGCCAGCAGGTTGTTATCTCCCGAGGGGTCCCAGACTGTGAGAGGGCACAGGCCGGGCTGGGGGACCCCCCCCACCCCCGCCGAGTGCACAAATTTTTGTGCACCGGGCCTCTAGTCCTATATAATAAAAGGGTAATATGCAAATCAACCAAATGGCGGAACGACTGGTCGCTATGATGCATACTGACCACCAGAGGGCAGATGCTCAATGCAGGAGCTGCCCCTTGGTGGTCAGTGCATTCCCACAGGGAGCACTGCTCAGCCAGAAGCTGGGCAAGTGCAGCGGCGGTGGCAGGAGCCTCTCCCGCCTCCAAGGCATTGCTAAGGAGCAGCGAGCAGATGGGCAGTAAGGAGCGAGGGTTCCCAGACTGTGAGAGGGTGCAGGCCGGGCTGAGGGACCCCCCCGAGTGCATGAATTTTTGTGCACTGGGCCTCTAGTCAATCAAATTTCTAAAAAGAATTGAATCAGCCCTAACTGGTTTGGCTCAGTGGATAGAGTGTTGGCCTGGGGACTGAAGGGTCCCAGGTTCGATTCCGGTCAAGGGCATGTACCTTGGTTGCGGGCACATCCCCAGTGGGGAGTGTGCAGGAGGCAGCTGATTGATGTTTCTTACTCTCTATTTCTCTCCCTTCCTCTCTGTAAAAAAATCAATAAATATATTTTAAAAAATTGAATCAGACATTAGACAAATAATGAAAAATGTGGTAAGTGCCACAAAAGAGACTTGGGACCGAGTAATGAGTGTGCGGGGCCAGGGAAATGACGTGTGGACCGAGGAGATGCTTGCTGGGCAGAGGGAGTGTCCCCGGCAGGTGACAGGCGCCCTGAATGTCTAAGGCTCCCGAGGTCAGCATTCCTCTTCCTTGTCTTCAAGTGTCAGGATGCAAAGGAGCTGCGCTAAGTGGAAGGAGCCAGTCACAAAGCCCACCCAGTGAGATGCCCCCTTCACTAGAATATCCAGAACCAGCCAATCTATGGAGACGGAACTGGTCAGTGGTGGCCTCGGGCTGGAGGGCTGGGTGAGTGAGGAGTGACTGCTGATGAGTTTGCTGTTTTCATTTGTGTATTTTAATCCTCACTCGATATCTTTCCATTGATTGTTAGGGTGAATGGAGAGAGAGGGAAAGACAGAGAGAAACATCGATGTGAATCACATCCATTGGTTGCCTCCAGCATGAGCCCTGATCAGGGCTTGGCCCGAGGAGGAGTCTACAACCAAGGTATGTGCCCTTGACCAGAATCGAAGCCGGGACCCTCCAGTCCACAGGCCGCTGCTCTGTGCACTAAGCCAAACCGGCTAAGCTGAGTTTGGTACTTTGAGAGGAGGATGAACATGTCCTAAAAGTGATGGTGGTCAGGCTGCATTACTCTGAATAAAGACCACCATGCACTCCAACTGGGTGAGCAGTGATGGCGAACCTTCTGAGCTCGGTGTGTCAGCATTTTGAAAAACCCTAACTTAACTCTGGTGCTGTGTCACATACAGAAATTTTTTGATATTTACAACCATAGTAAAACAAAGATATTTTTGATATTTATTTTACATATTTAAATGCCATTTAACAAAGAAAAATCAACCAAAACAATGAGTTTGCGTGTCCCCTCTGAAGACGCATGTCATAGGTTCGCCATCACTGGTATAGTGTGTGAACTTATCGCAATAAAGCTGTGGGGAGAGAGAGACAGAGGGACCAACACCCTTTCTTGTTATCCTCACCTCTCCACGTTCTTGAAGATGTTGCTCTTGTCCTCCCTGGCGGTCAGCTGGAAGGCCAGGGCCGCGTGGTGGCTCTCCAACACGGCACAGTCGTTGTAGAGCACGGCCAGCGCGCTGTCCGCATTGCACAGGAAGAGGTTGGTCCTCCCCGGGTGGTCCAGGTCGTGGACGGTGGCTGCGATGAGGGCGGCGGCCTCGTCCATTGAGTCTAACGTTTGCTGAAAAGGAGAGACCTTTTAGAACCACACGGCACCGAGAGCAAGGACTCTGCATAGCTCTCTTCCTGCCCTGTTACTTTACGGTAAGAGTAGCTCAGATTTCTGAGAAAAGCGTCTTGTTGAGCAAACCCAGCTTCCCTGTCGCTACTGTGAAAGTTGTATCTGTGCATGTTTTTCAGGGAATGTTACCGACTGTCACTCACACAAGTTAAGGACTTGCCCCAACACAGGTGTCCTCAGCGGAGAGGCGTGAATGGCTGAACGGCACGATGTGAATTATCTTAGTTGACGCGTTAGAAGTGTTTTCAGTTAGCGTTCTGAATGCGCACGTGTTCTCTATAGAGCAGTTCAGAAGCAGGAAGTTACAGCAGAACGTGGGGTCTTACATGCTGCTCTGTATTCTGTCCTTCATGACAGTGCTCCCTCGGGACTCCTGTTCTACCCGGGCCTGGGGAATGATCTTTCTTTAAAAACAAAAACCCGGCTCTGAGGTTCGCCCTGCAGGGTGAGGAACTAACATCTGCTCAGCACGCCCAGGTGCCAGACGTGCCCTCGTCCTCTCCCTGACTTTGGGGGACACGTGCGGGCCCTAAAGCGGCAACAGCCAACACTGAGTTGGCAGTACTTTCTTCTAGGTTCAGAGTGAAAGCCCAGTGCACAGCCCCTCCTGTTCGTGCTGCCTTTCTCCCTGGGGACCAGCCCGTCCTCTGCTTCCATGGAACAGTTGGGTCACGTGAACGGACACCGTGACTCCCTGTGTCACGGCGCGGGCCCCTGTGGCCGCACACGGGGGTCACTCCTGAGCAGCCACACTGCGTGGAACTGGGGGAGGCAGTCACAGCGCACGGCGCACCTTGATCCTCTCCTGGCAGAGGAAGTAGGCAGTGGCGTGCAGCACGTCGGCAGCGTGGGTGGAGTTGTGGTAGGGGTTGGAGGAGTGGTAATTGGCTTCCATAATCTGCAGCCACAGCCGCAGCGTCGTCTCCGAGCACTTTAAGAATTCACAGATCCCAAAGCGAGTGAAGATTTTGAGGCCAAGAAAAGTCAAAGGCCTGTAAGGAGAAACCGTCACAGCATGGAAGCCGAGTCAGACGCCAGAGCCGGCGAGGCAGCGGGGCCCTGCCTCCTGGGAGCCCGCACAGCCGGGCGGGGGCTCGGACGCCTGCTATACTCAGTTCCTCAAAATCAGCAAGTTTGTAGCCAAGCTAAACTGGTGCCGCCTCGAACCCCACGTTCTCCTTTGTGCGTGGGCCACCCGCTGGGTATCCTGCCTGGGTTCAGTGACCGCACAAGAGCCAGACAGTCATACGCCCTCTGCTGTCCTCGTGTACGAGGAGGTTCCCCTTGGAGCAGTGTTTCTCAACCTTCCTAATGCTGCGACCCTTGAATACAGTTCCTCATGTTGTGATGACCCCCGACCATAAAATTATTTTTGTTGCTACCTCATAACTGTAATTTTGCTACTGTCATGAGTTGTAATGTAAATATCTGATATGCAGGATGTATTTTCATTGTTACAAATTGAACATAATGAAAGCATGGTGATTCATCACAAAAACAATATGTAATTATATATGTGTTTTCCGATGGTCTTAGGCGACCCCTGTGAAAGGGTTGTTTGACCCCCAAAGGGGTCGCGACCCACAGGTTGAGAACCGCTGCCTTAGAGGGTGAGCAACTGGCCAATCCTTGACCTGGCTTTTGGTTCGAAGGTCAAGAAATGTGGTTCTGCTGAGGCAGTGCCCAGAGGCAATGGGCTGGCAGGGCCTGAGCCGACCTGCCTTGGCCTGATTTTACGTGAAAGCCTGGTCACTAGAGTGTCAACCAGGAGCTTAAAGACCTGTCTGCCATGGGGTTTTCTTTTCCACGGTCTTTGCCAGGTCAGGGCCCCGGAAGGAGAGTGAGCACAGGCAGGCAGGCTGCCTGGGGACAGGTCACCCAGATTGGGGTGCGACCTGACGCTGTCTCCTGGTGACCCCACAGGAGCGCACCTCCCCTGAGACTGCCCTGCCCCCACACCAGAGCCTCCACCTGAGGGGCACCCCTCCTGTGTGCCAACCAGCCCCCGCTTGGTTAGCTGCTCTCTCCCAGCAGGTGCAATGGTAAAGGCACAGTCCCAGTGCCCTCGCCTGCCAGCACACCGGTCGCCATACCTGTCGCCAACACAGCCGCCTGTTGTGCTGGTGTATTTGTCATTTCAGTTCTAGGCTCTGAGTGGGGCTCTTTGCTGTGATCCCAGCAGATCACCCCCTCGAGGGGAGATCAGCCTGTATTTTACAGGAAAACCCTGCCATTCGGAGAAGTCGGCACTTGCTCCCTTTCCCGCTTCCCAGAGTCTGCTGTCTCCTCGGGGTCATGACCAGGCACTCCTCCCTGGCTCCCCACGGACCCCCACCGCCCGGGACCAGGGACCAGCTCTCGGGGGCTGTCCGCTGAGCGCCAGGTGGGCTCACCTCTTCTGAGTGGCCGTCTCCAGCTCAAAGATGTTAAAGTCCCAGTCGTCATCGTTTTCCATGGCCTCAGTTATCCGCGGTGGGATATTGTGAAGGGACTCGGAGGGGAGTAAGCTGCCCGAAATTTGATGCAGGTCTGGGGAGGGGTGATTGGGAGGACAGTGTTAGCAGGCTCTGCCCGTGAACCACTCCTGAGGGCACAGTGCTGGCTCAGGGCTTTGTTTCGGGGCTTTTAGGACAAACCATCGGGAAAACTAATTTTTATCATTTAAACTTGACTGTAATGTTAATGATCAAAAAAATTACAAAGGAAAACGTACTTTTTGTTGAGAGAGTATACTCATTACCAGATAGTCTTCGAAAACCGTCCTGATAAAAATCAAGGAAACGAGAGAGAGAAGTCACTGCTGTTCTTTACTTGACGCTCCCAGAGGGCAGTAGGGCAGATTCTCCCTCACACCCCCCGCAGGGGCCCTCCCTTCCATCGCCTGGCACTAGGACTGGGGGAGGGAGGGGGCAGCGAGGGCAGCTTGAGAGGGAGGCCCCAAGGCCCGGCGCTCCTGCTGGCACTCAGACTGTTTGGTCTCTTAGGGACAACACCCCTCTTCCCCACCATTTTCCCACCCCACCCTCCTCACCCTAATGGACACCAGGCTTCCGTGTCCTCTAGAAAAAGCTAGAGTCTCCCTGGCCCTCTAAGCACCCCAACTCCGCCCAGCAGAGCCTGGGTGAGAGCTGCTCCCAGCCCCTATAGCAGCCCCCCCCTTTCCTGCAGGCCTCTCTCCCTCCCCCTCCTGTGTCACTGTCCACCTCCCCACAGGCTGGGGGGCCTCTGTCTATAGGCCAGACCCATGTTAGACATGACTCTCAACACACATTCCCATCACGGAACCTCGCTGTCTCTCTGCAGTCCTGATGTCATAACATTGGGCTGTAGGCGGCTACCGGAACCCGCTAAAGCCCAATGTTTAAGATGTCAGATGACCTCAGAAAGCAGGACCTGGGAGGGAAGGGAAGTTTTATTTCTGACCCACACACAGGTGACAGTAGTGACGGACTGATCTGTCTTCCACACAGTTCTTCCCGTGGAGACCTCTATCCGAGACGGGCCTCCCAAGCCCACGGCACAAGGCCGCCTCCCCGTGAAGCCGCAGACCTGGGCAGGGGGTCTGGAGGGAACCTGGGCCCCGTCCTGTTTCTGCAGCATCGAGCATTTATTTTTCTTTTTTTCTGCCCCCGTTTTCAAAATCTTTAAAACAATTAAGATTTATTTAAATAAATTGCTCGTAGGACCACTAAGCAAAAATGGGGCCTTGGCTCAGCAGACTGTCTGCCCTCCTCTGCTCCACGCTGAGCCCTGGGTGAGGCGGCAGGTGGGCGAGGCTGTGGCCTAGGCGTGCAGCGAGCCCTGTGCAGCAGCCCACGAACAGGTAACGGGGCAAACAAGACCAGCAGCTCCGCCGCAGCCTGGCCAGTGCACTTACATACATCAGGCCCCCGATGAGGTCCTTGGTGTGAGGATCCTCCTCCTTCGCCCCGAACTGTGGGGAATACAGCTCCGAGGTTCTCAGAATTTCCAGGACGCGGTCTAAGGCTTCCGACACAGGTATGGAACTGTTCTCCTGGGCAGCATTGATGATATTGATCACCTGCAATATGGGAAGAAGAGACACGAGGGTCAGAGCCTTCAAAGCAACAGGAAAGCAACCCAGAGTCAGGCTGCCTGGTGCTCAGGGCCAACCCAAGACCAGCCAGCTGTTCCCGCCACACGTCCTCTCTCCGGAGGGAGGGCTCCATGGCCAGGAGGGCACTGTTACTGTGCGGGCCCCTGGTTCTCATGGGAAGCAATCTGCTGGGAGGACAAGGGTGGTCTGCTCAGTGGAGACAGGCCACAGACTCCTCACCTTGGTGATGGGCGCCTCGATGGTCATGGAGTGGATCCGGGCCATGGAGGAGTGTCGCCTCTGGCTGGCCACTGCGGGGAGATCACACAGGCAGAGATCAGGGCCGGCACAGCCAGGGCTCCGTGTCCTCCCTCTCCCCACCCCGAGGCCTCCGTGTACTGCACGGGGAGGGGGAGGAGCAGAACCACCCGGTCACTGAGCTGCCTTCCCATCCTCAGAGCCAGCACTGCTTTCCTCGGTTCCAGGCACTAGGATGCACTTGGCCCCAGACTGAACTTCTGATGTCAGAGAGAGAACGGGAAACAGTCCGCACGCCATGGCCACAAGCCTCTCTGTTTATAACGAGGCCGGTGACTGCTCGGCTTGCTGCTACCCAGGAGCAAGAGGCCCTGGGAGACAACGCCACAGGCTCTTTGTGCCACACACGCCGGAGCCAAAATACAGCTCACCACCCACTGAAACCCACGAGTTTCTGCCAAAGGTTTCAAGGCAGAAACCTTTGCTGTTTCCCACGGTTACGCTTAGTCAGGACTCATTAGGGCAACACGTCCACCCGGCAAGCGGCAACTCCGAGCTCTGGTTTACTTTGTTGTTGGTCCTGCCAGACGTGGCTCCTTGGGGGAGTCTGCGCTGGGGGGAGCCTGGGCCGTGACAGGCAGCAAGAACCAGTGCAGTGATGGCGAACCTTTTGAGCTCGGCGTGTCAGCATTTTGAAAAACCCTAACTTAACTCTGGTGCCGTGTCACATACAGAAGTTTTTTGATATTTGCAACCACAGTAAAACAAAGACTTATATTTTTGATATTTATTTTATATATTTAAATGTCATTTAACAAAGAAAAATCAGCCAAAAAAATGAGTTCACGTGTCACCTCTGACACACGTGTCGTAGGTTTGCCATCACTGAACTAGTGTCACACAGAGTTGTGTGTGTCCCCCTGAAAGCTCCACTGTCGGGCCAAACCTCTGTACCAGGGACCTTAAAGGGCCACAGTGTTCCCCGGCCTGAGGGAGCTTCCTGTGACCAAACGGAGCCTCAGCAGCAGCACCGCGGGACGAACCAACCCCAGGCTCCCAAACGCTTTCAATGCTGGCGACCAGCATATGGGTGCTGACTTTCCCAATGTGGCCATTAAACCAAAAATAAGAACCACTATTTTATCACGATGTCATAAAAGGACTTTTTCTCATTTAAAAATGTGATAGTGACAGCTGCTCACAAAAACCATACCACAGTGTAAATGCAGTAATGTCGGGGAGAGAAAATGTACAGATGGTTGGGACTGTGTGTGCACAGAGTCCCTGAGCATCTGCAGACCTCAGCCATCACTGAGCAAGCGTCAAGGTTACTCGGTACGAGGTCAGTACACAAGAGCCAACTGTAATTTTGTATGCTAGCAACAAACAATCGGAAATTGAAGTAAGAACACACCATGTGACAGCATCAGAGAACATCAGTGTCTTCTATGCACATAAAAGCCTAATATGCACCGCGTCCCCTCAGGAGTTTGACCGGGAGACCGGAAGTTTGACGGGCTCACTATGACGGACACTGACCACTAGGGGCAGTGCGGATGGAAGGCAGGCCCCGGCCAGCAGCCACCAGGGACCCTGCCTGTACATGAATTTTGTGCACTGGGCCTCTAGTTTAGAAATAAATCTAACGAAAGATCTCAAAATTTATACACTGAAAATGCAAAATATTACTGAGATAAAATAAGCTACATAGAGAGACAATATTTCATGGTCTGCAAGACTCAATATTACTGAGATTTCAATTGTCCCCAAATTGATCTATAGAGTCAAGAGACTCCAAGATAAAACTCAGGAGATGGTGTGTGTAAACGAACAAGCTGGTTCTAACTGTCAGACAGAAATGCAAAGAACCCACAATAATGGCCAGGAGCATCTCGAGGAAGCTCACACTCTCAGGTGGCAGACTTCCCTTAAGGCTGCAGGAATCGCTGGCACTGCTACAAGCACAGACCAACCGCCAGTGACACAATCCAGGACCTGACCATGTGTTATAGACCCGAATTTACAACGGTGCTACTACAAAACGTGTATTGCTGTTTTCCAATGCAGTGCTGGGCCAACTGGGTTTTAATGTTGGGGCAAAATTCCTCCTTGGTCTCTACTCTCTCCTGATAAAAAATTAACTTGAAATGGATCACAGACCTAAGGTGCACACAGGCTTCCAGAAGGAAACATGGGAGAACACTTTCATGACCATGGAGCAGAGGAAGAGTTCTTAAACAGGACACAGGAAGCACTAGCTATAAGAGAAGACATGGATACAGTGAACTGGATTAAAGTTAAAATTACGAACCTGTGCTCATTAAAAGAGTGAAAAGGCAAACCACAGAAAATCTATTTTTGATACATATATCCAATAGCGGCCCATATCTAGACTGTGTAATAAACCCCTGTCTCCCTCGCCCTTCCATGCTCTAAAAATCAAAGAAAGAGTCTCTGGTGAGGATTAACAAAATAAATAAATAAACCATTAGGTCATTCGGGCCACTTCTACATAATCTTTAGAAAGTATATTCCAATTAGAACTTAAATAATATTTGCAGAATAAGCCTCTCACTTGCCAAAATACAGCTCACCTCCCCACCAGAAGGGAAGCTTATGGCAAACTCCTGCCCACAGTGACGCATAGTAGGTGCTCACTTAAAACCATCGATCGGTTATTAGGAACTTGTATTTCAGCAAAACGGAAACCAGTTTTACCCTCGGCTAATTGATATAAACAAGAGTTGGATCCTGCAACATATTTCTGGTCACAAAAACATCACCAAACTTCTAAATAAAAACCCAAACACTTCTAACATTAAACACTGAAATAAGCATGAGCGATCCACATATTTAAGAAAGGCCAATAAAAACAAGTGAGGCCATTATTTTAACCCACTTATTCCAGTTCAGGGCCAGGGTGCCGCAGCCGCCCCGGCCAGCAAAGGCCCGGCAGGCCCCCTCCACGGCGGGGCCCCCTCCACACCCACTCGGATGGGACCTCCAGACACACACTTCCCAGCGTGCTCTCTGGGCTGCGGGAGGAAACCCAGGCCGCCTGGGAGAACCGCACACCCCACACAGGCAGGGACCTGACGTTACTCCAGGACCTGCTGTGACACCTGAGGAACTCAACCAGACAACAGACAGTACACTGGCCCTTTTCTTCATTCCCTGACTCCCTCAAAGGCTCAGCATGGAGCCCACTGGCAGGAGCCGGAGGGGAGGGGAGTGACAGGTTGCTGGGGGGGTGGGGGGCAGTGGCCTGGAGATGAGGAGGGGGGAGTGACACAGGTTGCTGGGGGGGTGGGGGGCAGTGGCCTGGGGATGAGGAGGGGAGTGACAGGTTGCAGGGGACTGGGGGGGGGGGGCAGTGGCCTGGGGATGAGGAGGGGGGAGTGACACAGGTTGCTGGGGGGGTGGGGGGCAGTGGCCTGGAGATGAGGAGGGGAGTGACACAGGTTGCTGGGGGGGAGGGAGGGCAGTGGCCTGGGGATGAGGAGGGGGGAGTGACACAGGTTGCTGGGGGGGTGGGGGGCAGTGGCCTGGGGATGAGGAGGGGAGTGACACAGGTTGCTGGGGGGGTGGGGGGCAGTGGCCTGGGGATGAGGAGGGGAGTGACACAGGTTGCTGGGGGGGTGGGGGGCAGTGGCCCGGAGATGCGGGGGGGAGGGCGCCAGGTCCGCACGTGCAGCACCAGGTGGTACCGCTCCCCGATCTTGGGGACCTACCTTCGCTTGCTCGTGAGGCAACACTCCTGATGTCCAAGGAGCTTTTCCTCTTGTCTTTATGTTTACCTGATTGATTATCTGTGGGAACGAGATAAATCACCTCATCAAGGGGTGAAAAACGACCAGTTACCATAAGAAAAACTACCAATCTAAAATTTTTAAAACAAAATTTAAGAATTTGGACACTAAGTTGCAACAAAAATCTGCAGAGAGCAGACGATGAAGAGGCGTGGGGCTCTCTCACAGAGTCCCACGTGTACAGTCAGACGAGTGCTTCCCAGGCTCCAGGTCCCGTAACGAGGGTCCCGTCTCGACGGGAAGGAGCTCAGCACTCCTGTGAGCTCAGCACTCCTCGTGCTGCTGCGGCTGAGGAAAGTGGGAGCGGTTTTTGAGTCCCATGCACGTTTGCCCCAAAGGGGAGAAACCCTTTATGCAATTGCTTCTGTAACACAGGTCTGCCGTCTGGGGAGGAGCGCGCCTCTCCCGGGGGCACTGGGTTGGCTCCGTGTCATTTCTTCCATCTCCGCCCCCCTTCCTGTGAGGCACCACGACTCTTCTGGGCTCCGAGCGGGCTGCCTGGCCTCTGCCCCGACCCCGCACCCGCCTTCCTGCCCCTCCTCCTGCACCTGCTGGCGCCATGGGTGGCTCTGAGCCTCCCCGGCCCTCCCTCTGCTGTCCCAGGTCACAGGCGAGGAGCCTGGGGGCGGCGTGTGGGGAGGGTTCCTGCTGCAGCGAGCACCTCCTCTGCCCGGCCACGGCTTCACCACCAGCCCTGCCCACGAGCAGGACCTGCGTGCCGGCCCTTGGCTCCCCCCGAGACACGTCTGCACTGGTGTCTGCTACTCTCTCCTCTGCGTGGGCACTGACCTGGCCTTTCAGGTCACTGCTGGCCTCTGCACTGCTGCAGCTGAAGGACAATTCCATTCTGACCCGACTTGGCCTGTGGTCCCAGACACACCGACCCCTCCTTCTGGAAACTCCCGTTTGCAGAGGTCCTCCTCCTGGCCTGCCTTCCTGGTCCCTCTTCCTTAGCCAGCCCGTCCCTCGGTTCCCACTGTCTGGCAGCCCTTCTCTTCTTGGAAAACAAGTCTCCGTAGGAGCCCACCCTTCCTCGGGCTGTGACTCACTCCCGTGCCGCTGTCCTGCCCTGAGCTCCGGGCTTGCATCCTAACTGGCCACGGCCACCTGCACCTGGCCACCCACAGGCACCGCCAACGAACGCATTCTCTTCCCCCAAACCCGCTCTGTTCCAGGTCACGGAGCAGCATCCATGCCTCCTCCCTCCTCCCCACGCCCTCGCTGCTCAGGTAAGTCTGTGGATTTGATCTCAGCACCCCTTTAATCTGCCCATCCTAGGCCGCAGCCGCACCCGACCCTCTGGATTATAACGGCAGCTCCCGTCACAGTCCGTGGTCCCTGCCTCGCCCCCTTCTACCCCCTCTCTACAGGCAGCGCAGCAATCCTAAAGTAACCCGACCAACACCTCTCGACAGCTCGGCTCACCGTGGTTTTCAGGATAAGATTTAAGCTCCCGAGTGGCCCCCAGGGCCCTGTGATCCCTGGACCCCTCTCCACCATCACGGCCTCTATGCTGTGCTGGGCTCCCCCCACCCTCTACGTCTTGGCACAGACGGCTTTCCTCCAGGGGAGCGTGCCTCTCCCAGGCCACCTTCTCACCTGGTTAACAGCCAGCCTCCTTTGAAGATGCAGTCCTGGTGTGACCTTTGGGACACCCTCCCCTAGTACCCGTCCCCCCCCCCCCCCACACACACACTGCGGTAACCGTAGGCTCCATCCGCCTTCCTCCCCAGCTGGGAATGAGTGAGCGCAGGAGTTTTCCTTTTTCCTTCCCAGGTGGCAGCACCGCCCAGCACGTAACAGACGCTCAATAGACACACGTCTGCCATCCCACCACCTGCTCAGTCCTGTGCACAGGTGAGCACCACCGGATGCAGCCACTGGCAGCCCGGCCCCCTCACTCAGACCCCTCCGGCACCTCCGAGACAGAGCAGCTGGCGGCAGCCAGGCCGGAGCAGTGTGTGCAACAGCCTGCCCTTCCTCACTGGCCCTGACCACATGAGGCTGGGCCAGCGGCTCCCCCTCCGTCTCAGGAGCAGCCTTGACATCTGCTGCCTCTGCCTCGGCAGTGCTCCACAGGCTCACCCCTCCCATCACTCCTCCTCCCAACCAGTGTGTCTCCTCCCGCAGCTTCTGGAGATCCAGGCCGCACCCCTGCCTTTACAGCTGGGCTACGAATTGGGTTATTCCTTCATCCTTCCCCGTTTGTCCACTCCACACACACTTCCTGGGCACCGAGTGTCAGGCCCTAACCAGGCGCTGGGGTGGGAAGTGGAATAAGGTCTAGAGGGGTCACAGGCCCGGAGCTCAGGGTCCTGAAGTGCGGGAGCCCCAGGGGGGAGTGGGGAGAGGGAGAGGCGCAACCAGCAGGGGGAGCAGCGTGTGGCTGAGAGGCAGGAGGCATGTGCACCAAGGACAGGACAGGACCGGGCTGTGGGGGGCGACGAAGCAGCTTTCATTTCACTTGGCATTTTAAAGGGGCTCTCTGCCTCCACGATGCTCTTCCTGTCCTCTGACCTCTGTCTGTTCCAGGCACCATTCCCACCATCGCCATCTCTGGGAAGCGTCCCCGGGCCACCCCCTCCCCCGTGTGGTGCCACAAAGTACAGTGAGTTCAGATGACCCGCCGCCCATCAGTGCACTGGGCGTTCACGTGTGGGGGCCTAACACCAGGTCGGGCCTGGACCAGAGTTAAAGGGACGTGAGCTGGGACCTGTTGGCTTCCTAGACACCCAGGATCCGAGCCCCTGTCCTGTGCCTCCCACCATAGGGTGAGCGTTTTGCCCCATTCCCCATTAGGAAGCCACCAATGAGCGCTTCACCAATTTGTTGTTCCACTTACTGATGATTCACTGGCTGACCCCTGTATGTACCCCGACCGGGGATGCAACCCGCACCCCTGGTGCGTCGGGACGACGCTCAAACCAACGGAGCTGCCGGCCAGGGCTCCGCGGCCTCTTCTTCAAACCCACTGTCCCTGCCTGGACTGTCCCTCTCCTGAGGCGCCATGGCCCTGGCCCCTTCTCGCCCACCGCTCATCACTCGCTGTGCATCCCTCAGCACCGCGTCTCTGCCTTTCACGCAAGCCCTGTGTGCTCCTGGGCACCGCGCCCACGGGAGCTGTCGCAGCCATGCCAGCCCACCACTTCCTGGACGGTGCCCAGGGCACGTCAGTCAGTCCTTCCGCCCCCTCATCTGTGAAAAGGGAACTTCGTCTACAACACGTCTACCCTCAGCACAGGGCCACGGGCAGTCGGCTCGGGAAACACGAGGGCCCGTTCCCGAGGGAATGAGCCGCCTGGTGCTGGGAAGCACGTCCCCGAAGCTGAAGGGATGGGAGCCGGAGCCGGGAGATGGTCTCCTTCCGAGACGGGACCGTGGGCAGTCACCCAGCGGGGGGTGGGAGCGGACACGGGGAGGGGAGGCCCGGCTGAAGGGCCCGGCGCCCCCGTCTGCTGGCGGTGGCGACTGTCAGAAGCTGTCCCTGTTCCTAGAGCACAGATCAGCCAACAACCCACACGTCACTCAACACGCTTCCACATTGAATTCATGCATGTGAGGTGCCCAGACTCCCTTAACGCCTGTCAGAACGCCCTCCAGGGCTCAGGACCTGGGACCTGGGCAGCAGAGACCCGCCGTGCAGCAGGCAAGCTCCTCGGAGGAGGAACATGGGCGCCATACCTGTGGGAGTGTCAGAATGAACAGTTTCCGTGATCTTCTCAGCCTGGAAATGAAGTGCAGAAGCTGTTAGTGCGGCCGCCTGCGCGCGGGGAGGAGCATCCCGCTGGGGGCAGCCGTCCGTCCCAGGGCCCCGACACACCTTACTGCTGCCGCTGTTCACTCGGATGATGGACACATAGTGTCTAATTTTTCTGCAAGTAGAAAACAATGTGTTATTTCTCCCTCCCGGTGCTCCACGGCTCTGTGCTGACGGACGCGTTGCTATTTCTCATTGTGAAAAGAGCATCTCGCCTCCACATACACAACCTGCTTTGAGAAAAGCACCTCTGAGGTCCGTGGCCAAGCCCCCACTCAACGCGTCTCCACAAACACCCGTTGGTGCCTGCAGCAACGAAGTCGACTTTTCAGTAAAAACACCACCATCCTCCCAAGTCGTCCTAACGTACAATTACAAACACCTGTTTTTTAAAATGGGCTGCGTGTTGACCGACCGGGAGCCTGCAGTCACGTCGCGTGTTTCGCGCTCAGGACCCCAGTTGCTGACACGCTTCCGGTTCCCGAGCCATCGGACCCAGTCATTCCGCCAGAGGCCACGGGGCCCCGGCTCCTCACAGGAGCCGCCCGCTCTCCTTACTTCCTGTTCCTTCCATTTTTCTGTTCCCCTTGGTAACCGAATCCCTATGTGCTTATCACACAAAAATGTGGAGAGGACATAAAAAGGCAAAGAATCAGAACCGAGGGCCCACCCAGACCCGTCTCCCCGAGGCATCGCCAGCCGAGCCTGCAGACCACGCACGTGAGCCACGCAGCCAGCAGAGGTCCTGGCCTGGGGCCCGCAACCTCGCCACCGAGCCTCAGCTTCCTCATCTGGGAAAGGGCGGAGGTCAGGGCCCACATGGGGGGCGGGGGCTGGGAGGAGATGAGTGTGCACACCACCTCCTCCTCCTCCGCCCTTTCCCTCGTCATCCCGTGAGCAGGTCGC
The DNA here is from genome assembly GCF_028538775.1 of Myotis yumanensis. Lineage (NCBI taxonomy): Eukaryota > Metazoa > Chordata > Mammalia > Chiroptera > Vespertilionidae > Myotis > Myotis yumanensis. The sequence goes on from NW_027223771.1 coordinate 715,905, forward strand.
ACACTCGGTATGAGTGCATTTACACAAGCATCTTCCTTGTCATGTCCTTTGCCATCACTTCTCATGGCTGCATTTATGGCTGGTGTTCTAGAACGTACTCACACTTTCCCATCGTTCCTCTTAAACTAGATTCCGAGACAAACCAGAGGAGACTTTTAGGCTCCTGATAGACACTTCCTTCCAATCTGTGGTCACATCTGTTTGATATGCCTTTCCATAGGTGGTGGTGTTTAAATTATTCTTAATTTGCTAGGTCTACGCAGCAATCACAGGCTTTCAGATTAGACACAACTCGTTTAGTCCGTGTGCTTATCACACAGCTTCATAAACTGATTTCATATTCTGACCTCAATGCGTTAGGCCGGTGTGTCTGCAGCACAAGAAGAGGGTCCGGAATCTGGGGCTGTGAGTCGCCAGCTGGAGTCAGGCTGCAGCCCTGAGGAGCCCCCGGGAAGGCCATTCTTGGGTGGCACCTGACCTCACACACGTCTGTCTTTCACTTTCTGCAGGCAGCTCTTCAGCACTTACAGCACATTTACAATCGGCCAAACACAGCATGTGGATTGGAACACGTTTATTCCACTTACCCTCCCTGTCCAACGACAGGAATTATCTTCACATTCTGTGATACGTTATCTCCGCTTTTGGCGTGGTAAACGCCTTGCCACTCCTGTAAATGCAATGCAAGCATCGTCATGCTCTGTGTGCAAAACATGCACCCAAGAACACTTCCCACTCCAGGTCCCGATTCAGTTACCACTTGAATAAGCACAGAAGTCATCCCAACCCCCACACACCCACACACCTGGATCTGACAGTGCTTCCTCAACCTCCCGCCCACCTCCTCCCGGCTGCTGACACAAGCCAGGCCACCAGGCTGCCCGCTGGCTCCCCAGGGGAGAGCACCCACCTGCCTCGAGGGGGAGGGGAAGGGGGAGGGGGAGGGGGAGAGGGAGGGAGGGTGGCCTCTGGCCCTGCACTTGACTGGGGAAGAATAAGGACTAGAGAGAGAAGGAACACTCTGTGGCCATCAGCATGGTGGGCTGCCACTGCCCTCTGGGTTGTGGGAGGGACCCTCTGCATTTGGGCAGGAGGCGGGGGCGGGGACGGGGGTGGGGACGGGGGTGGGGGTGGGGCGCGGGAGATGGGGAAACAGCCAGGGCTGGGCTCAGGCGGAAGAAATTGGCGAGAGCTTCAAGCCAGGGCTGCAATTGTGTTAGTCGAGCTCTCAGATCAGACAAAACATAGGGATTCTTTCCCACAGGAACTGGGGGAGAGCAGGTGTGTGCGGCCAGGGCTGCGGGAGGCGGGGCTGCAGGGGCTCCCCTGCGCTGGGCTCACTTGGGGGTGGTGCAGAGAAGCCGCAGTGGAGCTGGGTTTGTTACCACCTAGAGCAGGGGTCCTCAAACTTTTTAAACAGGGGCCAGTTCACTGTCCCTCAGACCGTTGGAGGGCCGGACTATAGTTTAAAAAAAAAACGGTGAACAAATTCCTATGCACACTGCACAGATCTTATTTTGAAGTAAAAAAACAAAACGGGAACAAATACAATATTTGTATTTGCATGTGGCCCGCGGGCCGTAGTTTGAGGACCCCCTGACCTAGAGGGTTCTGAATTCTCCAAGAGTCACCAAGGGCTCCAACTATAAAAATCCTAAACCCACTGTAGGACGTGACTCCCAGGGTGTCCCACAGGGTCTGGAGCCCCACAGGACCTGGAGCTGAGCAGGCGGAAGAGGACCCCCGGGAGCCTTGGTGGCTCAGCTCAGGTCTCCTGCCCCAGACCCTCACATTCGGCCAATCCTGAACTCTTCTCTGTGGGGGGCCTGGCGACCTGCACGAAGGCCACACCTCCCTCCTGCCTCAGCTTCTCCGACTATGGGGACCGTCCCTCCTCAGGGCCCATCGTCGTGGGAATTCAACCACCATCACCCCTGTCCTACCCCAGGGCTGCAGTGCTTGTGCCTGGTAAACAGTGAAAGGACACTTGGGGCTTTGCTTCCTGCATGGGAAAGGGAGGCCGCGGTGGGAATCCCGGCACCCAGCCAAGCGACTGAATCTACACTGAGGGAGTGACAGGCCCAACATGACTGACCACTGCCCGGCCAACGTGGCTCAGTGGGTGAGTGTCCACCTATGAACCAGGAGGGCACAGTTCTAGGCTCGATCCCCAGTAGGGGGCGTGCAGGAGGCAGCTGATCAGTGATTCTCTCTCATCACTGATGTTTCTCTCTCTACCTTCCTCTCTGAAATCAGTAAATTTTTTCTTTAAAAGAAGGCCCTGAACAAGGTCAGGCCCAGGCAGTGGGCCAAGTCGGAGGCTCAGTGATGGATCCATGGAGGAGACTGACGGTGGGGAGGGCCCACAGCCACCCCAGGAGTCACAGTGCAGGCAGCTGGGCACCTGGGGCACCAGCAGAGGCTACAGGGGCTGGCAGGGGTGGTCCCTCGTGGACAGGGGATACAGAGAGGCCACTGTCAGACTCGCTGATTCCAACGTGCAGGGACCTGACTGCCAGGGTGGGAAGGCCACGCAAAGCCCTCGGGGCTGCTGCCCTCAGGTGACGCTGCCCGGCTGCCCACACCTGCCTTCTGTGGCCGTGCCCCCAGGGACGGAGCGCGGCGCTCCCCCAGGTGGTGCGCCTGACCCCCCAGGGCCCCTGCACCCGCCTCCGACTTCCTCTCTCTCTAGTAAGGAACCTCCCTCCTGGACCAGAAGCAGAAGGTACAGTGAGGTGGCGCAGCGCCCACTTTCTTTTCCCTGATGCTGACCACGGGGCTCTGCACAGGCCTGTCCTTGTTCTCCCTGCAGGCGTCCTGCGTGCTCAGAGCCACGGCAAAGCGAAGGCACACACGCCACCCTGGGGTCCCTGAGGGTCCTGAGCACGTGGGGCTTAAGCTTGGCACAGCCCTCCTGCCCCGACGGCAGGCTCTCCTGCCCCAGGACGGCACGGGCACAGGGGAGGTGTCACTGCCCCTGGGCCTCCATGGTGAACAGAAAAGCAGGTCACGCATTTTTCAACTTTTTCAAGAATCATGTTAATAGTCCCCACCCAGTTCCAAAGGTGAAAATGAGCCCAACAGAAACAACCTGAGGGGCCATGAACAGCAGGAGCCTTCTCCTTCTCACTTTCTAAAACCTGGTAACAGGGCCTGAAGCTACTGTTCAGAGAAACAGTCCTGCAGACTGAGCTGCCTCTCCTGTCTGCCTTCAGCACTGACTACGTGACATCTCACACGACCGAGGAACGATTCCTCTTACCTGTCTGTTTTGCTCCCTTGAATAGGAGTTCTCGGAGGCAGGGCTTTGTGTTTTGTTTAGTTTTTCTACACCAGAATGTAGCAGGTGCCTGGCATATAGCAGGCATTTTATTTTTATTTCTTAAAATATTTTTATTGATTTCAGAGAGGAAGGGAGAGGGAGAAAGGGAAACATCAATAAAAGAATCATTGGTGGCCTAAGCCAGTTTGGCTCAGTGGATAGAGCGTCAGCCTGTGGACTGAAAGGTCCCAGGTTCGACTCCGGTCAAGGGCATGTACCTGGGTTGCGGGCACATCCCCAGTAGGAGATGTACAGGAGGCAGCTGATCCATGTTTCTCTCTCATCGATGTTTCTAACTCTCTATCTCTCTCCCTTCCTCTCTGTAAAAAATCAATAAAAAATATTTTTAAAAAAAGAGAGAGAGAATCATTGATGGCTGCCTTGTGCACGCCCCCTACTGGGGTTCCAACCTGAGATGCTTCAGTCCACAGGCCGACGCTCTAGCCACTGAGCCAAACCAGCCAGGACCAATAGCAGCCACTTTTAAAAATGCTGAATGAATGAATGAACGAGGCTCAGAGGACTGCTGGGCTCAGGTGTGTTCTGAGAATGTGTCACCTCATGGGCAATCCTTTACCCAGAACCATGTGCCCATGTCCACCACTTCGGTCAATTATTAGAAAGATCAACTTATTATAAAGATGAAAACCATGACCTGAAGTGTCAATTCAAGTGACTCTGATTGCTGGCGAATCACGCTCTGTACTTCCGTGCCCTCACCTGCAAACTGGGAACAACAGGGAGACTCCCACCCCCTCCGCCTGCTGTGAAGAGCAAGGCGGGGCATCTGGCACATGCGATGCTCAGTGCCCACGCCATCTCCTCCCCCCCCCCTCCCCCCCCGTGATAGGAAAGTCAAAAAGGTACTAGCCTCTTACTTACCTTGCCCATCTTCATGCATGCATTTATAGTACTGAACAAGTCAGCCTTTTTCTCATTTAGAGGCATGTTTGCTAACTCCTTCCCTAATAATTCACCCGACTCAAAGCCCACTGTTGTTTCAAATGCTGGATTTACATACTGTGGCGGGGGAGACAACAAAAAGAAAAAAAAGCATCGAGTCAATTAAAAGAAATTTTGAAGAGTCCAATGAAGACAGACTTCCACCTAAGCCGGCACTTTCCCCCCAAGCACAGGAGCCTGCGCTCACCATGGCGGCTCTGAAGCCATGAGAACCCCTCCCCCCCTCCCAGGACCCTGGAGTGCGGAGAGCTGCCCCGTCACTGGCCGGGCTTCTCCCATGTTCTCCTGAGGCTCCGGTCCCCGTGGAGACAGACCAGGCGCTGCTAGGATCAGGAACTGGGACACAGCACCAGACGGGATCGGAGGCAGCCCGGCTCCATCCCCACAGCCCCTTGAGCAACTCCACGTTGCCCACTGCGCATCTGTTTAACATCTCCCCGCTCCCGTGATGGGCATGAACAATGTACTTGGGAAGCAGGCTGGGAACTGGGGAGTGTTTGCAAATATAAGGCTTTATGCTTGAATTTCCAAAGGGCCTAGAAGACAATGTATAGGGAAGGCTGTGCATGTGCTAATAATAATAATAATAATAATAATAATAATAATAGTGTGAGGATGATGACAAAATCATCATACTGTTCAAGCCTATTTCCAAGGCCTATAGCAGTGATGGCGAACCTATGACACGTGTCAGAGGTGACATGCGAACTCATTTTTTTGGTTGATTTTTCTTTGTTAAATGGCATTTAAATAAATAAAATATCAAAAATATGTCTTTGTTTTACTATGGTTGCAAATATCAAAAATTTTCTACATGTGACATGGCACCAGAGTTAAGTTAGGGTTTTTCAAAATGCTGACACGCTGAGCTCAAAAGGTTCGCCGTCCCTGGCCTATAGCACTGCACACACATTAACTCATTTAGTCCTCAGCACCCTTACAAGAGGGAGGCTGCTGTCTGTATTAATATTTCTCTCATTCGTACAGATGAGAGCAGACTCAGGCAGAGTAAGTAACTGGCCCAAAGACGCTCGGCTCGGAAGGGGTGAGGCCTGTCTGACACCAAGCCTGTGCCCTCACCCGCTGGCCCCTGTGCCACCTCTGAGGGCACTGATTCCTGAATGTCGGCATCATCAGCTCTTTATCAAGAAAGTCACAAGTTAGGTTAGAGGCCGGGGGTACTCAGAGCCACACCAGAGGGGAGCTGTTCTCAGACAAAAGGAACATTCTCTGGCACAACTCCCTCTCCTGGTATCTACAAGTGTCTCCCGTCACGGACAGAAACCCACTTTGCTAATAATGGGCAAGTTGTTCAGAAATTACTCCGTTATTCTGAAATTCTGAGTAGTTTCTCAGAAATGTCTGTAAGTGTGAACTACATCAAAGGCCACGAGGAAGGTGAGAACTCGCAGGCCTTACCGTCAGAGCCTTTTCCCTTTGCAGCATCCTTCCTGCCCCCACCCACTCCCCACCCCCAACCCCTCCACCCCCAACCCCAGTAACAAGCCTCCTGGACACAAGGCTCTCCTCGAACACACAGTAACTACTGGGCCTCTTCGTATCTAGAGGGCACTTATTGTAAATTACATCTCTTAGAGATTTCGTTCTGATCATCCTCTATGGAAAACCTGGTCTCTTGAACTTCAAAAAAAAAAAAGAAAAATCTTACTGGAGGGTTTCAATTCTAAAAACGAGAACAAGCAAAACCAGAGACCCAGAAGGACAGAACTCCCAAACAACCCACCTGTATGTAGTTGTCCTCACTCGTGATTTTAATGGCATCTTGGCTTTTATCTAGTGCAGTGAATACTGATTTACAAGCCCTTTATGGAGAGGAAAAAAGGGTGGATTAATGTAAACATTACAAAACCTAATACAACCTTGGGGTGTTACACTCACTTATTTAAAGGTGTCTTTTGGCTGATTATAAAGGTAACGGATGCTAATTCAAAAAAGAAGGGGAACAGCCCTGGCCGGTGTGTGAGGTGATCAGAGCATCAGGCTTTGGGCTGAAGGTTCCAGGGTTTGATTCCCAGTCAAGGGTACGTATCTCAGCTGCAGGCTTGGCCCCCGGCCCTGGGTGAGGCATGTGCAGGAGGCAATCAATCGATGTGTCTCCCTTACCTTCCACACTCTCTCTCTCAAAAAAAATAAAAAAATAAAAATCAATGGAAAAATATCCTCAAGTGAGGATTAAAAAAAAAAAAAAAAAAGGGAGAAGTTCCCACCTCTGGTTGCAACAAGTTTGGAGAAGATGGATCTGTGAGAAGCCCTACTGGCTTTACCACCCTTTTGAAGTTTTTACAGATCTGATAAATAAAACATGGTATATAATTTTCATTTGTTTTAGTACTGGTGAAGTTGGACACCTTTCATGTTTACTGGCAATTAATATACATCCCCTATGAACTGCCTGATCATGTCCTTTCTCTCTTTTTTTTTATCCAGTGTTTCCATTTAAAAAAAAATATATTTTTTTATTGATTTTGGAGAGGAGGGGAGAGGGAGGGAGGGAGGGAGGGGGAGGGAGAGGGAGAGGGAGAGAGGGACGGAGAGAGGGAGGGAGGGAGAGAGAAACATCAATGATGAGAGAGAATCATCGGTCAGCTGCCTCCTGCACGCCCCACACTGGGGATCCAGCCCACAACCCAGGCATGTGCCCACGGGAATTGAACTGTGACCTCCTGGTTCATAGGTCAATGCTGAACCACTGAGCCACGCTGGCCGGCTGCAGCCCCATCTTTACATCGGAGTCTCCAGTTGCTAACATGACCACTGACAGAGACACCCATGCAGACTCCGAACGCCTGTGTGTGGAGAGGAGCCACTCCCTCACCCCATCCATCTTGGCAGGAGGTCAGTTACCCCCAAAAGGCAGCCATCCTGCCGGTGCTCACTGGCGACTGCCCTGTGTGGAGCGGGGGCCTCCCAGAGGCAGAATTACCTGAGTTTCAGCTGTGACCGCACCTCTCCAAACTCCAGCTGCAGCAGCTCCGCGTAACAGGCCAGGAGGCTGGGGTTCTCCACGTACCTCTGCGACAGAAAGGGGGTTGTGGCTGAATAGCGTGCGCCTTTCAGTTAGTATGTCTACCCGTAAAGTAATTCTTTCCAGCACACTCCCAACTTGGTAACTGAAATAAGAGGATGTGGATCGTGTACCGGCCCTCCGGTCCAGTTTAAGAACCCATTGTGGCCCTCGAGTCAAAAAGTTTGCCCACCCCTGGGCTAGAATATGTAGAAAGAAATTTACCAAAGTCCTACGCAAACTTTCTGAGCATATTCACTTACTGAAGAGCAGTATGTTGTCCTCTTTAAAGTTATACACACCAATAATATGCAAGAAAAATGCGTGCATCTCTCTTTGCACCTGGATTTCACGAGGTAACCCCCACTCAGCAACGTTTTCCTTCACTGACCTCTCACCGTGGCCCAACTAAGCCGACAAAAGCTTACCCTCCAGACAGAGGGAGCAAGAGGCTGTGGTTCACACGTGCTCCCTAACCTGGACGTCCACCTCCGGGTAGAAGAGCGTGGATCTTCTCACCCGGTGAAAACCAGGGATGTGCACAGGAGGCCATCTGCTGACCTGTCTCCACGGCCCCAGATCGCACCTCCAGGGAGGTGAGGCCAGCCAAGGCCTTGGAGGGCTGGGGGCCCCAGTGCACCTCAAGCCTCCCACGCCTTGACGTCGTGTGGGCAGGGGCACAAGCGGCGTGCCCGGGGCTCTCCTCCTGCGGTGAGCAGCGGGCACCTGTGCAGGCAGGCAGGCTCCTCGGTGCTCTGTGGAGTCAGGGCTGACTGGTGAGTGAACAGCAGCCCAGCACTCTTCCCCTCTCAGGAGAGGGGCTGCGAGGCCCGGCACCTCGCTCTGATTTCCGCGGTGAGAAGGGCTGTGTTGGCGCGAATGAGGACCTACAGTCTCCAATTTCCCTCCTCCCTATCTTTTTTTTAAAATATATTTTTATTGATTTCAGAGAGGGAGAGGGAGAGAGAGATAGAAACATCAATGATGAGAGAGAATCATGGATCAGCTGCCTCCTGCACACCCCACACTGGGGATCAAGCCCATAACCCGGGCATGTGCCCTCGACTGGAATCGAACCCGGGACCCTTCAGTCCACAGGCCAACTCTCTATCCACTGAGCCACACCAGCTAGGGCCCTCCTTATCTTTTAATGAAAATTCAGCCCCTTCGCATGCATCTGATTTTACCCCTATCTCACGTTGTGTTTATGACTGGGTTCACACCATTGTTTCCCCTTCCTGTCTGCCAGTTTAATCAAGTTGCTGTAAATTCCATGTGTCCTCTTAAAAAAAAAAAAAAAATTTATTGATTTCAGAGAGGAAGGGAGGGGGAGAGAGAAACATCAATGATGAGAAGGAGTCATTGATCGGCTGCCTCCTGCACACCCCCCACTGGGGATCGAGCCTACTACCCGGGCATGTGCCCTGGACCGGAAGCGAACCTGGGACCCTTCAGTCCGCAGGCTCTAGCCATTGAGCCAAACCAGCTGGGGCTATTATGTCCTCTTGTTAGCTTGGAAGGTTTATTAAACTTTTCTCTTCTATTAATGGTTACTTACTTCTCACTGACCTCAAAAGCAGACAGAGATTTCATTACTATTACTTGAAAACAGGATACCAATTACAAAGCAGCTCCCCAAAGCAATGCTGTGATCTGACCTTTCCCACAAAGACGAAATGTCAGACTACACTCACTGCCCACCCCCATTCTATGTCTGCCCGATAAAGGCCATGAGAATACTTAATCTCCACCTCCTCCCACAACCCTGAGGACACACAGGGTTGGCTAAGATATAAATATTGAGGGATTTAAATATTGAGCCATTATTAAAATGTCTCTTCCAGCCGAACCGGTTTGGCTCAGTGGATGGAGCGTCGGCCTGCGGACTCAAGGGTCCCAGGTTCGATTCCGGTCAAGGGTATGTACCTTGGTTGCGGGCACATCCCCACTGGGGGCATGCAGGAGGCAGCTGATCGATGTTTCTCTCTCATCGATGTTTCTAACTCTCTATCCCTCTCCCTTCTTCTCTGTAAAAAATCAATAAAATATATTTAAAAAATAAAAAAATAAAAATAAAATGTCTCTTCTGGTATGTCCCTTCTGTTAGAAGAGTATTATTTATGTCAGTCTATATTGTTTAACCTGGGTCTACACAGATACAGTGGGGCCTTGACTTACGAGTTTAATTCGTTCCGTGATGGAGCTCGTAACTCAAATTACTCGTATGTCAAATCACTGTGACATTCGCTGCGCCAACTAGCGTTGAGTATCTGAAGCTGGCTCGTACGTAACCCGAATTTTAGCTCGCAACTCAAAGCAAAAAACTGGCCGAGAGAGGGCTCGTATCTCGAAAAACTCGTTAGTCGGGACACTTGTAAGTCAAGGCCCCATTGTATATTTTGTTTATGTATATTCTACACTAATAAAAGAGAAACATGCAAATTAACCATCACTCCGCTACACCCACCAGCCAATCAGAGTGACTATGCAAATTAACCCAACAAAGATGGCAGTTAATTTGCATACGCAGGCACAGAACGAAGACTGAGGACGACTGAAGATGGCGGCGGCCACGGAGCTGGAGCAAGCACGAGGCTTGGGTTGCTCCCAGCGACAGGGGAAGCCAAGCTTCCCGCCGGCCCTGAACTCCGCTCAAGGAGGGGCTGAGGGCCTTGGTCCCCAGGGGCAACCCAGGCCTCCAGCCCGTCCTGGGCTCCACTCGAGCTGGAAAAAAAAAAAAGGAGGGACTGGGAGCAGCCGGAGCGGAGAAGCCAAGCCTCACTGCTGCGGCCGGACCAAAGGCCTGGGCCCGGGTGCCGGAGGAAAACCGGTGCCGGAAGCCAGGGGAAGGAAGGCCTATTGCATGAATCTTCGTTCAATGGGCAACTAGTTCTTTATAATAAAAGGGTAATATGCAAATAGACTGAATGACAGACCCAAACAACCAAACAAAGCGTAATACAGTAGGTCCTCGGGTTATGTCGGAGATCCGTTCCTAGGGAGATCCGTTCCTAGGGTGAGACGTAATGTGATTTTCACCGTAAGTCGGAACCCACCTACATAAGCATCTACGTTAACTCACATGGAGCACATACACAGCAATAATGAAGTGAAACAGTAAAAAAAATTTAAAAGAAAGATAATTCCTTACCTTTACTTGTGGTAAATAATAAAAAACATAAAGCACATATGTACATACGTGGAAATGACGGAACTTTTTTTTTTTATAAATAAATGGGAGATGGCGATGTAACCAGGAAACGAGGTAGAGTCTGACGTAACCAGAGGGCTGTTTGTATGCTAATGATATGCTAAGGCTGCTCAACCGCTTGCTATGATGTACACTGATCACCAGGGGGCAGACAGGTTGACCAGTTGCTATGAAGTGCACTTACCACCAGGGGGCAGATGTTCCGACCAGTAGGTTAGCTTGCTGCTGGGGTCCGGCCCATCTGGACTGAGATGGGCTGGACATGCCCTGGAGTCCTCCCGTGGTCCCTCCCCGGCCTGATCATGCACCAGTGGGGTCCCTCAGCCTGGCCTGCGCCCTCTCCCAACCCAGGACCCCTCGGGGGATGTTGGAGAGCTGGTTTCAGCCGGATCCCGCAGGCCACCCCTTGGGAGTGGGGTTCATGGCTGGCGAGCGCTGCAGCAGTGTGAGCCTCGCATGATCGGGACTGTTTGGGTACGAGCCCACGGCAGGCACAGTGGGGCCGGGATGAGCGGGAGCGGCAGGGAGGAGCTGCAGGCGGCGTTGGACTGTAGGTTTTGGCCTGATCCCTGCAGGCCACCCAGAGGGACCCCACCCATGCACGAATTCATGCACCGGGCCTCGAATGTCATATAATTACATATAACACATACGCACACCTGTGTATGTGCATATGCAGAGAAGAAAAGAAACAGCACGTGCCCAGGGCAGGTCTGTCACTCACCAGGTTTCCTTGCCACTGCATCCTCCCTCATCTTAAAGCTCATGTTCTAGTTCATCCGTTGTGTGGCTGGAGTCCTTGCTCATATTTTCCCCAGACTGGGCTCTGAGGGAAACAGCCCAGCCACCCGGCTGGGGTATGCTTCTCAGCTTGCACCTCTCCTAGGTGTAATCTCTAGACGTTGTCATTACTGTGTTACACAGGGAATGTGAGTTAGGTTCACCCCACATTCACCATTTTCTTGCTCGCCATCCCTTCTTGCATTGCTGGCCTTCCTCCTGGCATTCACCATCCTTCTGCCCGGGGTACAGCCTTTAGAATGTCCTTGTGAGGATTTTCTAGTTACAGACTCTCTCATGCTTCCTGTTTCTCAAAGTCTGTACTTCCACCTCATTTCTGAAAGGTATTTGTGCCAGGTATAACGTTCTAGGTTGGCAGTTATGTTATCACATTGAAAATATGATTTTACTGTGTGCTATTTTCATGTATCGCTGCTAAGAAGCTAGCTGTTAGCCTGTCATTCTTTTTAATGTTTTCTCTGGCTGACTTTAAGCTCTTCTATTTTACTTTTTTCACTATGATGTATCCTCTTTTTATTGACTCTTATTTTGGATTTGTTGGAATTTTTGTCTGTGGATTAGTCTTTCGTCCACCCTGGAAAATGCTCTTCCAACATGACCTCTGCCCATTCTCGTCCTGTCCTTCTGTACTTGTTAAGCCTGTATCTCTAGCTCCACATTTCTCAGGCTCTAACAATATGCTATTAATCTATCTCTGTGCTACACGTGGAAGAATTTTTTCTGACTTACTGTCGAAGTTTTAAGATTTTCATTTATTATGTGCTCATTTCTCAAAATTCCATGCTCTGCTTAGAATCTGCTATGTCACTTTATAGCTTCCTACCCCTTGCAGGTATTGCCAAGCTTTTATTTCTTTACATATAATGAGCATAATTGCTTTAAAGTCTCATCTGATAACCCTCGTATCTGAGGAGCGTGAGGGTGTGTTTCCACGGCCTCCCCACCAGTGCTCACTCCTGGTGCCTTTCCTCCTGTGGGCGCTGAGCTGTGACTGAGTGCTGCCTCCAACCACTGTGGGTGAGATCCTCGGAGGCCAATGCAGGGTCTGCCTCTGGGGAGGATCTTACGGCTCCTGCAGGGGCCTGGGGGTACTATCACCCAGAACTCTTGAAACGCAATTCATCGGCTGAGGTTTCTTGACTACCTCTACTTCACTGATATAAATTTGGGCTACAAATCTGGTTCTCTCCCCCTGATTCCCAGGGCAACCAGCGGCCCAACACCTCTAGCCTTTGGGCTCAGGAGAAACCAGTCGACCGGATCTGGGGGTGGAGAGAAGGGAGCTGTGTTTGGGTTGCCTTATTTCCAGGATCCTTGAACTGACTTTAAGGCATTATAAAAACATTCCTGTGGTATAACTATTTTTTTTAATTGATTTCAGAGAGGGAGGGAGAGGGAGGGAGAAACATCGATGAGAAAGAATTATTGATTAGCTGCCTCCTGCACACTCCACACCAGGGATCGAACCTGCAACCCAGGCATGTGCCCTTGACTGGGAATTGAACCATGACCTCTTGGTTCCTAGGTCAACGCTCAACCACTGAGCCACTCCGGCCAGGCTGGTATAACTTTTAATGACTATGCCATTAAAGATGACTTTACCAGGCATAGGTTTTTTGTTTGGCTTTTGTTTGTTTGTTAATCCTCACCTGAGGATATTTTTTCCATTGATTTTTAGAGAGTGGAAGGGAGGGAATGAAAGAGGGGGGAGGCAGGGAAGGCAGAGAGAGAGAAACATCGATGTGAGAGAGACATAACAACTGGTTGCCTCCCACATGTGCCCCAATCAGGGCCGGGGCTGGGGTCGAGGTCGAGCCTGCAACTCAGGTACGTGCCCTTGACCAGGAATTGAAACTGCCATCTTTCTGTGCACGGGCCGACACACTAAACCACGGAGACACACAGCCATGGCAACAGGCATACCTTGGAGAGACTAAGAAAGCTAGGTACTGTAGATGTAATCATTACCAGGTCATAGAATTAAACCAAAATGGAACACAGCACAAGGACAACACATTTTTTCTCTTCAAATTCATTCAGTTGCTCGCTCTGAACTAAGATAACATACTCCCTCACGCTGCACCGCACCCGCACAATGAAGAAGGGGTACGTACCCTCGTGAAGCCGGCGCTAATGAGCGACATCACAGACTCTTCTCCGTCCCGCCTTCAAAAGGACAGAGCAAGTGGTTAGAGACGATTCTTACCGATCACAGTGCACCTCTTCATGCACTGATTCTCGTAACACGGTGACTGTCCTATAATGAGTACTGTTAGATGAATTAGAGTAACATACAAATCAAAAGTACACAATTAAAAAGTTTTCTGTTTTAGTCTTGTATGTAGCTTTTTTGACAGTAGATATTAATAGTTGAAATATAGCAAGTTACACTAACAGCCAGAATACAGGAGTAACCACATTATCTATTTGATATGTAAACATTTTAAACTAAATTCTTTCCTAGTTTATTCTACTGCCTGTTTATTTTTTTTAATCCAATAGGGAAGGTAAAAGAGGTAAAGGGGTCAATACTACGGTGATAGAAGGAAACTAAACCACGGAGACAAGATGGCCATGAGCAAGATGTGGTATATACAGATGTTGCACACCTGAAATGTATACAATGTTATAAGCCAATAAATAAATAATTTTAAAAGCCCTTCTCCCCCCAACAAGACTCACAGAAATAAAGGGCACAGCAACATTTCTCCTATCTATAAAAATACGTAAGCTAAGTAACATTTATTTGAATACTGCCCTTCTCACGTATTTTTATCCTTTCCTTACTTCCAACTTAAGGATGAAATGGAAGATTTCTTCCATTTATGTATAATTCTAAATCTATATATATATTTGGAGTTAGGTGCCCTAGGAGGATAGCCCTGGGAAACATGGAATCTCTATGCTGTGCGTATTTCTAAAGTGAAAGGCAGTCCAAGCATGAGAGTAGAAACTCTCACATGAAATTAACTGGCAAAGCAAAAGAAATAAGACAGAATGAAAAAGAAAGGGCCAAACTAGAAGGGTCATGCCGGACAGCCTGCAAGCTGTTACTCAGGCCTCTGTTAAGAGCAAGCATGATGTTAACACACAAATTTCAAAGTAAAAAAAAAAAAAAAAGAAAGAAAGAAAGCTTACCTGCCTACTACACCAACAATAACTGTGTTTTCTGAAACGTTTGTGGCTCGAATAGACCTATCAAAAAAACAAATTTTAAAATGAATTTAAAACAATTCTTTAAAAACTAAAAACGCTTAGCAGTTCTGGTGGAACAACGGAAGCAGGGAGAGGACGAGGGGAGCACAGGCTCCCTGCACTCTGGACCCCTCTTGGCTGCGTTGGCCCTTTCCGTTCTCCCGGCTTCCGACTTCTCTGCCATCTTCACTTTGGCTCTTTAACGGCTGGGTCAGTCCTGCCTCCTGGGTTTTCTGACAGGAGCTGGGAGGAGGTGCTGCCAACAGGCACCGCACAGCATGGCCGGTGACAGTCGCACAAGCGGCTGACTTGCCTCGGCCCCTCCCAGCTGGCGGCCGGAAGGACCTTCCATTCTGCTCTTGCCGCTCACCTGCACAGAACACACCAGGTCTCGGCTGCCGAGGGTGAAGTCCAAGGCCTTGGGCTCAGCCTACGAAGCCCACATGACCGGGCTCATGCCTGTAGCCCGAGCCCCGTCCCATCCCTGCCCGGCCCAGCAGCCATCCAACCCACCGGAGTAGAGGCGCCCCAGATACCCTGCCTGCCCTACAAATGCTGCTCCCTCTACCTGGAACGTTTCCCCCTCTCTTCCTTTCCAATCTCCTGCCCGTCCAGCAGGACTCAGCCCAGATGTCGCGTGTGGAGCCGCCCTGACACGTGCCCTGCAGCACTTGGATGTGCACCCTCTGGGCATAGATGTGCCTGTGCTGACATCACTGTCTGGTCCTGCCAACTACGGCCTCCGCTCCTCAGAGGCAAGACCCACATCTCCTCACCCCTGTGGCTTCAATACCAAATGGTGCCCAGAACTGAGGAGACATGCACGATAGGGTTCTCGACTGGAAGTATAGCAGAGTAACTGGCCTTCCACAAGGCACCTGATCAAGTGTAAGGAGATATAAGCATCCCCAACAAAGAGATACAGGTGAAAGCTAGTCATTTAGACAAGTCAGCAACTGATGAAAGGCCTTCCCCAGGCCGTGTGAGTAGGTGCCCACACGGAGGCTGATGGGAAAGGCAGGGCTCTGCCAGGGCGACACTCGCGGGAGTTGTGTTAAGTCGGCGAGGAGAGAGCGAGCGAGCGGATCAGGAGGGAGAGCCTGGAAATAAACCAGGGAAGAGCCAGAATCAAGATGAAACTGACTTAGGAAACCACAGAGAAACAACCCCGTTCACATTCCTTATTTTAAAATTATATATAATTTTAATCTATATATCAAGAAAAATTTGCTGGATGAATTAATCCAATTTTTTAGAAAATTCCCAAAATGTGTAACAATTGTACATTTTCCTCCCTTAGCAGGTAGAGCAGAATTCTGTGTTCTGTATATTTTACCACAATAAAGAAGTGCAGCGTAACTATAACCTAACCTTTATTTTACAACAAGATGACCCAGCAGCGTGTCCATCATCCAGACACGCCTGTGGCTAGGGCTGGGCCTGGACACAATGGGAAAGAAGACCAGAATTCTCTCACACTACTGATCTTCTGCAAGTATTTTAAACCGGGCACATTCACCTAACGCTAGAGGACAACTGTCAAACATATGGAAAGTTATAATAACTTGTTGCAATAATATGCAGGTGACAGCTGTGGTTACATATTAGATTTCATCCTAACACTTAATGGTTAGAATTCATCCTTTCTTACCATTCTTAACAAAGCCAGAGGCAAAGACCAGCCGGTAAAGATCAGTCCTAGAAATAATGCTATGGTCTTGTTTACTTTACATGCGTGGAAGGCAACTTAAGGGACATGGAATTTAACCTAATATATTTCTGGGTGGCATTATTGTCACAAGCGCCCGGCCCACTTGGCACGTGGGCCCGCGTCTCGGGCTTACCTGCACAGCGTCAGGGCGTCCAGCTGCTGGGGGTGTCTGTGGTCGATGATGATGATGTCGTGATTGGCAGCCAGGAAGCAGGTCAGGACAGCCTGGACCTCCAGGGCCACCGTGTACTTAAACCCTGCCTTTTCACACGCCTTACGGAATCCTTTACACTGGCTGTCGTCTCTGACAAACACTAAAAGTACCTGAATCAAAAAAAGCATAAACACTTAAAAAAAAAAAGAGGTTGGAATATCATTTCTTAACCAGCCACAGAGAACTCCCATGTGTTTTACGGCAAGCACACCGCTGTGAACGTGATCTGTTGATATAAACCGTCTCCCCGATGTAACTCAGGGGCCGGATCACTCGGCTCCTGGGAAGCTGGGCTATTCTATCTGGACGTCCAAGGGCCAGTGGTCGGCAAACTCATTAGTCAACAGAGCCAAATATCAACAGTACGACGACTGAAATTTCTTTTGAGAGCCACATTTTTTAAACTTAAACTATATAGGTAGGTACATTGTTATTCACTTAATTAGGGTCCTCCTAAGGTGTTGCGGCCAAAGGTAAACTGAGTGGGGGCGGGGGAAGGATTAAGGAGAAGACAGACAAGAGAATGAAAGCTGGGTCTCGGTGGGACGCTGCTCCCTGATGAGGAGACAGCGCCAGCGCCCACAAGCTGTGTCTTTATTTGATAGCAGATGCCACGAGGCAAAGTAGGGGCGTGATCACGTTGTTTATAGCATTCTCATGAGTTCCAACCCTACTCAACTACATGCACCTGAACTCTAGCATGAGGCACGTGGGGCCACGTGTTTGGACCATAGGTTCAAGCTTACAACCACAGCCGTTGGCTATAATTGTGCTGGGAGGGTCCTGCCCTACAGCTGGGACCTGCACGTGGCAATGAGAGGACCCTGTCCTTTCATTAGTCCGAGGCTTGAACCTGGCCAAAACACCATAACCACGGCCCATACTAAGGCTTAGGAAGAGCCACACTCAAGGGGCCAAAGAGCCGCATGTGGCTCGCGAGCCGCAGTTTGCTGACCACAGTCCTAGTGCATGGATCACATACTCCTTCTTTTGCTAGTAAACCTCTGGCAGAACGCAACCAAGGACTGACCAAGCACTTTATCTTGAAATTAAACCAATTCAACCACACAAATATTTGTTTCAGTTAACAGTAAGTTTACTAGGCAGTCCTTAGATGGGAAATGCTAATATTTCAAACTCCTGGAACACTTAATACTTTATATAATGTTTTTATTTTTTAAACATATTTTATTGATTTTTTTACAGAGGAGGGGAGAGGGATAGAGAGTTAGAAACATCAATGAGAGAGGAACATTGATCAGCTGCCTCCTGCACGCCCCCTACTGGGGATGTGCCCGCAACCAAGGTACACGCCCTTGACCGGAATCGAACCTGGGACCCTTCAGTCCACAGGCTGACGCTCTATCCGCTGAGCCAAACCGGTTAGGGCCATATAATGTACTTAAATGTTCTGACTCAATGTAATTCCTCCAAGTTGAAAAAAATCCTATCTAATAACAGACGAACATGGTAATTGACCATACCTTCACTATGCCTCCCATTGGCTAATCAACATGATATGCAAATTAGCCACCAACAATGATGGCGGCTAATTTGCATACTGCAGGCAGGGTGGGACAGCACCATCCCGCCTGCCCTGCCACCATCCGGGCCTGCTATCTGCGATCCTGGGCGGTGGGGGTCCCGTGTGTGACCCACCCAGGGCGGCCGGGTGAGGCAGCAGCAATCTGCTGGCCCGCCCAGGCATCCTGTGCGTGACCCAGGGCAGCACCCCAACCCCCCATCAGCCCTGCCCTGTGCGCGACCCGGGGAGGCGGGGCAGGCACCTAGAGATCGGGCCTGCCATCTGCCACCTGGGGAGCAGGCCTAAGCCAGCAGGTCATTATCTCCCGAGGGGTCCCAGACTGTGAGAGGGCACAAGTGGGGCTGAGGGACACCCCTCTCCCCCCGCCAGTGCACACATTTTTGTGCACCGGGCCTCCAGTTTTGATTAAAAGAGAAAATTTAAAGCAGACAGAAATATTATAGTTCACAACCTGTCAGTGAAGTGACACAGGAATAGCACCAGGAGCAAGAGGCAGTGTCTGTGCCTGGGATGCCGCTGGCTGACCCCAGGCCTGGCCTGGGTGAGGTGAGGCCTGGATCTGCTGCTCCCCCTATCCAGCCAGCCCCCCCCACCCCCCATAGATGTGGTTCAGCAGCACAAAGCAGCATCCCCTTTAGACCCAGACTGACTCCTGGGAGCCAGGGTGGTAAGGGAGAGGACGGGCAGCCTGTGAGAAAGAGGCCGCAGAGCTGAGAGAAACCCTGTGCCCAAGGCTTACTAGTTCCTCTACGTTGACCATGTGCACAAATACTCCAAGTGCAAAGAACTAAGAGAGCACGTCTCTGCTAGTCTCTTCCCATTTAAAAAAAATGAAACAGTGAACATGTGTCTGTGTGTGGGAAACATCAAAGAACTTTGGGGCTAAATTTCAATTGGTTGTTTTTGTCTAATATTTTGGATTAAATAATTTACAGGTATTTTTCTCTGATAACAGCTATTCAGAAACACAGGGAAGCACATGCTTTTACGTTTTTATATCAGAAAATTTCAAACCTACAGGCAAGTTGTGAATGACAATGAACGCTAGTATACACTTCTTCTAGTTTCATCAATTGTTAAAATTCTGCCACCTTTTGCCCAGCCAGTGTGGCTCAGTGGTTGAGCATCGACCCATGAACCAGGAGGTCACTGTTCGATTCCCAGTCAGGGAACATGCCCGGGTTCCAAACTTGATCCCCAGTTGGGGGCGTGCAGGAGGCATCCAATTAATGATTCTCGCTTATCATTGATGTTCCTATCTCTCTCTCCTTCTCCCTTCCTCCCTGAAATAAGAAAAAAAATTTAAATTTGCCACCTTTACTTCCCCCCCCTCCCCCATTCCCTCACTCCACACACGCCCAATTATACACATTCTTTATTTTACTGCTGAACTTTTTAAAGTAGGTCACAGATATTTCTTCATCTATAAATAGTCCAATGCGCATTTCTAAGAAACATACACTCTTAGATAACTATAGTACTGATATTGTTATCTGACACAGAAGACTAATTTCAATGTGTAACTTGAGGCCCTATCCCTCCCCACCTCTTTAAAGAAAACCAACATGAGACAATGGCAGCAGGGTTTATAATTACCTGGAGTTGATCTGCATGAAACCTCATGGGGCCAAACTGCACGTGAGATGTTGGTTTCTGTAAGAAAAAGACTTGCTTAAACTTTCTGTCTCTAATCAGAGCTACAGATGGAACTGAAACTCCTAGAGAAAAATTACCGAGAGTGAACAATTATTACACAGAGGAACCCCAGGGTCTCCCCAGAACCCGGGAAGGTGCAGCGCAGGGAGGGGAAGTGAACTGAGTGGGTCCCGGCTTTCCTTTTCCTCACTGTGTGTGACTTGTCATGAAACAAGAGTTAAGTAAGTAAGCTTTCGAGTCTCCGTTTGAGAAAATCAACAGTGCAACATTAAGGAAAACAGGAAGAAAAAATAAAGTTAAAGGCAGTAATTAATGACAATTTCAAATGCTAATGACTAGTACGGTTTAAAAAAAAATACATGTATGTGAGTACACGGTGTTGGTCACCAGCTGAGGGCCCAGAGGAAAGTGTGCTCAGGGCCAGAGCTTCCCTCCCGGGAACGACTGTGCATGTTACCCGGACGGGGGAGGCAGCAGCCGGGACAGGCCAAGGACAGCATAACTTTCTGTCTCAACGATGACAGCGACTCACCGCTGCATCCAGTGCAAGAAACAAAACAAGCTACAGGTTAACTTTTTAGGAATGATGAATGCTGCCTCCGTGTAAGTTCAGAAATATCTTTTTAAGATGTTACTGTTTTGGCAGTTCTATTTTACCACCGAACACTTTATTTACTCAATGAGACTGCATGCTGACCTTACATCCTGTCCAGGGGGTATGTTTGGCTCTCAGGACCTCAAGTCCAACAACTGCTTACCACGGCCGCCCCCCCCCCCCCCCCCCCCCCCCCCCCCCGCCATCACCACCCCCAGGAAATGTGATGACATTACTCCGTGAGCGGACGTCAGCCGTGGGCCCTCAAAGAATAAACAACTTCCCAGCGGCTCTGGATAGGGGATCGGAACTGCCGGAATCCTTCTATTTGCCCTTTGTTTGTGTATGAAAATCAGTATCAAACTGGCCTAATCTGCCCTCTTAATAATATTTACGTTTTACACAAACATTTAGAAGGGAAAATCATTTTCCAATTAACTTCAGTAATGTCGCTTGGATTTAATCTTTCAGCTTCAAAAGCAACTGGTATTTTTAGGTAACATAGAAACAAACAGTATGTTCCTAGGCTGATGCTGGTAAATTATACAGGTTGTTGCATTTGGTCTTTTGGATTTTTAAATATTTATGTATTTATTAAGATTCAGTTATAAAAAGGATTGTAAAATTAGGACTATCAGATAAGGATGATGTCCATTTGTATTTTTAATATTTTAAAGTAATTTTTGTGAATATGGCTGACAGAAACACGAACTAAATTATTAGAAGTTTCGATGAAACACAGACTTTTGGGGTGTTTTTTTTTTTGCCTAACTGCCCTATCATTTAGATGTGACTCTAGAAGGCAAAGTGACTGGGTTATGAATCTTGATCATGGTAGGGGTGGGAGAGGAAATAAATAATTCCAACCTGTCTAAAATTTCTACACCCTGACCCTCCCTATTCCTTTGCCTGCTTTTATTCTCTGTAGCTCTTAGTCACCATTTACCACGTTACTAATTTTATTATTCATCTTCTTTATTGTCTGTCTCTCCCACTAGAATGTAAGTTCTATGAAGACAGGGATTTACCTGCTTCATTCGTTGTTCTACTTCCAATACCCAAAACAGCCTGGCACCGGCAAGCATTCAAAAAATATTTTTGAACGAGTGTTTACACAACAGTTACTCTTTTTGAATCCATCTACAAATCATATTCATACCAGCTTTTACATATACGTGTACATATTATAGAACTTCCAGTTCTCAGAATATTTTCATATTCAGGGTATACTTCATAAAGGAACATGAAGGAAGGAATCTTACCACAAGAGAATCATGTGATCTCTCTCTCTTTCCTACATCCCCTTTATTAGGAACTAAAGCTATGCTGGGAGAAGTTTACATGAATTGTACACAAACCCAGGAACCATAGTGAAGACTGAAGTCAGATTTTGTCCTGAGCCGTACAGCCAGCGGCCGTTCTCTCTCTCTCTCCCTTTTTCTCTCTTTCAACAAAGAGTGGTCATTTGATCAAAGGGACACAGCCTGGACAAGAATCAGGGGACACCAGTTCTTAGCTCAGAAGAGTCAACATTAATCCAGCCGTGTGTGTGTGTGTGTGTGTGTGTGTGTGTGTGTGTGAAACACCCACTGCTATTCATAATTCTTAAAAAATTAATCTACAGCTTTTGTTTCTTACACTAGATGCAGTGGTGAGTAGCGGCAGGAGCAACATAAACAATGACGGCGTGGTTCACTTTTAACAGAGAAAGAAGGTTGTGTGCTGAATGCCTTGCTTCCAACCACATTTAAATCCCACTGAGTCCTTACCCTATGAGTAAGGTGAACTCACTAACTCCATTCCACTGGTGAAGAAACTGCAGCTAAGAGCGGTGTGGTTAAACAGCTGGCAAGGCGCAATGGTGGGGACAGGACACCATTCACTACGATTTAATTCCCGTGGTCTTTTCTTTTTTTTTTTTAATTTTTATTGATTGCAGAGAGGAAGAAAAGGGAGAGAGAGAGAATATGATTGATCGGCTGTTTCCTGCACACCCCCTACTGGGGACTGAGCCCACAACCCAGGCATATGTCTCCAACCGGAATTGAACCTGGGACCCTTCAGTCCACAGGCTGATGTTCTATCCTCTGAGACAAACAGGCCAGGGCAATTCCCGTGGTCTTTTCATGCTCCATTGAGAAAGACCTAAAACCACCCGACCCTCACCTCTGTCTAGCTCAGTGATGGCGAACCTACGATACGCGTGTCACCACTCATTTTGGGTGACACGCATCGACAGAGACAAAAAATTGCATAATTCAAATATGTGTCTCTCGCAATGGCCAGAGTTGGGCATCACTTGAGTAATATTATTACTCACGTTACTCATGATCAATAATGCAATTCTAAAACCGGATGTGAACATGTACATCGGTGTTGGGTAGCAAAGATACATAGTGAAAACATCCAAGATTCATTGTTCCAATATTGACATTAATATAAAAAGGTTAAGGATTGCACTATAAAGAGATTAATCTTTACTCACGACATTTTATTTTTTACTCGAGTGACAAAATGCCCAATTCTGGAAACGGCCTCGTTATTGTCAACATGTCCCTCAGGTAAGCTTCCCATGTGTTCAGGTGCATTCGGCAAACGGATGCACTTGATCGCCATGTTCGTTAGGAGACAGGAGTGGGAGGGTTAGAAGAAAAAGATATACAGTGCAACAGTGCTCGACGAGACATTCTGCGTGTTGGATAATTGATTACAGCACCATATATCTGTTGGCTATACATACTCTCTTTGAATTGTTTTGCACCAGGAGTCAGTGCAACAACACTGCAAAAAGTTAATAGGTAAGAAACCTCTCAACCGTTTATAAAAAACGCCATGATTTATATTTATTTATTTTTGCAGCCTTGTGATGGAGAATCAAAAAAATAAAAAAGCAAGACTGAATGATAAAGGAAGTGGAAGTAGCAGTAGCTGACCCTTTCAAGACATATGGACCGAGATGTACGGGATTGTCGACAGAAAACAACAGATCATTGTGCATACTGTGTAATGAAACGGTAGTAAGCAGAACGTGGAATGTAAAGAGACATTTTGAAACTAATCATTGTCAGCTCTTGAAAAAAAGTATCGATGAAAGGAAGGAATACATTTCTAGGCAGCTACACCTCTATAAAAGTCAATCAAATTCCATCATTAAATTTGTAAGATGCTCTACAAACTTAACATCAGCAAGTTACTTTATTCCTCACTCCATGGCTCAGCATGGAAAAGCCTCAGTGACGGAGAATTTATTAAGGAAACATTTCTAAGATGTGCACCAGCTCTATTTCACGATATGAAAAATAAAGATGATATTATTAAAAGAATTTCTGAGTTACCACGCAGTAGAAATACTATCAAAGACAGAATAATAGATCTTAACAAAACCGTACAACATCAATTAAAAAAGACTTAAATAGTGGTAAATATTTTTCGATTTCTCTTGATGAAACTACTGATGTCACATCAAATGCTCGGTTGGCCATTATTGCTAGATATTCTGATGGTCTCACAATGAGAGAAGAGTTGATAAAGTTAGAATCAGTGCCAATAAGTATATCAGGAAACGAAATATGTAAGGTTGTTATAAAAAACATTCAGTGACCTAAACATTGATATCTTTAAAATTGTGTCAGTCACGACAGATGGGGCACCAAATATGGTGGGGAAAAATGTGGGATTCCTAATTTGCATATTACCTCTTTATTATATAGGATGCTTTTTAGGCACCGAGCAGGCAACAGAGAACAAGACAGACAACAGGGAGAGATGTGACAGAGTCAAGAATCAGTCAAGGAAGGCCCCTCTGCAGCAGCAATGGAGGAGAGGTCTGAATGACAAGGAGGAGCCAGCCAGGAAAGACAGAGGAAGGAGCCCCAGGCAGAGGGAACAGGACGGCTGGTGCACAGGACCTAAGGGGGGTAGTGGGGGAAACAGGAAGAGCAATGCAGGGAAGGAGAGCAAGAGGGCAGGAGTGAAGTGGTGGCTGACAGGAGCCGTAAGATGCAGAGCTTTCTATAGCAGGACAGGAGCTTGAGTGTCACTCCATTTTCATGAAAAGCCACTAAAGAGTTTTATACAAGGAAGTGACATGACCTAATTTTTACTTTTTTTAAAGATCCCTTTAGCTACTGGTGGAGCATGGACAGTGGGAGGACGAGAATAGAGGCGAGGATACCAGTCAGGAGGCTTCCAGAGAAGTCGAAGGGAGAGAGGGTAGCAGCTGGGCCTGGCAGTGTCCCTGGAGGCAGAGTGATTAGGACTTGCTGATGGAAGGACACAATCAAATCAGACCGGAGTTCTGATGTGTGACTTGCAGTTTTATGTCAGTATTGCGTAGGCATCCTAATAGAAGCTGGTGTGGGTCTGCTTGGTCCTTTCCAGATCCACCCACAAGATGGCACTAAGATCTATTCTGAGGCATAGCTTCTAACCCTTTCCCTGGTCCTTCTCTGAGCAGGCGAAGCACTGCATATCCATGCCCACTGTCCTAGTCTCTCTTCTTCTCCCCTCACCGGTTCCTGATTTTCTCTTCAGTCAATTTAAACAGCAAATATTTACAACGAGCCTTTTATATGTTACCCTAACTGAACAACAAAGTTGAGTCGCATGCCAGGGTATAACCATCCAGACCCTTTTCCCCCTAGCCCACAGTGTGGGGCAAAAATGGTGTCTCGATTAAATGAGCTATTTTTTAAAATATGTTTTTAATGATTTTTAGAGAGAGAGGAAGGGAGAGGGATAGGGAGGAACATCGCTGAGATGAGAGAGAAACATCATCAGTCAGCTGCCTCCTGCATTACCCCTACTGGGGATTGAGCTCGAAACCCAGGCATGTGCCCTGACTGGGAATTGAACCCGTGGCCTCCTGGGCTCTGGGTCGATGCTCAACTGCTGAGCCACATCGGCCGGGCTAAATGAGCTATTTAAAGAACAGTTTTAGGCTTATAATAAAATTGAGAGGGAGGTACAGAGATTTCCCTTATACCTCCCATTCCCACACATGCATAGCTCCCCCGATCATCAATATCACTCACCAGAATGGTACATTTTTTACCAAAGATGAACCTATACTGACACATCAGAATCACTTCAAATCTATATTTTACATCAGGACTCACTCTTGGTACGTACATTCTACGGGCCTGGACAAATGTATAATGAATGAGATGTATTCATCATTAAAATATCATGCAGAGCCCGAACCGGTTTGGCTCAGTGGATAGAGAGTCAGCCTGCGGACTGAAGGGGCCCAGGTTTGATTCCAGTCAAGGGCATGTACCTTGGTTGCGGGCACAACCCCAGGAGGGGGTGTGCAAGAGGTAGCTGATCGAAGTTTCTCTCTCATCGATGTTTCAAACTATCCCTCTCCCTTCCTCTGTAAAAAATCAATAAAATATATATATATATTTAAAAAATATATATCATGCAGAGTACTTTTTCACTGCTCTAAAATTCCTTTGGAACTCATCTCTCCCCAGCCCCCACCTTGGCAACCACTGATCCTTACACTATTGCCACCGTTTAGCTTTTTCCAGAATGACATATAGTTGGAATCCTACAAGTATGTAGTCTTTTCAGATTGGTTTCTTTCACTTAGTAAGTAATGTGCATTTAAGGTTCCTGAACGTCTCTCATGGCAAAAGACCCTACAGTAAGGAAATGAGAAGGTAAGCCACTGAAAGGGAGAAGGTATTTGCAGAACATATAACTGACCAAGGGCTCAGATCATCTAATCTAATAAAAAATAGAAACATGCAAATTGACCATACCTCCACTACACCCCAAGCCACGCCCACCAGCCAATCAGAGCGACTATATGCAAATTAACCCAACCAGGATGGCGGCCAGCAGCCACGGAGCTGGAGCAAGCAGGAGGCTTGGTTGCCCCAGAGATGGAGGAAGCAAAGCTTCCCACCTGCCCTGGCTGGCTGTGGCCTCCGCTCAAAGCAACAAAGTTTCAATTATAGAAGATAAATAAATCCCAGATACCTGCTTCCAGCCAGCCTCCACTGGGAGCTTGGGTGGCTGGGGGCCGTGGCTGGCCAGCCTGCAAACAGCCATCAGCCCCTCACCCAGGCTAGCCAGGCACCCCAGGGGGAACCCCCACCCTGAAGGGGCTGTGGCCAGTCTGCAAACAGCCATCAGCCCCCTAACCCAGGCTGGCCAGGCACCCAAGCAGGACCCCCACCCTGATCTGGGACACCTTTCAGGGCAAACCAGCCGGCCCCCACCCATGCACCAGGCCTCTATCCTATATAATAAAAGGTAATATGCAAATTGACCCTACAGCAGAACCAATGGGAATGACTGGTCACTATGGCACACACTGACCACCAGGGGGCAGACGCTCAATGCAGGAGCTGCCCCTGGTGGTCAGTGTCCTCCACCAGGAGAGAGGGGGAGCACTGCTCTGCCAGAAGGCCTGGGCAGGGCTCACGGCTGGCGAGCACAGCGGTGGTGGCGGAAGCCTCTCGCCTCTGTGGCAGTGCTAAGGATGTCCAACTGACAGCTTAGGCCCACTCCCCCAAGCCGGCAGTTGGACATCCCCAAGGGCTCCCGGACTGCGAGAGGGTGCAGGCTGGGCCAAGTAAATCCCCCGAGTGCATGAATTTCGTGCACCAGGCCACTAGTATATAAAGAATGATTGAAGATCAGTAAGAAGAAACCCACCACCTGGTTGGAGACTGCCTTGCACAAGCAGATGATACCAATATCTAAGGACTTAGAACAGTGGTTCTCAACCTTGGCTGCACATTAGAATCACCTGAGAATCTTTTTAAAATCCTAATTTCTGGACCTCATCCTCCAGAAATTCTGTTTCTTTGTTACTAATGTTGTGGCCCCACCCCATAACAAAGAAACAGAATTTCCCGAGGATGAGGCCCAGAAATCAGGATTTTAAAAAGATTCTCATGTGATTCTAATGTGCAGTCAAGGTTGAGAACCACTGACTTAGAAGGATAGTAATCCTCTGCATCAAGATTCAGCTAGGGGAAAAAAAGGAACTCATCAACGATCTCTAAGTTTTAACAATTTTATAAGTTTTAAGCAGGAAATCTGAACAGATATTTTAAATTTGACAAAACAAATGTCACCCGCTAGAGTCTCCTCTATTGTAAGAGAATTTTGAGAAAAACATGGAAAAAGAAGCATCTGCCTCTTCCTTGTGTGTTTGGGGGGAAATGAGTTACTTATGCAACGACTACACAGTGGAACGCTTTGTTTCCATAGAGATTATGACACAACTTAAATTAGAATATTCCGATCTGAATTGAGAAGTGATCTTTTTGTCTAAGTGAATGGTGTATTCAGTGTGAATAAAGGCTCCGCACATCTGCTGATATCATTTCCTCTTTACTTCAGTAATAATTAATCATGAGACTGCATCCACACAAGTCCTAAAATGGGATTCCTATCCCCCAAATTTAACAAGTGCCTCAAAATATGTAGTGAATGACAGATTTTTCTACAGGATGTACAAACATACTGAACACAAAATACTTAAAAATATTTTTTGCTCATTTCACATCTATTACATTTAAGCATTCCCTGTACTCACTGTCTGGATAAGACAAAAGTTAGTTTAGTCTGCCTTCTGTCGTTACTACCTGAATTCAACAGATAAACTGTACACCGGTGCATGAAATTATTAATCTGATGCACAAAAAAATCAGAATGTTAACTTTCAAAAGCAGCAAAATAGATGATCTATAAATACAGTCTATTCAGGGGCTCCACACTGCCCCAGATAAGGCCTGGACTCTCTGAGACAGCATTCAGGCTCCTGCTGCGCCCCCCCCACCCCCACTCAGAGCTCCTGACAGCCCATCTCTCACTACTGTGCCGTGGCCACGTGGCTCCCTCGGCGTGGCACACTCCTGTATTCTCCCTAATTGCTCCTCATCTTTCAAGACTCAAGAGAGGCTAAGCTCTACCTATGCCTCTGGCCCCAACCTCCACCTGGAGGAGGTGTCACGCCGAGGTGTATCCCATGGGCCCTGGGTTTCTCTGCATCACAGCAGAATCATATCCTGTTTCCCCTACCGAAACGACTTCTGAGTTCTATTCACTTGCATAAAACTGGCACCCAAAAGGTAGTGTTTGCTAAAGGCTGAATGAACCCATTACCGAGTAACGGACATCCCCATCGCTGCTTCACGTTTTGATGATATGTCTTCCTAAAGGAACTAGCTAAGAAAACAGAATAATCCAAATTGTTAGAGTAGAATGAAGATTGGCTAGGTTTCCTGACTGGTTTACATTATACAACATTCTGCTCTTTTTCTCATTTCACTGTGAAATCTTTCCAGTTAATGGATATTCTATCTCATTCTCAAAGGTCTCCAAAGAAATGATGCAATTTTTAATTTAGTTACAGTTGAGTATATCCTCAATTAACCAAATATTCAAACAAAATTCTATGTGATTAGATTCTCATCTGTTGCTACTTTGGGCATATTGGTTCCTCATATCAATTGCTATTTTCAACCATGTTTTGTTTTGATATTTTAGAATGTGCCTCCTTTGAAAATTATTTCCCATTTAAATTATAAAAAGTGAAAAACAACACTGGTTTTGAGCACACATAACTGAATCTGATATGAAGCATGACGCACAAAACAGAAAGTAAGCCTTCTAGTTCAATCAAAGGCACAATTTTCATATAAAAAAAGTTAGGATACCATCTTGTGATTTTGTAAAAAAAACAAAAAGCATAAAATCAATAAAAAATAAAAGCAGAGCCCTAACTGGTTTGGCTCAGTGGATAGAGTGTCGGCCTGCGGACTGAAGGGTCCCAGGTTCGATTCCAGTCAAGGGCATGTACCTGGGTTGCAGGCACATCCCCAGTAGGGGATGTGCAGAAGGCAGCTGATCGATGTTTCTCTCTCATCGATGTTTCTAGCTCTCTATCCCTCTCCCTTCCTCTCTGTAAAAAAAAATCAATAAAATATATTTAAAAAAATAAAAAAATAAAAGCAGAAATATTTTGTACATTAACAATAAATTTTGAATGTACATCTATATACACTTCAAATATTTTTACCTATCAAGCAAAATGAAACTCAAATTTTTCATGCTGATTTAATAGTGTACAAAAATTTTCCTAATAAAAAGAGGACTTAGAAATAGAGAAGGTGTCAAACATATGTGGCAGTGATAAGGAATAAGTCAAATACACGAAGTTATAATTACGCTCAGAGAGTAAAATAAAGCAGACCACTTATGCAAGTGGCTGGTTTCACTTATTACATGTTGATTTTTCCGAAAGTCCTCAGTAAACAGATAGCTGGAAGACTTGGGCAAGCACCCAGATTTCCAGCACACCAAGGCCTTCTCAAGAGAACAACACTGCCCTGGACGGATGGCTCAGTTGGTTGGAGCATCGTCCTGTACACCAAAAGGCCATGGGGTTCGATTCCCAGTCAGGGAATCTGTTACTTATGTACCTAGGTTGTGGGTTCAATCCCTAGTCGGGGTGAGTATGGGAGACAACTGATTGATGTATCTCACATCAATGTTTCTCTTGCTCCTTCTACCTTCCTCTCTAAAAATAAATTTTAATAAAACAATATATCACCCTAACCGGTTTGGCTCAGTGGATAGAGCGTTGGCCTGTGGACTGAAGGGTCCCGGGTTCGATTCCAGTCAAGGGCATGTACCTTGGTTGCGGGCACATCCCCCAGTAGGGGGTGTGCAAGAGGCAGCTGATCGATGTTTCTCTCTCATCGATGTTTCTAACTCTCTATCCCTCTCCCATCCTCTCTGTAAAAAATCAATAACATGTATTTAAAAACAAACAAACAAAAAAAAAACACAATATATCCTTGGGTGGGGATTAAAAAAAAAAGATCAAGAGAACAGGTGGACAACGGTTATTGGTTTAGTGTGCACTCTAACCCTGTATGACCTCATCTAACTGTTTACATCTGCAACAACTCTAGTTCCAAATACGATCAACAATCTGAGGGTCCAGTGGACATTAAGTTTGCGAGGACACCACTGGACCCAGTATACTCATTAAGTCACAAGTGCAACCTCAAGTAATTAAAAGTGATGAATCCACTTCATTTATATAAAGTTCAAATCTGCCAAAACTAATCTATAGTGTATTTTGTGGGGATGGAATGACTGAGAGAAAATTCAAAGCCAAATAGGGTCCTGGAATGTTCTATTTATTATTACTTTTAAAATATATTTTTATTAGAGGCCCGGTGCACGAATTTGTGCATGGGCGGGGCCCCTCGGCCTGGCCAGTGATTGACCCGTCTCGCCTAGTCCCAATCGGGGCCAGCCGGTCGGCGGGGAGGAACCATGGGAGGTTGGCCAGCCATGGGAGGTTGGCTGTGGGAGCGCACTAACCACCAGGGGGCAGCTCCTGCATTGAGCATCTGCCTCCTGGTGGTCAGTGTGCGTCATAGCTACCAGCCAGTTGTCCGGTCGTCACGGTCACTTAGGTTTTTATATATATATATATATACACACACACACACACACACACACACACACACACATATATATACATACATACATATACATATACATACATACACTAGAGGCCCAGTGCACAAAACTGTGCACGGGCAGGGTCCCTAGGCCTAGCCTGCGATCAGGGCCATCTTCAGCCCGATCACCAGTCCCCAGTCCCACCGCCACCCACCCCAGTTCCCCGTGGTTCCCCATTCGCCATGATTGGAGCCTGTGGGCCGGGGGAGGGACCAAGAGGTCTGCCCTCCACCTGCTTGCCCGTCCCCAGTCCTGCCCTGCCACCGCCCACCCTGGTTCCCCGTTTACCATCCAGCGATCAGAGTCTGCGGGCCGGGGGGAGGGACCAAGAGGTCTGCCTTCCACCTGCTTGCCAGTCCCCAGTCCCACCGTGCCGCTGCCCACCCGGGTTCCCCGTGGTTCCCTTCAACATCCAGCGATCGGAGCCTGCTGGCAGGGGAGGGACCAAGAGGTGGTCAAGGCACCTCATAGCGACACGCCGTTACGCCGTTATGGCCACTGGCCTTCTATTATATGGGACAGATTGATTTCAGAGAGGAAGGGATAGGGAGAGAGAGCTAGAAACATCAATGATGAGAGAGAGCTTCCCGCACACTCCCCACTGGGGATCAAGCCCACAACCCAGACATGTACTGTGACCAGGAATCGAGCCATGACCTCCTGGTTCATAGGTCAATGCTCAACCACTGAGCCAGGCCAGCCGGGCTGCAATGTTCTATTTCTTGATCTGTGTGCTGGTTACATTGAGAAAACTTCATAAAGTTGTACACTAATGATTCATATATTAACTGCATTAACTTTAAAAAGATACCCAATCAGCACTTCAGTTTTCACTGGAAGAAAAGGCCTCCCTCTCCCGCAGCAGGGCCAGTGGCAGGGGCAGCACGCCTGTGGGGAAGGGGGTGGGGGCGGCTTCTCTCCCCCTCACTCCCTCCCTCACCTGCTGGCTGCTGTGCGTGAGGCAGGGGCAGAGGACAGGCCCAGGGAGGGGCCACTAGACAATCTCTCACTGTTGGGCGTGATGGATTTTTAAAGCATTGTTGTTGTTTCTCTGGAGACTCTCCTGCTGTGTCCCTCCCACTGCAACTCCCTTCAGACGGGCAGTGCCTCTCTTCCAGATTTTGTCCAGCCTTCCCTCGTTTTCTACCCTGGCATAGACACACAGGCTTTGTGCTGGGGTCCCCTCTGCCTGCTCAGCTAACATCGAGGGCAGGGACCCTTTAAGAAGGACCCCATGTCAACATTTTCTCTACATCCAGCACCTGCCGAAGCCAAGCTGTGCTCACAGCTCTGCTCGCTGCCACTAGTGACTGCTCAGTGGGAGGGAAGGTTGGTACATTCAGCTTCAAGCCCAACAGGCTTTCAGGCAGGTGGTGGCTCTGCCCGCCTGAGGTGAAGACTCTGTCCTTTAATGTCTGGGGTGTCTTCTGTTTACACCCCCATTTTACTTATGGGACCTCCAGGAAAGGATCTCCATCCACTGCTCAGACGTATGTCAGGAGCTGCAGTCTGAATGAATGGAGAATGAAGACAACGGGGAGGCTGGAGGAAGAAAAGGAATGCAATACCTGACTGCTACTAAAAGCAGCAGCCACAAAAGGCCCTACTGGCCTGTTTTTGGTGGCATAATTTCCTTTTTTTTCCCCAAACATATTTTTATTGATTTCAGAGAGGAACAGAGAGGGAGAGAGAGATATAGAAACATCAATGATAAGAGAGAATCACTGATTGGCTGCCTCCTGCACACCCAACACTGGGGATTGAGCCTGCAAATCAGGTTTGTGCCCTTGACTGGAATCGAATCCGGGGCCCTTCAGTCTACAGGCCAACACTCTATCCACTAAGCCAAACTGGCTAGGGCTGGTCCATAAATTTTCAACCTCAGAGAATCGAATTGAAGATTTGGGGAGCTAGTATTAGAAACTGCTAGATGTCACTTAAACTGGAATCCCTGTGTGTACTACTGTCTGTTACGTACATACACTACTTCCATGAAAGCAAGGATTGGATAATAAAGGAGGCTTTGGAGACTATCTCTCCTTCCTGCCACCTCAGGTTAGATGCTCCCTGCAAATGTCACTGCACCAGTCCTCACTCAGTCCAGCTCCTCTGCATCTTGGGATCAAGCTGGACCCTGTGCAGCTCTGCCACCAGCTCATGTACTCATTGCTACTACCCTATATAATAAAGTGGTGATATGCAAATTAACCCTCATGCTCTCACAAAGATGGCTGCTTACGACCAGGCCAGCAGGGGGGATAGTGAGGGACGACCAAACGACTGAACGAGCAGGCTGCATGGGGCAATCAGGCCAGTGGGGGGGCCGTGAGGGGCAACCAGGCCAGCAAGGAGGGGGGAGTTGGGGGTGACCAGGCCGGCAGGGGGACAGTAAGAGGCAACCAGACCAGCTGGGGGGGGTGCAGTTGGGGGCGACCAGGCTGGCAGGGGAGGGCAGTTGGGGGCGATTAGGCTGGCAGGGAGGGGCAGTAAGGGGTGACCAGGCTGGTGGGGGGGGGTGTGGCAGTTAAGAGTGACCAGGCTGGGAGGGGGCAGTTGGGGGCAACCAGGCCGGCAGGGGAGGCAGTAAGGGGTGACCAGGCCGGCGGGGGGTGGGGGGTGGGGGAGGCAGTTAGGAGCAACCAGGCTGGAAGGGAGCAGTTGGGGGTGACCTGGCCAGCAGCGGGGGGGGGGGGGGGGGGGCCATCCCCTAAGGGGTCCCAGATTGGAGAGGGTGCAGGCTGGGCTGAAGGGACCCCTCCCCCAAGCACGAATTTCGTGCACCAGGCCTCTAGTTTCAAATAAAACCCCAGGGTGTATCTCTCACCTTAGGAAAATATGATTTGCTAGTTTGTTGTTTTTTTTCTTTTTTTTCCCCGAGATCTGCAGCTGTAAGTGACTTTGATCCACTTCCTCTCAGACTCCTAGTTCAACCTTTCAAAAACCCTGTCCACTTATTTTCTGGCTTGGGGTTTCAGACATCTAATTTCTCCAAATATAAAGTTTACAGCTCTGTTTCTTTTTCTCCTAGGTGCTCAGAATAATTTTCCAGGGCAGGATGGAGAAAGGCTGACTTTACCATGTTCACATCCTAAATTCTACTTGTTTTTCCTCCCCAAAAAACCCCCAACAGCTTTATAATATCCTTGAATGTAAAGTAATACATGATCATTCTGAAGTCCAGAGAGTACAGAAAGGATGCAAGAAAAAAAGTAAAATGCTGTTACCTGAAATCTCATTAACCTAAAATAATCCCCATTTAACATATGAGCACATATTCTGATGCGTATAAACCAGCCTTTTCCCATGCTTTTTTTTTTTAACTTAAAACTGGGTATTTTCTTGGGGGGAAAAAAAAAGATCTAAATTATAATTTTAATAGCTACACAATATTCATGAGAACTTCCTTTAACCTAGAGTATCATGAGACACTGAAATGTTTAATTTTTAAAATAAACTATCCCATAAACCAGAAGTCATGCCCTTGAAAGATCAAATTTTCCACATATTAGTTTCCTTGTAAATCAGAGAAAATGAAGGTTTATTCCACCAGCGTTTAGAAATACAACAAGCAGACCTAGGTCTGTAAAAGCTAGGTAACTAAGGCTTCTTTTTTAAAAGTTATTGTTTCCACGACCTTTGTTCCTTGTATAATAAATACGCTGTGTTTTCCTGGTTTTTCATTTACAAGACAGAGAAAATCCAAACAACCAAATTATCCAAGTCTTATACCGAGGACAGACAATCTCTACAGGTTATTAATTAGGAGGACGGTCAGGAGGAGGAGTACAGACTGCTGCTTTTACAACCTGAGGTGAGCTCGGACGACGGAGTCAAACAAGGGAATGTGTGCCATTGCCTGCAATCTGAGTTTCATTAAACTGTCTTTTCTAATCCACTTCCTTAATTAATAGAGACTTAGAGCTGTACAAGCACTGAGCCTCAAAGCTGGTTGTAGCGGTGAAGTACAGAGAATACATTCTGTTCCTTCTCTCAGCAGACCACAGAGACAACCATTTTTTTCAACGAAACATCCCCCACACAAATGAGCAAAACTACAGATGGCAGAGTGACACACCAGAGTACCATGACTTTAGGCAAATGTAATCCACCAA
Organism: Myotis yumanensis; assembly: GCF_028538775.1. Classification (NCBI taxonomy): domain Eukaryota; kingdom Metazoa; phylum Chordata; class Mammalia; order Chiroptera; family Vespertilionidae; genus Myotis; species Myotis yumanensis. Next base: position 750,759 of record NW_027223771.1, read on the forward strand.
ATATTCCAACAAGTATGTGACGGTAAGCAGCCTCTGAGTTAGGATATGCTCCTTGCAAAACTGGGTAGCCTTGGATTCAGCAATAGGCAGCCAGGCACAAGGAGAACTGGGCCTGGAGAAGCCAGCAGTCAGCCTTCGGTGATGTATTCACAGTAATCAAGGCATCACCAACAACAGCGTGTAACACATGGCTACTTACTATGTACCCAAGAGTATCTAACTTAATTCTTACATCAACCGTATAAAGTAGAAACTGCTATTCCTCTTCCTAATTATAGATCTGAAAACAGAAACTCGGCAAGGTTATCTACTTGTGGGTCACACAGCTAGTAAGTGGGGGTGTGGAACTTGGACCCAGGGCTGTAGACTCTCAAGGCCCATACTTATCACTGCACGTATTGCCTCACGTACTACACAACATGGGAACACAGCAGAGGGGTCAGTGGCTTTGACTGAGGTAGACAGAAAAGGCAGGAACCAGGCTGGGTCTAGAAAGGCAGGGAGGACCTGGGGAGCAAAGAGGCAGACAATGGTCCCTGTGAGCAAAAGCACACACGAGAAGAGAACAGAGCAGAGTCTTCGACGATCGCATGGATGATGCGAATTACCCTGCCATCCGCTCAAAACTACTTGGCAAGGTGGTGTTACAGAAACTGGAAGACAAGGTGTGTGAGAGACAAAGGCAGAAGTCTAGTACCAGGCTTGCCTCTCATCATTATGTGGCCTGAGGTAAATCGCTTACCACTCTGGGACTCAGTCTAGGGCAGTGATGGCGAACCTTTTGAGCTCGGCGTGTCAGCATTTTGAAAAACCCTAACTTAACTCTGGTGCTGTGTCACATATAGAAATTTTTTTGATATTTGCAACCATAGTAAAACAAAGACTTATATTTTTGATATTTATTTTATATATTTAAATGCCATTTAACAAAGAAAAATCAACCAAAAAAAATGAGTTCGTGTGTCACCTCTGACAGGCGTGTCATAGGTTCGCCATCACTGGTCTAGGGTGCCAAATAAGAAATGCAATGGTACAAAAAAAAAGGAAAATTACAGGCCAATAGCCCTGATGACCATAAATGCAAAAATCCTCAACAAAATATCAGTAAACCAAATTCAGCAATACATTAAAAAGATCGTACATCATAACCAAGTAGGATGTACTCCTGGGATGCAAGGTTGGTTCAATATCTACAAATCAATTAACATGATACACCATATAAACAAAATGAAGGACAAAAATCATATGCTATCAACAGATACAGAATAACCATTTGACAAAATTCAGCATCCACTGATGATAAAAAACAAAACAAAAAGAAAAACCTCTCAGCAAAGAAGGAAATAGAGGAAATATACACCTCAACATAATAAAAGCCATCTATGACAAACCCACAGCTAACATCATACTCAACACTGTTTTCCTTAAGATAAGGAACAAGACAATGAAATCTACTTTCACTGCTTTTGTTTAACACTAGAGGTACAATGCACAAAATTCATGCAAGAGTAGGCCTTCGCAGCCCCGGCTGCCTGGGCCAGCCCTCACAGCTGTGGCTTCATCTTGAAGGTCATCTGGACAGTCATTCCACTGTTCGGCCATCTGGTCAATTTGCATATTACACTTTTATTATTATAGAAGATATTATTGGAAATCCTAGCCACAGCAATCAGAAACAAAAAGAAATAAAAGGCATCCAAACTAGAAAGGAAGAAGTAAAACTGTCATTATTTGCAGATGGCACTTACTATATAGAAAGAACCCTAAAGATTCCACACAAAAAACTATTATAATAAATGAACTAGCAGGATGCAAAATTAATATGCAGAAATTGGTTGCATTTTTATACTCCAACTAGAGGCCCGATGCACAAAAATTTGTGCACTTGGGGGGGTCCCTCAGCCCAGCCTATGCCCTCTCGTAGTCTGGGACCCCTCAGGGGATGTCCACACACGGGAGGCTCAGATGGCAGAGGGGCAGGTGGCGGCTTGCACTGTCCCGCCCTGCCGCCCCGGGTCACACACGGGAGGCCCGGATGGCAGCTCGTGCTGTCCTGCCCTGCCTGCAGTATGCAAATTTAACGGCCATCTTTGTTGGGTTAATTTGCATACTCTTCTGATTGGCTGATGGGCGTAGCGAAGGTATGGTCAATTAGCATCTTTGTCTTTTATTAGTGTAGATAATGAACTATCAGAAAGAAAAATTAAGAAAACAATTGCATCAAAAAGAATAAAATACCTAGGGATAAACTTCACCAAGAAGGTTAAGGACCTGTATTTGAAAAACTATAAGACATTGAAGAAGATACAAGTAAATGGAAACATATACCAGGCACATGGGTAGAAGAATCAACATTATTTAAATGGCCATACTACATAAAGCAACCTACAGAGTCAATGCAATCCCTATCAAAACACCAATGGCTATCATCAATAAATCAACAAATAAGTATTGGCAAGGATGTGGAGAAAAGGGAACCGTCATGCACTGTTGGTAGGAATGTAAATTGGTGCAGCCAGTATGGAAAATGGTATGGAGGTTCCTCAAAAAATTAAAAACAGAACTACAATATGACCCAGCAATTCCACTTCTGGGTTTTTTAAAAAAATCCAAAACACTAAGTTGAAAAGATATATGCACCCCTGTGTTCACTGAAACATTATTTACAATAACCAAGGTATGAAAACAACCTTAGTGTCCATTAATGGACAAATGGATAAGGAAGATATAGTACATATATACACAATGGAATATGACTCAGCCATAAAAAGAATGAAATCTTGCCATTTTTGACAACATGGGGACCTAGAGGTGTTATGCTAAGTGAAACAAGTCAGACAAGACAAATACCATATGATTTCACTTATATGAGAGATCTTTAAAAAAATACACAAAATAAATGAACAAACAAAACAAAACAAACTCATAGATATAGAGAACAAATTGATGGTTGCCATATAGAAGGGAGGGTTGTGGGGCTGGGTAAAAAAGGTGAAGGGATTAAGGAGTACAAATTGGCAATTATAAAAAATAGTCAAGGGGAAGTAAAGTACAGCATAGGGAATCTTATATAATAAAAGCATTGTATACAAATTTTCCCCTCGACTGGGAGTTCTTCCAGGAGTTCGACCAGCGGGCAGTGACGGCCAGGAGAAGGGAGGGAGGCCTGGGCCAGCAGCAGGCAGCCAGGGGAAGGGAGGGAGTACCCGGCTGGCCACTGCCAGCTGCTAGGGACCCTACCAGTGCACAAATTTTGTGCACTGGGCCTCTATTATAGTCAGTAATATTGTGATAATTATGAATGGTGCCACATGGGTACTAGACATTGGGATGATCACTTTGTAAGTTATATAAATGTCTAATCACACTATGTTGTACAGCTAAAACAAACATAATATTGTCAACTGTCATTGAAAAATAAAAAATGTTTTTAAAAAGAAATGTATGAGTGAAATCATATAGTCCTTGTCTTTCTCTGACTAGCATAATGTTCTCCAGGTCCATCCATGCTGTCGCAAATGGTAAAATTCATGGAATCTAATGAACAAAGTGAACTAACAAGCAAAATAGAGACAGACTCATAGATAGAGAGCAGGCTGACAGCAGGGTGGGAGGGGGAGCTGGCGGTATGGAGGGAATGAGCAAAAAAGAAAGAGCTCATGGACATGGACAGCAGTGTGGTGATTGCTGGGGTGGGGAGGGTATAGGTGAGGATACATGGTGATGGGAAAAAAACAAAAGAAAAAGAAAAAAGTAAATAAAAATGAAAAGAGAACGAAATGTAATGGGGCTTTCAGATTCTGGTTTAAGGAACATAACAATATCTTATGTCTTTCATAATTTATAATCTTTTAACATATAGATTTCCTATTGTAAGGAGGATATAAAGTAGCTGTTCAATCATTTGTCCATTCATTTCAACAAGTATTTGTAGAGCACTTTTAAATGCACTAAACCTATAATGAGTGCTGAAGTTATAGAAATAAAAATATGAATTCTTGCCCTAACCAGTTTGGCTCAGTGGATAGAGCGTCGGCCTGCGGACTCAAGGGTCCCAGGTTCGATTCCGGTCAAGGGATGTACCTTGGTTGCAGGTACATCCCCAGTAAGGGGGTGTGCAGGAGACAGCTGATCGATGTTTCTCTCTCATCAATGTTTCTAACTCTCTAACCCTCTTCCTTCCTCTCTGTAAAAAAATCAATAAAATATATTAAAAAATATGAATTCTATCTTCTGGAAACTAAGTATCAAAGGATAGAGAAATATTAACAAATAATTACAACACTTTGTGAATGTTTAACAACAAATGCTTGTACAGAGCGTGACTGAGAAGTGACTGATTAACTTGGCAAGGGGGGGCGGGGATGAGGGAAATCAGCAAAGTTTTCAGAAGAGTGCTGCCTGCTGAGGTAAATCTTGAAGGAAATGTAGGGCTCTGTCAGGTCAGAAGGGGGAAAGGAGCATTCTAGAAAGAGAAAATATTATGTACAAATATTATGTCCACCCAGGATGCTCAGTGACAGTAGATAGCTAAGTGTGGTTGAGATGGAAGGTGCCACAGATGAGGGGGCAGGGGCAGGTGACAGAGAACCCAGTTCATTGGCAGGTCTCAAGGGCTGCAATCAGGTAACCAGGTACAAATACCAGGTTACAACGGATGACAAACACCAGCAGCTGGTAAACTAGCAACAACTAATTGGAAAGGACAAGACAGAGCAGAAGGGCAACCTCACCTTTCTGGCAGGTGTGAAGGAGGGGCCAGGCAGGAGGTGGCATTTGAGATGTGCCTTGAAGGGCAGGCAGATTGTGAGAGGCAGAAAAGGCACAGAGGAAGTTATAACCCAAATAAATCCCAAAATTAAGCAAGCAAGGAATGACTGTTGTCCCTATCAAATCGTCAAATACTAGGAATAGATAATATTTTCAATAGGTCAGTAGGGGTGTAAGCTGGTATGTTTGTAAAGAACAATTTAGCAGTATAAACATCAAGATTTTAAAATGTTCAAGCTCTTTGATTTAGTAGTTCAAGTTAGACATACATCTCCTGAAGAAAAATGATATTTTGTACCAAGTGCATATATTGCATATTTTTTAAAAGGCTTAGGAAAAGTTTAAGAATAATTATGGGGAAGGGAAAAAATATTTAATTATATAATTATATGGATGTATCCTACAACATTTACACTAATAAGAGAAACATGCAAATTGGTGTCACTCCACTACACCCACCAGCCAATCAGAACGAGTATGCAAATTAACCCAACAAAGATGGTGGTTAATTTGCATATGCAGGCACAGAGCAAAGACTGAAGGCTCCGCCAGCAAAGACTTAAGACAACTGAAGACTGAAGAGGCTTGGCTTCTCTGCTGTGGCCGCAGCCAAGGCCTGGGTCCCGGGTGCTGGAGGAAAACCGGTGCCGGCAGCCAGGGGAAGGAAGGCCTATTGCACGAATCTCTTCGTGCAACGGGCCTCTAGTTGTTTATAATAGTCCAATGTTGTCCCCAAGTAAGTAAATACTATCTGTATGAAATGTAATACCATGATGTGTTTGCAAACATTAATTGACACAGAATGTGTTCACATAAGTTTTAAAAGCAGGTTTCAGAACGAACTGCAAGAGAGAACTGCAAGAGACCATCGTTTGTTTATTTTTTTAACTATATATATCCACAGGAAATATTCAACAAAATCAACAATTTTCTCTAAGTGGTAAAATAACAGATGATCTTTATTTTGTGTTTGCTTATCTGTACTTTCTAATTGCCTAGAGTGAACATATATCATTTCACATTTTAAAATCATGCAAATTTTGTAAGCTATTTGAATAAAAATGTAGTCATTTCATAAGGTGACAGTGAATACTGTTGCTCAGTCATCTTTGCACATTTCCTTCAAAGGGTGGAAGCAACGACAGAGGACGGAGGGAACGCAGATTGCTTTAGCAGAGCCCAGTCTCAGCATTTAATTCCGTTTTCAACACGGATGGTGGGACGCCTCTCCTAAGACACCACCTTCCTCAGAGAGGGGGCTGTCTCTCCATATGGATTGGTTATTCAGCCTCCTGATCCTTAAGAATATTCGTCTGCAAAGAGCAGTATGCCCTGCTCCTTTCATATCTGCTTGCTACACTTTTACTTATTTTTTTAAGTATATTTGTATTGATTTCAGAGAGGTAGGGAGAGGGAGGGAGAGAGAGAAACATCAATGATGAGAGACAATTATTGATCAGCTGCCTCCAGCACACCCCCTATTGGGGATCGAGCCCACAACCCAAGTATGTGCCCTTGACCAGAATCAAACCCAGGAGGGACCCTTCAGTCTGCAGGCCAATGCTCTATCTAATGAGTCAAACCAGCTAGGGCTGCTTGCTACTCTTTTAGAAAACAGATTGACAAATATTAGATCAAAATTTTCGGGAAGGCCCTAGCAGGTCTGGCTCAGTGGATAGAGCGTCAGCCTGTGGACCAAAGGGTCCCGGGTTCGATTCCGGTCAAGGGCACATGCCTGGGTTACCGGCTCCTCCCTGGCCTGGGCCCTGGTCAGGGCATGTGCAGGAGGCAACCTATCGATGTTTCTCTCACATCGATGTTTCTCTCTGTCTTTCCCTCTCCCTTCCACTCTCTCTCAAAACCAATGGGAAAATATCCTGGGATGAGGATAAGTAAATGAATATTTAAAAAAACAAATTTTTTGGGGGGGGAAGTCTGGCTGCCAGTCCACACCACGGCTCATTTGAAAGTGCAGAGACTCTCCAATGGGGCCTTGAAGTTCTGGTAGGTGATGACAACAGATGCAAAAAGGAGAGACCATTCTTTTGTCCTTACGGGCAAATGACAACCAATTCCTTGGGATCTCATCTTTCAAAGTGACTAAGGACCACATCATAGTAACCTATTTATTGAGAAAGGGCTGACAGTCCTTACCTACAAAATTTGTTGTTCATAAACCAAATCAGATGTTACTACGGTTAGGTAGTGTTTAACAAAAAAAAACACAAACACTTGTAATGCACAGCAAGAAAAATGTTAGATCATGAACCAGAATATACAGACACACGTAACTGAAACACACGTTTCATAGTACTTATTCTCACTGCATACAAGGTACTCTGCTATTTTACATCCCATCTCATTTAAAAGTCACCTAGAGTAGCTTCTAAGGGAGCCACAAAGGTTCTGACCCGCTTCTCATTGAAGGACTGAATGATGGGATCTGTGTCCCCTCCCCTTGAATCTGGGCGGGCTCCTGCCTGCTTCAACCAATAGGGAACCTTGCTGTCCAGATGCTTCCTTTAGGAACCCTCTCTCTTGGAACAAGGTACCACACTGTGAGATGCCCAGAGAGGCACTCTGGTCAGCAATCCCAGCCCAGCCCATCAGCCTCAAGGCACCCCGGCCCAAGGACCAGACATGTGAGTGAAGGAGCCACCAACCAATTCTAAGTCACGGCCATTCGGGTCACTTCCTGCCACAGGCGTGCCCCCGGCATCCAGTAGCAGAGACAAGCCACTCGCTGCTAGGCCCTGTCCAAAGTCCTGTGCAGAATCCATGAGGCAACATAAAGAGGCTGGTGTTCAGTGCACGGAGGGTTGTCACACAGCAATAACTGGGGCGGCGGTGCCCGGCACAACCTGCCAAACTGATGTCATGACCCAGGAGTGGCAGCCTGACAACCGCTGGTTCAGGGGTTGCGGATTCAGTACCTGGAGCCTGGCACTCAGCCCTGAGAAGTTACGGTCGCCCTGAGTCTGCACAAACCCAGGCTGAAACTTTAGTAACTGGCAGTGCATGGGACGGGTGAAGTGGAGTAAGGCAGACAGTGGGGTGTTTGGCATCAAACAGGCTTAGACTCACTGGGGCCAAACTCTGAAGTGCAAAGGTGGGTCACGCTGTTCTGGTCCGAGTCCCGTGGTATCGCAGCTTCCTAAGGAGGGTCCAACGTCCCTGAGTAACTATTGGCCAAAACAGATCTTTAAGATGCCCAGGCCCCACGGAAACATTTCCGCCTGAAGGTTGCCTGTTAACTTCTATCCTTCAATGCTGTCAGCCCTGTCAACAGTTTCAAACTTTCCTGTTAATGGATAACTTTCACCTAAATATAAAACTCAGATCAATCTGTTAAGGATTAGCAGATTCTTTAAAAAAACACACACACAAAAAAAAATGGAGCGGGAGTGAAGAAGCATTTCTGGTGGATGGAGAGTTCCCAGCAGGCCTGGGGGGTCAGAAACTTAACCTTAATTGGTTAATTGGATTTTTGGTTTCTTTATTTTAAAGTCACTAGTTATGTTAATGTTATAGTGCTGGCCCTGAGGGGAAAAAACAGGAAATTCATGACTAGGATAGGACTCCCAGAAAGGACAGCCAGAAAGGGAGCACTGAGGGAAGCCCCCATAGGAAGGGAGATTTTTTTTTTCCCAAATATATTTTTATTGATTTAGAGAGAGAGAAACAAGGATAAGAGAGAAACATCATCAATCAGCTGCCTCCTGCACGCCCCCTCCAGGGAGGGAACCCACAGTGCAGGCATGTGCCCTGACTGGGAATCAAATCAGTGACCTCTTGGTTCTTGGGTCGATGCTCAACCACTGAGGCACATGGCCGGGCAGGAAGGGAAGATCTTTAAGCAAGCACTCCTCCTGAAAGTTAGTCATCTCCAGGTACAAGCAGACAGTGACGACATGGGAGCTACCTGTTAAGTTACAGGTGAGCACAGACCAGAGGCCTCAAGAAAGAGTCTTGAAAGAAGTGGTCTCAGATCTGACTGTTGAAGGAAAGCAAGAGGTAGCAGGTAGAGAAGGGGACCAACTACAGGAAGAAATAATACAAGGAGAGACCCAAAGACCAATCTTCGTTTGGAAACCTGAGCAAATGCTTCTCTCCATGAGCTTCAAGGCATCGACGGAGACTGTGGAGAGCCAGCACACCTCCAGATCCAGCCATCCTGGTCCCTTGGCAGACAAAATGCCACTTCCTTTAGGGTCGTCCATGGCATTCTGCTACCATGCTCCATTCCTGTTCAACTCTCCCTCTTTCCCAGAATCCTCTAGCACAGTGGTTCTCAACCTGTGTGTCGCGGCCTCTTTGGCGGTCGAACAACCCTTTCACAGGGGTCGCCTAAGACCATCCTGCCTATCAGATATTTACATGACGATTCATAACAGTAGCAACATGACAGTTATGAAGTAGCCACAAAAATAATGTTATGGTTGGGTCACATGAGGAACTGTATTTAAAGGGCCAGAAGGTTGAGAACCACTGCTCTAGCACCTTCCTGAACATTTGGAACATATTCACCCCCGCTGCACCAACGCCCACCAACGTCCTGCCACCAATCTGGGGTGTCAACGTCCATGTAAATAACCCATCAGCACCTTCCACACCTTCTATTACAATGCCGTGACCTCCACCTCCACCCTGCTTCCCTCCAGCCCCTCATCAGCCAGGACTGTCTCACACTGGAAATGCTCAACTCCGACACCCACCTCTCTCTACCCTGCCAGCTCTCGGGAACTCACTCCTTCTCCTACAACCCTCCCACCTCCCATCCTTTCATTCTTCTACTTCTGCCCCAACTCACCACCTCTCCCATCCTGCACAGACCACATGATCCACCACTCAAACCACCTCTCCTCCCACCTTCTGCTTTCCCACTTCCCCTTCCTTGCCTTTCACTACAATATGTGGCAAATCAATGCAACTGTTCACTTCCTTGTTTCTACACCTGGGCCCCTGGGTACAGCTGGAGAAAATCACAGGGCCTTGCAGACTGAGGTCACCAACACTCATGCTCCCCACCCCCAGCTGGGACTCTTTCAATGAGCCCTTCCCTACTCAGTGATGTCCTCAAGATCTGTACCCCCTCCCTCTCGGGACTGAACTCCTTACTCTCGGGATTATGAGCTCACTATTTCATAACGAAAAAGGAGACAATCAGGCAATAACTCCTTAAAATTTGTACCTACTCCTAATCTACAAAAACAATAGTGTTCATTCCCATGGTCACTTCCTTCCCCCGTCTTCCTAAAAGAATTGCCCTTCCTCTTGCCCCCAGGTAATCATACCTCCTAGGCCCACCTCTTCAAGGATCCCAACAATAGTCCCCTATGTCCTAATCACTAACACCTTCTCTGACTCTTTCCCTTTAGCATGTAAACATGCTCATATAGGACAAAATCTTCCTCTGACCCATCTATACTAATAAAAGGGTAATATGCTAATTAGACTGGATGTCTTTCGGCCGTCCATCTGGACAAAGCCACAGCGGCACGGGAGAGGGAGAAAAGCCGCTCACCCTGCGGTCGCCAGCACCAGTGCCTGCAGCCCAGGTGAAGCCGCCCACCCACGGTCCCCTGCGGCTGTGGCTGGCCTGGGCAAAGCCGGCCTGGGTCCCAGGTGCCTGTGGCTGGCCAGAGGGAATCCTGGGTCCCGGGTGCCGGGCTGAGGCAGAGGTGGTTAGGAGCAATCAGGCAGGCAGGCAGAGGGGTTAGGGGTGATCAGACAGGCAGGCGATTGGTTAGGAGCCAGCGGTCCCAGATTGCAAGAGGCATGTCCGACTGCCTGATTGGGCCTAAAGCAGCAGTCGGACATCCCCCGAGGGGTCCCAGATTGGGAAGAGGGTGCAGGCCGGGCTGAGGGACTCCCCCGCCCCCCCCCCCCGATTATGCACGAACTTCGTGCACTGGGCCTCTAGTTAGATATAAATCCATGAAATGCTACCCTGCCATAGGCCTTTCTGGAAAAGGCAGCCTCAGCTGGTTTATACTAGTGGATATGATACCATCTGAGTCACAGACATCACACAAAACCACTCCCAATATCCAGACACTGCTGCTGAGACTGGATTGGTGCTGGACTAACAGGGCAGCAGAGAGGCAGAGCAACTTGATACCCAAACCATGCAGCAGGGGTGGGACCTGGACCGAACCAAGTTCTCTCGGAGGAAAATTGCAAAGCACCCGTGTGTCCTGACCAACGCTGAGATCTAGCTGTTCTTTCCCATAAGGCTGCTGTCTGAGTGGCTGAATAACAAAATGTCAAAACATGCTACCCAGGGGAGCATTTGAGATCTTGCTTCCCGACATATGTCATCAATTTGGCTCAAATAAATTTTTTTTTTTTTAATTTTAAACAAAAAACACATGCTACCCAGGATTTAAAACTCACCATTTGGTGACCATCATGGTAGTAACTGTTTCAGGCAAAAGTCATCAATGGATGATAAAACTAATTGGTGAGAGTTTAATGAGGAAAGGGATAGATAATCTCAAAGTATCTGCCTATAAGACATCACTGATTTCAAAGGGAAAAACGGCGAGGGAACCCAGCACACACCAGCTTCATCAAGGAATCACAGTGAGCAGCACAGTGATGGGCAAAGGGACACAAGGAGCCCTCTGATCTGAGGCACCGAGAAGGACACGGCATCGCTTCTGTGGTTTTCCTGCCAAAAATGCATAACCGGAACCTATTGTGAGAAAACAGCAGATAAACCTAATATAAAGAAAATTCTACAAAACAACAGGCCTCTACTCTTCAAAAATGCCTAGATCCCAAAAGACAAATACCCAGGGATCCCCACATGGAAGACTAATGTACATGGCAACATGGGTGATCTTGGATTGGATCCTAGATTAGAAAATAATTTTTTCTTTTGTTTTAAAGGAAAGTAGTGAGACAACTGGTGACATTTGAATAAGGAAAAGGATATGGCTTTGATAACAGTACTATAGCAATATTAATTTCATGACTTTGATCACTGTACTGATTACAGAAATTTTCAGTTTTTAGGAAATACACACTAAAGTATTTCTTTAAGGGTAAAGAGGCATCATGTCTGCAACTGACTTTCAAATGGTCTCAAAAACAACAATATGGATAGAGAATGAATGATAAAAGCACACAGTAAGATGTTGAGATTTTGGGCAATCTGTATAAATAGTATGCAGGAATTCGTTGTACTATCCTTTTTCAACTTTTCTTTAAGTCTGAAATTATTTCAACATTTAAAAAGTTTTCCGCCCTGACCGGTTTGGCTCAGTGGATAGAGCATCGGCCTGCAGACTGAAGGGCCCCAGGTTCGATTCCAGTCAAGGGCATGTACCTTTGGTTCAGGCACATCCCCAGTAGGGGGTGTGCAGAAGGCAGCTGATCGATGTTTCTCTCTCATCGATGTTTCTAAACTCTATCCCTCTCCCTTCCTTTCTGTAAAAAAAAAAAAACAACAATAAAATATATTTTTAAAATAAAAAACTAAAAAGAGTTTTCCTTTTCTTTTAAAGCCCAAAATTGTGGGAGGCACAAAGAGAAATCGTCCCAAACCAAAGCTGTGGCCGAGGACTTGAAAATGCCTCTTTCCTTCTTTGGCAGACTAGGCCCCTCCAAACACACACAGACACAGGATCTGGAAGGTTAATGAGCTTGATTTAATGATATACTCAGAACCTGTGCCTGTGGGAGGATATGTGTCATCTGCAAATGCCCGAGAACATTTAAATAAGGGGCAATAATGAGCCTCCTTCTTGGACTCATTCCTGACAGTAAGGGTGGCTCCATCTGCAGTGTGGATCACAGAGCACCTTCAGAGTGCCAGGAAAAAGGGGCTAAGAGAAGAATCCCAGCCAAAGGACCTCAAAGTCACCACCCCCAAGGCCTCCAAAGGCCCAAAGCCCTTCAAAATCTGTATGATGAACATTTTCAAAAGTACACAAAATAGAGAAAAGTATAAAGAATCTCCATATGCCCATCACCCAGATTCAATAATTATTATAATTCCAACATACTTGCTACATTCATCCCTTTTTTTGCAACAGTGTTCTAAAGCAAATTGACATTTTTCACCCCTAAATACTAGTGTGTGTGTGTTTGTGTGTGTGCGCGCAGACTTTTCTCCCCAACCACAATTCCATTATAACAACTAACAAAATTTAAAAATGATCCTGTAATATCATCTATCACAAATTTCCCTGCCATAAGAGCTCTTTTTTGTTTTGTTTTGTTTTTTAATTGATTTCAGAAATGAAAGGAGGAGGGGAGGGAGGGGAGATAGAGGGAGGGAAAAAGAGAAAGAGAGAGAAACATAAATGATAAGAGAGAATCACTGATCAGCTGCCTCCTGCACACCCCACACTGGACACTGAGCCCACAACCTGGGCATGTGCCCTGACCGGCAATCAAACCATGACCTCCTAGTTCATAGGTTGATGCTCAACCACTGAGCCACACCGGCCGGGCAGTGGCAAGGACTTTTAATGTTTCCCCACCCGTACCTGTCCCTTCTTTCTTGGCACAGGACGACTACCCTTCCCATCCCCTGCAGTTAAGCCATTGACTAGATTGGGCGGAAGTGACACGTGTCACTGAAGCGTTTAACTGATGGTGTTCCAACCCTCCAGTATCTTCTGTCCCTACCACAGCAAACCCTGAAACTAGGTGTTGAGAAGGCAGAAACAAGACGGTGAAGTCTCTGCGGATTCATTCTTAAAGCTCCTTTCATCTTATTTTCCTATACAATTATTTTCAAAATCAGAATTACATACATAGTAACAGTCCTCCAATATATTTATCACTTAAATATATTATTTTCCTTGGCAAGTAGTCAAAAATAACTAATTTCATCGACTATTGAGAAAGTGAGAAAAATATACTATGGAGTTGGGAGTAGTATAATCACATTTACTGCCAAATGTTGAGTATATCTCATTCATACTTTGAAAAAAAACAAAAAAAACCCAAACACTTTCTCTACATAATTTCCTTTCACTGTTCCTTTTAGTGCAGTGGTCGCCAACCTTTCAGACCTCTGGTTGCCAACTGCTGTTTTAGTGACTGTAAAAGTATGCTAAATCTTAATGGAAAAAAACTACAACTTTCCTGCCAGAGTTAGAAATATAAGATGCTATTGATATATATAAAAGGCTAATATGCAAAGTGTCCCCTCAGGAGTTTGACTGGGAGACAGGGAATTTGATCGCTCGTTATGACGTGCGCTGACCACCAGGGGGTGGCGTGGAACGAAGGAAGGCCCGGACCAGCAGCCAGGAAAGGGAGGCCCCAGGCCGGAAGGAAGGCCCTGGCCAGCAGCCTGAAGGCCCCGATTGGTCCTGATCGCCAGCCAGGCCTAGGGGGCCCTACCTGTGCACAAATTTCATGCACCGGGCCTCTAGTTTTATAATAAAAACAAAACACTTATCTTCTCACACTGGCCTGGTAACCCAGTTGGTTAGAGTGTCATTTTACAACACCAAGGTTTTGGGTCCCATCCCCGGTCAGGACACATACAAGAATCGACTAATGAATGCAGAAACAACAAATCGATGTTTCTCTCTCTCTCTTTTTCTCTCCCTTCATCTCTCTCTAAAACCAATTAAAAAATTTTTTAATTTAATACTATCATCTCTACTTTTTAACATTGCACTGGAGATAATATCCAAATGAAAAAGGAGTGATAGAATTGGAATATTACCATTTGCAACTTTGAATGAATTAAAGATGTGATGGTCACCACAAGATCTCTGTGGTCTTCTCCTTCACTGAATCTGGGCTGACCTATGTGACCAATGGAATATGGTGGAACCAACCATATACAAGTTCCAGACCAACACCGTAGCTTCAGTCCTGGCCTACTGGATGGCCCTGGGGGAGGCTAGCACCCACGTCATGAGGATACTTGAGCAGCAGAGATGGAGCACGTGGTGAGGAACTGGGCCCTGCCCCAAGGCATCCAGCACTAACCTGACCAGCCAGGTGAGGGAACCACCTTGAAAGCAAATCCTGTGTCCAGTCAAGCCTTTGGGTGACTGCGGCCCCGGCTAACACCTGGCTGCAAGAGGCTGTGGACCAGAACTACCAAGCCAAGCTGCTCTCTAGCTCCTGACCCACAGAATTTTGGGGTAATTTGTTCTGCAACAAATGTAACACTGTGCTCTCTGCTTCTGTACATATTAAAAACTAGAGGCCTGGTGCACAAAAATTTGTGCACTGGCGGGGCGGGGCGGGGGGGGTGTCCCTCAGCCCGACCTGTGCCCTTTCACAGTCTGAGACCCCTCGGGAGATAACCACCTGCTGGCTTAAGCCCGTTCCCCTCTGCCACGCCGCCCTGCCCCGCTGCCCGCCGCACACGACAGGCCCGGTGGGCAGTGGGGCAGGGCGGGCAGACTGCAATCCGCTGCACCCCGCCAGCCGCTGGACTGCGCACATGGACGGCAGGCCCGGTGGGCAGCAGGGTGGGGCGGCAGGGCGAATCACGATCCACCGCACCCCACCCTGCTGGCTGCCGGGCCGCACACACGGACAGCAGGCCTGGCGGGTGCCCCGCCCCGCCGCCCACCGGGCCATGCACATGGACAGCAGGCCTGGCCGGCAGTGGGGCGGGCGGATCGCGCTGTGCCACCCCACTTGCAGTATGCAAATTTAACGGCCATCTTTGTTGGGTTAATTTGCATACTCTTCTGATTGGCTGATGTGTGTAACGAAGGTATGGTCAATTAACATCTTAGTCTTTTAGTAGTGTAGATTCTCCACAATAAAATGTTTCAAAATAATAAGCCAGCTAATTAGAGAATCTGTTAAGCAGAATTCACTTGTTTTTGTCAGAACAGACAAGAGGTTAAAATGATGCAGAGGAAGGAAGAGCTAATAAAAACTCACTCTTTTATGTATATCTCACTGTCTCTTAGGAAAAAGTTATTATATGATATCTCAGCTAATCCTATTTAAAAATCTACAAGGTAGAATGTATTATTCCTATTTTGCAAATAACAAAATTGAGAAAATTGATGCTCAGAGACATTACCAACTGGCTCAAGTTACACAGTGGCAGAGGCAGGATACAGAAACTTTTCTTCCCACCACATCTCAAAGCCCTCTGACCTTATAATTTCTCCATCTAGCCCTTCAGGACCAAAGTTGCTAAGGTCTAAATCTTTAAGTTTTGTGTGTCAGTACCATCTTCCATCTCTTGCAAAACAATTCTCTGCTTCCCCTTTTCCCACCAACAAATGCAGTGTCATTTAGTGTCACAGTGAATGCTAAGCAACCAGAAATTGCTGAAAGAAGGCGAAATGACAGGAGCTCGAAGCTCCAGTTCACATCCCCAATTTCTGTGAAATTCTGGACGGGACTGTTCTTCAGGAAATGGTTTCAGATTCTCCAAAATTCTCCACCACCCTTCTGTTTTCAAAGCTAATGGGGGTGGGGGGTGAAGGGTTATGCAAACCAATATAATGATGCGCTATTTCCTTCCTTGTTCCCATGGGTAAATTGTATAATTGGGTATTGAATAATCATTTAAGTCACCAAAATTAACTTCCAAATATATTCTTAAAAGGAAAGCCCTAAATACTTTTTAGAGTATAATAAATACTATATACTAAATTCATTATTTTTCTAATAACAAAATTGAACCTTCCATTATAGATAATTACTATATTTATATTCAGAGTGTTTATAGTTTTTTAGGCACTGAACAGGTTGTTTATATTCACAATTTAATCAAATTTTAACTACACCCATCTATAATAATAAAAGCGTAATATGCTAATTAGACCGGACGTCCTTCCGGACTACCTTCCAGACGAAGCCGGGGCTGCGAGGGAAGCCCGGGTCCCAGTTGCCAGAGGGAAGCTGGTGCCGGCAGCGGGGGGGAGAAGGAAGGCCTACTCTTGCATGAATTTCGTGCATCGGGCCTCTAGTTTTACAAATAAAAAGCTTGGGCCCACAGAGGTATGTGACTTGCCAAAGGTCAAAGGCTGGAGCTCGGACCACACTGTCTGGCTCCAAAGCCCATCTCTCCTGACCACTCTTTTTTTAAATATATATTTTATTAATTTCAGAGAGGAAGGGAGAGGGAGGGAGGGGGAGAGAGAGAGAGAGAGAGAGAGAGAGAGAGAGAGAGATCAATGATGAGAGAATAATTGATTGGCTGCCTCCTGCATGCCCCCTACTGGGGGTCAAGTCCACAACCCCAGGCATGTGCCCTGACCGGGAATCAAACCCAGGACCCTTCAGTTCGCAGGCCAATGCTCTATCCACTGAGCCAGACCAGCTAGGGCTCCTGACCACTTTTGACTTGATTCTGTCAGGTTAGAATGGCAAACGACAATGTGCCATTTCCCCGTAACTAAGTGAAAAAGACCAATGGAAGCGTAGAGAGAGTGAGTTTAGAAGATACAGACATTACTTCTAGAACTATTTCAGAGAAGAGTTTCGTGGGGAGGGGAGAGAGGGTTTAGCCAAGATCTCCATGCTGAGGAAAGAAAAAGGAAGTGGGGACTCTGGAGCTAACTTCCAGGGCCTGTTTCTCAGGCTTAAAATAGGCTTGACCTTAGAATTGTCATGAGAAAAGGCAGAACAAATTAAGTCACATATAAACTGTTTGTTCTCAAGAACATAACTGGGGGGCACCGAACACAGTACTAGGTTAAGGGACACTGACTGGTGAACTCACACTGCCTCGCTCTTCCAGCCGGAAGTTCTCCTAAGGTCACACCTTAAATTCACCATGTATGCTCTCCACGACGTTCCATCATCTTCACCGAGGCTTCAACCTCGGGACCCTCAAGCTCACGCTACCCTGAACTAGAAGTTGAAGAAGGGTGGAGAAAAAAGGCTGCTTCCTTTGAAGCTAGCCCACCAGGTTCATTCCCTGGGCAAATACCCGTAGGTATAGACACATGGCTGGCAAAGGAAGGCCGCGCCCCTCTCCTGGAGCGTACACGTCAGGACAGGCCATCAAATGCACACACAGACATGTAAAAGCCGTGCTGGGCTCCAGGACATGGTGCTGATGGAGCACATAAGAGGATGCTGGACCTTCCATGTGTGGGGCAAGAGGGAGACAGCTTCCCAGGGGAGACCCACAGCATGAGAAGGAACTGAGTGAGAAGTAAAGGCATTTTAGACCAAGGGAAAGGCACATGCCACGACGAGAGACTAAAAGGACATTCATGAAAATCCTGGCTCCAACACGACACATACTGAGGTTTCTAATACACATTTTTATTGAAAGTTAACATACAGGAAAAAATATGTACACCCTAAGTGTGTAGCTTGGTGAATTACACAAAGTAAACTCACCCGTCTAACTACCATCTGGGCCGAGAAACAGCATTACCAGACTCAGAAGCCCTCAGGTTCTTTCCAAAAGGCCAGGGCATCATGGCTCCCAGCACCACACCTCAGCCTGAGTTTGAACTCGGCATAAATCAAATCATGTAGGAGCAGGGAATCATTCTTGTCTGGCTGATTTCATTCAACACTTTACCTGTGAAATTCACCCGTGCTGCTGCATATAACAATAGCGCTTTCATTTCCGCTGCTATAGAGCATTTCATTGTATACTTTTATCGCAACTTATCCTCCTTTGAGTGGACTTTGGAATTCTAGTTTTTTGCTGTTGTGAATAATGCTATGAACATTCTAGTATGTGACTGTGGCAAACATATGTACACACCTCTACTGGGTATATGACCAAGGAGCAGAATTGGTGGGAGACAAAATATGCATATATTCAACTTCAGCAGATACTGCCAAACAGTTTTCCAAAATAACCTTACTAACTTACATTCCTACCAACGGCATATGACATCTGTGTTTTGTTTTGCTGGTTTTTGTAATAACAGACAAGATAACCTACCACTGTCTGGAGAAAACCTAAACTTTTGATGAAAATTGGCCATGTGAAAACCATGGCCAAGGGTCCTTCTCCAGCCTGAAGCCCCCCAATGTACTCCTTTAGATGAATTTTATCATCTGTCACTCAAAATGCCTAAATTTTACAACGGGTAAGCTCTTAGGACAACAAATTCCATTACAAAAGAGATCTGTGACATCCTTAATCCCAGGTCACAGAAAACAAACGTACAGGTACAGTTTCTTGTTGGCCTGATTATAAAACATTCTATATCACTTGCAGCCCAAAGTGACTTTCTAACAGTCACTTTCAAAAGAAAAAAGGCCCGCCCTAGCCGGTTTGGTTCAGAGGAGAGAGCCCGGCCTGCAGACTGAAGGGTCTCGGGTTCGATTCCAGTCAAGGGCACATCATGCCCCGGTTGCGGGCTCAATCCCCAGCAGGGGGCGTGCAGGGGGGCAGCTGATCAATGATTCTCTCTCATCTCTCCCTGTCCCTTCCTCTCTGAAATCAATAAAATTATATTTTAAAAAAGAAAAGAAAAGAGCCGAAACCGGTTTGGCTCAGTGGGTAGAGCGTCGGCCTGCGGACTGAAAGGTCCCAGGTTCGATTCCGGTCGAGGGCATGTACCTGGGTTGCGGGCTCATCCCCAGTGGGAGATGTGCAGGAGGCAGCTGATCGATGTTTCTCTCTCATCGATGTTTCTAACTCTCTCTCTCCCTTCCTCTCTGTAAAAAATCAATAAAATATATTTAAAAACAAAAAAAACAAAAGAAAAGAAAAAAGGCCTGTTTTTTACATCAATAGTGTTAAATGAGAAGGTAGAGAGACAAGAGCTAGACTGGTCTCCAGGTTGGCTTTTAGGCTTCCTCCCATCACAACGTAAAAATACTCTGCGACTCTCCCACCTTCTCCCTGCCCTAAACTACAGAGCATTACACACAACCACACACACACCCCAGGACGAATGAGGAAAAGGAGGCAGAAGTTGGGTGAAGAACACTTCCTTTTCCTCTGAACAGGACTCAGACTCCAAGCCTGTCTCTCCCATGTGCCCATTACCAGAACAGGAGCCCTGAGGACAAAGACAGGCTGACCCGGGGGGAGGAGGCTGGGCAGCCCCTCAGGCTCTCTAAGGTGGAGTGGGTGCCTGGCTACTCAGACACTGGAGAGAGAAGCTCCCCACCGTATCCCCAGCAAACAAGGCTGCCAGGCATTGCTTTAGGGACATTTAGCAAAAGGCAGATGGTTCGGCCAGCAAGGGCAGGAGGAGTGGGGCCGGGTGGGGTGAAGGTGGTGGGAAGGGTCGCAGACAGACACATCAGCAGTGGGAGGAAACCCGTGGCAGGGGGCAGGGTCTCATCCTTGGGGCTTGGAGTCAGAAAAAGGGAAACCAAGGTGCTGACAGCTAACCAGGAGAGGCTGTAAGAATTTACGGTGAGACTGTGTCCACAGCAACAAGGCCCGTCATTAGAAATAGGACTGAGTCCCAGAGGAGCGTGGAACTAGAATAAAGTCCAACTGAATGGGGGGGGGGGGGGGGGGGGGCGGTTTGCTGGGGCCAAGGTGTCAGGAGAAAGGCAGTGGCAGGGAGCCAGGCAGGCTGTTATCCTAGTAGGTATCAGCAGATGGAGGGTGGAATTCTGCAAATACACTCAGACAGACATAATTAACCTGTATTTCAGCGTCACAACACAGAAAAGATCACCTGGCTTCTGACACCTCCCTGGGCCACTAGTGGCACTGGCATTTTTTTTCAAGATGGAGGTGCTACAAAATCAACAAATTTGGCAAACTGTTCAAGTTACAAAAGGGCTTGGAACATTCCAAATCAAGAAATACAGAATTCCTATATAGAGATAATCCCCAAGTATAAACCAAATGCATTCTGCAGGGTGTATATTTACTCCATATACTTTCCCGGTGAAAAGGCAAACTTTAGAGAAGCTGCTAAAACAACATGTGCGAAAAGAAAGCCTATGAACTATGTTCCATTCATTTTGGTGGAAGACAAATAGAATGTGGTTGTTTATTCTTCAATGAAACTATCACTCAATCCACAGACAAATCATTGTCTAAGGACGGAGGAACGAAGAACGGTATCCCAGCTGTAAGTCTAGGAAACCGGAAGTCAAACTCGGATAACGTCAACTCCGACCCTGCTTGGGGGTTTGAGTAGCCAAAGAAGCATCCCAGATGTGGCAGCGGCAGCAGGAAGCAGGACTTGGAGATCCAGACTCTACCCCTCCTCTCTCCCTGCTCCTGTTCCATTTCATAAGTTGTATCAATCAGGGTGCTTTTGGTTGCAAATTTTAGAAATCTGACCTCAAATGACTATGCCATAGGTGGGTTTATTGGCATATGTAGATGCAAAGCCCGGAGTGAGATCTTGTGAGCTTCAGGAGAGATTCAACAGGACTAGTCACTGGGACCAGAGGAATTTCACGCCTGACTCAGGCCTGGGTTATGTATCTATTCTCGAGACAATGTCAGGGACCAACCTTCACAAATGCTGTGCATGGCAGGGGAAAGGGGAAGGACTAAAATAGTTACCCCAGAGGTGTGGCAGAGATGGCTGGCTTTCCAGGCCCAGTTCCTCTTCTCCCTGGGCACACAGACAGATCCCATTTCCCTGCTTCAGCGAAACTAGGTGTGGCCCAGTGACCCCTGGAACAAACTGGCATGGACCACTGCCAGGTCTGGCCCCTAAGAACCTCTCACCCACGACCCTTCGTGCTCTTACCCCCCCCCCCCCCCCCCCCCCGAAAGCTTGTCCGTGCGGATGCTCGGTGACCTTGGGAGCCACCGATGGAGGGAGCCTCAGTCCCTGAGTCACCACCTCGAGAAGAGTCCTCCACTCATCGGGGACACTCCTTTCAGATTTGACATGACTGAGAGACAATTATCAAAAGCTGAGACTTTTGTATACTTTGGGTGTGTTATGACGGTCGGCCTATCCTAACAGGTGAAGAGATGAAGGCCCACAAGACTGGGTGGCTTGCCCAAGATACAGTTAGCTGATGAAAAGAAACCCCAGAACACAGGATGCGATGATCTCACCACTGGAATGCAAAAACAGAATTGAAAACAAGCAATAACCCTGAAAGCAACGGATAAAAAGAGAAGTAATGCGCAATACAGAGTCATTAAATATCCTTAAGCAGAATACACAAGGGAGAGGGTCAACTGGGAAGCCCTTTCTATGTCAAAACTTGTTGAAATTTTCTTCTCCTAGCAAACAGAATAAATGGAAAGTTTCTCTGATAACTCAGAACACACACTGTCTCACAATCAGAATTAAGAACGAGCCTCATTACACATCAAAGTGGTATAAATTCTTAAGATGAAAAGCGTCTGGGGGCTTGGGCTGAACCCCAGGGCAGGAGCAGCGGTGGTTCTGTGACCAGCACCTTCCCTTCCTCTGAGAGCTGCTCCTCCCCATCCACCCCACCCCCAACCCCCAACCCCCACCCTCCACCCCCAACCCCACCCCGACATCACAGAAGCCACCATTGGCCGCTGGGCGGGCAGGTGCCTAAGCCAGGCCCGACTTGGTCCTTCCCAGGACTTGCACGTGGGAACGAAAGGAAGAGATTCTCACGGATGAAGCTGTGAAATGGGGGCTGTTGTTGGGCCCTGCTTCCTGCTGAGCAGAAATAAACCAGCCCCAGAAGATGGAAGATGAAACAAGTGAGAGAGGAAGATGGAGAGAGTCCTGGTCTCATTGTCCCGGAGGCCGGCGTGCCCGTCCTTCCCGGGTCTGGTCAGTAAGGCAGGCTGTGGTGCCCACAGATTCCCTTTAGGCCTCAGCTGGGTTAGGTTGCTGTCACCTGCAGTCAAAAGCATCCTGACCAATACAATCAAGAGAACTGTCTCAAAAAAAAAAACACACAAAAAACCATTTACGACATCTCATGAATCTCAAAAAGTAAAATGAAAACTACAGAAATAGCAATATCTAGTACAGACTCGGAGACCAGGCAGCTAGCTAGGAAACCATGGGCAAATTCACCTCCCACTGGCTCAGTTTTCTTACTGTGAAAGGTGAGCCATTAAGGTGATACCAAGCCCATTGGGTGTTCTTAGGGATTCAGTCAGTAATACATGGAAGTAACTTAGAACAGTGCCTGGTACGTGGTCAGCATCCCACCCGTGGTCACTGGTGTGTGACAGCAATCTTAGCTTATTTCTAGGTTAGTGACCCATGTTTTTGTAGGTTTCAGTGGTAACAAGCCAGATGAACAGAGGAGTTAAGCTGATCACAGGAAAGCCTGCTTGTCCCTCACAACCCGCCATGCAGCGGGGCGCCATCAAACCCGGAGGCCCTTTGGCCTGCACTGAAGGGTGACCTACCGCTGTAGTCACAGACTCCCCCAGGCGCTTAGCAAGGAGAAGCTGCATCAGCCACCAGCTCGCTCCTCTGGTCCCTAGGATATCCATTCTCTGCCGAAGGAAGGACGTCCTTCAACACCCTGGGAGGGTAAACGCTGCCCCAGAGCAGCCCACAGGGACCTCTCTATCCTCGGAGCAGGCATGACCTTGACAGTTTGAACCCTGCATCCTATCTTAATCTGTTTTTTTAATGGAATGAATTCCATAAACACAAAAATCTGAGGGCATTTGTTCCACACGTAAAATACTTCCTCCAACAGCTACCTACTTCCTTCTCAGAGCTCCGCCGTCACCAGGTTCTTTTACTGGTTCTGCGGATTCCCTTGGGGAGACATTCTCAGTAGAGCGAGGGTACCGGAGGCGGGTGGGGTGTGAGGCATGAGCAGAAGCTGGGGAGGTCCGGGACCCACAACGGGCTGGGCTCTGAAGGTCAAGGGAAGGAGTCTGGATTGGCCGATCGGAAGCTGCGAGGGGCTTTGAGCAGAAGATGGCACAGCTGGATTGACAGCTGATCACTCTGCTCCCCCTCTTCGAACCTCTGCTTCTAGAGCAGCAAATCGGGACCTCCTGCATATGGGGGGTCTGATTGTCTGGGAACTTAACAGTGAGGTCTGGCCTGGCTTGGTGGTTAAGTATCGACCAATGAACCAGGAGGTCATGGTTTAATTCTCGATTGGAGCACAGGCCCGGGTTAGGGCTCCATCCCCAGTGGGGGGCATGCAGGAGGCAGCCAACCACAGATTCTCTGTCATCATTGATGTCTCTCTCTCTCCCCCTCTCCCTTAAATATATATATACTAGAGACCCGGTGCACAAAATTCGTGCATGGGGAGCGGGTTCCCTCAGCCCCACCTGCACCCTCTCCATTCCCGGACCCCTCGGGGGATGTCCGTTGGACATCCCTCTTGCAATCTGGGACCGCTGGCACCTAACTGCTCACCTGCCTGCCTGCCTGGTCACCCCTAACTGCCCTTCTCTGCTGGTCTGGTCGCCCCTAACCACCTCTGCCTCGCCCCCTGCCACCGTGGCTCTGTCTGGAAGGATGTCCAGGAGATGTTTGGTCTAATTAGCATATTATCCTTTTATTAGTATTGATTTTTTTAAACGAGTTCTAAACATATGTTCTTCAGAAGAATAGCTTAGGTGGGGCAGAAATTCCAAAAAATGTCCCAATGAGGGAGAGATAGGTAGATTGCTTTAGCAGCCCGGCTGTACCGCAGCAGCGGAGGCGAACACTGGGGGCGGGACAAAGCCCTCACGCCACTTAGAAACTGCTCACTCCAAAGCAACCCGGTGGGAAGGAGCCGGCGTGGGACCACATGCTGCGCCGCGGGCCAGCCTGCACCCGGGAAGCACGAGTTCAGTCCACAGCAGCCCTGACCAGCAGGCCCCTCCGGCCGGCCGACATCACTGTTCTCCGGCAGAAAGTGAGCCGAGTAACCGAGCCCTCACTGTGGCAGAGCCAGCCCGAGGAACAACTGAGCCGACACCAAAACCACGCGCTGGCCCACGAGTCACTGTGGGATCCGGGGCTGACCTACGCGGCAGGAATATTCTTGGCCTCTCAAGACAAACACAGCTTTGGCTCCAATCACTGTTTTCTGGTTTACAGGCCAGCAAGGCAGTACACCCCTGTTTATTTTTCCATTATCAGTATACTTAGCCGCACTGAACGCATTATAACAGAGCTTCCTTCTCTAACAACCCGGTGGTGAGAAAACAATTCTGATTAATAACCACAGGAAAACAAGGCAAGTCCGGCACTTCTATGGGCTCTTTCCGCACCTTCTCGCATACGCTCACCTTACATCCAAGGAGCTGGGGCTCACAGACGAGTGACGTGATTTGCCCAGCTCACAGTTAAACCAGTACCAACGCCAGAATTCTGACTCCAATTCCCCTGCCCTCTTTGTACCACAGTCAATGGTATGTTCAGATTTCTGAACAGGCCCTGCAGAATTGGGGGACAGGGAGACACACACAATCAGAGACAAGTCTTCTCTCCAATGAATGCATCATCCAAAAAGAAGCCTAATCTTTTTTTTGTTGTTCACCCTCACCCGAGGATATTTTTCCCATTGATTTTTAGAGAGAGTGGAAGGGAGAGGGAGAGACAGAGAGAAACATCGATGTGAGAGAAACACATCGACTGGTTGCCTCCTGCACATTCCCTGACCAGGGCCAGGGAGCCTGCAACCAAGGTACGTGCCCTTGACCGGAATTGAACCCGGGACCCTTCAGTCCACAGGCCGACGCTCTATCCACTGAGCCAAACCGGCTAGGGCAAGAAGGTGAACCTTACATCTCCACATTACTTACAAAAGCCAAGTGCAGCTCCTGGCCCACAGTGAGCACAAAGTGAATGCGTGCTGAATGAATGAAGGAATACTTCATTGATCCAGTAAAGAACCAGTGCTCTCCCTATCACAGAACCTACCAAACTGGAGCTCTCTGTGTGAGGGAGAAGGGAGCCTAGAGGCCACTAAAACACTGGAGGGCATTTTAACAGTATCTACCATGAGCACGAGCTTTTAAAAGTTAATAGAACACTATGAACTACTGATACATCAAACCCATAAACTTCAAAACACATAATGCTGAAAGAAGTGTTACATAAAAAGAGTACCTAGCATATAACTCTACTTATATGAAATTCTAGAACAAACAAAGCTAATCTACAATGGGAAAAAAATTAACACAAATGTAACAACTGTTATCATTTTTGGTGTGTATTACCGTTGTGTTTTTTCATATGCACATACTTTATGTGGTGATAATATACAATTTGATTTCATATATCATTGCTTATTAAGTCACTCTCTTATTTTGTTTTTAAAAATATATTTTTATTGCTTTCAGAGAGGAACAGAGAGAGAGAGAGAGAGAGAGAGAGAGAGAAACATCAATGATGAGAGAGAATCATTAATTGGCTGCTTCCTGCACGCCCCCACCAGGGATTGAGCCCGCAACCCGGGCATGTGCCTGACCGGGAATAGAACCATTACCTCCTGCTTCATAGGTCAACACTCAAGCATTGAGCCATGCCCCCCGGCTTGTTTGGCATTTTTGAAAATAATTAGAAGGACAGTTGCAGGGATGGCGGGGAGAAACTGCCTGGGAAGGGGCACGAGGGAACTTTCTGGGTGATGACAATGTCCTATAACAGGGATGGCGAACCTATGGCACGCGTGTCAGAGGTGACACGCGAACTCATTGTTTTGGTTGATTTTTCTTTGTTAAATGGCATTTAAATATATAAAATAAATATCAAAAATATAAGTCTTTGTTTTACTATGGTTGCAAATATCAACAAATTTCTATATGTGACACGGCACCAGAGTGAAGTTAGGGTTTTTCAAAATGCTGACAGGCCGAGCTCAAAAGGTTCGCCATCACTGTTCTATAACTTGAGAGAGGTTTTGATTACACAGGCAACTGTATGGATTTGTCAAGACTCAGCAAATGTACAATAAATATTTGTGCATTTTATTGTATGTAAATTACACCTCAAAAGAAAAAAATCTAAACAAATAATGAACCTTAATTAATGACATTCATGCTATAATATTGAAGGGGAGGTGTACTGATGATTATAATTACTTTAAAATGCATAAAAGAAAAAGGAGGTGGCTACACAGGATTAGATAGACAGACAGATAAATAGATGATAAAGCAAGAACAGTAAAATGCTAATGTAAAATTCTTCCGGGAATGCTGTATATTTGAGATTTTTCATAACAAAATATTAAAAAATAGTGAACAGTCATGAGGCAAGCTTTTGGAGTGCTAGCCATGTTTTATCTTGATCTGGGTGGCGGTTACACGCATCATACATGTGTAAAATCTTACCAAGCTGCCCACTTTAAGACTTTGTACATTTTTCTGACTGCATTTCTTAATTTCACAAAAAATGTTTTCAATAAACAGCAATCAGAATAGGACTTCAAAGTGTGTATAATTTATATCCTCAAAGAGATAAGGGAGTAGAATGCTACAACCAAAAAAAAAACATGAATAAGCAGAGAACAAACCATAAATCTTGAAAACAAAAACTGCCCCATTTTAAAACTCAGTGGGCTAGAGGGCTGTGCAGACCTTGAAGAATGAGTCAGTAGCTGGAAGAGTGGACTAAAAAACCCTCCCACACTGTGGTGCAGAGATGGGAAGTAAGAGAACAGTGCAGCCCTAACCGGTTTGGCTCAGTGGATAGAGCGTCGGCCTGGGGACTGAAGGGTCCCAGGTTCGATTCCGGCCAAGGGCATGTACCTTGCGGGTACATCCCCAGTAGGGGGTGTGCAGGAGGCAGCTGATCGATGTTTCTCTCTCATCGATGTTTCTAACTCTCTATTCCCTCTCCCTTCTTCTCTGTAAAAAATCAATATATTAAAAAAAAAAAAAAAGAACAGGGACTTTGAATCATCATTTTTTAAAAAAGAGAGAGAACAGTGCAGAGACACGGAGGGCAGACCAAGATGTGTCAAAACCCTATCATTTGGCCCTGGCTGGTATGGCTCAGTGGATAGAGTGTCGGCCTGAGGACTGAAGGGTCCTGGGTTCGATTTGGCTCAAGGGTACATGCCTGGTTGCAGGCACAATTACCAGTGGAGGTGTGCAGGAGGCGGCCGATCAATGATTCTCTCTCATCATTGCTATTTTTATCTCTCTCTCCCTCTCCCTTACTCTCTGAAATCAATAAAAATATATTCAAACAAACAAAAAACCTTATCATTTGGAGGGAGCGGCAAAAGAAAGAAAATGAGGAAATGGAAAGGGGACATCTGAGGAAATAACAGCTAAGTGTTTCCTAGGACTAATGAACAAAACAATTTTTAAAAATCATTCTGAATTACAGTTATTTAAAGGCATCTACACGGAGGGAGGGAACACGCCACCACTTTATGGGACGCTCTCTCCCGATTATGCAACGTAAGTAATTGTGCAACTGAAGTGAGCCTTGTTCCTTTCTGTATTTTTCAAGTTTTCTGCAATGAACATTACTGTCTTAATAAGGGGAAAAATAAAAGTTTACTTTTATAAAATGATTCCAGAACCAAGAGACCAGAAAGGCTTTTTAAAGAACTCCCTAACCTCTCTCCTCCGGCTTCTGCCCCATGCTATTACAGTGAACCTGTTTCTGGAAGCGGTCACCACAAACTGGGGCAAGTCATTTGATCTCCTTAAATTTCTGCTTCTTTAGGTCTTCCAGAGGGAAAATAAAATCCCTCCTTCCTGCGTCACAGGAGCTTGAGGAACATCAAATGAGACGCTGCATAAAAATAGCGCCTGGTAAACCATAAAGGCCTGCACAAATTGTGGCATGCTATCAGCCCTTCTCTGCTGGTAAACCCCACCTCCCAGTCGCCCTCCAGCTACCTCCTCCCTCACTCCCCAAATCCAGTCTGCCTCAGCCTGCCAGCTCCTCCTTCCCTCCTTCCCTCCTTCCCAAGCCACCCCACAACATTACTTACGCCTGGCCACACCTCGTGCCTACAGCAGGCCCACCTCCAGCTCTTCCTCACCCCACACGCAAGAGTTTCCTCTGAAACTTAATCTTCATAAAATGTGCTTACCCTGATGAAAGTGAAAAAGCCTTTGGGAGTTCTCTAAGGTTTATGGGATGGACTTCAAACTCCTCAACCTGGCTTTCAGGCTCTCCATCCTATTCCTGGTCAGCCCCCTCCCAGTCTGCAAAGCAAGCCACCCCTCCACCCTCACACTTGTCTACCTGTCCAGCCCCTCCCCCCCGTCGTGCCCCCCCCCCCCCCCCCCCCCCCCCCCGCCTGTCCAGCCTTCTTAGCCCAGGTCCAAGTCCCACCTCCCTTCCTGTCTCTATACCTTATGACCAATCCAGACCAAGCTCCTGGCTGTTCCCTGAGCACCCATCCATTCCTGTGGCACTACCACCACTTCCTGGGCGGAGACCTGCCACACCTTCCCAGGAAGGACTTCTTGTGCCCTGAGGACAGGGCCTGGTATAGTCCTCCTATACTCTCTATAGTAGGCACTCAAATTAACCTGCTAATCATTTTAGTCCCTAAAATAAAGTTTCTTTACCTAACTGAATTTTGTAGTATTTTTTCTTTATAGCTTTCTTATCTATGTATCTATTATACACAACCCCACAGAATATACTACTTAGCTATTAAATTTTAAATAAAAGGAATTATGCTTCATAAGTTCTTATATAACTTCTCTCAACATTAAGTTTTAGAAATTGATCTGCATTGATACCTGTGGCTACAATCCATTCATTTTCAAAGCTGTAAACTAGTCAGTCCACTGTTTAAGCATATCACAACTTATTTACGTGGTTGATGGACATTTCGGTTTAATCAAAACGTTTGCTTGCCCGGCCAATGTGGCTTGGGGGTTGAGGTTCGGTTCCCAGTTGGGGCACATGCTCGGGTTATGGGCCTGATCCCCGGTAGGTGAAGTGGGGAGAGAGCTGATGGGTGATTCTCTCTCATCGATGTTTCTGTCTCTCCCTCTCTCCCTCTCCCTTCCTCTCTCTGAAATCAATAAAAACATATTTTTTAAAAGTTTGCTTATTAAAAATGATGCTGTTGCCCAGCCCGTGTGGCTTGATGGTTGAGAGTCGACCTATGGACCAGGAGGTCATGGTTCGATTCCAGTCAGAGCACCTGCCTAGGTTGCAGGCTCATGCCAATCCATGATTCTCTCTCATCACTGAGAGAGTTTCTCTCCCTCTCTCCTCCTCTCTGAAATCAATAAAAAAAATTTTTTAAATAAATGAATAAAATAAAATGCTGCTATGAATATTCTTGTACATGTTTCCAGTTCATTTGTGTAAGAGTTCCCAGGAGTGACACTGCTAGGTCATATGCTCAACTCGCCTTGATGACAGTGGTTTCCCCAGGTGGTAGCACTGATTGGCACTTGTACCTACAGTGTTGAAGAGTTCCTCAAAACACTGTCAGCTTTCAAGTGTCTGCCAACTTGATGGGTGTGAAATGTTACCTCATTGTGGTTTTTGTTCGATTTCCCCGGTGCGGGTGAACAACTTTGCATACACTGATTAGCCATCTGGCTTCCTCTTTAAGGACATGCCTGTTCAAGGCTTTGCCTACTTTTCAAATGGGCTGTCTTTTTCTTATTGACTTGTAGGACTTCTATGTATATTCTGGATTCTCATATTTTGTGGGTATTATGTGTTGCAAATTTCTTCTTCCTGTCTACGGCTTTCCTTCATTTTCACTCTCTTTTGATGAGAAGTTCTTTATTCTAATGTAGTTGAACTTATGAACCCTTTTATTTCTGGTAAGTAGTTTGTGTACCTTGTTTTTCCTTCATTTTCACTCTCTTTTGATGAGAAGTTCTTTATTCTAATGTAGTTGAACTTATGAACCCTTTTATTTCTGGTAAGTAGTTTGTGTACCTTGTTTAATAAGTCCTTCTGGACCCAGAGGTCATGACAATATTTATATTTCCTTTTAATTAACATTTCAAAAGGAAGTTATATAAATGATCAATAAGCACATAAAAAGTACTCCAAAATATTAGCCATTAAGGAAATGCAAATCAAAACTATGAGATACCATCACACACCCACCAGAATGGCTAAAATTAAAAGACTGATAACACCAAATGGGGGCAAGAATGTAGAGCAGTGGTTCCCAAACTTATTTGGCCTACCGCCCCCTTTCCAGAAAAAATATTACTCAGCCCCTGGAAATCAATTTTTTAAAAATTTTAATAGCAGTTACTCATCACCCCCAAATGCACCTGTGGCCATCACCGCCCCCCCTGGATCGCTGCAGCGCCCACTTTGGGAATCACTGATGTAGAGCAACAGAATTTTTATACATTGTTGGCAGGAGTATGAAATTGTATAACCATCTTGGAAAAAGTTCAAGCAATTTCTTAAAACACTAAACACTATACCCAGCAATTCCACTTCTTGGTATTTACCCAAGGGAAATGAAAGCATATGTCCACAAAGTAATACATATAAGAATATTCATAGCAGCTTTATTCTTAATAGTGCACAGAAATAGAAACAGCCCTAGTATCCATCAATGAGAGAATGGATAAGTGAAATGTGATCTAGTCATACAACAGAATACTACTTAGCAAGGGGAAAAAAAGCCTACTGACTCATGCAACATAGATGAATCTCAAAAATACTACACTGAGTGAAAGAACCCTTACACCAAACACATACTTGAAGATTCTATTTATGTGAAGCCTAGAACAGGCAAATAAAATTTATAATGGAAAAAATCAGAACAGTGTTTGCCACTGGGTGGGAGTAGGAATGGGGGAGAAGCACAGAGAAATTTCTGGAATAATGGTAACATTTTCTTATCTTGACAAATTTGCATTAAACAGATGTATACCTTTGTCAAAAAAAAGAGAAACAAACAAAATTTGAACCCTAAATAATATGCATAATAAAGTGTTTCAGGGTTAATTATATTGATGTGTGAACTTACTTTAAAATGCATCCAGCCAAAACCGGTTTGGCTCAGTGGATAGAGCGTCGGCCTGCGGACTGAGGGGTCCCAAGTTCGATTCCGGTCAGGGGCATGTACCTGGGTTGCGGGCACATCCCCAGTAGGAGATGTGCAGGAGGCAGCTGATAGATGTTTCTCTCTCATCGATGTTTCTGGCTCTCTATCTCTCTCCCTTCCTCTCTGTGAAAAATCAATAAAATATATTTTAAAAAAATAATAATAAAAAAAATAAAATGCATCCAAAAATAAAGCAGACTGCTGGATGGACTAAGGAATGGAGAGATGTGATAAAGCCAATATAGGAAATTGTTAGCTACAGGTGGTAGCTAGGTAATTCAACTTCGCTGTATGTTTGAAATTTTTCACAATATAATATTAGGGAAAAGACAAAACACATTTTATTGATTTT
This sequence comes from Myotis yumanensis, assembly GCF_028538775.1. NCBI lineage: Eukaryota > Metazoa > Chordata > Mammalia > Chiroptera > Vespertilionidae > Myotis > Myotis yumanensis. The sequence continues at coordinate 782,662 of NW_027223771.1, forward strand.
CAGAGAGAGAAGAAGGGAGGGGAGGGCAGGAGAGAGGGGGAGGGCGAGAGGGTTAGAGGAGGGAGGGAGGAAGGGAGGGAGGGAGAGGGGGGGAGAGAGAGAGAGAGAGAGAGAGAGAGAGAGATGTGAGAGCCCAAGATGGATGGGCTGCCTCCTGCACACACCCGAGGCATGTGTCTGGACTGGGAACTGAACCAGCCAACTTAGCCACACAACAAAAATATATTTTAAAAAGGATGAGATCTGCTTTTTAAAAAATAAGCAAATATACTTTAAACAATCAAGACTTTAAATTTTTTTTTTAAATAAGCAAATGTACCTGAGCCAAGTTTGCCTTTGAGAAAGATGCCTGAAAGAAAAGACCAATCCTTAGGTGTGACAGTGCCTTGGGGCACAATACACTTCCACGCCGGTGATTTTGAGTGGTCCTCGCCAAGGCCCAGGTATTCTAGCCCCATTTTATGCTCGAGAAAACTTAGGGTCAGAACTGGGCAAACATCCCACAACCAACACCCGATGGGGCTGGACCTAAACCTTTGTCGCCGGCTCTTCCTTCACCTGTTATCCTTACAAACACATCTCTGCGGGAGCTGCCGTCAACTCCAAACATTTGAGGACAAAGTGGACACTGACGCGCCACCAGCCCTTTGGGGTGTCCCAGGGGCAGAGTGAGAAAAGCTGAAGTGGCTGCTGTACTCATTAGCGGGCCGTGAAAGGGAGACGCACAGAGACACTAACCGAGCATCAATCTACCGCACAGAAGGTTTATTCCCAGCCCATACAGAATACAGGCCTGGCCAGCACCCGCTCCTGGGGTTCGTTAGGGCCACCCTCAAAGTTTGGGGAAATTTATGGCATCCTTCCTGTCTGTGTGGATGAGCAAACTGCAGATGGTGCCTGCAGCGGAGAAGCTGTCATATAAAAAATGTCCACAGAAACAAAGAAAAACGTGTCAAAGCAGCTCTCCGACAACATATTCAACCACACTTCTCACCAGAGCAGAACAGAGAGAGAAACGGCGGCGGGGACCCAGGAAGAATGCTCAACCCTAATACGGCCAAGATCTTAAAGGCAAAACTTTACTATCCACCCCACAGATTAATCACTGGCTTAGGGTTTACCGGCTTTATGTTAAAAAAAATATACAACACAGCCCAGCTGGTGCGGCTCAGTGGTGGAGTGTCCACCCACGCACCAAGAGGTCACCAGTTCCATTCCTGGTTGGGGCACACTTCCGGGTGTCGGACTGGATACCTGGTGGGGAGCGTGCGGGAGGCAGACGATCGATGTTTTCCTCTCTCATCGATGTTTCTATCTTGTTCTCTCTACTGGCACAGGGCTGAACACAGCTGCCACTCCCACAAACATGGGAGCCTAATGTAGGGCTAGAACCAACTTCCCCGGGAACTCAGGGCTTAACACAATCCCCACCAGGTAGACTGAGGCACCTGCTTAAAACCCAGGTGACCGGTGACATCTGTAGCCGCACAGACGGCAGGAGAACGGGAGGTGCAATGGAGACAGGTAGTTAGAGCAACCACCCAGCGGGTGAGAGAACAAAGGATCTGAATCTCAGCTTAAGGCTATGGCCTTGGGTGAGTTTGCAACATCAGCGGCCGGTCTGGCAAAAAGGCAGTGGTGGCAGCCACCTCACGGGGCGGCAAGGATGCCATGAGGTAACATCTGTAAGGCACCCATCGGCACAGCGCCTGCAGCAGAGAAGGCACCCAGGACATGGTGGGCATTATTAACATGAATAGTCTGCACTCTAAGAACTTCGGAGCCCAATGCCTCCCGCTGTCCCAGTGCATTGAGAAACCAGGCTGAAGCCACTGGCCTTGGACAAGACCAACGGATTACTCAAGTCCCGAGCAATCTCTCTCTCTGTTGATTTTTTTTTTTCAATTTTTAAAAAATATCTGGTCCTTTAAGACACTGTAGGTTATTCTGAGATGTCTGCCTCCCCCTGTGGCCTCCCATCAGGACCCTTCTCTATTGAAGAACCCAAGCCAAATGGGCAAGCGTGCAGGGAAAAGCAGCGTCATGAGCTCCTTTACAGGGAACACTTGTGCCGAAGGGGCCTGTGGTCCCTTCAGCAAGGAGAGGGTCAAGGCCAGCCCAGCGCAGGTCTGAGCTGATAAGAGTTGTGACATCATAACATCTATCTCAAAAACCACAGTTAAAATGATGGTGGAAATATTAAGCACTAACATAATATGCAGTACAAATGCAGATTTTTGTATACATAGAATAGATATTGGAGAAAATATAAAAAGCCAAATCTCTATAAGAGGCCTGGCAAAATAATAAGATTCTATATACCGAAAGGTGTAAGTGCAGGATAATGAGAGAGCTCACAGCCCAGGAGCGCCAGAGATAAATTACAGTCACTTATTTCAGAAACAGAAAGGGGAGGTGGGTGTCTCATTTTCTCAATTATATTTCCAGAGGGAAATTTTCTATACTTGCATATAATCTACCAAGGATCAATGACCTCTAGTGGGGGGGAAAGCAATCAGGGAAAAAGAGAGAGCGAATAGGAGGTGAGGAAAAGAGAAAGACGAAGTGAAGACTGGACATGGCCAAAACAGAAATCCATCTGAGAGGATTCCGGGTGCTGGAGGCAGTGGCCCTCGGTCAGTGTGTGGCTAGGCTACTCTCTGTCACCTGCTGTGCCCTGTTCATCCAACTACACCAGTGATGGCCAACCTTTTGAGCTCAGCGTGTCAGCATTTTGAAAAACCCTAACTTAACACCTTTCGTACCGCTCACGAGCTTTCTCGTGTTTCGCGCGCCATCTGTTATGGACCTTAGATGTCAACACACTGTCTTGTCCACATCAAATGAAGCGATCTCATTGGTGGAAACTGTGTCAATCTATGAAAAACTATATAATTGCACGAACCCATAAAGCAATGCAGTTACATTGTATTTTGGTCATTCGAATAGTCTTCGTCTTCAAGTTCCTGGCGCTTTTAGAAAATGTTTTACACAGTACCATACGTTAAAAAAGTACTAGGAACTTTAATTGTTTAATTGTTTTTGTAAATAAAAATGTTATAATTATTGAAAAACAACACCTAAAGTGCATTATGATCTGTAGTTATGATGATTTAAATAACATGCAGCTTGCCCAAAAACGTGCGGTCCCTGGCGTATATCTTAGAGATTTCTATGCGGTACGAAATGTGTTAACTCTGGTGCCGTGTCACGTACAGAAATTTGTTGATATTTGCAACCATAGTAAAACAAAGACTTCTATTTTTGATATTTATTTTATATATTTAAATGCCACTTAACAAAGAAAAATCAACCAAAAAAATGAGTTCGCGTGTCCCCTCTGACACGCGTGTCATAGGTTCGCCATCACCGAACTACACCGACCCTTCAGTCTTTATAGGAAAATCTACTCTGCTCCCCAAGGTGAAAACAGATTGTTCCCTGGGTACAAATAACCAGAGATTTCCTCAAAATCAAATCCAAGTTCTACAGCCTCCGCGCTGGTTTCTATTTCTCCTTTTTCACGGGCTGGGTGGGTTGCCCACTTGGCAGCCTGGTGCACTCAAGTCTCCACGTTAACAATGGCTGTGAAGGCCTGTGGGAGCTTGTGGGGTACAGCAGTGAACGAAACAGACATGACTGCCACCCCACAGAGCTGGCGAGCGACACAGGGTGGGGAGGGCATCCGTCACGGCAGTGCTTTGGGTGTTTGCTAAAAGGGAGGGAGGGTGAGCATATAGGGTCCCCTCTGACACCCTCCCCCACACACTCAGCTCTTTTCGGGGCCACCCAAGTCCCAGCTAAGGAAAGGGAAATCAGGGGAAATCCCCAAACTGACAGAAGACACTGAAATGTTACAGTTAACGCTCACCCCAATTGGAAACAAAACAAAACGGAACACAGCATTCAGCATCGGTAACCACACAGGCAGGAACTCCCGAAATGAATCAACAGTCACAGAGTACTTTTGGTTATATTTAAATAAAGTTCATCTCATTAAAGGCTTTAAAAAATACTTGGGGTAAAAACACTAATAAAACAACATCTGTCCTGCAAAAACATAGCCTAGTTACTTGTTGGTAAATATCTGTTTTTGATCATAACCAATAAATACAGAATTAAAAATGAATTTAATTAAATAACGATTAAGTATGAATTTAGCTGAGCACAGGTCGTCCTGTTTTCATTTCTTGCCTTCTTTTAAACTGAGATTCTCCCTCCCCCCATTCTTGCCTTGATTCCATTTTCTCTCTCTCCTGTTTTGAGATGTAATATCTATGTGTCTATTCTTTCAGGGGGGAACTTGGAAATTGTAGTGTATGTATTAGCTCCAATTAATTCTGAAGTTAGTCACTTCTAAACTTGCTCTGGAATTGTATGAGGGCTTTAGCAGGTTTGGCTTTCATTAATTCTGAAAAAAAAATTCCTTATTTCTTCAAATCTTGACTCTTTATTATTCTTTTTCTTCTTCTGGAGCTTCATTTATACTCTTCCTGGAGCTAATCAATCTACTCTCCACGTCTCTTAACCTGCTTTTCATGTTTTGCTCCTATGCTGCATTCTGGGTAATTTCTTCATACATTTGTGTTGTTTTTTTTCAGTTCATTGGCTATTTAGGACATTCATTTCTAGATCTACTCTCTTTTCCCCTAGAATCTTATTGGGCAAATGAAAAAAACTTGGCTATTTAAACTTCTTTTTTTGTTGTTATTCTTGTTAATCCTCACCCGAGGATATTTAAATAAAGTTCATAAAGATGACCCAGCCTAGTGTATTACAAGATCCTAAAGTACCTTTGGAATCTTTAAGGAGCATATTGTGTTTATTGAGCTTTACTGTTAAGTGTATTTCTTGTACTTTGAAGACTCCTGTTCTAATGTGTGGCCTGGCCTGCCTCTAAGATACACCTCGATAGGAGGGCTCCGTAATCAAAACAAGTTTGGGGAATGTTGCAAGTTTGGGGAACGATTTGGGGAGCCACAGTGTGTTTTTGGAAATTCAGTTTTATGACCAATCCGGCATGAAAGAATTCTGCAGGACTTAGTCTGAGCCAGTATTTCCCAAATTTATTTGACCGTGAACCATTTTTTTATTTAATACTTATTAAGAGTACACAACTTGCTTCAGGGAACACATGTGGGATACACTACAGTGTAGGGAATACACTGCTTAATAATTAATCTGAAAATGCAATTAATTACCACTCTCCCAAGCATGTGCTGATGAACTGGTGTTTACTCCATGCTATATGAATATAAAAACTTCCCTCAATGAGTTTCTTACTGAAAATCACTCAACAATATGCTGGCTTACTGTATTTTTTAAGAAGAAAAATTTTAATGAACAGAAATTGGATCTTGATATGTTAATAAAAAGGATTCAAATTAATTGTAAAATAATGCGATTTTGCTAAATTGCTGGCAGTTTATCCTCTCTAAGCATGCATTTTTATATTTCCAGAGTGTATTTAATATATTCCCTTAAAGAAACAATATTGAACCAAAAAGGCCAATATTTACCTCTGCCCTATTACCGGAAATGTCTAATTATAAAGACCTGTAACTGAGATGTGGTATCAACAAGTACAGTTTGTGAGTCACAAGCATGAGACTATAGTATGTCTGTGGTTGTGATGTTGTTACTTACAATTTGATCCCTCCCCTGGATATAATAATATATTTTTTCCATATTTCTTTATTGATTTCAGAGAGGAAGGAAGAGGGAGAGAGAGATAGAAACATCAATGATGAGAGAGAATCATTGATCGGCTGCCTCCTGCACGCCCCCTACTGGGGATCAAGCCCACAACCCAGGCATGTGCCCTTGGCCGGAATCGAACCTGGGACCCTTCAGTCCACAGGCCAACGCTCTATCCACTGAGCCAAACTGGCGAGGGCAATATAATATAGTCTTAAAGCCTATGTTGGAGGTTTTACAGAATCAAATTCCAGTGACTGAAAATGTTTCAACATTCAGTTACCAATAAAAAACAACAACATACAAACCCGGTCAACATTTATTTAACACCTACTATACACATGCCACTGGATTAAGCACTGTCATGGTAAAGGTACTTTTGTGGGACCCAAATCAAGACAATGGTCTGACAGCAGGACAGAAAATTTAAGGCTCTTGGAAAGTCAGGGAACATCGGGGCCCTGTGGATAACAGACTTAGACTAAGCTGCTGCACTGGAGAGGCTTACAAGACACCAGGGGCATTTCAAGACAGCCACACCGCCACAGAAAGGCCACTAAGACAGAAAGGCCTCTCGCTAAAAAGGCTACTGTCATGGCCTAAAAGCTTAATATCAGTTAATGCAAGACAAACCGAGATTAGACTCGGGCCAAAAAAACTTGAAAGCTGTTAAAAGTTTCCAGATTCAACGTCACTTGTTGTAATGCTTTAAAAAAAAAAAAAAAGAAAAGAAAAAAAAGAAAAGAAAAGCCAGTTAGGTAGGCTTAATGGATAATCATTATGCGGATATGCGGAGCAGCTTGGGTCAACAGTCTAAAACAGCGGTTCTCAACCTGCGGGTCGCGACCCCTTTGGGGGTCAAACGACCCTTTCACAGGGGTCGCCTAAGACCATCGGAAAACACATCTATCATCACATATTGTTTTTGTGATTAATCGCTATGCTGTAACTATGTTCAATTTGTAACCATGAAAATACATCCTGCCTATCAGATATTTACATGACGATTCATAACAGGAGCAACATGACAGTGATGAAGTAGCCACGGAAATAATTTTATGGTTGGGGGTCACCACAACATGAGGAACTGTATTCAAGGGTCGCGGCATGAGGAAGGTTGAGAACCACTGGCTAAAACCACTGCTGGTGTGTGTGTGTCTTTGAAGAATCTACCCAGAGCGCGCGCACCTTCTGATAACGAGAACAAGGTGAGTTCTCACGTGATGTACGGGAGGGGTGGGGAAAACCACCTCCACCTGTTATAGAAAAAAAAATATGACTACTGATGCAAATTTAAGACAGAAAGCGAACCCAGCTACAGCCCTCAAGCTCCGGAGGTCTCCCAGCCCTCAGTTGAAAAGAAAAGCAGGTTACGTTTGCACAGAAAAGCAGGTTACGTTTGCAAACGACTCGACTCTGAGCAGCTGCGGAGAGAGGGACGCTGCTCTTCAACCACCTGTGACCATTCGCACCAACCTGCCTCCCCTCGTTTAGTAAAACATCAACAACGCATACATTCCAGCTGTGACAGTTCCAGTCAGAGCCCCGGAACACTGCTGCTGTGTGCCCTACTGAACTTTATTTCCCCTTTAAAAAAAAAAGAAAAGAAAAGATGATCATTCTTTAAAAAAAAAAAAAAAAAAACTTAGCAAAGATTAAGGCCCAGAAACTTTGACAAAACATAGCCAAGGCAATACACGTTGGAGAAGACGTTCAATTATTTAAAAAAAAAAAAAAAAAAGACAATAAAGTCACAGATGTGTTCCACCAGTCAGACTGCTTAATTTAAAAAAATTAACTTTGTTCTGATGAATGTTTCAAAGCCGGCGTTCCTGGTCGGGCTCTGTAATTCCATGCGCTTTGCACACACACGTCTGCGGAGAGACGTGAACCTCAAATGCACGCGCCGCGGGGGGTGGTCCCCACGCAGAGGGCGCCCGGCAGGACGGCGGGTGCAGCGCGCGGGCCCCGCAGCGCCCCCTTCCCTTCCCTTCCCTTCCCTCCACCGGGAACCAAGTACACCCCGACCCGGCTCCGGGGGCTCCCCGTCCCGCTCGGGGGGGGAGGGAACGGCCTCCAGCGCCTTCGACAAGTTCACAGCGTCCTCACCCCACAACACCCTCCATCGGGGCCCGGTCGCTGCCCGGCGGGACAGGCTGCGGGCGTCCGTCCGTCCGTCACCCGGAGCCCGGCCTGGGCACCGCGGCCCGGGGGCGGCCCCGCCCGGCCCGGAGGGAGAGCTCCCGCCCGCCCGGCGCCCTTACCTTCAAGTCGGGGTCCTCGGGGAGGGCGCCGCTGGTGGTGGCCAAGGCTTCGGACTCCAGACGGAGCAGGGCGCCCGGCCCGGCCAGCGCGGGCAGCAGCACCGCGGGGTCCTGCGCGTCCTCGGCCTCCGGGGCGCCCGGGTACACGGTCTGGGTCTCGGAAATGTGGATGCTCGGGGCGCAGCCCATGCTGGCGGCGGCCGCTCTCCGGTCACCAAACGGTCAGCAAAACGGTCAGCAAACGGCCCGCCCGGCGCCTCGCGGCCACCGCCAGCGCCGTGTCATCGCCGCCCGGGCGCGCGGGCGGGCGGGCGGACGGCGGGAGCGCGGGTCTCACGTCAGGAAGCGCGGCCGCCGCTTTTATCACGGGGCGGCGGCGCGGAGGGGGCGCTGGGGCGGGGGCGCCGCGGACGCCCCGCCGAACATGCCCTCCCCGGGCGCCCGGCCGCCCTCACATCGCCCACTCGCCGGCCGCGCTTCCGGGAAACTCCGGGGAGGAGATTCGCGCTCCCCCCGCCGGGAGCCCCGCGGCGCCCGACACCTCGCGGCTCCGACCCCCGAGAGAAGCGCCCCGGCGGCCTCGCCGCGCCCGCCCTGGAGGCCCGGGGCTGAGGGGAGCCCGTCGGGCGGCCGCCCGCTGAAAGGCAGGGAGCGCGGATCCGGGCGGCCCGGCCCGCGCCGTCGAGAACCGCAGACACGGCGCGCCCCCGGGAGCTGCGGGCTCCGGCTCGGGCTCCGCGGGTTTGGAGGCAGCGCCACGCCCCGCGCCGAGCGGCAGCCTCCGGGGCCGGCGTCTGAGCGCAGCACCTGGGGCGCCGCCGCCGCCGCCTCCCGCGCGCCGCACTGCGCATGCGCGGCCCGAGGGGCAGGGGGGGCGCGGGCGCGGCGGGGAGCGGGGAGCAGGGACGCCCAAGGACATCAGCCGCGCGGAGGGCGGTGACCTCGAGCCCCCGAAACCCCGATGGCCACCGGGAGACTCCATCTTGTTCCTTGGAGTTTTACGAAGCTGCCCCCCTCCCATGCTCCCCTCGCCCGGACCCAAGAGAAGCCTGAGCCCGGTCTGTCCTGGAAGGTGGGGTGGGAGGAACGCCCAGGGCTCCCCCGTTCTTGGCGCCTCCTCCACCCATAAACCTTCCCTCACGCAGAACTCGGATGTTGGGGAGTCTGGCACGCAGACCAGCAGGGGTTCAGATCCCAGCTCTGCACCTTCGCAGCGGCATGACCTCAATCCGGCCACGACCTCGGAGCCAGAGAGGCCCTGGAAGGACCCCCGTTTGCGGGGGGGAATGGGGGGAGGCGAAGAGAGGGCCACGAGGGTGCCGCTCGAACCCTCAAGCCAAGTCCTGGAGCACCAGGCCAGGCTGCACCTGCCACCGGGAGGCTGCGGGGCTAAGCAGCTGCCTTAGCGGGAGGCCACGCCCCCCTCCCACTCCCTCTTCCTCGCATTTTAACTTTCGTGCCGCATAGAAATCTCTAAAACATACACCAGGGACCGCACGTTTTCGGGCAAACTGCCCTTTATTTAAATCATCATAATGCACTTTAGGTGTCGTTTTTCAATAATTATAACATTTTTATTTACAAAAACAATTAAACCATAAAAGTTCCTAGTACTTTTTAAACGTATGTTACTGCGTAAAACATTTTCCTCTATGAAGAGGGACCAAACAAAATTTACATAAGTATCTAGATTCGCTCCTTTTTCCATGGGCGTGAAAAACGAGAAAACTCGTGAGCGGTCCTCAACAGGTGGCACGCGCAACACGAGAAAACTCGTGAGCGGTACGAAAGGAGTTAACCGAAGGACGGGTTGCTCCAGGCGCTGGAGACCGCATGGGCTTCCTGCTTGTGGGAGCAGAGCCAGGCCTCTGCTGTGCAGGGAGAGGCCTGTGAAGACTCCAGACTGTACCCTCATGCACCCCTCGACCAACTTGCCGTGTGACCTTGGGCGAGTCACTGAACCTGTGCCTGCCCCCCCCCCCCCCGCCCCAACCCTGAGTGTCCATGGGGTGGCACCCCAGAGCGGCCCACCTCGGACCCACCCCCGCCCCTGCCCTCCCTGCGACTGTGGGTTCACAAAGACCCCCGCAGAGCTTGCCCCTGACCTCTCCCCCATCCCCCACTTCACCACCCCCCACCCCACCCCCACCCCCACCCCCGCAGTTCTCGCCTTTCCTAACGTAGCCCTGGACCCGGAGGCTGCTCAGGGCTGGTGTCTCTGCTGCAGCGCTGGGACTGCTTGCACAGCTCAGGGGCTGGGGCTCCGGTGGTGGCTCAGGCTCCGGGGACCCCTAAGATCCGCAGCCCAGGGCCCCTCGAGCCTCAATCTTCCAGCTGAGGTGGGAGGTGTGCACCAGGCGGTTCCCCAACAGCAGTGGTTCCCCGACAGTGGCACAGCAGGAAGGCCCGGAACCCAAGAGCAGCCTGTGCTATTCACGTTCATGACTAGCTGAGCCGGGCCGGGACCACCAGCGCCCTGACTCCATCCACTATCAGGCTTAAGCACTTTGAACAATAGTCATGTTTATGCCTCTGGGCCTTATTAAAGTAGCAGCCGATCAAAGAAGAGGTCTGGAAAAATTTAGGAGAGGATTTTTTACATCACTCGTTATTCCACCTACTTTGTAGGGTGTTTTCTGCCTTTGTTTGCGGCAGGTTTTATTATATTTTATTTTTTAAAAATATATCTTTATTGATTTCAGAGAGGAAGGGAGAAGAAGAGAGAGATAGAAACATCAACGATGAGAGAGAATCATCGATCGGTCGCCTCCTGCACCTTGCCTTTGAGGGATCGAGCCCGCAACCCAGGCATGTGCCCTTGACCAGAATCAACCCGTGACTCTTCAGTCCACAGGCTGACACTCTATCCACTGAGCCAAACCGGTGAGGGCTCTGGGCAGATTTTAGAAGGTAATTTTTCCAGGCAGAATCTGGACTCTTAAATAAAGAGGAATTGCCCTAGTGGATGGAATGTCGGCCTGTGGACCAAAGGGTCCCGGGTTCGATTCCAGTCAAGGGCACTCACCTTGGTTGCAAGGCCCCTTCCCAGCCCTGTACCCTGGGCTGGGCTCCTGCAGGAGGTAACCAATCGACACATCGATATTTCTCTGTCTTCCCCTCTCTCTCCCACTCTCTCTAAAAACCAATGGAAAACTATCCTTGGGTGAGGACTTAAAAAAACAAAATAAAAAATAAAGAGGAATTCAGGAAGAAAATGCTTTGAACCATCAGAGTGCATGGCAGTAGACCATGCGCCCTCTTTCCTCCCCTCCCCGCCTTCTGACAAGTCTGGCCTTGATGATTTCCACTGACCTTGCCTCCCCTGGGGCTCCAGGCTGCTGCAGCCTCTGGGCCCTCCCCTCACAGGGCCCTGGCTCCCCTTGGAAATCCTTGAGCCTGAGCTCATGTGGGCGGTGAGGGAGCTTTTCCCCGCCCCCACCTCGCTGACCTTCTGGGCCTCCCTGTGCCACCCCAAACTGGTCAGTTACCCTCTCTGTGCCCAGAGAACTGCTGGATAGCAGCAGTGACTGATTTGGAAATCCAGGGGTTAGCGATCAAAGACTGTGCCCCTGGCACCCAGTTTCCTACTCCTCCCCATTGACGTGGGCAACTCAGGGCCCTGGACGCAGAGACCTAAGGCTAAGAACGACACAGGAGCAGACAGGAAGGGTAGACGTCAGCTGCCAGCTTCTGGAGTCACAGAGAGCCATCCCTCACACGCACACTTTTTCACACTCAGGAACCCAGCCTGGGACACTGCAGAAGTCACAGGCCCCCATCTCAGCTTCAACCCCTTGACATCAATTCCACTCCACCTCCCCCCCCCCCCCCTTCCCTGGCCTGGCCGTAACCTGCACCTTGAGGTCCCTGAATACCAGTCCCAGAGCCTCAGCGACAGTGGACACAAAAGAGTTCACATTGGCCTAGCCGGCGTGGTTCAGTGGTTGAGCATCCACCTATGAACCAGGAGGTCACTATTTGATGCCTGGTCGGGGGCACATGCCCGCATTGCGGCCTTGATCCCCAGTAGGAGGCGTGCGGGAGGCAGCCGATCAATGATTCTCTCCCATCATTGATGTTTCTCTCTCTCTCCATCTCCCTTCCTCTCTGAAATCAGTATATATATATATATATATGAAAAAGAGTGTACACTGATTAAAGTCACCCATATGCCACCCACCAGCTCACCAAGACTCTCAGGCCCCCATGCAGAATCCCACCACTTGGCGGTGTCTCGGGGGGCTCAATGGCGCCAGTCCTGCTGGAGGGGGGGAACCCCCTTTATGCCAGCCATGTGGGCACCTCAAAGCTCTGTGGCACACAGAACATACCCCCACTCCTCCAGTCCATTCCCCTTGGTTGTGGGGACCCCCAAACTGAACGGCTTGACCCCCACATGGCTCAGAGTCACAGTTAAATGTGGGCTTGCAGTTCTTACTCCTAGGACTTAGTCTGAGGTCAGTGGGGCTGGGAAAGGAGCCAAACAAAGGAACAGATGCCAGCTTGTGCCCAGCCCCCCACCCCACTGCCCAGTCCATTCCCAGGGGACTCCTCAGCCCTCGAAGCCCTCCTCACCAGTTTACCAGAGACATGAAAATGCACGGTACCACACAGCCTTGTGCATCTAAAATCAAAACCTTGCCCTAACCGATTTGGCTCAGTGGATAGAGCGTCGGCCTGTGGACTCAAGGGTCCCAGGTTCGATTCCGGTCAAGGGCATGTATCTTGGTTGGGGGCACATCCCCAGTAGGGGGTGCGTAGGAGGCAGCTGATCGATGTTTCTCTCTCATCGATGTTTCTAACTGCCTCTCCCTCTCCCTTCCTCTCTGTAAAAAATCAATAAAATATATTTAAAAAAAATAAAATAAAATAAAATCAAAACCTTGTCGGATTCTACACCTCTTCCACCTAAGCTGGTCCTTGTTTCCCATCCGCCCCCCGTATATTTTTATTGATTTCAGAGAGGAAGAGAGAGGGGAAGAGAGATAGAAACATCAATGATGAGAATCATTGATTGGCTGCCTCCTGCACGCCCCCTGCTGGGGATCGAGCCCACAACCCGGGCATGTGCCCTTGACTGGAATTGAAACCAGGACCCTTCAGTCTGTAAGGCCGATGCTCTCTCCACTGAGCCAAACCGGCTAGGGCTAAGCCAGTCTTTTAAACAATCGTTCTCCTTCCTGGCTTCACTTCTCCTCCACCTCGGGGTTAGCATTCAACGATGGTGCGCCTGGCACTGTTTCCTACTCCCCCCCACGGAAGTAGCTGGAAGCAGCCGAAAGGGGGAGAGGGCCTGCATCCCGAGGTCTGAAACCCAGCCCTCCGGTCGTCTTCTCTCTGAGCAGATTTCCTCCTGGTAAATCTAGGGTTAGTGATGTCTACCTCACAGGGATTAAATGGGCGAATGGGTGTCAAATGCCTAGCATAACTGCTGAGCCCTGGCACCTTAGATCACCACCTTCTCCTGGGTCCATTCCACATGGCTTTCCCCGGGCCCGCCCCCGGATGGCTGGGGAACACTGGGGACGGGGAAACTGTCATGAGGATCAATTACCCTACCAATGTCTGGAATTAGGCTTCATCCTGTTCATTCAAAACTCTGTAAGATGTGTTGTTTTTATTTTATTGATTGATTGATTTTAAATCCTCACCCGAGGATATTTTCCCATTTTTAGAGAGAGTGGAAGAGAGAGGGAGAGACAGAGAGAAGCACCAATGTGAGAGAAACACATTGATTGGTTGCCTCCTGAATGAGCCCGTACAAGGGCCTGGGCTGGGGAGGAGCCTGCAACCGAGGTACGTGCCCTTCATTAGAATCAAACCCGGGACCCTTTGGTTCGCAGGCCGACACTCTATCCACTGAGCCAAGCTGGCTGGGGCAGATGTGTCGTTTTTAAATTACACATTCTATAATTTACACATGAGTATGTGCTGGGAATAGTAAAAAAAAATCAAAGCAGAAATATATAAAGTGAGCAGAAGCAAAAGAAAGTTTCTCTTCCACTTCCACTCCCTTCCTTCTATGGAGGTAACTATTGTTTGGACCATATGCTTTCAGACCTATGTCTGTGTTAAACATATCACACACACACACACACACACACACACACACACACCTATTGCAATATCACAAACAGGCCTGCAGTCAACATCCTTGATTACACTTTTTTCTATAGGGTAGACTCCTAAAAGTTGAATTGCTTTGTCTAAAAGTGTGTACTCCACCCCAACCCCACCCCTCCCTCCCCCACCCCTGCTCCAGGCGGGATGAGAGGAAATGAAGGCATAGAGAGAGCCTGGCTGAGGGTCTGAGACCGACTCCCTGGACTCCCCCTCTGGCCCTGGATGAGGGGGATCTAACCAGCCCCAGATGCAAAGCCTCTGTTGATCATCTCCATATTCATGGGCCTCCTTATCTTTTTTTTTATTTAGTTTTTAGAAAAGGGATAAGTCTGCAGACTTATTAGTCTTTCAACATTTAAAAAAATATATTTGTACTGCTTTCGGGCAGGAAAGAAGAGGGAGAGAGAGAAACATCAATAAGAGAGAATCGTTGATCAGCTGCCTCCTGCACGCCCCCTGCTGGGGATTTCGCCCGCAACATGGGCATGTGCCCTTGACCTGAATGGAACCCTGGACCCTTCAGTCCGCAGGCTGATGCTCTATCCCCTGAGCCAAACTGGCTAGGACTCAACATTTAAAAAAAATATTTTTATTGATTTCAGAGAGGAAGGGAGAGGGAGAGATAGATACATCAATGATGAGAGAGAATCAAGGATTGATTGCCTCCTGCACGCATCCTACTGGGGATCGAGTTCACAACCTGGGCACATGCCCTGGCTGGGACTAGAACCCAGGACCTTTCAGTCCGCAGGCCGATGCTCTATCCACTGAGCCAAACCAGCTAGGGCTGGCCCTCCTTATCTTTATTCCTCTTGGTGCTCACAAGCCTTTAGTGAAGTGGGCTTGTATATCCCAGTCTCTCGCTGATGCGGAAGGGACTGGGTGATCCCCCTTAGGCCAGACCTGTAAGGAGAGAGCAGCGCCCCCTAGAGGCCAGAACGGTGGCGGAGTCAGCAAGCCCCTGTGACCACGCCCAGAATTCAGGTGTGCACTGCATTTCTCTCCTCTGTTTGTCTCCAGACCTGGGTACTTGTGGTTCACCTGGAGCCTGGGATGGACAATCCAGTGTGGACTCCCTTCCTCAAAACGACCTGATTAAGCCGTAACCGGTGTGGCTCAGTGGATAGAGCCTCTGCCTGCGGACTGAAGGGTCCCAGGTTCGATTCCGGTCAAGGGCGTGTACCTGGGTTGCGGGCACATCCCCAGTAGGGGGCGTGCAAGAGGCAGCTGATCGATGTTTCTCTCTCATCGATGTTTCTAGCTATCTCTCTCCCGTCCTCTCTGTAAAAAATCAATAAAACATCTATTTTTTTTAAAAGACCTTATTAATTCCTGTAACCTCAGGCTCCTCCCCTTCCCACCAAGCGCTGAGATCACCCCGCTGGGTGGGGCAGGGCCAGGACCCCGAGGCCCTCCAGCTCCTGGCCCTTCCCTCGGACCGGACCGCTCAGCCTGTGGCTTTCAGCCAATTGACACCGGAAAAGAGCATCTGGCGTCTGGGGGGCCAGGGGTACTGCCGGCCACCCCTCCTTGAGCAGGGGAGCCACACGGGGTCTCCTGGTCTGGAGGATGAGAGCAGTGTGTCAGGAGGGCTCGGAGGTGGCAGCGATGACACCGGCCAGCCTGACTGTTGGGGTCTCTGCTACTCACTACACGGGTGTGAGCTCACTTGTCCCCCATAACAGTCCCTGAAGTGGGTACTGTGATCCTCCGCTCCTCCACCCCTGCCCCCATTTTGCAGATGAAAACACTGAGGTGTTTTGGGAACCAGGGCTGATGCAGGGCTTTAATAAAACCCAATCCCCATCCCTTATAAAGACTCTCTTAGACCTAACCGGTTTGGCTCGGTGGATAGAGCGTTGGGTCTCAGGTTCGATTCTGGTCAAGGGCACGTACCTTGGTTGCGGGCACATCCCAGTGGGGGGGGGGGGGGGGCGGTGCAGGAGGCAGCTGATGGATGTTTCTCTCTCATTGATGTTTCTAGCTCTCTGTCCCTCTCCCTTCCTCTCTGTAAAAAATCAATAAAAAAGATTTAAGAGAAAGACTTTTAGAAATAGAAGGGTGCTTCGCCCGGCCGGCATGGCTTAGTGGTTGAGTGTCCACCTATAAACCAGGAGGTTGCGGTTCGATTCCCGGTCAGGGCACATACCCAGCATGCCAGCTTGATCCCCAGGGTGGGGTGTGCAGGAGGCAGCCGATCAATGGTTCTCTCTCATCATTGATGTTTCTAGCTCTCTCTTTCCCTCTCCCTTCCTCTCTGAAATCAATAAAAAATATCTTTTTTTAAAAAAAAAGAAAAAATGTAAACTAAATGGAAACCAGCAAGAAATATTAAAAAAAATAGAAGGGTGCTTCTTTAATTCAAGGAAGCATTTTTATTTCCAACTAAGAGCTTCCTAGAAATGTAATCCGGAAGCACTACAACCCAAGGGCTGGGACCGAGCAAGGCCACTTCTAAGGAGTTCCCCACGACCAAGGAGCACTTGACGGAACATAACTAAGGGAATCAGAGGTAAGATGTAGAGCAGCCTCGTCCCTGCTGTTCTAGCATTGTCTAGATCAGTGGTTCCCAACCTTTATGTGGCCACACCCCACCTAAGCATCTTTAACATCCTGATGCACCCCCCGTGACATATCATTCTTATTATTCAAAAAGCGAACTCCTGCCCTAACCGGTTTGGCTCAGTGGATAGAGCGTCGGCCTGCAGACTGAATGGTCCCAGGTTCGATTCCGGCCAAGGCCATCTACCTTGATTGCAGGCACATCCCCAGTAGGGGGTGTGCAGGAGGCAGCTGATCGATGTTTCTCTCTCATCGATGTTTCTAACTCTCTATCCCTCTCCCTTCCTCTCTGTAAAAAATCAATAAAATATATATATATATATATATATATATATATATATTTTTTTTTTTAAAGCGAACTCCTATTCACGTGGAGGAAGCCTCAAAGGCCATGAACTTGGTCTAAACAAGCTTCCAAAGAACATGGCATCCATGAAAGAGAAAAATAAAAGAACGAAAGGAGAGTGGAACACTGAGGAAGAAATCACTAAGAAACTGTTACAAAAAATAATAATATGGCCCTGACCGGTTTGGCTCAGTGGATGGAGAGTCAGCCTGCGGACTCAGGGGTCCCAGGTTCGATTCCGGTCAAGGGCATGTACCTGGGTTGCGGGCACATCCCCAGTAGGGAGTGTGCAGGAGGCAGCTGATCGGTGTTTCTCTCCCATCGATGTTTCTAATTCTCTATCCCTCTCTCTTCCTCTCTGTAAAAAATCAATAAAATATATTTTAAAAAATATTAATATGAAGTGATATGAAAAAATAGCAAATAAAGTTTCAAAACATAATAGAGACCTGAAATACATAAATATGTCACAATATATATTTATAGACTGTATATGAGGCCCCTAGAACCATAAGAAATGCAAAAAAATTTCACTGTTAATAACTCATTCTCGAATTGCCCCCCTTAAACATCAAGTTGCCCCCCTGTTGGGCGTGTGCCCCACACTGGGAACCGCTGATCTAGAGGTTCTGAATGGAACTGGAGATAAAATGTATCAGGTAACATAGCATTGTGTCCAAGATGCTTTAAATCAGCATTTCTCAACCTGTGGGTCGCGCCCCCTTTGGGGCTCGAACGACCCTTTCACAGGGGTCGCCTAAGACCATCAGAAAACACATATATGATTACATATTGTTTTTGTGATTCATCACTATGCTTTAATGATGTTCAATTTGTAACAATGAAAATACATCCTGCATATCAGATGTTTACATGATGATTCATAACAGTAACAACATTACAGTTATGAACTAGCAACAAAAATAATTTTATGGTTGGGGGTCACCACCACATGAGGAACTGTATGAAAGGGTCGCGGCATTAGGAAGGTTGAGAACCACTGCTTTAAATCAACTCCCAAGTTATGAAGATGAAATATTTCTTTAAAGTGTTCAGATTCAAAGTTAAAAAAAAAAAAAAAAAGAAGTATTGGTGCGGACTACCCATGACCAGTTAGGAAAGCCAATGACAAAAGTGACCCCGAGTGCCCGGCGCTGGGTGGGCCCTTATATGGAAGCCAAGTCTCCCCAGGCCTTGCCTGGGGTCCCCATGGCAGCCATAACCCACATTTTGCTGACTCTTCCCCCCTCTACCAAGACAAGCCTTCAGCCTCCTGCAGCGCTTCACCCCATCACTGTGGGAGTGTCTGAAGGTGGGTGTGAGGCGAGGAGGTGAGGTCACCCTCCGTGGCCCTGTTGCTGGGCTCCTGGCCCTGACTCCTGGGGCCCTGGTGTCCTCAGGGTGCAGGAGCTCCTCTGGGCTCCAGGCCCCAGTGGGAAAAGACGCACTTACAGGGTGGCCAACCGTGTCTCTGTTTGCCCAAGTCTCTCCCGGTTTTTACCCTAAAAGTCTTCAGTTCCAGGCAAACCAGGCTGGTTGGTCACCCTACACATCCTTCATCACACACACACACACACACACACGCACGCACGCACGCACACATGCACACACACACATATGCACACACATGATATCCTTCCTACATTGTCTCCAGGCCCTGAAGCCAAATTTTGGGGCTTATTTCAGCCCTTTGTGTTCAGCATGTCTCTATCGAAATAAACCTATGTTTCCATGTTTTACAGCAAGCATGTCAAACTCGCGGCCCCTGGGCTGCATGCAGTCCACAACGAATATTTTTGTAGTCCAGCCAATATGACGGTATGTAAAAAACGTTTTAATAAAATTTCCTTAACTTAATTTTTACAATATCCTGTTATACATAATCCTATACAGTGGGGCCTTGACTTACGAGTTTAATTCGTTCCGAGACCGAGCTCATTAAGAAGCTCGTTAACTCAAATTACTCTATCAACTCAATGCAAAAAATCGGCCGAGAGACAGCTGGTATTTCAAAAAACTTGTTAGTCGGGACACTCGTAAGTCAAGGCCCCACTGTATAATAAAAGGCTAATATGCAAATAGACCAAACAGCAGAACAACCAAACAACCGAACAACCGGTCGCTATGATGTGCGCTGACCACCAGGGGGCATGTGCGGAACATGGTGGTCATGGGTCATGGCGGGATGGTGGAGCAGGTGAACAGGGGTGCCTGACCAAGGCCAGGCACCAGTCACTGTCATTGGGGTGAGCCTCTGGTGGTTACTGAAAATTCTTTGCTCCTGCACGCTGCAGTCTGCCCAGTACTTGCACCTGCTCTCTCCACTGAGGGGGCGCGGGGGATGGGCGAGACCCGCCCCTGTGCCTAGCACAGCCTTGCGGCCCACAGTTCCTCCCAAGGTGTACAAATTCGTGCACTGGGCCCCTAGTTATTAATAACAAACTACAACGTTCCCTAATGACGGATTACTATCGTCGTGTTGCATTCATTTCCCTTACACGCCTTATGCGCAGGCGCACCATTTCTCTCCACTAATACCAGCAGCGAATATTTCAGCAGCCGATTTCCACGTCATTAGCCTTGCACTGACTTGTTTGGTGGGCGCGACAGGAAATATTTTGCTTTCAGAGAAGAAGGAAAATAGGTTTATTTGCGTGACGCTTATGAATTTGTCCAGTTATTCAATGTCTGGTAAGCTAATGTTCAAGAAAAATATTAATTTTTATTAAAATGTTCTATTATTTTATGTTGACGACCACTCATTTATTTCAGCCCTTTGCATTCAGCATGTCTCTATCAAAATAAACCTACGTTTCTATGAAAATTGAAGCTTTTATTCTTTTGTGGCCACATGCACTTAAACCTTGTTTATTTGGCCCGTGTTAGCCTTTGAGTTTGACACGCTTGCCCTACACATACTTCATCTCACACACACACACACACATACACACACACACATACACACACACACACAGGATATCCTACATCAGGGGTCCTCAAACTTTTTAAACAGGGGGCCAGTTCACTGTCCCTCAGACCGTTGGAGGGCCGGACCATAGTTTAAAAAAAAACTATGAACAAATTCCTATGCACACTGCACATATCTTATTTTGAAGTAAAAAAACAAAACGGGAACAAATACAATATTTGTATTTGCATGTGGCCCGCGGGCCGTAGTTTGAGGACCCCTGTACCTACATTGTCTCCAGGCCCCGAAGCCACGCTGTTTGTACACTACGTCTTACAGGGTTAACGTCTGGGCAAGGAGTCCTTCCAGCTTCTGTACATAGACTTTCTCTTGGGGGCTCCGACTCACGCCCACCTCTGGGCGGAGCTGAGAGAGAACACAGCCCTGGGACTTCCCCATGCTCCTCCCCCACACAACACACTCCTTCCAAAGGTTAGCTGAAACCTGGAGCTCCCGCTACACAGAAACATCCCCTTCTGACCCCTAAAGCCCTGCAAGGTTGGCATGATGATCCCCACTTTACTGGAGAGAAAGTGGAGGCTCAGAGAGGTTAAGCAACTTGCCCGACATCACACAGGAAGCAGAACCAGGTTGCAAACTGTGCCCTATCCCACACCAAAGCCCAGCCCATCTCTACTGTGCAAACGACTTACATACAGAGTCAGGGAGGGAGGCCTGGGTTTGTGTCCTTACTCTAGGACAGCGGTTCTCAACCTGTGGGTCGAGACCCCTCTGGGGGTCGAACAACCCTTTCACAGGGGTCGCCTGAGACCATCCTGCATATCAGATATTGACATGACGATTCATCACAGTAGCAACATGACAGCTATGAAGTAGCCACGAAAATAATGTTATGGTTGGGGGTCACCACATGAGGAACTATATTTAAAAGGGCCAGGAGGTTGAGAACCACTGCTCCATGACCTTGGGCCCGGCACCTTTGTGTGAGATTTAGTCTCCTCATCTGTCAAATGGGAGTGATAGCTCACCTGCCTCGGAGTATTGTTGTGAAGGCTCAAAAGGAAACGGCGAGAAAGAGCTTTTCTGGGAAATAAATGAAAATCCGCTTTCACAGGAAAAGACGCTTTGGCAATCACGAGTTACATACAGGGAACCGAGGGGCCAAACTCCACTGGGGCTGGTGAAGCAGCACGTGAAATAGGACGCACACCAGCGCCACTGAGGGCTGCTTCATTCCCGGGACCAACGTGGTGCCAAATGCGAGCGGCACCCCGGTTACCGAAAGCCCGCGGGGCTTTTTGGCTGCCGGCCGCAGTGGTCATGAATCACTCCTCTTAAAGCGCTTAACCCCAACTCCTATCACCCCACCCCGCCCCCCTCTCCTCATTCATCACGTCATTTCTGCCCAACATTCTGGGTCACAGGCCGCCCCCGGGGAAATTCTCGTTCTCGATTTCTTCTCTGGGGAGCGCGTCCTGGGTAAGTGTCCCCAAGTCTGTTTGCAGGGGGAGAAGACATGGGGGTGTGAATTCTGACCTCAGTGGCTGTGTGGCTGGAAAAGTCAGGGTAGCGGGCTGGGCCAGGTCATAACCAGGGCCCCAGAGTCATCCCTTCACGTCAGACTCTGCTGAGTGTGTAGTGTGTGTAGGCGCTGGGCTGGGCCCTGAAGATACGAGGATGACAGAAATAGCCCCAGGGGCCCAGCATGTGGGGCGGGAGACAGGCGTGTAATTACAGGCCCATGAGGGTGGTGACGTACGAGGAGCCCCGAGCGTGTCAGGAGGAAATGACTTCATCTTGGACAGAAGAGAGTGAGCGTCAGGCAGCTCGGTCCTGACCTAAAATCTGCGTCCACCGCTGTTTGTCCTGCCCAGCGCTCGTTCATCCTTCTTATAACCTCGCCAGCCCTGCCCCTGGGGAAGCACAGACACCCCTCGCATCAGCTCCGATGATCTGGGCGGAACTGTGCCCCTTCCCTGTTTAGCCTGCGCCCCTTCCCTGGCCACAGGCATTGATTGAGAGATGGGCACGTGAACCAGCCCAGAGTTAATGAGTGATTTTTTTTAAATATAGTTTATTGATTTTTTTACAGAGAGGAAGGGAGAGGGATAGAGAGTTAGAAACATCGATGAGAGAGAAACATCGATCAGCTGCCTCCTGCACACTCCCTACTGGGGATGTGCCCGCAACCAAGGTACATGCCCTTGACCGGAATCGAACCTGGGACCCTTCAGTCCGCAGGCCGACGCTCTATCCACTGAGCCAAACCGGTTAGGGCTGATTTTTTTTTAAAGATATTTTTATTGATTTCAGGGAGGAAGGGAGAGGGAGAGATAGAAACATCAATGATGAGAGAGAATCATAGATCAGCTGCCTCCTGCATGCCCCCTGCTGGGGATGGAGCCCTCAACCTGGGCATGTGCCCTGACTTGGAATCAAACCGTGACCTCCTGGTTCATAGGTCGATGCTCAACCACTGAGCCACGCCGGTGGAGTCAGTTAATGAGTGTTGATGGCACTGGCTGAGCCTGGAGCAAGCCTCACCTGAAGCAAGACTACGCTTGAACTCTTCAGCTTTAATAACAAATAACTTCCTTTTGCTTAAGCCTCTTTGGTTCTAGTTTTCGGTTTCTTGCAACCAAAACTGTCCTGGCTGAACTAGGAGAATGAGTCAGAAGCAATGAGATAAGAAATATAGGACAGAACGTTCAGGCAGATGTAAGAGAAAGTGCAGAGAACAAAGGCCCTAGAGTGACAGGATGGAGGGTGGATGTGCAGAAATTGAGCCTCTTCTAAGCTGCTGGCCACTGTGCTAAACTGGCCACTGTGTTAAAAGCTCTTTATAATAATTCTCTTTTTTTAAAAAAAAGGTTTTTTATTTATTTTGAGAGAGAGAGGAAGGGAAATGAAGAGAGAGAGAGAGAGAGAGAGAGAGAAACATTGCTGTAAGCATGAAACATCAATTGCCTGCCTCCTGCACACCTCCCACCGGGGATGGAGCCCGAAACCCGGGCATGTGCCCTGACCGGGAATCAAACCAGCAACCTCCCGGTGCCCAGACGATGCCCAACCAATGGAGCCACACCAGCCAGGGCTATCTAATAACTTCCTTTTGAACCTTCACAAAAATACTCCGAGATAGGTGGGTTAGCACTCCTATTTGACAGGTGAGGTAACTAAATCTCACACAGAGGTGACCGGCCCAAGGTCAGGGAGTAAGGACATAACCCAGGCCTCCCTGATTCTGAAACCCGTGCTGTTAATCTTCATCTTGTGAGTTCTGTTCCACACGAGACCTGTTGGGGCCTCCGTCCATCCCCTTCCACCCGCAGCTCTAACCAGCTGGTTCCTAAAGGGTCAGGCAGGGAGGCACCTTAGAGACTAGACCAGCCGTGGGCAAACTTTTTGACTCGAGGGCCACAATGGGTTCTTAAACTGGACCGGAGGGCCGGAACAAAAGCATGGATGGAGTGTTTGTGTGAACTAATATAAATTCAAAGTAAACATCATTACATAAAAGGGGGTACGGTCTTTTTTTTTTTTTTTAGTTTTATTCATTTCAAACGGGCCGGATCCGGCCCGCGGGCCGTAGTGTGCCCACGGCTGATCTAGAGGCTGCAGGAAGGGAAAGGCCACTACGGCTCTGGCAGCATCCCTGGGGGGCTGTTGGCAGCAGTTTCACGGGTTGGGCTGAAAGGCAGCACCTCCAGCAGCTCAGCAATGAGGCGTGTGGGCTCCTGGAGTGTGCACACAGCGTCCTGATCGCTGGGTGGCATAGGTGCACCTCGGGGGTGTTGTGTGCTCAGCCCAGACCACCGCAAGCAGTGAGGGTGCACAGCGGGAAGATGAACCCGCACCATTGTTGCCTCGAGTGTAACCACAGAGCTGCTGAATTAACCCACCCGGGACCACCCAACAGCTGAACTCCTTGTTACGCGGTGAATACTCTGTTGTTTAAGCTCTTTTTATTTTATTTTATTTTTTTAAAGTCCTTTTCCTTTTTTATTTTTATCTATTTATTTATTTAATATATTTTATTGATTTCTTACAGAGAGGAAGGGAGAGGGATAGAGAGTTAGAAACATCGATGAGAGAGAAACATCGATCAGCTGCCTCCTGCACACCTCCCACTAGGGATGTGCCCGCAACCAAGGCACATGCCCTTGACCGGAATCGAACCTGGGACCCTTCAGTCCGCAGGCCGACGCTCTATCCACTGAGCCAAACCGGTTTTGGCTCTTTTTATTTTTTAAAATATATTTCTTTTTCTTTCAGAGAGGAAGGGAGAGGGAGAGAGAGGAACATCAATGATGAGAGAGAATCAGGGATCGGCTGCCTCCTGCAGGCCCCGAACTGGGGATCGAGCCCACAACTCGGGCACGTGCCCTGACTGGGAATCGAACCCTGACCTCCTGGTCCATAGGTCGATGCTCAACCACTGAGCCACGCCGGCCGGGCTGAGCTCTGTTTAGTTAGATCTTCTGTTATCTGCAGCCAAGAGCATTCTACCTTACATACGAGGCCACCTGACCTCTAATATTTTGTGACTCGACGTCTCTTTTCAAAGAAGAAAACCGACTCTGGGCCGGAGAGGAATTGTCCACGGTCACACCATGGGTGTGTGGCAGAGCCGGGCCCCCCACTCTGCTGCCTTCTCTCCCTCTACACAGAAAGGAGATCGGTGCTAAATGGCTCTCGTTTCTGATAAATGATGCATTGCTGCCCTGGCCGGTTTTGCTCAGTGGATAGAGCATCGGCCTGTGGACCAAGAGGTCCTGGGTTCGATTCTGGTCAAGGGCACGCACCTCAGTTACAGGCTCCTCCCTGGCCCAGGCCCTGGTCGGGGCGCCTGTAGGAGGCAACCAATCGATGTGTTTCTCTCACATCGATGTTTCTCTCTGTCTTTCCCTCTCTCTTCCACTCTCTCTAAAAATCAATAGAAAAATTTCCTCAGGTGAGGACTAAAAAAGAAAGAAATTATTTCATTGTCCCACTTACCTACACTTTTCCTGGTTGAAGGGGAGTCCGGGATTGGACGAAGGTGACCCTAGACCCGTGATGGTGAACCTTTTGAGGTCGGCGAGTCAGCATTTTGAAAAACCCTAACTTAACTCCGGTGCCGTGTCACATACAGAAATTTTTTGATATTTGCAACCATAGTAAAACAAAGATGTATATTTATATATTTAAATGCCATTTAGCAAAGAAAAATCAACCCAAAAAATGAGTTCGCGTGTCACCTCTGACACGCGGGTCATAGGTTCGCCATCACTGCCCTAGACCACTCCCCACCCTGCAGCCTGCCCCTCGGCACGCGTGCCCTTGAGCCCAGCAGAATACAGAAGTCTGGGTGGGGGCAGGGCCCTTCCCTAGCACATAATTAGCATGCGCGGCCTGGGGCTGTGCCAGTGCCTGTGGGCGCCCAGCTGCCATGTGGCCAGCTACAGCTGAGCCAGAGGATCAGAAGGGATGAGTTCAAAAGGCTCTCGTCCTTCTGGAATGTGAGAGGCCGCCAGTGCCCACACGAAGGCAGCAGAGCTCAGTGAGTCTGGGCTTCCTGGCCTACCTTTTTTAAAATAATATTTTCATTGATTTCAGAGAAGAAGGGAGAGGGAGAGAGATAGAAAATCGGCCAAAACCGGTTTGGCTCCGTGGATAGGGCATCGGCCTGCGGACTGAAGGGTCCCGGGTTCGATTCCGGTCAAGGGCATGTGCCTGGGTTGCGGGCACATCCCCAGTAGGAGATGTGCAGAAGGCGGCTGATCGATGTTTCTCTCTCATCGATGTTTCTAACTCTCTATATCTCTCCCTTCCTCTCTGTAAAAAATCAATAAAATATATTAAAAAAAAAAGAAAAGAAAATCGATGATGAGAGAGAATCATTGATTGTCTGCCTCATGCACACCCCACACTGGGGACCGAGCCCGCAACCCGGGCACGTGCCCTGACCGGGAATCCCACTGTGACCTCCTGGTTCATACGTGGATGCTCAGCCACTGAGCCACACCGGCTGGACGGGCCTACCTTTGGGCGGAGAACAGTGTAAATTCGGTGTTGCCCCGGGCCCCGGTGGAAACGGCAGAGGTTCTCCTGGTTGCTGGCCATCCAAGGAACAGAGCCTGGGGATTCCTGCTGGAAAGAGCCCAATCCCAAAAGTCAGCAGGAAAGTCTAGTCAGGAGAGAAAGAAGAAGAAGAGTTCAGTTCCTCCACGGAGAGTCGGCTGGCCACAGAGCTCGCCGGAGACACAGACAGAGCCAGTCATGTCATAACAGCGAGCCTTTCTCTTCCTCTGTTTTTATTTTTAACTCGCCAGGACTCCTTGGGCCTGCTGACACCGGGCTCTCTCTCCTCTCCGGGGTCTTGCGCTCGGATCCTGGAAGGCCAGGTCAGACCCGTGGGGCTCAGAGTGACAGTCCAAGAGCCCACCCTCCCCCTCTTCCCTAAACAAGGCCGACAGCCCAGGCCTACTCTGTGTATCAGCCAGGGGTTCTGGTTGTCAGCCAGAGAATCATCTCTGGCTACCTTAAGCCAAAAAAGGAACTTGGGCCCTAGCTGGTTTGGCTCAGTGGATAGAGCGTCGACCTGTGGACTCAAGGGTCCCGGTCAAGGGCACATGCCTGGGTTCGGGGCTCAATCCCCAGTAGGGGGCGTGCAGGAGGCAGCTGATCAATGATTTCTCTCATCATTGAGGTTTCTATCTCTCTATCTCTTTCTCTCTCTCTCTCCTCTCCTCTCTGAAATCAATAAAATATATATTAGAAACAAATAAACAAAAATCCCTATTCTATGCCATTTGCCCTGGGTGCCTTGGCCCTGGTATTCCTATACAGGCCTCTGCTGCCACCTCCAAACCACCCAACAGTGGGCCAGAGCGGAACTGTGGCTTCCGGGTTCACTCAATCTGTGTCTGTACAGCAAGCATGTCAGACTCGCAGCCCGCGGGCCGCAGGCAGCCCACAACGAATATTTTTGTGACCCCGCCAATGTAACAGTATGTAAGAAATGTTTTTTTTTATTTTAAAAAAAATATTTTTATTGATTTCAGAGAGGAAAGGAAAGGAAGAGACAGATAGAAACATCAATGATGACAGAGAATCATTGATCGGTTGCCTCCTACACACCCCCCGCACTGGGGATCGAGCCAGCAACCCAGGCATGTGCCCTTGCCCGGAATCAAACCTGGGACCCTTCAGTCTGCAGGCCAACTGAGCCAAACCAGCTAAGGCTGTAAGAAACTGTTTCAATAAAAATTTTGTAACTTAATTTTTACAATATCCTGTTAAGCATAATTATTAATAATGAACTACAATGTTCACTAATGACTGATTACTATAATCGTGTTGCATTCATTTCCCTAACGCACCTTACGCGCATTTCTCCCCACTAATACCAGCAGCGAATATTTTAGCAGCCGATGGCCACATCATCAGTCTTGGACTGACTTGTTTGGTGTGCGCCACAGGAAATATTTCGCTTTCAGAGACCAAGAAAAAAAAGTTTACTTGCATTACGCTTATTCATTTGTGCAGTGATTCAGTGTCTGGTAAGTGAATGTTCAAGAAAAAAATATTAATTTTTATTAAAATGTTCTATGATTTTATGTTAACGGTGACTCATTTATTTCAGCCCTTTGTGTTCAGCGCGTCTCTATTGAAATAAAGCTACGTTTCTATGAAAATTGAAGCCTTTGTTTTTTTTCGGCCCACATACACTCAAACCTTGTTTATTTGGCCTGTGTTAGCCTTTGAGTTTGACATGCTTGCTGTACACAAACCTGCCTTGTATCCTCAGCCCCACCCTCAGTCTAACTCACAAACCCAGACAGTTCCTGGGTTGCACAGGTGTGGCTGAAGCCAGTATTTCCAGGAACAGCGATGCTTTGTTAGAAACAAGGCCACGTGGGGCCTGATGCAACACCCCCGGGAGTAGGTTTCCTTCCCAAGGTTGCTCCCTGGAGTGGGACCTGAGGCAGCCAGTCCCCCAGGATTGCTGCCAGCGACACCGGCTGGTGCTAGCTCTCTCCTGAGGGCTTAGGCTTATGCAACTTTTTAAAAAATATATTTTATTAATTTTTTACCGGGAGGAAGGGAGAGAGATAGTTAGAAACATCGATGAGAGAGAAACATCGATCAGCTGCCTCCTGCACACCTCCCACTGGGGATGTGCCCGCAACCAAGGTACATGCCCCTGACCGGAATCGAACCCGGGACCCTTCAGTCCGCAGGCTGACGCTCTATCCACTGAGCCAAACCGGTTTTGGCGCAACTTTTTAAAGCATATATATTTTTTTATTTCAGAGAGGAAGGAAGAAGGAAAGAGAGAGAGAAACATCAATGATGAGAGAGAATCATAGATCGGCTGCCTTCAGCACGCCCCACACTTGGGATCGAGCCTGCAACCCGGGCATGTGCCCTTGACCGGAACTGAACCTAGGACCTTTAGTCCATAAGCTGATGCTCTATTCACCGAGCCAAACCGGCCAGGGCTGCAACTTTTCCTAAGATTTAACCCTTTTCTTTTTGGCCTCTATGTTCATTAGCCTGTCTGTGTCTGGCTGGATTCTGTGCAGTCCGTAGGTAAGAGGGTGAGAAGTGGCTAAACAGCAGGGAAGGGGAGGATCAGAGTAGGACAGCGGCTCAGGCTGTCACCACTCCTTTAAGAAGCAGGGGCTTTCTGCCGAAACCGGTTTGGCTCAGTGGATAGAGTGTCGGCTTGCAGACTGAGGGGTCCCAGGTTCGATTCCGGTCAAGGGCATGTACCTGGGTTGCGGGCACATCCCCAGTAGGAGATGTGCAGGAGGCGGCTGATCAATGTTTCTCTCTCATCGATGTTTCTAACTCTCTATCTCTCCCCCTTCCTCTCTGTGAAAAATCAATAAAATATCTTTAAAAAAAAAAAAAAAAGAAGCAGGGGCTTTCAAACTGCATCACTTCGCACCTTAATAAATGTCTAACCAGTGAGCGGTATACTGGAAACTAACATAATATCGAATGACAATTGTAATTGAAAAATAAAATAGCCCTGGCTGGTTTGGCTCAGTGGATAGAGCGTCGGCCTGTGGACTGAAGGGTCCCGGGTTCGATTCCGGTTAAGGGCACGTGCCAGGGTTTCAGGTTCGGTCCCCAGTAGGGGGCGTGCAGGAGGCAGCCGATCAATGATTCTCTCTCATCATTGATGTTTCTGTCTCTCCCTCTCCCTCTCATTTCCTTTCTGAATCAATAAAGATATATTACAAAATAATAATACTAAAATAAAACCGGGAGAGTCTCAGGCAAACCAGGGCTTCACCCCAGAAGGGCATGGACCCTCCCCTAAGGACGCTCAGCTTGACCTTTCCTTTCCTCTGGGGGTTGTGGGGGAGTGGTGTGAGCTCTGTGTCCGGGATCCACCCCCCACCCCACCTCACCACCCCAAGCCTTGTCACCTCCTGGACTCTACCTGGGAGCAGGGCCTGGGACCTTCCCCTCTTCCTGCCTCATTACTCTCCACCCCTTTCCCTCCGGAGCAGAGGTCTCTCCTTCCTCCTGGCTGCTCTCCAAGACCCACCCTGCCCTCCTCCTCCCTCTAGCCCAGCGGTTCTCAACCTGTGGGTCTCGACCCCTTTGGGGGTTGAACGACCCTTTCACAGGGGTCGCCTAAGACCATCGGAAAACACATATATCATTACATATTGTTTTTGTGATGAATCACTATGCTTTAATTATGTTCAACTTGTAACCATGAAAATACATCCTGCCTATCAGATATTTACATGACGATTCATAACAGTAGCAAAATGACAGTGATGAAGTAGCAACGAAAATGATTTTATGGTTGGGGGTCACCACAACATGAGGAACTGTATGAAAGGGTCGCGGCATTAGGAAGGTTGAGAACCACTGCTCTAGACTGAAGGGGCTCGCGTCCTGGGGCACGTGACTCCTGCAGTGGGATGCAGATCCCTGTCAGAATTTCCTTTTCAGGTCCTACCTTCCTTCAAGGCTGTGGCGTCCTTTGACCTCTTGGGGCTCTGCCCTCTGCAGCCTGGGAGCCAAGTGGAGCCAGGGGTCCAGCTGGGGTAGGTCATCCACAGTCCTGAGGCACGGGTCCGCTCCCACCGGGAACGCGCAGAGGCAGCGGCCAGTGCATCCACCCCACCTGGTGGAGGAAGAGAGATTGCAGCCCAACGCTGCGTGTACTTTTTGCAATAGCTTCCCTGCTGGGAAGAAGCACTATTTTGTCGGCCTGCGGACTGAAGGGTCCCAGGTTCTATTTGGGTCAAGGGCACAGGCCCAGGTTTCAGGCTCCATCCCCAGGAGGGGGCGTGCAGGAGGCAGCTGGTCAATGATTCTCTCTCATCATTGAGGTTTCTATCTCTCTCTCCCTCTCCTTTTGTCTCTGAAATCAATACAAATATATATATTTTTAATTTCTTTATTGATTAAGTTATTACATATGTGTTCTTATCCCCCCATTACCCCTGACCCTCCCCCACTCATGCCTTCACCCCCCTATTATCTGTGTCCATTGGTTAGGCCTATATGCATGCATACAAGTCCTTTGGTTGATCTCTCCCCCTTACCCCCACCCTCCCCTACCTTCCCTCTGAGGTTTGACGGTCTGATCGATGCTTCTCTGTTTCTGGATCTGTTTTTGCTCATCAGAGTATGTTGTTCATTATATTCCATAAATGAGTGAGATCATGTGATATTTATATATATACACAGTCCGTCCGGCAGACTTCCTACTGAAAGGTTCCTGATGGCAGAGGCGTCCCTCCCAAGCTTGGCCTCCGCCCCTATCCCAACATAATAAGGGGGTTCAGGGTGAAGGCACAGCCAGCAATCAGCGGTCAGGTTGGAGAGGTGCGATTCAGGAAAGAAAACATTAAGTCCAGAGTTCTCAGCAGCTGCTGGTTTGGTCTTCCTGCGTCTGCTCCTAAAAGCTGTTCTGTAGATGGAGCAGGGCTGGGGTTCCTAGGTTTTTGTGACTCAGGGGAACAAGGAGGTTTTTCTGGGGCTGGGTGCTGTTGGCAAGCTCGGCCTCTTTTGTTTGTCTAGGGGAAGTAAGGGGCCAATCGGATTGAGCCACCGGGGAAGAGCCCGGCGCTGAATGGTGAAGAAGAGCTGGCCAGGGACTCGGCCGCTGACATAGAGTCTTAGCCCCCACGTCTTTCCCCCTTCCCATTGGTCAGTCCACCAGGCAAGAGGCATGAGGATGACGGGGTTGCAATCTCCGACAATGCAGTTCTTCTTTGGGGCCCCAGGTCGAATCTCTCTGGTCAGTTGGAGGAGCTTGTCGGTGGGAGGTTTCTTCCACAGGGCTAGGGTCTCACAGCCCCAAGAGGCACAATAGAAGTCGTCCTCTCCTCCACAGTCACTACCCCCCTTCCCGGGGGCAGACATAATGTTCAGTGTACCATAATCCTTGCTCTAGGGCCAAGGTTCCGCACCCATAACTCTTGCTTCCGGTGGCCCAGGGTTGGTCCCCCCAGCCATACCTGGTCGACATGGATTGACTATGGGAATTTCCCCAGTTCTTTCCAAACAGTTTGCAGAGATCGGTCCGGATGACAGGCACCCCTACTCCTACAACAGAACCTATAACAGTCCCATCAATAGTCCGTGTGACCTCCCAAGAGTAATTCTTGGCTGAATGGGGATTTCCCAATCCCGGCTGCATGCAGACGAGAAGAGTCAGGATGAACACCGAGTGAGCCTGACCTTTAACGGGTCTCCGGTCCTCTGGACCCGCCATCCCTCGACGCTGTCGTTCGCCTTCTTGACCTGTGTACGATGGATCCAGTGTCTTTTTCCTGCAACTTGGATGGCGGTTGGAGTGCTCAGCACCACCTGGTAGGGTCCATCCCATCTAGGTTCCAGGCTGCCAGGGTCGTGACGTTTTCACCCAGACGAGGTCACCCGGAGAGAAGGCAGGCTGCGTCGGACTGGTTCTCGGTGCGTCCTCTTCTCGTACGGCTCTCACCACCCATTGTGCCGACGTGGCGCTGCTCTGCAAAGCCTGTAAGGACTTAAGCAAACTTTGGGTAGACGGCCGGGCAATTTCTTCCTCCCTTAGGCGGGGAAGAAGAGGTGGCGGCCTGCCAAACATAATTTCAAAAGGGGTGAGTCCTTTTATGTACGGGGTACACCTAGCTCTGAGGAGAGCAAAAGGAAGGAGACTTACCCAGTTTTCGCCAGTCTCTAATTTTAATTTAGTTAATGTTTCCTTTAAGGTCCGATTCATCCTCTCTACCTGTCCAGAACTCTGTGGTCTATAAACACAATGTAATTTCCAAGTTACTCTCAGGGCCTTAACTATGGATTGTGTAACTTTGGCGATAAACGCCGGGCCATTATCAGACCCCATATATAGTGGCAGGCCAAACCGGGGGGGCAATTTCAGAGAGGAGTTTCCTAACTACTACCTGTGCTGTCTCTGCCTTGGTTGGGTATGCCTCAGGCCAGCCAGAGAAGGTATTAATGAAAACCAGCAAGTATTTATACCCTCCTAGTCCTCCTGGCATCTCCGTGAAGTCTACTTCCCAGTGTTCTCCGGGGTTCTGACCTCGGAATCGCTGTCCCGGCGCGGCCACAAGAGGGGGTCCTTGGTTCACCTGGGCACATACTTGGCACCTTCTGGCCAAGTCTTGGGATATTTTCTGGAGCCCTGGGATGTAGAATTCTCTTCCCAGTAATTCTGATAGCTTCGTTCCCCCAGGTGGGTGCTTTGGTGGGTCTGGGAAGCGATAGTCCGCCCCAGGGCTTCTGGTACTATAGGCCTCCCATCTGGCAGAATTAGCCATCCAGCCTCTCCTTTCCGGGCCCTCAGCTTCTCAGCTAGCCTCTGCTCCTCTGGCAGATGAGTAGGCTTCTCTGGGAGCCTTCGTGCTGGCAGGGCGACGAGAACCTCCAAGGGCCCTACTGGTCTTTTAGCCACCTCCTTGGCGGTTTGGTCTGCAAATCGACTTCCCTGTGCTTCAGGACTATTTCCCTTCTGGTGTCCCCGGCAGTGGATTACCGCCACTTCCTTTGGCCCCCATATGGCTGCCAGGAGGTTAAGTATTTCAGAAGCGTTTTTAATGTCCTTTCCTCTTGATGTCAAAAGACCTCTTTCCTGATATAGGGCCCCATGCACATGTACTGTGGCAAAAGCATACCGACTGTCCGTGAAAATGTTCACTCTTTTTCCTTTTCCCCACCGGAGAGCCTGAGTGAGTGCTACGAGTTCTGCCTTTTGGGCTGAGGTGCCTCGTCCTAAGGCCTGTGCCCAGAGAATCTCCTTTTGTGTCACTACTGCCGCCCCCGCATACCGGGTACCTCCTTCTACAAAGCTGCTCCCATCGTCCATGTAGAGGGTCTCATCCGGATTCTGCAGGGGCTGGTCCACGAGGTCCTCTCGGAGGGAAGTGAGGGCAGTCAGTGTCTCCTCGCAGTCATGCAAAGGAGGCTCTGCCTCCTCGTCAAGGAGGAGTGTGGCCGGGTTCAAGGCAGCTGTTTTCAGGAAACTGACTCGTGGTGGGTCTAGCAGCAACACCTGGTACTGGGTAATGCGAGCATTAGACATCCATCTCTCCGGGGGGCTCCTTAATAAGGTCTCAACTGCATGCGGGGCAACTACTTGGAGATTTTGGCCAAAGGTCAGCTTTGAGGCTTCCTTTACCAGCAGGGCGGTGGCTGCAATGGCTCTCAAGCAGTTGGGCCATCCCGATGCCACTGGGTCAAGTCTCTTAGAGAGATAAGCTACGGGGCGTTTCCACGGTCCCAGGGGTTGCGTGAGGACCCCTTTCGCCACCCCTTTGTTCTCAGCTACATCTAACTGGAAGGGCTTGGTTAAGTCTGGCAGGGCGAGTGCCGGGGTGCTTACCAGCGCTTCTTTCAGTCTCTTATAAGCCTCTTCTTCCTTTTCTGTCCAGACCAGGGAGGCCTCCTTCCCCCCCGTTGCAGAGTATAATGGTCGTGCAATTTCTGCAAAACCTAATATCCATAGCCTGCAATAACCCACTGCCCCGAGGAACTCCGGGACTTGCCTTTTGGTGGTAGGCCTGGGGATTGACAAGATGGCCTTTATTCTGCTGCAAGATAAAGTTCGCCTACCCGCTTCTATGTTGTAACCCAAATATGTCACTCGGGTAGTGCACAGCTGAGCTTTCTTGGCTGAGACCCGATACCCCAAATCATCTAGGGTGGTCAGCAATTCTCGAGTGGCCTGTCTACAGTCCTGTTCCCCCTCCGTGGCCAGTAGGAGGTCATCTACATATTGGAGCAGAGTTACCTGTGGATGGTCCTGACGGAACTCACGGAGGTCTTGGTTTAGGGTCTCATCGAACAGAGTGGGCGAGTTCTTAAACCCTGTGGTAACCTAGTCCAAGTTAACTGTCCGGACTCTCCCTCTGTCGGGTCCACCCACTCGAAGGCGAAAATAGGTTGACTCTGCTTTGCCAGGGGTAGGGAGAAAAAGGCATCCTTTAGGTCTAAAACACTATAGAACCGGTGTTCTGGCTTGAGGAGGCTGAGAAGAGTGTAAGGGTTCGGAACCATAGGATGGATAGTCTCAACTCTCTTATGTACTTCCCTTATGTCCTGCACCGGCCCGAAATCCTCAATCCCTGGTTTTTGTACTGGCAACAGGGGAGTGTTCCAAGCAGATTGGCAAGGAATCAAGATTCCAGCCTCTCTCAGCCTCTTCATGTGCTTGGCGATTCCCGCTCTCGCCTTCTGGCTCATTGGGTATTGCTGGACTCTGACTGGGGTGGCGCTGCTGGTCAGCTGGACCACAATTGGAGGCCGGTGTTTAGCTAGCCCTGGCGGATTGTCCTCCGCCCAAACTCCCGGGATAGCCTGCCTTAATTGTTGGAGATAGGCATCTGCTGAGACTTCCCCCGGCTCCTCCTCATGTAGTAAATATTCCTCCTGTAAGGGCAATGTCAGGAGATATATCCCCGCAGTCCCTGGGTCTTGCAATTTGACCTCGGGCCCTGGCCCTTCAAAAGAAATTGTGGCCCGTAATTTATTCAGCAAATCCCCGCCTAGCAGAGGGTAAGGGCACTCTGGCATTACTAGGAATGAGTGAGTCACTGAGCCGTTTCCTAGGTCGCTGATCCGACCTTTAGTCCATGGGTAGGATTTTACTTTCCCAGTTGCCCCATTGATGGGGATTTTAGCCTTAGAGACCGGACCCTCTGGCTGTTGCAGGACAGAGAAGGTGGCTCCCGTGTCCACAAGGAAGTTCACCTTTTGGCCCCCCACTGTCAGAGTTATCCTGGGCTCTTGGGGGCCAGCTGAGCCCTGACATCCCTAATCCATCTCCTCCACCAGCACGGGATTCGGCTCCCCCGCACCTTCGGGGCGCTCCCTTCTCCAGTGTCCTTCCTTTTTGCAAAGTGCACACTGATTTTTTCCCAAGCCGGGGTCGGACTTCTTTTTTTCCGGGAGGCTTTCTTTTGCCCTTATTGTCTTTCCAGCCCCGTGGGCCTTTTCCCTCGTTTAAGGCCAGGAGGACCTTGGCCAACCGGGTGTTTAAACCTGCCGTCAGGTCCTCCCGATTGTTGAAAACCTTCTGGGCCACCTCAACCAACTCAGAAATTGATTTCCCCTCAAAGCCTTTTAACTTCTGTAATTTTTTTCTAATATCTGAGGCCGACTAGGAAACAAATGCAGCAACGACAGCCCTCCGATTTTCCGGGGCATCAGGGTCAATGGGGATGTACACCCGATAGGCCTCGCACAGCCTCTCAAGGAAAGCCGCCGGGCTCTCATTAGGCCCCTGGACTGTCTCTGTCACCTTAGAAAGGTTTGTGGGTCTCCGAGCAGCAGCTCGGATGGCCCCCAATAGAGTCTGGCGATACCGATCGAGAGCCTCCTTTCCCCTCTCAGTATTTGGATTCCAGGTAGGCCGCCTGGAGGGAGACACAGCCTCTAATCTATCTCAGTCAGAGGTAGGCTGCCCATCCGGACCCAGCACAAATCTCTTCCCCTCCGCCTTGACTCTCTCTCTCTCCTCTGAAGTGAAAAGAGTTTGCATCAACTGTTGACAATCAACCCAGGTAGGTTGATGGGTAAAAAACACAGACTCTAAAAGAGAAATCAACCCCTGTGGATTCTGGGAGAAAGAAGGAGTCTGGTTCTTCCAATTATATAGGTCACTGGTAGAAAAGGGGACATAAACCATGAAAGGCTGCCCGTCTGGACCTAAATCTAAAGGGCCTGCTGGCCTTGATGGCGATATGGGAGCTGCAGGACTGGTGGATGCCGCCGGGTCCTGCAGCTTCTCCCCCCCTCCTTCTCTCTCTCCATACGCTGTCCCTCGCCTCGTGAGAGAAGGGGAAAACGGAGCCGGGCCCTGGACTGGGGCTCCCGGAGGAACGGAAACCGGAAACCGGCTGTGGAGAAGGCCGGGGCTCCTGACCGGGGTCACTTGCCACCGTGGTACCAGTGGAGGGAGGAGCATACGGGGGAGGCCTGACCTTGGGGAGTGCCTCCTCGCCCGTATCCTGCAGAACAGGGGGGGTTTTGCCCTTCTTGGCTAAGGCCAAGAGGACTGTCTGTCTCTGTCCCAATTTCTTTTCTTTATCCTGACAACTCTGTAACCACCTTGGTTTTTCAGTCAAAATATCGACCCACACTTGAATATAGGGAATTTGGTCGGGGTGACCCAGCCGGCCATAGACAACATGGTGAACCCGATGAGCAGTGGTTAAATCATCAGTCCCTACGTCCGGCCATCCCACCTGGAAAGTGGGCCACTCCCTTTCACAGAATTTCTGCAAATCGAAAGCATTAACATTATGACCATATCCTTCAGCTCGCTTCTTGAAGTCCTGAAAATTGTTCAAAAAACATTGCAGCGGGGTGCACACAGAAGCAGACGACGACGACCCTTGACCCATTTTGACAAACACCAAGACAACAAACACCAAACAGACAAACCCAGTGCAGCCTACAGCCGCACGAACCAGGGACCCCGGCCACCGTCGTGGCCGCGGGTCAGGACCAGGAGTACCGCTGCGTCCAGCCCTCCATGTAGGTCCTTCCGTGGGACGTCCCAATTCCTGTTTAACGACCGGTCCTTACCTCTCTCGAGAGTCCAGGTGGCTCGGTTTCCGAATTGAAAGTTTTGGGTGGACTGGAGGCCTCCTTGGTAGTCGTTCTCCACAGGTGTGGGGTATCTCGCTGAGTGCCCGGCGACAAGTGGGGGAGAGCCTCCTGCCTTGAATAGGGGGTCCCTCTCACCCCTGCCAGGGGAGAGCCTCCAGGCTTAAATAAGGGGTCCCTCTCCTCCCTGCCGGGTATCTCGCTGGGGCCTCCAAATGTTATGGGTTGGCTCAACGAGATAGACCACCGACTCAGAATTTAAATTTAATAGCCTTTATTAAGCTGGCCAGCTGACCATAGCCCGTACCTTCCCCCTCTGGGAAGCCTCGAGGCATGTGGCAGAGACCAAGGGTGCAGTATGATCCTTTATAGCAAGACAGTGTTAAGAAAAATTAACTACATAGCATCCCATTAAGGTTAAACAGAGTCACACCTGGCTGGAGCATATCATAACACATTGTTTTTCTAAGACAATCTAACAATCCTTCTCCCACTGACCCTGACGCACTTCTTACTCCTACATCCCCCCCTCCCTCCGAGCACATTCAATTTACATGTCTCATTTCCCCCCCCCCAACACATTCCGTAACCCTTTACTCTATAACATTGTAACATTCTGTAACTTTTTCATGACTCAGTCCCCTACCCCATAACACATGGTCTGGTCAGTGCTTCAGGCTGCCCGCTCTAGGCTCAGTCCTCCATAATTACGGAACCCAGATCTCAAATCCCCCGGCGCCAACAGCCTCTCGGATCTCCTTTCCCCCAGTCAGGGGCTGTGCCTGTCCCAAGGGACACGGCTGGGTGCCGTGCAGTCTCCCTCGGACCCTCTGGGCTCAGAGGTGTGGCAGACTTTCCTGCCCAGATCCCTGGTTTTTACCTTTCCAGGGGAACTCTGCCCTTCCCGGCTGCAAACTGTCTCACCAGCTGAGTCTCCTTCGCCAATTCGGGGTGGGTGTTATTGGTTTCAGCTGCTCATTCTATTTGCTCAGGGACAAGCCCTGGGACGCATCCACCTATTCCGCCCCCATCTTGTCTCCCCTTGTTATTCTTGAACAGAGACTGGCTGACTCCTCACATCCCTCAGGTCTCAACGCCCCCATACCTTTCCTTGGTGCGGGGAGAAATTTGAGTCCCCCCTCCCGCACCAACTCACCCCGCCCCTTTATAACCCTTCCTAGCTTTGTTT
This sequence comes from Myotis yumanensis, assembly GCF_028538775.1. Lineage (NCBI taxonomy): Eukaryota > Metazoa > Chordata > Mammalia > Chiroptera > Vespertilionidae > Myotis > Myotis yumanensis. The sequence goes on from NW_027223771.1 coordinate 820,845, forward strand.
GGCTCCAGGTGACACTGATCACCCAGGAAGGCACTCTCTCACATAGTTACCTTGTTGAGCGTAAACCAGTAAACTGAATATATATATATATATTTTAAGAATCACTGCTTTTGCTTGACCTTTAACCAGTCTCCCTGAACCAGTCAACTCGGGGGCCAGGGATTATTGTCTGTTGGGTTCGCTGCAATGTCCCCAGTGCTCAGAACGGTACCTGGTGCACCATAGGCACGCAATAGAGGTTTGCCCAGTGGATTTTTATTATGTATTTACTGAAAGAGTCCAAGAAACTGTTAGGGGCACAGTGGGAAACGTAGCCCCTACCATTTTCTCCCTCCTGGGTGTTTGTGGGGATGCTGTGCCTCAGTTTCAGCAGCCCCCCAAAAAGGGATCTGAAGTCGCCGTTCCTATGCTGGCCGCTTGAGCTCGGTGCCCTTAGGTGTAGTCCTTAAGCCAATCCCCGTGGGCAAGGCTCAGATTGAGTTTTGTCTCCAGCCAGGTGCCTGCAGGAGCCCCTTCTGCTCCCATCAGGCCCCGCCCTGGTGGGCGGAGCCACGGCCAGGCCGGCACAGATAAAAGTTCAAGGCCAGGCGCCTCAGTCATTACTTGAGCATCGCAGCCCAAGCGCACGCGCCTCGCGCACCTTCCGCCCGCCAGCCCGCCAGCTACCCAGCCCGCCAGCTACCCAGCTACCCAGCCCGCCAGCTCGCCAGCTCGCCAGCTACCCAGCCCGCCAGCTCGCCAGCCCGCCAGCTCGCCAGCTCGCCAGCTACCCAGCTACCCAGCTACCCAGCTACCCAGCTCGCCAGCTACCCAGCCCGCCAGATCATCCGCACCCTGAACCATGTCCCGCCGAGTAGACCCCAAGTCCACCTCCCACACCGACGACGAGATAGAGATGGGGCACCCGGTCATCGACGTGAAGCCCGAGCCACATCCGTGGCCCCTACAGGCCGCGGGGCTGCAGCGGGGTCCCCCAGAGGAGGTGCCCATGCCGGGCCGCCTCGGGGGCGCACCCCGCTCCTCCTCTATCCCAGTGCCCACCCCCTCCCGTTCCCTCCTCGCCCAGATCTTGCAGAACCAGTCGGTGCCGCCGGCGCCGTGGACTTCTCTGGTCCCTGATCCTTACAACCGCCAGCCCCGAACTGACAGACACCCCGATATCTTGACCTGCGGCCTCTGCCTGCAGACCTTCCCGCTGGAGGCCATCACGGCTTTCGTGGACCACAAGAAGCAGGGCTGTCAGCCCTCGTGCGGCCCCAGCCGTGGCTCGGACTCAGAACTTGAGAACCCGAAGGCCTTGACTTGCCTCCACTGTGGCCGACAGTTCACCGAGGCCCGGAAGATGCTGCGCCATGCCCAGTGGGACCACGGACTGTCCATCTACCAGACGGAACCCGAGGCCCCAGAGACTCCGCTGCTGGGCCTGGCCGAGGTGGCTGCAGCCAGGTTAGCAGCGGTGGGGCAGGAAGTGGAGGCCGAGGGCTCCTGGGCGAACAGCCCCCCCAGGCAGAACCCCACCTGCCCCTTGTGCCTGAAGACCTTCAGCTCCTTCACCAGCCTCAGGGTGCACATGTGCCTGAACTCGGCCGAGCAGCCCTATGCCTGTGACCAGTAGTGCTCTTACGCCTGTGCCCAGAGCAGCAGCCTGACTGTGCACCGGCGCTCACACACCGGGGAGCGGCCCTATACCTGCGACCTCTGCTCCTTTGCCTGTGTCCAGAAAAGCAAGCTTAGCCGCCGCATACACGGTCTGGGGCCCGGCGGAACCCGCTTTGAGTGCCCCCACTGCCGTGTGCCCTTCCGCCTGCGGGCCACCCTGGACAAACAGCTGTGGCAGAAGCACCTGCAAGCAGGCGGGAGGCCTGAGTGGCAGGAATGCCCTTCCCCCCTGCTGTTCCTGGTTGATCACGTCCTGCTGTGAATGAATCCTCCTTCCCTCTTTCCCTCCCTCATTCCCTCCCTCTTGTTTGCAAAATATTTAAAAAATAAAATAAGCCGAAACCGGTTTGGCTCAGTGGATAGAGCGTTGGCCTGCGGACTGAAAGGTCCCAGGTTCGATTCCGGTCAAGGGCATGTACCTGGGTTGTGGGCACATCCCCAGCAGGAGATGTGCAGGAGGCAGCTGATTGATGTTTCTCTCTATCCCTCTCCCTTTCTCTCCGTAAAAAATCAATAAAATATATTTTAAAATAAAATAAAAAAATAGAAGAGAGACTGGAGCTCCCTCCCTCCCTGCCACGTGAGGTGGCTCTCTGAAAACACGGAGGAGTGCTCTCACAGACACTGAGCTAGCTAGCACCTTGATCTTGGCCTTGTTGTTTTAGCAACCGAGTTCATGGTATTGTGTGACTGGGCCCCCTGGTGGTCAGTGCACTCCCACAGCCGGAGCCCAGAAGCCGGGCTCATGGCTGGTGAGCACAGGTAGCCTCTCCTGCCTCTGCGGCAGCGGCAGTGGCACCGGTAAGGAGCAAGCGGTAAGGAGCAAGCGGAGAGTGGTTTAAAGCACCGAGCGCTGAGCGCCAAGCCCAGCTCCAGCTCTTCCCCGGCTGCCTGCCACTTTGTGCATGCCCCGAGGGGCCCCGGTTTGGAGAGGGCACAGTCCAGGTTGCTGGGGACCACCCCCCATGCATGAATCCATGCACTGGGCCTCTAGTGTGTGTATGTATGTGTGTGTGTGTATATATATATATATAAAAGAAAGAGCACATCCCACTTTCTGGGCCTTAAAGGTTGGTCTAGGGGAGGCACATGACTCTGGAGAATCAATCACACGCTTGGAGTTCTGCTCTTTTTTTCCTTTTCAATTGGCTGTCAGGGACGTGAACTACCAGGTGAGTCCATGATTTTCTGATGGCCATGAGCTCAACCTGACGGAGAAAGCCAACTCAGTGGAAGGTCGCCATGCAGAAAGACACAAACACACCGAGAAGCAGAGAGTCCTGCAGCCGCGGAGCTCCTGGGTCCTGTGGTCTGCAGCTGCTGTCCTGCCCTCCCTGCTGACACACAGGAGCCAATTCACGCCTCTCCTCCTAAGCCCCCTGATGGAAACTTTCAGGAGGAGGGCCTTCTGAAAACCAGCCACTAGACCAGGGGTGGGCAAACTTTTTGACTCGAGGGCCACAATGGGTTCTTAAACTGGACCGGAGGGCCGGAACAAAAGCATGGATGGAGTGTTTGTGTGAACTAATATAAATTCAAAGTAAACATCATTACATAAAAGGGTACGGTCTTTTTTTTTTTTTTAGTTTTATTCATTTCAAACGGGCCGTAGTTTGCCCACGGCTGCACTAGACTGTCTCTCACCTGGTTCTCTTCCTACGGAGATGATGCTGGTCCCAGCCTCTGACTTTGGCTCAAAGCAGCTGACATCGCAATAACATCAGGCCCCAAGCCCAAACAGAGAGGAGAGGAGAGGAGAGAGATTTGCCCCGGGCACACTGCCGAAGAAAAGATCCCCGGCAAAGCTGCGTGCTTTAATACAGTTTATTTCTCCTCTAATTGAGATACTGGCTTTTAAAAACAAGACAGTTTGGTTAGAATATGAGCGAGTGATGTCTCTAGAAGCAGAAAAGAATCTTATTGTGAAACTAAGTTTCAGGAGATAAAAGCAATCTTTAATTTATAAAGTGAGTTTCCTGTCCCATCCCTGAATGGCTTGTCTTTTTGATTGGCTGCCTCCTGCAAGTCCCCGACTGGGGATCAAGCGCACAATCTGGGCATGTGCCCTTGACCGGAATTGAACCCAGGACCCTTCAATCCGCAAGCCAACACTTGTGTCCACTGAGCCAAACCAGCTAGGGCGGGGCCTGTTATTTTAAAATTCTGAGCTTATAAGCCAGGTTCCTGTGTTCTTTTACAGCTTGTTATTAGTTACGCCTTGATTGTTGTAGTTATCACTGGGAGGAATTGACCTCCAGGCCAATTGGCTGTGAGAATCAGCTGTGTCTGCAGTGGGAGAACTTCTGTGCTGGAGACACCCCTCTGGGGCAAGACTTGCTTCAATGGGGCTTTGGTGCTGGCTGAGTCTGCCCCCTGAGTGTGTCTTTTATGGTTCCATGGAGCTGCAAACTGGATGGTCCCGCTCTGACCTCTGGGCTTCCTGGCTCCTGGATCTCTAGGGAGGTGCTAATCTAGCCTTTGCCTGCGGCTATTCAGCAAAAGCCTCCCAGCAGGGCTTGGTCAGGGTGGGTCCCACGGGATCAACAGGGCGGGGCTAGCAGTTATGGCTGCTCTGAGTCCTGCCCTCAGAGGTTTGCTTCTCAATGTCCCGATAATCGCTGCAAGCCCCTCGGAGAGAAAGCTGCCCTCGAGTTCTGACCGATGCCAGACAGTCCCGTTTCTCCCGCATGAGTCTGGGTCCCTAGAGACTCGCCCAGATCTGGAGCTCAGAGCCTGAGACTCCCTCCCGATTGAAAACGACAACTGCGCCCTCAGCCGCCAGCCCGCTCCGCATGCACCTCCGCACCTCAGTATTTTACTTCCGCACTGCGCCTCCTCTGAGTCTCGGTATGGTTTTCTCTTTCCTTCTAGTTGTAGGATTTCCACTCATCCAGCCTTCCTGTGGTTCTGGATGATGTCCGTCCCGTCTTTTAGTTGTATTTTTGAAGTGGTTGTGCGAGGCAGCAAACTCCGGTGTTTACCTATGCCACCATCTTGGTTCTCTCCATTTACAGCTTGTTGATTTCTTTTGTCACCTGTGCTTTCCTTTCCTCCTTGGGATATTTTGCCACATCAGAACCAGAGTTCCACTCAAGAGCTGACTGACTCTCAGAGGCTGCTTCCTGAGTGCCTTTGTCTGCAAGTGCAGAACAAGTGCCTGGCTGTGCCAGCTGCCCCTTCACTCCCAGGCACAGCGTCTGTTGGCGTGATTAGTCCACTCCACCATCCCACATCTCTGTCTGGCCTGGGTCCAAAGCAGAAATCTCCCTTCACTCTGAGAATGGAAAGCACCTCCCAGGCCAGTCAGGCACTTGTTGTGCTGTGGATGGGGGGTAAGCAGGAGTCCGAGCAGAAGTCCCAAAAGGTACGGTCCCGTCCACTCCTTTCGTGCCATATGCTACCACTGTTCGCCTTTGTGATCCGGGCCAGGACTTTCTCTCATTCTCTCCCTCAGTGACAATTCTTCCTCATGGTTCAACCTTAACATGCAAGCCCTCAGCTCTGAGGCCTCCTGAAGCAGGCATGCAGCTTCTTAACACTCCTTCTTCCTCGTTGGTCTGCCTCTTTCAAATACCCTCCCTGGCAGTATTCAATCTTTAGTCTCAGCACAACATCTCAGTATACACACATGAGATCATATTCCCCTCCCTGGGTTCTGACTGAGTGCAGAATAATTGAGAATCAGATCTGGGGCAAAATTTGGAATTACTGTGAACTGAGTGAGAAATGAGGAAAGAATTGAGGGTTCCCAGCTCAGAGAGAAGGCTGCATGGTCACTGTCGTCAAACCTTGGAAGGGCTGTCATGTGGGAAAGGGATTAGAACGCCTGTGCAAGGTTTCTGTAAGATTTAAAAAATATATACTTCTATTGATTTCAGAGAGGAAGGGAGAGGGAGAGAGAGAGAGAGAGAGAGAGAGAGAGAAACATCAATGATGAGAGAGAATCATGGATCGGCTTTCTCCTGAAGGCCCTCTACTGGGGATCGAACCTGCAACCCAGGCATGTGCCTTGACAGGAATCAAACCCGGGACCCTTTAGTCTGCAGGAGGATGTCCTATCCATTGAGGCAAACCAGCTAGGGTGGTTTCTGTAAGATTTGACTTTTTAAAAACCACGAGCAAGTATTACTTTGATAAATAAAAAAATAAAACAATAAAGATAGACACACAATATGGGTCTTGTTGTAAAGGGCCCAGAATGGCAAAACTGGAATGAAAAGGAACACTTCTTTTTTTTAAAAAAATATATGGATTTTTATTGATTTCAGAGAGGAAGGAAGAGGGAGAGAGAGTCAGAAACATCAATAATGAGAGAGAATCATTGATTGGCTGCCTCCTGCATGCCCCTCACTGAGCTACGCCAGCCAGGCCAGTGTCTCGTTTCAAAAGCAGTTGAGAAAGTGGAAAGCTAATAGAACTGGGAGTCAGAAGACCTCTGCCCTTCCACTTATAACTGGCTATGTGACTCTGGAAAACTATTAAACTTCTCTGAGCCTCAGTTTTCTCATCAGCACCTCAGTGTCACTGAGGCAGATATCAGATTAAATAAGAGGAACACTTCTTGAAGCAAAATCAAAAAGACCCATCTAAGAAGCGGAGCTGTCCACTACGAAACGGGTTGCGTGGTGAAGTGAGATTCTTGTTTTGATGGTATTCAAGCAAATGGTGAACAACCACAACTACCTGATCCCAAGCGGAACGGGGAGTTTAACAGAGTGGCTCTCCTAGCCAGTGTCCTTTAGGTTACAAAGTAAGAGTGACCTTCTCGCCGCAGCTCAGGTTGGGTGAGGTTTCTGGAGAGAAGTCAGCTCTCACTGGACCCAAGGAAAACCCAAGCAACTTGGCTGCGGAAAGGAGGGGTGGGGAGGGGATGAGATCAGCTCCAGGCCAGCCCCACTGTGGTGACTCAGCTCTCAGCTCTGATTCTGGCATTTTTTAGTTCATATTCTTTCCCAAGAATCTGGAAGGCCATTGGCAAGACTTTGAATTTGGCTTCGTCTGAGTCAGGTGTTCGGTCCTGGTTCAATCAGTGGTGGTCATGGGGGTGGAGTCCCATGATTCAAACATAGGAGCATGGTGACAGAGACATCCATGCTGTGGGGGTAAAAAATTCTCAGAAAAGTTGGGAGGGGCAGACACCCTCAAAATGATGGTTAGGGTCCTGTCCAAACTCAGGGCTCACTCATTCTGAATCAAAAATAATTCCAGACAGAACCTAGAGATAGAACCTAGCGGGAGAACATGGCAAAAGATCCTGGACAGAACCTGGCTACAGAACTTGGCTGGAGAACCTGGCTACAGAACCTGGCTGGAGAACCAAGCGAGAGAACATGGCAACATAACCTGGACAGAACCTGGCTGGAGAACCAAGCGAGAGAACATGGCAACATAACCTGGACAGAACCTGGCGACCGAGCCTGGCTGGAGAACCTGGAGAACCTAGCGAGAGAACATGGCAAGAGAACCTGGACAGAACCTGGCTGGAGAACCTGGCTAGAACCAGACAAGAAGAACCTGACTATGATCATCACCTGAACGCTGCCTCTGTGTCACTCCTTCTTCGCCGACTCCGTCCACACCTTTGGGGACCCCTGGACCTGCTGGGGTTGGACCCCAACAGTATCTGTTTACAATAAAGTTTTTCTGCTTGCAATAAAGTTTCTGTACTTCTCACCTAAAATAATAATAATAATAATAATTCCAAGCAGACGATGTTCTTCATGGGGTTATAAAGAGGTCAGGACTGATTCCTATTCAGCTGAAGGCAAACACTTGAATTAAAGTGAGGGGACGGGAGCCCTAGCTGGTTTGTTCAGAGAATAGAGCATCGGCCTGCAGACCAAAGGGTCCCGGGTTCGATTCTGGTCAAAGGCATGTACCTTGGTTGCAGGCTCCTCCCCAACCCGGGCCCTGGTCATGGTGCGTGCAGGAGGCAACCAATCGATGTGATTCCCTCACATCGATGTTTCTCTCTGTTTTTCCCTCTCTTTTTCACTCTCTCTAAAAATCAATGGAAAAATATCCTTGGGTGAGGATTCAAAAAAAAAAATTAAGGGGACAGGAGAGGTGAGGGCAAGGCCATGGGAAAAAGTGGTGAGAAGGGAGTCGACGTAGCCCACTGGGCAACTCACAGGCCTTGGCAGGTCGTCTACTGAGACACACAGTGTGTGGGACAGAACCACCCACTGGCTGCATTGCAAGTTACACTCCACCTGTGTCAATGCAGATTTTTCCCATGCAGTTTTAAAATTAACTTTTAAATTTTAGAATAGTTTTACATTTACAATAGGCTGGGCCAATAATACACAGTTTCTATATAGCCCACACCCAGTTTCCTCCGTTGTTCATATCCTACATGACGATGGTACACTCTCACAACTAACAAACCGATATGAATATGTTACTAACTAAATGCCATACTTAATTTGGATTTCATCAGTTTTCCACTGATGTCAATTTTTTTCCATTTCAGGATCCCATTCAAAGTACCCATATCTGTTTCCCAGGGCTGCCAGAACAAATGACCACAAACGTAGTGGCTTAAAACAATCAAGATGTATTCTCTCACAATTCTGGAGGCCGGAAGTCCAAAACCTGTAGGGGGTCTCCATCTGAATCCTTCCACATCTCCTCCAGCTTCCTGGCGGCTCCTGGCGTCCCACGTGGAGTTATGCCTTCGAGCGGATGACTCCAGTCTCTGCTTCCATCTCTTCATGGCCTTCATTGTACGCTCGGTGCCTGTCTCAAACCGCCCACTCCCTTCTCTTAGAAATTGTTGGATTTAGGGCTCACCCCTACATTCAGGATAATCTCATCCTGCAATACTTAGCTTAACTGCACCTGTAAGACCCTATTTCCAAGTGAGTTTACATTCACAGGTACCGAGGTTAGGATTTGGACATATTTTTGGGGGGACACAATTCGATTCCCTGTAACACTATATTACACTCAGTCTCCTACGATGGTGCATACGCTGTTGGCTCTGAGAGAAGGTGGGATTCAATTCCACGAGCATTTACCCAGCACATTTCCTGGGCCCAGTACTGGGCTGGGTACTGTGAGAGGTACTGGGTACTGGGTACTGAGCCCTGTCTTCCCGGGGCTTACAGTCTTCTGGGAATGACACCAGCCATGTGCTGAGTGAGCAGGGAGTCCAGGGAAGGAGGGCAGGGGGCCCTTAGGCAGCTCATGACCCCACAATCATGCAGGAAAGGGACCAGGGTCCAATGCTGGGAGACAGCTGCGCAGTCCACATCATCAGGATGTCCCGTGACGGCCCGAGGGGAGTTGGGGAAGGATAGAGGCAAAGTGGGGGACTGCAGAGAGCAAGGCAAGGATCTGGCCATGGGGTATGAGAATCAGGCCCAGACGCCACTATACAGAGCTAAGCGGAAGCACTTCGACCCTAAGGTCAGGGACCCCAGGCTAGCCTGTGGGGCTTGCAAGGAGCAAAGCCAATGTTGTCCAGTAAAACACTGACACTGAGGGAGCAGAAGCAGCACCTGGCGGACTGGGACTGAGCAGGTGAGTGCTGACCAGGCTCCATATTCCCTCTGCCCCAGGTCAGCACTGGCCACAACTGGGGAGCCTGACCTGACAGAGGTGCGAGGAAAAAGGGCTCCGTGACCCCTGGACAGGTTCATCGCAGGTCACTACAGCCACAGCTGCTGGGGAACTGAGAATTGAAATGGAGCAGCAGAGACAAAGCGGAGAAGGAGGAGACTGGTGCATGACGGGACTCCAGAGAGAAAAGCTCAGGGCAGGGAAATCACATCAGAAGCCTGGTCAGAGGGGTAGAGTGGAGAGAAAAGGCGGGGTAAGAAGGTGAGGGCAAGTATACAACAGAGTTCCTTGGTTGCTAGCAGCCCAGCAAAGATATTCAGTGTCACAGCTTGTGGAATGGGGTGGCCTAGGTTCAAATCCTGCCTCTTCCTCTCCCCAACTGTGCCACTTGGGGCAAGTTACTTAACCTCTCTGGGCTTCATCTGGGGATAATGACAATCCCTGTCTTCCCAGGGTTGTTGCAAAGGTTGCCTTAGAATCTATGAAGCACTGAGAGCAGGACCTGGCACACGGTGCTATGTAAACATTTGTGAGTAGTACACTCAGGTAATTTGCACATTAATCAATATTTCTCGAATTGTGTTCCATGGAATCCTCAACTAAGAGGTGTTTCTATCAAAAAGATTCTTACAGTTAAATAAAATTGGAAAATGTCTTCTATCATATCCACAACACACTCGGACATGTCTGGAGTTTAAAAAAAAAAAAAGGCCCTGATCAGTTGCTCAGTGGTTAGAGTATCAGCCCACACATGGATCAATGGGTTCCGGGTTCGATTCACAGTCAAGGGCATGTATCTGTACCTCAATTGCAGGTTCCCCAGCCCCAGTAGGGGTGTGTGCAGGAGGCAACCAATGGATGTATCTCTCTCATGTCAATGTTTCTCTCTCTCTCCCCCGCCTCCTTCCACTCTCTCTAGAAGTAAATGGGAAAAAAATATCTGCGGGTGAGGATTAAAATAATAATAATAAATAAAAGTGGGTGTTTTTTTTTTTTAAAGAAAGAAAGAAGAAAAAAAAAACAAAAAACCTGTCGATGAGACAAGATGGCGGCAGAATAAGCGGACGCGTCCCAAGGCTTGGCCTGGAGCAAATAGAATGAGCAGCTGAAACAAATAACATCTACCCCAAATTGGCGAAGGAGACTCAGCTGGTGAGACAGTTTGCAGCCAGCAAGGGCAGAGTTCTCCTAGAAAGGTAAAAACCAGGGATCTGGGCAGAAAAGTTTGCCAGATTTCTGAGCCCAGAGGGTCAGAGGGAGACCGTGAGGCACCCAGCCGAGTTCCTTGGGACAGGCACAGCCCCTGATTGGAGAAAGGACATCGCAGGGCTGTTGGCGCTGGCGGATTTGAGATCTGGGTTCCATAATTATGGAAGACTGAGCCCAGAGGGGGCAGCCTGAAGCGCTGACCAGACCATGCAGTGCCGGTAAGAGAGGAGCTCACAGAGACTCAGTCTTCCCAGTTTCTGCGGCTAAGGGAGTTTATCACCACCAAGCCAGCAATGCAAGAAATGCTAAAGGAACTGGTGTAAAAAGAAGAAATAAAAAGCTAAGAAAGAAAACAGGCACAAAAAATAGAAATGGCTACAAACTAGTACCTAACAATAATAACTTTAAACGTAAATGGCTGAATGGATAAAAAAACATGACCCATATATTTGCTGTCTACAAGAGACCCACCTCAGAATAAGGGACTCACACAGACTGAAAGTGAAGGGATGGAAAAATATCTTTCAGGCAAATGGAAAGGAAAAAAAAGCTTGCGTAGCAATACTTATATCGGACAAAATAGACCTCAAAGTGAAGGCCATAACAAGAGATAAGGAAGGCCACTTCATAATACCAAAGGAATCAATACAACAAGAGGATATAACCCTGATAAACATATATGCACCCAATGCAGGAGCACCCAAATACATAAAAAAAAACTCCTGGAAGATATCAAGGGAGAGATCAACAACAATACAATCATAGTAGGGGACTTTATTTTTTTTATTTTACTTTATTTTTTAGTATATTTTATTGATTTTTTTTTTACAGAGAGGAAGGGAGAGGGATAGAGAGTTAGAAACATTGATGAGCGAGAAACATCGATCAGCTGCCTCCTGCACACTCCCTACTGGGTATGTGCCCACAACCAAGGTACATGCCCTTGGCCAGAATCGAACCTGGGACCCTTGAGTCCACAGGCTGTGCTCTATCCACTGAGCCAAACCAGTTAGGGCAGTAGGGGACTTTAATATACCACTGACATCACTAGACAAATCCTCTAGACAAAGAATCAGCAAAGAAACAGCAATCCTAAATGACTCACTATATCAGATGGACTTAATTGACATCTTCAGAATATTTCACCCCAAAGCCACGGAATATATGTTTTTCTCAAGTGCACATGGGAGATTTTTAAAAATAGACCACATATTGGGTCACAAGCAAAGTTTCCCCAAATTCAAGAAGATTGAAATCATACCAAGCATCTTCTCAGACCACAAAGGCATAAAATTAGAAACAAACTACAATAAAAACAACTCAAAATACACAAACACTTGGAAGCTGAATAACATGTTATTAAATATTGATTGGGTTACCAATGACATCAAAGAAGAAAATAAAAACATCCTGGAAACTAATGACAATGAAAACACAACAATCCAAAACCCATGGGACACAATGAAAGCAGTCCTGAGAGGGAAGTTTATAGCTCTACATGCCTATCTCAAAAAACAAGAAAAAATGGTAGTAAATCATCTAACTCTACATCTCAAATAATTAGAAAGAGAGCAACAAGAAAAGCCCAGAGTGAGCAGAAGGAAGGAGATAATAAAGATTAGAGCAGAAATAAACGACATAGAAACCAAAAAAACAATACATAAAATCAATGAAACCAAGAGCTGGTTCTTTGAAAGGATAAACAAGATTGACGAACCTCTAGCCAGGCTCACCAAGAAGCAAGGAGAGAGGACCCAAATAAACAAAATCAGAAATGATAGAGGTGAAATAACAACAGACCCCACAGAAATACAAATGATTGTTAAAAAATACTATGAACAACTCTTCTCCAACAAACTAGACAACCTGGAGGAAATGGACATATTCCTAGAAAAATACAACCTTCCAAAACTCAATCAGGAAGAATCTAAAAATCTCAATAGGTCAATAACTATGGAAGAAATTGAAGCAGTCATCAAAAAGCTTCCAGCAAACAAAAGCCCAGGGCCAGATGGCTTCACAGGGGAGTTTTACCAAACATTCAAGGAAGAACTAAAACCTATCCTCCTCAGACTACTACAAAAAATTCAAGAAGAAGGAACACTTCCAAGATCATTCTATGAAGCCAGCATCACCCTAATACCAAAACCAGGTAAAGACAACACATTGAAAGAGAATTACAGGCCAATATCCCTCATGAACATAGATGCCAAAATCCTCAACAAAATCTTAGCAAATTGGATCCAGCAGTACATCAGAAAGATCATATACCATGACCAAGTAGGATTTATCCCAGGGATGCAAGGATGGTACAATATCCACAAATCAATAAACGTGATGCATCACATAAAGACATTGAAAGAAAAAAACCACATAGTCATATCAATTGATGCAGAAAAAGCATTTGACAAAATTCAACACCCATTTTTTATAAAAACTCTCAGCAAGGTGGGAATAGAAGGATCATACCTCAACATAATAAAAGCCATATATGACAAACCCACAGCCAACATCATACTCAATGGACAAAAACTAAAACCATTTCCCCTAAGAACAGGAACAAGACAGGGATGCCCACTCTCACCACTCCTGTTCAACATAGTACTGGAAGTATTAGCCATTGCGATTAGACAAGAAGAAGAAATAAAAGGCATCCAAATTGGAAAAGAAGAAGTAAAACTGTCCTTATTCGCAGATGACATGATATTGTACATATAAAACCCTAAAGACTCCATCAAAAAACTATTAGACTTAATAAATGATTCGGCAATGTAGCAGGATACAAAATTAACGCCAAGAAATCTATGGCATTTCTATACACCAATAGTGAACTTACAGAAAGAGAGACTAAAAAAGCAATCCCATTTACCATTGCACCAAAAAAATTAAGATACCTAGGAATAAACTTAACCAAAGAGGTAAAAGACCTCTACTCAGAAAACTACAGGACGTTGAAAAAAGAGATAGAGGAAGACATAAACAGATGGAAGAACATACCATGTTCATGGATTGGTGTGGAGACCTGCTCCCAAAAGGTCCCGTAGGGTAATGGTGGCGTGGGATGAAAGCACCAGAGACCGGGGTTTAGGCGGACTGGCACAAAGCACCAGCAACTTTATTTTTTACACACACTGTTTTATAGCTAAGCTGTGGCTGGTCATGCTTCATAGATCACTGCTAGGGCCTGGCCTATCATAGGGAAGTAGCAGATCGTTACAAGCTGGGCAAGACTAGGCAAGCTTTGTCTAGTTCCATGTATGTTTGACAGTTGCTATGACAAAATGTCTGCTTGCCTAGATCACAAGAACTGGGGTGCAAGCCAAGCTCATGTCCTTTACATGACTTGGAGTTGGGTCAGGCCTTTCCTGTAGCCCCACGGCCTCTTACATCTCCACCTTCTTTGTGTTTTAGGCGCAGTTCGTGTACAGCGGTTTGCAAGGATTGGAGGCTTCCTCCAATGGCTTGGATGTAGACTGGAAGTAGACAAAGCAGAACGGTTATGCATATAAGTAGCATAATCCTGGAACCTAATCATGTGGTCCACTGGGTAGAAGAAAACCAACTTTCAATCTCATTAAAAATCTTAGCTGCTACCTCCGCAGGCGGAAGCTCAGGTCCCTTTGCACTCATTATAGCCTGAATTTCCTCATGCAGTTTCAAAGTTATACAATCAATCATTGTTGCTAAGTGCAGTTACTAAAACATAAGTGAATTACATAAAACCATAATTAATCAATAATGCCTGTTACCAAGGTACTTATTAATCAACTTTGCCCCGTTGCTCTAGCTACTAATATAAACTTGCCCTGTTTCCCAGTTAGAGGTGAGGTTGTGTAATCCACTATCTACCTGTTGGGCTGTAAGGATAGAGGTCTCCAAGGCAAATCCTGATGCTACAGCAGAAGAAATAATTACCATAGTAGACATAATAAAAGCTATTAAGGAATATACAGAGGAACAGTGGATACATTCTAGCTGAGGGTCTTGTTAAACAATGCTTGAAAATGAGAGTCCCCCAAATGTCCATCAGGCCTCACCCAAGTTCCTTGAGTATAGTCCGAGTCGTTAGTAGTCAAAGGAGGATCAGGGTCATTCCAAGTCAATCATATGAGCCCAGTGAACCTCAGCTGAAGTCACTGGCAAGAGTCCAGTCAAGGCGATCAAAGCCAAAATTAACTCCTAGGAAGAGTTCCGAGTGAATGCTTTGAGCTTCTGCATCCAGCCTCTTCAAAGAGCCCTAGGTGAGGAGGGGCCATCTCCGTCCGAAGGGTCTGCCGACGACGCCTCCGCCTCCGCCTCCGCTGCCTCTTCCTCAGAGATCCGATCGCAAACTCGGTCATTGGGGTCTGTATCTAGAACTTAAACACAAGCATACCCTCTTCCCCAAGTTAGTAACTCGACCAGGCCTTTCTAAAAGGAGGATTCCTGATCCCGGTACATTACTTTAGAATTGGGCTTACGTTCTTGAGGAACAAAGTGTTTTTCAGCAGCCATTTCCCCATGCTGCTGATTTAAAAAATTTAAAAAGTACAGTGCCCTATTTAGCCTATCTCTGGGGGTCATTCCTCTACTCCCCCTTTTTTGTTTTAACAATATAGCCTTTAAGGTAGAATGGGCACGTTTTACAATACCCTGACTAGTGGGATTATAGGGGATGCCAGTAATATGAGTGCTTATAAAGATACTGGCTTCTTATGGTAGGTAAGTTGCCACTGGTAGGAAATTTTTGGCCTACCTGCTTGTTCTGTTGGGGGAAGGAAGGCTAGTCCTTCCTCTATTAGAAATCGCATTGGAAAGCCAGCCTTAATTAAAGGGCGTAGCTGTCTTTTACCTGGGCTATTTAGATTTTTATAATTAATATATTTTAATAATTCTTAAGATTTAAATCTAATTTATTATTTTAAGGCATATTTTTTAGTACATTTTTGTAATAAAGATAATTTTACTGAATTTCCTTTTTGGTCTTGAAGTTAACTTTTTAACACCCTTTATTAGTATTTAAAGACTGTTCTTTATTATGGAAATGCCAATCCTGCTGCTAGAATCTAGCCAGCATCTTTTTTCCTATGGGTTAAATTTGCCATTTTTCTTAGGAAATAACTAGTCTTGGGTTTTATTTTGTACATTTGTAAAGAGATTTTAGCTCAAAACTCTATCTAAATGTCCAAAATTGGACGATGCGCGCATTAGTTCCAAGCTATTTTTTCTCTTTACACGTGTACAGAAATTCCAGATGCATTTTTAAATTTTTGTAAAACTTTTCAATTACGAGAAGGAGATTTTAAATTAGAATACTTGGGGAGGGGGCATCCATATTGGATCACCACGTGCTCCCTTCTTCCTTTCCTCCACATCCTGCTTTGGGGGAAGTTTTAGCAAATGACTCAGATGGCGTATTTGTTTCCAACTTTCTGCCACGTTTCTTTAGTTAAACTATTGACCTACACTTGAATATAGGGAATTTGGTCGGGGTGGCCCGGCCAACCGTAGACAACATGGTGAACCTGAAAAGCGGTGGTTAAATCATAAGTCCTATACGTCTGGCCATCCCACCTGGAAAGTGGGCCACTCCCGTTCAGAATTTCTGCAAATCAAAAGCATTAACATCTTAACCCTTAAATCTACCCTAGAACTTTAACTTAATACAGTAAATTTACAACCTAGGTAAGAGCAACTGATAGACAGAAATCTTTATTAGCTAAGTGGGCTGATTCCCCTTTAATAGTGAGCAAAAGACTCTGAGAAAAATAATTCTCGCAGCTGCCAAGAGACTTTTGCAGACTACCACAGGTCCAGCCCAAACGTTCAGCCAAGCGTATCAACAGAACAGCAGAATAAATCAAAGTAGCTTTAACTTCACACAGACCAGTTAACAGTGGGTTTACTTTGTCCCCATCCCATGATGATCGGTGGCGAAAGACAGACAAGGGAGGGGGTGACCTGTTTTTACAGATCCTCATGCAGATGCCCGCCTGGCCGCGTCCCTTAGGAGCTTAGATTCGTCTTAGCTAAGGTGCACCTGTATAAACCCCGGGCCTGGTCACCTCCACATGGGGGTGAGTCACCGTTATGCCATATGACGAATCGCGGAACCGCAGGTTGGGGCCCACTCGGACTCCGTAACCGAAGTTGTGGAGCCACATAAAGGAGAGGAGAGGGCAGGCCCCCTCCCTCCACACTCACACACTTTCACCAGACATTCACTCAGAGTTTAAACAATCCACCCAATTCCTAACAAATTCCCAATTTCTGAGGGAGCTCTATAGCTTCCTGGGAGGTGATCTAGCTCCTCTTCCACTCACTCGGAGTGGGCCTGGCTGATAGGGGGTCGACGAAGATGACTGACCCTAACCTATTTTGATAAAGACAAAGACAATAAAGAACAAAGACAAAACAAACCAGACAAATGCAACCTAAGGTTGTCTGGAACCTGCAGCTCGCTCCTTGAAGTCCTGAAAATTTTTCAAAAAACATTGCAGCGGGGTGCACACAGAAGCAGACGACTCTTTGATAACAAATACCAAGACAACAAATACCAGACAACAAACACCAGAGAGACAAACCCAGTGCATGGCCACCGTCGTGGCCCCCCGGCTGGAGTCGGGAGGTAGTTACTCAAGCCCCTCTTGCCTGCAGCATGTTCTTTAACATCTGCGCATACAGAGAGCACTCTTTGGTCTCTAATTGCCCCAGTTTTATTCCTAATTAACACAAATTCCCCAAAACTTACTATTACTTAATGGACTTGGCCGAGTGATACTCCGGGGTCCTCACGCAGCCCACCTTCAGCCCCACGTTGGGCGCCAATTGTGGAGACCCACTCCCAAAAGGTCCCGTAGGGTAATGGCAGCATGGGATGAAAGCACCAGAGACTGGGGTTTAGGAGGACTGGCACAAAGCACCAGCAACTTTATTTTTTACACACACTGTTTTATAGCTAAGCTGTGGCTGGTCATGCTTCATAGATCACTGCTAGGGCCTGGCCTATCATAGGGAAGTAGCAGATCGTTACAAGCTGGGCAAGACTGGGCAAGCTTTGTCTAGTTCCATCTATGTTTGACAGTTGCTATGACAAACAGTTGCTATGACAAAATGTCTGCTTGCCTAGATCACAAGAACTGGGGTGCAAGCCAAGTACCTCTTACAGATTGGTAGAATCAACATCATTAAAATGTCCATACTATCCAAAGCAATCTATAAACTCAATGCACTTCCCATTAAAATACCAACGGCATGTTTTACAGACCTAGAACGAAGTCTCCAAAAATTCATCTGGAATAAAAAAAAAGACTCCGAATAGCTGCAGTGATCCTGAGAAAGAAGAACAAAGTTGGTGGGATCTCAATACCAGATATCAAGCTGTATTACAAAGCCACTGTTCTCAAAACTGCCTGGTACTGGCACAAGAACAGACATATAGATCAATGAAATAGAATAGAGAGCCCAGAAATTGACCCAAACCAATATGCTCAATTAATATTTGACAAAGAAGGCAAGAACATACAATGGAGTCAAGATAGACTGTCAAACTACAGCAGGAAGGCCGGGGAGGGTTGGCGGGGTGGGTAAGAGATTAACCGAAGGACTTGTATGCATGCATATAAGCATAACCAATGGACACAAGACACTGGGGGGTATGGGAGGTTAGGGGAAGGTCAAGGGGAGAAAAAAAAAGGAGACATATATAATACTCTTTGTAATACTTTAAGCAATAAAACCATTAAAAAAAACAACAACCTGTCTAACTTTTTTTAGCCTAGTGTTTCCAAAACCTAGTGGACCGTGGAAGTTCTGGACACCTTGTGGGACTGTTCCACGGGACCCCAGTTTGGGAAGTGCAATGAAGGAAGGCAGTCGGGAGTCTCCTGAAGTAGGGGAAGGGGCCTTCAGGAGAAACCATGGGCAGGGGTAAGCCTCAGTAAGCCCCAAGTGCCAGAGAAGAGGGAAGGAGGGGGCCTAGATGCTAGGGGCGAGGGGCCATAAGAGAAGGAAAGGGTGCATGGGAGAGATCCATGGTAGGAAGGGGACTAAAAAGACCAGGGTACTGTTGGCTGTGGAGGGGAGAACAGAGAAGGCAGCTGTGATCCTGGGAATTCACATTTGGGAGGCGGGAAATGAGGAGTGAGGAGCATTCTTCATTCACTTACACACTCTCTCAGCCTCCGCCCACTCACGCCACCGCCCCCTCCCAGTGGGCTTCCCCGAGGACAGGCCTGGAGAGGGAAAGGTGGGGTCAGCTGCCTCCTGGGGAAGAACAGCCCCCAGAAGGCACCGAGGCATGCGGCCCCACTATGGACAGGTTGTGTGGTTGTAAAATCGGCAGCAGTTGTCCAGGCTGAACTCCGGGCTGGTGCTGAAAGAAAGCAAAGGCTTCAGTCTGACCCCCAGCACTGGCTCTGCTGGCCCCTACAGGCTGTGCAACCCTGGAAAAGTTGCTCCATGTCTCTGGTCCATCTTTCTTCCCCAAATTTGGTCCTCAAGTCCCACTTCCTCCTCCCCTGGCCACATCAACCACGACCAAGACCTTTCTATTCCTTGCCCAGGTGCCCATGGCATCCCCTGGCCCTCACCTCTGAAAGGCCTTGCGGCAGCACTGGTACACATCAAAGCTGGTGCTGCTGAGGGTCGTGTTCAGGAGGCTCGTACAGTTGACCTCGGCCTCCCTTGGCACATAGAGGATCCCTATGCAGAGAAAGCAGATGGCAAGCAGGGTCTATCCCCTCACTTCCCACCCTCAGGGACTTCCAAAGAGTCCAGAGCCCCACCGCCCAGCCCAGCGAGAAATCAGGGCTCTGCCAGGCAGGGACTCACCTGCCACACAGGCGTTCATCAGGGATACACAGGCCCCTGTGAAGAGGGCCCGCAGCACGATCTGGGAGAAGTCGCTCTTCCGTTGGGGGACCATGGAGGCTGCAAGGGGACAGGAATGCTCAGGGCCAGGACGCCGAGGGCCTCTCTGCCCACGCTCTGCACCGCTGGCTGCATCTGCTGACTCCCCTTTCTCTTCTAGGTGGCCAGGGATGGACACTGTCCTCCTGACACTGGCTGAGTTTGGGAGTCCTTGGCCTGACTAGGTAGCACCCCACACCTCTCCACACACATCACCAGAGGCAGATGTAGGAAAAGAACCTGAGTCTGGAGTCAGGCGGACCTGGGATTAAATACAGGCCTAGCCATTGGCTAGCTGTGGGACTTGGGCTATCACTTCACTTCTCCACGAATCAGTGTCCTCCTCTGTAAAATGGGGTGGTTACAAGCCCAGGCAGGGGGACTGCGAAGAGTGGAAGGAAGGGGTTTCTGCAGAGAGCTGAGAGCTGGGCAGAGCCTGCCTCCCTGGGTGCCCAAGGCCTGCCTGTCCACTGGGAGTGGGAAATGGCAGGCCAGGGTCTCAGGGGAGAGACCAGCACTGTGCTTCCGGTCCCTCCCCAGATCCCAGAGCCAGGCTCGGCCTGGGCTGCATCCAGAGCCAAGAAATCATGGAATTCCTGGGCTGGGAGGAACCTCCATGGCCATCTCATTCAGGCCTCGCCTTAGACAAAGGCGGGAACTGAGGCCTACAGGTCCCCAGGAAGTTGTTTCATAGCCAGGACTAGAGCCCAGGTCCCCGACAGTCCAGGACGCCCGGGATGCCCCCCAAGACTCACCCAGGCCTCCCAGCATGATGCCAATGGAGCTGAGGTTGGCAAATCCACACAGGGCATATGTCGTGAGGATTTCTGCTCGGACCTGGAATTACAGAGGATGAGTGAGGAGGGGCTCCCTCAGACGGGACGGGAGCACCCTACACCACCCAGCTCCCTGGCCTTCACATCACCCACTTGCTCTGTGTGTTTTTTTAAGATATATTTTTATTGATTTCAAAGAGGAAGGGAGACAGAGAGATAAAAATGTCAATGGTGAGAGAGAATCTTTGATTGGCTGCCTCCTGCACACCCTACACTGGGGATTGAGCCCACAACCCTGGCATGTGCCCCTACCAGGAATGGAACCTCGACCTCCTAGTTCATAGGTGGATTCTCAGCCACTGAGTTACACCTGCTGGGCTGTTGTGTGTCTTTGACCTTGGGAACACTCAGTGCTGCCCCGCCAGGCCTTGCACGCCCACCTCTAAGTCAGGTCAAGCTGCACCACCTCAGGCGCCCTTCGCTCTGCTCAGCTTAATCACCAGCCCTTCTGGATGTGATTCAGGCGGGCTCAGTCCTACCAAGCTCCGCACCCAGAGGCACTTGGGTGACTGGCCCCTTCCCAACACTCTACAGTCTTGCACTCCTGTCTCCTGTGGACTCTTCTGCTGAGAACTCTGAGGGTGGAGGGATTGTGGCCTAGTGAAGAGAGTGAGGGACATGGAACCCAACCAACTTGGATTCCAGGCTTGTCCCCAGGTATGATCAGGTTGAGCAAGTCAATAGCCTCTTTATGTTTTCATTCCTCCATCTGGAGGGTGGGGAAGACAGTACCAGCTTGGAAGGGCTATTGCAAGGATCGTATCATCTATGGGAAATACCAGGCACACAGTACAAGTTCAAGCAAAGTAATTCTTCTCTTTTGCTCTGCACAATTACTTAATTTTCCGGAAAGAGGTGTTTCGAGTCAAAATGCAACAATTTGAGAGGAGGGGGCAGGGATTGGCTTAGACCAGGGGTGGCCAAACTTTTTGACTCGAGGGTCACAATGGGTTCTTAAACTGGACCGGAGGGCCGGAACAAAAGCATGGATAAAGTGTTTGTGTGAACTAATATAAATTCAAAGTAAACATCATTACATAAAAGGGTATGGTCTTTTTTTTTTTAGTTTTATTCATTTCAAACGGGCCGGATCCGGCCCGTGGGCCGTAATTTGCCCACAGCTGGCTTAGACCCATGCTTCATATCATATAAAAAAATCAATTCTAGATCATTGAAGTAGATAAATATTGATATTTTAAACAACAAATAATGCAAAATATAGAATAATTATTATAGTTACAATGTAGTGTTATTACTCTCATTTTGGAGAGGGGAAAGCTGAGGCTCAGAGTGGTTAGGTAACTGAGGAAGTTCACACAGCAAGAATGCGGCTGTGTCAGATTTTGAACTCAGTTCTGCCTTCAAAGCTCATGCTTTTAACAACACCATGATGTTCCAGAAATTTAACACTTAGCAGATTTCTGGAGTGGAGAGAACTAAGTTTAAAAATACTAGAAGAATTCCCAAAGGAAAAGATTTGGTGTAAAATGTGTGGTAAAAGAAAAATCACTGAATACAAAATAAAGGGAGGGGGAGGAAAATATGTGTAGACAATGTGACAGAAAACGGTTAATGTCTTTATACCATAAAGAGTTTATTAAAATTAATATAAAAAATATAGCCCTAGCAGTCAGTGATGGCGAACCTTTTGAGCTCGGCGTGTCAGCATTTTGAAAAACCCTAACTTAACTCTGGTGCCATGTCACATATAGAAATTTTTTGATGTCTGCAACCATAGTAAAACAAAGACTTATATTTTTGATATTTATTTTATATATTTAAATGCCATTTAACAAAGAAAAATCAACCAAAAAAATGAGTTTGCGTGTCACCTCTGACACGCATGTCATAGGTTCACCATCACTGCCCTAGCTGGTCTGACTCAGTGAATAGAGTGTCCGCCTGTAGACTGAAGGGTCCCGGGTTCGATTCTGATCAAGGGCACATGTTTCTATCTCTCTCTATCTCTCTATTTCTCTATTCCTGGTACCTCACAGAATGCATGGCACCTCAGAAGTCTCAACAAATACTTGCTGAAGGAATGAAGTTCATGAAAAAATGACCCTGCTCTGGCTGGGTGGCTCAGTTGGTTGGAGCATCGTCCCATACACCAAAAGGTTGTGGGTTTGATTCCCGACCAGGGTACATACTTACCATACACCAAAAGGTTGCAGGTTCGATCCCCAGTCAGGGGAGTGTGTGTGGGGGGGGTAACAGATCAATGTTTCTCACTCACATCGATGTTTCTCTCCCTCCCTTTCTCTCTCAAAAAATCAATAAACATATCCTCGGGTAAGGATTTTTTAAAATGGTCCTGAAGGAGTGTACCATCCACTATCTCTACAGAAGAGAGTGAGAGAGGAGCTGAGGATGAGGAGTGAGAGGGAATCTGTGCTTTTTACTCCATATAAACTTTTTTTTTAAAAGAGTACACTCCTTTACAATTAAAAGACAAAAAGAATATTTCATGTTAAAAGTTCCTAGTAACCCAAGAAACATAAATGAACACCATGAGCTATTATTTGCCCATTCAACTAGCAGAACTTCTTTTTTTAAGAGGCGACTCAGTGCTGTTCAGTGTGTGGTGAAGGCATTGCTCACAGGCACAGCTGGGGGTGATTTCAGTTGCTACAACCCTTTGGGAAAGTTACTGGCAGCAACCACAGGAGGACTCACGCCCCGTGGCTTGAGTCATCCCACATCTGGAAAAGCTCCTGAGGAAATGATCCGAGAGCAGGGAAAAGTTCTGTAAACAAACCTTCAGCATTGTGCATGATTGCCAAATAACGGAATTCACCTGGACTGATGATAAATCAATATCATTTTTGATATGTGTAATGTGTGAGAATACAGATATCAAAAATGAAGCTTAGCCCTACCTCGTTTGGCTCAGTGGATAGAGTGTCGGCCTGTGGACTGAAGGGTCCCTAACTCAATTCCAGTCAAGGGCACATGCCTGGGTTGTGGGCTCAATTCCAAGCGGGGGACGTGCAGGAGGCAGCCGATCCATGATTCTCTCTCATCATTGATGTTTCTATCCCTCTCTCCCTCTCCCTTCCTCTCTGAATCAATAAAAAAAAAAATTTTTTTTAAATGAAGCTTAGCCCAGTCGGTGTGGCTCAGTGGTTGAGTGTTAACCTATGAACCAGGAGGTCATGGTTTGATTCCTGGTCAGGGCACATGCCCGGGTTATAGGCTCAATCCCCAGTAGGAGATGTGCAGGAGGTAGCAATCAATGATTCTCTCTCATCATTGATGTTTCTATCTCTCTCTATCTCTCTCCCTTCCTCTCTGAAATCAATACAAAAAAATATATAGCATACTTTTTAAATGATGCTTATGTCATAATAGGTGAGAAAAGCTGGCTACAATAGACTTTGAAAACTAAAATGAAAACTATACAAATTATCTTTAAAAGAATAGAAGAAACTGTATACAACAATAGCTATTATTTTAGGCTGGTGTGAGATTGGTAACTTTTTCATTCGTGATGATGTTACATGGAGTTTGAATTCTTTTACAAAGGTTCATTTTATAGCTTTTATAGTTTTAAAAATAAATTTTAACAGAAAGAGCCAACCCCTGAACTGAATGCCATGTACTGACAGCGACTATAGTGGTAAGGTCTCCCTACTTCACCCTCAGGGCTCACTGGAGGCTCATACCTATTCCTTCGGGGTAGATATAGCAGGTGTTACACCAGTTTTTCTAGAGAGGCAAGGAGCAGCGGCTGGCCCAAGGCCACACAGGATGGTAGCCCATCTATGGCCAGATCTCCCACATCCCCAACAAGGCTCCTTCCCCGCACCTCAGCCTCCTGAGGACCCAAGGTGATGGCCGTGAGGCCCGAAGCCGTCTTGGGGCCAGGGCAGTAGGACGTGGGAGGTGGAACGCAGGGCCCAGGGAGCAGGAAGAGCATCTGGGTCATGCTCCTGCCTCAGGGAGGGGACCGGACACTCACAGAGATCCACTGCTTCTCGCCATCGATCCACTCCTCAACCCCAGCAAGGCGGCGGTGCTTGTACTTGGAGAGCTTCTCATAGGCCACAAACTCGTTCAGAAACAGCTTGATCCCCAGCAGCTCGGACACCACCGGGCAGTCCTCCCAGGCCACTCCCATTAAGAAAGCCACCGGCCGCAGGATGTAGGAGCAGATGAGCTGAGACACAAGGCAAGGGGAGCTGCTGGGACCCCGGCTGGCCTGGGCTCTGCTGAATGTCCACCACCACCCACTGCCCAGGACTGCCCCCTCCCCAGGCCGTGCGGGTCAGCCGGGGCTGTACCTGGAAGCTGAGCCCCTGGATGTTCACCATGTCCCCCAGCCAGGAGAAGGTAGCGTTGATGAAGTCCAGCACAGCCAGGAAGGCGATCAGGTTGGCCACGATGTTGGCAATGACGACCACAGAGATGGCGGCCCCGCTGCTGGCGGCTTCTAAGATGTTCTGAGCATCTCTGTTGTTGGGATCAAGAGTCATCTTATTGACCTGACCCCACACACAGCGAGGCCTCTCATCCTATGGCAGTGACGGCGAACCTTTTGAGCTCGGCGTGTCAGCATTTTGAAAAACCCTAACTTAACTCTGGTGCCGTGTCACATATAGAAATTTTTTGATCTTTGCAACCATAGTAAAACAAAGACTTATATTTTTGATATTTATTTTATATATTTAAATGCCATTTAACAAAGAAAAATCAACGAAAAAGAGTGAGTTCGCGTGTCACCTCTGACACGCGTGTCATAGGTTCGCCATCACTGTCCTATGGGGTCAGAGAAGAACCCTGGACAATGTAGTTCAGAGCCGAAGGTCCTTGTTTTTGCCCTTTGACACACACAGAGAGAAGGGCTGGTCCCAGCACCAGGAGGAGACCCAGGCTTCCAAGGCAGAGCAGCCCACGACAGGAACCACGAGCCACATGTGGCTTCGGAGCACTTGAAAGGAGACTGCTCAGAGCTGAGGTGTGTGGTAAGTGGAAATCACACACTAGGTTTTTAGAGATTTAGTACCAAAAAATTCAATATGAAAACAAATCATTTTATAAAAATGTTGAGAAGATAATATTTTGGATATATTGGGTTAATAAAGTATTTTATTAAACTCTCCTGCTTCTTTTTACTTTTTAAAAGACAGCGACTAGAAAATTTTAAATCATATTTCTATAGAGCAGTGCTGGTCTCGACCTTCATGGCATTGTGAGCATACTGTATCCCCATGCTCATTTGTCAAAAGTGATATCTTTTCAAGATTTTTATTTATTTTTTAAATATATTTTGATGGATTTCAGAGAGGAAGGGAGAGGGAGAGAGAGATAGAAACATCAGTGATGAAAAACAATCATTGATTGGCTGCCTCCTGCAGGCCCCCTACTTGGGATTGAGCCCACAACCTGGGCATGTACCCTTGACCGGAATAGAAGCCAGGACCCTTCAGTCTGCAGGCCAATGCTCTATCCACCGTGCCAAACTGGCTAGGACCCTTTTCAACATTTTTAAAGGATAGATGTTACTCGGCAGCTGTTAAGAACACGATGAAGAGATGTTAGGAAGCGAGTGAGATCCGGGACAGCGCTCAGGAAGTGAATATGTGATTGACACACTGGTGGTCAGAGCTCAAGGTTTGTGGAGAAGGTGGCAAGACCCTCCTCACCACACAAGACCCAGGCCACTCTCCCATGCCTTGACCAGCCCATTGTTTCCTGCTGTTCCAAGATGGAAATTAAGATGCAAGAACTGGAGTTCACGTTTTTCTAAGCGAAGCCACAAAGGGGGCAGTTTAAGGCAAGAGGTGAGCCTGGGCTTGGTGGAAGGGCAGAGAACATGGGACCCACTGCTGTCTCCTGCCTCTGCTCCTGTCCCCACCTCCCCACCAGCATGAGTCCTGCTGTGCTCACCCGGAGCTTAGCTGCACTCCTTCCTGTTTCCTGAACCTGGACTCCTCCACCTCCGGGTAGACCAGCTTGGAGAGGGCCAACGCGCACGGCGCGGCCATCACAGAGGCAGCAATCAAAGAGGCGGCGTCGATCTGCAAGAGGGAGATGGGGGTTACAGGAGGACGTGGGGGCCAAGCAGTGCTGCCCGGGGCCACTGTACTCAGCCCCACTGGGCTGTCATTATTGTCCGAACTGCTGCCACCTTTGTCCATTATAATTCCTTTTACGTGCAGCGGGCCCCAGGCTATAGTACAGAGCTCATATTTCCCCCAGAGTGTCTGTAAGTCAGGCGGATGAGTACAGTTGACCCTTGAGAAAGCAGGGGTCAGGGACACCAAACACCAGTCAAAAATAGTCAAAAATCTGCATATAACTTCTGGCTCCTCCAAAAGTTAACTACTCATAACCTGCTGTTGACCGGAAGCCTTACCAATACCAGTCAATTAACACATATTTTGTATGTTGTATCCTTACAATAGAGAAAAGAAAATCATGAAAAAGGGAAAATATAGTACTTACTGAATAATATCCCTGTCAAAGTGGGTCCAGACTGTTCAAACTCATGCTGTTCAAGAGACAACTGTAGTGTTACCCCATTTTATAAAGAAGGAAACTGAGTCCCCAAAGGATTAAGTCTGACTTGCCCAATATAGAGAAAGACAAAGAATTAAAACCCATCAGGCCTTTTGGCTCAAAGTTCAAAGTTCATCCTTCTCTTCTGGGCTGTCTCCCTTTGACCATTAATACAAGGACTGGTTGACCACTGGTGGAGGGGTTTGTGATGGTTTCAGACAAAGTTCACAGAACATGAGAGTTGAAATGGATCCAAGAGGTGACCTAATTCAACCTCAGACTGTAGGAATGTCCTCCCTATATAAGATCGCTTCTTAATATATTTTTATTGATTTGAGAGAGGAAGGGAGAGGGAGGGAGAGATAAAAACATCAATGATGAGAAAGAATCATTGATTGGCTGCCTTCTGCACGCCTTCTACTGGGGATCGAGCCCGAAACCTGGGTATGTACCTTTGACCGGAATCGAACCTGGGACTCTTCAATCTGCAGGCCAATGCTCTATCCACTGAGCCAAACTGACTAAGGCAAGATCACTTTTTACAGAGAGGAAGGGAGAGGGGTAGAGAGTTAGAAACATCGATCAGCTGCTTCCTGCACACCCCCTACTGGGGATGTGCCCGCAACCAAGGTACATGCCCTTGACCAGAATCAAACCTGGGACCCTTCAGTCCGCAGGCCGACACTCTATCCACTGAGCCAAACCGGTTAGGGCGGCAAGATCGCTTCTTGAATACTCACCTCTTCAAGGGAGCCCATCGCACCCACTCCTGGGTTGGAGAGCTCTTCTCAGGAAATCTACCTCCCACCACAGCCACGCTTTGGCCCTGGGTCCTGATGTCTCTGGAGCCATGCTTCGAAACCCTTCCCAGCAAGATGGCAGAGCCACCTGAGCCCCAGGACTGTCCCTTCCTGGATTTCTATCCTCGTGGTGGCCCCAACCCCTCTGCTTCCCTGTTCTCTTCCACTGTGTTATTTACCAAATGGGGAAATTAGAGCCAAGCCAAACACATAACAATGGGGAGTGGCTAAGCATGGTCAAGCTGCCATAGAAAACAATGGTTACCAAAGCTTCACGATCACAGGGGAAATGACCACAAAATTGCATATAGAGCATAACCTCAATGATGCGGGAAAGCAAGCTCCGGAGCTAATAAGACCAGAAAGAAAGACACCACAGTGCCAACCAGTTTTCGCTGCCCCTGGAAAGCCAAGGGTGATTTTCTTTTCTTTCTGCTTTTTTGTGTGTTTTGAAAATTTCACAAGGATATATATTGCTTTTATCAACAGAAAAGTAAAATAGACTTCTTCTTTTTAAATTTTATAATAAGTCAACTGCAGTTCTTAAATTTTATTTTATTATTTTTTTTAGAGAGTGGAAGGAAGGGGGAGAGACAGAGAGAGAGGGAAATATCGATGTGAAAGAGACACATCAATTGGTTGCCTAACACCAGAGCCTGGAACCGAGGTACATGCCCTTGACCGGAATCGAACCCGGGACCCTTAAGTCGGCAGGCGATGCTCTATCTGCTGAGCCAAACCGGCTAGGGCTGCAGTTCTTAAATTTTAAATAAAAAGGACAAGAAGGCCGAGGCTGGTTTGGCTCAGTGGATGGAGCGTCGGCCTGCGGACTGAGGGGTCCCAGGTTCGATTCCGGTCGGGGGCATGTGCCTGGGTTGCGGGCGCGTCCCCAGTGGGGGATGTGCGGGAGGCAGCTGATCGGCGTTTCTCTCTCATCGATGTTTCTGGCTCTCTGTCTCTCTCCCTTCCTCTCTGTGGAAAATCAATGAAATATATTAAAAAAAAAAAAAAAAAAAAAGGACAAGAAGGAGGGGAGGTAAATTTAAGCCGCAATGCTGTGAGGCAGTCGTGGCCACAGCCTCAAAGGCCCCAGGTGGACATGTCCTGCTCATCTTGAATAGGGGTGAGTCCTGCCCAGGCCCGGCTCCCTGGGCCACTGGGCCAGCCCATACATGCTCCCCCCCCCTGCCCCCCTGCACCCCCACTCCCTGCCAGGCCAGCTGCTTCTCAGGGCCATGACATCCCAGACACCCAGTCAGGAATGCCTTCTGTTCCAAGCCCCCAAGGCCCAGGTCAGAGAGGGATACAGGGCATGAGCTCTCCATTTGAATTTTCAAAAAGATCTTTACTGAGGCCCTGGCTCAGTAAATAGAGCGTCAGCCGGGGGATTGAAGGGTCCCAGGTTCGATTCCGGCCAAATACACATGCCTGGGTTGCAGGCTCGATCCACAGTCGGGGGTGTGCAGGAGGCAGCCAATCAATGGTTCTCTCTCATCATTGATGTTTCTATCACTCCCTCCCTCTCCCTTCCTCTCTGGAATCAATAAAAATATATTTTTTAAGAAAGATCTTTACTGAGAAAGAAAATACATCCAGACAACTATAGAGCATGACACTGGCCTGTTTCAGGAGGAGGTATTTCTGACCCTACTATGTCAGAGAAGTAACTACCATGTCTTCAATATCATGCTAATTGCATGATATTGCATTTAATTCTTAAGCTGCTGTGCGGTGGCCAGTAATCTCGCCCATCTTACAGATGTTGAAACTAAGTAGTGGATGTCCACTTGGCCTCACTCAGGACCCCGCTGACCTGTGCCCCACTCTTGCACAACTCACTAAGGAGCATCAGTGACACTGCCCGCTCCTCAGTGTCACCCTGCCTGGCGTGTCCACAGCTCCTGGCACACATCTTTTTTTTTTTTTAATATATTTTATTGAATTTTTACAGAGAGGAAGGGAGAGGGATAGAGAGTTAGAAACATCGATGAGAGAGAAACAACGATCAGCTGCCTCCTGCACACCCCCTAACTGGGGATGTGCCAGAAACCAAGGTACATGCGCTTGACCGGAATCGAACCTGGGACCCTTGAGTCCGCAGGCCGACGCTCTATTCACTGAGCCAAACCTGGCACACATCTTAATCTCCTCTCGCGGTGGCTCCTGAACCAGAGGGGTGGGTAGAGAGACCGGTTTCCAGGATTAGTGAAGAGAGTGGGTGCCTGCATTAGAGCTTTTGGAAAATATGGTGAAGAGGGAGATGTACCATGTGCAGGCCACCATGAAAGAATTCAGTTAAGAACCCCTATGGTCCCAGACCAGAGAGAAGGTCTAGAGCAGCACTGTCCAAAGCAAATACAATGAGAACCACATCTTTGACTTTAAAGTTTCTGGTAGCCAATTAAAAAGAAACAGGTAAAATTAATTTTAATAATACATTTTATTTAACCCACTCTATCCCAAATATTCTCTCTCCACCATGTCATCAATATTAAACTTATTAATACGACATATGGACTTTTTACATACTAAGTCTCAGAGCAGATCTCATTTCAGACCAGCCCCACTTCAAGTGCTCCATAGCCAGCCATGTGTGGCTTCATGGCTACTGGGTTGGACAATGTGGGTCTAGAAATATCCAGATATTAGCAATAGGAAGGTGCAGGGCAGAGGGATCCAGAAGCTGAGCAACAATGAGAAAGGAGGAGAGAACAAGAGGGATCTTCCTGTAAGTCAGAGGCTGAGGGCAGAGCAAGGATACAGTGAGGAAGTAAGTGCCTTGAGGAGGAGAGGGGAGAGGGTGGGAAGAAGGCAGGGCTGTGGGAGAAGGTCCGAGGCTGTTGCAGTTGCGGCCAAGAGCCAGGTGGGGGCAGAAGAGAGCTTCTCTGATACCAGACTTCTCTAGTAGGTGCTTTTCACCTGGGCCAGCTGGGCGGTTAGCCTGGGGACTGCCAGATACAGGCTGTGAATGGAGACCCTGGTCATCTGGCTGGTCCTGGCAGCCTCTGCACATTCTGTAGAGCTACAGGCAAGTGGGCACCCAGGCCCCTGCTGCCTGGGGCCGCCCTGGACTCCTGCCCGAGAAGGGGAAGGAGAGCAGGATGAGTTGTAAGGCAGGTTGTGGAAAAGGGACAGAGTTCTTCCAGGATTTTAGCCTGAAGTAAGGGCAGCCACATGGATGCAGCAGAAAGAAGACCATTCTTTTAACTGGCTGTGAAACCTAGAGCCAGGTTAAGATAGTCAAAGGCCCTACGTCCTGAAAATATTATGAGTCCTGAAAATATTATGGCATTCCTGCCCCTAATATGCCACCATGAAAAAAAGCTTCGGTGCCGTAACCGTTTTGGCTCAGTGGATAGAGCGTTGGCCTGCGGACTGAAAGGTCCCAGGTTCGATTCCGGTTAAGGGCATGTACCTTGGTTGCGGGCATATCCCCAGTGGGCGGTGTGTAGGAGGCAGCTGATTGGTGTTTCTCTCTCATCGATGTTTCTAACTCTCTCTCTCCCTTCCTCTCTGTAAAAAATCAATAAAATATATTTTTTTAAAAAAAAAGCTTCGGGAACAGTTTTGAGTTTCCAGTTTTGAAATATCAAACGCCTTCCTAAATCAATTGGAGGTGGAGTGGGTGGGGGTGTGCACCAGCTCTGATGGACCTTCCCTAAGCCTCAGTGTGAAACAGGTGACCTCGAAAATTCTAGATGGGAGGGTGTCAGGCCGGAAGACAAAGACAAGAGAACTTCTTGAGGTCACAGAGCCACCTCTCTGCCCAGGCAGCTCTGTGGGGTGTGGAGCTGAGCTGACTAGTGCAGCCCAGTGTCCTGAGGGAGAAAGTGCTGAGGGGCAGTCTGGCTTGTCCCTTGGCCACCCCCAAGGACAGAGATGAGAGGTGGAATTTGGGACCAGAGAAGAGGACAGTGCAGGTCATTCTGTCATCTCTTGACACATACATACACAGCATCAGGGACAGTAAAAGGCAGACCACGGCCCACCTCACTCTAGGGCAGTGGTTCTCAACCTTCTGGCCCTTTAAATACAGTTTATTTCCATTGCTACTTCATAACTGTCATGTTGCTACTGTTATGAATTGTCATGTAAATATCTGACATGCAGGATGGTCTTAGGCGACCCCTGTGAAAGGGTCGTTCGACTGCCAAAGGGGTCGCGACCCACAGGTTAAGAACCGCTGCTCTAGGGGCTTGTGGCACGGCATTGTGTGGATAAATTTACCCAACTCATCCCCTCACTGCTTGACATGTAGGTCGTTTCTTGTTTTGTTTTGTTCTTCTATTGCAAATAATAGTAGAATTTTGCATATTTGACCACTTGTGAAAATATTTCTGTATCCCGATATTCCTAACTGGATCAAGGGGAAGTATTTTAAAACTGACAGCAAATTACACTCCCTTTCAGGAGTGTGTTCATACCCCAAAGGAGATGTAGGCACCCAGCAGGGAGCCGGCAATGGTGGCATAGCCTCCGGTCATGACAACGTGGATTTCAGAGAGCGTCATGTCCTCCAAGTAGGGCCGGATCAGCAGAGGAGACTCGGTCTGCAAGCAGGAAAGGTATCAGACAAACAGAACTGGCCGGACCAGCACAGGAACCTGGGGAGTTCCCTCCCCACTGGAGTGGGCAGCTCCCAGTGAGTGCTGGGGGTTGCAGGGGAAGAGATAGCAGGTGGGGTGAAGACTGTGGTCTGTACTTGACTGAATCACTCTGAACATCTGCGTCAGACTGGCTCTGTACAAGGACCCCCAGCCCTGCCACTTGGCCTGATAATGCTCCTGTGTCAAGCTTCTACCAGGTCCAAGCACCTCACAGTTATTACTCACAACCTTCTGAGAAGGAAGACATCATTCCCTTTTTTCAGGAGAACAAATAGAGGATAAGAGAGGTTCAAAGAATGATCTCTTTTCATGCAAAGGGCCAGGAGCAGATGTAACTTGGGTCTGAACTTTTTGTTTTTTTAAAATATACTAGAGGCCCGGTGCATGAAATTTATGCACGGGTACAGTCCCTAGGCCTGCGATCAGGGCCTCTTCCCCAGCTGCCCGCAGCCGGTCCCGACCCCCGCTGCCACCCTCCCTCCCCCCCGGTTCCCTATTCACCATCAGGTGATCGTTGCCTTACAGCTGGGGGAAGGAACCAAGAGGTCAGTTTTTCCCACCCACTCGCCAGCCCTGCCCCTGCCACAGGTGGCCAGCATGCAGTTGGAGCCTGCTGGCTGGGGAAAAGGACCAAGAGGTGGTCAGTGCACCCCAGAGTGACTGGTCCAGCAGTTGTTCTGGTTGTTCTGCTGATAGGGTCAATTTGCATATCACCCTTTTATTATATAGGATTTTTATTGATTTCAGAGAGAAAGGGAGAGGGAGAGGGAGAGGGAGAGAGAGAGAGAGAGAGTGAGAGAGAGACATCAATGATGAGAGAGAATCATTGATTGGCTGCCTCCTGCATGTCCCACACTTGGGATCAAGTCCACAAACTGGGCATGTGCCCTGACTGGGAATTGAAATGTGACCTCCTGGTTCGTAGGTTGATGATTAAACCACTGAATCATGCCGGCCAGGCTGAGCTTTTAATGAAGCCTGGGGGTTGCAGAAAGAAAAGCAAGTATGTCTTTTGGTGACAGATGGGCCTGGATCCTGGAATGGTCTGCAGAGACTCGCTCTCAGGAGGGTCAGGCCTTCTGAAAGGGAGTGACTCAGCACTAACCGTGCCTTCAGAGTCACACTTACTGTGAAAAATACATTTTCAGAAAGAGGAAGGAGTAAAGGAAGACAAAAGGATGTAGTAGAAAGAATCCTGGTCAGGAACTAAAAAAAATGGGATTCTAAGTCCTGGCTTATCTTGTTGGATCTTAGCCAGTCATTCCTACCCTTGAGCCTCGGTTTCCTCGTGTACAAAAGGGGAACGTTAGATTCCATCTCTAGGATTTGTGAGTCTCTAAGCTGATGAAGGCAGCCTAGGCCCAGAGGTGCCAGAGAGCATCCTCCCTGGCATGACCCAGATGTGCATCCCTGGGGCAGCTGTCTTTGGTGACCCTGGGAGAAGGTTCAATGGCTCTTCTACTGACTAAATCAGAGCTCCAGGGACCCAGGACAGCTGGTCTCCATGGGGAGGCTGCGGACAGGCATGACAGCAGGAGGCGCAGGACCCACCTGGCTCACAAAGATGTTTCCGGCCACACTCAGGGTCTCAGGGGCGGTGGTGCGCATGGTGACCTGCATCAGCCAGGCAATCTAGGAGCAAGCAGGGCTGGCATCAGCAAGTCCCAGAGGCAGAGAGAGTCAGGAGTTACCTTACGCGGCTTCCTTCCAACTCCCAACCCACGCAGGAGCCCCCTCCCCTACATGTCCTCCAAAAGGTCCATTCGTCTTCCCCTTCCAAACCTCCATTGATGGGGACTTACCATCCATGAAAAAAGGATTCCTTGGTCAAATATATTTGAGAATTACTGTACACACACACACACACACACACACCTTGGAGATAACTACTACATATTAGCTCAGTAAAGGCTCTGACAAGTCCCGCACAAGACTTGTTTAAATTTGTTAGCATCAAAAACAAAACAAAAACAAACAAACAAAAAAAAAAACACCACAAAGCCATTTTACTGTGGGATCCCTTTACCTAGAAGCATTTATTAAGCTGCTATGGAACCAGAGTTTCGTGAATAAGGCTTTGGAAACGCTATATTAGAAAGTTCTTCCTTTCAATCAAGATGAAATCTGCTCCTCTGGAATTTCTCCTCACTCCTGGTACCTCCTAAACTGCCCCTTCCCTCCATGTTTGGGGACAGCTATCCTATCCACAACCTCCTCCACCCGGGCCTTCTCTTTCCCAGGCCCATCATCCCTACCTCCTCCAGCCAGTCTGTGGAGCGTATGTTCGGCCCTGCACTCTCTCTCTGATGGTTCAGTTTGTCATAGCCCCTTGGTTAAACGCATTCTCCAAACTGAGGCATCTTTGCCTCCCTCATGCCACACTCTGTGAACTCTTAACATAACCGCAGGTGGTTTCTGCATTCCCGGCAGTCACCTGATGGTATTGGTTTATTCTGAGCTCAATCAGCTAAAAATTCACAATCTTTGGCCTGGTGCAATGCTGTCTCCTGCATCTTGATTTTGTGCAGTAGATATTAGGAACATAAGCACAGGATTTGGCATTTACACCAGCTAAGTCTGGCCAATGTGGCCCCTGCTCCAGTCTCACAAGATTTTTTGGTATGAATTATTTTTTTTCCCCTCTAACATTTCTTCTCAATGCAACCTCCATTCTACAAACTTCCCTCCCACAAAGACTACCCTGGATTGTGGCGCCATGTCTGCCTAGTATCATGACAACAGACTCTGTGAAAAGATATTTGGTTAGCAGTAGATTTGAGAAAGGCTAGGGGGTTGGGGGAGGGTTTGAGCCATGGGAGCAAGGCATTCTGGGAGAGTGTGAACCCCCAGAGCAGGTGTCTCTGGGAGAGCCCAGGCCACGGTGTGGGGACTCACCTTCAGGATCAGCCACTGCATGAGGCCCAGGTAGTAGAGAATGGACATGACACAGCTGAAGAAGACAATGATGGGCAGAACCTGCAGGAAGAGCGGAGGCCCCGGGTGAGAGGCAGGTGGGTGGCTGGGACCAGGCAGGGCCTCAGGGATACCAGGCAGCCTCTCCACCCAAGGCCTTGCCTCTCAGAGGCCTGACAGGGTCAGGGAAGCAGCTCTGAATTCAGTGCATGGGATTACATATGTGGCCTCTCCAGAGGCACGTCTGTCCCCTCTAAATATTGGCCATCTGCCCAGCCATCCCTCTTCCTCCCCTCACCACCTGTGTTGGGTAGAGAGGCAGGAAAGAGCCCACCACTTTTTATGGCCTGTAAAATGTGCATAAGATGTTTTTCTCTCGCTTTTTAAAATTTTTTTTAAATCCTCACCTGAGGATATTTTTTCCATTGATTTTCAGAGAGAGTGGAAGAGAGAGGGAAAGGCAGAGAGAAATACAGATGTGAGAGAAACACATCGATGGGTTGCCTCCTGCACGAGCCCTGACCAGGGCCTGGGCTGGGGAGGAGCCTGCAACCGAGGTCCATGCCCTTGTCTGGAATCACACCTAGGACCCTTCGGTCTTCAGGGCGACGTTCTATCTGCTGAGCCGAAACTGGCTAGTGTTCTTTCTCTCTCTCTGCACAGTGTCTGTCCTTGGCTGTGAGCTCACTCCCTGGCCCATGACTCTGGCCTCAGCCTCCCTCCTGTGCTTTGGGCCTGAGTTAGGAGCCCCTGATCTGGCTCAGAATGAGACTCCTCATGGACCTGCAACCAGCGTTTCCTCCTGTCACCTCGCTCCCTGTTCCCAAGCTTGTCACTTCTCTTTTCTCACTCTCAGCCTCACCAATTCTTCCTTCAAAATTTCTTTCCCATCCATCACCCCGTCTCCTGGCCAGGGCCCCACCCCAGGGCTGCCTCACTGCAGGCTGATTTCTAGTCACCAGGACAGGCAATAATGCAAATGTGTCTCGGGGGAGGGGGCGTTTAATAACCTGATGTACGGCCACACAGTGGAGCACGAAGGCTGGGAAGTGAGAACGAGGCAGCTCTCTCTGAAATCATTCCCAAGAGAGTCGTTAAATAAAAAGGGAAGGTGTAGAACAGGGTGCTGTTCTATGTGTAGAAAAGGGTGGGTGGCATTGTGTGCGCTCCTGTGTGGGCACGCAGTATCACTCGAAGGATCTGCGAGTGCCTGGGATGGCAGCTGCCTTGCAGAGGGAACTGGGTGACTTGGGGGCGGGGGTGGGGGTGGGGTGGAAGGGAGACCCACTTTTTACTATATCCTCTTTTGTTCTGTTGAAATGTGTGATCTGTTCCAAACAGGTTTAAAATAGTAAGTCGGCCGAAACCGGTTTGGCTCGGTGGATAGAGCGTCGGCCTGCGGACTGAAAGGTCCCAGGTTCGATTCCAGTCAAGGGCATGTACCTGGGTTGCGGGCACATCCCCAGTGGGAGATGTGCAGGAGGCAGCTGATCGATGTTTCTCTCTCATCGATGTTTCTAACTCTCTATCTCTCTCCCTTCCTCTCTGTAAAAAATCAATAAAATATATTTTTAAAAAATAAATAAATAAAATAAAATAGTAAGTCAGGCAGAGTTGGTAACAACACGGGAGCATTCTTATGCTGAAATGGTAAGTGGGAGAGTTGGAATATCACAACCATTGAAAACATTAAAAGCAGTTCACCCAGCCAAAACCGGTTTGGCTCAGTGGATAGAGCATCGGCCTGTGGACTGAAAGGTCCCAGGTTCGATTCTGGTCAAGGGCATGTACCTGGGTTGCGGGCACATCCCCAGTAGGAGATGTGCAGGAGGCGGCTGATCAATGTTTCTCTCTCATTGATGTTTCTAACTCTCTATCTCTCTCCCATCCTCTCTGTAAAAAATCAATAAAAAAATATATTATAAAAAAAAAAGCAGTTCACCCAAGCAGTCGGAGGAGGGACTTCTGTGTGCTGGGACTGTGGACACTTTGATTTCTTCTTTATCTATGTCCAATTTCTCATCTGCTCCTCTAATTTTCTTTCTTTCTTTTTTTGTTAATCCTGACCCGAGGATATTTTTCCACTGATTTTTTAGAGAGAATGAAGGGAGGGGGAGAGACAGAGAGAGAGAAACATCAATGTGAGAGAGACACATGAATTGGTTGCCTCCTACGCGTGCCCGATCAGGCCTGGCCGGGGAGGAGTCTGCAACCGAAATACAGGCCCTTGACCGGAATGGAACCCAGACCCTTTAGTCTACAGGTCGACGCTCTGCCCACTGAGTCAAACCGGCCAGGGCTGCTTCTCCAATTTTCTATACCAGGTGGACAGTCTCAGGGGAGGGAGCATGGGCAGAGGAGGATCTGGGGAAAGCTCATCAGTTCAGGTTTGAATGCTGGGTTTGAGATGCCTACAGAACATCCAAGTGGGATAAAAGGTCAGGTGAGGTCTGAGCCAGGCCTCCATGTGGGTGGGGCTCTCGTCTGCACAGAAGTACAGGTCTACAGGTCGAGGCCTAGGGGCAGATGTAATTCAGAGGAAATTGCCCTGAGTGAGAAGGGCTGGAACTAAGGCCAGGGCCCTGGGGTCATCCTCATGAAAGGGTGACAGGGCAAGGAGGGGTGCATGGAGGAGACGAGAAGAAATAGAGACGTTGGAGGAAGCCCAGGAGGTAAGGACAGATTTTCCAGAAGGCACGGTCGGTCAGATGGGCCAGACGCACCAGAGAACTCTAGGAAAATAAGGACTGAGGTGGGCCCTTGGCACAGCGATTCCGCGGCCCCTGGTTCCTAGGTGAGAAAGTGTCAGACCAGGGGCGGGGACAGAGGCCAGGCGTCAGGGAACCATGGAGGAGCAGGACAGGAAGCAGTAGAAACAGCTCTAGGTGGTTTGGCTCAGTGGATAGAGCGTCAGCCTGCGGACTGAAGGGTCCGGGGTTCGATTCCGATCAAGGGGACACGTACCTCAGTTGCAGGCACATCCCTGGCCCATTTGATGTGTTTCTCTCAAATCGATATTTCTCTCTGTCTTTCTCTCTCTCTTCCATTCTCTCTGAAAATCAATGGAAAAATATCCTCGGGTGAGGATTAAAAAAAGAAGAGGAAGAGGAAGAGGAAGAGGAAGAAGAAGAAGAAGAAGAGGAAGAGGAAGAGGAAGAAGAAGGAGAAGGAGGAGAAGGAGGAGGAGGAGGAGGAGGAGGAGGGGGAGGGAGAGGAGGAGGGGAAGAAAGAAACAGCAAGGGGAAAAGCTCTGCGGAGAAGCTTGCTATGTGGGAAGGAAGCGGGGCTGGAGCAGAGAGGGGTGGAGGAAGGGTTGTTGTTGTTTTTAAGAAGAGAGAATCTTGAGCAATCAGAATCAGGCTCTGCTTCAAAATGCTCGGGGATGACAGAATGGCCCTGTGAGAACAGAGACTGCCCCGGGCAGCTCCCATGGAGACCAGACAAGATGAGGGGTTTTCCTTCCCTTCCCTTCCCAAGGGGGCTGTGGGATTTATCTGGACCTGCTCCACTTGGCATCTGTCACCGGCGTCACTGCCGTGGGGGATGTCGCCTGACAGGGAACACAGGCACTGTCTGGATAAACCCTTTCCTGCCCCGTGACTCCCTGTGACTGCCTGGTGCTGGACACACCCTCAGCACGAGGGGTGCTGACATCACTCTGCTGTACCCTTGGAGTAAAAACGCACCGAGGAGCACGTACTGTCTAGACAGCTTGTCCAATTTAGCATGCGAGGCGAGTGCTCTGCAGGTTGGCAGGGCGGCGGAGAAGGCTGGAGCCAGGAAGGAGGGTGCCCAGGGCGCGC
This sequence comes from Myotis yumanensis, assembly GCF_028538775.1. Lineage (NCBI taxonomy): Eukaryota > Metazoa > Chordata > Mammalia > Chiroptera > Vespertilionidae > Myotis > Myotis yumanensis. The sequence continues at coordinate 859,625 of NW_027223771.1, forward strand.
TGGACCCAACTGCAGAATGGCTTTCTCGGGGCAGCAATCAGAGACATTTCTCTCTGAGAGATGGGGATCGATGGTGGAAGGGAGGCTGTGTTTTGGATTAAATGGTGACTGTCTAGGGAGGGAAGATGCATGGGAGAGAAGAGAGATGGGCCTGATCTTTCTAAGGTGGGACATTTAATACTAAACAAGGTCCCTGAGGCCAATAGGACCTCCCAGCCAGGAAACCTCACTCCACAACTAGGACACTGAGGCTGTGAGATGCTGGTTACCTGCCCAAGGTCACACACCTGCCAAGAGACAGAGTAGCCCCTGCCCACCAAGCAGCTTGCCCAGACCCTGCGTGACCCCGAGGAGCTCTGCTCTGTGCCAGCCCTGGGGCCTCGTTTCCCTGTTTCGGGGGCAGCACCCATCCCCTCCAAGGGTAGCCTGAGCCCAGGGTGTAGCTGCCCCAGTAAGTCCTGACCACCGCTTTGTGGATACTCAGAGCAGGCTGTGCCTGCTAGTACCAATATTCACCCATAACTCAAGGGAGAAGTACTTCTAGCTCTTCTCAGCAAGTGGTTCTCAAAGTGTGGTCCCTGGACCAGCAGCAACACCTGAGAATTCATTAGAAATGCAATTTCTGAGGAACACTCCCCCCACCCCCCACCCCCCGTCCGAGGTGGGCGTCTCCAGACACTGCTGGTGCTGTTAATCTGGACACCGCCCTCTGAGAACCACGCCTCTGAGCAGATGTCATGTCCTCACCGGGAAACAGATTCCAAAGGCAGGACTAAACCCATTTGGACAGAGCCCTGCTGCTTCTTCTCCCTGGAGGGAGCTGAGCAAACCTTGCACCCCCAGCCCCCAAGCCCCCAAGCCCCCAAGCCCAAGCACTGCAGCCCCAGGCAACGAGGAACCACAATGAACCAAAGTGAGAAGATGCCTCAGGCTGATTGCTGCAACACCAGCGACTTACAGAAAATCGGATAAAATGGACTAAAATGGACGTGCCTCCTGACTTCCTGCTGACCTCACCCCCACTCCTTACTCTGCCCCTGCCTGTCAGAGTCTCCTTCAGAGGCCCCTGCAGACGCCACACTCTCTCAGAGCTCTCCTAGTTCAGAGGTCCCAACTCCCTCCTTTGCATCCCAACTTCGTCTCCATTTATTTCCCAGTCCCTCCCCTGAAAATGGTAATTACTAAATCCAATAGTACCCTTTTTTAAAATTTTTTAATAAAATTTATTGTTCAGATTATTACAGTTGTTCCTCTTTTTTCCCCCAATAGCTCTCCTCCACCCAGTTCCCTCCCCACCCTCTGCCCTTACCCCTCCCACTGTCCTCATCCATAGATGTATGATTTTTGTCCAGTCTCTTCTTGTACCCCTTTCCCCCCAAGAATTGTCAGTCCACTCCCTTTCTATGCCTCTGATTCTATTATATTCACCAGTTTACTCTGTTCATCAGATTTTTTATTCACTTGATTTTTAGATTCACTTGTTGATAGATGTGTATTTGTTGTTCATAATTTGTATCTTTACCTTTTTCTTCTTCTTCTTCTTCTTAAAGGATACCTTTCAGCATTTCATATAATACTGGTTTGGTGGTGATGAACTCCTTTAGCTTTTTCTTATCAGTGAAGCTCTTTATCTGACCTTCAATTCTGAATGATAGCTTTGCTGGATAAAGTAATCTTGGTTGTAGGTTCTTGCTATTCATCACTTTGAATATTTCTTGCCACTCCCTTCTGGCCTGCATAGTTTCTGTTGAGAAATCAGCTGACAGTCATATGGGTACTCCCTTGTAGGTACCTGATTTTCTTTCTCTTGCCACTTTTAAGATTCTCTCTTTGTCTTTTGCTCTTGTCATTTTAATTATGATGTGTCTTGGTGTGGTCCTCTTTGGATTCCTTTTGTTTGGGGTTCTCTGTGCTTCCTGGACTTGTAAGTCTATTTCTTTCACCAGGTAGGGAAAGTTTTCTGTCATATGTCTTCAAATAGGTTTTCAATATCTTGCTCTCTCTCTTCTTCTGGCACCCCTATAATTTGGATGTTGGTACGCTTGAAGTTGTCCCAGAGACTCCTTACACTATCTTCATATTTTTGGATTCTTTTCTCTTTTTGCTTTTCCGGTTGGGTATCTTTTGCTTCTTCATATTTCAAATCTTTGACTTGATTCTTGGGATCCTCTTGTCTGCTGTTGGATCTCTGTATATTATTCTTTATTTCAGTCAGTGTATGCTTAATTTCTAGTTGGTCCTTTTTCATATCCTCGAGGGTCTCACTAAATTTATTGGTGGTTTCTAGAAAATTCTTGAAAAACCTTATAACCGTGGTTTTGAACTCTATATCCAGTACAGTGGGGCCGTGACTTACGAGTGTCCTGACTAACGAGTTTTTCGAGATATGAGCCGTCTCTCGGCCAATTTTTTGCTTTGAGTTGCAAGCTAAAATTCGGGTTACAAGCCAGCTTCAGATACCCCACCGCTAGTTGGCGCAGCGAACATCACAGTGAACGCCACATCAGCCCAGCATTACGTGTCTCACTCGTTCACTTTTTGATTTGACATACGAGTAATTTGAGTTACGAGTTCCGTAACTCCGTAAGTGAAGGCCCCACTGTAGTTTGCTTTCCTCCATTTCTGTCATTTGTGATCTTTTTCTTTGTCTCCGCATTTTGGCTGCTTCCCTGTGTTGATAGAGTGGCTTGTGTGCTAGGTGTCCTATAGGGCCCAGTGGCTCAGCCTCCCCAATTACCTGATGTGGACACTCTTGGTGCACTCCTTTGTGGGCTGTGTGCACAGTCTTGTTGTAGTTAAGCCTTGATTGTTGTTGGTATCACTGGGAGGAATTGACCTACAGGCCAATTGTCTATGAGAATCAGCTGTGTCTACAGTGGGAGAACTTCTGTGCTGAAGACACCCTCATGGGGCAAGACTTGCTTCAGTGGGGCTATGGTGCTCACTGAGTCTGCCCCCTGAGTGTGTCCCTTATGGATCTGAGGAGTTCTAATCTGGATGGTCCCACTCTGACCACTAGGTACACGGGCTCTTGGATCTCTAAGGAGGTGCTAATTTAGCCTCTGCTTGAGGCTACCCAGCAGGAGCTATGGAGAGATCTGCAGATTCCTCTTCCTTGTTTGGGGTTTGGAGGTGCTCAGATGAGGCCCAGCTGTGAAGCAATGCAAGCTGCTGTGGGGCCTTGAGCCTTCTCTTGGATGTTCTGGTTCTCTCTGACCCAGCTGCAGTCTGTTAGGTAATTCTAGATCTCAAAGGGCCAGCCCATTCATATGCAAAAGCCTCTGCTTGCAGCTTGGGTGGGGCGAGGTCTCAGGGAATCAACAGGGCGGAGTAAATAGCTATGGCAGATCCTCAGTCCTGCCCTAAGTGTCCCTCGGTAATCGCTGCAAGCACTTCTGAGAAAGCTGCCCTCAAGTTCCACCCGCTGCCAGACAGTCCAGTTTCTCCCCGTATGAGTCTGGGTCCCCAGAGACTCGCCCGGAACTGGAGTCAGGGCTGTCGGGAGCTTGAGACTCCCTCCCGATTGAAAAAGACACTGGCATCCTCCGTGGCCAGCCCTTGCTGCGTGCGCCTCCGTACCTCTGCACTTTACTTCCGCACCTCCTGAGTCTCAGTGTGCTTTTCTCTTTCCTTCTAGTTGTAGAATTTCCACTCAGCCAGCCTTCCTGTGGTTCTGGGTGATGTCTGTTTTGTCTTTAGTTGTAATTTTGAAGTGGTTGTACGAGGCAGCAATTTCAGGTGTTTACCTATGCCGCCATCTTGGTTTCTCCAGTACCTTCTCTTTTTTTAAAATATGCTTTTAAAATTTATTTTAGAGAGGTGGGGGGGAAGGAAGAGGCATAGAGAGATAGAAACACTGACGAGAGAGAAACACCATCAATCAGCTGCCTCCTGCATGCCCTCTACTGGGGATAGACCCCCACAACCTGGTACCTGCCCTGACAGGGAACTGAACCATGACTTCTTGGTTCCTAGGTCGACCCTCAACCACTAAGCCACAGCAGTCGGGCAATCCAATGGTACCTTTCAGTCCTTATTTTATTTGGGGTATTTTTTGTCCTTGTCTTACTTACTATCTTTTTTTCCCCCCCAAAATGTGGCACTGCTGACCATTGGGGATTGCAGAGGCTACATCAGGCAGACACCTGAAACCCCTGGGAAGTGAGAACATTTCCTTCTCCCTAGGGCAGCAGTTCTCAATCTGTGGGTTTCGACCCATTTGGGGTCAAACGACCCTTTCACAGGAGTCGCCTAAGACCATTGGAAAACACATATATAATTACATATTGTTTTTGTGATTAATCACTATGCTTTAATTATGTTCAATTTGTAACAATGAAATTGGGGGTCACCACAACATGAGGAACTGTATGAAAGGGTCGCGGCATTAGGAAGGTTGAGAACCACTTCCCTAGGGCTTCCTCAGAAAGACCATGTGAGCAGCACTGCTGAGCTTAGCAAGCGGTGCACATTCCAGAGGCCGGAGTGTTAGTGAAGGGATGAGCGGACATGTGCTCCAGCTCAGCCAGACCCAGGAAGGATGTGGGAGCCTGGGGGGAAGCCATCATGTGGGTGGAAAGTTACCAGAAGGAAGATAGAGCCAAGATGGAATGACTAGTCAAAATGATCCAGCCAGGCTGCCACCTCCACTGTGCTGGACTCCAGGCCAGGGGCGGTGGGGACTGAAGGAGCCTCCCGCAGGGGCTCAATTCCTGGAGGAGTGATGAGCTGGACTGTGGCCCAGCTGGAAGCAGCTTGGATTCTGAAAATCTGAGCGAGCCCAAAGAAAACTTCCCCAGGCTGACATGGGCCAAGGGCCTTGGACCAGGTCCACATGATTCATGGAAAGAACCAAAAGAAAGCTTGTGAGTCTTCTATTCGACTCAGCCACAAAGCCACTCCTACACTGAGGATAAGTCCCAAGCCTGGCAAGTGTGGGTGTTCAAATGTGTGTGTTCATGTGCATGTATGCATGTGTGCATGTATGTGTTTATGTGTGTGTGTGCATAATGCAGGGAGGAGGGAAATTTGTGACTCATAAATCTTGTGAGAGAGGGAGTTCTGGGGCCAAGGAGCATTTGTCTGAAGTCCTCCCTCACCTGACCCATCTTTGCTCAGAAAGCCCTGGCTAATCCACTGACAGTCTGTCCAAAGGACAGGGCCTCACAGCGGCCAGGAAACAGTTATTGTTTGATAGGAAAATGCTGAGGCTGGTTAATGATAAACCTCCCTCCCTCCCTTGGTTTTTCTCTCTTAACAGAACATCCAATCTCAAAATCTTTAGCAACCATTAATATGATTTAAATGTATTTCTACTGCGATTAGGCATGCTCTTTGGAAGGGAGGCATGACGTCACTGACTTCTACTTAGCATATGAGGAAACATCACTTGACTGGAAGTCCAACGACCCAGCTCTCGGCCTGGCTCTGCCCTGACTTGCTGGGCCACTGTGGCCAGGTCACTGCTCCTCTTGGGGTGACCCCCTGTAGCATAAAGGGAGGCCCAAAATCGCTGAGCATCCTCGTAGCCTGATGGGCTTCATGGTTCTGAAGGGTGCTTAGGGGAGAGGTGCAAGTTGCAGGTCTGTGCACATTCTTCCAGAAAGGGAGAAAAGAGAAAGGATGCAGCTAACAGAACTAAAAGCAAACCGCTAAGCCAAGCCATCCTCCTGCCAGGGCCCCTCCCAGGACCCAAGGCTTCACTTCAATAGCTTCTAGAACCCCCGCCCAGGCCTGGCCCACACAGCTGGCTCGGGCTCCCCACTAGCTGGAGGTGCCTGGAAGAGGCTGCTAAAGGCCTTGTGGGCCAACAGTCAGCTGACCTGAAAGGCAAAGACATTCTTGATCAGAGCTTCCCCAAACACGAACTTGGAGCCGGCCGTGGTGTAGCTCAGGAAGGTCTGAAAGGAGAAAACAAAATAAAATGAAATCCAGAGTGAGCCCATGAGGGACCCAGGAGGGAGGAAACAGTGGCAGGTTGGTCCCAGGACGAGGCCCCCAGGCCTTGGCCTTGTAGGGGCTGGACACCACGTGGCAGTGTGCGTCGTTAAAGCCCCATTGATGGCCACTCTCTCCAGAAGATACACCCTTTCAATAAAGTTTAAAGAAATGCTCTGAGATGAGAGTTATTTGGAGAATAAATAAACAACAAAGGGAGCCAAACAGTGAGAGGTGAGACGGCTGTCAAGGGCTGCCTCACCTGCCGGCCTGCTCCCCGCTCCCTCCTGACCAAGGGCACAGCCCCCATCTGTCCCTGCCCCGGGCTCTTGGCTTTGGTGTTTGAATCTGGCCACACTTCCACAAAAGACCTGATTTAGGTCCGGAACTTGCATTGTGGCTGCAGGGACAAGTCACTTCTCCTATCCAGGCCTCAGCGTCCCCATCTATAATATGGGGAACACGACCGGAGTAGCAGCTCTGTCTCTTCTGCTCCAACACCCACACGGAGCCAGAGCCCGGACACGCAGGGCTTTCTCCTCCAGGGCACGTGGAAATGCGTGCCTTCAGGGCTGAGTACAGGATTAACCTTTTGTCTTCCGTAATTCATATTTTACAAAGTAAGTCATGATGGTTGCACAACAATGTGAATAAACTCAATGACATTTAAAAATGGTTAAAATGAGCCCTAGCTGGTTTGGCTCAGGGGATAGAGCATCAGCCTGCGGACTGGAGGGTCCCGGGTTCAATTCTCGTCAAGGTACATGCCCGGGTTGCAGGCTCAATCCCCAGTAGGGGGCGTGCAGGAGGCAGCCGATCAATGATTCTCTCTCATCATTGATGTTTCTAGCTCTCTTTCCCTCTTCCTTAATCTCTGAAATAAATAAAAATATATTTAAAAAATAAAAATGGCTAAATTGGTAACTGTTACGTGTATTTACTACAATAAAAAATGAAATTTAGAAAGTATAACTTCAATAAACTAAACATTGTCTTTAAATACACACATACACAAAGTAAATAATTTGCAATTTTCTAAGCACTCCCATTATACATTCCTCATCACTGATGACTGCCAAGGACCGCATGCCTCTCTCCCGTATCAGACCCAGCCTCTGAGGGGACCGCTCTGTCTGGGAGCACCAGGACTGAGGGAAGTACCAGCTGCACAGCCTAGCCCCCAGCTGCCCACTTGGTCTGGGGCCCACTACACACCAACCATCTTGGTCCGAATCCCTCTCTGAGGCCTCACCTCCCACTGTCCCCCAACAGAATGGTGTCTCATTCCCTGGCAACCCAGGATGCCCTGGGAAGCCAGGCTCCACGTACACACCTGGATCTGGTCGCCCAGCCACCGGAATGCAATAAATCCAGGTTCTGTTCTGATGACAAAGAGGCCAAGTACAAACTGTAGCCCAAGGCCCCAGGACACGGTCCGCCAAGACACCTGCCGGCGATACAGAAAGGTCCTGGTGAGCTCAGCTCCCTGGGGGCACCCACCGGGGACAGGGTGGGGTGAGAGCAGAGGCCAGGGGGCTGCTCTGAGGGGCTACGGGCGCTTTAGCCTGCCTGTAGGATAGGGCTGGACCCAGCCAGAGGTTGGACCTATTGCCAGTGGTCACATCCTTCCTGGAGTTCATAATAGGCCACACCCTTGGCAGCAGTGAGACTGGGCCAGCAGGCAGGAGTGGGCAGGTCTAACCGAGGACCCATGTAAGCCTTCACCAGCCTTGGGCATGCCATGGCACTTGGTCCCGGGTCATCGCTGGGTGGGTGGAATTGTAGCCTCAGGGTCGGGCCTCAGTGTAACCTTCGTCTGCCTGGACCCTCCCCCCATTCCTCCTCCATAGGCAGGGACCCCATTGTCCTAATCTCCCTCTGTCAATGTTCTCACTCCAGCAGCAGGGAGCTGGATGCCACTCAGCATTTAATGATTCCTTATTGGTGATCCCCAAACTCAGGTGTGCATCAGGATCTCTGGGAGGCCTGGCTGGAGCCGGGGGTGAGAGAGTGGGGAGTGGGGAGGAGGTGAGGTGTTAGCCACACCGTGAAACCAGGAGGGGTCCTGATATTGGGGTGGTTGCATTGCCAAGGAGGCAGTGGGAGAGGAAGGGCTGAGCCCCACTCACACCTGACAACTAAGCACTCACTGCGCGGTGATGCTTTGAGCAGGCAAAGAGGATGCCGATGAACACGCAGATTCCTGCAAAGGACACCAGCTGCTCAGGCCGCTGGGAGGTGTCCAGAGCCAGCCACAGGACCAGGGCCAGGAAAGCAGCGAGGGCTATACCCCTGCAGGGGAAAGGCAGAAAGACATCACCCTCAGCATCTTCCCCAACCCCACACAGGAGACCACCTGGGCTCCAGGGAAAGCGCACTCAGGGCTGGTGGGAGGAGAGAGCTGTGTGACCTCAGGAAAACCACCTAGCCTCTCTGAGTCTAATTTCCTCACTGGGAAAAGGAGGCCAAAGGCTCCCCATTTCTCAGGGTTGGGAGAGGACTAAATACTAAATACAGGGAGATCACATCCCACCATTACACACTCTGTACATGTTGTTAGGCCTGGCCGGCACGGCTCAGTGGTTGAGTACTGACCTATGAACCAGGAAGTCAGGGTTTGATTCCCAGTTAGGGCACATGCCTGGATTGCAGGCCCAACCCCCAATAGGGGGCATGCAGGAGGCAGATGGTCAATGATTCTCTCTCATCATTGATGTTTTTATCTCTCTCTCCCTCTTCCTTCCTCTCTGAAATCAATAAAAATATACTTTAAAAAAATTCTCTGTTGCCCTGGCCGATGTGGCTCATGAGTTAGAGCATCGGCCCACGGACTGAAGGGTCTCAGGTTCGATTCATAGTCAAGGGCACCTACATGGGTTGCAGGTTTGATCCCCGGTCCCAGTTGGGTGTGTGTCTCTCTTACATCGATGTTTCTTTCTCTTTCTCTCTCCCTTTCCTTCGCCCTCTCTCTTTCCCTCCTTCCCTCCTTTCTAGTTTCTGAAAATCAATGGGAAAAATATCCTTGGGTGAGGATTATTAACAACAACAACAAAATCCCCTGGAGGCTACCTTTTAGTAATGACACCTGGACCCTAGCCCAGCCTGCTGATTCAGACTCCAGGGTGGTCACCCTGCAGCTACATGTCTCACACATGTCCCGGATGATCTGATAGGCCCTCCCTGCCCGGAAACTGCTGAGTCCTGTTCTCTGCTGTCAGTCAGCTGTTGTAACTGGGGCAGAGACCAGACAGGAACTGGCAAATGTCCACAAAGATTACTGCCACCTTTATGCTTGCGCTGGGGCTTCCAAAAGGCAAGCAGGGTGGAGTACGCTCCCCATGGCACAGGAACTGGCTGGTGGGATGGCCCGAGGCCCTGCTCACCCAGCCCTGGCTGTGCCCCCAGAGCTGACTCAGAGGCCCTCAGTCAATGTGCCCCCACTCCTTCTCACCCCGCCCTACCTGGGCGCTGTGAGCTCACTCACCTCTTAAACCAGAGGCTCCTGCGGGGGGAATGCCCCCAAGGCGTGGCACACCTCAGTGCGTTTGGTCCCAGCCGCCTCTTCAACAGGCTGTAGGCCAAGAAGGCCAGGACCACACAGGTGAGGACAAACAGGGGCAGGGCCTTCTGGAAATTCAGGATGCAAGCAGTCAACAGGAAGGCCGCGAACGCTGGTAGTGGGAGGGGAAAGTACAAGAAGGGGGGTCAGTGATGACATGGGTCTCTGCAGGCCCCTGCAGCCCCGCCCTCTGGCTCCAACTGCCCCATCCAGAAGTTGTAGGGCAGGAACTTCACCCAACCCCTCTGAGCCTCAGTTCCTCGCCTGGAAGTGCCAACAATCATCCCTCCTGTGATGAGGGTTGTTACCGAGGTAACTGATAGAGTGGTGTATAAGGGCTCTGCAAACTGCAAAGTGCTGACCAAACGTGAGCGAGGAGATGTGTTCGGAAGAAGCTAGAGCCAGTGATGGCGAACCTTTTGAGCTCAGCGTGTCAGCATTTTGAAAAACCCTAACTTAACTCTGGTGCTGTGTCACATATAGAAATTTGTTGATATTTGCAACCATAGTAAAACAAAGACTTATATTTTTGATATTTATTTCATATATTTAAATGCCATTTAACAAAGAAAAATCAACCCAAAAAATGAGTTCGCGTGTCACCTCTGACACGAGTGTCATAGGTTCACCATCATTGCCTGCTAGACAGTGTGGCTTTTTCTAGCGTCAAAAGAGTGCCTGCTATGCCCCAGAGCTCACTGGGTTCCAATGAGGACAGAGTAAATGAGTCAGATACTCCTGGAAGGCGTCCGCTTATTTGTGCCAGGATTCCCTTCTGAAGTATGAATCAGTGACATTTTCTTCCTGGAATTTCCTTTGCCCCCTTTGCCCTCCTCCCCTTCAAGGAGCTAAACCAGTCTGTGCTATGCCTCCAGAAAGGAATATGAGCCCGGCCAGTGTGGTTCAGTGATTGAGCATCAACCTGTGAACCAGGAGGTCACAGTTTGATTCCCAGTCAGGACACATGCCCGGATTGCAGGCTTGATCCCCAGTAGGGGGCGTGCAGGAGGCAGCCGAACCATGATTCCCTCTCATCATTAATGTTTCTCTCTCTCTCTTCCTCTTCCTTTCTCTCTGAAATGAATAAAAATACATTTTTTTTAAAGAAAGGAATAGGAGAAACCAAGGTGGCGGCCTAGGTCAACACCGGAGATTGCTGCCTCCAACAACCACTTCAAAAATACAACTAAAAGACGGAACGGACATCATCCAGAACCACAGGAAGGCTGGCTGAGTGGAAATTCTACAACTAGAAGGAAAGAGAAAAGCATACCGAGACTCAGAGGAGGTGCAGTGCGGAAGTAAAATACAAAGGTGCGGAGGTGCATGCGGAGAGGGCTGGCAGCTGAGGACACGATTGTCTTTCTCAATCGGGAGGGAGTCTCAGGCTCTGAGCTCCAGTTCTGGGCAAGTCTCTGGGGACCCTGACTCATACGGGAGAAGCACGACTGTCTGGCATCAGTCGGAACTCGAAGGCAGAAGGCAGGACTGAGAGCAGCCATTCTGCTCACTCCGCCCGCCCTGTTGATCCCCTGGGACCCACCCCGCCCAAGCCCTGCACGGAGGCTTTTGCATATGAAAGGCCCGGCCCTTTGTAATCTGAAAATAACTTAACAAACTGCAGCTGCCCCAAGGCCCCAGGGCAACTTGCATTGCTTTACAGCTGGCTTCTGCTGGGTAGCCTCAGGCAGAGGCTAGATTAGCACCTCCTTAGATCCAAGAGCCAGTGTACCCAGTGGTCAGAGTGGGACCATCCAATTACAACTCCTCAGGTCTATAAGGGACACACTCAGGGGGCAGACTCAGTGAGCACCAAAGCCCCACTGAAGCAAGTCTTGCCCCATAAAGGTGTCTTCAGCACAGAAGTCCTCCCACCATAGACACAGCTGATTCTCACAGCCAAGTGACCTGGAGGTCAAATCCTCCCAGTATTACCTACAACAATCAAGGCTTAACTACAACAAGACTGTGCACAAAGCCCACAAGGGGGTGCACCAAGAGTGTCTACCTCCGGTAATTGGGACACTTAGCACAGAGAGCCACTCTATCGACACCGCGAAGCATAAAAAAATGCCGAGACAAAGAAACAGGACACAAATGACAGAAATGGGGTAAAGCAAACTACTGGATATAGAGTTTAAAACCACACTTTTTAGGTTTTCAAGAATTTTCTAGAAACCGCCGATAAATGTAGTGAGATCCTCAAGAAATCTAGTGAAACCCTCGATGTTGTGATAAAGGACCAACTAGAAATTAAGCATACACTGACTGAAATAAAGAATATTATACAGACTCCCAACAGCAGACCAGAGGATCGCAAGAATCAAGTCAAAGATTTGAAATACGAAGAAGCAAAAAACACACAACCGGAAAAGCAAAATGAAAAAAGAATCCAAAAATACAAAGGTAGTGTAAGGAGCCTCTGGGACAACTTCAAGCATACCAACATCAGAATTATAGGGGTGCCAGAAGAAGAGAGAGAGCAAGATATTGAAAACCTATTTGAAGAAATAATGACAGAAAACTTCCCCTACCTGGTGAAAGAAATAGACTTCCAAGTTCAGGAAGCGCAGAGAACCCCAAACAAAAGGAATCCAAAGAGGACCACACCAAGACACATCATAATTAAAACGCCAAAAGCAAAAGACAAAGAGAGAATCCTAAAAGCAGCAAGAGAAAGAAAATCAGGTACCTACAAGGGAGTACCCATACGACTGTCAGCTGATTTCTCAACAGAAACTTTGCAGGCCAGAAGGGAATGGCAAGAAATATTCAAAGTGATGAATAGCAAGAACCTACAACCAAGATTACTTTATCCAGCAAAGCTATCATTCAGAAGTGAAGGTCAGATAAAGAGCTTCACAGATAAGAAAAAGCTAAAGGAGTTCATCACCACCAAACCAGTATTATATGAAATGCTGAAAGGTATCCTTTAAGAAGAGGAAGAAGAAAAAGGTAAAGATAGAAATTATGAACAACAAATACACATCTATCAACAAGTGAATCTAAAAATCAAGTGAATAAATAATCTGATGAACAGTATAAACTGGTGAATATAATAGAATCAGGGACATAGAAAGGGAATGGACTGACTATTCTTGGGGGGGAAAGGGGTGTTGGGGGTTCGGGAAGAGATTGGACAATAATCGTGCACCTATGGATAAGGACAGTGGGTGGGGAGTGAGGGTGGCGGGTGGGGTGGGAACTGGGTGGAGGGGAGTTATGGGGGCGGGGGGAGAGGAACCAATGTAATAATCTGAACAATAAAGATTTAATTAAAAAAAAGAAAGGAATATGTTAGTAGATAGTAGATAGTAGATAGAGGGGAAATATCTCTCCCTGGCTTATGAGTTTCAAAAGCCAGGGCTCTTAAAGAATGGGAAGATACGCATAGCCTTTCCATTGGATAAAAGATGTGAAATGAAACACTGTGAGTGTAAGCTCTACTCCACCCCCTCTGCTACCAGACTAGTTGGAGAGTCTGCACTTGGCTTTCTCCCACATTTATGTAATGGTCCTTTCGTTCCCTCCTTAATCTCAAATGCATAAAAGAAACTGCAAACTGTTAGTCTCAGAAGTATTTTTCTCAGTCCGTGGAGATCTTGCTTGCAGGCAGGCATATCCTCTGTTTGACTCAAATAAAGTATCATAAAAACTCTCTACAGGTTTGGATGTTCTTACATCGATGCAATATCAGCCCTTTCTCATCTGTCCAGCCTCATCCTCTGGCTCCTTGTCTAGAACATTACCGTCTGGCCACACTAGACTGTTGATCAGCTCCCTGTTCACATCCTGTCCCTTTTCACTTTTGCTCCTGGAGTTCCTCTGCATGGAGTGCCTCTCACTCCTTGTTGTCCTTCCCCTCCACCTGGCCAACTCCTGCTCAACCTGTGAGACTCAGATGCCACCTCCTCCTGGAAGTCCTCCCTGATCACCCCCATCCTTCCTTTGTGCTCCCAGATGGCAAGCTGCACTATGTAGACATAGTTGTTTCCCTCTCCCTTACTGATTAGAGTGCCTTGGGAACAACATCCGGTCTTCCTTAATTCTGCTGACCCTACTTCTGGTATGGCAGCTCGCCCTGAGCTGTTGCTCAACAAAGCTCTGTTGAATTCTTGGGTAAGTGAACGACCCTGCCCTGAGACATGATGGCTGGGGTGGAGATGGCGGAAATGGGTGGGAGGGGTGGGCGGGGCGGGGCGGGGCCCAGGCTCACCAGTGCAGAGCAGGCCTATGCAGATCCATCGGAACAGTTGTGCGTGCTCCCTGCGGAACCACCTCACTCTCAGGGCGGCCTGCCGGGTCCTACTAGGGAAAGACCAGAGGGTCCACAAGTAGCCCCCAGACTCCCGTCCCCATGGGGATCCTCAGCACCTCTAGGTAGAAGCTGCTCCAATAAAATGGTGACATGGGGTGAGCCAGGCACTGACCTTGACATCCCACAGTGAGGAAGAGCAACCCCAGCCCAGAACAAACGGAGGAAAGGCTCAGGCTACTCAGCACTACCCCAGTGATAACCCTGCCTGCAGAGCTGGAGGGGAATGACCTGCCAGCAGGAAGAACTTACCAGCAACCAGCTACCAAACAACATGCAATGCACAGATCATGCCGGCTGCCTCCCTCCTGTCCCATGGAGCAAGGTGGAGAGGCTCCCACCTCTGCATTTACTCCCTTGGGACCCGGGACACTCCTCGCTGAGTCAGTAGTCCTTCCGGAGACATGGGAACAGCCCCCTTTATGCCCCAGCTGTGACCCCACTGCCTTCCAGGCCCAGTGCAATGCCAGTTCTTGCCTGGTCATTTGGTCACTGGCCTAGCCCTGCAGTAGAGGCTGGAATCTGAATAGCCGCTGTGGTCCCACAGGCTGCACACTCGGAGCTCATTAGGCATCAGCTGCTGTTTTTAGGACCCTCTCTTCCCTCTCTCTGTCTCATCTCCCACCTCCTAAGTGCATCTTCCCCAATCTCGCTCCAAGACAGACAGATGGAACCGCCGCCTCCTGTTCTCCTCAACTCTGGACTGGCCAGTGAGGACCCCAGTGGGCCTAGGTATTGGGAGGCCTAGTTCTAGGCTCCTACCTGCTGCCTGTGTGGCCTGGGCCCATCCTCTTCCTTCAGCCTTCCCATGTGAAAAGAAGGGCCTGACCAAGTCCAGGGGTTTTCAAACTAAGCCTCGAGGTTCCCCAAGGTGCCCAGAGACTGAATGGTTAAGAGGGGAGCCAGTCTGGTTTGGGGGTCCCATCCAAGTTAAACCATGAGCAGCCCCGCAGCATATTTGGGGGTTTCCAATGGGATTTCACTCTGGCTGCTTCAAAGCAGGTTGGGAGCCTCGGGCCTGGCGCACTCATTTGCTAAATCGTGTTTTCTCCTTCCTTCAGCCAAGATACAGGGAGTTGCCTTTCTACCTGGCAGAGAGCATGCTCCCACCCCTGCTCCCCACCCCTGCTCCCTGTGGTGGCCTCCTCCCCTACCCGGCCTGCGTCCCCTCCTGGAGACCACCTACCTTCCTGAGAGGGGCTCCTGGCTGGCTTCGTTCAAATTGTTCCTGTCCTCCGCATGGTTCAAGTCGCTGCCCGGGGTCCGGCCTTCCTCCTAAAGCCACCAGAGAGTGACCACAGTGTCTCTGCCACCCCAAGTGAGAACTGGAGCTGGGGGCCCAGAATGGGAGAGGCCCTGGCTGCCACCAGGAGTGGGCTGGGGTGGGGGCTGGGCTTTTGCACAGGAAGTAATTAGAGGGCAACTGAAATTCTGCAGAGCATGCATTGAGCACCTACTGTGTGCTGGGCTCTGTGCTAGGGAGGGACACTCAGCTGTGCCTGAGCTGTGGCTGGTCCTCCTGGTCGCGCAGCCCCAGGACACCAATAACCTCACAGTCTATGGAGTTGGGTTCTGACATGTAGGAGGGTTACTCTTGCAAATTACGGTGTGAAAGGTGCACCCTGGGTTGTGCAGTGTGGTGAAGGGGAGGGATCTAGGGGAGGGAAGAGGGTGTCATTTTAGGCTCCAGAGTTCTGGGTGGTGGGCCCCAACCTGGCCATTCCACAGCAAGGACAAGCCTGCCAGCTCCTCAAAGGCTGAAACTTCCTCAGGGACCCTCACCCCCACGCCACTCCCACCCCCACATGCTTTCTCTTCCTCATCCTTTAAATCCCAGCCCGACGGCTCCTCCTTGTTGAGACCTTCCTGACCTTTCAGACTAGGGCAGGCCCTACTGGCATGTGGTGGGCACACAAGTGTTTAAGAAGTGAAATAAGGGGCTGCTCTGCACTGAGGAGGCCAGCACACAGGGGAGTGGGGGGGGGAGGGGTGTGGGGATCCTAATTGTTGAAGTAACGAGGTGAGGGGTGGGGAGGAAATGAAGGAAGATGGTGAACAAAGGCCCTTCCCACTAGGGGACCAAAATGGGACTGCGGAAGGGGACAGACCGGCTCATCCCCCATGTTGGCCACGGCTGCGAGAGAGACGGACTCTTTGGATCTTGTTGTGTCGTCCTCCATGTGACAGATCTTCCAGCTGAAAGACAGAGTGAGGCCCAAAGCTGAAAGGGGGAAAGCCAGGCAGGAACCGGGGAGGGGCCTGAGGAAGGGAGGTGGAGGGGAAGGGAGAGGGCTGGCAGGGGGGACCAGACAACTAGCATAGCTGCTACCATCCCAGAACTCAACCCTCATCATGGCTGGGGGCCATGGCCATGATTCCCCAAGGACAGAGGAAGGCATCCCTTCCTGTGCTCACTTCTGAACCTGTGAGAGGCAAGTTCTCAGAAACCCCAAGTCCAGGCAGAAGCCAAGAAAGTCTGCCCCCCTGCACAGGGAAGAGAAGGAAGAAATTCTGCGTACACGTAGGTGTACCTGATATAGGTATTTTTGTGAAGAGAGGCCCTAGCTTTCAACGCTCCCCACAATAGGTTAAAACCATTGCCATTGCCCAGCTGGAGCCAAGTGGCTCAGTGGTTGAGCATTGACCTATGAACCGGAAGGTCACAGTTCCATTCCTGGTCAAGGGCACAGCCCAGGTTGCAGGCTCGATCCCCAGTGTGGGGCGTGCAGGAGGCAGCCAGTCAATCATTCTCTCTCATCATTGATGTTTCCATCTCTCTCTCTCCCTCTCCCTCTCCCTCTCCCTGCCTCTCTGAAATCTATAAAAATACATTATATATAAAAAAACACACCATTGCCATTAAGTGATATTTTCATTGTATTGTACTGTCCCACCTCTAAAAGGTGGAGACACAATATCCTGAAGACTTCATTCTAGTCCTTGTACCCAACTGTACTTGAAATCAGCCCTACCCCAGAGGGACTTTGCAATTACTGATAGATCCTCCCTTCCCCCAAATGGTGGGCGGAGTATGATTTAACCTGCAGCCTGGAAATACCTGAGCGACTAACCAAGTACCTTATATGGACGATACATTGAACCACCAATCAACACCTGCCAAATACCCTAAGCCCTTGTTCCTATATGGAACATACATTAAGCCACCAATCAGCACGCACCGAGTATACTAAGCCCCCATTCCTTCCCTTTCTGCCCCTCAAAAGGCATGCTCACCTCTGCACGAGTTGCTGTCCTCCCCTTGCCAGACAGCCCGGCAGGTCCTTCTCCTTTAATAAAGCCTGTAGTCCTGGTTTTCGGCCACTGTCTGATCTTTCGATTACAAGAGCCAATATTGTCCTTTTCCTCCTTCCTTTCTTCCTTTCTTTCTTTCTTCCTTTTCTTTCTTTCTTTCTTTCTTTCTTTCTTTCTTTCTTTCTTTCTTTCTTTCTTTCTTTTTTTCCTTTCTCTCTCTCTCTCTCTCTCTCTCTCTCTCTCTCTCTCTTTTTTAACTGAAGCTCAGTTCATAGGCTTAAACTCACCTGTAAGTAAGAGCCCTGAGACCCCATATCTCCCCATATCTTCCCTCTTTTTTTCTTCCCCTTGGGTGGCAACCTACACTATCCAAACAGCAGCCCGGTGAAGCTCACAGACCCAGGGGTGTGCACACAAGAGCAGCAACAGCTGTGGAAGGGCACCCACACGTGGAGCCTGGGGAAGCCCAGCTACTCATGCACACACAGTCACAGACACACAGCCGCACGGAGGGAGGCAGGGTCCTCTTCCTACTCACATATCTGTAGTAAACAAGCCACTCTCCGGGGCAGGCAGCAGCGTGTTTTTCTGTGAAGACAGGCTGTGTGCAACCTGCTTTCACTTTAGCCTGCGTTCTCATTTTAAGGGGAATTCCGGGGCAGAGTTCAGATTTGACGTAGGTTGGGCTTCCCACCACAAAGGAAGCTACAAATTCCCCTAATGTGAAACTTTCAGAGATGACCACCACAGAGTTTGTGGCATTTTCTGTCCAGACCTTTTTCTTAAGTGAATACTACTAAATGTTATTCATTTTACAAAAGGGGCTCAGACTATACCAGCTTTTTTGCAACTTGCTTTTCTGGGCACAAATCCACACTTTGCCCTGCCCACTCTGTGGGGGGAGCCAATGTGCTGTCTTGATTCTATAAAAAGTAATAAACAGGAACCTCATTTAAGAGGACGCGGGTTCCTGTAGCCCAGCAGGAAAACGTCTTTGTTTATCTTAGCTTTCCAGAATTCCTCTTCTACGAAAGAATTTCCTCCCTTTGTTAGGACTTCGAATGATTTGCTATTAGGCTAGGCAGCAATTGTCCTGAATGGCAATTCTTTGTTTTTCCCAAATAAACCCATTTTGCTAGAGAAATATCTGGCTGCCTATTTGTTTCAGGTCAACGGTAAACTCAGTGCCCGTGCTGTCACCTGGTGTATCCTGAGCGGGACACCTGCCTCTGTGTGCAACCTCCACAAGGGTGGGCGGAGCTACCCTCACAGGGGCCTCATCAAGTAAGTCTGCAGTCAAGGCAGAGGGGTCTGAACCTGCTTCTCTGCCTCGGTCCCCTTCTAATCTCTCCCCCTTCCTTCCCTTCCTCCCTGTCCTCTCCCCTCCTCTCTTGGTGTCCAGACAGACGAAAGCCTGGAAGCACAACACATCCAGAAGCAGCCAAGCTTCTTTCAAAGCATTCCCTATATTGCAGCTTACGACCTTGACCTCTTTTGTAAAAATATTTTTTTATTGATTTGAGAGAGGAAGGGAGAGGGAGAGAGAGATAGAAACATCAATGATGAGAGAGAATCATTGATCCACTGCCTCCTGCACATCCCACACTGGGGATCCAGCCCCAAACCCAGAAACGTTGCCCTGGCCTGGAATCAAACTATGATTTCCTGGTTCATAGGTCAACGCTCAACCACTCAGCCACACCGGCCAGGTATCTTGACCTTTTCATGTGCCCTAATCTCCAAAGCAAGGACTTAATAGGCTGTGTGTCATGAGATAAAATCCTGAGCTTGGAGCTTAAAGGTCTGGATTCATTCCTGTCTCTCAAAGGCAACTGTTTCCTCATCTGTAACACAGTGGGGGTGGGTAATAGTACCTGCCTCTTAAATAAATATTCATGAGGGTTAAGTGAGCTAATTTGGGTGGGTGTTTGGCAGACAGCCTGGCACCCTCAGGCTGGCAGGTGTCATCACTGCCACAGTCCCACCTCCGAGCTGTCTTGGCATATTCTCCTCCTCCAGGCCAGGAGACCCTGTGCTTCTCCTCTGCTGCCCCCACTCAAGAAGGAGTGACCGTAGTGACCTGGCCCCCAGAAACCAGATGCTCTTTTTTATTTTTTAAATATATTTTTATTGATTTCAGAGAGGAAGGGAGAGGGAGAGATAGAAACATCAATGATGAGAGAGAATCATTGATCAGCTGCCTCCTGCACGCACCACACTGGGGATCGAGGCTGCAACCCTGGCATGTGCCCTGACCAGGAATTGACCCGTGACCTCCTGGTTCATAGGTCGACGCTCAACCACTGAGCCACTGAGATCAGGTACCAGATCTCTTTTCAGGTGGCATTCGGCTGAAAGCCACAGGCTGGGCAGTCAGGAGGCTAGGTGGGTTGAGTTGAGGCCACCAGGGAAAGACGGAGAGCTGGGGGACCGCAGGGGTCCTGGCTCTGCCCCATCCAGCGGTGTGACCCCAGCATTCAGGGCATCACTTGCCCCCTGAGGCCTGTTTCCTGAGGAGGCTGTTCCTGAGATGTTTAGCTCTGAGGCCTATCCCACCCACTAGATGGTAGAGTGAGGCCTGGGCCTGAGCCAGAGCCAGGCAGCGGAAGACGAGGAATAAATATACATATATATTTCCTTTCCAACCAAAACAAAACAGTGCTTGGATTTATAATGAAGAGGCTGCTCCACCTTGCCCATGCCTGTCCCACCCTTTAGAGGCAACCACTTGCCTGTTTCTGGGATTAGTTCTTTGGGGCCACCTTCTGTTTCTGGGGAATTCTTGGCCAAGACATAGGAAAGAAACCCTTCTGCTTGCCAGGCTTTGATATAATAAAGAGGATATTTTTATAAGTGGTGAGTGAAACATTCAGGGCTGTAAGAGGCAACCATCATCGGGAAAGGGTGTTCAACAATCTATTTTCTACTCACAATCTTGCCCACACTCATGTCGTGGCTCTTCACAGGTGAGGTCTCTTTCATTGCATTGATTCGTGTGTCCAAGCACTGAACAAAAAGTTGCAGGAGTATGACCTTGTCATTCTCTCCAATACCTAAAAGGTCAAACACCCCTGCAATGGCCACTTGGCATGACTATCCAAGTGTCCCCTGATATAGTCCACCCCTTGACTCTGCTCACAGAGAACAGATGGGCACAAAGGGCCATTATCTAATACAAAATGAAAGAATGGGTCTGGGGCTCATCTCGTTCTCCGCCAACAAGAAAGGGCTGGTGCCCAGCCAACCTGGGTCAGTGGTTGAGCGTTGACCTATGACCAGGAGGTCATGGTTTGATTCCTGGTCAGGGCATATGCCCAGGTGTGGGCTTAATCCCCAGTGTGGGGCATGCAGGAGGCAGCCAATCAATGAGTCTCTCTTATCATTGATGTTTCTATCTCTCTCTCCCTCTCTGTTCCGAAAGAAAGAAAGAAAGAAAGAAAGAAAGAAAGAAAGAAAGAAAGAAAGAAAGAAAGAAAGAAAGGAAAGAAAAGAAAGAAAAGAAAGAAAAGAAAGAAAAGAAAGAAAGAAAAGAAAGAAAAGAAAGAAAAGAAAGAAAAGGAAGAAAAGGAAGAAAAGAAAGAAAAGGAAGAAAAGAAAGAAAAGGAAGAAAAGAAAGAAAAGGAAGAAAGGAAGAAAGGAGAGAAGGGAAGGGAAGGGAAGGGAAGGGAAGGGAAGGGAAGGGAAGGGAAGGGAAGGAGAAGAAAGAAAGAAAGAAAGAAAGAAAGAAAGAAAGAAAGAAAGAAAGAAAGAAAGAAAGAAAGAAAGAAAGAAAGAAAGAAAGAAAGAAAGAAAGGAAGAAAGGGCTGGTGACAAAAGGACATAAGGACACCTGGTCCCACATCCAAGAGGGCCCAAGGCCACCAGGCAGGGGAGTTTTCCCCAAGCAGGTAGGAGATCACTGTTTCCAAATATTTAACTGGTTACTATTTTGTGAAGAATATTCCCTTTGTTATTTCACTTTCTATCCTTCTTTCTTCTCCATTTCATTAGCTTTTTATATCATAAGAGATTGAGATGTTTTGTTTTCAGTTGGATCCAGGTTAGGATGTTCTACAAACCAAAGTAGTTCTTAATGCACATCATCCCTTTGGGTTCAAACATATCATTTATGGCTTTTAGGCCACATCCTCTATCTGAGGTGCACCATTTTCCTCCAGCCTCTGGGAAGGGCTGTAGGACTATTAATTTGGATTTCCATTGCCTTGTTGGCTCAGAATTTGACATTGAGTCCAGCTGATAAGCTGGTTATTTATACAGGCAAAAATAATTCCTTGATTGCTCCGTCTTCTCTCCCTGTCAGAGAAGTGGTCTGGTGGGGCACCCACTGAGCCTTACAGCAAAGCCAGAAATTTTTTACAAGAGTTTGCATGAAGAGGACTTCAGGCCTCCCTGGGAGGAGCTGGCAAAATAAATTTACCACAGACAGGAAGTGTCCATAGGGAAGGGCTGACAAGGGAGGCATCACAAAGTAAACAAAATTGTTAGGAAAAATGAAACCTTCCAGGCATATCTTGGCTCCTTCCAAGCAGGGGGAATTCCACTGGTAACACTGTGCCAAAGACAAAAGGCCTGGCCTCATCTCTGCCTGTCCTCAGGCTAGGGCCAAGTGTTCCTCCTGTGTGGAACACTTGGTGTATGACAACCATACACCATGGCTCATTCTGAACCACTCCTTTCCATTGAACCACTCCTTTCCTTTGAACCACTCCTTTCCATTGAACCACTCCTTTCCATTTCGCCATGCCTGTAGAATCAAGTGTCACTATTCCAAAGGTTGTATCCAATTCCCTTCAGCTCCATGACAGTGGTAGTTTGTGGAGAACATGACCCAACACGGGAGCTAAACACTGGCCAGCTTGTGGGTCAGGAGGCAGTGCTATTTCCCACAGGATGAGACCACTTCCAGGGATGAAGTAGAGATGCTGGTTAGCCACCTCATCTGAGCGAAGGGACAAGCCCCGGGGTCTCCTGGCCCGGAGAAGAGCAGTGTGCAAGTGGGCCCTCAGATGGAGCCTGTGGTTCCAGGAGACAGTAACAACTATGGCACCAGCTGACAGCTTCACGCCGGAGAGCTTGGTATGTGCCAGGCTGTGCTAAGAACTTTCCCTGCAGTATCTCAATTAACCCTCCTAATAATCAGTGAGCTAGGCACTGGTCACCATGTCCCCCACCTGTCCTCCATGGAGGTATGTAATGGGGAAGCCAGCATCATAGATGGAGCAACTATTGAGAAGATGAACAGGCTGAGGTAGACTGTAGGTGACTGTCACTTGAGGTGTCCACCCCATGTTTCCACTTCACCTGCTGCTTGGCAGGCAGGATGGATTCTGAGCCCACCCTTAGAGCCGGTGGCTATGAATTGTGTTCTCGGGTCAGACTCCATGACATCATGGATACGACCTCCTAAGACCCAGCACAAATTCTGCAGGGGCTGATTTACTGGGCAACCAGCCACATAACCTGAATACTAAGTCCAACTCCAACTTGTCCGAGAACATCCATTTTGCCCTGATAAAAGAGGAGACCCAGTGAAATTTCTGCCCAGTGACAGTCTACACAGCAGGGTGCCTGATTCGTCTTATGCAGATTCCTTAGCAGAGATGAGGATTTTTGTCCAAGTGATTTACTTGAGAACCCGTCGGACACTGTCCTGTGACCCCAGGATCTGACGTGGCTCAGAGGTGGCTTTTTCCTATTATTTCTGAAGGGCAGCGAGGGAGGAAGGGAAGTAGCATAGGGTGGAGGTAAGAAGCGAGAGCATCGTCTTAGGAAGAGCTTAGCTTCAGTCTGGAACACAAACACTACACAAACTCTTCAACAGGTTAGTCCCTCCCGGAGACCAGGCCAGGCCAGTCTGTTGCGAGCCAAGGACTAAGGAAGGGGTTGGGAGGGGGCGTTGCCTCCCAGGTAAAGTGGCTTCCATTCAACTCAGGACAATTCTTCAGACAAGGTGCAGTGATGCCCTAACTAACATAGCACCTGGGAGATGGGTGCCCGTGGTACAGGGCATCTGCAGGGCGCCAGCAGCTGCCGCTACAGGTGAAAACTGATTCATTCTGTTGGCACCCCTCACTCCCAGGCTGCTGGGGGTTACCCCAGGCAGGGGCCAGGCCAAAGCAGTCTCCTTCCCATACTCTGCCTCTCTCAGGGGAGTCTGAGAGAGAACCCTGCATTTGTCCATGGCCTTGTTACCATGAGAATTCTCATGGAGGTTTGGTGGAACCAAAGAGGCTTAATGTGAAATCGGGTGTATAATTTGATCAGAAAGGTCAGTCGGGAATGCAGAGGTGGCTGGGGTACTAGGGCCTTTCGTTTGGGGCAACTGCTGGGGTGAAGGGCCCCCCTACTGGGCCAGGTGCGAAGGCCAGCAAGCAGCCTTCCCCAGCTTGGGTTGGCCCTGGCTCCCACTTTGGGGGTTGTAGGGCCACCCCCTGAGCCAGCCTCACCTCAGGCACCACTGCCCCACCCTAGGCCCACTCTCCTCCTCTTCAAAGGGCCCAGCTACCCCTGGAGTACCACCACCCTCTGTGCACTCAACCCCAGGCTGCCCCTTGCCCCTCAGGCCTTGCCATGACGATCAAAGATGCCACAAACAAAAATAAAAAACCCTTTCCCATGGTTTTGCACAGACACTGGGGCAACTCTAGTAAAGCTCTCATATTTTGAACCTATTGATATCCCAGTAGAGCAAGAACAAGAAGTTGCGAGCTTGGAAAGTGTCCTGAAACATTGGACTTCTAATGTAGCACGTGGATCCACTGGTATTCGGGATGTACACCTGGAACTGAAGGATTTAACACTTTTTGCCCAGAAGGGAGCCTGCACTTGATCGATTTCCAAACCAAGACCTGTCTACTTTTTTTTAAAATACATTTTATTGATTTTTTACAGAGAGGAAGGGAGAGGGATAGTTAGAAACATCGATGAGAGAGAAACATCGATCAGCTGCCTCCTGCACACTCTCCACTGGGGATGTGCCTGCAACCAAGGTACATGCCCTTGCCCGGAATCGAACCTGGGACCTTTCAGTCTGCAGGCTGACCTCTATCCACTGAGCCAAACCAGTTAGGGCAGGACCTGTCTACTTTTATCCAAATGGGAGGGGGAAACTTCTCAACATTACACCTGGTGCAATGTGCTACAGGAGGTGGTGCTCACGCCTGCACAGACTGGATGAACTTGACCGTCTTGCAAAGGGCCTGCTGTGTAAAGATTCTGCCAGAAGTGCTATACACATAATATAGCAGGCACTACACAGATAGCAGCAGAGTTCTCTTACTGTGCTAGTGCCTCAGAACCTGAGCGATGCCAAAAGATGCCTTCGTGGACACTGGCTTGGACTCAGTGTTTTAGCAGTCCTTTCTGAAGACAACTATAAACGAGGCACTGGGACAAGCCTTGGAGGGGGTACCTTTCTGGGCTTATGCGGTTTATTGGCTGGCTGTGAACATTTTAAAGTGGCTCGTGAAATAGCATCCAAAGGTGACAGCACCCATTCTGACAGCTGACAAGCTGAGATATGCAGGAGACTGTGGGAGATTTGGCCTGCTGGGCTGGGCTGTAGCATCCGGTTTTGGCAATATGATTGGCAATATGATTTATAAGGGGAAGCAAGGATCTGTTAGTAAAGAAGATCTAGCAAGAGCTACTTTAGTTACTATCACCAGTAACATTTGTTGTGTGGCCGGAATGTGTGCTGTTCATTGGGCAAATAAACAGAGCTGTCACTGTGGGAAACTTTTTATGAGCCAACACTCTCTCAATGAAACTTTTGGCATATCCACTGGATTACTGGTCAGAAGGTCAACTGAAAGCATTGTTCCTAGCGCATGGGGTGCTGTGGAGCAGTTGGTGTACTTCTTGGGCTGCCAAATTTCAGCTAAAGCATCAGGTTTCTCTCTGCTAATAAATGTCATTCAAGAGGAACTGAAAACCACAGGCCTTATCACTGCATTATTTGTCACTGGGAACTAAAGGATAAAAGAGTAGGATTATGCCTGCTGATTTTTAAATGTCAAAATAGTAAGATGCTAAATGTTGCCATATTAACAGTGAGAACTTGGTAACAGGTGAAATATTTCTAACTGAAATGCTGTCCCTTCTGTATATAGCCAGTGTTAAATCCTTAAATGCAAAACAGCCTCTAATTGTTGAGCTTTCTCACACATACAAAGAGGAAAAAAAAGAAATGTCAGTTTTAATCCACAGGGACATGTCCCATATTGGGCCTGGATGTGCTACTCAAATAATCAAAAACCAGTGGCCAGCCCTAACTGTTTTGGCTCAGTGGATAGAGCATTGGTCTGTGGACTGAAGGGTCCCAGGTTCAATTCTGGTCAAGGGCACATGCCTGGGGTTGTGGCTCAATCCCCAGTAGGGGGCATGCAGGAGGCAGCTGATCCATGATTCTCTCTCATCATTGATGTTTCTCTCTTTCTCCTTTTCCCTTTCTCTCTGAAATCAATTTTTTAAGAAAGTGGCCAAAGGAATTGACTAGACCATTACCTCAGGCCAGGAATCCATATAATCATGTCCTGTTATAACTCTACCATCCAGGTATGTGCTGCAAGTGCCAGGGTCATCCTCGTGTGTGGTGTGTCCCCTGAGGCTGAGTGTCTGGTAGCTGCTCCTTGAAGCCCTTTGGAAATAACAGGAAAGAGCCACCTCTGAACCACATCAGATCTGAAGACAGAGGACGGCGCCTCCTGGGTTCCAGGACCTTTGGGTGCCCCCTACCCAGGCAAGCTCCATTCATATAACCACCGCCTCCTGATGACAGACACTCCTGTCTAGCTGAGTTCCATCAATCTTGTATTTGCCTTTGCAACTTAACAATGAAGCTCAAATTTGCCAGTTGAATAGGATACAATCCAATCTCTGATAGGAGTTTCTGAAGCCGAAGGAGGTGGGTCTTTCTGGAGGCCTTTCTGTTTCAAGTAAAATCCAAATGAGTGACCGGCAATGGAAGCTCACCACTGGGCAGTCTCAGGAGGACCAGAGCTGAGAAAGCCGGAGACCAGTCCCATCTCCCCAACCCCCACCCCAGACAACTACGAACAAGCTGTTCTTGTTTTTCACTTCTGGTAGTAACCTCTTTAAATACATAGATGAAAGATAGATAGATAGACAGTCAGATAGATAGACAGACAGATAGATAATAGATAGATAGATAGTTAGATAGATAGATGAATAGATGATAGGGTATATGGAAGGATGGACAAATAGATAACTGATACATAAATATAGATACTATTTTTTATTTTTCTATAGACATTATCTGTTGACTCTATACAAACAAAAATTTAGTTGTCTGATGTTTGACAACTGTATCATTATTTTAGTTCTACTCAAGATGTTGTACTTGGGATCAATCATTTCTGTTGCTTGAGTTGACGGGAGAGAGCAGAGAGGAGCCTTGGTTCCAAAGACATTCTACAACTGCCATGCCCACTTTAGATGGATCACGTCCAGTTCTCCTGCTGCCTACAGAATTCTTTCTACAGAAGAAACAGCTTTCTCTTGCTTAAGACTACTGTCACTTGAGGGCTTCTCTATTATTTCCACTTGTAGCTGATCCTAACTGATACATCCCTGCTCTTAGGGCTCAATGCAAATTGAGCCTGGCCCCGCCCCTCTCTGACTGAACCTCCCAGTGCAATACCACAGTCCTCTTGTTTACCACACTATCCACCCAAGCTTCCATTCTGTCCTGTACTATTGCACAGGTGGTTTCCTCTATCCTCTGATCAACGTCCTTCAGATCTCAGGTCAAGTATCACACCCTTACACTAGCTTCTAAGAGCCCAGTCTAATGTAGGTCCAATCCCCTGCTGGTATTCCCTCCCATTTTCCCTCTTTGTAGCACTTAATACTATATTTGCCATTTTACAAGTATTGGTGTGTTTGTTTCACCTAGACTGTAAGCTCCATGAAGGAGGAGTATATGTCTGTTTTGTTCACTATTATGTACCCAGGACATATACTAATCACATATAATAGATCTATATTAGTGAAAAGATATTTTTTAAATGAGGGCCTGGCTCAGAGGTTGAGCATCGACCCATGAACCAGGAGGTCATGGTTCGATTCCTGGTCAGGTCACATGCCTGGATTGTGAACTCGATGCCCAGTAGGGGACATGCAGGAGGCAGCCAATCAATAATTCTCTCTCATCATTGATGTTTCTATCTCCCCCTCTCCCTTCTTCTCTCCGAAATCAATTTTTAAAAATATATGTTTTTTTTAAAAGAGGCATCTCCATGGCCCATGGCCACAGACAATGGGGTGGTGAAGGCCTGGGGTGGGGGGTAGGAAGGGCTGGAGGGGGACAGTGGGGGGAAAAGGGGGACATACTTAATATTTTCAATAAAGAATTATTTTAAAAAATAAATAAAATATAAAAGAGGCATTCTCAGTTCAGAGAGGTTAAGCAACAAGTTTAAGTTCACATGGCTAGTAAAACTGGATTTGAACTGAGGTTTGTCTAATTTGTTCTATGCTCATCAAACAACTTTCTCATAATGCGGCTTCCCTTAAACTTTCCCTCTCAGAAGAAAAAGGGAAGAATGTACTTGTCAGGTAAACACTAGTGTCAGCTTCCTGGCTGGTTAAAATTTCTCATTAAAAATTAGCAAGGTGGTGGGTTTTGGGTGTACAATTTCCATTTTCTTGTAAGTTAGTCATCAATGAGACAGCCTCTCTGAATTTGATCAGCTCAGGGGTACCTACAGCATGAGTTGCAAAATGGAGACCTGGACCCTGCCCCACGCTACACTGTTGATCTGCTAGTAATCAGAATCCACACTCAACATAGCCCAGGGGATGTGAGGCAGAATTAGAGCAGGAAAAGAAGAGTTATACCCAGAAGAAACTGTATGAACTAGATACATTGTCAGAAAATAAAGGAAAACTTTATGGGAACTCCTTTAAGGCTATTTGACCAAGGTAGCAGAACATAATTTTGGTGCAGGTTATATTTTATATTTGTTTATATGTTCACTCACCAGAGATTCTGCATTCAAAGTAGAAGCTCCGTCAGTCAGGTACATTGCTTACCAGGTTTTTGGGGGTAGTGGGGGTTGTTAAATAATACAAATCTGAACCAAATGTTGACTATGCAAAATTAAGTGAAAAGACCAAAAATCCAAAAACGGCAGGAACTCACAGATTTCAGGAGACAAGAATGCTTTATTGGGTCCTTGGCATGCATCCAGTCCATCCACCCTCTCACTATCCTCTGGCAGGACCCGCGGGTCTCGCTCCTTGCCACGAGAAATTAACTGGCGAGGCTCTGCTGGCTTTCCTCTCCAGGCCTGGGAGCTGCTGTGAAAATGAGCTCCTGGTCTCAGCAGCAGAGACAGGGGGAAGGAACAAAGTAGGGAGTCATCGTAAGGCACACAGGCATGAAAACCAGACCTCTAGCTGTGGCTAATCAATCACTGGTCCTGGGAATGAAAAAGACCAGACAACCCCTAAGATAGTCCCTAGTTATTGCTATGACTGAAGACTTCTGGGTGGAAAAACAGGTCTTTCTCAAGATGCCAAAGTAGAGTCAAAATCTCTTAATTTCCAGACCTTCAATGGAGAGGAAGTCAATTATCTTTGAAGAAGAACCTTACTTTAGCACTTAGGAAATACTGTAACCCTTCTTTGCAGCCTTCCCAGAGGGATCTGTTTGGGCCTTTGTCTGGGGACTATAGAAGGAGAGGGTAAACACCCAAACCTGGGGAGAGGACACTGTAGGACACTGGCTCCAAGCTTTTCCATTGTTTCTGGGAACAATGGAAAAGCATGCGGTCTGCCAATCAATGAAGGTCATTCACAGATCAAATTTTATGCTATAGTGAAATCCCAAAGCCAACCAGGGGTTGAGTGTATAGTTGAAATGGATATATTATAGGTATAAACCTCACAATGGCTCTCTGGTTTGTGGGGTAGGAGTGACTATAGTAGGACAAGTGCAAGCCATTAGAATTTGCCCTCTCTAGCAAAATGGTAAATCAAAAGTAATACCATATTCCTGGGGCAACTGTAAACAGTAGTGTTACTACCAAAGTCTTGAGAGTGAAGTCACAGTGATTCCTACCACAGTTCAGCTTGGCCAGTGCAAGACACCAGGAGGTCTTTGTCTGCTGTAAACTTCCCAAAGTGATGACTCCAATTGCAGGTGCTGCTTCAGAGTGGTCTTCTTGCTAAAGCAAATTCATCCGGCTCCTGGCATTCGGTACAAATCCTCTGATCTAGTGAACTCATTTTTTCCCCTCTATTTTGATGAACAGAGAACATCAGAAGCATGCCATCTTCATCTGGCAGGGAAGCAGTACTCTGTTGCTGTCCGGGCTTCGACATATAGAATGTCTTATCTGTCTAGCACTGTGCCACCACCTGGCTCACAGGGACCTTGACCTCATCACCACTAAGTTCCATCACACTGATAGCATCTCCAGTTTCCCTAGAAGCCTTGGTAAGGCATTTGTGAGTCAGAGGTGGGAGATAAACCAGATTAAAGTGCAAAAGCCTAACACCCTGATAAGTTCCTGGGGGCCAAGGGGTTGAGGTCAGAATATTCTTCCATATGTGGAACAAATTATTGTACTTTGAATACCTTACCATTAAGACCCAATTCTAGTAAAAAAAAAAAAAAAAAGTCACTCTGGGGCATCTTGCTCCAACCTGCTTACTGACTGACCTAGAAAGGCTACCAGCTTTGAGTTGGGCCTAGAGCAAATGAAGGCTCTCCAGCTGGGAAAGCCTTTAGTAGAAAGGGTTCTGCCACCAGTGGCAGATTCCATGATGTATGAGGCGTCTGTCTGTCTGAAGCATTCTGGGGAGCCATTTACAGCCTGAGACGGAGCAGAATACTCTATGAAGCTTGTGGCAAGTACTGACTAGAAAAATACAGCAGGGGAACCCAGGGTTTGGAACCAAGTGATGCGCTGGACAAAAAATGATCACCTTTCTGAGACATGGCCCTCTGGCTTGCCTCTGAGAAAGCCTAAATGCTTGGCTATAGCATCCAGGTGGCTAAGCTACCCCTGTGCACTGGGGTCATTTGATCCACCCAGACAAGTGAGGCATGGCCAGCAGCACCCCATCATAGGGTGGGCACTCCAGAATAGGTCTCTGAAGGCACTGGACAGCCATGTATGTGGATTGCTCACTCCATCTCCCACAATGCCTCCTCCTGCCCCACTGCTGAGCTCCCCTCAGTCTACACCCATGGCTTTAAGAGGACAAGAATTTGTTTTGCCTGTTATGGACCCTCCTGGGTTTAGATTTGTTTTCCTTACCCATCACCTCCTCTACCACCGATATCCAGGGAATTATGAAATGCTGTAAACATCACCAGAGAATGCACTTTGCAACACAACTAAAGTAATGGGTTGATCCCCATAGTCCAGAAGCAGTTGGCTTGACAGCATAATGAAATGGTTTATTGAAAACTCAGCTATAGCTCCAGCTGAGAAACAATACCTTGCAAGATTGGGTCAGGCCTGCAGCTTATAGCATAAGCTCTGAACTGGCAGCCAATTCATGATGCTATTTCTCCTACAGGCTAGGAAGCTGAGAGGAGAGGGTCTATTATCACTAATCTCAATACTTTTTTCAGACGTGAGGTTTGGGACCAGGCTGGTGTAGAGGTTTTAGTCCCCAAGGAAACATCTCCTCAAAAAGTCATAGTAAGGATTCTACCTGGCCACTTCGGACTCCTATACCTCTGAGCAGCACACAAAAGGTTGTGGGAGTAGCTAGTATGATTAACTCTATTAAGGAAAAGTATGCTTGCTGCTACGGGAAAGGGGCACAGATGGTCATGGGGATTCCTAGAGCGTTCCTAGTACTGCCATATCCAGTGGTTAATGCCTGCGACCCCGCAGGACCACTAAGGAGCTGGATTTCAGAACTGAAGACCTAGGACACTCCGACAGGCAAAAATCCCGTCACAAACACAGGTTCCCACGACCTGGCAGAGAAATGGATGGTAGCCTTTACCCATACTTACTTTCTTGCTAGGTTATATTATTTTGGTTGAAAATGGTTAATTTTACCAGTTAATCCACAGGTTGCAAGATTTCAAAATGGGATTGTGATCAAAGAGGGTGGAGTATTACTAGTGACACTGGACTTTGGAGAATGGTAACTTAGTCATTACCCGTGGATTCAGTCATCGGATGTGACCCTGAATGGTCTCCCTAAGCAGGGAGAAATTTGCGTTTGGTTATATGTGGAAGAATCGTTATACATCAGATGGGAAGAACAGTGTGTGTGTGTGTTGGGGTATCATTTGTCGTCGCCCACCAAGCCTTTTCTACCCTCCCACTCTCCACCATTCTTCTGGTGAGAATCCCCACCCTCTGGAAACTGCCCTCCTCCCATTCCATGAGCCCCGTGCCAGGAATGTGAACCTTGGAGGGAGACCCACTGGGACCAATGGCTGGATGGTGTCCACCTGACAACAGCAGTAGCTCCTGGGAGGCAAGCTCTGGAGCTATCTGGCTCCCTGTTTCTCAAGGCTAACTGTCCAGCTATTCCTCTGTGAGCTACCCCAACACTCTTCTCATGAACCTTTTTTTCTTTAAGTTGATCCAAGTCCATTTCTGTTGCTCAAAAATCCAAGAAACCTAATGGAAAGGGTCTCTTTTGAGACTACATCATGCGTCTTTGATCCCCAACAACTGTCAGTTCAGAGTCTGGCATAAAGTAGGGAGGTGCTCACTATATGTCTGCTGAATGAGTGGATACATAAATGAATGGAAAATATTCCAGCTCTAGTTCACCAGACCAACGGGGATAGGCAGGTGGGAGAGTTGGGGCACAATGGGGCAAGAGGGAAAAGTGGGGAAAGTCATAGGAGGAGATAGAGAAGTCAGAAATGTCAGCACGGAGAGGGCAAACATCAGGCAAGGAAAATCCCAAACCACAGAGGGAAGGGAATGGGTTGGGGATGGGCTGGGAATGAGAAGCCTTCTGCTGCTTGGGAGGCAGGAAGTGGTCAGAGTGGCTGGGAGGCAGACGCTGGCTGGCGCCGGAGCTGGTTTGGCTGCAGTGGAAGAAGCCAGCAACAGTGGCGTTTCCCCAGAGTCCCCAGCTCTGCTTTACCCTCTCGGGTTCCTTCTTTGTGTTCCTCTCCCAAATGAAGGAGCAATTCCAATCTGCCCTCAAATTCATAGACACCCTGCTAAGGAGCACAAGCCATCAGCCCACTTGTATAAGCAGCATGGACTGTCTAGCTGTGGCCACAGAAGGCTGAGACTAAATGTCAATCCAAGAGCCAAAACATGGATCCATTTTTCCAGTCGGCCCAGGGAGAACCTGCCTGGGGAGAGGGGGCCCTGAGTCCATATACCTACAACCACACGAGATGAGGGAGAGCAGGAAACACAGTTGCTGCCTTTATTGCATTCCAAGGGGAGCAGGCTAGCTCCAGACCCACCCCATCGGGGGCTTCCAGGTTGGGCTCTCAGGAAGGACACGGGGTGCTGGGCTGAGCACAGCAATTCCTTGGGAGCCCATATATGAGGTCCCGGAGCTGGAGCTTCAGAATCAAGAGCTAATGGTTGGGGGTAGGGGTCCTAAGTCCCAGGCATAGAGACAGTCCTCACAGCAGGTAGATGGTTTATATCCTTCCTAAAACCCCCATGCCATTTCCCCGTGGAGAAGAGTCCCGGCTCTCCATCCCCAGCCAGGAGGAGGTGAAATTCACCTTCATCTCCTTCAATATGGAGCACAAGGCCGACAAAGTCCACACTTTCCCTCTGGCCACAGCTGCTGACACAGCCCCTGTACCAGTTCTCACCTCACAGGCAGAGGGCCTGGGAAAAGTAGGGGAGGAGTGGATGGGGTAGACCAGAGGCCAGAGGGTCTGCTCATTACCACGGTCCTGGTGGGTAGGGGGGTAGGTCAGGCTAGAAAAGCCATCAGGCAAGGGGACAAGCAGAGTCAGTGCAGGGCAGGCAGCAGGCTGCAACTGCGCTCAAAGCCAGGGATGGTGGATGGGGTGCAAGAAAGCACGGGAAGCAGGCAAGTGAGTGCCTGAGTGAAGGGGGAAGAAAGCAAGAGCACGTGCCACCAAAGACCACCGCATAGGACTGAAGAGGCCCAAATGGGCACAGGGACAGGTTAGTTGCAGGGTAAGCTGGGATGAATGAGGCAAAGTAGTCTGAAAGAGAAGACACCCTGAGAGTCACACGGCAGAGGAAGCCTAGAGCCCTGAGGTCAGGGAGAGATCAGGGTCGAGCAAAGGGAGGAGGGTAAGTGCTGGCCTGCATGGCAGGGTCTGGCTGGGGCAAGGGGTCAGGGTGCAGAACTCATGCAGAGGACTCAGGGAGCCTCCAGCAGTGGCCAGTGTAAACTTCAAGGAGGGCCTCAGCCCTTGGGAAACTTGGAGGTGAGGCCTGGGAGTCCTGGTGACATTGCACCAGGAGAGGCCACTGGGCTGTGTGCCGTGCACCAAAGCCATCTGATGCGGAGCTGACTGAGGAGAGGCTGCGCAGAGGCCCCACGTGGTGCCTGCTCGGTACACCTTCTCCGGTTTGTCTGTATTGGGAACGTCTCCATCGGTTCAAGCTGCTTCCTTGTTGGTCTGCTGCTGGGTGGAGGCCCCCAGCCTCCTGTAGGGGCTACCGCGTGCCCTGGGCCTTGGAGCCCCCCTCTTGGCTGGGAGGCTGTCCCAATAACTGAGTGGCGACTGCTCCTGAGGCCTGAGGAGTGGCTTTGGAGCTTGGGGTGCTCTTCCGGGAGCCCTGGGGACTGGGGAGGCCTTTCTTCTGGGGCTGAGGACTCAGTTGAGGGCCCTTCCTGCCAGCAGATGGACTCTTGGAGCCTTTGGCCTTGGTTTGGGAGTGGGCAGCCTCAGGGCCTTTGAGAGGTTTCAGCCCCAGCATCTCACAGAAGGTGTTGCACTTGTGGGAGGAAGCAAACTGGTCCAGCAGGGCAGGGAAACAGCTCTCCTTGAGGCCTTGGTATCTGAAGCCAAACAGTAAGAGCTGAGTGGGAGACCCACCCAGACTGAGGGTCCTTGAGGGGCTGGCTTTGGGATGGCCATGGCCAGGGTGTTGTGGCCAAGGTACATATACCCTACCAGTCAGTACTGGCGAGTCTACCTGGTACTACCTCAGGTGGCAGATCTAAAACCTCAATTCTAAACTGAGGTCTCATTATGCCCTGGCACATGGAATTCATCATGTGGGACACTAACTGTTGTGAAGACGATCTGCCTTTTTAATATAAATTAGAGCAGTCTCTAGGGCATCACTCTGCTCACGGGCCCTTGCTCATCTGTGTCGTGATGAGCTTTCTCGAGTGAGAAGGAAGAGGAGCAGGTACAGTCAGAGCCCAGAATTGTAGGTGACCCTGTGTGTGGGCGTCAGGAGCTGCTGGTCCTGGTCTGGGGCAGGGGCACAGCATGTGGGGATTGGCAACCCCTGGGGTGTTACTACATGGCCAGGGGTGCAACTAGGACCATGTGACCATAGGTCTAGCACCTCAGGGATGAGGAACCAGGAGAACTTTGACATGTTAGACCCTAAGAAGACTCTCAGAGGCTTCTGTCCTTGAGAAGTACTCACCCTCGCAGCTTGGTGGCAATCTGCACATCAGTCATCTTCCAGTCAACCCCTGGAAAGAAAGTTGGAAGCTGAGTTCTGGCAGCCAGGGCTGTTTCTAGGCCCCCGTGTCTCCAAGATGGAAATTTGCCAGGTTTCAGGGCACATCTTAAGGTATCCTGTCAGTGGGTCATCACCACAGGCCTATCTCACAGGCAGCGTGGTGTATTTCTGTATTAGTAGTAATAATAACATTCCCGTTTTTACAGGTGAGGAGCTAGGCTCAGAGTTAAGTGACTCAAGCAAAGTCTCATTCATTCATTCATTCATTCATTCCGTAACTGAGCATTTTCAAACAGTCTGATAGTATTCTTCTTGAAACCTGCCCCTCACTAAGGCTGAGTACCATAGGCAGCATAAATGTGGGCTTGAGAGTCAAGATGGACCTGGATTTACATTTCAGCTCTGTCACTTGAGCTGTTTGAACTTGCCAAGTCACTCACTATCTCCATGTAGATGAGGTATTGAGGAAATCAGAACATGTAGGACTCCAATTTAGTGTCTGAAACACAGTAGTTATGCAATAAATATTAATTCTGTGATGTCTCAGCATTTACCACATTCCATTTTGTATTATAATAATGATGCTCCCTTACACCTGCACAGAATTTTATTTTGCAGAAGGCTTTCACAAAGATGGTCTCAGTTAATTGTAACAAATTAACAGGGACAATATTATTATTCCGAGAGAAAGGAAACTGCAGCTCAGAGAGATTAAATGACCAAACTTGTCTGAGCTTCAGTTTTCTTCTCTGTAAAACATAGACCCAGCTAGAAAACAATGAGGTCTAGACTTAAATCTAATTTCTTTAACTCTTAAGTCTTTCTACTACATGATGTTACTCATTATAGAAATCGTATACTGATCACAGCTTCTTAAGGACAATGACCATTCCTAATTCACCTTTTACCTTTCCAATACTTGGTAAAGTTAAATGGATGGATGGATGGAAGGAAGGATCAATTCAGAGTTTACAAATACAGTGAATGACAATGGCTAAATGTGCTACTAGCCTCCCCACCCCTAAATATATGGAGTTATAAAAATGGTATTTATTATACAGTTTAACCTTACTGAAAGGCACATTTGAGCCAGTTTTCTCTCTGGCCTTTGGTTTCCTCACTTATTTACACCAGGGGCTATATGTAACAATGTGTGATATTCCCAGCATTCCTCTCTAACCACTGTAGAAAGAGTTTTATCTTTTCCTCTTTCCTGCCCAGTTGTGTAAAGAGAGTAGGCCTGGAGAGGATGGTCAGAGAAGGAGGGAGGATTCATGCTTGCTGGCCTTCTTTTGCTGGGGAAGAATCTGAGTAATGGGAGAAACAGGAAGAAGCCAGATAGATTATGTTGGTTACATTAAAAGAAAGCTAAAGAGGATGGAGGAGGAGGAAAGGGAGGCAGGGGACAGTAAAGCTCCGCTGCTGGGGTGGAAGCGAGTTTGGGTAGTATGGAGAGTGAAAGTTCAGAGCAAAGCTGCAGGGAAGGGAGGAAGGGAGATTTTGAAAAAATGGTTGTGGGTTTTGAATTAGAGCCCATGTAACTTTTTTTAAACAAATTCTTTTAAAATTTTAAGTGGAGCCTGGAGTGCATGCCTTTAAATACAACCGTGATTACAGACGGGGCTACAGGAGGCCCTGGTATGTATTAAGCTTGCATACAAAATGGTGCCTGTCTGATTTACTTCGCCAGGTTATTGCCAACAGCAAAGGAAAGTGAGAAAGTGGGCTGTAGACTAGTACACAAGCCCCCTCCTCTGACCCTGGGCCTGCTCTCACACACGTGCCCATGTACCTTCACACCCTCATACCTGCTAGATCTGTGACCAGGAAGCTGCCATTCGTCCACAGATAGAGCCAGTGCTGGAAGGCCTGGCATTTCTGCACGGCCTCCGAGCTGCCTGATGCTGGTGCAGCAGCACAGCCCCATTCCCGGGAACAGTAAGGCTCCAGGGGCTTGCCCAGGTCCTCCTCCAGCGTAGCATATGGGATATTGTTTGCAGGCCGGTAGATCAGATACAGTGGAATGATCCTAAACACAGTTTCACCTGCAGTGAGCAGGAAGTAGGGTGGCAGAAAGCCCCCACCTCCATCTCAACTGGATCTAAAAGGAAGACCCTTCCAAGAAAGAAGTCCCAGCTCTGAGCCTGGAGGGCAACAAGGGAGGGGAGCTCCGCCCTGAGTTAAGGAAAGGAAATGAAGGCATTTACTTCTGAGTCCTCTCTATTCTCTGAGGTCAGAGGGAGTAGAACTGGACCACGCTATGGACACAGGAGGACTCTGTGCTTAAGGGAGGAACTGAGACCAGCATGTGTCAGAAAGGAACCCCTCCTGAGAAGATTCAACCAGACTGTGGCTCAATGTCAGCTAGACCCCAATATTCAAGAGTAGGCGAGTGAAAATAATTACCTTTTAGAGCCGACTCCTACAAACCCACACGACTCTGCCGGCTACCACAGAAGAATCCTGACCAGTGTGCCTACCACCTTCAGAGAGGCCCAGAACCTGCTATGTTCAAATTTTGCAATTAGCAGGAACTGGACAATGGGATAGGGAACTGGGGTGGCTAAGAGGAGACTGAAGACAAGAGCAGAGGCTTTCCTAAAGCAGGCAGTGAATCCTGGGGTCTCTGTTTCTAGATTTTGTAGGACCATCAAGCTGAGCACAGAGTTGGTTGTGGGCCCATCTGGACGTGGTCATAACTCAGGATGCCCCTGAGAAGCTGTGAAATCACTACACGCCCCCTCCTTGTGCACTTACTCAGGCACCTCCCCAAAGCCAGGTGCAGCCCGGGCTTCAGCTGCAAAGATTTTGCAGTACTCCCGACTCATGTTCTGAATCTTGCACCCCTGTGGATTACAGAGAACACATCCTGATCAGCAAGGAAGCTCCCTGTCCTCTCATGCCCAGCTCCATGTGGGAAGGCCATCTGCTAGAGGATGCCAGGGGGCCCTGCGATAAGTGCCAGTGCCCCAGGGCCACACTGTGGACAGCAAGGAGGCCGCTGAATGGGCACAACACAGACCACCCACACAGTCACTCCCTTCTTATCTCTCATATAAGGCTTCTGTGTAAGTGTATCTGGTGGCAGTGGGAAAGGATTCTGCTGCAAAAATCTAGTTTGAAAACTAAGGCCCCAAAGATGTAACTTCAGGCTACACCTCAGGCTCTCAAAGATCATCCCAGGACCCTCACAGGTTGAGGCTGAGATGGCTTCTGCCTCTGTACTGGGCTTTCCTACAGGACCCGGGCTGGGAAAAGGGAGGAGGGGAGAGAATGCAGGACGGCTGTGGGAATGGGACACAGTACCTGAATGGTGACATCGTAGTTTCTGCCCAGGAGGGAAGTCTCACTACTGGGCCCAAACACCAGCGGGCTGGACACCTTGATGACACACGTGCGGCCCGACTCAAAGATAGGCTCCAGCCCGTAGATGACCTTGGCCTGGGAGGCCTTCCGAAGGCTGTACCTATGTCCACCCCCTCGTAGATCCTCGCTCACCAGGCGCCCAAAGAGCTTGTCCCCCCAGCAGCCGGAGTCAGCCAGACCCTTGGCAAACACCATGGGAGTCATTTCAATCTCTTCTCCAACTGAAGGGAAACAGGAAAAACATGGAAACTACAAGCTCCTGCCTCATAGATGTGGGGTCTATAGGGCAGGAAAAGGCTAGAACGGTCTCCCACCCGCCACCCGGTGTGCTCACTCTCTGTCCATTATTGCTCTTTGGTGTACACCATGGGTCCCCTACCAGACTGTGAGCTCCTGAGGGCAGAAACTATATCTGATACATGCCTGTCGTATAAGTGCTCAAGAGTGCCCATCACATAGTAA
This sequence comes from Myotis yumanensis, assembly GCF_028538775.1. Classification (NCBI taxonomy): domain Eukaryota; kingdom Metazoa; phylum Chordata; class Mammalia; order Chiroptera; family Vespertilionidae; genus Myotis; species Myotis yumanensis. The sequence continues at coordinate 898,122 of NW_027223771.1, forward strand.
GAACATGGTTAGTGGTGTGGAAGGCAGGGGTTTTCTGTGGAAGTGGCAATCTATAATAAAAGCGTGATATGCTAATTAGACCAGATGTCCTTCCGGACATCCTTCTGGACAACCCTCTGGACGAAGCCAGGGCTGCGAGGGAAGCCCGGTCCTGGGTGCCTGCCAGCGGTTGGAGGGAAGCTCAGGTCCCAGGTGCCAGAGGGAAGCCGGTGCCAGCAGCCGGGGAAAGAAAGGCCTACTCTTGCATGAATTTCATGCATCAGGCCTCTAGTCAATACAAAAAACCAGAATTACTTTGTTTTAGAATTAGGTGTTTTGATCAAATGAATAATTGATTCCATCTCAAGCAACATCTTCGACTCTAACAAAAAGTTTTCAGGACCAATCCAGTAGCAGGATACCCCCCTCATGCTCAGATTGTAACCACTAAATACCATTTCCCACTAAAAGGAACCAGAGCTCCCTGAAGAAATGGTTGATTCCAGGCCTAGGGCAGAACATCTACTGGATGGACCTGAATCATCTTGTCAGACCAGAAAAGAAAGAAGCTATTGAAAATGACTGGAGCCTGGCCAGCATGGCTCAGTGGTTGAGCATCGACCTATGAACCAAGAGGTCATGGTTCGATTCCGGTCAGGGCACATGCCCACGTTGTGGGCTCAATCTCCAGTAGGGGGCATGCAGGAGACAGGCAATCGATTCTCTCTCATTATTGATGTTTCTATCACTCTCTCCCTCTCCCTTCCTCTCTGAAATCAATAAAAATATATTTTTAAAAAAGGAAAAGATCACCCTTAACATACATATATATATACTAGAGGCCTGATCACAAATATTTGTACACTCGGGGTGGAGGGCGTCCCTCAGCCTGGCCTGTGCCCTCTCACAATCTGGGACCCCTTGGGGGATGACCGCCTGCTGGCTTAGGCCCATTCCCCAGGGGATCGGGCCTAAGCTGGCAATCAGACATCCCTCTGGCAGCCCAGGAGCCCTCGGGAGATGTCCACTTGCCAGCGGGGAGCAGGCCTAAGCTGCAGTCTGACATCCTTAGTGCTGCTGAGGAGGCGGGAGAGGCTCCCACCACTGCCGCTGTACTAGCAGCCGTCAGCCTTGCTGGTGACTGAGAAGAGCTCCCCCTGTTGGAGTGCACTGACCACCAGGGGGCATTTCCTGCATTGAACGTCTGCCCTCTGGTGGTCAGTGTGTGTCATAGTGACCAGTCATTCCCAGTCATTCTGCTGTTAGAGTCAGTTTGCATATTACCTTTTTATTATATAGGATATGTATATGTGTGTGTGTGTGTGTGTGTGTGTGTTTTAAATAAAACAACTGAAGGTCTGTCAAAAGGACAGAGGAACCAACCTTCTGAAGGGGCTTCCACTCGCCAAAATTAGACAATCTTACCAACAAAAATGAATAATTTCTGCAATGTATTAAACATATCAAATATATCAAAAATCCCTATGTTCACAATTATAACTGAACCCTCTCCCCTTGCACCAAACAAACACAAAACAAGTCTTTTTGGTGACCTTTGGAGGATGCCAGGGCACCAACTCAGGGTAACCAAATAACCATTTCTCCTTTACAGAAGAAAAACAATTAATGAATGAAAAAGAAATGATAGAATTAAAACACTCCATGTTGCAAACTCTAATGAAGTAAAGAATTTAGACAATAATCAGTGACTATTAAAACCCCTAGATAACAACATGGGTGTATCAGATACAGTTTTTTAACTTTTAAAGGGGATGGATCACGCAGAAAACACCTGAATGGACCCAGTAATCAATCTTAACGTTACTAAAAGTAAAACAATCAGTTGTTATGTGAGTCCAGATAAGATGCAAAAGAAAACACACTGCACACGTGTGAAGTGGCCTTGCCAAAACAATTATACGTGATTCTGACCAAGCCTCTCGATCTTTTAGAGAAGCACATGGATGGAGCAACATGTTCAATGATTTTATAACCAACAAAATCTAGAGTGTAAGAATTCTACACAGCACATGGCTTCAACAAATAAATAACAAAGAGGGCCCGGCTGGTGTGGCTCAGTGGTTGAGCTTCAACCTATGAACCAGGGGGTCACAGTTTGATTCCTGGTCAGGGCATATCACCTGGGTTTCGAGCTCAATCTCCAGTGAGGGGAGTGCAGGAGGCAGCCAATCAATGATTCTCTCTCACCATTGCTGTATCTCTCTCTCCCTTCCTCTCTGGAATCAATAAAAATATTTAAACAAATAAATAAATAAATAGTAAGGAGAGAAAAAAATTGAGGATGAAAGAACTTACATATCTAACAGACTTATGAGATATGTCAGCTCAACACAATGAGTGGTTTCTAATTCAAATAAACCAAAACTTGTGAGACAACCAGGAAAATAGGATTGTATATTTGATGATATTAAAGAATTACTACAGGCATACCTCAGAGATACTGCACGTTTGACTCTAGACCACTGCGATAAAACAAGTATTGCAATAAAGGGAATATAATATTTTTGCTGGTAGAGGGTCTTGCCTTCAATTTGTAAAAAATGCAACATCTTTGGAGCACAATAAAGGAAGGTATGCCTGTACTGAGTTTTTAGGTATGAGGTTAGATTTGATATTATTTTTTTATTTTATAACTGAACAGAAGCCACTGGTTGAATCAATGAGTGATTAAATGAGTGAATGAATGAAGGAATTAATGTTTTAATTGGCCAATGAAGCTCTAGGAATCTTTCCATCACCAGCAACTTTCACAGTCTAATCCTTAGTATGTCTCTTGCAGGAGCAACACAGACTCTTCCTCTCATGTTTGGACCTTTAAAATGCTTATCAAATGTTGGGGTACATCACAGTCACCAGGGCGCCTACTAGAAATGCAATTTTCCTAGGTCCTTCCCCAGAAACAGTGATTAAGGAGATCTGCAGTGGGACCTAAGAAAGTGCATTTTCACCAGGTTCCTGTGTGAATCTAATGAACAGACCACAGTGAGAAATCCTGGGAAGGGTGCTGGGCAGGGTAAGATGTGCCCTGGAGGCCTGTCCTGCCCTTCGTCAAGCACTCTGACAAAGGCAAAGGGCACAAAGCTGAATTAACTCCTTGTGGAATGGGTCCCCTTAGCCACCTCTGCCTCCATCTTCTGAAATAGCTGTCCTCCTCTATCCTCCTCCTCCTCAAGCATCTCCTGAACTAGGAGGCAAAGAGTAGCTGTCTGTGAAGGCAAACATGACATTTGGAACAGGTTGCAAGTCCTTGGAGAAGGTCCCCCTACAGATGGCAGGGCAGGGATAAAGGCCACCCACTCCTCCCCCAAGGTGCTCCGTACCTTCACCTTCTTCTCTGGAGATGAATCCTGACAACACTGTGTGGAGAAAAAGAAGAGAAAGCAGCTGTCCTCAGATTGGTCTGCCCAGGGAGAGCACCATCTCTGCAGATGACTGCTGCCCTCCCACAGGAGCAAGGCCAGGCAGACCCGGGGCAAACTCACCCTCGGGGCTGAGGCAGAAGTCAGTAGAGGCCGAGCCGTGCTCATTGTGGATGGTGCATCGGTACATGCCACAGTCCCCAGGGGACGCCTGCACGATGGCCAAGGCCGCCGGCCCCTCGTCCCCTGCACTGCAGAAAGTGGAGACCCTTCCTGTGAGAGCCATCACCACGGCACAGCCAGGGCCAGAAGGAGGTCCTGGGGCTCCTCAGACCCGGCTCTCAGGCTGCTGGGAGCACTGGGGCAGGCAGCAAGGTACTGTGGTTAAGATCACACAGGTCTGGTTTGCAGTCCTGACACTCACTAGTTGTGTGACTTTGGTCAAGTGACTCAATACCTCTGAGCCTCTATTTTCCCCCTCTCTACTATGAGAATGATAGAATCTCCTTCGTACAGTTACTGTGAGAGTTGAGTGACAGACCTAAATGAGGACAATGCCCAACATTATGATTTTATGATTGCTGTAATTAGGGAGCCAGTCAGGGGAGCTAGCCTCCAGACAGCTTACCTCCTGCCCACTTCGCCCACTGGGTGCAGATCCTTGGCCCATGTCAAGACTGAGTCACTAAGAATGTTGAAAAACTGGCACCAGAGCTTCAGGCTGCCCGAGGCATCAGGAAACTGCTCCACTCGAATCTTTCGAATTACCTGTGGGGCTGGGAGCAGGGGACCAGGGAAGAGGACTGAGCTCCTCCCCTCCATCTTGTGCCCTCTCTGGCCCTGCCCCTGCTTCCCTGGGTGTCCCTGCTGGAACAGGCTGAGAGAAAACAGGATTCAAGTCTCCACACAAGCCCATTCCTTCACAAGGCCCAGCTGCGCCCCACCTCTATCTCTGAAGCATCTTCCCTGACCCCAAAAACACACATCCTAGCTAGAAAGAACCCACTCTAAAACCCCTTTCACAAGCCAGGGCGAGCCTTCCAGCTGAGGATACAGATAGAAGTTGAAAGAGAAACTTCTGGCCCTGGCCGGTGTAGCTCAGTAGAGAGAGTGTCAGCCGTGCACCAAAGAAAGTGCTGGCGGGTTCAATTCCCGGTCAAGGGCACATACCCGAGTTGCAGGTTCTCCAGCCCCTAGTTGGGGTTCGTATGGGAAGCAACCAATCGATGTGTCTCTCTCACATCGATGTTTGCCTTCCTCTCCTTCTCTATCTCTCTCTTCCTCCCTCTCTCCCTCCCTTCCACTCACTCTAAAATGCAATGGGAAAAAATATCCTCGGTTGAGAATTAAAGACAAACAAAAGAGGAACTTCCATTTGCATTCCAGGCCCCTAACTCTAGGAACCTGCATTTGAACCCCGTTCCTACCACTCTATACTCATGGGACAAGTCTGGAAAGAGGGGATTATGGTGATGACGATGACAGAGGTAGGATGCCGTGGATGTCAATCTCTGTGCCGAGTACTTGATTTCTTCTATTTTATTTAACCCCTTGCAATGTTACAAAGTTGCTTCTATTACCATCTCCAAGTGGCAGAGCCAGGAGGAGAAGAAGGCCTTCCTGATTGCAAAGCCTGTGGGATTAGGACGCAAGAATATCTTTAGGAGGTCTCTGTAAGTCCCTGGCAGGCATGCGCCACCCCAGCAGCTGCAGCAATGTCCTTTGCTGGGCAGCCCTCTCTGTGGAGCCACACCCCAGTCCCCACCACTGCTCACCTTTGAGCAGGTCCTTGGCTTTCCTCGGCTTGCCCGGGGTTTCCTGCTTGCTTTCATCCAAGGTCGGCTCTGCATCCAGCCCACTGGGCTTGGGGCTGGAGCCCAGGTCTCCTGCTGCCTGCTCCTCTTCTGCCTGTGGCACCTCCAGCAGGCCTGCTTTTCGGCCCTGGGTAGGAGAGCGCTTCTCCCGCCCTAGAGTCCCTGGGGACCCAGGTGACAGGCCCTTTCTGGGTCCCCGGGGGGAAACCGTGGGGCTCTCCCTCTCCTCAGACTTGGTTGCCTCCCCATCCCCTGCTGCTCTGGCCTTTGGGAGAAACCTCTTCCTCCGGGCCCCCAGAGCCAGTTCCTCAGGGGTGGCTGCAGGGAGACCTGCTGGCGCCTCCTGTGGGATCTCCTCCTCTCGGGAGGGATCCTGGACTCTGCTCTCTGCTGAGAGGGGTCCCTGACCAGAGGCTGCCTGCCCACCTGCCTCCCCGAGCAGACGCCCCGCACTGCTCTCCTGAGAGGTTCCCAGGAGGCCAGACCTCGCAAGGGGAACCTCTCTGTCACCCTTACTGGATCCTTCTGAGGTCAGACCAGGGTCCTCCTCCTCGCCTACCACGATGGCAGGCACGGTGAGGGGGCTGGAGCCAGGGCTCCGGGCAGCAGCCAGGGCCTGCTGGCCAGCCTGCACCTCACGGTCCAGGAGGCCAGTGATGCGGCGGGAGGTACAGGGGCTGAGCAGTAGCGTCTGTGCACTCTGCACCAGATGGTCGTTTTCCACACGCTCCAGGATGCGCCGTGATGTCTGCGGACTCAGACCAGCCACTCCCAGAGTGGGGGCCAGCGTGGGTGAGGGTGCCAAACCCCTGGGGGCAGCTCCTTCCTGGGACTTTGTGCCCCTACTCGTCTCTGTGCTGGATAGCTTTAGCAGGAGAAGCAAGTAGTTCTTCAGGGAATCTATGAGACCAGGGTCACAGCTCTGGGTGCCTGAGGGCCTCCCTTCCACATCTGACATCTTGGCGCAGGCTCCCTCATTGCTGGCTGCTATGGTTTCTGGTGGGTGATTCTGGGTGGGGGTCCCAGGCCCCAGGTGCACTGAGGGTGCAGAACTCAGCAAGGCCTGGTCCCCAGAGGGCAAGAAGGCAGCTGCACTCATGTGCTGAGAAGTGGGGGTGCTGGGCAGCCCCTGCGGTGAGCTGTTGGTCAGGCCAGTACCAGCAGGAGAAGGCAGAGTGGGCACATCTGGGCTCAGGCCGGTGGGAGGACAGCCTCCCAGATCCACAGAAAGCACCTCCCCCGGCTGCTCCTCCTTAGGGCACTGGAACAAGCTATCCTCTGGCTTGTCCTTGACCGGGCCTGACCACTCCGGCCCCCAACATCTCCCTCCTCCCGTCTGCTCCAAGCTACCCTCAGGAAGCAGCTGTGCTGGGAGCCTGAGGCCCCCTGACAGGGGACCCAGCTCCGTTTCCTCTTGGTTACCAGAGGCCGTTTCTGCTGCCTCTCCAGATCTGAGCATGAAGCCAGGTTTTTCTGGGACAGAGGACCTTTCTGGGCTCTGCTCAAAACATGCAATAATCTGGGAACTGGAACCCTCTGAAGGTGAGGGTTCAGGGGCTCTGGACTGTGGGCTGAGGTTGGTCACTGACTTCTTCTCTGACTGAACTTTAACGGCTGTGGGTACACTCCCCTCTGACTGTGTCCCCCTACCTTCCTGTATCCTGTCTTCCTGTATCTTCGCACCTGCCTGTGTCTTTCTGTCTTCCTGTGTCCTTTCCACCTGTGTCCCTGTCCTTCCCTGTGCTACCACATCCTTCTGGGAACTCCTGTCTGACTCTGTCCTCTCACTTTCTTGTGTCACAATGTCGATCTGTGTCTTCCTGTCTGCCTGTGTCCTCCCGTCCACCTGCATCTTCCCATCCACCTCTGTATTCTTCATGCCTCCATGTCTCCAGTCAGCGTATGTTCTACTCTCCTGGGTTTCTGTATCCATGGGCTCAATGATGCTCTGACTTCTGGGGGTGCTGCCACCAGCAGAGGCTCTACCAGTGCTGCTGCTGGCCGATACAGTAGGAACCATGGTCGCCTGCGACTCCAGGACCTGAGAACACATGGACAAAAGCAAAAACTTAACTCATGGCCTCAGGATCTGCAATCAGGCATCCCAGCCTCCTGTGACCTTATCCAAACTGCCTTGACGGGAATCCTGCCACCTGGTTTCTGGGGCCACAGGGGTTGGGAGGCAAAGGCTACGTGACAAAGTGCCAAAGCTGCCCACCCCAACTCCCGATCCCAGAATCTAGACCAGGGAATCCCCAGCACCCAGGTCCAGCCTTGCCCTTCTCCCCTCTCCCTGAAGAAATCCTGCCTTTCCTGAAAGACCCTGCTCGTGTGTATCCCACCGGCCCTTGGCCTTTGGAGGGGAGTTGTCCCCAGGGCTTCTGAACATTCCTTCTGTCCCTCATTGCCCTGGATAGACTTATTATGGGTGAAGTGAGGCTATATATCACCTCACTCTTCACAACAATATGAGATAGCTTTGTGAAAATCTTTTCGATATGAAAACACTGATGGTCTCATTTGTCCGTTATCAGATAGTAAATGGCAGAGTTTAGTTTAGAAGCCAGGTGTGCCTAGCTCCAAATCCCATGTTCTTTGCTGTTATACTATAATGCCACCCATTTAAGTTCTAATTAAAGGATTTATTATTTAAACATAAACAGTAGTAAAAGATAGCAATCTGCCTCTTTCCTCCTGGATGTCATCAAAACCAACAAAGTAAACAAGAAAACAAACAAGAGTACTCGAGAATCGAAGATGGCGGCGTAGGTAAACACTGGAGACTGCTGCCACCAACAACCACTTCAAAAATACAACTAAAAGACGGAACGGACATCAACCAGAACCACAGGAAGGCTGGCTGAGGAGAGACTCTTCAACTAGAAGGAAAAACAACAGCATTACGAGGCTCAGAAGAGGCGCAGTGTGGAAAATTTAAAGGTACGGTGGTGCGCGCGCAAAGCGGGCTGGTGGCTGAGGGCGCGGTTGTCGTTTTCAATCAGGAGGGAGTCTCAGACTCTGGGCTACAGATCCGGGCGAGTCTCTAGGGACCCAGACTCAAACGGGAGAAGCGGGACTGTCTGGCTACGGTCCCTCCAAGGTTTGCAGCGGTTGCTGGGACAGAGAGGCGGAGCCCCTGGGGACAGACTGAGAGCAGCCATAGCTGCTCCCTCCCCCCCCCCCCCCCCCCCCCCCCGTTGAGCCTGCCCCGCCCAAGCCCTGCGCAGAGCCATTTGCCGGATCGCCTCAGGCAAAGGCTAGATTAGCACCTCCCCAGAGGACAGAAGTTTTCCCACAGCTGATTCTCACAGCCAGTCGGCCTGGTGGTCAAATCCCTCTAGTATTAACTACAACAATTAAGGCTTAACTAGAACAAGACTGTGCACAAAGACCACAAGGGGGTGCACCAAGAAAGCATAAAAGATGCGGAGACAAAAAAACATGACAGAAATGGAGGATATGGAGCTAAGAATCGCAATTTTGAGGGCTTGCCATAAATTTGTGCAGAGCCTCACGAAAACTAATGAGACCCTCGATGCTACGATAAAGAAATTAGAAAGTAAGCATACACGGACTGAAATAAAGAATATTATACCCAATAGCAGACCAGAGGAGCACAAGAATCAAACCAAAGATTTGAAAGCAAAAAACACCCAACTGGAAAAGCAAAATGAAAAAAGAATCCGAAAGTGTGAAGATAGTGTAAGGAGCCTCTGGGACAGCTTCAAGCGGACTAATATCAGAATAATAGGAGTGCCAGAAGATGAGAGACAGCAAGATACTGAAAACCTATTTGAAGAAATAATGGCAGAAAACTTCCCCCACCTGGTGAAAGAAATGGACTTACAGGTCCAAGAAGTGCAGAGAACCCCAAACAAAAGGAATCCAAAGAGGACCACACCAAGACACATCATCATTAAAATGCCAAGAGCAAAAGACAAAGAGAGAATCTTAAAAGCAGCAAGAGAAACAGACTCAATTACCTACAAGGGAATACCCATACGACTGTCAGCTGATTTCTCAACAGAAACTTTGCAGGCCAGAAGGGAATGGCAAGAAATATTCAAAGTACTGAATACCAAGAACCTACAACCAAGAGTACTTTATCCAGCAAAGCTATCATTCAGAATTGAAGGTCAGATAAAAAGCTTCACAGATAAGGAAAAGCTAAAGGAGTTCATCACCACTAAACCAGTATTATACGAAATGCTGAAAGGTATCCTTTAAGAAGAGGAAGAAGAAAAAGGTAAAGATACAAATTGTGAACAACAAACATGCATCTATCAACAAGTGAATCTAAGAATCAAGTGAATAAATAATCTGATGTACAGAATGAACTGGTGATTACAATGAATCAGGGACATAGAAAGGGAATGGACTGACTATTCTTGGGGGGGGGAAGGGGAATGGGAGATACGGGAAGAGACTGGACAAAAATCGTGCACCTATGGATGAGGACAGTGGGTGAGGAGTGAGGGCGGAGGGTGGGGCGGGAACTGGGAGAAGGGTTGTTATGGGGAAAAAAAGAGGAACAAATGTAATCTGAACAATAAAGATTTAATTAAAAAAAACAAAAAAACAAACTCTACTGTTATGAAACTGGAGGTAAATAAAACTCAAAGTCTAAAAAATAAAAATGAGCCAGTATTGTCAAAAGCGGACAGATTCAACACTGGGCGGCTGAGCTGGAACAAAAGCTGTATGGAGGAAATAATCAGTGAAACAGCTCAGCAGGTGAATAGTGAAACCGTTCAGCAGGTCTCAGAATATGGCAGCAAAAGTTATTGTACATAAAGGACTCATCCTAGGGTGATAAGCCCCCAAACTCCACCTACAAGAGCTATAGGATCCTGGAGGGCTGGGTGGAAATCAAGCAGAAAACCTATAAGGGAGGTGTCCGAGGAAACAGGGAAAGGTACACTACCGGCCCAGCCGGTGTGGCTCAGTGGTTGAACATCGGCCTATGAACCAGGAGGTCACGGTTCAATTCCTGGTCAGGGCACATGCCGGGGTTCGGGCTTGATCCCCAGTGGGGGAACTGTGGGAGGCGGCCAATCAGTGATTCTTCTCATCATTGATTCTCTCTCCTTTCCTTTCTGAAATCAATAAAAATAAAAATTTTAAAAGTACACTACTGAAGAATCCTCCTGAAAATTGCTAAGCTAAGAAAATTATTTTTGAACATACAAGGAGTTAAGGAATATGTGCCCTGCTTGAGGAAACTTCTAGAGAACAAACTTCAGTCAATTAAAGGTGATTAGAAAAACCATAGCCAAAGAATTGATAAGAATGAAATATATAACTGTAGAACCAAGACTAAAACCATAGGAGCTTGGAGTGGCAGATCAGAATGTCAATGTTTTATGCCCTGACAATACAGAAACTATTTAACTAGCACAAAAGGGGAAGGGGGAAGGTGACAAGTGGAGTAAATTCCTTAAATGTCTGACCTATACAAGCCAGGAACCAAAGACATTACTCAAAGCTAAAAAGCCAGGTAATATGGAAATAGAAGATGTTTAAATAATACAAATAAAATCACTTAGAAATAAAATTTTAGACTAATAGGAGATGGAAAATAAAAGGAGAAAATGGTGGGAAGGAAGTGGAAACTATCTTTGCCCACTATAAAAAATTTAAAAAGAGGAGTCGACCAAGATGGCGGCGTAGGTAAACACCGGAGACCGCTGCCGCAAACAACCATTTCAAAAATACAACTAAAAGACTGAACGGACATCACCCAGAACCACAGGAAGGCTGGCTGAAGAGAGACTCTACAACTAGAAGGAAAGAGAACAGCAAATCGAGGCTCAGAGGCGGCGCAGTGTGGAAAATACAAAGGTACCGAGGTGCGCGCGAAAGCGGGCTGGTGGCTGAGGGCGCGGTTGTCGTTTTCTGCCGGGAGTGAGTCTCAGACTCTGGGCTCCAGATCCGGGCGAGTCTCTAGGGACCCAGACTCAAACGGGAGAAGCGGGATTATCCGGCATCAGTTGGAACCTGAGGGCAGCTTTCTCTCCGAGGTTTGCAGCGGCTGCCGGGGTTCTGAGAAGCAGAGCCTCTGGGAACGGGACTGAGCGTGGCCATAACTGCTCCCTCCGCCCGACCTGTTGAGCCCGCCCCGCCCAAAGCCTGCGCACAGCCATTTGCCGATCGCCTCAGGCAAAGGCTGGATTAGCGCCTCCCCAGAAGACAGACGTTTTCCGCACAGCTGATTCCTATAGCCAGTCGGCCTGAGGGTCAAATCCCTCTAGTGTTAACTACAACAATTAAGGCTTGGCTAGAACAAGACTGCGCACAGAGACCACAAGGGGGTGCACCAAGAAAGCATAAAAGATGCGGAGACAAAAAAACATGACAGAAATGGAGGATATGGAGCTAAGAATCGCAATTTTGAGGGCTTGCCATAAATTTGTGCAGAACCTCACGAAAACTAATGAGACCCTCGATGCTACGATAAAGAAATTAGAAAGTAAGCATACACGGACTGAAATAAAGAATATTATACCCAATAGCAGACCAGAGGAGTACAATAATCAAACCAAAGATTCGACAAAAAACACCCAATTGGAAAAGCAAAATGAAAAAAGAATCCGAAAATGTGAAGATAGTGTAAGGAGCCTCTGGGACAGCTTTAAGCGGTCTAATATCAGAGTCATTGGAGTGCCAGAAGATGAGAGACAGCAAGATATTGAAAACCTATTTCAAGAAATAATGGCTGAAAACTTCCCTCACCTGGTGAAAGAAATGGACTTACAGGTCCAAGAAGCGCAGAGAACCCCAAACAAAAGGAATCCAAAGAGGACCACACCAAGACACATCATCATTAAAATGCCAAGAGCAAAAGACAAAGAGAAAATCTTAAAAGCAGCAAGAGAAAGAGGCTCAATTACCTACAAGGGAATACCCATACGACTGTCAGCTGATTTCTCAACAGAAACTTTGCAGGCCAGAAGGGAATGGCAAGAAATATTCAAAGTGCTGAATACCAAGAACCTACAACCAAGATTACTTTATCCAGCAAAGCTATCATTCAGAATTGAAGGTCAGATAAAGAGCTTCACAGATAAGGAAAAGCTAAAGGAGTTCATCACCGCCAAACCAGTATTATATGAAATGCTGAAAGGTATCCTTTAAGAAGAGGAAGAAGAAGAAAAAGGTAAAGATACAAATTATGAACAACAAACATGCATCTATCAACAAATGAATCTAAGAATCAAGTGAATAAATAACCTGATGTACAGAATGAACTGGTGATTATAATAGAATCAGGGACATAGAAAGGGAATAGACTGACTATTCTTGGGGGAAAAAGGGGTGTGGGAGATGCGGGAAGTGACTGGACAAAAATCATGCACCTATGGATGAACACAGTGGGTGGGGAGTGAGGGTGGAGGGTGGGGTGGGAGCTGGAAGGAGGGGAGTTATGGGGGGAAAAAAGAGGAACAAATGTAATAATCTGAACAATAAAGATTTAATTTAAAAAAAAAAAAAAAAAAAAATTTAAAAAGACACTGACTGAAAAGATAAAATAATTCATGATATATATAAAATTTAAATTACAGCCTTGGCCAGTGTTCTCAGTGGTTAAAGCAGTGGTTCTCAACCTTCTGGCCCTTTAAATACAGTTCCTCATGTTGTGACCCAACCATAAAATTATTTTCGTTGCTACTTCATAACTGTAATGTTGCTACTGTTATGAATCGTCATGTAAATATCTGATATGCAGGATGGTCTTAGGCGACCCCTGTGAAAGGGTCGTTCGACTACCAAAGGGGTCGCGACCCACAGGTTGAGAACTGCTGGGTTAGAGCATCAGCCCAAGAACCAAAGGGTTGTAGATTTGATTCCCCATCAAGGGCATGTATCTGGGTTGTAAGTTTGATCCTGGGACCTAGTCAGGGCATGTGTGGGAGGCATCCAGTCAACAATGTGTCTCTCTCTCAGTGATGTTTCTCTCTCTCTCTCCCCCTCCCACCCCCTCTTACTAAAAAAAAATTAATGTAAAAAATATCTTCGGGTGAGGATTAACAACAACATCAAAATTTTAATTATAAATTACTATACACAAACACTTCTAAGTATCAGAAGAACCACACACAACACCAAAGCAAACAGATCATATAATAATTTTTTAAATATATAATGAAAATATAAATTAGGAAATTTACAGTTACTTTACTGAATATAGAATTTTGAATGAATGATATGAGTAGAGAAAAATAGAAGAGTTTGGTAAATATCAGGAGCCATCAAATGTTAAGTCTGACTAAGCAAAGAATTTTAATGAAAACACTCCTCCAACTTCTCTTATAATCAGTAAGATATTAACAGACAAAAATACCTTGGCGCCAACAAATAGCAATTAGTAATATATTAGAAACTTCTTTAATTTCTGATATTCTAGGATTAGGATATATTAATATAGACATGAAGTCTATAATTTACAAAGAAAATTCTGACTTTGCACTCAAGGCTCATGAAAAGAGAACTTTTGGCTAAAGCTATCTTCACTTCTCTCACCCTAGCTCAGTAGTCAGCAAACTGTGGCTCGCGAGCCACATGCAGCTTTTTGGCCCCTTGAGTGTGGCTCTTCCACAAAATACCGACTTCTGCGCATGGGCCACGAAGTTTCAATCGCACTGTACATGTGCGCCCGCACATGGTATTTTGTGGAAGAGCCACACTCAAGGGGCCAAAGAGCCGCATGTGGCTCGCGAACCGCAGTTTGCCGACCACTGCCCTAGCTGATCAGTCCCTGAGTGCAACTGAACCCACTTCCTCAGTTTCTCAACGTCTGTTCCCTCTCTGTCTCTACTGCCAATATTCATTGCAGTGCAGTTTACAATAGCCAAAGATTAGAAATTACCTAAATTCCATCAACACAGGACTGATCCAATGAATTATGGTACAACCCCATTACAAATAAATAAAATAAACATAGAAATAAAAAAGAAGCAAGGTTTGGCCCGGCCAGCATGGCTCAGTGATTGAGCATCGACCTATGAACCAGGAGGTCACGGTTCGATTCCCTGTCAGGGCACATGCCCGGGTTGTGGGCTTGATCCCCAGTAGGGGGCATGCAGGAGGCAGTCAATCAATGATTCTCTCTTCTTAATGTTTCTCTCTCCCCCCCCCACCTCTTTCTTCCTCTCTGAAATCAATAAAAAAAATTCTAAAGCAAGGTATGAGCTAGAAAGTATCATATACCACCTTTATGTAGAAAATACACAGATACACATACATATATGTAAATGCACAGAAAATAGCTCTGGAAGAATGCTCAAGATACCAGTAATGAAGACTGACTTCAGGAAGAGGAACTGGGTGGTGGGGATAAGGAAGGAGGGAAGATTTAATATCCTCCAATACCTTTTTAAAAAATATATATTTTATTGATTTTTTACAGAGAGGAAGGGAGGGGGATAGAGAGTTAGAAACATTGATGAGAGAGAAACATCGATCAGCTGCCTCCTGCATGCCCCCTACTGGGGATGTACCTGCAACCAAGGTACATGCCTTTTGACCGGAATCGAACCTGGGACTCTTCAGTCCTCAGGCCGACGCTCTAGCCACTGAGCCAAACTGGTCAGGGCTCAAATACCTTTTATACTTTTTGAGTTTTATACCACATGCATGACACATTCTCAATGAAATTAAATTAAAATGAAAATAAGTAAATGAACCCTTCTATGATCATCGAAGCCTTTCCATCAGCAAGGGTCCCAGCAGGTATATCTCTCTAAGTTCACCTCTTGGGTTCCTCCACCCAACACAAACTTACTGTACCAACTACAGTAAGTTAGTGCTATTTTTTTTAAAATATATTTTATTGCTGAAGCTGGTTTGGCTCAGTGGATAGAGCGTCAGCCTGCGAATTGAAGGGTCCCAGGTTCGATTCCGGTCAAGGGCATGTACCTGGGTTGCGGGCACATCCCCAGTGGCAGATGTGCAGGAGGCAGCTTATCGATGTTTCTCTCTCATCGATGTTTCTAGCTCTCTATCTCTCTCCCTTCCTCTCTGTAAAAAATCAATAAAATATATATTTTTAAATATATATATATATTTTTTATTGATTTTTTACAGAGAAGAAGGGAGAGGGACAGAGAGTTAGAAACATCGATGAGAGAGAAACATCAATCAGCCGCCTCCTGCACACCTCCCACCGGGGACGTGCCCGCAACCAAGGCACATGGCCCCGACTGGAATCGAACCCGGTACCCCTCAGTCCGCAGGCCGACGTTCCATCCACTGAGCCAAACCGGTTAGGGCGAGTTAGTGCTATTTTATAACCGCTTTGGTTTTTCCTCTGCTGGACATTCTCACCCTTTTCCTTGCTCACCTGGAGGACTTCTTCACTTCCTTGAAGACCTCATTCAAGTTTTTTTCTTCTATGAAGACTTATGAGTTCACTCCTCTTCTCCCCTTTCCCCCCCAAAAATTAGTGGCTTCCTACCCCATGTACCCATGGCAAATGTACTTGGTTGTGTCAGGATGTAAGTTCCTTTCAGCCTCTGAGGTTGTAGTTGCAATGCAAGTTCTGTTTTCAAAGCCTCTGCTGTGCTGTCCTCTCTGTATGCCATCCAGTGGCCGGTCTGGGATTTGAATGATGGTCTCTTAGTTCCAGTCTCAACATTTTTGATACGCTGTTCAGAACCAGATCCATGCGTGAACAGTTTGGGAATAAGTCCAGGACTTTATAAACAGCTTATGAAGTCATTTTCCCAAACTTCCCCCTCTCCAGGATCTCCCCTGTACTTTCTGGCCACATAACAGGGTCTTCATTTACCCCTCTCTGTCACATACTTGGGAAGAGACCCAGGACTAAAAACAAACAAACAAACAAAAACAAAAACAGGGGTTCATCCCACCCTCTTGGGACCAGAGCTCCTCTGAAGGAGGGGAAACATTGCCTCTCATAAAATTGAGACACCTATGGCCTATTTAAAAAATAAAAATAAAAACAGCGTACATTGCTAGTTAAGTAGTACTTTCAATTCTGGTCTTCTCCCCCAATCTGTGTGTTGCCATTTGCTTATCCAAGTTATCAAATAATTAAACAATGCATTTTGTCCATATCCTCTGCACTTTGATCTGGTATAAGTCTAGTCCCCTTGATCGGTTGGATAATCCCTTAAGGCAAGAATCATGTCTCTCTTCAACCTCCACTCCCTTCAATGCTCTCATAAAATACTTATATTCACGTATTCTCTAAAACTAAAGAGCCCTTATTATGGGAGGGGAGTGTCCACATTTTGGGATCATTATCCTCGGAACTTACAGGGTTTTTCAAGAGACACTCTCACCTGGCTGATGGGGCTCAGTGATGGAGTGTTGACCTATGAACCAGGAAGTCACAGTCTGAGTTGCAGGCTCCATCCCCAGTAGAGATGTGCAGGAGGCAGCCAATTGATGATCCTCTCTCATCATTAATGCTTCTATCTCTTTCTCTCTCTCCCTTCCTCTCTGAAATCAATAATATATATATACATATACTTTTAAAAGGAGACACTCTAGCTCTGGCTGGTAGCTCAGTTGTTTAGAGCATTGTCCTGATATGCCAAGGTTGTGGATTCAATCCCTGGTCTGGGCACATACAAGAATCAACCAATGAATGCATAAATAAGTGGAATAATAAATCAATCAGTGTTTCTCTCTCTCTCTCTCTCTCTCTCTCTCTCTCTAAAAATCAATAAATTTTTAAAAATTAAAATAAAAAAAGAGACATGGTATGATGCCAGGTGGATATGGTGCTAGGTGAGTGAGTACTTGAATTATTGGGGGGAATCACTTCATAAATTATATAATTGTCTAACCATTATGCTGTATACCTGAAACTAGGATAAAATAATATTGAATGTCAACTGTAATTGAGAATAATTTTTTTAAAGAAGAAACACTCAGGTCTCAAGGCTTTCAGCAGAGCTATACTGTCCCTCTGAGGTAAGGTGTCCCCACACTGCTGTACCTCAGCTCCAGAGAACTGAGGCAGTCTCAGAGAAGGTACCATGCGAGAGCACTAAAAAGCAGCCTTTGAGAACACTAATGGCCAGTTTCCATTCACCAAATACCTGTAGGCAAGGTTGCTTCTGCCCAGGGAGAGAGCTGTCTGAACAGCATGGCTGGGCTGGAGGGAGGGTCTCTGGACAGTCTTAACAACTCAAGAGGCCTCTGTTCTGGCATCTGCTCCTCATCCATATCCAAGATGGAAGCCTAACTTGAGTTGCCAGAGATAACCCTTATTTTCAGGAGGGAGGAGCAGTGGCATCATATTCCAGAAGCAGAGACCCTTAAAGTACTTAACCCTAGCAAGAGACATGCTGGACCCATATGAAGCAGACAACAGAACTTAAAAAGATATAAGAAGGTCTGAATAATTGAAATAACTACCATGCTCCCAAATGAGAAAGACAAATATTAATATATAGATTTTTTTCCAAATTAATTCTTATATTTAACGCAATCCCAATCAAAATGCCAATGGTATAGAGACAGAAAGCAGATAAATTGGTGCCTGGGTCTGGGAGTGGGAACAAGGATTAACAGCAAAAAAGAAGAGGGATCCTTTTATAATGATGGAAATGTTCTAAAACTGGATTGTGGCAATGGCTGCACAACTCTGAATTGTATACACTGAATTATATACTTTGAAGAGGTAAATGTTATGGTATATAAATTATACCTCAATAAAGCTGTTTAAAAATATATTATTTAGCAAGTTTTACTAAGAGACCATCCAAAATGCAAATCTGACTTTAATTTTCCAGGAAAGTATTTAATAGGTTTTTGACCTTGTTAAAAATTCATCACTTTTTTTTCCTTTTTATAGGCTTACTTTCTTAGAGCAATACATCACTTTTTTTTTAATGTGGGTTT
Organism: Myotis yumanensis; assembly: GCF_028538775.1. NCBI lineage: Eukaryota > Metazoa > Chordata > Mammalia > Chiroptera > Vespertilionidae > Myotis > Myotis yumanensis. The sequence goes on from NW_027223771.1 coordinate 916,168, forward strand.
TTTTTTATAATGGTGAATATAAAGATACAAGGTAAAAACAAAACAAAAAATGATATATGGGAGTTTGGACAATTTCAAACAATGATTCTAAAGTTTTTCTACAGGAATAAACAAGAGAGAAGAGCTAAGAAAAATTTTTTAAACAAGTATAAGAGGGTTGCTCCGCCAGAAATTGAAACTATAATAATTAAAACAAGATCATTCTGTTGTAAGAACCAACAAACAGAATGGATTATGACAGATGTGTATATATAGGCTTTAATGTTTATAAAAATTATTATATAAAGAATCACAAACTAATAGGTAAGGGTTGAATATTAACAAATGATAATTGGGGAAATTACCCACTTAACCAAAAATTGATCTAGAGACTGATGCTTTTCTATACACGCAAATCAATTCCAGATTAATTTAAAAATCAAATGAAGTAATTCAAGCAATAAAATTTTTCTTAATAAAGATTAATATTTAACTAACCTTCACATAGGGAAGGAAAGCATAAACACTATGGAGGAAATGGTTAAAATATACATACTATGGCATCGTATACAACCATTAAAAATGAAGTTTTTCAACTAATTTTTAGGAACCATGAGAAAATGCTCATGAAATAATGAGAAGTAGAGTGCCATGCCCAGAATAACAGCACAAATTAAATTTAAAAACTAATAAACTACATATGCAAGAAGACTTGTAGATATACCAAGACGTCTCTGTATGGTAGAATTATAGGTGAATTTTTAGGGCTTCGCCCCATATTTTCTACTATTACCATGTGTTTCTTTCATAATCCAACATATAATGTGTTTTTTAAATAGATTTGGTACTGTAAAAATATGAAAAACCAGTCAACTTCAGCCACTAAAAAGCAACAGCTTCAAAATTTACACAGATGTTAAATGCATTTTTCACATTTTTTTAAGTATAAAAAACTAAAAGCCACACACACTTTTTGCAGGAACAGCAGAACCACTGCAGCCAGCCTCTCCCGTGCCCACATGGCCTGAGCCCTCTCCTCTCACCTTTGAGAGGCAAGGAGGACCCTGCCAGGATCCTGGCTATGGTGCTCCCCATCCCTGTGGGTGGAGGAGCCAGATTCACTCCCAGACCTGGCTGCCAGCCTGGTCACTTCCCAAATGAAACCCCTAGGGCCCTATGAGGGCCATCCCTACACGAAAGCCCTGCTGTCCAGCCTGTGTGCTGTCAAGTACATGAGGCAGCCCCATCTGGGCCGTTAGAACTCACCAAACCAGCTGCTAAAGTCTCCTGAGACCAAACATGAGGGTCATAAACAGATTCTAAACAGACTGGTTTGAGATTCACTGTACTCCAGCGCCCTCTGAACAACTGTCCACACAGTCTAACTTCAGCATCCACTGAAAGAAAACCATTTCCCCTGTTCACCCTTGAAACTGATCTCTCCCTCCTTCCCCCATAAAAGTTCTCTCCATGGGAAAGGCAGGCCCTCTCTGCTCTCCATGAAGCACCCCTTTCCCCTTGCCCTCTCTGAGGTGCTGTAGCAGCTTGTACCGCACGCACGTGATTCCCTCCCAGTTCCAAGAAGCCATCTGTCCTCTGCCCGACCCCTGTAAGCACTGCTTCCAGATGCTCCTCCTGTTTCCTGGGGCCCAGGCTCTGCTCCCTCCATCCCAAGAAACAGTCTCATCTTAGTTCCCGCCAAAATGCTGTTTCCACTTAAGGTTGCCAGATTTAGCAAAACGAAACACAAGACACCAGGTTAAATTTGTATTTCAGATAAACAACCAATAATTTCTCAGTATGTGTATCCCATCTCTCTTATCCACACTACCCCTACTCTTGAAACACTTTTTTTTTCTGCCACTCATAAGAAATACTGCCTTCTTTCTGCCCCACTATAAAACACTGCCTCCCTAAACTCCTGTGAAATACTGCCTGCCCTCTGCCCCCTGAAACATGAAGCAGTGATCACACAGGACAAACTCCCTTCTGTTCATCCTCTCAATCCCAGCCCCCCCCCTTTCCCCACCCCCATTAAACTCCTTAATGTTGTCCCACCCCCATCAAGTGCCTTAATGTTGTCATTCATCTGCCCGTCTCCACACAAAACATCACCTTTTAAAAAAACACATCACCTTTTCTGTTGGCTACCTGATCCCCAGAAAACAACAACACTCCTGTTCCCAGGTAAAACAGTCTACCTGTCTCCCACCAGAGTACTACTTTATACCTCCTGCCATTTACTTAGTTCTTAATATGTACCAAGCCCTGTGCTAAGCACTCTAATTCTTGCAACAGCCCTGTGAAGTATGTCTTATGATGATGATGATGTTACAACTTGCCCAAGATCACACAATGTTAAGGACAGTCAGATTTGTACACAGGTACACCTGACTCCAAAATCTTAGATAAAAACCCACATTAAACCAGAATTTCCTGGAAACCTGATCTTTTTTAAATCTTCTAATGAGCATCCAGGTCGAGACCCCACTGCATACTACAGCACACTCCTGCTCCTGTCTCCCCCAGGAAACTGTTCTCTAAGGAAAAGCCCACAGAAAACTCTCCAATGACTTTTTTCTCAACAAAAAATATCGTCTTCCTCCACCTCCCTCTGGGGCACAGGCCCCTTGGCTGTGAACTCCCACACTGTCAGGCTGTGTTGCCCACATGCCTGGCATCTGGAGACTGGCTGGGGCAAGGTCCCCTGCTCCAGGCTGGCACTCCATCCCTACCCCACCCCTTCTATAAATATCCCACTGCTCACTGGCTGCCTAGCTGTTGTAGCAAGAGTTTCCATGAAGTCAGCTTCCCAGAGCGACCCCCAGGCACCCAGCACCCACACTTACCTCTCCTGGAGTCCTACGGCCTGCTTGCCCCTGCAAGGGGCTGTCCCTTGTGCTGTGTCTCCGCCGGGCAGGAGGTGTAGGCACCTGGGCAGAAGCCTGAGGTGGAGCGTTTCCTAAGCTCTGGGCTCCGGGTTCTGGAGCTTGATTCAGGGATGAATCAGGCTTGCTGTTGGTGGTGGGCTCTCCTTTGGGCTTCGGAGGGGCAAATCTCTTCCTGTTGAAAGGCCTAGTTGGCTGAGGGGCTGAGGGTATCGGCTGGTCAGGGGCGGGAGGCCCCTTCTCACTTTTTGCCTCGTTGGGCACCTTCCCTGAGGGCATCTCTCTAGATTCCCTGCCACTTTGTGTGTGGTACCCTTCTTCCCCCTGAGGCCTGACTGCCTGGGTGCTCTCCAGATACATGTCCTTCAGGGAGAAATACACTTCCTGGTCTGGGCCTGGGGCAGGGGCTGGGACATTCTGGGCCTGGGCTGGAGAGCCCATGGCAGAGGCTGGCTTCCTGGTGCTTTCTACTCCTGAGGACCCAGGCCCCCGTGCAGCCCTGCCTCTGGACCAGCTCTGAATTTGCTCTGCGTCCACGGGCCCCTGTGTCCCACAGGAGTCAGACTTGTCTGAACTAGGGATGCAGTTTTCAGAACGGTCACCTCGAGCTGCCTTCTCTAACTCTGGCTTCCGCAGGCCTGGCTTAGGTTCCTCAACTTTCTTTTTCTTCTTGGCCCCAGACTCCTTTTGGGGGGCTCTCTGAGGCCCCAGCTCCATGGCCTCACAGATGTATGTCAATAGGCCATGATCCCCGTCCTCCCCATTCTCAGGGACAGCATCTCCATTGGTGGTCACCTCTCCGGGGGCAAAACTGTTGATCAGGCTTAAACCTGGGTGCTGACCAGGCTCAGTCTCCCGCTCCTGCCAAGTTGCTGAGGTCCTGTCCTCAGCCTCCCTGGTGGGGGCTGAGGGGACTGGCATCTCAGCCCCACTCAGCCGCCGCTTTCGCTGGAAACGGTCGGGGCTGAGCTTGCGCAGAGTATCGGCCTCTCCCGCCACCTCCTTCCCGCGCTTCCAGCTCTGCTCAATCTCACGCATCTTTGCCTCGGCCTTGCACTTCAGCTTGGCGAACCAGCGCTGGTGGATTTTGTACTCGGTCATGGTGCCCACCTCCAGAACCCCCGAGCAGGACACGATGCCCTTGGTGTTCCGGGCAGAGGCCTGGTAGATGGCAGCATCTTCTTCTTGACACCTGGAGGCAGAAGCATTAGATGCCAACTCTTCCTTCCGGGATGTGAGAGGCCCCCACTCCCCACAGCCAGAGCCTCTCAGAGTTGAGCAAGCTACCCCAGTCCCTAAAAGTCCTGCTCTGAGTGCCACGCCCATCGCTCTTCAGTATAGTTGAGGAAACGAAGGCCAGCAAGAGGATGGAAGCTGATCAAGATCATGCTGTTCCAGGGGGATTAGACTTGGGGCACAGGAGAGTTCCCTTCAGAAGCAGGTGACCCACACAGCCCCTTGTGAAGGATGACACAGGAGCTTTTTTTGGCCGCAGACCTCATGGAAAATGTTTCCATGGGTCAGGACCTCCTCTTGTTGCACTCAGCTCTTTGGCTGTCACAAATACTCCCACCCTGGCCTTAGGAGATTCCAGACACTGGCAGGCAGACACAGTTCACCAGGTGGTTCAACTCAACAACACAACCCCAGCTCCAGGCCGACAGCCTGCCTGGACATCTTCATCCAGCTGACTCTATTGCTGAGGGCAGGCTTGGGCCACAGAACCCTCAACAGGACAGAGTCAGAGCAAGCCCTGCTCCCTTACCTGTAGAGCTGCAGTGTGTGGCGTTTGCCCTGATGCGTGATCTCATATTTTGGCAAGCCACAGAAGCGGTCCAATTCTGTGTCATCCTTGTACCAGGTCACCTCTGGCTCTGGGTATCCTAAGAAGGAAACAGGAGACTGGGCTGCAGTAAGACCAATTTCAAAAGAGTGAGATGAGAGAACAGGATGTCATGGCTCCCCCAAACCACCTGAAGAGCCTGGACTGTCACACTTGCCCCAGGCTTGCTGGCAGAACAGGGCTATCATATGGTTGAGCATATTTTTAGAATCTAGGCCCTGTCAAAGACGAAAACTGCTCCTCTTCAGCATCTGGAAGGCAAATATGGAGGAGAAACTTCCTAGCTTCCTGGTAAGAAGAGAAGGAAGAAGTTTCTAGAAAGCCTTGGCTGGTAGTAATAAGCTTCCTTTCTTCAGTGGCCTGTTCACATCCTCAACTGTAATGATAGCTCTATCCTCAGAAATCTCCCCCAACACCTCAACACCACTGCCAAGAGCCCTCCTTCTTGCATTCCAGGTTCCTGAGCAATTACTTGATGACATGGCTAAAACATCCATCCGTTCACCCATCCACCCACCAAACCATCCACACCTACCTACCCTACTGCTGTGAGGCTGGCTGAAGTGTCTTCCCAGCCCCTCCTCTCTGGGGACTTCCAGGTCTACCCACAAGGAGAGATTCTAACTATTAGAGTCACATAGCTGACTGGTCCACTAACAGACACCCAATCAGCTAATCTAATCCAAATCACTGACCTAGGATTTGGGAGTTAGGACCAAGAGACAGTCTTCCCTTGTTGTCTGGAAATATAACTTCAAAGGGTTACAACCATGCTCTGCCACATGGACTGAGAAGCAGACTAAACTGGTCTGTAGCGAGATGGAAAAATGAATTCAATGTTCAGGATAGAATAAGAGCTCGGAGCCAGAGAAAGAGTCCCAACATCCTTCCAAATACTGGCTCCATTCCTTGCCTGGGCACGGCCGCCCTCCAGTCAATTTCATAAAAAAACCTGGCTAGCCTTACCAATGAATTCAGCTAACTACAATTGATTTGCAATACTTACTAGAAAACAAAGACTCCTAACGTACAACCCCCTCAAATACATATATTATGTGCTGACTGCCAAGTGAGGGTTATGAAGACAGAGAAGCATGACGGACAGGGTATCTGCTCTCAGGGAACCTATTGCACAGCAAAACAAGATAAGACAGGTCCTTACACACCTGCTCTCCCTGCCCTACTGTCTATGGATAAACTGCCCACATGCCTTGCTAACGCTGCCCATACTGGATCCCACTTCCTGTCTCATCAGGGACATCTCTCCAACAATTGTTCTGTTCTCTCCTGTATCACCAAACTTTTCCTCTCTACTATATTATTGCTATCAGCACACAGCCTGCTGCACTGTCTCCCTTCTGAAAAGGAACTTCATTTGACCCCCATCCTCTTCTCCTGCCCCTGTTTCTCTGTTCTCTCCTTTATAGAAAAAAAACTTAGAAAGACTTGTCTGTACTTGATCTTCCATTCTCTCCTCCAATCTGGCTTTTGTACCCACCACTGCACCAAAATTGCTCTTGTCCAGGTCACCTGTGACTCAAACAGTGCCAAATCCACTGCTAATTCTTATGCCTTATCTACCCAACCTATCAGCATTGACCCACCCCTCCTGAAACCTTCTCCTCACCTGGTCCTTCCGAGGGCTCTTCCTGCTTCACTGGCCGATCTTCCTAATCTCTTTCATCCTCACCACCTAGGCCTATAAATGTGAGATGTCCTAGGGCTCAGGCCTCAGAACCATTTTCCATTCTTTCTCCATATAATTTAGGGGATCTAATCCCGTCCTGTGGCCTTTAAACATCTATATGTTCATGACTCCCATATTTATATGTGTAGCCCAGACCTCTCCCCTGAACTCCTGGTTCTTGTTTCTCACCTGATATCCAAGTTCCTTATTCTCTCTCCCAAGCCAGTTCCCACACAGCTCAGTAAATGGCAACTCTACCCTTCTATTTTGGCTCAGGGCAAAGCCTAGAGGTAATCCTTTATTCCTTCCTTTTCTCATGTCGACTCCATCAGACAAACCTAAGGGCCCTCCCTTCAGAATAACCAGAATTGATCACTTCTTGCCATTCTCACCATCGATCTGGTCTATCACCATCATCTCACACCTCAATTTCTGCAATAACCTCCTCTCTGGTCTCACTACTCCTCCATGGGTCTCTTCAACCCATTCTCAGCACAGCAACCAGAGGGAGCCTTTTTAAATAAAGCCAGGCCCTAGCTGGTTTGGCTCAGTGGATGGAGCATCCGCCTGTGGACTGAAGGGTCCCTGGTTCAATTCCGGTCAAGAGCCCATGCCCAGATTGCAAGTTCGATCCCCAGAAGGGAGCCTGCAGGAGGCAGCCAATCAATAACTCTTTTTCATCACTGATGTTTCTATCGCTCTCTTTCGCCCTTCCTCTCTCGTCAGGCCATGACGCCCCTCTGCTCGAAACACCCCAATAGCTCCCATTTCATTAAGGCCTCCTGATCTGGGGCCCATTAGCACACTGACCTCACCTCCTACCACTTGGCCTTGCCCAGCGCACTCCAGCCCATGAGGCTGCAGGCTCCCTTCTCACACACCATGTGAACATTGCACTGCAAGTCCTTGTCTGTCCTCACATCAGCTCCTCAGAGAAGCCTCTTCCTGCACTTCTTAATCCTCTTACCGTTTAATCTTTCTTCACAGAATGCATGGCTACCTGACATATTATACACTATGACTTTGTTAGTTTACATCCATCCTCTCCAGGCTGCCCATGGAAATATCAGCTGCATGACTTATGTTATTCACTGTTGTGTCACCAGTTTCTAGAATAGTGCCTGGTATGGAATCGCTCATTGAATATTTATACATGAATGAATGAAGCAATGCATTAAGTGTTCAGGGTGCAGAGAAGGGAGCAAGCACTCCTGGCTGGGGAATAAGGAACAGCTTTACGGTAGGAGTGGCTTTTGAACTAGCTTTGAAGGGTAGGCCAGGAAACGTGGGCCGCCCACACTAGATCCCACCTCCTCTTCACTTGCCCTTCACAGCACTGTAACTGACTGTTTCCTTGTCTTCCTCCCCTCCTTGACTTTGTCCCATGTGGACAAGAATCATGTCTTCCTTACTGCTATATCCCCTCCAACTAAGACAGTGCCTGGTACACAGCAGTCACTTCATAAAACCTGCTGGATAAGTGAGTATATGAGTAAGTAAGAGAATGAGTGAACAAACAAACCAGAGGTGACGGGAAGGGCATGCCTGACAACAGTGGAGTAGGGGTGGGGGGAGAGTAGAGTGGTGGAAGCATAGGGCACCCTGGGAACTGTGTACAGAAGCTGGGAACAAGAGAGGCAAGGCTGCAGCCAGGTCGGCCAGGAACAAACTCTGGGCAGCCCTGACTGTAAAGTGAACCCCATGTTTCCACTGTGAGCTAAAGCCCCTGGTTACATCACTATGCATATGGCCAGGACCAGCACGGGTGCCCTCACCATCCTGTGGGATGATCTCATCCCTACAAGGGCCCGGCTCAGAGCCTCCCTGCCCCATGACCTGATCAGTAGGGCCTCGGCATCAGGGCATCTGAGTCCATCCAGGGTGGAGCAAGGGGGCAGGGATGGGGAAAGAAGATGGACACTGATTGAATGCCACAGCCTCAAGGCTGGGGCCAAAGCCCCCATGCCACCCACTGTGCCTCTTTACAAAGTGGGACCGACCTGACAGCTTAGGGCTCCATGGCAACCATGAGTTTTGGAAACAACTTTAATTTAGTTGATTCTTGTCCACATGGCTTGTCCCCTGGATAATATGAACTGTATTCTAAAACAGACAAAAGCAGGCGAGATCCTTCCCTCCCTGCTGCACACACGTGCATGCCGAAGTGTGTGCCCACAGCGGCACTGGAGCCGGTGGCCTTCCCTTTTCCTGTCACACCCTGTGACCTCTGCTTCACAGCCAGCAGACCCGAGTCTGGAACCCAACTTGGAACTTGCAGCCTCCTCCCAACTATTCCATTTGGAGAAGCTCAGATTTAAGAGTCATAATGAATGTAAATTTCAAGTTTTCAAAGAGCTTTCAAGTACAGTTTCATTTGGCCCTCAGGACAATCCTGTGAAAACAACTGCTAATGTTTACTCATGACTTACTTTGAGTCAAGCACTGAGCTGAACATTTTTCATGTATTATCTCATCTAATCCTCACAAAAATCCTGTGAAGAATGTTAATTCCTAATTTGAGGAAGAGAAAATCAAGGCCCATGAAATGAAGGCTCCTACCCAAATTCATCCAGCTGCTAAGTAGAAGAGCCAAAATTCAAATCCCTCTCTTCCATAAAACAGGGCGGGTGTTTTAATCCTTATTTTATGCAAAAAAAAAAAAAAGATGAGAGTCAGAAAAAACTAAGAAACTTACTCAGGGTCACATAGCTGGCCCATGACAAAGCCCTGGTTTCCTTTTTCCTTTTCTAATGATCTTTCTACTGGTGATTCTGGGGCCAATATGCAAGTTTCTGCATCAGTAGTCATTATTTAGACTTACATCTCTAATAAGTTTCTTCAGGAACTTGGTTCTGTCTAAAGGCTCAGTCCCTCGATCCATCTAGCCTGCTGCTAGTATTTCCTCTTCCTCTTGCCCCAACCTATGCGCACACACATTCACACACACCCCAACATTGAATCTATAACAGTGTTGAGGAGAGTGGGGAAGGAGGTCACCATGCTAGACAGCAATGGGCTAGACAGCCTCAGGGAAGGCAGTAGCATTCTGGCTTGAGGGGCTCCTGGGGGAGACAGGAGGCAAAAGGACCAGTCAAGGTCCACTATCCTCCTACGTGTTAACTCTGACAGAGAAGAATCTCAGGGTAAAACTTTTCCTCTCTGAGCCTCCAAGGGCATCCCTCACAGGTCAGCCCACATGGAACCAGCCCAGCCACCTCTCTCACCTGGATTAGGTTCTGACCCACCAGGAAAGCATCACTTGCTCCTGGCAGGGGCTGACTCATCACAGCCTAGTATAAAAAATGCTACCAGCAGGGTGGAGGAAGAGAGGCAACTGTGATTACTGTCTCCATGGAAACGAGCCAGGATTACCATGCCAGTCTCATACACAGACCAATCTCGGCCATCCACCCATCCACCACCACCCATCTTTCCAATATGTGGAGAGCCAATATTTTTAATTGAATTTATTGAGGTGACATAGGTTAATAAAATTATATAGGTTTCAGGTATAAAATTCATCTGTATATTGTAGTGTGTGTTCACTACCCCAAGTAAAGTTTCCTTCCATCAACATGTATCCCCCCTTTACTCACTTCTACCTCCCTTCCCTCTTGGAAAGCTGATTTCTAACCCTGTTTCTTTTGTTCTCTGATCTTTCTGCATCACCCTTCCCCCTCTCCTACAGTCTACATTTTCTCTTTTCTCATTGCTAACTGGAAATGGCTTAATTACAGTTTTACTATGGTGATCACAGAGAACTCTTTCCTAATCTGCTGCATAAAACCCAGGTAACCTGAGATAGTTTGTATGCATGGAGGTGAGGAGGGGGAAGAGAGAATTAGGTACAATAATGGACAAGGGTATGGAGGTGAGAGATACAGAATCCTGGAAATCTTACAACCTTGTTGGTAGTGTTGTAGATCTCAGCACGGTAGGGGCTCCTGCACAGAAAACCCTAGCCGGTCTCAGGAGACTGAGGGGAGACAAGTTTGCCCCTTTAGGTTGGGCTTGAAGCAGGGAAAAGCTTACTTCCTTGATGACATTGGAAGTGTTCAATAAAGTGTCCCAAGATTCTGTAAGTCAGACTCATGTTGGGCTCTCTACGTTGCTCTCAGAGTCCATGGCTACAAAGGACAGAGGACAAAAGGAGAGAAGGGAAAGCCATCCCTGAGGCCTGCACCTCTCAAGTGGCCAGAGGCCCCCACAGCAGGTGCTATTGCTAAGGCACCGAAGCTGCAACTGAAATGTATAGGCAACATGGAAAGTGGAAAAGATACGGATATTGTTCACAGCATGGTCACTGGGCAAATATATACTGAGCACCTTTTTTGTGCCTTCTCCCAAGAGGCACAATGTGTCAGGTGTGTGCTCTAACCTCACAGATGTCAGTTTTGTTGAAGAAAGATGTATAAACAAACTGTGCCATTGAGGAGAGAGCAAGAGCTTTAAATGCAAATACTAAAGATGACCCCCTGGAGATGAGCCATTTGAGCTGGGCCTTAAAAGATGAGAAGGAATTTGCCAGGAAAGAAGTAGTAGGCTTTTAGGTAAAAAGGCCAAATAAGCAGATCATTATTTTCACTCTCTCCCCCAAACCACTAAGACTACACTAAAGAGATTTTTTCTTAACAATATAAAACCACAAGTAAGGGGAGAACAGGCAAGGAGAGTATTCAGAGCAACAACACTGGAAGTTGGAAAGCAGATGGACAAGGAGAAACTGCTTAGCAGACCCAAGGCCGCCTGACCCTACTCCAGCATGAGGAAAACTGACAATCACCCTTCCTACACTAGAAAACCCCCAAAGGGCATAAGAACTGGTCACAGGTGCCTTTAAGATTGGGGCTATAGGAGGAGCTGGAAAGGTAAAAAGTTACTTGAAAAACAATCAGATCTCTGGGTCCCTTTATCCACTCTGTATGACTAGGTGACAGCTCCTTCCCCACCATGGCCAAGGGTGAGATTTATAACTAGAAAGAAAAAACTTAGCCCTGAGGATAAGCCACAGAGGGCATGACTATTCTGGGGAAAATGGAAAAAATGTAATAATCATACATATAAAATAAATGCTTTATATAGAGAGCCCACCCAACCCTTTAATCTGTGTGTTTCCCATAAAACTTTTACCCTCTAGACAAGATACTGGAGACTACACACTGAGGAATCTTGCTGGTCCAGGAGGAAAGGACTAAAGACACAGTGGCAGTTCCCAACAGTGGCCCCCAAATCACCCTACAGAGAAGACCCAAGTTTTCAGGCCCCTCCTACTTGCTAAGAACTTCCAATCAGCTTTTTAGTCTCCCACTCTTAATCATTACTGGCCAGTCATCTCCTAGATATCTAAGGAAAGCCTGTAAATAGATGATTATGGAACCAAACAAATTTTTAAAATGTCAACTGGAAGAAACACAAGCTATACATGGAGAAGGAAACTCTTAGAAAACTATCATTAGTAGTTTCAGAGAATAAAGAGAAGATATTACATTCATGAAAAGAACAGGATGCTATAGAAAAGGATTTAAGCCCTGGACGGCTGAAATGGTTAGTGGTTAGAACGATGGCCTGTGCACTGAAGGGTCTTGGGTTCGATTCCCAGTCAAGGGCACATACCTGACTTGTAGGTTCACTCCCCGCCACCAGTGTGGCCCATGCAGGAAACAACCAGTCAATACGTCTCTCTCATATTGATGTTTCTCTCTCTCTCTCTCTCTCTCTCTCTCTCTCTCTCTCTCTCTCTCTCTCTTTCTCTCTCTCCCCCTTTCTCTCTTCCCCTCTCTCTCTCCTTCCCTCCCGCCCTTCTACTTTCTCTAAAGATGCAATGGGGAAAATATCCTCCTGTGAAGATTAACAAAACAAAACAACAACAAAAGGATTTACAGAGAGGAATCAAAGATGGCAGCATAGGTAAACACCGGAGACTGCCGCCGTAAACAACCACTTCAAAAATACAACTAAAAGTCAGAATGGACATCAACCAGAACCACAGGAAGGCTGGCTGAGGAGAGACTCTTCAACTAGAAGCAAAAACAACAGCATTCCGACGCACAGAGGAGGCGCAGTGTGGAAAATTTAAAGGTACGGTGGTGGGGCGGTGCGCGCGCAAAGCAGGCTGGTGGCTGAGGGCGCGGTTGTCATTTTCACTCAGGAGTGAGTCTCAGACTCTGGGCTACAGATCCGGGCGAGTCTCTAGGGACCCAGACTCAAACGGGAGAAGCGGGACTGTCTGGCTACGGCCCCTCCGAGGTTTGCAGCGGTTGCTGGGACAGGACTGAGAGCGGCCATAGCTGCTCCCTCCCCCCGCCCTGTTGAGCCCGCCCCGCCCAAACCCTGCGCACAGCCATTTGCCGATCGCCTCAGGCAAGGGCTGGACTAGCGCCTCCCCAGAAGACAGACGCTTTCCAAACAGCTGATTCCTACAGCCAGTCGGCCTGGTGGTCAAATCCCTCTAGTGTTAACTACAACAATTAAGGCTTGGCTAGAACAAGACTGCGCACAGAGACCACAAGGGGGTACACCAAGAAAGCATAAAAGATGCGGAGACAAAAAAACATGACAGAAATGGAGGATATGGAGCTAAGAATCGCAATTTTGAGGGCTTGCCATAAATTTGTGCAGAGCCTCACGAAAACTAATGAGACCCTCGATGCTACGATAAAGAAATTAGAAAGTAAGCATACACGGACTGAAATAAAGAATATTATACCCAATAGCAGACCAGAGGAGCACAAGAATCAAACCAAAGATTCGACAAAAAACACCCAATTGGAAAAGCAAAATGAAAAAAGAATCCGAAAGTGTGAAGATAGTGTAAGGAGCCTCTGGGACAGCTTTAAGCGGTCTAATATCAGAGTCATTGGAGTGCCAGAAGATGAGAGACAGCAAGATATTGAAAACCTATTTCAAGAAATAATGGCAGAAAACTTCCCCCACCTGGAGAAAGAAATGGACTTACAGGTCCAAGAAGCGCAGAGAACCCCAAACAAAAGGAATCCAAAGAGGACCACACCAAGACACATCATCATTAAAATGCCAAGAGCAAAAGACAAAGAGAAAATCTTAAAAGCAGCAAGAGAAAGAGGCTCAATTACCTACAAGGGAATACCCATACGACTGTCAGCTGATTTCTCAACAGAAACTTTGCAGGCCAGAAGGGAATGGCAAGAAATATTCAAAGTGCTGAATACCAAGAACCTACAACCAAGATTACTTTATCCAGCAAAGCTATCATTCAGAATTGAAGGTCAGATAAAGAGCTTCACAGATAAGGAAAAGCTAAAGGAGTTCATCACCGCCAAACCAGTATTATATGAAATGCTGAAAGGTATCCTTTAAGAAGAGGAAGAAGAAGAAAAAGGTAAAGATACAAATTATGAACAACAAACATGCATCTATCAACAAATGAATCTAAGAATCAAGTGAATAAATAACCTGATGTACAGAATGAACTGGTGATTATAATAGAATCAGGGACATAGAAAGGGAATAGACTGACTATTCTTGGGGGGAAAAGGGGTGTGGGAGATGCGGGAAGTGACTAGACTAAAATCATGCACCTATGGATGAACACAGTGGGTGGGGAGTGAGGGTGGAGGGTGGGGTGGGAGCTGGAAGGAGGGGAGTTATGGGGGGAAAAAAGAGGAACAAATGTAATAATCTGAACAATAAAGATTTAAAAAAAAAAAAAAGGATTTACAAAGACATCTTAGAAATTAAAAAATTTTAGAAGAGTTGAAAGATAACACCGAGGAAATGTCCCAGAAAGGAGAGCAGAAAGATAACCAGATGGAAAGGAAAAAAAGGTCCAGAAAAGAAGAGAATGAGTCCTTGGTAGCAAATGTCCACATGACAGGAGGAAGAATCAACATCAAAATAATATCAAGTTTCTCAGAGTTGAAGGCATTCAGTTTCCAGGTTGAAAGTGCCCAAGCATGCCCCAGGATGAAAAGAGACCCATATCAAAATACATCATTATGAAAGAGAACATTCTTACAAGCTTCCATAGGGAGGTAAGGGTTGGGGGGGGGGGGGTGCGGATGGTCTCATGCAAAGGATTAGGAACCAAACTCTCCTCCTTCTCCAAACAGCAACATTAGGAGCAAGAAGGCAATGGAAAAATCTCGTCAAAATTCTAAAGGGAAATTATTTTCAATTTCAACTTCTATACCCAGCCAAACTCTCTATCAAGAGTAAAGAAAAAGACATTTTAAGATATAAGTTGTCTAACATCTACTTCCCATATACTCCTCCTAGGAAGCTACCAAAACAAAAATGTAAATCAAGAAAGAAAAACCTGGAATACAAAACACAGGAAATCCTTTACAGGAGAGAAATAAAGGGAATCTACAGGATGACAGTGAAGTAAGATCCTAGGATGTCAATCATGCACCGGACATAGAAAGCAACTAAATCATATTGGTGCAGAATGAATCATAGGAAAGACAGGTTGAGATCTGTCATCACAATGCCTCCTGTTATTGCACCATCTTTAGGACCTACTGAAACTACTGAAGGATGTGGTTCAATAAAGCCATACAGTAAATCAAATAAGAAAGGAAGATATGAGACCCAGGAAACTGAGTCAACCCAGGATAAAGGCAAAGAGAAGACCCAGGAGAATAGCTGTGGACCAGGCCTAATAGGCCACCAGTGGATCAGACCTAAGAGGCCATCAGTTCAGACAGTAGAGATCTGCAAGAGAGATGTCTCCAAGGAAGTAACTGACAGAGTACTTAGGGCAATGACTTAGCAGAAAATTATATTAAGAGGCTATTAGGGCCTGGCTGGGTTGCTCAGTTGGTTGGAGCGCTGTCCCATGCACTGGACAGTTGCCGGTTCAATTCCCAGTCAGGACACATACCTAGGTTATGGGTTCAATCCCCAGTTGGGGCACATGTGGGAGGCAACCGATCCATATCAATGTCTGTCTGTCTGTCTGTCTGTCTCTCTCTCTCTCTCTCCCCCTCCCTCCCTTCTACTCTCTAAAATCAATTTTTTAAAGGCTATTAAAAAGTGTAAAAAAAATTAGTAATAGGTACCAAAAACTAATTAAGTGAAAAACTAAAGAAAGTACTAACTTTAGGAAAAATAAGAAATACAATCATAGTATACTACAACATTAATTATGAATAATATTGCATAGGCATAATAAAGTAAACAGTAAATATTGATTTAAACAAAAATTATAACTATATTGAGAAAATAAGTAAGGGGGAGCAGAGAAAATTACGGTAAAGAGAGCTAATTCCCCATCTACCATAAAAGGAAGATAAGATAGCATCTAAACTTGAAGACTCAGAAGTCAGCAGTGTTCACATATTACTTAGTCTTATGGAAATGTATGCACACCAGAAGAAGAAGCTAAAAGCTGAAAACAGTTGCTTCTAAGAAGATAAGTTTGGTGGAAGGGGTGAACTACTATATTTTGATAATATGCCTGTTAGTATAATTTGAAGTATTAAACAATGTGCATGTGTTAAATTTGTTTTGGTAAAATGAAATAAAATTTTATTTTCTTCAAAAAGAAGGATTAAGGATTTTCTATATAGGGAAAATATCATATGCAAAAGCCTGGAGTTGTGAGAGAGCCACAATTAACAGTGCCACAGTAAGGTAGGAGAAGCAGGCATAAGCAAACAGCATCAGGAGCTGCAGAGCAAAAGCTGTATCTCCTCCTAATCAGCTTTGTAGGCTCTGGCAAATCACCTCAACTATTCTAGTTTCCTTCTGTGTAAAATAATAGCACTTACTTCACTGGGTTTTGTTAAGAATTCAATGACTATGGAAACAGATATATGTTGCAAAATGTGAAGCAGGCACATCTCTGTGTCCCCTGGAATAGACAGTGTTCTCAAACTGGAGCTCAGAGGGTTCTAGGTAAGGGTGAGAACTGCCCAGGGGAAACCAATCCCAGAGAAATGGTTTAGCTGGCTAGAGCAGACAAGTCCCCCAGAATCAGGACATATCACAGCTGGAAACTACCAAGGCCCTTGATATAAAATATGTGCTTGTGCAATAAAAAAGAAGGATCTCTTACCCTTTGAGAAATCATGGAGGGACCTGGAGAGTATTATGCTAAGTGAAATAAGCCAGTCAGAGAAAGACAAGTATCACATGATCACACTCATATGTGCAACCTAATGAACAAAATAAACTGTTGAACAAAATAGATCCAGAGACATAGAAGGAAATATAACATCTGAAAACGTTTCTTGCTGTTCTTGTACTAACAGCAATTTCTGACACTGGGGAATACTAAATCCCAACCAACAGTTTCTAGAGGAAACTGCCATGCCAAAACAGACTATAGAATCTCAGAGGGAAGGCAAAGGTGGGTGGGAAAAGGTCAGCCAAAGAACTTGTATGCATATGGGCATAACCCACGGACACAGACAACAGGGGGATAAAGGCCTGGGGCGGGAGGTGGGGACAGGCTATAAGGGGTCAATGGGAGAAAAAACGGGACATATGTAATACTTTTAACAATAAAAATTTTAAAAATTAAATAATAATAAAATACGTGCTTGTGGAGGAAACCTTGACCTAGAACCCTTGAACTGCTGCCTGCACAGCTGGGAAGGGTAGGCATCTATTGGTGAGTCCTGCCGGACCTGAAGTGGGTCAGCTTGGTACAGCGGGAGACTCTATTGAGAGGTCTGAGGAGGGGCAATGCCTGGTCCAGCTTTCCAGTACTCTCACTCCTCTACCCTCCCCTTCTAAGGAACATCACTTTGCTTCCTATTTTACCAACCTGTTGCTTCGAATTCTACCAGGGAGCTCAGTGAAATGCAAATAACAATGGCCTTCTATTCTAACACTTACATGGTACTTACTGTACGCCTGATACTATTCCAAATGCTTTGCTGGTATTAATGCGTTTCGTTTCATAATAACACTATAAAGTTCATACTATTATCATTCCCCACTTTGCAGATGAGACACTGAGAGGTTATGTAACCTACTCAGTATCACATAACTGAAAAGGGGGCAAGCCAGCATTCCAAGCCAGGCAGTCTGTCTCCAAGGTCTGCAGTCAGAATCACTGTACATTAGTCTCTAGGCTTGGGACTCCCAAGCCTCAAACTACTCAACTGTAAAACAGGGATTTTGGGGGAGAGATGGTTTCAAAAACTTCTTTCAACTGAATTGTCTCTTCCCTTAGAATTAAGATTCATCAGTCGTGTATGTATATGCTTGAAAGTGAGGAACCTTTATTGAAGACGGGTTTTGAAGAAGGGCAGAGTGTATATATGGCTCCAGAATGGGAGGTGAAAGGGACCCCAGCTGACATAGGGTGATTAAACTGGTGAGAAAACTAAGAAAACAAATGTCAATGTGCATAGTTTTGTGCACACGCCAATCCCCCTCCATGTCCGCCCCACAGCCCCCTTGGACCCTGCCTGTGGATGGCCTCATTACCTGTGATGATGCAGGTGAACCTGACGTCGCTGTCCTTGGACACAGCTTGGGACTTGAGAGTGGTCTCGAATACTGGCTGGGTCTCCTCTGTTAGCTGAGCAATGATGGAGCAGAAGGTGCTCCTAGGAAAGGCAAAGAACTATTCAGAGCTGCCTCCCCCCAATATCCCACAGCCTGGCGTTGTCCAAGGCAGCTTAAATCTTACCATTTCCATCTGTCATCCTGGGGCCATGGCCAGCACTTGACTAAGTCTTTCTTCAAGGAAGCCTAGGCCTCTTAGTCAGGTGAGGACAGCCATGGGACCAAGGGCTAAATGGAATCCTGACCCAGACCCATTACAATAGGAAGCCTTCTGAACACAGGCCAGACTCCTGAGCATGCCAGACCCCAGCCTGGCGTCCCACCCCATCCTCATTAGGGGCCTTGCTTCACCCTCCACCTTTCGCCTCCGTGGAAGCTCGTGCATGTATAGACCCAGCCTCAGAGAGGGAGACCCCAGCATAGCAGAGCCTCCACTCATGCCAGAGAGGGAAAAGCTGGCCAACTCGCAAGGATACATAGGTCCTAGGAGCTCAGGAGCTTATTCTAAAGCTTGAGCTCAGGGGAAAAAAAAAAGCCTGCATTTGCAAGCACAGACCCATAGCACACAAAGAATAAGCCAGCCAATGCCAGGGGTCTAGACCCAGGTTCCTAGGGGTATTGGAAAAGAGAGACTTAAATAAATTCTGACCCTAAACAGGGCTATGGACCTGTCGTGGGAAGCCAGCTGTGGCCCCCTGTTCCATACCTGGAGACCACATGCTCAAGTGAACACATGGCTGGCAGCTCCAAAACCAACCAGCAGGACTGCCAAACTACAAAGAGGACTTTCAGTTCCCTGTGACAATCCAACTCCCAGAATTCAGAGGCATTTGTGGGCTCACTGCGTCCAGCACAGACTCACCAACACTGTTCAGCATTTACAGTCCTCTCCTTCCTGGGCACAGGAAGCAAACCACCATGCCAGACCTTTTCATGGGCCAGCAGAGACTCAATGCGTCCCTAGGCGTGAAGCGTAACCACATAGCCAGGTTGTATGGTGCACAAGCTGTGCCCAGCCTTCCTCCCCATCCAAATTCACACACCCTATTATGAGCAGCAGGGAGGACTGTGAGGGGTAAAGTGAAGAGAAGCAGTAAGAACTGTGATGAAAAAGACAAATCATTCAAAGCTGCCTTTCTCTGTGCCTCGGAGGAGGGGGTGGTCACCCACAGGCAGTGTGTGTCTCCCTGTGATCTCTCCACCAGGAGCGGGCAGGGTGAGAGTCTGTGGGAACAAGCAAACAAGAACTACAACCCTACACCTGCCACATTCTATTTGTCCTTTCCGTGGAGATCATTCTGGACTTGAGTTTGAGGAGAAAGACTGCATCCCAAGAAGAGTATCTAAAATCAAGTAAGACTTCTAGACTGATGGGTGCAGCCATAGTGTCTCTACAGGAATGCAGGTGCTCAGGCCTTCAGGGAGGACAGGAGTCCACCCCCAAAGACTACCAAGAAAGCGGATCCTGACCTCGCACATAACTGAACACTTGAGTGAAGTCACAGTTAGATACTCCCTGCAACATTCTCACCTACAACTCCTCTGTCCGTGTCTTTTCCTTTCCCTTTAATCCACTCAGAAACAGAGGGTCCATCAGGACCTAGACTATCAACTCCCTGACACTCAGGAAATATAACATCTGAAAACGTTTCTTGCTGTTCTTGTACTAACAGCAATTTCTGACTTTGGGGAATACTAAATCCCAACCAACAGTTTCTAGAGGAAACTGCCATGCCAAAAGCAATCAGCTTTCTATGATTTTGCAACTAATTCAAAACATTCCTAATTATGTCCTCCCTGCTTAGTTTGAATCCTACCTTACTCATGAACATGAGCCTGGATGTAATATTCAGCTTAGGCTCTTAGGATGAAGCTGCTTGAGCAAGTCTAAGAAAACAATTTCAACTATTGGGTAAGAAAGAAAACATGGAAATCAAACTTCAAGAAAATTTGCAGAGACAAGCGCTCATGCTAGATATTCAACAACAGGTAGTCATTTTGTGTTATTACTTTTTTTGAAGGGGAAAAAAACACATCTCCTCAAACTTTCCACACTAGGTCCTAAGCTATATTATAAAAAATATGTTTAAATTGGAAAATCATAGGAACTGCTGAAGGGCATGCCTGGATGAGGCCCTCCAGGGGAGTGGCTCTGGATGCATGTCAGACAATAACTGCAGACACTGTCATGTTCCACTGAAGGTCACATGCTTTCTGTCCCCATCTTCCTAACCACTCTGACATGGGATGGAGTCAGTGTGCTTACAGTCCCCTGGAAAGCCAGGAAGTCCACACATCTGGAAGTGGTCTGTTCCCACCCTGACACCTCCAAGTCCTTCCAACTCTGTGACTTCACACAGCTATCACAGCCTAATCATGTTTTCCCTAGAGCAGCAGTCGCCAATCTTTCAGACCTCACGGACCACCAGTGGTCCGCAGACCACTGGTTGGCAACCGCTGCCCTAGAGAACACCAGAATCAGTGGTTTACATAATGTTCAAAGGAACCTAACTTTGACCTTAGGTATGGTTATTTTACCCTGCTTTAAATGAACTTCCATGATGGTCTCTTTCAGTAGTGACCATGCTCCACTTTGAACTAGTTGTAATACCCTTTCTTCCATCCAGTACCAGGTTCTTCACTGTTCTCCCCATCAAAGGAGAGATTACATGGTAAGTACTAATCACATCTGTAGACATTATTAGCTATTGAGACCAGTTAGCTACTTAAAAATCCTTCTCTGTTTAAAGAAATTATAGCAAACTCTCCCCCAATCTACCAGTCTGGGATGAGGTCCAAGTGGTGGGAATAGTCCAGAAATGCTCCCAACTCGGATTATAATAGTCAGGGGTAAAGAGCTGTCCCCAGCTCAGGAGGCAGTCATTCAATGGGCAAACCCCATCTGTGGCCTGTTCAGGCCCTGCCCTGGCTCTGCAGCAGATTCAGAGAATGAGCTAATGTAGGAATACACTAACATGGTGTCCCCTGACCTCACAGAGTTCATAGTCTGCAGGGGTAGAGAGGAGCCAAAGGAAAGGGAAATTCAGAATGAGAGGTGGTAGGAGGCCTTAAGTGACTGTAGAAAAAAAATGTAAGGCAATAGCCATGGTTAGGAGATAGACAATGAGGTGTCAAACCTAGATATGTGGTTACAAAAACCATGAAAACCTAGGATGAAGAAGTGGGTCACATGACTGGTGGCTCCCTGTTCTGGTTCCATGATGCCTCTCCCAAGTGCACAGAGATATAGTGCAGGCATCTCAGAACCCATGCCTACTTCTGAGTCCTTGCACCCCTTTCAAATGGTCCATGCAAGCATCATGTGTGGCCCGTGAGACCCATGCTCACGCGAGTACCTCTCACATCCTACACCACCCACCCTCCAGCCCTCCCCTCATTCCATGCAGCCTGGTTAGTAGTGCACAAGCAGTCACCCAAGGGCCCCTCAGTGTCCATACCCAAGAAAAAAGGCAGTCAGAGAAATGTAATGCAATGTGCATTTACCTTCCAGAGCTGGGGAGAGACAACCGGCTGCTTGATAAGCTAAGCAAAAACAGCAAATGGAATCATTAGGCCAAAAAAGCAAGGAGAGGAGGAGGCAAAATCAACAGTCTGCAAAGTATTAACCAGCCACCATCTAGGGCCCAGAGGCCTTTCTATTAAAAGGGACCAGCTGTCTTAGTTGGCCTGTTCCGGTTAGCAAGTGGCCTCACCATCGGACACCAGTCTATCTGAAACCAAGAGCTCATTAAATGCAGCAGAGTCTGGGGAAATGGTTAGGGCTTAGGCAGAAAGAAAGCCCATTAGGGCTGCGCTTTAAGAAAGGTGTGTCCCAGGCACTTCAGTCACTGCCCCCAAGAAAGGGCTTAGAGCTGCCTGGCACGCTTCTCCAGCCCACAGCATAGCAGCCTGGGGGCAGCTCCTGCTTCAACCCTCAGCCTTTTGAGGGGGAAAACGCCCCCATCCCTGGAAATCCCCTAATAGGCTGGGAAGGATTCAGGTGGCATGAAGAACACCCATTAATGTGTTAAAGTTCTGTTAAAGAGGCCACACAAGGCAAACCAGCTGGGACAGTGAAGAGGGAAAAAAACAAAGCAGTTAATTCAGCAGGAGCCAGGAGGCACCCAGTTCAGTCAGACCAGCACAAGGCCCGTTATGCCTAGAGCCTTGATCATCCCTCTGCCGCGGGGCAGCTGAGAGTGGGCACTAGCTAGGGGCTGTGTAGGCCACTGGCGGGTGAGGAGGACCCACCTAGGGCTGCCCCATCGTAGAGATCCAGCCCATCAGATATGAGCCAACTTTTACCTCTCCCTCCTCCTTCCTAACACAAATAACTCTAGTGAAGTCTAAGACTACCATCTCCCACTGCTCTTTGGGAGACCTCAGGGGCCAGCCCATCTACTCACTCCTTGCAGCTGTCCCTACCATGGGAATAGCTCTCCCTTCGTTGTCAGCAGCCTAGCCTGCTCAATGGCACTCGCAGTGTGTACATCTTTCATTACAAGAAAGCTCCACTGACAGGCTATCTCTTTATAACCAAAAAAACAAACTCATCCTCTTGGTCCAAAAAACCTGGCTTTCCCTCCAGTGTGTTTGTGGATACCACCAGCACTCACCCAAACTCCAGAGCTCTAACCCTGGCCATTCTGGGCTCCTCTCACCCTTCTAATTCCCAGGTCCAGTCAATCAACACTTCTTGGCCCTTCTTTCTCCCTCTCTACTCCAGCTATTGTGCTCTGATCTAGACCCTCATGGCTCCATATCTGATGACCACCTCAACCCCCTTCTCCTTCACCCCTCATATCACACCCCTCCTCAGAAAAAATAATGCTACAGTCCCCCCACCATATATTATATTGAGTCTCTACTCCTTGGCTGGGCACTTAAGGCCCTCCCTGATCTACTCCCACTCCAGCTACAGCCATGGTTCTCTGATTTCCAACACTTAGTCAGGTTCTACTGTAACCAGGCCTGCTCCTAACTAGCATGACACATCCATTACTGGAGTCTGAGCTCTCACTTTTGTCCTCAATGCTTGGAAAGCCCTTCCTCTTTCCTTCTGCTCAACTAAATCCTTCCCACCCAGCCTTCAAACCTAGATTTTTTTGTGGTTTCTACAGCCCCTAGCACAGTGCTAGGCATAAGGTTGGTATTCAACAACTGTTTCATGGAATAAAGAAACAGAAAAAGGGAAGAGGAGGGAAGGAAGGAAGGGAAGTGCATCTTTCAAACAGGAAAGGTCCTGCCTCCCAGAAGGAATTGCTGCTCCAGAAAAGATGGGAAGAAGAAAGCAAGAATGCAGCTGTCTTTGTTCAGAGCTTTAAAAATCCTCTCGAGACAGCGTGGGAGGACCCTCCCATGGTTCCAAGGCACTGGCCAACTCCATCCTTTCCTGACCATCAACTTCCTTTGCCTTTCTCCTCAGAATCGAGAGATTTCTCCTTTGTTGAGTCTGGATTTCTTCCCTGAGAAGTAGAGGGAGAGAATCAGCTAAATTACAGAGAAAACTGACAGGTTCCACAGCTTCCACCTGCAAGTGGGTAAGGCACTGAGCTGGGAGAGTGACCCTCCCCGGTTCTCTCTCCAGGGCTGGTTGGGAGTCTCTGCTCCCTCGCCCCATTGTCCTTTCTCTAGGCCCCACCCAGAGATGTCAGCCAGATCAGGAGGAATCCTGGGAGATGGAGGCACCGTGTCTTCAGAAGGTGGAAGATGTGACTGCCTTGCTGACTGGGCCAGAATGAGGCTCAGGGCTCTCACAGGCAGGGAACTCCCCATTTACTGGCTCTGAGGGGTCAGAATCAGAGACATCAAGTGTTGGGGCAGAAAGGCCTAAAAGAGTTCTTAATGTCACTTTAATTTTAAAGAATGGAAACTCGGGGCTCAGGAAGGAAATGTCTCTTCATAAAGATAGAATTGGGCCTGGAGAGAACCAGGCCTGGCCACAGAAGCTGGAGGTCTCCCATCCTTCTGGCTTTCAGATATTTGAGGCCATAAAAGGCCCTTGGGAAGTCCTGACCTGAAAGCCCTAAACAACCTGCCTGACCTAAGCAAAACAGGTGTTACAGAGTCATCTGTAGCAAACATCATAGGTTCTGCTGCTCCTCTGAGCTCACTTGGTGGGACCAGGGCCTCCAAGAAATGAGGGGGCAAGGACTTCTGAGACTTCTGAGTGTCCCTCAGAAATGAGGTAGCTGTGATTACATCCAGCCAATGGCAGTTTCCTAACCTACTCTAGCCCTACCTGCCTATAGGGCTGAAGTTCCAGAGGCTGGACTCCCTAGGAGGCTGGGCCTACAGTTTGGTGGGACTATTTATATGTTGGATCTCTGACCCCAGGGGACATTAGAAATACCCTTGAGCTGTCTATGGACTAGAAACCTTTCCAGGGCCATGGGGTGCGGGGAGGGGAGGTGTGTACTGGGAGACAAGTTCTAGACCTGGGCCAAGACTCCTGCTTGGCCGGGCAGCTGGAAAGTGAGCATGATGTCCACTCTCCAGCCTTTTCCCTAACAGCCCAGACCCTTGCTTCCCCCTCCCCCCCATTCCGCTTGGTTTTGAAACCACCTTTTTTCCCCTCCCTCCAGTGCTGCTGTCTCCAAGAAAGACCCTGCTTCTCCCTCCTACTTGTTCCACGGGTATTGACAAAGGCCAGACATGGGAGGCCAAGCTCAGATAAGTCACTGTGACAAGTGTGAGACAAGTGTGAGGCTCCCACAAGGCAGTCGGCGTCCCCGAACACTGGAATGCCAGTTTTTCCGTAGAGCCGGGAGTTAGGAGCAAGGGGCATTCTTTCCTGGCAGCCAGGGGCCGTGTCCAGTCTGACTCAGTCCCTAACACAAGCCCTCGGCCCTGCCCCAGACATGTGATACCATTTGACGAGTTTTTATGCAGAAACAGGTTCCGGTTACATTTGAACTTTTCCAACTCCAAGGTCAACAGAACTCAGCCAATTCACGAGGAAGTGCCTGGGACTTTTCCTAAATGTCCTTGGTGCCTATTTTGGTGCTGTTTTAGGAACTGAGGACAGAGGGAGGTAGGTGACCAGGCAGCTTCTCCGAGTGGCTGTTTTCTGCACGCCCACAAGCCAAGTTCTGGGGCCAACCTTCCCAATTCCCTCTGGAAAATATGCTCCCCATTGGGAGGGAAACTGAGCTGCCCAGAGGGGTCAGGAAGGGTCATCTCCATGGCAATGCACGTATCCCTGTGTGTCTGCTGCCTCTGCGGCCCGCCTGCTTCTCCACTGCCTACCTGTGTCTCTCTACCTGGGATAACACAGGTCCTAAAACAGCGGTTCTCAACCTGTGGGTCGCGACCCCTTTGGCGGTGGAACGCCCCTTTCACAGGGGTCGCCTAAGACCATCCTGCATATCAGATATTTACATGACGATTCATCACAGTAGCAACATTACAGTTATGAAGTAGCAGCGAAAATAACTTTATGGTTGGGTCACAACATGAGGAACTGTGTTTAAAGGGCCAGAAGGTTGAGAACCACTGTTAAAGCACCCACACCCCTGAGACTCCTGAAAAGGAGTAAAGGGCACAGCGGTCCGGCCCCTCCCTCAGCATCCTGCTCCCCCAAACGGGGCAGGGCAATCTTCACACAGGGCCAGCCGGCGTCCCAGCTCACCCCTCACCTCACGAGCTCCCACAAAGATCCCGGGGAGACGAGAACCCTGGGCCCATAGGAAGAACCTCACTGGCTTCGGTTTCCTTCGTCCCGGTGACCCCCGCCCCAGCTAAGCGCCCCCCCTGCTCCCGAACCCCCCCCCCCCCCCCCACCTGGTGTCCGCTCCCCTCCCTCCAGCCCGAGGAATTTCAGGCGCTCGGGCTTCCTTATCTCTCACTGTGGAATCCGAGGCCCGAGCAGCCAGTGTGGGGCGCGGGGGGCCACGGGCGGGAGTCATGCCGCGGCGATAAGGGCGCCTTCGGGCCCCTGTGACATCGCCCCAAGAAAGCCCTTTCTCCTCTGGAGCCTCGAGCAGCGAGAGGCGTGAGGCCCACGGACTGTGAGGGGCCTGAGGGGACGTGAAGGGGCGTAAAGGCCAGAGGCCCGGCCCTGCCCCCAGGCTCAGGCCTCCAGGGTCCCGGGCGCCACCCAGGGCCTGGCCGCGGCCTCTGTGCCCCCCACCTCACCCCTCCCGCACCGCCCGCCGCCCCCCGGGGCGCCGCTCACCTGGTCTCCGGCCGCACGCCCAGCAGGTAACTGCGGCTGGTGGGGCTGGGCGTCCACACGGGGCCGTCGTCCTCGCGGTCGCCCCGGGCCCAGGCCCGTCCGCCCGCGCCCCAGGCCCGGCTGGGGGCCCTCCGCGAGCCCATGCTGCTGCCCCACCGCCGCCGCCCGCCTGGCCCCGCGCGCCCTCGCCCTCCGGCCCAGCGCCGCCCGCTCCACCCGCGGCTGACGCGCGCCCCTATTTATAGCCCCGGCGGCCGTCACCTGCCGCTGTCCCTCCCCCGGCGGCCCTGAGGCGCGGGGGCGCGGGCCCGGCCTGAGGGGCCACTGCGGCTGCTCCCTCAGCGGCTCCCGACGTGCGCGGCGTCCACCGCGGGGCCGCCCGGCGTCGGGGCAGGGGCGCGCTCTGGAGACCCCCCGCGGCTGCTCCCTCAGCGACGCCCGACGTGCGTGGGGCCGCCCGGCGTCGGGGCAGGGGCGCGCTCTGGAGACCCCCCACCCGCGGCCGCTCCCTCAGCGACGCCCGATGTGCGCGGGGCCGCCCGGCGTCGGGGCAGGGGCGCGCTCTCTCTCAGGAGACTCCGGCGGCTGCTCCCTCAGCGACGCCCGATGTGCGCGGGGCCGCCCGGCGTCGGGGCAGGGGCGCGCTCTCTCTCAGGAGACTCCGGCGGCTGCTCCCTCAGCGACGCCCGATGTGCGCGGGGCCGCCCGGCGTCGGGCAGGGGCGCGCTCTGGTGACCCTGGCGACCAACGCCTTCCGGCCCACAGGCGTGGAGCTTCGCAGACGTGGAGGCGCGGGCTCCGGGCCTGGGCGAGCGGAAGGTGCCTGAGTGGAGGGTGCGAGGCCAGAGGCCAGAGGCCAGGAGAGCGGGGAGCGGGCGGGACGGGCGCCGGGGCTGCGGGTCCAGCCCTTGGACAAAGCCGCTCCCCTGCCAGCGCCCTGGGCCCCCTGGGAGGCCGCACGTCCTCCGGCCGTGTCTTCCCTCCATTACCCAGCACAGACGAGGGGCTCCACAAACGCTTCTGGAGTCAGTGACCCTCCTGCTCCCACCCCTTCAGCCTCCATTTCCCAGCACCTGACGGGAAACGGGCTGATCCTAAAGCCCAGGAAAAAACACTCATTCGCCAATTTCTGAGTGCCCTTTCTCCACAACTTTCTACCCTTGTCCTTACCGTCACCTCCCCACTCCCCGCACCTGTCCTCCCTCTCCTTTTCCCCATTCAAACGTCATATCCAGCCCCAGCAGCGGGGCTCAGTGGTTGAGCATCCACCTATGAACCAGGAGGTCACAGTTCGATTCCAGGTCAGGGCACATGCCCGGGTTGCAGGCTCCATCCCCAGTGTGGGGCGTGCAGGAGGCAGCTGGTCAATGATTTTCATGGTTGATGTTTCTCTATCTCTCTCTCCCTCTCCCTTCCTCTCTGAAATCAATAAAAATGTATTTTTTAAAAAAAATATCCAGTCCTGGCTGGTTTGGCCCAGTAGGTAGAGCCTCCGCCTGCAGACTGAAGGGTCCCGGGTTCGATTCCGGTCAAGGGCACAAGCCCGGGTTATAGGCTCCATCCCCAGTAGGGGGCGTGCAGGAGGCCGCCAGCCCATGATTCTCTCTCATCATTAATGTTTCTCTCTCTCCCTCTCCCTTCCTCTTTGAAATCAATTTTTTTTTTTAAATCATATTCAAAGCCCTCCTCAGAACCAGTCTAGGGTAGAAATAAGAAGCCTTCTTCTCAGGCAAAGAGCTTCTTAGAAATCAGAGCCCACCCTCCTCCTCAGACACCAAAGCCATTCAGCCCTGTCCATCTCTGCACAATGAGTCTCCCCCAAGCAAATGATCCGAGGACTAGAAAACCCCGAGGAAAACAGGAAGTATGCACAGTGGGCCCTGGGCTGCCGAAAGGGGAGCCTAGAAACAGAGGCGCTGCCCGCATCAGTGAAAGCCAGGTTTCTCAAGCAGCTTAATCCCCGCCTTCACTCATCAAAGGCAAAACCAACTATCCCCATTTTCACGGAAAAGAGAGGCAAAGGCTATGGCATCCGTGGGCAAACTACGGCCCGCGGGCCGGATCCGGCCCGTTTGAAATGAATAAAACTAAAAAAAAAAAAAACCCGTACCCTTTTATGTAATGATGTTTACTTTGAATTTATATTAGTTCACACAAACACTCCATCCATGCTTTTGTTCCGGCCCTCCGGTCCAGTTTAAGAACCCATTGTGGCCCTCGAGTCAAAAAGTTTGCCCACCCCTGCTTTAGAACATCTGGTAGATTTGGGACGCTCTGTCTACATCTGTATAGATATATAACACCATGCCCACCATGAAACGAGATGGTGCTGCTGACCCACAGGATGGGGGCCTTTTCCCGGTGAGAAGGGACTTAAATGACTTTATCAAACCCTTCTGCTTCATTCTCCATGCAATCAGTTACACGAGTGTTGATGTGCTAGTGTTTGTGCACTAAAAATTCCATTTGCAAATAATGTTATTTTTTTTTTTAAACAGAGCATTTTAAAAGGCCACAATGGATGACCCACTGAACTCGCTCAAGAATTCATCCAGACCAAGCATGTCAAACTCAAAGGCTAACACGGGCCAAATAAATGAGGCATGTGGCCCACAGGGCACGAGTTTGACATCCTTAATCTGGACCTAGCTCCCTACTGAACAGAGACCTGGGTAACAGAAGGATTTGAAGATGTTTGGGAATTATCAAGTAAACAGTTCAAACTTGGAAAGGCTTGAGAAAAGCCAAAAGAAATAGGTGTTCATAAAAGAGCTCAACCTCTATCTGAAGAAGCACACATCTAATGAAAATTGAAATACAAATAAGTGCAAATTAAAAGTGATACTGCTTTGGGGGAAGGGGGCAGAGTAGGAGGGACCTTTTCCATTTGGGAATATATCTAGGCCAATAAATAAATAAGACAACAAAAGAAATTCAGTGAGAGTTCTTGCCTTTGAGATGTCCCCTATTTTACCATAAACATATACAAGAAGATAAAATCTAGCCAGACTCTAGGTTCCCAAAAATTTCACCCCCCCCCTTCCCCATTTGACAGATGCAAGAACTGAGGCCAAGAGAGATCAAATGACTTAGTTTCAGAGCCCAGACTGGAACCTAGCTTCTGATTTCATCATTCTATCACACTGCCAGTGAGTTTATTTAAGAGGAATAGGGATATGAAAAACAAAAGGAAATATGTATAACCACCACAAAAAAATAAAAATAAAAAATAAATAAATAGCCCCAGCTGGTTTGGCTCAGTGGATAGAGCATCAGCCTGCAGACTGAAGGGTCCCGGGTTCGATTCCGGTCAAGGGCACATGCCCGGGTTGCGGGCTCGATCCCCAGTAGGAGGCATGCAGGAGGCAGCCGATCAATGATTCTCTCTCATCATTGATGTTTCTATCTCTCTCTCCCCCCCTCTCCCTTCCTTTCTGAAATCAATAAAAATATATTTAATAAATAAATAAATAAATGAGAAATAGGGATAAATACCGAGGAAATACTTCTGCAGAAAAAGCTATATGCTCAGCTCCATTCCCTGCAGTGATGAAGTGGGACTGGAAGTGGGTAAATTATGTTGATCTGAAAATTATTACAATTATTGAATATGGTGATTAAAAGATTATGGAGAAACATGGAAATGTCCAGACCTAATGTTAAGTGTAAAAAAGCAGGGTACAAAATCCAGGGCAGTGCAGTAAATGGAATTCATTCACACCCGAGTGAATCCCAGCTCTGCCCCTTTCCTCGCTCTGTGGCTTTAGGGAAATCACTCAACCACTCTGAACCTCCAGAAGAATAAAAGCAGCATTTGTCTCAGAGGATTCTCATGAGGCTGAATAAGAGGATGAATGTAAGAAGAATGTTTGTCATTTAGAAATGTGCTGTTAACCACTGACATTAGCATAATTATACCTTAAATTTAGCTATTAACTGAACAAGGATTGAAAGGTGATATACAAAATTTAAAAAAAACTGCAAAGGTGAGATGGGATTATAAATGTGCATGGTTGTTTTTTACTTCTTCTAGTAATTCTATATCATTTCCCAAAGGAAAAAGCAATTTTAAATAAGGACCTCAAAGAAATCCCATCCTTGGGACCTGGGGCCCATGCCCCCCAGTTCCTAAGGCTGCCGTCAGATGATAGAAAAGATCAACATGACCTGATTCACTTAGAGAAGACAGGGGAGGGGGGACTCGGGGGGGGGGGGGGGGGGGGGAGGCTGGAGAGGGCATGTTCTAGAATCTAGAAGATCCTGTCTTGCTCAGATCAGACCCTGAGAAAATCTGATTTTTCCATTCATGCATTCATTCATTCACTTACTCAAACACTCTTTGAACCACTACTGAATGCAAGGAACTGTGCTAGGGACTTTTAAAATATTAGGCTGACCCACAGGGTGAATGTGGAACAATCTCCATTATATAACTGAAAAAAGCAAGCTTCAGAACACTTCGTGTCGAACGCTACCGTTTGTATTAAAAATAGATATATAAATATACATATGTATAAAGTTGTAAAATCATAGAATTGCTCAGAAAGGATACACAAGATATAGGTAACAGCAATTAACTCCGGAGAGGGAATAGGGAACTGGAAGCTGGCCTCCATTAAGAAGCTTACTTTTTTTCCATTGTATACTCTTTTGTATTGTTTGAATGTCTTTACCATGTATACGTATTAATTTTTCAAAACACACAAACATTCTAAAAACAAGTAAAATAAGGTGTGCTCAGTGCTGAATACGCAGCGGTGAGAGGGCAGGCGGGGGTGGGGGAGGGTCCCCAGGCTTCGGGAAGGCAAAGTGTGTTGGACTTGCAGAGCCACACGTGTTAAGTTTTCAAAACCCAGACTGTTTACATAAGTTAAGGGAACAGTTCTCTCTACACACTCAAGGAGCTTTATAGTCACTCCGCATATCGTTTTACAGAGATAAAGCAGTTGGAAAATAAATACTAGTCATTTGTCAAGCCTCGGCATGTGTTAAATTGTCGTTTCTATGAGGGTTTCTATGAGGGTGGGGATTTTATCTGTTTAACTTCATCAGGAGAGCACTCCAGCTAATGTGCAGATAAGTGCTGCTTAGGGCAAGCCTTTTCTGATAAAAATGATAGCACGGCCATTAAAAACACCTTGAAGAAGAAAAGATCAAAAGGTATTGGACCCTGAGGGAACCAGGCTCCCTGCCAGGGCTAGGCAGCCGCCTCTGGGACGGACGCCCCCCTCCCCTCATCCCGATGGGAATCCAAGGTTATAGCGACACTGCCTGTGCTCTTGTCACAAGCAAATGTCATGTGCAGGGCCCTCCTTGGGGTGACGAGGCGCAGACTGACTCCAAAGAGAACCTGGCACTCCACCCGCAGGGGAGGTAGGAATGTGGATGTCTGCAAACCCGACAAGCTGGCCTACGGCCAAAGCAGCAGGTCACGAAGACAGCACAGTGGCTGACACCAGGGCCTCAAGAAACCAGACAAGCCTGACTCAGCAGCCTCCCGTACAGGTGGCCCGGCAACTTGTTGAACCTCTCTGCGCCCGTTTTCTCCTCTGTGAAATGAAGCATAACTGCGGGATCCATCATCGTGAGGACTAGGAGGCTCGCTAGAAAGTATTTAGCAACATGCTGGGCACGGGAGCAGGGCTTAAAGTGCTCTTGTCATCAGGATTACTAAATAAGGGAGAGGTGTCCCAGATTGGTCATAACTGGCCATTGGCATCCAAGTGTGAATGGCAGGCGAGGTGCTCTGAAGTCACAGTAAGAATCCCTCACTTTTGCCCGGCTGGTGTGGCTCAGTGGTTGAGTGTCGACCTATGAATCATGGTTCCAATCCATGCCCGGATTGTAGGCTCGGTCCCCAGTGGAGGGCGTGCAGGAGGCAGCCGATCAATGATGCTCGTCATTGATGTTTCTATTTCTATCCCTCTTGGAAATCAATACAAATATTTTTTTTTAAAGGAATCCCTCACTTTTATATAGTGTTTCATAAAAATGCCTTCACACTCATCATCTCACAGAAGCCGGAGAAGCGAGTTGGATGGGAACGCCTCCCTCTGTTTTGAAGGGGTGGGGCCGGTGCAGCGAGGGGCTTTGTCGAGAGCTGGTCATAGCAATCACTGAACTGCGGAGTCTCTCTGACACTGAGGCCAGCACCAACCTTTCCCAGCGCCATCAGCATTTCCACTGAAGATGGGGCATTTCACAGCGGAAGAAAATGATTTCTGTTTTCAACTGTGAAAAGGTCGAGCGTGTTTATCTAACTTCGTAATGTATGCTTGATATTCAATACCGCCCTTGAAAGATCCTAAGAACTCAGCCAGCACTCACTTCCCTTTGCTGTGCTAGATCCTGTCGGGCGTCAGAGGGTCAGAGGGTCAGAGGTCAGAGGACACCCCCCACACCGCCTGTTCCTTGTGCTGGGTCGGGACCTAACTCTGCCATCAGTGAGTGAAAAGGCAGCCCAGCCTCGAATACCTAATTCCAAGTCTGTCATAGCCAAGTTCCCTGTGGCTGTGGCAATCCCAGGCCCCTTGGACGGTGCAAGGACATGACAGAATTCCTCCCTCCAGCAAAGGGTTCTCGTGGGTTGAAAATCCATTTGGAGGAGAGATGGAGGTGCCCAGAAAATTTCAATTGGCCCTAGAGCCAATGCCACTAGCCCAGGGGAGACCTTGAAGGTGACTCTTGACCGGCATTAAGACCCTCCCTCACCCCTGCAGAAGGTCTCTAGAGCAGTGGTTCTCAACCTTCTGGCCCTTTAAGTACAGTTCCTCATGTTGTGACCCAACCATAACATTATTTTCGTGGCTACTTCATAACTGTCATGTTGCTACTGTGATGAATCGTCATGTAAATATCTGATATGCAGGATGGTCTTAGGTGACCCCTGTGAAAGGGGCGTTCCACCGCCAAAGGGGTCACGACCCACAGGTTGAGAACCGCTGCTCTAGAGGGTCAGGAAGTCCCAGGCTCCCAGTGTCCTAACCACAGCTCCAGAGTCTAGAGGACGCCGTGGACAGGAGGGACACGGCTCTCCTGCAGCAATGGGACATGGGCGGCGTCTGGGAAGACCCTCGGGGGGAGCAGGGTGGGGCCAGGCTCACCTGAAGAGGAATACAAGAGCCTACCTGCATGGTAAGAAGAATATTTTTATTTGAAATATAGTCTGAGCAACATGAGTGTAGCCAGGAGGAGGAGGGGCTGGCCTGCCTGGGGCAGCAGCCTCTCTAATGGCACAGGAGCAAGAATACAAATATCCCAACGTCTGTGGGCCCCAAGCCCCCTGGTCAGGAGAGGCAGGGCGGCCGCGGACGAGGTGCACACTCCTTCTGAAGGGTCTGCCCTCGGCGCCTGCCTGCCTGCCTGCCTGGGCCGCACTGCTGCTCCCCGGACCCCAACCAGGGGTGCTGCAGAAGTTTCTCCCGCTCACGCAGAGAGCCGGAGGGACGGCCGATTCTCCGGGACTACTCTGGGGGAAAGAACAGAGAAGGCAGGAAGGACGGGCAAAGTGGCCGAGGCCCTCGTCAGGCCGGGCTGGGCAGAGCTCTCCAGCAGGAACTGCGCCAGCCCCCCTCAAACCCCCTTCTCAGGCTCTGTCCGCCCAGAGAGCAGGCAGCAGTGGGGAGCCTCCCGGAAGAGCACAGCCGCTGAGGGGTTTCAAGCGGAGTGGACAGCACTGGGGCTGGAAGGATACAGACAGGAGTTGGGGTACTGAGAAGCAGCACAAAGCCATAAATAACAGAATCCAGATCTGTGAGGGTCCCGGGCGACCCCACATCTCCTGGGGCCGGGGCACACCCGGCTCCCCGCAGCTCAGGGCAGACACTGCTCCAGGGCACAGCCTGCCACGCACACCGGGCAGAGCCTTCTGTTTTCCACTGTCCACACGGCAGGTGCAGCACCCACAGCACCACCCGACCTCCGGTCACACCTGAGGGGACGGTGCGTGGCTGTCCTGGTCCTGAGAGGCCAGTGGTTGACTCTGAGCGTCTCGGACAATGTCCTCCTCAGGGGCCGGGCCCGGGGACCTCCTGGCCTCTGGGTCAGCTGACAAAGGCTCGCCAGGACATTCTTCCAGTCCGTTTTCCCTGGTCTCCATGGATACCTCCTCCCCAGAGCCTTCTTCTGGCTCCGCTGCCTCCTCTGCTGCCTCGGCCGCCTCCTCCTCGTCCTCCTGGTCTCTCACCTTGTGGACGATGAAGAGGTGGCGGCTGAGGGAGCCGGTGGAGGTGTAGCACAAGCCACAGAAGGGGCACTGGGCCGTGGAGCTGTCCACCTGGTGCTGAGGTATGTGGCTCTGAAACTCGATCCCCGAGTCTGTGGCAAAGCTGCATTTCGCGCACTGGAAAAGGGACTTGTGCCTCTTGAGAGAGGAGGCGGCCTCGCCATTGTTGGTGCCGGGAGCATCCTCCGCCCCGCTGACCCGTCTCTTCAGATGGTTCACCTGAAAAGGACACAGCGTCAGCCGATCCAGGCCGAGCTGAGCCCGACACGGGAGGCCCCACCCACGACCAGTGCCGCCCAAGGCCTCGCAGAACCTCCACCCAGGCCAGGGTCACCCCGGCCCTGAACGCTTGTTTGACTTCCGTCTGTCTGGGGGTTTTTTATGTGCTTTTTAAAATGTGACGTCTGCTGTGGCACAACATTCCAAAGATACAGGAAGGGCATGGAGATTACACCCCTCCGGCCCACGCCCCAGGCCTGCTCTCCAGAGATCGCGGTATCGCCCGGGCTCTGGGGCTGCTCCAGGAGATATTCTACACGTATACAAAACAAAGCTGCTCTTTCACACGGTGATAGCGCTGCACGCACACGTTCCTCCGCCCTGTTCTTTTCACGACACAACATGACTGGCGCTTGTCTCCATGAGGCTGAGACAGAGGCCACGCTCTCCTGACAGCAGCATGCGGGCCCACTGCGGGGATGGGCAGTCCCCACTGGCGGGCATTTAGTCGCGTTCCATCTGTCACGCAGACGGTGCTGCAGTGAACATCCTTGAACACACTTCTTGGTGCCCAAGGCCAAAGACACCGGACAGATAAATCCAAGGAGACAACTTGCTGCATCGAAGGGTGTGTGCTTTTGGAGGGCAGGGGAAGGGGTGCATTTTAATTGCAGGCAGATGTTGCCAAAATGCCAACTGACACCCCACCTGCTATGTGGACAAGGGCCTTTGCCGATCAGCGAGAGCCCTTCTCTAAACAGCCCAGATGGGCGGTCCTGGACCTCCAGGAGCTCTCGGCTCCCCAGGTGTGCCGGGCCCCTCTGAGGCACAGCGTGGGAGGAGGCTACAGTGAAGAGGGAGGCCAGGCTGCCCCCGAAGTTCACCAGAAACGGGCCTGGAACAGGGATGAGGTCACAGGATAAGGACCCAGCCCTAACTGGTTTGGCTCAGTGGACAGAGTGTCAGCCTGTGGATTGAAGGGTTCCAGGTTCGATTCCGGTCAAGGGCACATGCTTGGGTTGTGGGCTCTTTCCCCAGTAGGGGGCGTGCAGGAGGCAGCCAATCAATGATTCTCTCTCATCGTTGATGTTTCTATCTCTCTCTCCTTCTCCCTTCCTCTCTGAAATCAATAAAAAAAAATACTTAAAAATAAATAAGTACACAAACAAAAAAACATAGAACAAGGGTCCAGGAGAGCAGGTGTTGGAGTATGGCCCTTCCCACAACCGGTGTGGGAGTGGGGGTGGGGGTCAGCCAAGCTTGGCCATCGTCACCTGACAATCAGCCCCCCGCCCACTCCTAGGACTGAGTGAGGCAGAAGCAGGCTGGTGTGTGTGAAACCTCCCCCGTCACTGAGCGCAGCCCACCCCGAAGGAAGGGCTCCCGGCGACAAAGAAACGGCAGGACCAAGAGGCCAATGGGCCCTAACTGGTTTGGCTCAGTAGACAGAGCGTTGGCCTGCGGACTGAAGGGTCCCAGGTTCGATTCCGGTCAAGGGCATGCACCTTGGTTGCGGGCACATCCCCAGTAGGGAGTGTGCAGGAGGCAGCTGATCGATGTTTCTCTCTCATTGATGTTTCTAGCTCTCTATCCCTCTCCCTTCCTCTCTGTAAAAAATCAATAAAATATATTTTTTTTAAAAAAGAGGCCAATGGGCTGCCTCGCGGGTCTCTGTCCCTGTCCTTTACTCGTGTGCAGGCCCAGGTGTGGGTCACACAGGCTCGAGAGTGACCCACCTTGAGGGAAGTTGTCAGGGCTGTTGTGACCTGGCCACAAGGACCAATGGGTGCCCTGGGGCCTTCCCAGTGCCCCTCCAGCACCAGCCCTCACTGAGCAAGCTGCTCTGGTGGGCAAGGGCCCCACACGCACCTGAGGGGAATGTCCACCCGGAGGTCTGGCTTTGGACGTCTGGCTCAAATCAGGGTTTCTGATGCCGTGCATAAGGCTGATGTGGCTCTCCAGGAGGGAGGGCCGCGGGAAGCTGGGGCTGTCCTCCGTGCAATACCTGCGAAAGGACGGCCAACGAAACGGTGTGAGAGGACAGGCCGCAGCGCCCAGCGGAGCCAGGCAGGCAGGCAGAGGTTGACGCTGCTTCTGGCTCCAGGGCTGAGTCTGGAGCAGACAGAGAGCGGGCTGGGTGGTCCTCAGGCTGGCGGGGGAGTGCTGGGCACTCCTCAGAGCACTCTAGGCAGCAAGCCAGCCGAGGTGACAGACAACAGCAGGTCGGAATGTGTGCACTGGCCCTCGGCCGTGAGCTTACCCTCCACCGCCTGGTATCACTGCCCAGAGGTCCGGGTGCGGGGCTGGCGGTCAGCATGAGGCCGGTGTACGTGCTGGAGCACAGGCAGGTGGTGCTGCCGGGCTCAGGGTCGCACCACCGCTCCTCGTAAACCGCAGGGCCCTTCACCACTGACCGGCAGTGCAAGCGGGGTTAGGGGAGCGGGAGGGGGAAGGCCTCAGAAGCCCCCAGGGCCTGGGAGCTGGTTCTGACCTGCCCTGATTTCTGAACTAGTCACAGCACTTTTCCATTTAAAGACGTGCTGATCTCTTGCCTTTGATCGCTGACCTCAGAGTAGAGAAACGCCATGGACAGTCTTTTTGGGTCTCAGACCTCCCGGCGTCCCCCTGCGGACACTCACCCACACGTGTAGACTTTCTTGACGGTGTCGTGGTTGTTGCGGATGTGTTTGCGCAGGCTGCTGGGGGTGTGGAAGGACTGCTCACACTGCCGACACGGGTACCGCTTCAGTGTCTGCAGGCCACAGAAAGCGGAGCATCAGGACTGCAGGGGAGTTCTGGGCGTGCCCCCTTCTCAGATGACACAGGCAGAAAGGATGCCCACAGACCTCAAAGGACCAGGAATCCTAAGGGGTCGGCCACATAAGGGGCCGCTGACCCCACAGGAGAGAAGTCCAGAGACCCTGGCGCGGCCCTGTGACCTGAGACTGCACTTACCCGACCGTGGCTCTTTTTCATGTGGGACACATAGCTCTCCCGGTCAGGAACCCACTCCTGGCACTCCTGGCAGGTCCAGCCAGTGCTCCTCAGCCGGGGCTTGCCCTCAGCCCTGCGATGGGCCTCGGACCTGCCCCAGCGGCCGGACGGCAGGGAGCTGCCCCGAGCAGCCACGCTCGTGGCCGGGGGCTCCGTGGAAACTCGAGAACCAGGGCGGCTGGAGGACGTGTCTGCTGAAGACTGGAGGCTTGACAGCTCTTCCACGTTTCGGGGAACACCGTGCGTGCTCTGGGGATGGGGAGAGCGGTTACTGACTGGGCAAAGGGAAAGGGGCACAGACAGAGTCAGACCCCCCCGGGCCCGAGGCATGCGCCCGCCTCCCAGCCTCCTCCCCGAAGGCCACCCACCTTGACGTGCTGCATCAGCTCCGGCTTCTGCGGGAACAAGAGCGGGCACTCGGGGCACTTGAAGATGCCCACCTGTGCCTGGCTGGCATTCTGGTAAAAATGCTGCTGCATGTGCCTCTTCTTGTTGAAGATCATCTCGCAGGAGCACTTGTACATGAGCCTGTGGGACAAGCCCCAGGGCGTGAGGTGGCCAGGGCTCTGCTGGCAGAACCACGCAGCCCTCCACCCCGTCTCCGCTCTCTGAACCAGGGTCGGGCTTGGGAAAGCACTACTCTGAGCCAATGTGGCTGCTCCCCGGCCTCGGGATGTCTTCGGTGGACTCCAGACCTCTCTGCCACTAGCCCCGGCTCCCAGGCGGGCCCAACACCTTCCCCTACAGCACCCAGGCCCCTGGGCTCTGCCCCCAGGCCTGCTGGCCCCGAGGCTGCACTCACTGGGAGGGTTTGTGGGGCTGGGTGGGGTGCTGGGAGGCGCTGTGGTCCGCGGTGCTGCTGGCAGTCTTGAAGGCCATGGGGCAGAAAGCACATTTGTGGAAAACCTGGCAGTGTTTCTCCTGGATGTGGCTTTTCAGCAAGGCCAAGGACAAGTGGACGACCCCGCAGTGGATGCACCTGAATGACAGGGGGGGGCGGGGGGGGAGCGGAGGTTAGATCCAGAGGTGGTCCTGGAAAAGGAGGGATAGGGGACAAGAACAGAGCCGTGTTGGGACTCATGGTCACACCACCACTCATCTGAGAAGGGGGTGCACCCAGAACTATCCTACGGTTCCGAGGCTGCACTTTCCATCCTTCACTCGTACATCTGAGGGCCTGCCTGCTGCTGTCTGGCATAATGCGGTCGCCCAGGGCCCCCCAAGCCCAAGGCCACACCTGGTAGAGAAGTGGGGAGAAACCCTCTCCTCCCCTCATTGGCCAGAGGATATTCGTCTGCAAACTAAAAACTTGGGCCCAGCTAAGAGAAGTTGGTGCGGGTGGAGAAGGGAGGGAGTGGTCAAAAAAATGATACAAACAGTATTCATTTAATGTGGTACAACCGCAAGAGGAATTTCAAGAGGCTGTACCTCCCACAGGCTGGTACTCGGTAAGCAGGGATGGCCACCGAATAAGAAACAGTTAAGAAATGCTAAGCTCCCCGTAACAACCACATTAAAACCAATGGCCCCAGCCCAGGAATGCTCTAGAGCAGCGGTCCCTGAGGCCCGAAAGGTTGGCGACCGCTGCTCTGGAGCATCCCTGTCCAGTGGCACTTGCTCTGATGATGGAAGTGTCCCCTGCTGCAACGTCCATGTTGCTCTTCAAATTTAAACTGATAAAATGGAACGGCCAGATGCACTGGCCGCATTTCAAGTGGCTGGTGCCATTCTGGACCATGCAGCTCGTCAGTGCTGTGATGTCTCCTTGGTGGATGACTTTTCATTTCTCTTTCTCCCTACTAATTGCTATTTTCTGCGTTTTGTTTAGCAGATATATCATATTTTATTATGTATGAACTGTCTGCAACCATTTTTCTGAAATGGAGCCTGTGTTGGACTCTTCTTTTGACTTCAGATACCTCTCTATAAACGTCTTTGAGCATGTGACCTGCCTCCTTGCCAACCTGAACCCACAGAGTCACACCCACTCGTGCTCAGTCCTTCCTCCTGCCCGTGGACACACACAGGTCTCCCTCCAGGAGAAAACACCTCCGACCTCCCTCTTGCTGCAACACTGCCTGCCACATGCCTGCCCCGTAGCCGTGACCCCTGGGAGCTCTCGGAGAGGGGCTGCCGCTGCCCTGCGGAAAGGACGCGCCTTCACTTAAGAACTCCTTCACGATCTACAGAAACCATCACAGAATCCCGACCAGCGTTTTTGTTTTCCTTCCGTGTGTGTGTGTGTGTGTGTGTGTGTGTGTGTGTGTGTGTGACTGGAGGAGGCGGCAGGGGTGGCGGAATCACCTTTGCAAACGTATGAGCAGTGAGGAGCAGCCTGCAGAACCAGAAAGCTGCCTGCAATGAACACCGATGAACACTTACTACTACACCTGCACGTGCCACGGAGTTTCTATACCAACTACTTAGTTATATTTATTTTTCTCTCCTGTTAAACAATAGAGTGGCCAACCCTAGCACACAGAGTAACTTCCACACCACAGGTATTCTGAGGGGAAAAATCCACATATTTCCAGATTCCTCCACAGTGGCCAGGGACACCTGATACGTGTACAGACGCTGCTAAGTGGCCTTATTTGCGTAGTTGGACCGAACTCCTGCAGGAACAATGTAAATATCCACTTCAAAAATTCGCCTGAAAACACATCCTATTTACCCAGTAGACACGCTCTTCAAAGAAACCGCACTGAGTAAGAATGTGAAGGGGTAAACGCAGGCCGAGCAGCCTCAGTGGAAGAGAGAGAGAATCCAACCCCATGACACAAGTCTGCACCAAATTGTTAAGAAAAAAAGAGAAAACAGACAGGGATAGAATCATATGCTGTGAGATATGTAGGTTTAGAAAAGAGAAAGAGCAATAATAATTTTGATTTTGCTAACAATCACAATAAGAAAATAACACATTATTTTCTTATTTAAGACAGCCTAAATTTGTTCCCTTATGACATCATTGACCACTCTCCAAATTATCAACAGAGAGCAGAATAATTTATACAGTTTTAAATATATACATATATATGTGTATATATATATGTATATATATATAATGTCTATATACATTGCACATAGAATACATAAACATAAAAATATAAAGTATACAGGCTTTTTACATTGTCTTCAAGTAAAAGCAAATGTAATATAAAAAATAATATTGTAAAATTCTACTAAAGCTCAATGAAATGGAACATAGGTACTTTTTGAGAATTTATTTTCAAATATTAATACCTACAGAACAAGAGAAAATATTTGCAAATTATGTATCTGACAAGGTACTTGTATCCGGAATATACAAAGAACCCTTACGACTCCATAATAAAACAACCCAGTTTAAAAATGGGCAAAAGATCTGAGTAGACATTTCTCCAAAGAAGATATACCAATAGATGCTCAACGCCACAAGCCATCAGGAAAAGCCACATCAAAACCATAATGAGACACCACTTACACCCACAAGGGCGGCTAGAATCAAAAGTCGGAGCAAATGTTGGCGAGGATGTAGAGAAAGCAGAACTCCCATGCACTGTTGGTGAGAATGTAAACATGGTACAGCCGCTCTGGGAAACAGTCTGGCGGTTGCTCAAAAAGTTAAACTGAGTCCTGGCCAGGTGACTCAGTTGACTGGAGCATCGTCCCCTGCACCAGCAGGTCTTGGGCTCGATTTCCAGTCAGGGCACATACCTAGGTTTTGGGTTCAATCCCCAGTAGGGGCATATGGGAGGAAACTGATCAATGTATCAATGTCTCTCTCTCTGTCTCTCTCTCTCTTTTTCCTCCTCCTACCCCCCCTACCCCCCATTCTCCCTCTCTAGAATCAAATTTTTTTTTTAAGTTAAACTTAGAGTTACCATATGACCCAGCTATTCTACTCCTAGGTATGTACCCACAAGAACTGAAAACATATATCCACACAAGAACTCGTACATAAATATTCATTAGCAGCATTTTTCATAATAGCCAACAGGTGCCTATCAACTGACAAATGGATAAACAATATGTAGTATATACATCCAATAGGATATCGTTCAGCCATAAAATAGAATGAAATACTGTATATGTGTTACAACATGGATGAATCTTGAAAATATAATGCTCAGAGCACATATTTTATGATCCATTTATATGAAATGTCCAAGATACATCTACAAGACAGAGAGTAAATTAGTTGTTTTTGGACTGAGGGGGGTGGGAGAATAGTCAATATAGAGGTTTTGCGGGTAAATATAGACATTTTTTAGGTGAATATGTAACTCTGAATATACTGAAAACCATGAGATTGTACACTTTAAGTGGGTGAATTGTATGGTATGTAAGTTATATCTGAATAAAGCTGTTACCAAAAAATATATTAATAATAGAAGGTCTTAACTGTAATGAATAGTGTGTTAGTGTGTACGTCTTTGGAATGCAATAACAGATCACTGGAGATTTTAATGTCTGATACATTCAGTAATCCTTCCAGAATGTATAGCTGAGTCACAATACATTTTAGCTGACATTTCTTACAAAAAGGCTTGAAAAGCTAAACTGCTTTTGAAACCGTTTCCTTTTACTCTTATATAAGAAAGTAAATAAAATAATTAGAAAACAAAAAACTCTATTCATCCACCTGTATAGATTCAAAGTTAAAAATCTAAGTGTTGCCCTGACCGGTTTGGCTCAGTGGATAGAGCGTCGGCCTGCGGACTGAAGGGTCCCAGGTTCGATTCCGGTCAAGGGCATGTACCTTGGTTGCGGGCACATCCCCAATGGGTGTGAAGTAGGCAGCTGATCGATGTTTCTCACCGATGTTTCTAACTCTCTATCCCTCTCCCTTCCTCTCCGTAAAAAAAAATCAATAAAATATATTTTTTTAAAAAATCTAAGTGTTGATTGCATGTCTATTGGATTGGATCTCGGAAGCAGCACACGCTTCAGTCACCGTTAGCAAGGTGTTTTGTTACAGGACACTGTAACAGCACCCGTCAGGCGTTTGGCTTAAAATGTAGCCTGGGAGGCTGCCAAGCCCTGCTCTTCTGCAACATGGCGGCAAGGGCTTCACCCAACCCTGTCTGGCCATTTCGTTTCTCATGCACTTCAGATTCTCTGTTCTCCATAGCATGCAACGAAATTAGTCTACATTTGGATGTGTTTATAGCAAGATAGAAAGCTGGAGTCATCACTAACCCTCCCTGTCCTCACCCCCATCTACAAGCTATCATCGAACCCTAACGCTTACACTTCCTGAATCTCTCTCAACTCTACCTTCCCTCCGTCCCAAGTCCATGCCTGAGCTGAAGCCCTCAGCATCTCACCTGGACCGTCAAACTTGCCTCTCAAACAGTCTCCAGTCTCCACCCTCCTTAGCATAACGTGTCAGCTTCCCAGAAACAACCGAGCCAATCACTCCCCACTGCACATCTTTCCATAGCTTCCCACTGTCCCCTGGCTAAAGACCAAATGCCTACCAAGGAATACAAGGTTATGCAAGGCCTGGCCTCCACCAATTCCGGGTCTCGTTTCTCACCTCTCCCCCCCATTCCCCCTGACCCACCTCTACAGAAATGCTGAACTTCCCATAACCCCTGTTGTCTGTGCTAGTATCCCACCCATACCCTTGCTCCAGACATACTCTCCCTTTCTTTTGTCTGAAAACCTCCTTATACTCCCTCTCTGAAGTTTCCCTGGGCCATCCCTCCATATGGGACTTACCACTCCAAGTTACAACTTCTGTGTACATGTTTATAACCGACCAGACTGAAGCCCCCTTGAGCTCAGGGAATGAGTCTTAATCATTTTTATATCTTCAGTGTCTGGCACAATGCTAAAGACAATAATAAGTACTAAAGCTAAATGGACTAAAACAATAATTTTTTTTAAATACCAAAGAGAAGAAAACCTTACTAAATTTGGGCAAAATTAAGTTTCAGAAGTGAAAGTAATAAAATAAACCATGAAATGTAGTAACTCCCAAATGCAGTAAACCGGCCCAGAAGACCTGATGGGGACGATGTGAAAGTTAGAGATCAGTGAGCTTTGGAGGGTTTTCCCCTTTTCTTTTTCCTGAAAATGACGTCTTGCTTATATATGTTTGGCACACTGGAGGAGATTCCGTCTCAAATAGGCTTTTCTTGTTCTTACTCGGAGGCCGACCATTTTTTTCCATTCTCAGGTGTTGCTTGCTTCTCACAAACTGACAAAAACGAATCAACACGGAGACACTAGCGCCCTCGGAGTTTGGAGTCTGGCAGCTCCGTTTGTTAACGAGAATTGGGAACATTTCAAAGTGCTGCAGTTAGTAAATTTACCGTTGAAATCGTGCTTTCCATTTAATACGCCAAACACACTAACTCT
Organism: Myotis yumanensis; assembly: GCF_028538775.1. Lineage (NCBI taxonomy): Eukaryota > Metazoa > Chordata > Mammalia > Chiroptera > Vespertilionidae > Myotis > Myotis yumanensis. Next base: position 960,025 of record NW_027223771.1, read on the forward strand.
GTGAGCAAATTAAATTAGCATCTTTCAAAAAACCAAGCTGACAAAGCGAATGTTATACCTTCCCCTCCGAAGCGATTTTTGCTCATGTTTAATTTTGTTTGAACTCGTATTCTTCTCCCCCTTGCCCCTCTTGGTGTCTAGAAAACATACCCATCAGCTTGTCTTACTAGGCTGGAGCCCAGGGCTCCGAAGACCAAGCTCAGCGGCAAGTTCTGGGCCAGGAGAAGGACCAGCCCCCGGGCAGCCCCCGGACAGGACAGCGAGCCAGGCAGCACCCACCTGTAGCCCACCTTGCGGGCATAGTGCAGGCAGTTCTCCTTCACGTGGGTCTGGAAGTAGGCGGAGCGACAGAGGACTCCACACTCCGGACAGCAGTACGGGGACTTGTGTGTGTGGATCCGCTGGTGAGCACAGAAACTGCACTGGTTGGGCAGCAGCATCTGGCACACCGGGCACGTCTAGGAGAGAGCACGGAGAAGACGGTTCACGCAGGCGCCGCCGGCCCTGGCTCTCCAACCACAGCTGCCTGGCTTTCCCAGGGCCTAGGTCAGAACGGCCCTCCAACCCCTGCCACTATCCTCTCGTAGGACACTTGACACCCTAGACCTCATTGAGAGCGTTGATACCGCCCGTCCGGTGTAGCTCAGGGGTTGAGCATCAACCCATGAGCTAGGACAGTGGTTGGCAAACCGCGGCTCAGCAAACTGCGGCTCGCGAGCTACATGCGGCTCTTTGGCCCCTTTAGTGTGGCTCTTCCACAAAATACCGACTTCTGCGCATGGGCCATGAAGTTTCAATCACCCTGTACGTGCACGCCCGCATGTGGTATTTTGTGGAAGAGCCACACTCAAGGGGCCAAAGATCCGCATGTGGCTTGAGAGCCACAGCTGCCGACCATGGAGCTAGGAGGTTACGGTTCCATTCCCAGTCAGGGTTTTGGCCTCGATCCCGGGTAGGGGGTGTGCAGGAGGCAGCTGATCGTTGATTCTCTCTTATCACTAGTGCTCATCTATCTCTCTCTCTCTCTCCCCCACCCCCCTTCCTCTCTTTGAAATCAATTTAAAAAGCATCTGTTTTTTAAAAGCGTTGATACTGACCCAAGCAAGCCTTACCTTGTTAATCACAGACAGACCAGACCCTGTTTTCCCGATTAGTCCTGTGCGAGGGCTGTGAGGGTTCCTTCCCTCTGGCTTAGCAGAGGGGGCCAGCCTTTCCTCTCCAGAGGCCTAAGGCCCTTCTTGAAGTCTGAGATCTCACTGCACTGCCACACTCGCCAGGTCCTCACCCTGGCTTGGCAGAGGTGGTTCCTACTCAACACCTTGTCAGAGGGTTCGGTGACTTCCTACGGGGACCGGAGCGTGCCCGGCTGCCTGCAGAAGCCCCAAGGGCACGCTGACTGAGGGCCTTGCCAGCTTCCATTTCCTCAGCCCTGTCTGTCCACTCTGGGTGAGCAAGGGCGGAACCAAGGGAAGAGGAGTCCTACAGCCAGACTCACGGAAGTTCTAAAGGCCGGAGCCCAGACAGCCAGAGGGAGGAGCAACGGGCTGAGCGGTGCCCACATCTGGAGAAGTCCTTCTTAGCAAAGAGGAGGCAACTGTGCTGCCCCCGGGGGAGGGGGGGGGGGGCCTGACCTGTGTCCGAGGAGTTTGCAGAAGGACAAGTCGTTAGGGAGGACAGAAAAGGGTCTCTGCTTTAATCAGCAAAATCCAGAATGGGGGGCCTCTACAGGACAAACCCAGCTCTTTCTACAAATAAATTACAAGGGGGTGAAAAAAGAGAGGGAAGGGAACTTTTGATTTGATTTAAGAGAAATTTCAATAACTGCAGTGTATGGCACTTATTTGGATAATAATTCAAGCTAGCCAAGTGCAAAAAAGAATGAGACACTACCTTTATTATATTTTTATATTATTGTATTTAACACTAACTTGGAGCACTCTGGATATATGATTATCTAAAAACTAAGCTGTACACCTGAAACCAATATAAAATAAAATTGAAAGAAAAAAAAGTATCTACATCATTTAAAAAAAAGACTAACTTAAGCATAACATTGGGAAATTTGCCACTTGATATTAAGATTTGATAATGAGAGATTATTAACTTTAAGAAATAATGATACTATGTTGATATTTTGGAAGGGAAATCTTATCTTTTAGAGACACATGAAATATTTACAGATACAATGATGTTTGGGTTTATTTAAACATAATCTGTTGGAGGGAAAGGGAAGGGTGAGTAAGAAAATACATGAAAGCCCTAACCGGTTTGGCTCAGTGGATAGAGCGTCGGCCTGCGGACTGAAGGGTCCCAGGTTCGATTCTGGTCAAGGGCATGTACCTTGGTTGTGGGCACATCCCCAGTGTGGGGTGTGCAGGAGGCAGCTGATCGATGTTTCTCTCTCATTAATGTTTCTAACTCTCTATCCCTCTCCCTTCCTCTCTGTAAAAAAATCAATAAAATATATTTTAAAAAGAAAATACATGAAACAAGGTGGGCCATGAGCTAGTACTTGTTCATTATACCATTAGGAGAGCTCATTAACCATCCTTCCCACTTTTGTAAATGTTTGGAACATTCCATAATAAAAAGGGTGTGTTTTTTTTTTTTTTAAATTATTACTTTAGGCGAAGAACAGTAAACGAACATGTTCTTTTGTGTAAGAGGAGACTATCTCACACACACACACACCCCCCTATCTGCTTTTGTTTGCCAAAAAGGAGCAATGCAGTGACAAACCAAAAGTGATAAAAATGGTTACCTATAAGGAAGGAGGGAACAGGGCTAAAAGGACAGGGATGGAAGCAAGACTTCTCTCAATGTACCCTGCTATATAGTTTTAATTTTGGAAACAAATGTGTGTTTTGTCTTTTTTTAATCCTCACCCAAGGATAACTTTTTCCATTGGATTTTAGAGAGAGTGGAAGGGAGAGGGAGAGACAGAGAGAAACACAGATGTGAGAGAGACACATCGACTGTTTGCTTTCCACACACCCCTGACCAGGGCCAGGAGCCTGCAACCGAGGTGTGTGCCCTTGACCAGAATTGAACCTGGGAACCTTCGGTCTGCAGGCTGAGGCTCTATCCACTGAGCCAAACTGGCCAGGGCGGAATCAGATGCTTTACATAGTTTTTAAGTAATATGAAATGAAACTAAATAACCAAAAGCATTCCCTAAAAATTGAAAAACAGAAACATATAACCTAACTAACATCAATAACTATATCAACTACATAGAAAAAAGGATTACTGCACTCCCAGTAACCTTTCAAATACAACATTTTGACCAATATGTCCTTAATGAGATACATCCTGAGGCAGGAAGACCTATGAACACACCTTCACCTTTCTGTAGTTGTCTTCATGTTACAAATAATATTGGTTTTGATACTTTGAAATTGTGTGTGTGTGTGTGTGTGTGTGTGTGTGTGTGTAAAAGGAAAATCTTAGGAACCAAGACTTTCAGTGTAAAATCAGTTCCATAAGCACTCTATAATCTTACATCTGAATACCAGCATAAACTCATGGTCTTTTTTTTCTCTTTTTTTAAAAAATATGACTTCTTTATTGATTTTGTAGAGAGAGGAAAGGAGAGGGACAGAGACATAGAAACACCCATGAGAGAAACATCAATCAGCTGCCTCCTGCACACCCCCTACTGGGGATCGAGCCCAGAACCCGGGCATGTGCGCCCACCGGGAATCAAACCATGACCTCTTAGGTCAGTGATGGCGAACCTTTTGAGCTCGGCGTGTCAGCATTTTGAAAAACCCGAACTTAACTCTGGTGCCGTGTCACATATAGAAATTTTTTGATATTTGCAACCAAGTAAAACAAAGACTTAAGGGTGGGGGGAGAAAAAGGATACATATGTAATACCCTTTGTAATGCTTTTAGCAATAAAAAAATAAATAAATAAAAAAAGAAGAAAAAAAAAAAAAAAACAAAGACTTATATTTTTTATGTTTATTTTATATATTTAAATGCCATTTAACAAAGAAAAATCAACCAGAAAAATGAGTTCGCGTGTCACCTCTGACACGCGTGTCATAGGTTCACCGTCACTGTCTTAGTTCATGGGTCAACGCCCAACCACTGACCCACACCCGACAGGCTCTTTCCTCTTTTTAAAAACTTCTATTTCTTAGCTCTCGCCACTGAAAAGGCCTAGAAACAAAGATATATCGAGTAGCTATGAGCATCTCTGCTGCCCAGAATGTGGCCTCTAAATACCATTCTGCAGTAAAAGAAATCTGGCTTCTTGGGGAAATGGCTGATTCTAGGTTTGGCACAAGAAATGTACCAGGGCACCTTGTTGGGGCTGAAAGGAATGAAGCTTCTCAAGGCTTAACTGGTTTGTGTCCAAAAGGGACACAGGAGTCACTTTGAAGAGGCTCCCAGGGACCAAAGATAACTGGAGCATCAAAAAGTATGACTAAAGCCCAGCTGGTGTGGCTCAGTGATTGAGCATCGGCCTATGTACCAGGAGGTCACAATTTGATTCCTGGTCAGGGCACATGCCTGGGTTGTGGGCTCGATCCTCAGTACGGGGTGTGCAGGAGGCAGCCGATCCATGATTCTCTCTCGTCATTGATGTTTCTACCTCTCTCCCCCTCTCCCTTCCTCTCTGAAATCAATTAAAGAAACATATTTTTTTAAAAATGAATGAGTTCATGATAACACTAAAACTAAAAATAACAGACTGTTGCTGACACCCATTAGGATGGCTACTATTTAAAAAAAAAAAAAAAAGAAAGTGACAAATGTTGGTGGAAATGAGGCAAAACTGAAACCGCTGTTCACTGTCGGTGGGATTGTAAATTTGTGCGGCCACTCTGAAAAACAGTATGGCTATTCCTCAAAAAGTTAAATATAGAACTCCCATATGATCCAGCAATTACACTTTCGGGTAGTATGTACCTGAAAGAATTGAAATCAGGGTCTCAAAAAAGGTATTTGTACACGCACGTTCATGGCATTATTCGCAATACCCAAAAGGCAGAAGCAACCCAAGTGTCCATCAACAAAGGAATAAACTAAATGTGGTTTTTACATACAGTGGAACATTATTCAGCCTTAAAAAGGAAGGGGATTCTGACACATAGAGGACATTATGCTAACTAAAATAGCCAGTCACAAACAAAACAAACAAATACTGTATGCTTCCACTTAGATGAGGTACCTAGAGTAGTCAAATTCATCGAGATAGGAAGTTGCCAAGGGCTGGAGGGGGAAGGAGGAGGAAATGTTGTTTAATGGGGAAAGAGTTGCAGTTTTGCAAGATGAAGAGTTCTGGAAACTGATTGCAAAAGAGCGTGAATGTACTTAATGCTACTGAACTAAGTAACAAAAAGAAAGAATAACATTAGAAAAACACCCGTCTGCAAGTCTTAATATTAGTGACTCAAGCAGCAGTTACTGGGTATTAAAATCATTAGGTAAAAGATAGGGAACTTTACAATGAAGGGATCAGAAAGCCACTGTCTAAATTCCCCCCTAAGGTCTGCATCACTAAGACGCAGACAATCAGATACTTTGCACCTCCCTGACGCCATGACATGTGGAGGACACGGGACTCCCCTCCTCGGCACTGACCCCGAACCGAATGGAGTCTTTACTGCTAATTTCTAGTCTACAGACAAAGTGTGGGATTGGAAAAGAACAAGTTAATTATCTGAGGAAGCAATCAGGCAAAGCCGAAATTATCCTGGAAAGTTCTCAGGAAGCAATCAGACGCAGGACGGTCGCGAAAAACCCTCCGGACACATGGCCCAGTTTCTTCAACAAACCAGTGACGTGAAAAAAGGGGGGTCCGATCGGGCGGATGGGACAAGGTACTGTTCTAGACGAGAAGTGCAAAAGGCTTATTAGCAAATGCAAAGTGTGGTCCCTGTTTGGATCCTGATTCAAAGACAAGTTTTGTCACAAATGGGAAAATCTGAATATGGCCTTGTGTTAGGACATATTAACGAATTCTTATTGATTTCGTTAGATATGATAATGGCATTAAGAACAAGAAGAGCCCTAACTGGTTTGGCTCAGTGGATAGAGCGTCAACCTGCAGACTCAAGGGTCCCAGGTTCGATTCCAGTCAAGAGCATGTACCTTGGTTGCGGGCACATCCCCAGTGGGGAGTGTGCAGGGGGCAGCTGATCAATGTTTCTCTCTCATTGATGTTTCTAACTCTCTATCCTTCTCCCTTCCTCTCTGTGAAAAAAAATCAATAAAAAATATTAAAAAAAAAAAAAAAAAAGAACAAGAAGAAACTGTCTCTCTGTGCTGACATCCCACCCAAGAGGGTAGCTTGGAATGTCAGGGGAAGGACCCCCCCAACCACTGCACAGGGAGGCAGATGGGGTTCAGGGACAGTCTCCCAGGAAGAACACAGAAGGCCCACACACGCTGTCCTGCAGTCACTCAACGACCCCAGAGTGGAAGAGTGGACCCCCCCCTCCCGCCGCCTACCCCCTGCCCTAGACACACCCTGAAGCTAGGGCACTCGTTCCGGGAAACTCAGATCCAACAGCCATCCAGGCCAGTTTTGACCCCAGAGCTCGAGCCTCACCCTTTCTGTGAGCCTCAGAGGCCACTTTTACAGGCATGAGATTTTAAGGGATTAGAACGAGGCTGAGAGAGGCCTGACAGGCCTCCTGGTGGTCCCTCCCCTCCTCTCGGCTGGGCCCTGCTGTCCAGCTCCTATTAGAGGAGAATGACCCAGAGAAGAGGCAGGACAAGCAGGTCACCAGGGGGGATCCCTGACCCAGGCTTCCCTCACATGTTAGACGACACCAGTGAGGAACAGTGTGGGGGAAAAAGAGGCCCAGGCATCAGACCTCCACTGGCGATGGCTCTGGTCACGGGACTCAGAAGATGCAATCCGGGACGGAGTCCACCCTGCCGGTACACGAAACCCCAAGGAGGGGGCTGGAGAGGCCATACTCCACCTGACTCACCGGGAGGAAAATCCAGACACGGAGGTGAACATGAGAGGCAACAGCGACCCCTCGGCACCGCTGGTGCCTTTTGGAGCTGCAGAAGCCCCACCGTCCCCCCAAATTCCTCCCCTGCCTCTACCCCACACTCCTGAGGCTGCCTCACTCGTGACAGCTCCCTGTTCTCAAACACACGTGGCATTTGCACGTACTGTTGTCGCTCTACCTGAACGCCCTGCCTCTCCCCTCCTCCACGCTCAAACGTCATGTGTGGCGTCACAGTGAATTGTCCCTCTGAGGCACTTTCTGCAACGATGTTGACAAGCCTGTTCCAACCGGCTCTGCGTCTGCACACACTCAGCTGTTTGGGTGGCGAGCTCTGTGCTGGCTGTGCCGCCGGGAGCTCCAGGAGGAACAGCGCGACTCCCTCTTGCTGGCACCCCTGAGCTCAGCTAGGAACACACGTGCAAAGCTCAGAGGCCCCAGCAGGTGTGCAGGCCCCTGTCGAACTGACATAAAAAGAGCTACTGGATCAGTCGGCGTGACTCAGTGGTTGAGCATCGACCTATAAACCAGGAGGTCACAGTTCAATTCCGGGTCAGGGCACATGCCCGGGTTGCAGGCTTGATCCCCATTGTGGGGCATGCAGGACACAGCCAATCAATGATTCTCTCTCATCATTGATGTTTCTACCCCTCTCTCCCTCTCCCTTCCTCTCTCTAAAACCAATAAAAACATATTTTTAAAAAAACATAAAAATAAATAAATTTAAAAAGAAGCTGCTGTACTTCTGCCCCAGGCTCTGCAGCCCCGGCTGAGGGAAGCTGGTGAGGGGCGGGCTTGGCTAGGTCAGGAGAGACTCCCGCCACGCGGAGGAGGAGAAAAAGAGCCTCTGGAAGTGTCTGGAGCCCCGATTCTTCACAGGGCGCTGCTCCCTCAGACAGCCACGGGCACAGAGGGCGCCAGAGGGTATTCTCAGCACAGACGCCTTTTTTTTTTTTCCTTTGAAATAAAGCCAGATCTCTCAGACATTACCAAGAACGGGGAGCAGATAAACGCGGCTGCTTTCCTAGAGGGCTGAGAGCAAGGAAGGAAGGAAGGAAGAGGCCCACAGGTCAGCCTGCTGTGCTTCCCTCCACGTCAGCCCTGACACGGGCCCGGCTGCAGTTTCCACAAAGGATTCTGCACAAGGAGCTGAGGCCACGGCAGGCAGCACGCAGCAAAGGATGGTTCTTAGAAGGACAGGCCGAGGCGCAGAGCAGTGTCACACGACTTCTGCCCCCAGTCCTGCGGGCACCTGGGAGGGCTGCCCGGACACCTGCCAGCAGAGACCTAGCCCAGGCCTGACCAGGGGCCCTGGCAGCCCACGGGGGTGGGAGCTGAGTGGACTTTGGGGCACGTCCACATAAACGCTCACCCAATCTTCAGGGCCTCTCATCAGCTGAGGGCAGGATGCTTTTCAGTCAACACCAAGTACCATCTAGTCAAGCAAACATCCTGTTCTCGGACTGCTAAGATGCCACCACTGCCCGCATCGATGAGCCCGTGGGAACCAGGGCCTGACACCCGCCCCAGGAAGGGCCACTCACCAGCCCCTCGCTTTTCTCCGTCATCCTCTGGAAATGTGCCGCCATGACCGTGTGGTCGCGTATCTGCTTGTGACATTCGAGACACTTGACCCCGTGCCGGATGAGCCTCACGGGGTCTGGGTAGAGCGGCAAAGCTGGAATGGTGGAGCTGGCACTGTCCGAGGCGGGGCCTTGTTTGGGGGAGGGGGAGGGAGGGGGGGCCGGGGCTGGGGCTGGGGCCAGCAGGGCCGAGGAGTTCACGGGGACCGCCACGAACATTTGGTCCGCGGAGATGGGCTTGACGAGCAGCTGCGAGCACTGCATGACCAGCCCCTTGCTCTTGTGGTCGCGGGCGTGCCGCAGCAGGCTGCACTTGTTGAAGAAGAGCAGCGTCTGGGAGCAGAGCGTGCACAGCACCTCGATGTGGACGCTCCGCCGGTTGTAGTGCTGGCTCAGGCTCTTCTCTAAGGCAAACGCGTCCCCACACTCCAGGCAGCAGTACCCGCTGGCGGGCACGTGGATCCTGCTGTCCGCGGGCGGGCTGAGGTTGGGCGCGTAGAGGGGCACGGGGTTGGAGCTGTGGAGGACCTTGTTGAAGACCTCCACGACCAGCGGGGCGGCCTTCTTCACCTGGTGGACCAGGGGCACGGACATCTGTGTGGGCTGCGGCTGGCTCCGCCTCTGCGCGGAGGACTTGGCCGTCACTGAGGCGGCCACGCTGTGGGGGACCAGGTTCAGGTTGGCCAGGTGCACGGCTTTGGGCAGGAGGTTGGCGGAGGCCGGGGTGGACGCCTGCGGTGCGGTGCTCTGCTGCTGCTTCTTGCCCGCCTGGGGGCCCGGGGCGGCCCCCTTCGGGGCCCGGGACCCAGAGCCACAGCCGGGAGACGAAGGTTCACTGGCCTTGGTCACGCTCTCAAGCCCTTTCCTGTCGCCCTGGGGGCTCCCTGCATTTGTGTCCCCCTCAGGAAAGTGCTCGGCGGCAGGCAGGGCAGTGACCTCGTCCTCGGGCACCTCGCTGGGGGCCTCGGCAGTGGCACTCCCCAGAGGCGACCCGGCAGGGGACTTCGTGGGATCGTCCGGGTCTGGCAGGATCCGTGTGACAGTCCGTTTGATCTGCCCCGATGATGTCTTAATGGTTTTGATCCTGACTCTGGGAATCGCTGGTGGGGAGCTGGCGGCCACCGAAGGGGAGCCCTTGCTGCTGCTGTCGCTGCAGATGCTCCGGGGGCTGTCCGAGGGCTTCATACTTTTTCTAGTCGCCTCCAGGGGGCTCCGGGGACTCTTTGGTGACTTGGGCATTTTGGGGCTGCCTTTGGAGCCCTCTTTCGTGGGCCCTGAGGGGTCCTTGGTGTGGCCAGGATGGTCCTCCTTGGCGACACTGGCGACCCTTTTGGCCTGCAGGGCCACCAAGGCTGCCACACAAGAGGACAGCTTGGAATGCGCCGGCTTAAGTCGCTGCCGCGGGGGCACTGAGGAGCAGGATCCGAGCTCGGCGGCGAGCCCCTTGGGCTCTGCAATACTGTTGCTGGGGTGGCTGTTGAAGTCCAAGGCGTCCCCAAACAAGCCACTGGCATCCAGCTCCTTGTGAGGCTCCGCCGCCTTCTGCGCCCCTCGCTCATGTTCCTGCTGGCTTCCCAAGGGCAGGGGCTCGGGCTTGGGCTCTTTCTTGCAAAAGTGATCGAAGATATGCAGCTCCGGGACCGGAAACTTAGACAGAGCCTCCAGGACTGGGCCCCCGACAGGCCCGCACCCGGGAGGGGGTGCGAAGTAGCTGTCGGAGTGCTTGGGCTTCAGCCCGAAGCCGTTATCTTTGATGGCATCCTCGGACTCTGGGCTGGAGATCGGACTGAACTGGCTGAAGGTGGGGAGTGGCTCTGACTTGCAAGGCTCCAGCTTGCCCGGGAAACTCCTGGCACTGTCTCCATTCATGAAAGCGGAGTCAAACTTCCCACAGTTGTGGCCCAGGCCGTGGGGCTCCGGAGGCAGGTCCGGGCCCCGGAACCCATTGTGCAGGAGGCTGGGAGCGATGTGGTCTTTCTCCGCTTCGAAGGACTCCTGGCGGCTGGTGTTCTTGACAATGACGCTCACGGCAGGCACGTCTGAGGACGACCCCGAGTGAGACAGGGACACGCTCTCATCCATGCACATGCCCGGAGGCTTGAGGGGATTCTCATTCTCCTCGCTGGGGGTCTGGATCGCCTCCTTGGCATCGAGGCTGGTGGGGTCTGGGATGTCAAAGGCAGCCAGAAGGTCATCAAAATCTGGAGTTTTCATATCCCCCATGGCTGGACGCCGGCAAGGGCTATAACAGAGACAGAGAAGAGAATCTGATCACCAGGCTCCTGCTGGACTCGGCCCAGCGTCACCTCCATTGCACACCCAACACACCAACACACACCCAGCCAGCATGCCTACCCACAGACGCCCACACGAGGGGAAGTCACACACTTGTGCTTCACCCCAACAGGTTTCCAAAATGCTAGAGACACAGAGGGAGGGGCGAGGAGGGGGGGTGTTTATACGTAGTGACAAGCCTGGCAGGCTTACACCTCAACACCTAGAAACTCCTGGCTGGTTGCACAGCCAAGAGGCGCAGGCGCAGCACGCTCCCTCCACCTGTCGGGGAACATCATCTCCATGTGCACTGGCCAAGTCAATCACTCAGCTGGAGAAAAGGCGTGGCTCAGCCCCTCCCTTCTTCAGAAACCTTCTGGTTCATATATGTGACATGGCTGTAAGTTCTGCTAATTTACTTGTAGTTATCATTGGCTTTGTATAACTCTGGCTTCTTGCTGCATAAATTTCTTTTTTTTTTTAAATGTATTTTATTGATTTTTTACAGAGAGGAAGGGAGAGGGATAGAGAGTTAGAAACATCGATGAGAGAGAAACATCGATCAGCTGCCTCCTGCACACTCCCCACTGGGGACGCGCCCGCAACCAAGGTACATGCCCTTGACCGGAATCGAACCTGGGACCCTTGAGTCCGCATGAGCCAAACCAGTTAGGCAGCTGCATAAATTTCAATCAAATTCAAAATGATTTGCTATTGCCAGGATTTATGCTGCCTCATAAGTACACTCTGGAAAATTATATTATCCCCTTGGTATTTTTTTATTCCAGTCAGCATCTACTTAATCCCTTCCTCTTCACTCTAAAACTGTTATTGGTTGGTGAACAGATCACTGAACCTGAGGGGCAGGGTGACTCTTAAAGAGACAGGTAGTGCCCTAACCGGTTTGGCTCAGTGGATAAGAGCGTCAGCCTGCGGACTGAAGGGTCCCAGGTTCAATTCCGATCAAGGGCATGTACCTGGATTGCGGACACATCCCCAGTAGGGAGTGTGCAGGAGGCAGCTGATCGGTGTTTCTCTCTCATTGATGTTTCTAACTCTCTATCCTTCTCCCTTCCTCTCTGTAAAAAATCAATAAATATATATTTTTTTTTAAAAAAAAAAGTGCCACGTAGTTATCAAATCAGCCAGGAACGGTTTTGGAGGAGCCTTGACTTTTATTTTAACTTAATATACAAGGAAAAGAAAATCCACCTGTTTCCTTCATCATCTGGAGAAGCAGAGCTACAGAACTATCACAACAGAGGTTAGGAAATCCCTATGACACTCCCACTCAGTGGAGCTTGGAGCTGGCTCGCTCAAACCTGCCAGAAAGAAGAAGAAAAACCCACCGCCTCCCGTGCTCAGCCTCTGAATCCTGCATCTGCTTCAGCATCTCAGAGCCTTACTTGCTTACATACTTCTTACACCACGTTTATACTGAAAACTTTTCTGGATGCAGACTGACGCAATTCTTTTAGAAAGTAGTATAGTTGTCTCACAAAAACCAGATAAGGAGAAAAATCCTTGGGTCCAAGAAGCCCATGGCCAGAAATTTATCCTAAGAACAAATATTCCCAAAAGCCATATGCAAATGTGTGCAGCATTATTAAAAACAACACAGAAAAATGGGCGATATCTGTAATACTATCAAAAACAAAAAAAAATATTTAAAAAACACACACATAATGCCCTGGCCAGTTTGGTTCAGTGGATAGAGCGTCGGCCTGCAGATGGAAGGGTCCCAGGTTCAATTCCAGTCAAGGGCATGTACCTCAGTTGCAGGCTCCTCCCTGGCCCTGGTTAGGGGCATGTGGGAGACAACCAATAGATATGTCCCTCTCACATCGGTGTTTCTCTCTGTCTCTCCCTCTCCCTTCACTCTCTCTAAAATTCAATGGAAAAAATATCCTCAGGTGAGGACTAAACACACACACACACACACACACACACACACATAAAAGACACAGAGTCCAAGAAGAGTGATTGACTGACAGACTATTATGCAGTCATTAAAAATTCTAATTATGCCCTGGCCGATGTGGCTCAGTTATTTGGAATGTCGTCCCATATGCCAAAAGGTTGTGAGTTAAATTCCCGGTCAGGGGCTTGTGTGGGAGACAATCGATGCCTCTCTCTCTCTCCCTCTCCCTTTCTCTCTGTCTAAAATCAAAATAATAGTAACAATAATTTTGTTGTTATTGTTAATCCTCACCCAACGATATTTTTTCCATTCATTTTTAGAAAGAGTGGAAAGGAGAGGGAGAGACAAAGAGAGAGAAACATCCATGTGAGAGAGACACATTGATTGGTTGCCTCCCATATGTGCCCTGACCAGGGCAGGGTTATCGAGCCTGACGCCGAGACACCTGCCCTTGACCAGAATCGAACCTGCAACCCTACAGTCCGCAGGCCAACGCTCTAACCACTGAGCAAACCGGCTAGGGAAATTTTTTTTAAAATGTAAGTCCATGTACAGCCCTGGCCGGCTGCTCAGTGGTTAGAGCATCAGCCTGCAGACTGAAGGGCTGCAGGTTCGATTCCGGTCAAGGGCAGGTGTCTCGGTTGCAGGCTCAATAACCCTACCCCGGTCAGGGCACACATGAGAGGCAACCAATCAACGTGTCTCTCTCACATGGATGTTTCTCTCTCTTTGTCTCTCCCCCTCCTTTCCACTCTCTCTAAAAATCAGTGGGAAAAATATCCTCGGGTGAAGATTAACAAACAAACAAAATCCATGTACAGTTTAAGTTATTTTTTAAATTCTAATTATGCTAAGTGTCCTTCCACAGATGACTGGATAAGGAAGACGTGGTACATGTACACAGTGGACTACTACTCGGCCAGAGAAAGATGAAAGAAACATTGCCATTTGTGACAACATGCATGGACCACGAGAGTCCTGTGCTAAGTGAAACAAACAAGACACAAAAGGACAAGAACCCAATTTCACTTCTATGGAGCATATGGAACAAAAAGCAACAAACAGCCCGGCCTCCGTGGCTCAGTGGCTGAGCGTCAACCTATGAACCAGAGGTCACGGTTCAATTCCTGGTCAAGGCACATGCCCGGGTTGCAGGCTCAATCCCCAGTAGGGGGCGTGTAGGAGGCAGCCAATCAATGATTTTCTCTCATCGTTGATGTTTCTCTCTCTCTCTCTCCCCCTCCCTTCCTCTCTGAAATGAAATAAAATAAATTCTTTCTGCCCTAACCGGTTTGGCTCAGTGGATAGAGCATTGGCCTGCGTACTGAAAGGTTCCAGGTTCAATTCTGGCCAAGGGCATATACCTTGGTTGCGGGCACATCCCCAATAGGAGGTGTTGCAGGAGGCAGCTGATCGATGTTTCTCTCTCATCGATGCTTCTAACTCTATCCCTCTCCCTTCCTCTCTGCAAAAAATCAATAAACTATATATTTTTTAAATAAATAAATTCTTTCTTAAAAAAAATCAACAAACAAATTCATAGATACAGATAACTGAATGGAGGTTACCAGAGGGGAAGAGGTGGGGGGAGGATGAAGAGAGCATAGGGGGTTAAATATACGGTAACAGGAGGAGGCTAGACTTTGGGTGAGGGGCACACAATGCAATATACCGATGTTGTATTATAAAGCTCTATACCTGAAATTTATATAATGTTATTAACCAATGTTACCCAAATATATTTAAATGTTTAAAAATCCTAAAATCCTAATTGTGACATCTACATAGCAACACGGAAAGTTACTTGTAGTACTAAGTTAAAAAAAAAATGAATACAAAGTGTTGTCATGTCAGACTATGATTATAACGATGTGAAACTAAGTCTGCATTTGAGCCAAGATAAAAAGAAAGAGAAGAATAATTATACAGGGTGCTAGGATTACTGGTGGGTTATTTTTCCAAAAGATTTTTTTGTGCAGATAAACTGCTTTTATAACTTTTAAATGGGAAAATAAAGACAAAACACTCAGAACCGCAGGGAAGCAGGTGGCGTGGGGGAGGGAAACCTGTTACCGCCCCGGGGGATCAACAGGTTTGCAGGTTTGCGTTCTTGCCCCCCTCCCAACCTCCGACCAACAAAATACATCTGCCTGCTCAAGAGTTCACAGGAAATAAAAACCACTCCCATTGGAAAGCCGCCTGGTTATGGTGGATAGTAATAAAGTGAATTGTCTATACTGAATATGGGTTGGCAGAGTAGCTTGCTGACTGTCTGTGCCTGGACTAGTAAGTATTGGAACCCATAACCAGGGGCAAGATACTGGGTATCAGTGAAAGCACTTGGCATCCCAATACCAAGGAAACACCTGTGTGATATTTGCTTTATAAGCTTATCCCACCCCCAACTCCCCACCCCCTCCCCCTTTTTTTTTTTACTATCTAGGAAAAAAGACTGAGGAGGAAGGCAGAGGGACTGGTCTCTTTAAGGAGCTGGGAAGAGCATGTGGGGAGGAGGGGTAGTTGGCGGTGTGCAGGGAAATAGCAGGGAGCCTCCTATTGTCTCACTCTTGAAGCAGAGATGTGTTACATCAGAAGAAAGCAATGTTCTCCACACAGAGAAATCTCAGCCACCGGCTCAAAGCAGTCGGAGGTGAGGTAAGGTGCCTTTTGCTAGGAAAATCAGAGCTAGTAAAGGATGTGGCAGCTCAACATCAGCAACAGGAAAAACATTTATAAACTCTGAACTTTAAATACCAAAGCTGATGCTTTTATTTTTTTTAATATATATTTTTTATTGATTTCAGAGAGGAAGAGAGAGATAAAAACATCAATGATGAGAGAGAATCATTGATTGGCTGCCTCCTGCATGTTGGACTGAGCCCGCAACCCAGGCATGTGCCCTTGACCGGCATCGAACCTGGGGCCCTTCAGTCCACAGGCCGATGCTCTATCCACTGAGCCAAACCGGCTAGGGCAGTGGTCGGCAAACTCATTAGTCAACAGAGCCAAATATCAACAGTACAACGATTGAAATTTCTTTTGAGAGCCAAATTTTTTAAACTTAAACTGTATAGGTAGGTACATTGTTATTAACTTAATTAGGGTACTCCTAAGGCTTAGGAAGAGCCACACTCAAGGGGCCAAAGAGCCGCATGTGGCTCGCGACCGCAGTTTGCCGACCACGGGGCTAGGGCAAAGCTAATGCTTTTAAAAACCTAAGATCCAGTCCTGATTTCTGTTTTGCCCTCATAAGGAAAACCCAAAACACTAGTCATCGATAACAGTGATGGGACTCAATGTCTACCTCAGTATTTGTATTTCTTTAAGCCTTGCTGTAAACTATCATACTGTTTGTAAGTAGAAAATGGAAATCAATCAAATATACCCTGGCCCTAGCCGGTTTGGCTCAGTGGATAGAGCATCAGTCTGCAGACTGAAGGGTCCCAGGATCAATTCTGGTCAAGGGCACATGCCCAGGTTGCGGGCTCGATCCCCAGTAGGAGGTGTGCAGGAGTCAGCGGATCAATGATTCTCTCTCATCATTGATGTTTCTCTCTCTCTCTCCCTTTTCCTTCCTCTTTAAAATCTATATATATATATATATATACACACATATATATATATATATTGGTTTATATATATATATATATGTGTATATATGTGTGTGTATATATATACATATATATTTAAATGTACCCTGTTATAAAAGCAGAGAAAGAAAATACCAAGAAAAAGTCTATCAATAAAATTAGAAAAATTTAAATGAAAATAATGAGAAACCACTTTTGGCTCACCAAATTGACCAAGGTTTCCAGATGTTCCCCTGACCCACAGGGCTTTTCATTTCCCAGGATTCAACCTCAGCAGAGAATTGTTGTGGCTTAAAACAGTAATATTTATTTCTTATAAAACACTTGCAAAGCACTCTCAGCACTAACTTTTTTTTTTTTTAATTCTCACCAAGGATATGGTGGGTTTTTTTTTGTTTGTTTGGCTTTTTATTTTGGAGGGGGAAAGGAGAAAGGAGAAAGAGAGAAACATCAATCAGAGACCCCGACTGGGGATCAATCCATAACCTAGCTATGGGCCCTGATTGGAAATCAAATCCACAACCTTCTGGCATATGGAACGACACTCCAACCAACTGAGGCACCCAGCCAGGGCTCCTGCACTAATTTTACGTCAATCATGTTTCATGCCTTAACTTAGGTTTATCATGTGACACATACATCCATGTTGACAGCCGCAGAGAGACCTCATTTTTAAGTAAAAAATGTCTTATTGGCCGAAATCAGTTTGGCTTAGTGGATAGAGCGTCGGCCTGCGGACTGAAAGGTCCCAGGTTCGATTCCGGTCAGGGGCATGTACCTGGGTTGCGGGCACATCCCCAGTAGGAGGTGTGCAGGAGGCAGCTGATCGATGTTTCTCTCTCTCATCGATGTTTCTAACTCTCTATCTCTCTCCCTTCCTCTCTGTAAAAAATCAATAACATATATTTAAAAAAAAAAAAAAAGTCTTATTGAAACCCCCCCGCAAAAAAACAAAGCAAGTTAGTAATGCATACTTAAGACCCACTAATTCCACTTCCAGACACTTATCGTAAGGAAGTTGATATGCACATGGCAAAGATGATTACACAGGACTAGAGGCCCAGTGCATGAAATTCGTGCACTGGGCGGGTGCGGGGAGTCCCTCAGCTTGGCCTGTGCCCTCTTGCAGTCCAGGAGCCCTCGGGGGATGTCCGACTAAGCCCACAGTCGGACATCCTCAGCGCTGCCACGGAGTCAGGAGAGGCTCCCACCACTACCACTATGCTCGCCAGCCGTGAGCCCGGCTTCTGGCTGAGTGGTGCTCCCGCTGTGGGAGCGCACTGACCACCAGGGGGCAGCTCCTGCGTTGAGCGTCTGTCCCCTGGTGGTCAGCACGTGTCATAGCGACCAGTCGTTTCGCCATTAGGTCCATTTGCATATTAGCCTTTTATTATACAGGATTATTTATAACACAATTATTTTACAATCAGCCCAGACTGTTTCCTGATGACACCATGTTACATGTCTCATCACAGAAGGCCCAGAACACATTGGCATCACCAAAAAGGACACTGGAAACAACATGAAACCTGTGATCCTGCCTCATTCAAAACCTCGCAGGGCCCGTGCCTGAGTGTGCTGTGCAGTTTGCAGCCCCCACAACATGAGAAAGACACACCAGAGCAGGAAGAGGGTCTGAGAAATGCTGAGGCTATAAAGTAGATGAAGAGCTTTCTGATGAGAGCCTTAAAAAACAGAACTCTATTTTATCCTGCAGAAATGAAGGTTTAGTGGACGGGGGAGCATAACCGAAGCACAGGTTTGTTCATCAAACCTCAAAATACTAGAGAGAAGAGGGCAGCATCTTGAAGTTTGAAATAAAAGATGCAGACAAAAGACAACTTGATCCACTAGTCAGAAAACATATGGAAGTTGTTACAGATAAATGATATAAATATGAAAATGTCCACACTTATTCAAATTTAGAAATAAAAATAATAAAAGGCTCTTAAGAAATAAGAACAAGAAATGTCACTACGCCGATGAGCTTTCTTTCCCTTAGTATTGAAGCTTTTGAAGTTTAAATCACATTAAACTTGGTTGTTGTCTCTTTTTTTTTTTTCTTAGCAATATTAAGTTCAGCAACAGTGGATTAATAAACTTTCAGTAACTGGACATGAAGGCATTAAGAAAAATCTGATCTGTACTGAGAATATTGTTTACTGAGACAAGGAGGCAAACAGCTTGTCACAGATCTACACTGTGAAAGCAAGAGCCATGATGAAGGGGCCCTGGGCTATGAGACAACACGAGTAAGGTTCCTTGAACTGGCGACTGTTTGTTGGCTCAGGACTAGAAGAAAGGACCCGTGTACATGTGTTTTAGGACCTGTGGGTGAACTCTTTACCCCGCTCCCCCAACTGAATATGGCTTATATACATGTATATCATCTGGGTTCAATGATTAAGGATTTTAAAATGGGTAAATGAGCCGGGCCGGTGTGGCTCAGTGGTTGAGCATCAACCTATGAACCAGGAGGTCACGGTTCGATTCCCAGTCAGGACACATGCCTGGGTGTGGGCTCGATCCCCAATGTGAGGACATGCAGGAGGCAACCGATCCATGATTCTCTCTCATCATTGATGCTTCTCTCTCTCTCCCTCTCTGAAATCAATGAAATATATATACATATTAAAAAGTGGGTAAATGAGAAGTTGCCATCAGCTTTGCATTTTAGAAGAAGAAACATAGCAGGGGCAAGAGAACAAAGAATAACTCAAGTGTGAGAGACAGACAGAGACAGACGGAAAGAAAGAGATGGGGTGAGGGAGAGGGACAGAGAGGGCGGGAGGGAGGGAGGGAGGCAGGGAGGGAAGGAGAGAAATTACTTAGCAGAAGCTGGGACCGGAAGAAAGTGCGTGAGGTGGCTGCCAGGTGGAGGCGCTTCTTCCAGGAGTGGAAGCTGGCGAGGGGAAGAGCCCGAGCGAGCAGGCACGAGGTCAGCGCCGCTCCTGCGACCTGCAGGGGCTTCTGTTTGGACTGTGGCTGAACACGGACCACAGAGAGACACTGCATCCGTGGGTGGGAGAGGAAGGAGAAACTTTAGCTGGACCAAAGGACATGGGGAAAAAATGGTCTCATATTCCTCCCAGGTCCACTCCTAAGGCCTCTCCCAACCCCTGCTGATGCCCCTGCCCCGGTGCCCTTCACCTTCACCCAGAGGCAGCTTCTCCTCTCCCCCTCCAGGTCCTTCCACCCCAACCAAAAATCCCACGTCCCAAGAACAGAGTGATCCTGCGAGCACTCTGACGAGACTCACAGGACGCTGGAGCTGCAGGGGCCTCGGGAGGTATCTGGCCCGGTGGCTCTCGGACAGCGTCTGGGGAGCTGCTGCTGCACCGACTGCAAAAGAAGAACATGTGACTGAAATACTGTCCCAGCTCCCAGAGGGAAATTCTGACTCAGTAAGTCTGGGATGGACCCCTGCATTTTTTTTTTTAATTATTGATTTCAGGGAGGAAGGAGAGGGAGAGAGAGATAAAAACATCAATGATGAGAGAGAATCATGGATCGGCTGCCTCCTGCACACCCCACACTGGGGACCGAGCCTGCAACCCGGGCATGTGCCCTGACCAGGAATCGAACCGTGACCCCCTGGTTCATAGGTTGACACTCAACCACTGAGCCTCGCCGGCCCAGCGATGCCTGCATTTTTTAAGCTTCCCAGATGATCACAGTGCACTGGTCTAGTCTACCTCTGCATCTTACACACGGAGAACTGGGGCTCAGAAAGGGAGGGTCACCCACCAAACCTTTACCAGGTGCCAAGACCGACGCCTGGCACTGAGGACAAGAGGGAAGGCCCATACCCTGTTCTCCAGTCCCCACCAGCCTGCTGGGAACACCCACAGCCACACATCTGCGGGGCCAGGAAGGCCCCCCGCCCGGGGCACAGGCGTCCCACAGGTTGGAGGGAGGGGCCTCTGCCTGCCCAGCACAAGCCACCTCACCCTCCCTGGTGCTTGCTTCACTTATTCCTCCTCCCGGCGTGGTTTTCTACCTTTACTGCAGTTATTTCAGTAAAACGTTCTGCCGTCTGCTATTTCATAAGCCCCTCCACGGGCTCTCACTAAATTATTAATTAGTATCCCTAAGATTCTAGGCGTGGAGTTCTACTCAGATAGGCATCTCAAACCTATGTTCAAAATCTAACCCTCGAGTTCCTCCCAGGATCCCTCATTTCAGGAAGTGACAACTCCCTCCTTCCAGTGGCTTAGGCCAAAACCTTGACATCCTTGAGTTTTCTCTCCTCCGGACCCGTCATCTGATCCACACACAAATCCTCTGAAACCGCCTCAAATTATCCAAACCAGCCCTTTCTAATGAGCTCTGCCACCACCTTCTCTCCCCTGGGTCCCCGACAGCCTGCGGGCTGGCCCCCGGGCCCCCACCTCTGCCTCCTCTCTTCACACTCCACAAAGCAGCCAGAGCGCTGCCTTTAAACTCCCATCAGGCCATGTTCTTCCTGTCCTCAAACCCTTCAAACCCTTCCCCCGGGTGACACAGATACACCCGGTCTGTACCCCGGCCCGAGGGTGATCTAACGGCCCTCAGGTCCCTCCGTCACCCCGTCCGCTCCAGGTGTGCACAGGCCCCTGCTGCTCCCCAGGCACATGGGCAGCTGCTCAGAGCCCCTGCACTTAATACTCCCTCTGCTTGGGAAGTCCTTCCCCGCAGGCCTCACGGGCTCACTCCTCGCTCCCTCAGGTCTTCACTCAGATATCACCAGGTCTTATGGTCTTTTGACCACTGTACGTAGACACCACTCCCCAGCCCACCGTCAACCTCTGCCCCTTTAATCCGCCTCATTTTTCTTCACAGCACTTACCATGCCGGACCTGTTATATGCAGGGTGGGCAGAAGTAGGCTTACCGTTGTTTGTATGGAAAAAGATGTGCAGGTTACGAATACAGTGGGGCCTTGACTTACGAGTTTAATGCGTTCCGTGACGGAGCTCATAACTCAAATTACTCGTATGTCAAATCAAAAAGTGAACGAGTGAGACACGTGATGCTGGGTTGATGTTGTGGCGTTCGCTGCGCCAACTAGCGGCGGGGTATCTGAAGCTGGCTCGTAACCCGAATTCTAGCTCGCAACTCAAAGCAAAAAATCGGCCGAGAGACGGCTCATATCTCGAAAAACTCGTTAGTCGGGACACTCGTAAATCAAGGCCCCACTGTATTACAATAGCTTTATAACTCAAAAGAATGTCACAGTGGCACAGTGCACTGAGGTACAATCTCGTAAGTGCTCAAATAATACCATAACGAACACATCATCATACAAGAATAAACTCTGTGTTTCACGGACTCACCACTGTAAACCTACTTTTGCCCGCCTCCCCTGTAATTGCTCATTTCGTCGTCTGTTCGGAGCTCCCATGTGTTTGCTGGAAGGGAACCCACCAGGAGGAAGGGACAGTGGCTTGACAGGCTCGTCTGTCCAAAACTAAGCTTGTTCAAGGACAGTCACGGAGTCCTGAGCAGGTTCATCACCAGGCAGGCAGCTGGCAAGTTTGCAGTGTTATTTGTGTTTAGCCTTTAAGATGTTGCTATAAATAAGGAGACCTTGAGTCGTGACGGGGCTTGCCAGCGGGAAGGGGGCTACCTGGGGAGCACCTGCCTGTGAGTGCTGGGCTCCTGCAGGGTGATGACGTTCAATACTTTCATGGTGGAGAGTGCCTGCTGGCCAACGTCCCACAATAAGGCCATGTGTCTTGAGGATGGGATCTGTGTGACGCCGGAGGAGACAGAGGGCTGGCTCTGAGAGCCACGGGAAGAAGAGGGCATGGGGTGGTCTTGGGTCTTAAGAAAAGGGGATACAACTCTGTGAATATACTAAACACCAATGAATGGTACACGCTAAATGACTGAATTATATGCCACGTGAATTATCTCTCAATAGAGTGATTATATTTTAAAATAGATAAAAAGGAAGAAAAGGGGATAGGACTGTACAGCTGACTGAGCTGCTGCAAGTGGAAACTAGGTACAGGCAACAAAGTTTAAATAGAGCTGAGAAGCCCTAGCCCAGTAGTTCTCAACCTTCCTCATGCCGCGACCCTTTAATACAGTTCCTCATGTTGTGGTGACCCCCAACCATAAAATTATTTTCGTTGCTACTTCATAACTGTAATTTTGCTACTGTTGTGCATCGTAATGTAAATATCTGATATGCAAGATGTATTTTCATTGTTACAAATTGAACATAATTAAAGCATAGTGATTAATCACAAAAACAATATGTAATTATATATGTGTTTTCCCATGGTCTTAGGCAACCCCTGTGAAAGGGTCGTTCGACCCCCAGGTTGAGAACCACTGCCCTAGCTGATTTGGCTCAGTGGATAGAGCATCAGCCTGCAGACTGAAGTGTCCCAGGTTCAATTCCAGTCAAGGGCACATGCCCGGGTTGCGGGCTCAATCCCCAGTATGGGGTGCACAGAAGGCAGCCAATCGATGATTCTCTCTCATCATTGATGTTTCTATCTCTCTCTCCCTCATCCTTCCTCTCTGAAATTAATATATATATATATATATATATATTTTAAAAAGACATTACTTTAAAAATAAATAAGTAAATAGAGCTGAAAACGGAGAGATAGACCGACACTCTATAACCGGTGCCTCCGTCACCTTTCATTACTGGGTAACAGATCTCAGCACTCACTGGGCACTGAACTTTGTTAGAGGGGAACAAGACCCAGAGCCTGAGACAAAAAGGGGACAGGACACCTCTTGTTCCCACACCATCCCTGAAGAGCCTCTCCCACTGAACTCTGCAAAAGCATCATCTCTTAGTGTGGGGAGGCCTGAATTGAAGCAAGAAGCCAGTAGCCTCGGGCCTGCTGGGAACCAAGCCTCCACTCCCTGACCAAAGGACCCAGCAAAGAGAAAGCGGCTGTGCCACGGGGTCACTCCGTCCCCAGCTGTCACCCAGGTGTCTGGTGCCGCCCAGTGTGCCACCAGTCTCATCACCATAGGTGAACTACACTCCCAGATTCCAAAATCGAAGGTGTGAGGGGACACCCGGAACATGCTATTAGTCCTGGGTATCTCTGTGGTTCCCGTAGATGACTTCAGCAGGAGTTTAGCAGCTGGTAGAGTTTCTCTCCCAGCCCTAGCCAATTTGGCTCAGTGGATAGAGCAGGGGTCCTCAAACTTTTTAAACAGGGGGCCAGTTCACTGTCCCTCAGACCGTTGGAGGGCCGGACTATAGTTTAAAAAAAAAAACTATGAACAAATTCCTATGCACACTGCACATATCTTATTTTGAAGTAAAAAAACAAAACGGGAACAAATACAATATTTGTATTTGAATGTGGCCCGTGGGCCGTAGTTTGAGGACCCCTGGGATAGAGCGTCAGCCTGTGGACCAAAGAGTCCTGGGTTTGATTCCGGTCAAGGGCACGTACCTCGGTTGCAGGCTCCTCCCTGGCCTGGGCCCTGGTCAGGGCGTGTGCAGGAGGCACCCAATCAATGTGTTTCTCTCACATCGATATTTCTCTCTGTCTTTCCCTCTCTCTCCCACTCTCTCTGAAAATCAATGAAAAAATATCCTCGGGTGAGGATTTAAAGAAAAGAGTTTCTCTCTCAGGTGTTCTCTTTTTCTCTCTTTCTCAGACCTCCACACACTTCTCCTTCCCATGCCTTTCTGTCCCCATCCCTTTCTCCATGCCTGCTCGTCCCTCCCTCCTCCTTCTCTCTCAGCCTCTTTCTCATCCCTCTCTCCCTCCTTCTTCTCTCCTTCCCTTCTCAGCTGAGACCCAGGTGGGCTCTTTCATGATGGTCGCTGAGACCTCAGGGCAGTCGGCCTTCTGCAGGAAAGCAGGGCCCCAGCCGGGCAGCCTTTTACCAACAACCCAGAGTGGAGATAGGTGCCCACACGTGTGCCCACTGTGTATGTGCCCAGTGACCCTAGGGGATGACAGGGAATAATATCCAAAGAAACAGCCCTAAGTGCCCTTCTACCGTCAGACAAAATGGAGTATGAAAGCCCTTGTGTTTTTAAGACACATGGTGAAATGCTTGCAGATGAAACAATGTGATGTCTGGCAACTGCCTCAAAATAGCGCAGGGCGAGAGGAAGAGGGCGGGGAGGGAGGACACCAGTGCAGCAGGACTGGCCATGGGCTGATAACCGCTGATCTGGGTGAGGAGTGCATGGGCGTTTATCGTCTTATCTTCTCTACGTTCGTGCATTTAAGCACAACCGGCACCAGACCCTTGTTTAGTGGACACCATGAATCCATCCAGATAATCACCAAGGTCACACCCATTAGGATGACTATTATTATTTAAAAGACAAAAAAGAAAATGGCCGGTTTGGCTCAGTGGATAGAGCGTCGGCCTGCTGACCAAAGGGTCCCGGGTTTGATTCTGGTCAAGGGCGCGTACATTGGTTGCAGGCTCCTCCCCGGGCCCTGGTTGGGGTTCATGCAGGAGGCAATCAATCGATATTTCTCTCACATCGATGTTTCTCTCTCTTTCCCTCTCTCTTCCACTCTCCCTAAAAATCAATGAAAAAAATATCCTCGGGTGAAGATTTAAAAGACAAAAAGCAGAAACTAACAAGTGTCAGTGAAGTTGTGGAGAAATTGGAATCCCCATTCATTGCTGGTGGGAATATTAAATGGTTCGGACACTATGGAAAACAGCATGGTGGTTTCTCAAAAAAAAACTAAACATAGAATTTACCACATGATCTAGCAACTCCACTTCCAGGTATAGACCCAAAAGCACTGGAAGCAGGGTCTCAGAGGTATTTGTACACCATATTCAGAGCGGCATTAATCACAATAGACAAAAGGTGGGATCAAACAGACTGTCCATCCAAAAATGACTGGGGCCGAAAACCGGTTTGGCTCAGTGGGTAGAGCGTCGGCCTGCGGACTGAAGGGTCCCAGGTTCGATTCCGGTCAAGGGCATGTACTTGGGTTGCGGGCACATCCCCAGTAGGAGATGTGCAGGAGGCAGCTGATCGATGTTTCTAACTCTCTATCTCTCTCCCTTCCTCTCTGTAAAAAATCAATAAAATATATTTTTAAAAAAATGACTGGGTAAACAGTGTGCTATAAATGGACAGGGGAATATTATTCAACCTTAAAAAGGAATAAAGATCTGACACATGCTACACTGTGGGTAAACCTCCAGGACCTTCTGCTAAGGGAAATAAGCCAGTCACAAAAGGGCAAGTCCTGTAGGACTGCACCTACATGAGGTACGTAGAGTGGTCAAATTCACACAGACAGGGAGTATAATGGGAGAGAGCAGTTTTTTAAAGAATATGTTTTTATTGATTTTCGATAGAGAAGTATGGGCAGGGGGAGAACCATCGATTGGCTGCCTCGCGCATGCCCCCAACTAGGGATCGAGCCTGCAACCCTGACATATACCCTGACCAGGAATCGAACTGGAGACCTCTTGGTGCATGGGATGCCACTCGACCAACTGAGCCACACTGGCCAGGGCAGGGAGAGTTCATGTTCAACGGGCTCAGGGTTTATGTTGGGGACGATGAAATGGTAATGGAAGTGGATGGTGGTGTGGTGGTTCACAACAATGTGAATGTTCTTAATGCCACTGCACCGTGCTGAAAACGGTTAGAATGCTCAACTCTGTCATGTCTGTTTGATTATAACTTAAAATAATAACTACCAAGGAACAGCAACAACAACAACAAAATCACTTGTGTCCAAACTCTCAGCTCCTGAAGGCTGGCCCAGGTCAGCCTGGACTGCGTACCTCAGTGAGGCTCTCCAAACAAGGGTGTGGTGAGCGTTGCTGGGGGTGCAGAGCCGTGGAGAAAGGAGTCACTTCCACCTAGGCACATGGCTTAGTGACCAAACACCACCTGCAGAAAGAAAAAAAAAAGTCTTTTAAATAGGCCTGAAGGTAAGTGTTAAAGTAGGTTAAGATGATGATGATAGTAGTAATAGTGTAAGTCAAACCCTGAGAAAAATCTCCATGCAGGTCAATGCAGGCCCCAAATGTAGCCAAAGACAAACGGTGTCCCAGCCCCAGGCTTCCCCTCCTTCCCCCTCCCAGTGTGGAGGTTCGAAGTGCAGCCTCAACCTGGGTTCAAATCCCGGATCAACTACCTTCTAGCCACGTGACCTCGAGCAGGTCTCTTCACGTCTGTGTCTGTGTCCCCCGCATATAAGCGAGTGTTATGGAGATTAAATGAGTTAACATCTGTGAAGCTGTTACTACAATGTCTTAAACGCAGCAGACACGTGTTTGTTCACTGTTATGCCACCAACCTCAGTGGCCAGCAAGGTTTATCTGACAGTTTGTCAGAGTGCCCCAGCAGACAGCCGAACCCCTAACTGTCAGGCTGACTGGAAGCATGCACAAGGGACAGGGACAAGGTAAACGAGGGGCGCTGACCGCGCCATACAGCTCACTCTCCAGTGCTCAGAAGCCTGCTGAAGCAGAGGAAGCACGGGGTCAAGGAGTGGGCACGGACCAAGGGCCAGGTAAGCGGGGGAACGTCACAGGTGGGGAGAGGCAGGAGGGGACAGCACGGAGGAGGGGAGGCAAATGAGGGAAGACAAGGGAAAAACTGGCAGACCCCATTTTTTAAAGGAGGTGGTCCTCTGCCCTGGCCGGGTAGTTCAGTGGTTAGAGGGCCGTCCCCATCCATCAATGTTGCGGGTTCGATCCCCAGTCAGGGCACATACAAGAATCAACCAATGAAGGCATAAACAAGAACAACAAATCGATGTTTCCCTCCTTTCTTCTCTCTCTGAAAGCAATAAATAAACTTAAAAAACAACAACAACTAGCCCCAGCGGTTTGGCTCAGTAGATGGAGCATTGGCCTGCAGAGCAAAGGGCCCCAGGTTCGATTCCGGTCAAGGGCACCCACCTTGGTTGCAGGCTCTTCCCTGGCCCAGGCCCTGGTCAGGGCGCGTGCAGGAGGCAACCAATCAATGTGTTTCTCTCACATCGATGTTTCTCTCTGCCTTTCCCTCTCTCTTCCACTCTCTATAAAAATCAATAGAAAATATCCTCGGGTGAGGATTAGAAAATAATAATAACTAAAAAATAAAAAGAACAACAACTAGGTGGTCCTCAACTCTAGCTGAACATCAGAGTCACCTCGGGCACTTTGCAAACAACGGAAGCTTGGCCACAGCCCCAGATTCCAGTTTAACCGGCCAGTGTTGGGGGAGACCTTGTTAAGGGTCCATCGGGTACCTGGACCCACAAATGTCAAACGAAAAAGCCTCATTCCTAATTCTGCTCACTCGAATCCTATTCCTGCACTCCTCGCTGAACTTCATTTCTGTCTTAACTTTGACAAACCAGGATTCAGTTTGGATTCTAAATGGAGATCTAGACAATATTAACGGAAGAATCTAGAGGGGAAGGGACAAAAAGCGATTATCCCAATTCTACAGAAGAGAAAGAGAAACACTTTTTCCTCCTCTTATTGCGGCCTTCACATTTCAAAATATAAACTAACAAGCAGACACTGTGCTGTCCAAATGAGGACCAAAGTCAGAGCCCGGGGCCGGGGCCGGGGCAGGGGCTGCGGTGTCCCGAGTCAGTTCTGAGCCTCTCCAATGAGCGAGCGTGCCCGGTGATTTATTCCAGGTTAACCTTGGCTCCCGAGGCCACTGGCCTCTGCCAGGTTACCCGGACCGTCTCTTGTACCCAGTTAACAGGGTTTGGCTGCAGAGAGGAGCTGGCACACCTGAGCACCAGGCCTCACTGGCCCAAGCTTCTCCCAGGTCACCCTACCCCCTAGACACGCGTTGATTTATAGGAGCTTTACAGTTTACAAAACATGATTCCCATGGCACAAGGAACTGGCCGGTGGGGGGGCGGGGCCAAGACCAGGGCCCAGACTCCTTCAGGCCTCCAAGGACCAAGCGGCCCTTCCCCTCAGGATTCTGAACCAGGAGGTCGGGTTTCACATTTCAGGTTCCCAACACCCTCGCCTTCCCAAGGTGCTGTTATAGGTGGTACAAAGGCAGTCACCACAGCCTTTGCCATAATTATGACACACCTGAGGGTACTGGAAGACCAAGATTAGAAAACAGTGTTCTAGAACAGCGGTCACCAACCTTTCAAACCTCGCAGACCACCAGTGGTCCTCGGACCACCGGCTGGCGACCGCTGTCCTAGAACATCGTTCTAAATTAGAAGTCCTTCTAGGACCAGAAAAATTAAGAATCGTCAGAGCCAGAGACCCTGGGAAACGATTCAATGTAAGTCACTGACTGTAGCAAGAAAATGAAGGCCCAGCCCTAGCCAGTTCGGCTCAGTGGATAGAGCATCGGCCTGTAGGCTTAAGGGGTTCAATTCCGGTCAAGGGCACATGCCTGGGTTGCGGACTCAGTCCCCAGTGGGGGGTGTGCGGGAGGCAGCCGATCGGTGTTTCTCTCATCATCGATGTTTCTAACTCTCCCTCTCCCTTCCTCTCTGAAATCAATAAAAATATATTTAAAAAAAAACAGAAAATGAAGGCCCAGAGAGGTGAGTATGAGATAAAGCACATACACTGAAGAGTTTTCATTGCTGTGAAAGACTCCTCTTATGTCTGCCAAGGGAACGGGCCTCCCCTCGCCTTCTCAGACAGGCTGAGGTCTCCTACTCACAGTTACCCATTGAAATCTCTCCATCAAATACCAGGCATGAGGCTTACGTAACCCTCCAAGAGCGATTCTAGCCTTGGATGCACATCTAGGGAGCAATACTAATGCCTAACCTCACCTCAGACCAATTAAATCAGAATTTTTAGGGGTGGGGGTCACCCAGGTGACTGATGCTGTCTGGGATAGAAAACAACTGTCTTTAGACCACGGACCACCGGCCTCAAAAACCACCCATAAAGGCTTAACAATGCAGGCGCGTGGGCCCACCTGGAGACTGACTGGGGAGTGGAGTGGGCCCCAGGGGTCCGAAGCCGTGACAGTCACTGAGCGGTTAGGAACAAGGGCAGAGTGAGTCCCGGAAGCCACACGTGTGCTCCAGCTGACCCCGAGTCCTGGGCGGCCGAGCAGCCGGCCTGGGAGAGGCTCCCAGATCCGACTCTGATGCCCACTCTTCGCGGAGAGCTAAGCCCCCCCTGCTTCCATCACCAGCAGCCAGGGCACCCTCCCAAAAGAGGCTGAGGCCACTGTGCTCTGCACAGCCCCGCAGGCTCCCATCTCACCCACACTCGGGGCCCCACTGGGACTTACAAGCCACGTGGGGTCGCCGGCCTCCTCTCCCGGCCTTTCCCCTCCTCACTCAGCCCCGCCACTGGTTTCCTGGCTGTTCCACAAACTCTCGAGCATTCTCTGGCATCAAGGACTAGCTGTCTTGCTTTTCTCTCCACGCTGATGGCTCCTCCCTCAGATAACGGCCTGGCTCCCTCTCACCTCCCTCCGATCTCTGCTCAAAGGTCTTTTTATCAGTGAGGCTTCTCGGCCTTCCCCTCCCACCGAGCCTCCCTGTCCTCCATCCCTGCTTTGTTTTCCTCCAAAATACTTTCACCATCTCTCATACTTTATATTTTATTTATTGTCTATAAGCCCACACACACTAGAATAGGAGCTCCATGTAGGTAAGATTTTTCTTTATTTTGTTCCCTGTTATATTCCCAACGCCTGAAATAGTGCCGGGCATGTAACGGGCACTCAAATACTTATTCTAGAAATGAATACATCAGAGACACCAATCTCAAAACATAACTTATCCCAGAAGATCATAAGAAGCTGATTATGTCGAAATCACTTCTCCACCAATCTCATCTGGCAAAAGCCTTTTTAAAACCAGGCTAGAAGCCTAATGAAACAGAAACCATTTAGAAATAAGCATTTCCCATCCAAATGGGTTTGTGAATCAGAGACAACTGGTTCCGAGAAACAGATAAAACTTTGGAGACGGAACATGAGGTTGAAAGAAGGTGACGGAACACGTGGGTTTCAGGTGCGGGCTCAGGGGAACGCTCTGAGCACACTGACAGTTACGCTCGCCTCGCACAGACCAGGGAACAGACAGGCTCCAGCCTGGGTCACGGTCTGAGACGCAGGCCAGTGCAGGCTCTGACCCAGCTCATCACCAGACCCACGAACCTGAGGCCCCTTCCCTCCCTTTCTCCTACGGACACCCCGCCCAAAGCCACAGGCAATACTTGAATGCCCACCAGGTTGGGAGCGCTGGAAACCGTTGTCAAGGCAGCCACACAGAGGCCGGAGAGCATCCCGCCTCGACCAAGTCTCACCGACGCCATATGTCCCCCTCCATGGCCCTGTCCTCGCTACCTCTTTCCCCACCTTCTCCCCACGGTCATCCTAAGAGCCATCTCCCCCAAACACCATTTTCATCACGTCACTCTCTCTGCTCACAAACCTAAGAGTTTCCCCAGGCCTGAGCTCCAACCCCCTGGACAGGCTTTTGAGAACCTTGGGAATCTAGGCCTAGGCCACTCCCCTTTTGCTGTCTATCATAAGGTCTAAGATTGTGGGGTTTTTTCCTCTTTTTTTTGGTTAATCCTCACCTGAGGGTATTTTTCCATTGATTTTTAGAGAGAGGGGAAAAGGAAAAGAGAGAAACATCGATGTGAGAGAAACAGTTGGACTTGCTTTCTGCACACGCCTTGACCAGGGCCCCGGGCCAGGGAGGAGCCTGCAACCATGGTACATGCCCTTGACCAAAATCGAACAGGGACCCTTTGGTCCACAGGCTGATGCTCTATCCACAGAGCCAAACCGGCTAGGGCTTGTTTTTTTCTTGAATGCTCCAAACATTCTTAAACTGCGCATATAACAACCACCTCCCCAACCCTCTAAGACTCAGTTCAAATTCCCCCTCTGCCTCAGGGCCCCCTGTACCAGTGCTGTACCCTAGGTTCCGCCAGCAGGACCCCAGGGTGGCCCTAGAGCAGTGATGGCAAACCTATGACACCTATGTCACCTCTGACACGCGAACTCATTTTTTTGGTTGATTTTTCTTTGTTAAATGGCATTTAAATATATAAAATAAATATCAAAAATAGAAGTCTTTGTTTTACTGTAGTTGCAAATATCAAAAAATTTCTATATGTGACATGGCACCAGAGTTAAGTTAGGGTTTTTCAAATGCTGACACGCGGAGCTCAAAGGTTTGCCATCACTGCCCTGGAGTCAGCAAGGAGCTGGGCTCAGCACCACCCCCAGCAACAGCTGTTGAG
This sequence comes from Myotis yumanensis, assembly GCF_028538775.1. Classification (NCBI taxonomy): domain Eukaryota; kingdom Metazoa; phylum Chordata; class Mammalia; order Chiroptera; family Vespertilionidae; genus Myotis; species Myotis yumanensis. The sequence goes on from NW_027223771.1 coordinate 991,534, forward strand.
CCTGGAGCTCCTCTGGCCGCCCTCACTTCCCTCCTGCCCAGAGGGAGTGTGTCCCTTTGGGCAATCTTGCCCCTAAGAGCCTGACTGGGTTCCCCGGTCTTTCTCTCTGTTGACTTAATTAATTCCTGATAATTATAGCTATTGTTTGGTGGTGAACGGCTAAGAGTCTGACCTCTCCCAGGGGTGTAAATATTTTAAAGTAGAAATGCAAAAGCCTTAGGCTCAGAGGAATGGAGCGACAATGGTGGCATGATAGGGTTCATTACTTGTGGACAAATGTCTAGACCTTCTAAAGTACTGGTGCTCAGAGGAACAGTACCAAAGGGAGACAAGGAAGGAAAGACGAGCCCTAGCTGGTTTGGCTCAGTGCATAGAGCGTCCACTTGCGGATTGAAAGGTCCTGGGTTCAATTCCAGTCCAGGGCACGTACCTCAGTTGAGGGTCCTGTTCGAACTCCTGCAGGAGGCAACCAATCGATGTGGTTCACATCGATATTTCTCTCTGTCTTTCCCTCTCTCTAAAAATCAATGGAAAAATATCCTCGAGTGAGGATTAAAAAAAGAAAGAAAGATGAGATTACATCGTTGCCACCACCTCCCTCCTCCCAAATGGCCACTCGATCCATTGTGAGCACCATAGAATATTCCCCAGAGGTAACCCCAGCCATCTCAGGGGTGACCTGTGTGAAAGTAACCACCCCCCTCAGAAAGAAGAGCCCCCTTAAGACACTTCTGGTCTGGAAGCAAAGTGTTCTCTAATCGCTTTCTGTGGGGGAACCCCTTGAGGGCAAAGTTCATCTCACAGGATTCTTTTATGTCCCACAGGGAAGGGCCCAGGTGGACCTTTCATAGCAACTGTGGGTTACTGATCAGTGATGGCCCAGTTCCTAAAAGGCTCCACAGAATCTTACATACAAGTAAACATTCTAATTAAAAATAACAGTACCTTGCCCAGTTGGCATGGCTCAGTGGTTGAGCATCGACCTATGTACCAGGAGGTCACGATTTGATTCCTGGTCAAGGCACATGCCTAGGTTTCAGGCTCAATCCCTAGTGTGAGACCTGCAGGAGGCAGCTGATCAATAATTCTCTCTCATCATTGATGTTTCTATCTCTCTCTCTCTCTCTCTCTCTCCCTTCCTCTCTGAAATCAATGAAAATATATATTAAAAATAAAATAAAATAAAAACAATAACAGTACCGCCCTAGCCAGTTTGGCTCTGTGACTAGAGCATCAGCCTGTAGACCAAAGGGTCCCAGGTTCAATTCTGGTCAAAGGCATGTACCTTCGTTACAGGTTCCTCCCCGGCCTGGGCCCTGGTCAGGGTTCGTGCAGGAGGCAATCAATCGATGTGTTTCTCTCACATCGATGTTTCTCTCTGTCTTTCCCTCTCTCTTCCGCTCTCCCTAAAAATCAATGGAAAAATATCCTCGGTTGAGCATTAACAAAAAAATAAATAAAAACTAACAGTAGCATTAATCACACATCTAATATTTTTAAGTGCCTGAGGGTGTACAGCCTTACTGAAGTATCAGATAGTACGGAGGTTTTTACCACCCCAGCCAGTTCAGGTCAGGTCTGGAGAGTCTGTCTAAGGAAGCGAAGGCAGGGAGGGGGCGGCCCTTGCCCACACAGACCAGAGCCTGGACTGGGCCAAACCCCAGAAGAATCCAAACAGCTGCTCGCTGCCCACCCCTAGACTCCCTCCCCTGAAAATGCCAAAGCACTGCCTCAGTCAGGTGTGCTGCAGGCCCTGGAACAGCCCTGAGAGGCTTGCGTGTCAATCGACACCTACCTTCAAGCCCCCTCCCTCCCACCCAACCCCCCAACCCCCCGCCCCGTGTCCCACTCTGCTCTCCAGCCCGCTAAAGGAACAACTTCAACTTCAGGAACTGAATTGGCAGAAAGCAGCAGAATGCTGTCAACAGCAGCAAACCTGGGCAGTCAAAGTGGAGCAAGAGTCACTCCGCTGGTCCATATTCAGCTCCACTGCCAAGAGCAATGCGGTAAAATGCTCCTATGCCCAAAGACTGGGTGGATATAAGGAAGGAATGGCCTCCGACCTCAGCCCTAAGAAAGGCTGAGCCCCCGAAAGGGAGAAAGCCCAGTGAGGTTTCCACACAGGAACCCCATCTCTTTAGAGTCCGGTGGTCCCCAGGTTGTAACACCAAGACCTCCGGCATCTTCCGGGTCCATGTGCAGACTGAGCCCTGTGGTCCGAGCGAGAAGGCCCGGGACCACGCCCAAAAGGAGTGATTTCTTTAAAAGCACGCTCACAGAAAAAAAAACCAACAAATGAAGCTGGAAGCCAAATCATTCAGATGATGACTTTAACCATTCAACTGCTGAGCGAAAAAAGAAAAAAGAAGCCAAATCAGACTCTACTCATCGGCTCCTCCCAGACAGGTGCAGCCCTGCTCTCCGAGTTCAGGGCCTAGCGCAGTCGGAGGGCCTGGCCTCGTCCACCTGCCCGGAAGGGCTGTGTCTGCCACGTCTCTCACAAACGCGCATCGTCTTTGAGATGTGACCAGATTGGGGTGGCCAGCTGCAGCAGCACGTGTCTTCCATAGGGACACAGTTCTGGACAGCTTGAGTTTTTGCTTTAGGGCATTCAATGTTTGTCTGTCTCTAAAATGAAAACAGACTTACTGATTATTTGTTTGCTTCTGTAAAGACACGTAAGTCTATAGAAAAAGTCATGATGGGGAATAAAAAAAAACAAAGAAAAAAGTAAAACTCACCCCAATCCCACTATTCAGAGATAAGGAATCTCACAGTAAACTCTGCAGAGAGGAAGTGAGCTATTCTGAGTTAAACCTGGGGTGTGGGGTCTGCGACATTTTTTTTAAATATATATTTTTATTGATTTCAGAAAGGAAGAGAAAGGGAGAGAAAGAAACACCAATGATGAGAATCATTGATTGGCTGCCTCTTGCACGCCCCCTACTGCGGATCGAGCTCACAACCCGAGGATGCGCCCTTGACTGGAATCAAACCTGGGACCCTTCAGTCCGCAGGCCGCCGCTCTATCCACTGAGCCAAACCAGCTAGGGCGGTGTCTGTGGCTTTATTTTTGCAGAAGACCCTTCATGCCACCTCTGGGCTACTCAGAAAATTTTCAGTGGCTCCAATGATTCTGAAGCTCTCACAAGCAGAAATTACAATGTCATATAGGCACCCTGCCCCACACACATACGGACTGGAGGCCAGGAGTTAATCTGTTCACTCAACTACTAGTCAGCAGACTACTAGGAGTCGACAGATTACTTTTTCACTCAACATTGTGGCAGTCTTTCCACAATCAGTCACATATATAGGCTTCCTTATCCTTTTCGACTCCTAGAGTGTGTTAATGCGAGGAAGGGGGCCGCCATTACCTCTTGATACAACACCTTCAGATTCTGAACTGGAGAAGGCAAAGGATTTACCGAAAGTCACACAGTGAATGAGGACAGCCCACAGTGCTAACAGGTTTGAGAAATGACTCTGTGGTGATACCAAACTTGGAAGGTGTTCATTAACTTTTCTTTGAGTCATAAAAAGGATCAGCTATGTCACTTCAACACACACACACACACACACACACACACACTTCCCACTGTCAAATAAAAGTGAATGGTTGGCTGAAGCAACACTCTGATCCCCTGAAAACATTTCCCAAAAGTCATTAGCTAACGGGTATCACAGATTTGGGGTGCACGCAATTGCTCCAGCTCACCGACGTCAACACTCAGAACTCTCTCCTCTTCAGGATGTTCCTATTCTTCTGTAGGAAAAGATAAACTTGAAACAAACTTACACATAAAGATAGAGCCAAAGATACAGTTCTAATACAAACACTAAATATTCAAATGTTGACAGTAGCTCCGGGTCTGGTTAGTTTTATTTCCTTTGTATACCTATCTGCAATTCCTAAGTGCTTCGGCATGAATACTCCTGGAAAGAAAATTTTACCGTTTTACAAGAAAAGAAATTAATCCACAATCTCGGTTGGTCTATTTGGATTTCATTTTTCACTGTAAAAAAATACAGACTGAAAACTTGTCCACCATTCTACCCAGTGTCACAGAAGCAGAAAGAGTGTAAGAGGCTCAAACCTCATGAAAACTGCAATCCAATAGGAAAGCTCAGGATGAACAGGGGACAGGAATGGCTACTTTCCTTTCTGTTTCCAACGTGTATGGAAACACCTGCCCTGGCTGGAGTGGCTCAGCAGTTAGAGCATTGGCCCGTGCACCAAAAGGTCATGGGTTCAGTTCCCAGTCAAGGGCATGTACCTGGGTTTCAGGTTAGATCCCCGAGGCAACCAATCAGTGTGTCTCTCCCATCATGTTTTTCTCTCTCTCTCCCCCTCCCTTCCTTCTACTCTCTAAAAGTTGGAAAAAAATATCCTCAGGTAAGGATTAAAAACACACACACACACACACTAAAAAAAACCTTCAAGTTCACAGAACTCTGTTTCCAGAACAACTTCCAATGTATCTGTCCACAACCCCATGCCCGTAGCCACAAAATTACCCATGCCACTTAGAACTTGGCAAACCTCACTTGGGATGATGAACACAATACAATATAAAGATGATGTATTATAGAATTGCCTACTGAAACCTATATAATTTTATTAACCAATGTCACCCCAATAAATTCAATAAATAAATAAATGCAAACCTCCTCCAGGAACCCAATTCGAGGAAACCCCTTTTTCCCATTTTAATTCTAAAAAAGTTATTCCTCCTCTTCCTGAACTGTCACAAACACAGGGTCCTACCCAACTGATATGGAATCATTCACTCTACCAATTAATAATCATTGGGAACTACAGTTTGCAGAGCTTGAGAAAAAAATTATGTTAACAGAAAGGGTTAGTTTTCATGGAGCCTGAGAAAAACAAACAGGAATTGAAGAGCAAGAGTTTGTTAGCATGTCCCAGCCCTGGTCTGACACGGGTGGGGGTGGGGAGGCAATGGCCAGAGGACAAAAACATCTGTCATTCTGCAGTTTCATTTCTCATGGCCAGTTAATACCCTGAGTCTATGCATCAGTCTCTTCCAAGTTTGATTAGTAAGTCAGTCTCCTGGGACCCAATCAGCTCTGAGCGCCCTACAAAAACTGAATTTGGGGTCTACAAAACTGGGAACCAGACCCTGAAGCAGGGTGACCCCACCCATCTAAAGCCACCTCCAGTATGACGTCTGTCTCTGTAATTGCAGCACTCATCCCTGTAAGTGTCTGAAGTATCTCAGATTCCCTGATAGCTCCCATGGTTTGCAGAATAAAATCCAAACTTTTTTTAAAATATATTTTTATTGATTTTAGAGAGGAAGGGAGAGGGAGAGATAGAAATAGCAATGCTGAGATCAATCATTGATCAGCTGCCTCCTGCACACCCCCCACTGGGGATCAAGATGGCAACCCGAGCATGTGCCCTTGACCAAAATCAAACCCGGGAGCCTTCAGTCCGCAGGCTGGTGCTCTATCCACTGAGCCACACCGGCTAGGGCTAAAATCCAAACTTCCTGACCTGCCTTTTGCAGCTCCAACTCAGCTTTCCAACCTCATTGCCAAACCAAGCCTCTCATGATTCCATATTTTCACACTTGGTTCTCTCTACCTAGAATGTGCTTTGCCCAGTTGTGCCTGTAAAATTCCTATTCTTCCTCCGAAGGCCAGCTCAAAAGTCACCTCCTCCCCGAAGCCCCCATGTCTTTAGTTCTTACTACTCCCAACAAGTCTCTAATTACAGCTGCATTAGAGAACTTATTAAGTACATTGTAGCTCATCTTTTAAAATATCTGACCTCCCCTGGGTCCCCTGAGCTTCTTCAGGGATGGGAGTCACTTTGTATCCATAAATCCTAGCACAGTGTCAGGAAGGAAATGGGAGATCAATGTTGAATGATTGATCACATGGAACATGGCATTAAGTTATTTAGAGGAAAAGGGAGGGAACACGGGGGTCTCACAAAATTCCAGAGTTTAATTATCTACATATTTAATCTCATCCAAAATGACCAAAATATGCTGAGAGGCAGCATGGATGTTTAAAATGTTTAAATAAGGACCCTAACTGGTTTGGCTCAGTGGATAGAGTGTCGGCCTGCGGACTGAAAGGTCCCAGGTTCGATTCCAGTCAAGGGCATGTACCTTGGTTTCGGGCACATCCCCAGTAGGAGGTGTGCAGGAAGCAGCTGATCGATGTTTCTGTCTCATCGATGTTTCTAACTCTCTATCCCTCTCTCTTCCTCTCTGTAAAAAAATCAATAAAAGATATTAAAATGTTTAAATAAGGAGACTTTCCCCTCCCCACGTGGGAGTCTGTACTTGTTCTTCAATAAATCTCCACCGTTGCTATACCAAAAAAAATAAAAATAAAAAACAAAATGTTTAAATAATAGTAGCAACTAAGATTTGAGCTATGCATTACAATGTTTACATGGATTAGTTCATGTGACCCGCATGACAACCTCATGAGGTAGTTCCTTTTTCTTTTTAGGTAACCTGGGGAAAGCTTGAGGCTTTCCCAAACAGGAAACTGAGGCACAAGAGGGGTTACACAGCTCAAGACGATCCTGTTAGCAAGCTGTAGAAGCAAGATGCCCGGCTCTGGAATCAGGCAGACCTGAGTTTGAAAGCAGATTGTGTTACAAAGGTGGCTTTAGATAAGTTGTCTACCCCCCTCGGGGCTTGTTTTCTGTCCCCTCTGGGCTTCTATCTGCCCAGGGGCAGGACAACCCCTTCCTGTTAGGGTGCAGAGGGGATTAAATAGGAAAAGTCTTGTAACGCTGATTGCCCCACCAGCATGCGGCTCCATAAATGCTAATTCCTAAAAGCTGGGCAAAATAGCCTCAGGAGGAAAGGGATCGCCCCCAGGCTGCTAGACTGAGACTTTCCCAAGGCGATCAAGTAGTTAGGCCACTCAGCGCTGACAGCCTTGCCTTACCTGCTTCTCTCAGAGTGCATTCCCCACACGGATGCCAGAGACCTTTTCAAATGTAAATGTCATTATGTCACAGACTCAAAACCCTCCGCAGGTTCCTAACAACACTGGGGATACCATCCGAACTAAGGCGCCTGGCCCCAGGGGCCCCCCGTGATCCCACCCACCTCTCCCCAGACTTATCTCCCCTCTCCTTTCCCCCCTCCAGCCACACAGGCCTCTTTCACTTCCTCAACTGGCCCAGCTCGCTGCAGCTCCACACATGGTTAACTCCTAACCCTCCTCCAGGGCTCATTCATCGTCACTTCCTTCCCCGAGCCCCCAACTCAAATCAAGGCCCATTCTGTTTTCTCACAACTCTTTTTTTGTTTGGTTTTGTTTTCCTTGCACACATCGCATTTGGAAATGATTCGTTTCACCCCAAGTCTTACTCAAAAGGCAACCTTCTTGGGGAGGCCTTCCCAGGCCACGCGAACATAAATGCAACCCCCACCAAGATATCTCAGATCCTCTTTCCCTATCTTCTTTTTCTCCTTCGCACTTAGCACTTTTCTAACAGGCTCTATCCTTTGTTACATTATCTCCTTTTATTGTCCCCCCCCACCCCCACCCCCACCCCCCCACGAAAATGAAAGTTCCACAGGGGCAGATACGTTTTGCTAGCTTTCTTCGCAGCATCTAAAACAAGGCCTGGCCCATGCTTCCGAATAAATACGCGGTTGTTTGGGTGTCATTTCGAGATTATCTGTTCATGATCGGGCCTTCCCCCTAGGGCTGCGACCGGCTCGAGCTCAAACTCGCCTTTCTGGTTGGCCACGGTCTTCCCAGCACCGCGGCCCGCGCCTGGCACATAGTAAGTGCTCAGTAAAGAAACGGCCCGCGTGAATCAAAGCCGCGACCCAGCTGAGGAAAAGGGGAAAATGGGCAGAACGTGCGTTCCCGCACCAGGACTTCCTCTTTCGCTGCCCCGTGGACCTGCCGCGAGTTTGAGGAAACAGACCCCTGCGATCCCGCCAAGCACCTCCCAGGCCAGGCATCTGTCTGTCCACATCCTGCCTGCGCGGCCACACTGTGCGCTCCCGGTGCACACCGGCAGATGCTCGGAGCAGGCCCTGCGCACCAGACACACTGTGTGCTCACCGTGCACACCTGCAGATGCTCGGAGCAGGCCCTGCGCATCAAACACACTGTGTGCTCCCCCGGCGCACACCTGCGGATGCTCGGAGCAGGCCCTGCGCGCCAGACACACTGTGTGCTCCCCGGCGCACACCTGCAGATGCTCGGAGCAGGCCCTGCGCGCCAGACACACTGTGTGCTGCCGGCGCACACCGGCAGATGCTCGCAGCAGGCCCTGCGTGAGCACAGGCTGCAGGCGAGGGGCCGGGCCGGGCCGGCCCCGGGCCACGCACCATCTTGCAGCCCCGGGTCCCATTCCCCTGCTGCCCGTCCTATGGCAGGCGGGTCCTGGGTGCCAGACGCGCTCCCCTGGATGGGCCTGTGGGGTGATTGCAATCCAGGACTTTTCACGCCACCTCTGGCCTACTCCAAAAAAAAAAAAAAGTAAAAAATTCCTGGGCAGCTCCCACGGCCCGGGGTGAGCGGCAGCGGGCGCCCCTCGGGCCGCAGGACCCCTCCCCCGCGCACGCGCTGACCCGCGGCCAGGAGGCCATCTGTCCGGCGGGCGCTCCCGTCCTCCGCGGGTCACATTGAGCCGCCCCCGGCTTGGCAGGAAGAGCCGCTGCAGGGACATGTCCACGCGGACCCGCGGGCCTGGCGCCCCCAGGACCCCACTCCGGGCGGGAGGACCTGTCCGCCCGCGAGGAGTCCTCCGGGGTCAGAACTCGAGCGGCGGTGGAGGGGGGGGGCGGGGGCGCCCGAAAGGGTCGCCGCGCGCAGAGTCCGCCTCCCGACGGCGCCAGCTCCTCGGGCGGCGGGGACGGCGGCTGACAGGCGTCCCGGCGGCGAAAGTGCCCCGTTAGCGGTGCCCGGGCGGGGGCCGCGGGCTGTCGCCGGGGCGGCCCGGGCCCCGCGCGGGGAGGGCAGCGGCGTGTCCCGCGGGCGGCGGGCGCGGGGGCGGGTGGGAGGCGGCCGGGCCGCCAGGCGGCGGCGGGGCAGCGGCTGCGCCCGGGGCGGCGCGCAGGGTCCGAAGCTGCAGGGCCCGGCCGCGGGCGCGCGCGCTCCCCCGGCCCCGCTCCCCCCCGGCCCGCGCTCGGGCCACCTCGGCGGCGGCCCCGGCCCCGGCCCCGGCCCTCCCGGCCCGCGGGGGCGCTTACCTGGCGGCGGCGGCGACAGGCCCCGGGCTCGGCCGCGCGCGTCCGCGGCGCCGGCTGCGGGAGCCCCAACATGGCGACGGCGGCGGCGGGCGGGGCCGCGGCTCCGGGGGCGGAGCGGGGGCGGGAGCCGGGCTGGCGGGACCCGGCTGGGGCCGCGGGCGGGGCGCGGGCGGAAGGCGACTCGGACCTGGGCACCGGCCAGCGCGGCGCGGCTGAGGGGCTGCCCGGCCCGGCCTCCGCCTACCGCCTCCTCCCGCCCGAGTCGGGCCGCGCGGCGCGAGCCCCACGGCGGCGAGCAGGGCTGGACCCCAGACCCCAGGCCCGGCCCCGGGCCCCTCCTCCGGCCCGGCGAGCACCGCTCAGGGCCCGGTCCGGCTCCCCGCGACCCGGGCCTCGTCCTGTGAGGCGCCGCGGGGCAGGCCCGAGGCCTCCGCCGGGGCCGAGGCGCCCGCTAGGGGGCCGGGCGCTGCCTGGCGGCGTCTCGCCGCGCGCGCCTCGGGGGCCCGGACGGCGGCCCGGCCGCGGGCGGCGCTGACAGGAAGCTGGTCCCCGCGGGCCTGGAGGTGCGGGGCGCGGCCCGGCTGCCGCGGTGGCCGACGGACGGGGCCACCGGGACGGGTCTGCGTCCTGGGAGCGTGGCCCGCGCGGGGTGACTGGCAGGGCGGTCGCAGGGCAGCGCGGGGGCCGGCGGGGCGCCCCAAGCCCCCGGCGCACCCGGTTCGCGCGCGGCGGGGCGGTGGCGGTGGCGGGTCGGGGTGCGGAGCCGGGCGGAGAGGCCCCGCTGGCGGGAGGGCGCGCCCGGTTGCCGCCCCTGCGCCGAGCGCTCGCCGGGGCGAGGAGTGCGGTCCCCGGGGATGCTCTCCGCGAGTTTGGAGGCGAACAGGAGGCCTGTGGCTCCGGGGGCAGCGACAGTCAAAGGGGCGGGTGTTTCGTTTTGTGTCCGTTCGAGGAGGAGCTCTCCGGTGGAGGCGCGGAGGGGGGAGAATAAGAGATAAGATGGTTAATGGAGCCCGAGATGGGGGTGGGAGGTTGAAGGGATGCGTAAAGGTTGGCCTGCCCCTGCGCCCTGCGACCCGCGCGTGTCCGTGGATCGGCTGCCCGGGTGACCCCTCCGCCGAGTCCTGAGTCATCCGCGGGCCTCCGCAGGGGTTACTGCCCTTCAACACCAGCGCGAGGGGGCCTGGCCGGTGTGGCGCAGTGGGTAGAGCATCGGCCTGCGGACTGAAGGGTCGCGGGTTCGATTCCGGTCAAGGGCGCACACCTGCGTTGCAAGCTTAAAAAAATTTTTTTTTAAGTGCAATTGGTTCAAACCCCTATTTCACTTTAAGCGAGAAACCATCATTTCTAAAATATCTCCAAAGATTCCTGGGGGTTGACTTACATTTCTCCTAATTATCACTGACCAATTCGGGCTCCTTCTATACTACCCCATATATGCTCCCAGATGTGAAAAACAAGCTAAATGCCCAATGTTCTATGATTGTTAAGTAAATTATAGTTGATTTGTAGCCATCAAAAGTCCTGTTGAAGAAACTGATTAAGATGACATAGCTCAGTGGGCATGGCTCAGTGGTTGAGCATCCACCTATGAATCAAGAGGTCACAGTCCGATTCCTGATCAGGAAACATGCCGGGGTTGTGGGCTCCATCCTCAGTGGGGGCCGTGCAGGAGGCAGTCAAGCCATGATTCTCCCTCATCATTGATGTTTCTATCTCTCTCTCCCTCTCCCTTCCTCTCTGAAATCAATAAGAATATATTTTTTAAAAAGATGACATAGTACCATCTTGTAATATATATACATCTATGTACCATGCATACATTAAAAAGTGGGATTTTTTTTTTCTTCTGTGACTTCTGTATTTTCTTATTTTTTATACTACATTCATTTTTCTCAATGTCAGGACAAATAGTATTTTTTTTTTCAGTCCTCACCTGAGGATATTTTTCCCTTGATGATTTTTTTTTCCCATTGATTTTTAGAACGAGAAAAAGAAAAAGACAGAAATATTGATGTGAGAGAAACACATCGATTGGTTGCCTCCTGTATGCCCCCAACCAAAGTACATGCCCTTGACTGGAATCGAACCCAGGACCCTTCAGTCCACAGGCTGACGCTCTATCCACAGCCAAATCGACTAGAGCCGTGGTCGGCAAACTGCAGCTCGAGAGCCACATGCGGCTCTTTGGCCCCTTGAGTGTGGCTCTTCCACAAAATACCACACGCAGGCACGCACGTACAGTGTGATTGAAACTTCATGGCCCATGCGCAGAAGTCGGTATTTTGTGGAAGAGCCACACTCAAGGGGCCAAAGAGCCGCATGTGGCTCTCGAGCCGCGGTTTGCCCAGCCGCAGTTTGCCGACCACTGGGCTAGGGCAATGGTATTCTTAGATATATTATTAAAGTTATCATGACAAAAGGTATTTCTTTAAAAGATATTTATGGAATTCAAAGGAAAGATATTAGGAACCCAGCAAGGAAATTGGAAGTGGATGTTGGAAGGATGGATGGGACTGGCAAGCAGAGTCAGGCTAGTTGAGGGGGCAGAAGGAACACTGCAATCAAGGACACAGAATGAGAACTGGAAGGAGTGTTCTGGGAACACCAAGAAGCCAGTTTGGTTGGCGCACAGGATTCCTGTGGGAGAAGTGTGAGTGAGTCAGTCGGAAAGGTAAGCTGGGGTTATGGTCCTGAACGCTAACCTGAACCTTTAGTAATTTGCTGGTGAGGAAGGACCCCTGGAAATTGAACTGCATAGGTAAACGTTACAGTAAATTTTCCTGTCACCTCTTACTTCATGAGGTTCCAGATCCCTGCCCTTCAATCTTAATGATACTTGGGCATTTGGCTCAGAGCAATGAGGTAGGAGCAATAGTTTTTGCACGCCAGCTGTTTACAGAGTGAGAATGGGCCCTTCTCATGGTTACTGACAGGTTTTATTCAAAAGGCAGCAGTTTCAGAGCAAATTAGCAAAGAGCAAACATGAAGATGAAATGTGCACCTCAAACCAGTGCTTTTTCACAGCTTTCTATGAGTTTTGCTTTTTTTAATGTATATTTTTATTGATTTCAGAGAGGAAGGGAGAAGAGAGAGAGAGATAGAAACGTCAATGATGAGAGAGAACAGTTGATCAACTGTCTCCTGCACGCCCCCTACTGGGGATCAAACCCGCAACCCGGGCATGTGCCCTTGACCAGAATCGAACCTGGGACCGCTCAGTCCACAGACCAATGCTCTATCCACTGAGCCAGACTGGCTAAGGCTGCTTTTTTAAAAAATATATTTTTATTGATTTCAGAGAGGAAAGGGGAGAGAGAGAGAGATAGAAACATCAATGATGAGAGAGAATCATTGGTGGGCTTGATCAAGCCCACAACCCGGGCATGTGCTCTGACCGGGAGTTGAACCGTGACCTCCTGGTTCATAGGTAGACACTCAACCACTGAGCCATGCCAGCGGGGTGAGTTATGCTTTTTTAAGAGTCCATATGCAAGTGAGATCATACAGTATTTGTCTTTTTCTGCTTGACTTATTTCACTTAGCATAATGCCCTCAAGATCTAACCATGGTGTTTAAAATGGCAGGATTTCCTTTCTTATAGCTAAATAATATTCTCTGCAAGCTTTTGTGACTGTGCTCCCCCCATAAAAAGAAATACATTCCAATTCTCAACCCAAAATGTATACACACATGTGCCCAGAAACACATACCTCTGAAAAAGAAGCTTCCTGAAATATTACCCTTATTTTATGCAATGCATGCTAACGTTTTTTTCTACTTCATCTTTATTTTAAGATGGCCTTTTTAGGTGTTTTTATTGCTTTATTGAGGTATGCTTGACTTATAATAAACCATATATACTTAAAATGTAAATTTTTGTTTCGACTTCTATACACCCATTGCATGCTAATAGTTTCAACTTTATTATTTTTACTTCTTTTTAAATACTGGTCAGGACCTACTACATTGATTTCATGACTCACTAAAAGACTAGTAGATGATTCCCTTCAATGTTTGCTAGGTCTCATTTAGCCACACAGACTGTGATCTTAAGTTAGCCATGTTTACCTGTTCCAGAAATCAGGAGGACAAGTAAGATTCTCAGGATGTGGTGGGGGAGGGGAGAGAAGGATTGGCAGAAGCAATGTTTGGATTCCTCTTCCCTTCTCAGTAAATACTTCCTGATATCAGTATTCCTCAGGAGCCATAGTGTGTGTGTGTGTGTGTGTGCGTGTGTGTGTGTGTGTGCGTGTGTGTGTGTGTGTGTGTGTGTGTGTTTTCTTTGTCTAGCTTGAGATACAGATTGGACTTCGTACAAGGCTAGACTACCGCCTGCAAACCAGAGACAACTCTTTTGTTTGAATGAACAGAATCACGGACTAAAATCAAAGGGAAAATAATGTGTTTGGATTGTGACAGTACATAGAGACCATCTTATCCACAGGGACAGTGAGTAGCATCTTTCTTACAAGTTTGGAACCAATGGAAAGATGAGAATATCAACTTCTATTACCCATAAAGCTGAACTGAAGAATGGGGCTTGGATGATGACCAATAGGCTTTTTCATATCCCCCGAATTAAAATTAGCTCCCCCAAAACTCCAACCTCCTCCTTGGAGAGGTCTAGCAACTTTAACCATGTCTTATTAGAGAAGTCTAATTAGAGAATCTGATTAGAGAAGACTGCACTCTCTCTCTCTGAGGGCAGGCAGACCCAAATTCACCAATTACGTAAGTCTTCTGGAAGAACCAAGACAAATTCTCCCCTATCTGCCCTCCTGTGAAAATAAAGAGTTTAGTGAATAAGGATTTATCTCTTCCCAAGCAAAAAGAATCTAGCCCAAAAAAGGTCAGTTAGGTTAAAAGGTATATTAAAGCAGTGAATTATTTTTAAAATAATTATGTGTATTACATATACACATCTTAACATTTCATATTCACTTAAAACCTATTAGGAAAACCAAGTTGCCAAATTTCCAGTGTGAGGCCAAACCTTTTCTTGGAGCAAGAGTGCTGATTAGAGTTCTTGTGCTCTTTCCTACCTAAGTCATATCCATGATGTATTTTCAATGCTTTCCAAGTTGTTTCTTTAAGGTTAACTGAGGACTTAAAGTTTCTTGCAAAGCAATATAAGTAGAGGCTCCTTATTGAAAAAAAAAAAAAAAAACAGCTGGTGTGGCTCAGTGGTTTAGCATTGACCTGTGAACCAGGAGGTCACGATTCAATTCCCGGTTCAGGACATATCCCTGGGTTGTGGGCTGTGGGCTCCATCCCCAGTGTGAGGTGTGCAGGAGGCAGCCAATCAGTGATTCTATCTCATCATTGATGTTTCTCTCTCTCTCTCCCTCTCCCTTCCTCTCTGAAATCAATAAAAATATATATTTTTAAATCCTTTGTAATCACCTCACCCACATTTGGTTTGATAGTAATTTTCAGCTGGTCTTTAGCTAATGTTTCCAAAGCAATCAACTGATCTTGCACAGAGATTTTATTTTCATGCTTACGTTTCATCGGTTTATGTAAATTTTAATTAAATTAATTATATTCTGGCATATTAGTTGTCATAAGCAGGTTTGGGATCAAACACAACAAGACTCTTGTTAGGCATCTAACTCAACTTGAGCAACATTGTATAACTTACCATTGAGTACTCAGACAACTGGTAACTTGGAAAACACTTAATTACATATTAAATGAAAAAACGATACAAGTCGCTCAACTTTATGAAGAACCACTGAATCCTGCACTTTAAAAGAGTGAATTTTGTGACTTATATCTTAATTTTTTTTTTAATGATACAATCTGCCTTTTTGCTTTTGTATCAGCCAAGATCAGCATCAGAGTCCTAGTACACAGATGGCTGGCTCAAAATGTGTAGCTGGAGAGTTAATGAATGGACAGCATACAAAGTTGTAGTCAGGGGTGAGGGATACCAACAAGGGATAGTGAAATACCCCAAAGCTAGCATCTGCTGGAAAGCCATTAGCACCCTACCCGGTTTGGCTCAATGGTTAGAGCAGTGATGGCGAACCTTTTGAGCTCGGCCTGTCAGCATTTTGAAAAACCCTAACTTAACTCTGGTGCCATGTCACATATAGAAATTTTTTGATATTTGCAACCATAGTAAAACAAAGACTTCTATTTTTGATATTTATTTTATATATTTAAATGCCATTTAACAAAGAAAAATCAACCAAAAAAATGAGTTCGTGTGTCACCTCTGACACGCGTGTCATAGGTTCGCCATCACTGGGTTAGAGGGTCAGTCTGTGGACCCAAGAGTCCGGGTTCAATTCTGGTCAAGGGCACATACCTCGGTTGCAGGCTCCTCCCTGGCCCAGGCCCTGATCAGGGGCATGCAGGAGGCAACCAGTCGATGTGTTTCTCTCACATCGATGTTTCTGTCTTTCCCTCTCTCTTCCACTCTCTCTAAAAATCAATAGAAAAATAAATATTTTTTAAATATCCTTTTTAAAAAAGAAGAAGAAGAAGCCATTACCAACCCTAGGCCTGAAGGGGCAAAGAGATGTAACCAGTGCTCAGTGAGAGGAATAGTTGAAGGGGAGGGAGGGCCAACAGCAACTTGGAGGAATACAGCCCTCTCTTCTCTCTCTCTCTCTCTCTCTCTCTCTCTCTCTCTCTCTCTCTCTCCTCCTGTGGTACCTCCCAGTGGCTGAACCCAAGAGGACTAAGGGCACGTGAGCCCAGGTGATTCTGTCCTTCAAGGTCAGCCCTGGAGAAGGTTGGAGAGAGAATCTGGATGAACAAAGGCAGAAATATCCAGCAGTAGGTGATCCTATAACAGTGATGGCGAACCTATGACACTCGTGTCAGAGGTGACACGCGAACTCATTTTTTTGGTTGATTTTTCTTTGTTAAATGGCACTTAAATATATAAAATAAATATCAAAAATATAAGTCTTTGTTTTACTAGAGTTGCAAATATCAAAAAATTTCTATATATTGCCCTAGCTGGTTTGGCTCAGTGGATAGAGCGTCGGCCTGCGGACTGAAGGGTCCCGGGTTCAACTCCGGTCAAGGGCATGTACCTTGGTTGCAGGCACATCCCCATTGGAGGGGTGTACAGGATGCAGCTGATCAATGTTTCTCTCTCATCGATGTTTCTAGCTCTCTATCCCTCTCCCTTCCTCTCTGCAAAAAATCAATAAAATATATTTTTAAAAAATTTCTATATGTGACACGGCACCAGTTAGGGTTTTTCAAAATGCTGACACGCCGAGCTCAGAAGGTTCGCCATCACTGCCCTATAACAATGTGAGAACTGTCTACTCTACGCAAGTGACTGGGACCTTAAGGGAACCTGAAAACCACGGTTTCTAGGGGTACAAAGTGGAGATAGCTAGAGAGCAGGTAGGATAGGTTAAAGGGGCAGGAATGATTGTTAACTCAGACTGAGACCAAGATAGCAAAGTACTAAGCTGGAGCCTGAGCTCAGGAAGAGATTGTGGGGGATATGTACGAGCTACATTAGACGGAGCGTTAGCCAACTTCCCCTATTTGGATATCGTCCTGTATTTCTCCTTCCTAGCTTTAACTTCATGCCTTGTACAAGCAATTGTTTAGTACCTATGACATTCCCTGGGGGTTAAGGGGAACAATATGAACATCTCTTTTCCAGCATGGAGTGTACATACTGGTGGGGCGGGGGGGAATAGACCACAGATAAGTAAATATGCCTAGGGTGATAAATGCTATAAAGAAAGGCACACATACACACCAAAAAATATTTTTTATATATTTTTATTAATTTCAGAGAAGAAGGGAGAGGGAGAGAGAAATAGAAACATCAGTGATGAGAGAGAATCATTGATCGGCTGCCTCCTGCACGCCCCCTACTGGGGATCGTGTCCGCAACCGGGCATGTGCCCTTGGCCAGAATTGAACCTGAGACCCTTCAGTCCGCCGGCCGATGCTCCATCCACTGAGCCACACCAGCTAGGGCCCAAAAAATATTTTTTTTAAAAGAAAAGAAAGGCACACACAAACAAAACAAAAAGAAAGAAAGAAAGGCACAGGAGAATAAGAAAACAAAATTATCTTTCTACTTAAAAACCTCTTGATTTAGACCACACAGGCCCCCATACACCAGAGCATCTACATAAATTAGGCCTTCAGTATTTCTGTCCTGGACTAAGATCATTATGTGCTAATTGATCTTCCTGCCTCCGGCACCCTCCAACCAGTCCCTCCCTCTGCTGTGAGACTCTTCCTGAAGTGAATCCTGACAACACCCTCCTTCAAGTCCCCCAGTGCTCTTGTTTTCTTACGGTGTGCAGTGTCTCACCTTTGATCTTCTGAGTCCATCATTTGCCTCTATCACTCTCATTCTCCTTTTCCACCAACACTAATTATCTATGGTCTATCGATCAGGCCATGCTGTCCTTCATTTCAGTACCTTTCCACCCGGAATGGGCGGCCACACCCTCTGCTCCTCCCATTTGGCAATCCTCTCCACATTCTTCTATGCCAATGAACTGTCACCTCTTGGGTCCCTGACCTTCCCAGGAATAAGGGAGTATCTTCCAGCTTCTTCCTCTGTGTTGTCAGCATGTCTATATCATGCCATATAATCTTATCTCTTAGACCTCAAGGGTACAGGATTGGATTACCTGTAATCCGTGGGTCAGGACCCTGTTCATTTGGTTCATATGCAGCCCTCTTTTGTTACTCATAATTCACCCTGAACCTTAGAATTGACAAGTACACATTCCCCCCCCCCGTTCCCCCCACCCCAGTGCTTAAGCTTGTACTTATGGTTTTCTTGCTCTTAAAAATATTTTATTAAAAATAATAAATATTTTAGCCTGGCTGGTGTGGCTTAGTGGTTGAGTGTTGACCTATGAACCAGGAGGTCACAGTTCGATTCCCAGTAAGGACACGTGTCCGGTTGCGAGCTTGATCTCGGTAGGGGGTGTGCAGGAGGCAGGCAACCAATGATTCTCATCATCGATGTTTCTATCTCTCTCTCCCTCTCCCTTCCTCTCTGGAATCAATAAAAATATATTTTAAAAATAAAATATAAAGTTGAGGTTGAATGTGTTTATGTATATTTATTAGTTATATATATTTTTTCTTTTTTGAAATATCTATTCATATCTTTCTGCCCATTTTTTATTGGTTGTTTATCTTTTTCTTATTAATTTTCAAGATTTCTTAGTATGTTCTTTTAATAATCCTTTTCAGTTTTTCCTTAGAATTCAAGTACACAGAAAAAGGTTATTGTAATTTTCAAAATTTTATGTATATGTATTTACATACATACAAAAGTATATGTGTGCATTTGTAATACCTTAACCAATAAAGAAATTTAAAAAAAGTATATGTGTGTGTATATGGACATGTACATATATTTCCAAAACACATATTATTAATTTTAATTAAAAGAGTACCATTCCTATCACCCGGCTTCCGTGGCTCAGTGGCTGAGTGTCAACTCAGGAACCAAAAAGTCACTGGTTTGATTCCCAATTGGGACACATGCCCATGTTGCTGGCTCAATCCCCAGTAGGGGGCGTGCAGGAGGCAGCCAATTGATGATTCTCTCTCATCAATGTTTCAATCTATTTCTCTCTCTCCCTCTCTCTCTAAAAATCAATAAAAACGATGTTTTGTCTTGTTTTTTAAAAAGAGTATCACTCCTCACATACTATCCTGGGACTTCTCTTTGACTATTTATGCTATAGCACTCAGCTTTATCTCAGGCTTATTACACGTGGTTGAGTTTTATTTATTATGTCTGCTGTAGACTTCTCCAGTGTAGAATATGCTAATATTACTTTGTCCCTTGCAGCAAAAGCTCTTGGTACATTGTGTTCCTGCCTTTGGGCCACCTCTGAAATTGGCTGAATCTGTGGTGTCCGATTTCATGGGAGCTCCCAGCCACTGACAGTTTCCACTGTAAGTGCTAGGCCTTGGGCCTCTCCATATTCCTGCCTTCTGGAAAGCCACAAGTGCCTTCTCAGCCCTCTCCCAGGGGCAGCCTGAAGGTAAAGAGCATTAACCCTCAACCAATGGGAGATGTGAGCCAAGAGGTAAATGCCCCAGGCTCCCATCCTTCATTTGGACAATTCTGGGAGGCATTCTGTACAGAGGTCTCCATGGAATCACACCCCTAACATGGACCTTTCCTTCTCCCCTGCCTCATTCTTCCTCCCTCCATCACTCCTGGTGCTGAGGTCACTTCCCAAATAAACAACCAGCACCCAAGTCCGTGTCCCAGGCTCTGCTTTTGGGGAACCCCATGCAATCCAACCAATTTCCTGATAATGAACATTTGAGTGTTGCGGGTTTTTGCTATTGCAAAGTGCTTCTAAAAATCTTTGTGTAGTCCTGGCCAGTTTTTCTCAGCGATTAGAGTGTCAGTCCAAGGACTGAAGGGTCTTGGGTTCGATTACCGGTCAAGGGCACATACCTTAGGGCTCAGGGGCCTGTGCAGGAGGCAACCAATTAATATGTCTCTCTCACATTGATGTTTCTCTCTCTTTCTCTCCCCCTCTTTCCTCCCTTCGACACTCTCTAAGGATCAATTAGAGGGGGGAGGGGATGAGCAGAAGGGGGGTGTCTGAGTAGAGTATATGGGGCGTTATCCAAAGCATCCCTTGAGATAAACTTAACCGTGCAGGTATTTGGACATTAAGTAGGTGCTAGTGAAGAGACTACTCTGAGCAAGCAGGACCAAGGTAGGCATTGTCATCTGACCTTATCTATATATATAAAAGCCTAATATGCAAATTGTCCCCTGGGGAGTTTAACCAGGAGACAGGGAGTTTGATCGCTTGCTATAATGTGCGCTGACCACCAGGGGGCGGCTCGGAACAAAGGAAGGCCCCAGGGGGCAGTTGGGGAAGGAAGGCCCCAGTCAGCAGCCAGAAGGCCCCAATCGGCCCTGATTGCTGGCCAGGCCTAGGGACCCTACCTGTGCATGAATTTCGTGCACTGGGCCTCTAGTTTTAATATGGTTAAGACCACCGGAGGAATTACGCCACACAAAAATATGCAGTTGCAAATCACACAGCACACTTTATTACCCATAACATTCCTGGTTTCGTGGGCTCAGACTTAACAGGGTTGCAGGGAGGAGTGGCGTCCTCTGTGGGCAGCGGCGGATCCGTCTTTGGGTGGCTGGCCGTCTGGTTGGGTCGAGTCAGCGGGAGGAGGGCAACCTAAGGCTCACCATCAGAGGTTCGGCCGTCCTTCTGCCATCCAGCATGGAGCAAGGCAGCGTGGAGCATGGATCAAGAGGATGATCGATGTCTGAAGTTGGGGACCCATTTTTAAGACTGTTCTGGCTCACAGCAGTCCAGGTGGCTATCAGTTACATACGTCATCACACAAGTGTTAATCAGAGTATAAACTGGTTATCAATCACAGTGCGTCCATCAGAAGGTGTCCATCAGGTTTACAGACGTCATTCCTAAGGGTAGCATTCAGCTATGGTCTTATCTATCTGGTGCAGCTAGGGCTTGGCCAGAGTGGTCATTCCCTGTGCTCTTTAATATTTCACACAAGTATTTCACACAAAATAATTTTTCTACATTTCCTATAACACTCTTTAATTATTTTCTATTGCGATAACATGGTAACACTCTCTACTTATTTCCTGTCATTATCCCTATTACTATGACGGGGGGTGGGGAATCTTCGTGTAAAACCCACCAGTGCACAAGTGCAAGAATTTCTCTTGCATGTTTACATAGGGGTAGAACTGCTGGGACAGAGGCTATGGGAACTTTCAACTTTACAAGATAATTCCAAACTGTTTGCCAAAGTTGTTTTTACCAATGTACACTTCTGGCGACATTGTATATGAAGTCCCATTGATCCACGTCCTTGCC
Source organism: Myotis yumanensis (assembly GCF_028538775.1). Lineage (NCBI taxonomy): Eukaryota > Metazoa > Chordata > Mammalia > Chiroptera > Vespertilionidae > Myotis > Myotis yumanensis. The sequence goes on from NW_027223771.1 coordinate 1,012,598, forward strand.
AACACTTGATATTGTCAGATTTCTTCATTTTGACCACTCAGATATCAAATGGAATCACATGGCAGCCTCAGTTTATACTTTTTGATGATTAGCGAGATGGAACATGTCTTCATATATTTATTGACCATAAATGTTTTATCTTCTGAGGAATGTCTATTCATAGCTTTTGCCAGTTTTTCTATTGGTTGATTGTTCTTTCCTCATTCGTTTTGCTCGTTCTTTGACAGTTATGGCTTTTCCCACTTGAAACGCAGGTGGTCAGAATTGAACTTAGTGTAATGGCCACCTGATGTGACTTCTTTCCTGTTACAAAATTACTGCGTGCTTGTTATAAAACAGCGGTTCTCAACCTTCTGGCCCTTTAAATACAGTTCCTCATCTTGTGACCCAACCATAAAATTATTTTTGTTGCTACTTCATAACTGTCATGTTGCTGCTTTTATGAATCGTCATGTAAATATCTGATATGCAGGATGGTCTTAGGCGACGCCTGTGAAAGGGTCGTTCGACCGCCAAAGGGGGCGCGACCCACAGGTTGAGAACCGCTGTTATAAAACAAAGCATATGGACGCGTTTAACTTAGAAAGAGGAAGTCTCCTTTACTCCCGGCTCCATCCGACCTCCAGGCAGGAATAACTGCCGTGAATAGTTTGTCATCCCATATTTGGGGGATTTTGTTTTCACGTCTCTCCCCCAAATTGGACTGACAGTTTCTCAAGGGAAAGAACTGTGTCGTATCCATCTCTGTGTTCTCAGCCCCAGGCACAGTGCCTGGCCTCGATCCGGGATCCGGAATGCAATACAGACGTTACTGAGTGAACTCCTGAAAGGTGGGTTAGAACAGATGTTCGGAAATTATAAGAAGACCAGTTTGACTGGAACAGAGGAGGAAAATGGGTGGTGGTACTGGTAACACGCGCTGCGGCTTGATGATCGAAAGTGCCAGCTGTTAGGCAAAGTGTTTGATTTTTATCTTGGATGCAGTCAGCCGGGGAGGCAGGCAAGACTTTTTAGGTGAAGGGGAGTTCTTTGTCCCTACCAGTCACAGAATTAAAACAAAATATTAACAACCTAGTCATCTATGGCAATGTACAGGACGTCACGGGGAGGAGGTGGGTGGAAATGAAACTGAAGACAGAAAAATGAATGAATCCAGAAGTTACCTTTTTTGGACACAGACTCCTACGGAAAACTCATGAAAATACCTTCTTTCAGAAAGACAGACATAAACCCAAGCCCATGCACTTTTAAAAAAATATATATTGCTTATTGATTTCAGAGAGGAAGGGAGAGGAGGAGAGAGATGGAAACGTCAATGACGAGAGAGAATCATTGATCAGCTGCCTCCTGCACGCCCCACACTGGGGATCGAGCCTGCAACCTAGGCCTGTGCCCTGACCGGGAATCGAACCCTGACTTCCTCGTTCATAGGTCGATGCTCAACCACTGAGCCACGCCAGCTGGGCCCCATGCACTTTTTAAGAACCCATTGAGTGTGGGTTATTCTAAGCGTGAGAGAAGAAAAGCCTGAACCATGGTGGCAATATGTGCTCATTCATCCAGGCACAGTTATTGATCTCCAGCTGTATGCAAGGCACCGTGCTGAGAACAATCACCATTCAGTGGGGCATTGGAAACGGTATGGCATGGTGGTCAAGAGCACGTTATCTGTCTCTCTCCCAATTTTTAGGGTGGTGAGGCAACCAAAATTTTTGGTGGCCTTGTTTCAATAAGGCTTAAAAAAAAAAAAAAAAAAAAAAAAAGCACAGACTCTCAGCCCAGCTGTCAGGTTTCAAACTCCTGCCAGGGGAGCTTGGCTGACTCACTAGAGCCACCTGCACTTCGTAGGTATTTTAGAGCGACAGTGCTATCACCACCTCGCCTTTACGGCAGTGGTTCTCAACCTTCTGGCCCTTTAAATACAGTTGCTCATGTTGTGACCCAACCATAAAATTATTTTCGTGGCTACTTCACAACTGTAATGTTGCTACTGTGATGAATCGTCATGCAAATATCGGATATGCAGGATGGTCTTGGGCGACCCCTGTGAAAGGGTCGTTCGATCGCCGAAGGGATCGCGACCCACAGGTTGAGAACCGCTGCTTTAAAGGAACCCTCCATTCCCAGAAGGCACTTAGCATTCATGGCACGCGCATGCCGGGAGCTCTCTGCAGAGCCGGAAGGCAGAAACCTGAGTGGAAAACAAGAGGAGGAAGCAGAGAGCTGATGATTTCGAGACTGGTCTCTGAAATGGAAGAGGAGAGCGCAGGCAGGGACGAGGAGAAGTGAGGGCAAGGAAGATGGTTTATTTACTTTTTAAGATGGAAGGGATCCTAAATGCTGACAGGGAGGACGGGGTGGAGTGGGAGAGGCTGAAGACACATCGATGATGGTCTGTCTTTTTCCCTAACGGTGCCCCGATGGCAGGAGGGAGGGTTTTAGGGCACAGGTGGAGGGCCTGGCTTTCGCCAGGAAGCCACTTCCGCTTGCGAGCTGGAGGGGAGGAGGAGAACATGGTGTGGCTGCAGGTGCTGGCTTCTGAAGTAACCACAGGCAAAGGAGAAAGAATGTCACCGAGGGGGAGGGGTGGGGTGGAGAGAGAAGTTGTGACATACCATTTTAAAAAATATATTTTTATTGATTTCAATCAGTCAATAAGGGAGAGGGAGAGAGAGCTAGAAACATCAATGAGAGAGAGTCATTGATCAACTGCCTCCTGCACGCCCCACACTGGGGATCCAAGCCCACAACCCAGGCGTGTGCCCTGACCGGTAATCGAACCATGACCTCCAGGTTCATCGGCTGATGCTCAACCACTGAGCCACACCAGCTGGGCAATGAGATACCATTTTATTTATTTATTTTTCTCAATATAATGTTTAATCAAGCTGAGGTAGTTAAATTTGGAAGAGAACAACAAAAACACTGATATTAAAGCTTTGCAAGTTGATGTAAAATTCATAGAGGAGATATTTGTGTTATCACATAATTCTAGAGGAAGATCTTCTACCTTGCAGATATAACCTTAAATTAGTTTAAAAAATATACTGCAAAGAAAATACATTTTAAAAGGCTTTTAAATACTGATGATCACAGTTCTGAGCAGTTTTTAAAATCTCTTTTCAATTAATTTTTGAATACTCACAGGCTAGGCTTGTGTTCTGTAAGTTTGTGAGATACCATTTTTTTTTTTAATATATTTTATTGATTTTTTACAGAGAGGAAGGGAGAGAGATTGATAGTTAGAAACATTGATGGGAGAGAGATATCGATCAGCTGCCTCCTGCACATCTCCCACTGGGGATGTGCCCGCAACCCAGGTACATGCCCTTGACCGGAATCGAACCTGGGACCCTTCAGTCCGCAGGCCGACGCTCTATCCACTGAGCCAAACCGGTTTCGGCTGAGATACCATTTTAGAGAGGGGGCAGCCAGTGTCTGGAGGGAGGAGATGGCATTGCCAGGGATTCTCCAGCGCCAGTGCATTTATAGGAACACTGATGTGTCTGCCTGGCTGCGTAATTTCTGGTGGGATGGGAGCCACAGGAGGAGAGAAGCAGGAAAGGGGCGGTGAGTGCTGAACGTCATGGGGGTGAAGTCAGGAAGAACGGGGACACGAAGGGGACTGCTGGTTTTGCCATCGGACCCGGTCATTGCTGAAGTAGTGTCTCAAGGGTCACAGGAGTGTCAGAGCAGATGACACACGGCAGAGAAGAAGAGAGAGAAAGAACGGTGAGGCTGCCGAAACCGGTTTGGCTCAGTGGATAGAGCGTCGGCTTGCGGACTGAAAGGTCCCAGGTTCGATTCCGGTCAAGGGCATGTACCTGGGTTGCGGGCACATCCCCAGTAGGAGATGTGCAGGAGGCAGCTGATCGATGTTTCTCTCTCATCGATGTTTCTAGCTCTCTATCTCTCTCCCTTCCTCTCTGTAAAAAATCAATAAAATATATTTAAAAAAAAAAAAAGAACGGTGAGGCTGTACAGCACCTGCAATCCGAGAACACTGCCTTCGAAAAGAAAGAGAAAAGTAAAACACTAACCAGAGAGAGTGACTGAGTCAAGTGAGGGTTTTGTTTGTATATTTGTTTCTAAACGTCAGGAGATCTAGATCTGGTTGTGTTTCTATATCACAGGCAGACAGAGAAGCTGGCACGATTGAGGATGAGGAATAAATACTTCTGTAGGCACCGAGTGAAGGAAGAAAGAATTGGAAGAGATGTTTGTGCTTATGATCTGCATTTACTTAGCCCTAGCCGGTTTGGCTCAGTGGATAGAGCGCTGGCCTGCTGACTGAAGGGTCCTGGGTTCGATTCCGGTCAAGTGCACGTTCCTCAATTGCAGGCTGCTCCCTGGCCCGGGCCCAGGTCGGGCTCATGCCAGAGACAACCAATCAATGTGTCTCTCTCACATGGATGTTTCTCTCTGTCTCTCCCTCTTCCACTCTCCCTAAAAATCAATGGAAAAATATCCTTGGGTGAGGATTAAATTTTTAAAAAATATGTGTTTATTTAGAATTATTCTCCTCCCCCCCCCCCCCCCCCCACATATATTAGCATGTGGACTTTTAAAGTGGCATGATTGCCTTAGCCATTTTGGCTCAGTGGATAGAGTGTCAGCCTGTGGACTGAAGGGTCTTGAGTTCGATTCTGATTAAGGGCATGTGCCCGGGTTATAGGCTCTATCCCCAGTAGGGGGTGTGCAGGAGGTAGCTGATAAATGATTCTTTCTCATCATTGATTTTTTTGTTTTTGTTTTTAAATATATTTTTTATTGATTTTTTTACAGAGAGGAAGGGAGAGGGATAGAGAGTTAGAAACATCGATGAGAGAGAAACATTGATCAGCTGCCTCCTGCACACCCCCTACTGGGGATGTGCCCGCAGACAAGTTACATGCCCTTGACCGGAATCGAACCTGAGACCCTTCAATCCACAGGCCAATGCTCTATCCACTGAGCCAAACTGGTTAGAGCAGTGGTTCTCAACCTTCCTAATGCCTCAACCCTTTAATACAGTTCCTCATGTTGTGGTGAACCCCAACCATAAAATTATTTTCGTTGCTACTTCATAACTGTAATTTTGCTACTGTTATGAATTGTCATGTAAATATCTGATATGCAGGATGTATTTTCAGTGTTACAAATTGAACATAATGAAAGCATAGTGATTAATCACAAAAACAATATGTAATTATATATGTGTTTTCCGATGGTCTTAGGCGACCCCTGTGAAAGGGTCGTTCAACCCCCAAAGGGGTCGCGACCCACAGGTTGAGAACCACTGGGTTAGGGCATTATTGATGTTTTTATCTCTCTCTCCCTCTTCCTTCCTATCATCATTGATGTTTCTATCTCTCTCTCCCTCTCCCTTCCTCTCTGAAATAAAAAATATATTTAAAAAAATAAATTAAATAAAGTTGGCATGATTGGGAAAATGTCACTTTGCATAGAAGAAAACTCCAGTCACAGCACTGAGCTGGCCTTTCTGTAGTGAGAGAATTGATTGGAGATGGCCAAGAAAGTTACAGCTGAAGATTCAGGACAGTTGTGTGGCCAATTGATTCACCCAACCCTCCACCCAAACAGTTGCTTCAGGGGAGAATCAGTCTTCCCCTAAATCAAGGGGATGGAGGAGAAGACAGTTGGCACATATTAACAAGTTGTTTATTACAATTATCAACTGGAGGCATTTTGTGATGTATTCCTCGTCCATCAATATTTTCCCATAGGTGACTTCAAAATCTCTGCATAAAGAACAGACCTCATCTCTTCTTGCCAAACTCCCATCTGCAGTGAACACAGAGAAAACCAAAACCAAACCATAGGCCAAAGGGAACTGGGAGTGTTATGGTCAGGTCCCGGGCTAGCACCAGAGACAGAAACCGAGAGCTGTGGAGAGTAACTGGGCAATCAGGACCCAAGATCAGGACACAGGGGTCAGACCCTATTGCCACACCAAAGTCCTGCCCCCAGAGATCACACCAAAGGCAGTGCAGAAAATGCCAGGGTTCAAGGGCACCTAGTTGACCAGGGAGAGACTGAACAAGCAGATCTGAGCAGAAAGGAGGTAGCCACCTGACCAAGCTCAGCTTGCACATTAACCTCCACATGCCCACAAAAAAACATTTTAAATGATCTAGTAGCCATAGTGAAAACAGAGAAAAGAGACAGGTGGAAGTAAATTTAATATATATTTTTTTAACTCAGTGTATCAAAGTATTATTTCAATATATAATCAACTAGTGGCCCAGTGCACAAATTCGTGCTCATTGAAAGGAAGTTAATTAGAAGAAATATTTTAATATTGCTATTCGCCCTTTCTCTATAATAGAAGTGTCAACCAAATTCACGATCGACAATGACAGATCGAAACACACACGTGCGATTGGCACCAGCGAGAGCTTTATATGTATCACACATTCGTGAGTCAACTTAGCCTTTTATAGATATAGAATAAACTTGCTTAATTAGACCTGCTTTCTGATTTAAACTTTTTCCAGTCCAGTGAAGCACCCTAACTTCTCTTTCAGGTAATTGTCAGCAACACAGCAGTAAATATCAACACGAAGCAGATTATTATTGTAGGTCACGCATGGAGAACAAAGGGTAAAATATTTAGCTGCAGCAGTGTTTGACTATATTCTATGCAACGAGAAAACCTGAAGTTATTTTTCAAGGTCCACCATTTCTTACTTCTTTTCAGTTGGGTCAAGTTTCTCAGCTTTCTAAATCTCCACTTTCCAGCTAATGAAAAGAAAATTGGATTCTACTGAGTCTCCTATCTGCCTACTCCGGGACTTCTGTGAGGATCAAATGAGATGAGGCACGGGAAAACGCTTCACAAATATTTGGTTAAATTGTGAAATGTTTCCACCTGGCTATAAAGCAAGTCATGTTCCGGGGCTGAAAAAACTCCAAGGAGGCTAGTCGCTAGGGAGAGGAAGCCGGGCGTTGCTACATGACGTCATTACCTCGACTGTCAGACACTTAGCATATTAGCCTTTTATATATATAGATAGATAGATAGGTAGATAGGACCAATAGCTGTTTACATTCCCTTTTTCATACTAAATCTTCAAGATCTAGGGTGTATTTAAAAATATATATTTTTGTTGATTTCAGAGAGGAAGGGAAAGGGAGAGATTGAAACGTCAATGATGAGAAAGAATCAGTGATCAGCTGCCTCCTGCACGCCCCCTACTGGGGATCGAGCCCACAACTCAGGAATGTGCCCTTGATGGGAATCATGCCTCGGACCCTTCAGTCCACAGGCTGATGCTCTATCCACTGAGCCAAACCCGCTAGGCCCTTGTATTTCATAGCACATCTCAATTCAGATCAGCCCCATTGCAAGAGCTCAGTGGCTTTTGTGTTGGACAACACAGGCTTAGAACATAATTGCTATTTTGACATTGAGGTGTTTTGTCTGTATTTTTTCTTTACTTTTCTCTTTCTTTCAAGACATGTTGAATTGGGTAAGGCTGGATTTTGAAGGGAATAGGAAAAACGCTCCCATTCTGAGAGTCCCTAGTTTGAAATTTTAAATATTTCAGGGCCATCTCTCCCAGGCAATTTTCTTTCTATGCCCAAGAGGTGGCTTTTTTCTCCCCATGGTGAATCCCTTGAGAAGATAAAAAAGCAGGGGAAGCCGTCACCGGTTTGGCTCAGTGGATAGAGCGTCGGCCTGTGGACTGAAAGGTCCCAGGTTCAATTCTGGTCAAGGGCATGTACCTTGGTTGCGGGCACGTCCCCAGTGGGGGCGGGGGGGGTGGTGGTGTGCAGGAGGCAGCTGATCAATGTTTCTCTCTGATCGATATTTCTAACTCTCTATCCTTCTCCCTTTCTCCTTGTAAAAAATCAATAAAATATATTTTTTTTAAAAAGCGGGGGAATATAATGCAGGTGCTTGCTCCTAATCATTCTATTTATTCATTTCATTGTTTCTTTTTCTTTTCTTTTTTTAAATCCTCACCTGAGGATATTTTTCCATTGATTTGTAGAGAGAGTGGAAGAGAGAGGGAAAGACAGAAATAGCAATGTGAGAGAAACACATGGATGGGTTGCCTCCTGCACGCACGTGCCCTGACCAGGGCCCAGGCCGGGGAGGAGCCTGCAACCGAGGTATGTACCCTTGACCGAAATCGAACCCGGGAGCCTTTGGTCCACAGGTCTGCAGGCCGACACTCTAGCCACTGAGCCAAACCGGCTAGGGCTCATTGCTTCTCTTAGCAACAGTTATTAAACATCAACTAAGGGTCAGGGACTGTGCCTAGGGCTAGTTTTATAGGCATATTCCCTGGCTTTTGAACCCTACAATTTAGCAGAAAAGGAGACATATAATTACAATGAAATGTAGTAAGTGTGATTGGGGCTACGTGGCTACCTAGGAGGATAATACCACCATTTTGGGAGATAAGAAAAGGCTTGGGGGGGAGGGGAAGAGAATGAAGATTGAATTAAAAATGGCTAAGAAAGGAGGAATCATCATGGTGGAGTGGACCGTGTTGGCCACATGGACGGAAATGCAGATATGACTGCCAGTTAACTGGAATTGTGGAGATCCCAGCACAGGAACAATGACCCCTGCGAGCACCGCTGTCTGGGAGAAAGCAGGAACCCTGATGCCAAACAGTGCAGTTCCACCCTGTATGTCCCTGGATTCTCCCAAAGCGGCTGCTGGGACCTGAGTTCCGAGGAAGTAGTCCTGTATTTCTGAAATGGACCCCCAGCTGCTCTTCCTGCCTTCATGCTGGCCTCCCCAATCTGCTCGTGTTGTAGCCAGAGTGGTCTTCTAAAATGCAAATCCAGCTGGAACCGGTTTGGCTCAGTGGATAGAGCGTCGGCCTGCGGACTGAAAGGTCCCGGGTTCGATTCCGGTCGAGAGCATGTGCCTGGGTTGCGGGCACATCCCCAGTGGGAGATGTGCAGGAGGCAACTGATCGATGTTTCTCTCTCATCGATGTTTCTAACTCTCTATCTCTCTCCCTTCCTCTCTATAAAAAATCAATAAAATATATTAAAAAATAAATAAATAAATAAATAAAATGCAATCCAGTTGCCAGACTCCTCTTCTTCAGTCCTCCAGTGGCTCCTCTTTGTCCCCAGGATCATTTCAAAACTCATTGATGGCACTGAGGCCGGTTTGGCTCAGTGGATAGAGCGTCGGCCTGCGGACTGGGGGGGGTCCCAGGTTCAATTCCGGTCGAGGGCATGTACCTGGGTTGCGGGCACATCCCCAGCGGGGGGTGTGCAGGGGGCAGCTGATCGATGTTTCTAGCTCTCTGTCTCTCTCCCTTCCTCTCTGTAAAAAAATCAATAAAATATATATATATTTTTTTAAAAACTCATTGATGGCGGTGATGGTGGGTGGGTGGACGTGGAAGAGGGCATAGAGAGGATAAATGGTGATGGGAATAAAATCCTATATAATAACAATTTTTAAAAAATGGCTAAGAAAGGGAGAAGGGAGGACTGGAACAATGCTCTAGGCAGAAAGAGCAGCTTAGGGGAGGCCCAGAAGCCTTTGGGGCCTCCAGGGTGGGAGGTAAGGCTGACCTGCGTTATTCTCTGGCAACCTACTTAACAGTAGGAGCTGGACGGCAGGATGTTGACAAATCTGGAATAGGCAGGCCCGGCACAGGAAGTGCTCCACCCCAAAAATAGTCCCTCACCAGTTCAGTGCAAGTTTACTAGGTGACTAGTTAACAGACTCAAACCGGTGAGTGAGCTGCTCTTTATCCAAGCAAGAATCTCGTAGAGTGAGAATTCTCTTTTCAGATCATGTCAAGCCTTGATGTCTTATTATTTGATTCAGAAAATGGAGCATGATTGAAGTCCCATGTAATAAAGGACTTACAGGAGTAGAACAAATGGAAGGATAATAACTCTGCCCAGGGGAGGTCAGGGTGGGCGTCACACAGAAGGTGGCACCTAAGCAGGGTCTGAAAGAAGAAGTTAGAGTTGCCAGGCCTCCAGGTGGAAGCGTTAGCAGCGATGTGGGCTCTCCGATCTGGACTTCAGGCAGAAAAGATTTCAGAACACGAGTCCAGGTGACTTTGAGAGCACGTCTATTAAAGCTGGAGACGCTGGGGACCGGGAAAGAAAGGAAGGGCTTCAGGTAGAAGAGGCAAGATCACAGCAACAGGAGTGAGCGTAGGCATGGCTGCCTTGGCCCTTTCGAAAGGAAGTCACAGAGGCAGAAGAAGTGAGCCAACCGGGCTGCGTGGGCTCAGGAAAAAAGTTACAGAGGCAAAAGAAAGGCCCTTGGAGAAAGGAAGCAAAGATATGCAACTAAGGAAAGAAGGAGGGGAAAGGGGCCGGCCTGCTCTAGAGCAGTGATGGCGAACCTATGACACGCGTGTCAGAGGTGACACGCGAACTCATTTTTTTGGTTGATTTTTCTTTGTTAAATGGCATTTAAATATATAAAATAAATATCAAAAATATAAGTCTTGCCCTAACCGGTTTGGCTCAGTGGATAGAGCGTCGGCCTGCAGACTGAAGGGTCCCAGGTTTGATTCCAGTCAAGGGCATGTACCTTAGTTGCGGGCACATCCCCAGTGGGAGGTGTGTAGGAGGCAGCTGATCGATGTTTCTCTCTCATCGATGTTTCTAACTCTATCCCTCTCCCTTCCTCTCTGTAAAAAATTAATAAAATATATTAAAAATATATATAAGTCTTTGTTTTACTATGGTTGCAAACATCAAAAAAGTTCTATATGTGACACGGCACCAGAGTTAAGTTAGGGTTTTTCAAAATGCTGACAGCCCGAGCTCAAAAGGTTCACCATCACTGCTCTAGAGAGAGCACAGGGTGAATGCACTGGGTCCTTCGCCTTAAGGATTTTTATCTGTTTTCTAAAGGCAGGAATTCTAGGGAAGTTCTCAGAGGAGGTTCTCAATAGAATACAAGTCAGCTTTCCTGGTGTGTCCTTTCAGGGTTGCGGTCTCTACTGATTGTTCAGTGCTAGGGGAGGGAGTCATTGGTCATTGCATCTGGTCCTGCTGTCAGCCCGCAGTGTACTCGCTTCATCTGGTTTTGTTACTTTTCTGGGCCTAGAGCTGAAATGTGGGGCGTGGTTACGGTGTTTTGGCCAGGTTCAAGCCTCGGACTAATGAAAGGACAGGGTCCTCTCATTGCCACGTGCAGGGCCCTCCCAGCACAATCATAGCCAACGGCTGTGGTTGTAAGCTTGAACCTATGGTCTGAACACGTGGCCCCACGTGCCTTGTGATAGAGTTCGGGTGCATGTAGTTGAGTGAGGTTGAAACTCACGAGAATGCTGTAAACAATGTGATCACGCCCCTACTTTGCCTCGTGGCATCTGCTATAAAATAAAGACACGGCTTGTGGGCGCTGGCGCTGTCTCCTCATCAGGGAGGCAGCATCCCACCGAGACCCAGCTATTATTCCCTTGTCTGTCTTTTCCTTAATCCTTTCACACACACACCCCCGCCCCCGCCACTCAGTTTACCTTTGGCCACAACACTGAAACACAACTGAGGCCTAGATATTATCTCTAGTGTGACCAAAACTGTGTCCGTGTGGTCAATATACCCAAGGCTTTGCTCCTAAGATTATTTGATCCTGATCAAAGCCTCATTGTCCTGAGGGCTTAAGGGAGTGATTGTGCAAGGGAGAAGGAGGAAGGTGAGTTGGGATGCTGGATGGAGCCAGTTTGAATCACTCTGTGTCTCAATTTCACCGTTCCCTTGATTCAGAAGGACATTCTGATAATAATAACCATTATTTAGTACTAGAGGCCGATGCACAAAATTCGTGCAAGGCGGCTCAGCCCTTGTGGTCCCAGCTGCCTCCTGGGCCCACCCCCTGCCCACTGGTCATTCCGGAAGGTCGTTCTGGAAGGTCGTTCCACCATCCGGTCTAATTAGCATATTAGCTCTCTATTATATAGGAAGTGTCAGGCTTTATTCTCGCGCAGGGATGGCGAACCTTTTGAGCTCAGCGTGTCAGCATTTTGAAAAACCCCAACTTAACTCTGGTGCCGTGTCACATAGAGAAATTTTTTGGTATTTGCAACCATAGTTAAACAAGGACTTATATTTTTGATATTTATTTTATATATTTAAATGCCATTTAACAAAGAAAAATCAACCAAAAAAATGAGTTCTCGTGTCTCCTCTGACACGCGTGTCATAGGTTCGCCATCACTGATCTAGTGGCTTACAGTCTTACCACACTTGATCTCCATAAAAACCCCTAGATACCACAATCCCTGTTTTCAGATAAAGAAATTGAGGTACAGAAAGGAGATGTAACTTATCTAGTGTCACAGTCTGTAAGGGATAGAGCATTTTGGCTTCAGAGCTCACTTCATAAACCCCTCTGTCTTATCTTGGGACTGTGTTTGCCCAGGATTGGAGGGTGAGGGGTTGGCTAGGAATTTCAGGATCAAACTCAGTGGCCAAATCATGCATGTCAACACACGCACCAGCATCCTGTAGGTAAAAGTTTTTTATTACTTGACTACATATATAAATGATTGCTAATGATATCTTTGAATGTGGTTGCGTTAAGAGAACATTATATTCAAATACAGATTTACACAAGCCACGTTTCCTGCAGGGATTCACTTCCTCAACAAATTCCCATAGGAGCCCTTAAGCCAGCGGTTCTCAACCTGTGGGTCGCGACCCCTTTGGCGGTCGAATGGCCCTTTCACAGGGGTCGCCTAAGACCATCCTGCATATCAGATATTTACATTACGATTCATAACAGTAGCAACATTACAGTGATGAAGTAGCCACGAAAATAATTTTATGGTTGGGTCACAACATGAGCAACTGTATTTAAAGGGCCAGAAGGTTGAGAACCACTGCCTTAAGCTAACAAGAAGAGCCAATCCCCTGTCATTAAACTCTAAAAGGCAAAATCCCAAAAGGCAAGTAACCAGTGACAGGAGGTGGAGCCCAGGTTACAGGGAGAGGCTAAGGTTGCCTCCACTCTTGGCCCTTTACCCACAGGACCCCCAGATTCACAGCGCAGCCCTCTCCTCTGTAAGAGCTTATACAACAAACAGCAAGGCCCCTGTTGGCCAAACAGGAAACTGGCAGCTCCGACCCCCCACCACAGTATACACACATACCAACCCAGAAGGCTGGTGCTTCCTTCCCCAGCTGTCTCTGCAGCTGTCCAGGCCTTTTTAAAGAGAGCGCTCCAAAAATCTTCCAGGGAGACTTGAGTGACTCTAATAATCTCTGTGCACAGAAGGCACTTTTGATTGGGGGAATGAGATTTTTTCCTGACACCCCATGTTATACAGAGCTGCTGCGTAAAAAACAAAAAACAAACAAAGAAACATGGTCTCTGATGGGTTGGCAGGCAGACAGAAAGCCCCATTTCTTCAGTCCCTGGCCTGTTGATGGGGAGGCTGGGTGGATGGGTCCTCCCTTTGGGGAGATGGTGCCAGAAGGAGCTAAGTTTCCGATGTGGCTTGCCCTAATATACCCCGGGCCACTTCCTTTCCCAGCAGGGTCACAGTGGACCTTCTCCTTCCACCCACTACTTCCTTCATGCAGAAGGACAAGGAGAAACTGGTGAGGTCATGGTTATTTTGAGTAACCTTTTAAAAAATGGAGTCTAGCCCTAACCGGTTTGGCTCAGTGAATAGAGCGTCAGCCTGAGGACTCAAGGGTCCCAAGGTTCGATTCCGGTCAAGGGCATGTACCTTGGTTGCGGACACATCCCCAGTAGGGAGTGTGCAGGAGGGAGCTAATTGATGTTTCTCTCGTCAATGTTTCTAACTCTCTATCTCTCTCCCTTCCTCTCTGTAAAAAAAATCAATAAAATATATTTTTAAAATAAATAAAAATTTAAAAATGGAGTCTACTTTGCTTCTGCTGGTAGACACCCTTAATTCGTACAGAAATAATTAGCCCGGGCTCAACTCTAATGACAGACTTTCTTAGCCCTGAGCATTTGGACATCAGGTGGAAGCCACTTCTTGTTTTAATCATAACTACTAACATTTATCGTACACTCACCATTTGTCATCCATTGTGTCAACAGCTGTATTCATGTGTACTATCTAGTTTAATCTTCCAACGATATAAATGATTTTTTTATTCCCACTTTACACACCAGAAAAGTGAGGATAAAAAGAGAGTTAACTGATAGGCCCAAGATCACACAGCTAGTGAGCGGTTGATCTGTGATTCAAAGTCAAGTGGATCTGACTTAATCTCTATAATAAGGTGCCTCCTTTAGGCAGGCCAGCAGTCTATATATGAAGGAAAATACCAGACATGCCATTGTGACTGATGGAGTCCAAAAGACTTATGTGTTGGGAAAATTGGCAGCACAGCGGGCAGAGAAAATAGCATGTCAGAGTCCCACATTTGGAAAATTTAATTCCTTTGGCTTATGTCTTTATCTAGTCTGGAATCACCTGTCCTAAATATCTGAATTATTTTCATAAGAGACAGTGTTTCCTCCCCAGCACTACAGGGAAACCTCATTAAGCCTCTCCAGATCTATCCAGTTTATATTAATCCCGCCCAGTCCTATTCCTTCCTAATGCATTCTTTTTAAAAATATATATATATATTGTTGATTTTTTACAGAGAGGAAGGGAAAGGGACAGAGTTAGAAACATCGATGAGAGAGAAGCATTGATCAGCTGCCTCCTGCACACCACCCACTGGGGATGTGCCTGCAACCAAGGTACATGCCCTTTGACTGGAATCGAACCTGGGACCCTTCAGTCCGAAGGCCAACGCTCTATCCACTGAGCCAAACCGGCTAGGGCCCTAATGCATTCTTTTCACTCCAATTATTTCTCACTCAGTCTGTCCTCGAGACTATAAGCACCCAGAAAGGAAGCCTGAGTGTTAGCCACCTCCCCAGACCTAACCCCATTTCTAATCTGTGCTTGACAGTATGCTTCCTCTTTTATAATGCAAAGCTGGCCCAACTGTGGCCCAGCTTCCCTCAGAAGTCTGCTTTGACCAAGGCCATGCCTGGAATATTCCTTTACTTCTCTGTGTTTCTAGAGAATGTAGAGGCTAGCAGTTATACCTTAACTTGTCTCTTTTCAGGACACTTTTTTTTTTTTTCTTGCTGCAATTGATACTGAAAGCTCTCTGAGGACTAGGGCTATGACTTCTGATTTTTAAAAAATATATATATTATTGATTTTTTACAGAGTGGAATAGAGAGTTAGAAACATCGATCAGCTGCCTCCTGCACACACACACCCCCCCCCCCCCCCCACTGCCCCACTGGGGACGTGCCTGTAACAAGGTACATGCCCTTGACCAAAATCGAACTTGGGACCTTTCAGTCCAAAGGCCGACGCTCTATCCACTGAGCCAAACCAGACAGGGCATGACTTCCGATATTTAATTTGATAAATCCTCTTTCAGCCTGGAGCAAGCACTGCCGGGCCAACCTCCTCATTGAGTTGAGTGAGGATAATCCCATCCTTAGCGTCTTGCTGGATGCATCTGTCGGGGAGGGTTGGGCCTTCTGGGTTTTAAGACCTTCGTTCATTCACTTGACAATTTTTTGAGTGTTTATTTCATGTAAGATGCTGGGGGTGAAAAGGTAAGAAGGGCCGTGTGCCCCAAGGCGAGACAAACAGTATCTTCTTTCTTTTCTTTTCTTTTTTCTACAAACAGTATTTTCAAAAAGATAGAAATAATAGCAAGAGACCAGCTCTGGTCCTTCTAGCCCTAGATCAGCGGTTCTCAACCTGTGGATCGCGACCCCTTTGGGGGTTGAACGACCCTTTCACAGGGGTCGCCTAAGACCATCGGAAAACACATATATAATTACATATTGTTTTGTGATTAATCACTATGCTTTAAGTATGTTCAATTTGTAACAATGAAATTGGGGGTCACCACAACATGAGGAACTGTATTAAAGGGTCGCGGCATTAGGAAGGTTGAGAACCACTGCCCTAGATGCATATTAGGAGCTTCAGCTACTCAAAGCAAAGGCTGTTTATAGTGCAGCGTGACAGAAGGCAGCGAGGGAAGGGTCACATCAAGGTGCAGGAGGTAGAGGTCAAGGAGGTAGTCAGATTCCATTATCAAAGTCAAGTTCAGGGAGAAAGAGACTCCCTGATTACCCGCACCCCTGGTTTTCTCATCACACTCTTACACGGTTTGGTTACTTTCTAATCAACAGGGTTGTTTTCTCGCCAACCAAGGGTTTCTTAAATTTGAGAGATCCAGGTGTGCTTTCAAAGTCTCTCGCATCCTCCACCTTTACGGGAAAAGCACTTATTGAAACCATCTCAGCTGTCAGTTTCCCGGAGGACCTCCCCCGCCCCCGCCCCTCCCCTACTTGAGACCGCACGGCGGGGCCACACGTCTAGTGCCACACCCGGACCCGGGGCGGGCTTAACCGCGCCAGCCACTCAGGGGCCGCTTCTGGCCTCAGACGCCGGAGACGTTTCTTCCTATTGGCCAGACATGCACGAGCGCCCGCCCCCCGGAAGTGGCAAGGCGGCTTCCCTTCTAACCCTGGGTGGGGGCCTCCGCGACGGGCCGCGGGGCCGAGCGCGGAAGTGGGCCCCGGTCGGTTCTCAGCCGGCGACATCCGGAGCGGGAGAGCCCTCCTACAGCGAGGCCAGGCCGGAAGGCCGGATCAGGCAGGTCGCGAGCCCCTTTGTCCACTCTGGGCAGCGAAGGGGCGGGCCGCGCCGGTTGCCGCCCCGGAAGCGGAAGTGAGGGCGCCGCGGGTCCTGTCCAGTGCGAGCTCAGCCCGGCGTCGGTCGTTCCGCCCGCCGGTAACATCGCGCCCTCTCTTCTGCCGGTGTCGTCCTCACCGGCCCCACCATGCTGTCTCTAGATTTTTTGGACGATGTGCGGCGGATGAACAAGCGGCAGGTGAGGTTGGCCGCCCGCTGTTTCCCCGGGCTCCTCTTGTCCCTTGGGCGCTGCCACTGCGGGTCCTGCGGGTCCTGCGGGCCCCTGCGCCCCTGAGCCCCTGAGCCGGGCTGACGCCTGGACCTTCTCTTTGTAGAGTCTGAGGCCAGAGATCGCTTGGTCCGCCCACCCTAGTATTATTATTATTATTATTAATTATTATTATTATTAGTCCCTAGTTAATCTGGGGCCTGCTGGGGGTGGCGCGGGAAGCCGGTCTTCACCTTCCCTTCCTCCCAATGAGGCTGAGGAGCGAATGGAAACCCGAGCGCGCTTTGTGAGTGGGAGTTGGGGTTGCTCATTGTGTTAGACTTCGCCAGGCGGCAAACTCGGGGTTCCTCCCATCGCAGCGACTCCCATGCAACCCGGAGGCTAGACTGAGCAGCTCCCTGCACCCGGGGTGCTCGGGAAGGCGGTTGTAGGCCCCACAAACGCCGCTTTGCTGCTTTCAGCAGGTCACAGCCCTCCTAGGACTGTTGGCCCCAGTGGCCTGCACTGCCTTTTCCTTGGACCACGTCTGACTTGGAGTCGGAACAGTTACTATACCTGCCCTCGAGAGTCCGTTTAGCATGAAGGTGGCAAGCCCTCCGGATCCTCGGGTATACCATAACGCCCAGTGTTAGTGGCACAGGGATCTTGATATTTAGATCTGATTTTGTCCTTAAATCTTACTCCGCCTTGAGCTTCTAGAATTTATCTAGATCGTATGTCAAAGGGTATTGGGAATGCTGTTGGGATTGTGCAGTCGTTAGGAAAAAGTTGCTCCTTTTCATCTTCTGCATCAAGTGCCTGTCTCTAGAGCCTCGTTTGCTTGCCTTTTTACAGTATTTGACTATTAAGAATTATCCTGGTGTCACTATGAAAGATTTTCCTCTTGGACTTGCATTTTGCAGTGTTTACAAATACCGGTTAGGGAAGTAGATATGCAACCTCCCCTTAGTCCCTTTCAGATTTTATCGAGCTCAGTGTCACCTTCTCTTAGACATGCTTGTTAATTCCTTCAGTCATAACTGATCATTCTTTTCAAATTGCACAGAACATTTATGTCTTGAAGGTAACTCTTCAGATTCTCCCTGATGTTGTGTGGTGTTGTCTTTCCCATCCATATCTGAATTTCTGGGTACTACAGACATTTCTCTGAAGAAGTACTTATTTGGGGGGGGCTACTGTTCATTGTACCTTCTGCTAAATACAGTGAGAGAAATGCAGAGATAC
This sequence comes from Myotis yumanensis, assembly GCF_028538775.1. NCBI lineage: Eukaryota > Metazoa > Chordata > Mammalia > Chiroptera > Vespertilionidae > Myotis > Myotis yumanensis. The sequence continues at coordinate 1,030,706 of NW_027223771.1, forward strand.
ATAAGACAGACTCTGCCTTCCATGAGCATAAATGTGTAGAAAATAGTTAAGGCTATTTTGCTATGTGTAAAGTGTTATATGTGCATTTGAGGTAGGTAACGTTCTTCCCATTACTGAGATTAAGAAAATGAACACCCTCCCAGTGGCGATGAGGAGGAAATGGGAGGAGTTGGATAGTGTGGGAACGGGGTGAGGGAAAATAATGAAATGAGGTTTGGCCTGTACATAACTTCTGGGGGAAAGAATTGATAGTGTTTATAGATACGGAGCTCATCACATGAAAAGAGGAAACTATGAGTTTTGTTTTTGCTTCTCTAAAACTGCTGTCATTGCATAACTTCTTCATTCACACCTAAATACATATGAAATGTCTGGTTAATATGTTTGAATTGTAACTGTGTTTTTCCCCTTAGGTTCATAGAGGAATGCTTGAGTACAATGAACTCCATCCATTTCAGTGTATTATTTGATAAGTTCCTACAGCTACATACACCCATCACAATCAAGATAATATAACATGCTGTTTAAACTGCTTTTTGCAAACTAGGTTCCTCATTCCAGACCCGAGGGCTCTAGATAATGTATTTCTGTCAATTCAGTGACCCCGAGACCCAAAACTATAATTAACATGCTGTTTCTGCTTCTGTATACTGCTTTTTTGTGAACCAGGTTCCTCATTCCAAACCCTGGGATGTAATCAATACCTTTGTAATTTTTGCCTATATAAACCTGAAGTTACGGCTATCTGATCGCTATGAGATTTGGGGAATGGCCCCTCATAGTCCTGGATTGCAATAAATGTGACTCTTTAATTCGAAAAAAAAATAAGATAATAGAGCATTTCTATCCCGTACAAGATCCCTGTGCCCCTTTGTAGTTCGTCTCTCCACTAGCACTTGGCAACCACGGATTTGCTTTTGGTCGGTATAGATGGGTTTGCATTTTATATAAATGGAATCACAGAGTATGTATTCTTTGGAGCTTTGAGTTAGAATGGATTTTTAATGCCTTACTCAAGACTTATTTATTATATGTAATATAATTTTTTAGGGTCTGCTTCACAGTTTTCAAAACTAAAATGTTTCATTACCTTCCTTCCCTGCATCCTATACACTATTGCCTCACACCTTCAGTAGCTCCCCATTGTCTTAGAAAGGCCTTTGCTGTAAGTCCCATTCATTTTACAGTCTGCCGTTTCTCACTGTTTTAGTCTTGTTCCAGTCTACCTTTCCTACCTGTTTTGTATCAATGTCTCTATGAACATTGTTCTATTCAAACCTTGTGTATTTAACTATCTTTAGAACTCCCCTGGCATTCTTTCTGATCACCATTTTCCTGAAACTTTCCTTAATCTATGAAATCCAGATTTGTAGAGTGTGCCTATTTCTGTGGTGTAAATACTGTTAACGGCTAATTTCAAGCTACTAACATGACATCATTGAATGTAGAATTAGGAAGAAATGTGGTAGCATGCAACTGTAATTTCCACCTATGGATACAATAGAGAAAAAAATATGACCTCAAGAACATAGATTAATAATAAAATGCAGTGAAATAATTAGGAACTCGGTGACTTTAGAGTATTTATTACCTTTATTTTTAATGTAATTTAATTATATTAACTTTTTAAATCCTCATCCAAGATATACATATATATTTTTTTTTTTTTTGAGTTAGAGAGGGAGGAAGAGAGAGAAACATCGATCAGTTGCCTCCTGTATATGCCTGACCGAGAATTGAACCTGCCACCTTTGTGGTGTATGGAACAGCACTCCAACCAACTGAGGTACCTGGCCAGGGCCAACAGGTCATTTTTTAGTTAGTATTTTTTTTTCTTCATCATATCCTCTCCATGGTCATAAAGACAAGCATGATCACTCATTTCCATGGCTAGATGGCACAGACCTACAGCAATAAAAATGAGCTCCTCATAAGCAGAAATTGTGATTATAACTTCTCTCCCAAAAGTTCTCTTTTCTGACTTGAAGGAAGGAGGTGAGCTATGGTATCCAAACAGAAGATGTCCACAGGGGCAGAAAGTGTTGTCTGGAAAACATCGTTTATTGGTCAGGGTTTAGTCTGGGAAACAGAACCACTATAAATATTGGGGGAATTAAGGGATTTATTATAGGACTGAGATCTTACACAATTGTGGGAGAAGCTGGATAAGAAGAGTCTAAAACTGAGAGGTGGAGAATCAGAAAAATATCACCAGCTACCTCTTCCAAAGCACTGTTAGGGGTAGACAAATCCATGCTTGCCATGGAGTTGGTCAGAATTTCAAATCTTCCTGATGGAATGGGACCACACCAAAAGAGAATAGATGAAGCATGAGGCTGTTGCCTCTACACTGGTCTCTATTAGTCGGATGCGCTGGACATGGGGCAGGGGAGAGGGAGGACAAGCCAGGCCCTTAATGATGTCTCTTACCATCTCTAACCACAGTTAACTTCAACAAAATAGCAGTTGGTTCCCTTTTCACTTTCCAGATCTTGGGCAGAATTTCTCCTTTTGGCCAACCAACCCAGACCAGGTAAGGGGTTAGGGGAAACCTAGTTCAAGCTTTGTTAGCCAAGTTGGCAAAGTACAAAACCACTGTAGTCAATCCTTTATCTACTCAGCATCTATACACCTCTTTTTTTTTTTTTTAAATATAATTTTATTGATTCCAGAGAAGAAAGAAGAGGGAGAGAAAGATAAAAATATCAATGATAGAGAGTCATTGATCAGCTGCCTCCTGCAGGCCCCACACTGGGGGTCAAGCCCACAACCTGGGCATGTGCCCTGACCGGGAATTGAACCATGACCTCCTGGTTCATAGGGCGATGCTCAACCACTGAGCCACGCTGGCCGGGCTATGCACACCTCTTAATCATGTTTAACTTTTTAAATAAAGAGAAAAGCAAAATTATGCTTCTGTCTAATATGCAGCCATTCCTTGTTGTTATATTTGGCCACATGGTCATAGCTGTATTTTTTTCTTCCATTAGTCATTCCATATTCCTGTAGCCCTCAGCAAGAACCTAAGTTGGTCATAATATCTTGCCCAGTGGAGTGACCCCCACCTCTATGACCCCATTACTAAAGGGTTAATGTCATGTGTAGTCCTGCTTGAATGGGATTGTTGTTTTTTCTCAGAGGATTCTCTGTATTCCAGTTATACTTCCCTCATTACTTCTCTCTGATGGTCGGGACCAATTACCCTGACCAGTAAATAACCCCCTGGCCTCTGCATTTTGGTTCACTGGCATGAGGAGCCCAACGTGGTCAGGTGGCAATCTCAGCATCCAGGCTAATGGAATCAGCGTGTCCCCTGGTGGAAGGGCATCTCCTTTGGGAATGAAAACTTGTAAGCCCATGCAACCCAGAGTTGTAAAGATGGGTGACAGCAGCCACTCTTATTCTCACCCTTTAATTCCAGACGAGTGAGTCCTGCTGTAGAAGAAATGACCCATAGACTGGTTGCTGATTCAGAGCATTTCCCACATACTGGAGGGCGTTAGACATCCCAGCCCCACCAAGTGCTGTTGGTGCCTCGCTGGTGCCATACTGTCCTCAAAAGGCCATTTGTGTCGCTCAGAAGAAAGAAATCATAGAATGAATTGGGAAGTATTTCTTCTGCATTTTTCTGGAAGAGTTGGTGTAGAATTGTTAAGGTTTTTTTTTTTTCATTTTTCATTAAATGCTTGATAGAGTTCACCAGTGAATGCCATCTGAGCCTGGTGTTTTTCCTCGTGGGGAGGCTTTTAAACTATAGATCCCATTTCTTTAATAGATATAGGTCTATTATCTATTTTTTCTTCAGTGAGCTTTGTTAGCTTGTCTCAAGGAATTGGTAATATATCGGTATAATATTCATAAGACTTATCCTTTTAATAATTGTATTTCAGTACAAATTAATATGTAGTTACTCTAGCGATGTCACCTCTCTCATTCCTTCCTGATATTAGTATTTTTTTAAAATATATTTCTTTATTGATTTCAGAGAGGAAGGGAGAAGGAGAGAGAGAGAGAGAAACATCAATGATGAGAGAGAATCATTGATCGGCTGCCTCCTGCACATCCCTTACTGGGGATTGAGCCCTCTACCCAGGCATGTGCCCTTGGCCGGAATCGAACCCACAACCCTTCAGTCCGCAGGCTGATGCTCCATCCACTGAGCCAAGCCGGCTAGGGCTAGTATTTTCTTTAAACAGTTACAGTCTTCTTTTTTTAAAATTTGTTTTAGAGAGGAAGAGAGAGAAACATCAGTTTGTTGTTCCACTTATTTATGTACTCATTGGTTGATTCTCGTATGTGCCCTGACAAGGAATTGAACCTGCAACCTTGGTGTATTGAAATGACACTCTAACCAACTGAGCTAGCTGGCCAGGGCCTGATATTAGTAATTTATATCTTCTCTCTTTTTTTCCTGATTAGTCTGGCTAATTGAACTCAGAGTGCTCATTTTTTATTTGATTGTTTTTCTTTTTGTTTTCTGTCTTTTGTCTCATTATTTTTTCCATTGATTTTTAGAGAGAGTGGAAGTAAGAGGGGGAGACAGAGAAGCACCGATGTGAGAGAGACACATTGATTGGTTGCTTCCCGCACGCCCTTGGCGGGGCTGGGAATCTGCAACCGAGGTATGTGCCCTTGATTGGAATCGAACCCAGGACCCTTCGGTCCACAGGCTAACGCTCTATGCACTGAGCCAAACTGGCTAGGGCTCTCCTCTTTTTTTAATGGTATTTCCTTTCTGTGTGTTATTTTGGGTTTCATTTGCTTTTCCTAGTGTTTGAAGGTAGAAGTTTACTTTGGGAAAGCTACAAATATTTGTAAATTAAACAGTGTATTTCTAAAGAACCCATAGGTCAAAGGAGAATCACAAGGGAAATTACAAAATATTTGAACTGAGTGTAAACAAAAGCACAACATATAATTTGAGGCCTTTATTGCTATAAAATTCCCTCTGTGTACTACTTTAGGTATCTTCCACACACTTTTTTTTTTATCCCCACAAATAAGAAAAAAATATATGTTTGCCAACATATACTATATCTAGTATGCTTCACTTCTATGTGTAAACCCAGATTTCATTTGGTATTTTTTTTTGCTTGGAGGACTTTTAAAAACTTTTCTTTTTGTAATGTAGGTCTGCTTGTGATGAATTATATTTGAGTTTTTGTGCCTTTGAAAAGGTTTAATTTTGTCTCCATTCTTTTTTTTTCAATATACTTTTATTGATTTCAGAGAGGAAGAGAGAGTAACATCAATGATGAGACAGAATCATTGATTGGCTGCCTCCTGCACAGCCCCCACTGGAGATGGAGCCCACAACTTGGTCATGTGCCCTGACCTGAAATCGAACTGTGACCTCCTGGTTCATAGGTCAACGCTCAACCACTGAGCCATGCCGGCTAGGCATGTCTCCATTCTTTAAAAAGGTTTTTTATTGATTTTTAGAGAGAGATGAAGGGGGAGGGGAGAGCGAGAGAGAGAGAGAGAGAGAGAGAGAGAGACATTGATGTAAGAGGGAACCGTCGATCCGCTGCCTCCTTCATGCCTTGTACCTGGGATCAAGCCTGAAACCGGGGTTTGTGCCCTGACTGGGAATCGAACCCACAACCTTTCGATGCACAGGACAACGCCCAACTAACTGAGCCATACAGATGCCTTCTCCCCCCCCCCCCCCCCCATTGACCACATCTATCCCACACTTGTCCCCCCCTTGCCTTTCTTTTTGTTTGTTAATCCTCACCTGAGGATATTTTTCTATTGATTTTTAGAGAGAGTGGAAGGGTGGGGGGAGAGAGAGAAACATCGATCTGAGAGAGAGAGGCATCGGTTGGTTGCCTTCCACATGCACCTGAGCAGGGCTGGGAATTGATCAAGCCTGCCACCGAGGTATGTGCGCTTGACCAGAATTGAACCTGGAACCCTTCAGTCCACAGGCCAATGCTCTATCCACTGAGCAAAACTGGCCAGGGCACTGCCTTCATTTTTGGAAGAAATTTCTCTGGGTATAGAATTTTAGGTTGATAGTTTTTTTCTGAGTACTTTCAGTCAGTCTGCTGTTATTTCAAGAGCTCAAGCTATCCCTGCCCCATTTAGATGGTTCTTTTGCATCCTTGGTAATTCCTGCAGAGGCATATGCTGATCATCGCTGGTCGTCTTTCTGCTGAGGACTTGAGCAGAGATCCTCTGCAGACCTTTGTGTCCCTCTCATTTCCATCCTTCCCCGGGTCTCTAGCTACCTTTGCCTCCTCAAACTCCCGGTTCTTCCTCCTCAAGTCAAGGAGCCTTCCAGGCTCTGTCTGCATTCCCCTTTGCCCTTGTTCTAGAAACTCCAGTCTGTCCGTTGGGGCAAGTTCCTCCTTTCTAAGCAATCACAGTCCTGTGCTACATGGATGCAGTCACGTGTTCAGTGTCTGAAACCCTTTGTTTCATGTGTTTTGTCCAGCGTTACTTAGTTATTTCAGGCAGGGAGGTAACTTTGGTCCCCGTTAGTCCAACTTGGCCTAAACATCATATTTTTGAGATTCATCTGTGTTGTATGTATCAGTAGTTCATTCTTTCTCTTCCTGAACAGTATCCTAGTGTGTGGACATATAGCAGTGTATTCATCTGTTGATCGACATTTGTGTGGTTTGTTTGTTTTTTACCAATTTGAGGCTATTATGAATGAAGTTACTGCATCTGTGTATTGAATAGACATGTTTTCATTTGTCAGATTTTAAAACAGTCTAATGGATTTTTTAAAATGAGACTTGTGTTATTGTTATTGATATTATGCCTGTTTTGACTATTCAGGATTTTTGTTGTCATTATCATTGAAGATTCTCGCTGGGACAAGCGGTGACTTTACTGGGCCATGGTAACAGTGTCTGATCTGAACATGCTTCAGTTTTCCAGTGCCATCGGTTTTACATTTTGCTGCTGTCAGTGTGCCTGCCTCCAATCCCCTAGCTTCTGATCACTTCTGTGAGTTAGAAAGCAGGGAAATTGTGGTTATGGGTTATGAGTCTGTTAGTTTGAGGTCCTAAGATAAGACTTCAGGCCAACTGCTATTTTATTTATTTTTTTATCTTCACCGTAGGAGTGAGGATATTTTTTTCCAATGGTTTTTAGACTGGAAGGGAGGTGGGGAGCCGGGGAGGGGAGAGAAACTTATATCTATATGACAGACACACTTCAATTGATTTGCCTCCCACACGCACCCCAACCTGGGCCAGGGATCGGACCTGCAACTCAGGTAGTACATGCCCTTGAGTGCCCTTGACCGGAATTGAACCCACAGCCCTTGGGTGCACAGGGTGGCGCGCTAACCATTGAGCAACACCACCCAGGGCAGGTCAGCTGCTATTTTGTAGCTCTACACATTTTGCTTCCACAGTTACTTCTGTCTTTGCCTAATATTTTAGGAAGTCTGACTTCTATAAAAATATCCTATATGTTGAACTTCAGATATCTCTTACAAGAATAGAAATATAATTGATATGTTTGGTAACTATAATAGGTAAATGAATAGTACATAAGTTTCAGATCATGGCCTGTTAAATGATAGTATTTAAAGTTACCATCACTTTTATTTTGCTGAATTTTCTGTCCTCGGTTATATCTCTTTAGTTATTTTAAATCTAGAACAGTTTAGTTACTGAATTTTCGGACTAGAACAGTTGTCTTATGGATTGTTCACATGCCACATATATTTTTAAAATAACAAAAGCAAACTTACATTGTGCATATTTTTGAAATTTTTGGGTTTTTTCACTTTAAAGCATCTTATGAATGTCTTCTCAGGTTCACATTTTCAATAGTACATTCAAGGTTGTGTGTAATCTGAGCTTAATAATATGCTTTTTCAGATTCTCCCAGGACTCTTCAACACCATCTTTTCTTTCTTTTTTTAAAATATTTTCTTGATTTTTACAGAGAGGAAGGGAGAGGAATAGAGAGTTAGAAACATCGATAGAGAGAAACATCCATCAGCTGCTTCCTGCACACTCCCCACTGGGGATGTGCCCGCAACCGGTACATGCCCTTGACCGGAATCGAACCCGGGACCCTTGAGAACTCAAGTTCTCAAGCTGACGCTCTATCTACTGAGCCAAACCGGTCAGGGCAACACCATCTTTTCATTTCTTGAACCATTTACCATGGTGTCCAGTCATCCTCTCTACTTTTACCCATTATGCAGCCTTACACCAACACAATTAGCTCCGATTATTTCCCTCATTTACAGTGCCTCTCTAGTATTGCGTTTGCTTATTCAAGTCATAGAGTTTTACAATTTGTCAAGTAGTGCAAATGTGTTAAGAAAGAAAGAAGGCTGGCCTTCAAGTCCTAACTGTGTGACTGGCAAATTGTATGACTTTGGCGAAGTCACTTCCTCTCTCTCAGACTAAATTTCCTCAACTGTAAGATGAGGGCTGGGATTAAATGTCATTGAACAGCCATGATTATCAAGGGATAAATATTGTAGACAAGTGAGTACTAGAGGAGTTCAAAGGCACAGCTTTGTCACTGTTGGCTGGTATGTATCATGAACGTGATTGGATTTAAGCTGAATGGTTGTGAACGTACAAATGAAATAACAAGTGAAAGGTTCTGAAAGTAATAAGTTATATAAATGTAACGTATTTTAGTAAACAAAATGGAGCAGGGCACCTGGGGTGAGAGAGAGATGGCTGATTGTGTTAATAGTACAGAGTTTTAAACACTGTTTGGGAACTTCAGCTGCTGTAATGGTGCTACTTGAAACCTTTAAATTGATTCTACTCTCAGTTCTTGCCTGGGTGGGGATAATCATAGGTCTAATCTCCTCTCCTTTGTTCTTACAGCTGTATTATCAAGTCCTAAATTTTGGAATGATTGTCTCCTCAGCACTAATGATCTGGAAGGGGCTAATGGTCGTAACTGGAAGTGAAAGCCCAATTGTAGTGGTGCTCAGGTAATTTTCTTTTCAAGGCATGGCATTGCATGGCATTGCTTGGGAGAAGCATTGAGACATTGAATAACTGTTGTACCATTCCTCTAGAAACCACTCCTTCCCAGAAGAGGGCCTGGAAGAACATTCGTTACTGTTTCTCAATTGTGAGAAATTCTCAGCATGTTAGACTCTGCACATTCAGACCCCAAAGGGCTTCTGACCTCTCTACAAAACACTTACTATGGGAGCTTTGTCTTCAGCACATCTCTTAAGAAGGTGTTTCAATGTACTTTATTTTCCTGAAGTTCTGTCTTCTTGCTCTTCCCTTTGATACATTAAGCTGGCATTTAGTTGTGAGTTTGCTATATTATATCATCTGCAAAGAAATTGTTTTTCTGCAGCATGTTCTCAGTGCCGGTGCGGAGCATCACTAATTATTTCCGTTTCCTGCTGACCTTTAAATATCACTTCTAAATAGACTTCAGGAATCTTGAATATACTAATGCCGTCTCTTTTTTTAAAAAGTATATTTTAATTGATTTCAGAGAGGAAGGGAGAGGGAGAGAGAGATAGAAACAGCAATGATGAGAGAGAATCATTGATTGGCTGCCTCCTGCACGCCCCACACTGGGGATTGAGCCCGCAACCTAGGCATGTGCCCTGACCGGGAATCAAACCCTCCTGATTCATAGGTCAGTGTTAACCACTGAGCCATGCTGGCCGGGCTACTAATGCCATCTCTTAAAGTGACAAAGAGTACTGAATTTTTTCTCCACTGTACTTCTTCCCCCTCCTTGTATTCCTAATGTTAGTGATTTAGAAACTTAACTTACTCATTTTTGGAAAATTACCACTTGGTTACTTAATTGAGTCATTATGGTTCTGTCCTATTTTGGGCTTAATTATAAAAAGCTCTCCCAAGTCTTTTCTGGAGATAATGGAGTATAAATATAAAATAAACTGAATCATTAACATTATCTAGAGTCTAATTAATAGTACATTACTCTCAACCAGATGAATTTGATTCCTTCATTGTTGTATAGGACAGTGGTCGCCAACCTTTCAGACCTCACGGACCACCAGAGGTCCTCGGACCACCAGTTGGCGACCACTGGTATAGGATATACTTCCAACAAGTGGTTGGAAGCACTGGGTCTCCAGTGTCTTACTTTACCTTAGTTCTGTTTTTATTAATAATTAAATGCAACTGTAACTTTAGAGAGCCACAGAAATGTATGGGTTTTATTAGCTGGGAAAGTATAGAGAATTGGATCTCTGTCTCTTTCATTGTCTGACTACCCCATTGGGCAAGTCACTTATTCACTGAACCAAAGTTTCATCAATGAACTGAAGGCCGGACCTAGATGATGTCAGAAGACCTTTCCAATTCTAAAATCATGTGGCCTGAAGTTCCCAGACAGTCCTGGATTCAGGGAGAACTTCGGTTGGTGAGGTGTCCAAACACCGACAGACGGGGAAGCCACACGAATTGGCTCTGTGGGGAACAGGTGTGGAGAGGGTCCAGGGAAGTATGTGTGGATACTCTTCTGGGATAACTTCAGATTGAGTTTCCTTCAGCGGAGATGTTTAAAGACAATCGAATGACTAAGGACTGGTTCATTGATGGTTCTGAAAGTAGCCCAGTTTTGCTATAGCTGGAAAATGTGTAATCAGTAGGGACTTGTGGTTAGATAAGTTATTTGGTAGCTAAGTTATGTATATACTAAACTTTTCTGATTGCTAATGTGGAATTAAGAAAGTAGCCTGGCCAGTGTGGCTCACTGGTTGAGTGTCGACCTATGAACCAAGAGGTTACTGGTTTGATTCCCGGTTGGGGCACATGCCCAGATTGCAGGATCAATACCCAGTAGGCTCACGCAGAAGGCAGCTGATCAATGATTCTCTCTCATCATTGATGTTTCTCTCTCTCTAAAATCAATAAAAACATATTTTTAAAAAAGAAATTAAAAGAGACCAAGTCATTTTAGAAGAAACTCTAGTCAGGGCTGGAAGGAGCAGTCATTAGAGAAAGACAATCCATGTGATTGGGTGGCCTGGCCAGGGTTTCATGTTACTGTAAGGAATATAATTTTTATCTGAATCAAATATGCCTCAGAAGGCTCAGACCAGCTGAGAATCCACTTTTAAGATCTTTGTGGCCGAACCGGTTTGGCTCAGTGGATAGAGCGTCGGCCTGCGGACTCAAGGGTCCCAGGTTCGATTCCGGTCAGGGACATGTACCTTGGTTGCGGGCACATCCCCAGTAGGGGGCGTGCAGGAGGCAGCTGATCGATCTCTCTCATTGATGTTTCTAACTCTCTGTCCCTCTTCCTTCTTCTCTGTAAAAAATCAATAAAATATATTTAAAAAAAAAAAAAAAGATCTTTGTGAAGCCATTAGAGATAAAGACAAATACTTGTTTAACTCATGTTTCAGGGAACATTGAAAACTTTTCTCTTTACAGAGCTGAAGCCAATTTAAAAATATTTCAATAATTTATACATAACATCTTATAAAATTGTTCATGATTGATGTTTAAATTTAAAAGTATAGTTCAATCAAAAAATATAAGAAGGTTACTAATAATTTATTTAATGTTTAAAAAGTTTTCCCTGGTCCTGGCCGGGTAGCTCAGTTGGTTAGAGCATCATCCCAATATGTCAAGGTTGTGAGTTCTATTCCTGATCAGGGCACATACGAGAATCACCCAATGGATAAATGAATAAATGGAACTACAGATCAATTTTCCTTTCTCTCTCTGTCTCTTTCTCTCCCCTCTCTATCTCTAAAATTAATACAAATATAATAAAAATAAATAACTTTCTCCTGGTTTCTTTCTTTTTTAAATCCTCACCTGAGAATATATTTTTACTGATTTTAGACAGCAAGGAAGAGAGAGAGAATCATTGATGTGAGAAACATTGATCAGTTGCCTCTGACACACACAACACACACACCCGAACGGGGATCAGACCAGCAACCTAGATATGTACCCTGACTGGGAACTGAACGCACACCTTATGGTGTACAGGTTGATGCTCCAGCCAACTGAGCCACCCAGCTAGGGCTCCCCTGATATATTTCTTTAATGGTCCTCTCACTGCACACTTTTATCTTTGTGTGTGGTTTTTCTTTAATATATTGATCTCAGAGAGGCAGGGAGAGAGAGATAGAGACATCAATGATGAGAGAATCATTGACTGGCTGCCTCCTGCACGCTCCCTACTGGGGATCGAGCCCGCAAACTAGGCATGTGCCCTTGACCAGAATCGAACCTGGAACCTTTCAGTCTGCAGGCTGACGCTCTATCTACTGAGCCAAACCAGCTAGGGCTTATCTGTTTGTCATCTATAGCTGAACTTTTAAATCTGTTTGTCTCTCACTTACCTTTCTTCCCTGGTATCTAGACTGTTTTCACCCCACACTGGACACTTGCACCTGCACGTTAACCAGGCACCTGGAACCCCATGTAATGAAAAGTGAAGGTCATCTTTTCTCACAGCCCTGTTCTTTTTCCTCATTTTTCTGTGGCTATCACTGTCATCTACTCAGTTGCCAGTGTTAAAACCTAGGAGTCATTCTGTCATATCTAGTTGGCCATCAAGTTTGTTCTTTTCCTGATCTCTGTTCTACCCTTTATAAGTCGTCCCCCTGCTGTTGTTCTATTTCAGGCCCTCACCATTTCCTCCTCAGCAGCCTGGGCTGTTGCAGTGACCTTTAAAAAACTGCTTTTACAATCAGGAAAAAAGTTAGTATGTTTTCATTATATGAAATGTTGAAAACACACACACAATAGAAACTAAGTCACCCATAGCTCTGGGATATAATTGTTAACACTCTGGTCTCTTTTTTCACGTAGTATTTCTTATATAATTGAGGTAATTCTGTATATACATCCTTTTCTCTGTATTTTTACCCTTATTCTCCTGTGTCTATTTTTTAAATAAAACTTTTAATATTTGCAAAATGTGAATTCTAAGTAATAGCCTGGACAACTGGTCTCCAAATCTACCTTCTCATCCATTCTAATTATTATTATTTTTAAAATATATTTTATTGATTTTTTACAGAGAGGAAAGGAGAGGGATAGAGAGTCAAAAACATCAGTGAGAGAGAAACATTGATCAGCTGCCTCCTGCACACCTCCCACTGGGGATGTGCCCGCAACCAAGGTACATGCCCTTGACCGGAATCAAACCCGGGACCCTTCAGTCCGCAGGCCGACGCTCTATCCACTGAGCCAAACCGGGCAGGCCCATTCTACTTATTAATTCAATAAATATTTGAATGACTTCTGTATAACCAAAGCTTCTGAAGTGATGGTTCTTAAATGCAAATATTATTGTGATATTTTTTGCTTAAAATTCTAGAGTGGCACCAAGGCAGTTTGGCACAGTGAGAGTGGATTTCATTGGACTCCCTTGGTTCAGATCTCTCCTTTATTATTGCCTTGATGTATAACTTCAGGCCTCCCTAAGCCTCAGTCAGTCTCCTTATGTAGAGTCCAGAGTCTTCAAGCAGAGAACACTGTCTTGATTTTTATCCCATGTCTATCCATTTTCTTCTTACTAAATCTATTATTATTGCAAACTGGAGCTTGAGTTTCTGAAAATAATACTGATTGCCTTCTTCCTCATAGAAAGAAAAGGTTCCTTGTGAATGCACATGTCTTAGGACCTTTGAAGCACTTGGTGAGAGATGAGTTTTTCCTCTATGGAAATTAATGCTTTGCTCATTTCTGAAATTCTAAGGCAGAAATCTCTTCTCTTGTCCTTGGTTTTCTCTCTTGTTTTTCTTTTTAAAATAAATAAGTTGATAACACAAGCATTATCTCTGGAGCTGACTGTTCTTTGACTTGAGCTCTTCCTTCTTCGTGGTTTGAAATCATAAGGTCATCTTGGTCTGTAACTTTATAAATGCCAGGAGAGGTTCTCATTTGAATATTTGAATATGTTTATTGTTTTCAGAAGAAGTGAGGATAAGAGCCGTGATTATAAAGTTCATTCTGTTTGTCACTTGAAATTTTAAAAGGTTAAAGAATCAGTAGCATTGCCCTTTTCAAAGATTTAAGCTCCTCTGAATAGTAATGCTGGAAATGGAAGTAGTTAATAAATGCTAACAACTAAAGAAACCTTTAGTATAACTCCTTAGTCTGAGGAAACCATATTTTCAGAACAGTATGCATTTATGTCGTCAATATATTTGTTAAGGTATTGGGTATATTTCAAAGGTGATACTTGAGATTATTTTGTTGAATATCTAATTTTGAAAGTAAATTTAATCTCTGACTTCCTCTTTGCTGTATTCTTCTGTCCCCCCCCCCAGTGGCAGCATGGAACCTGCATTTCATAGAGGAGATCTTCTCTTCCTAACAAATCGAGTGGAAGATCCCATACGAGTGGGAGAAATTGTTGTTTTTAGAATAGAAGGAAGAGAGATTCCTATAGTCCATCGAGTCTTGAAGATTCATGAAAAGTATGTGCAAACTATATATTTTTTGTTTTAAAATATTTTTATCTTTTGGTGTTTACGGTATTTAATTTTGATAGCCTTAAGGTTAAAACAGGGTGGAAACTCCTAGGTCCTTCTTTAAATTCATTTTTATGAATGTCTGCAGGCTTGGTGAATATTTGAAAACGAAATTGTTACTTATTAATTCATTTCTTTCCCTGGAGGTTTTTCTTGGTTCCCAACCAGATCAGTAGCCCTGTATATTTCAAAGCAGTAAACAGCTTAATGGGCCTATTTGTCTACATAAGAACATTCCTTTCAGATGATGCGGGCCTGGCGGTCACTATGAGCAACTTGCTTAAAATGGCATCAGTCTCATCAAGCACCAGAAATCATTTTGCCTAACACTCCACCCCTCATGATCAGCTCTTATAATCTCACATGCCCCTGTCTTCCGGAACGGTCCCTAAGCCTCGGAGGGGATAGAGGAACACAGCTGTCACTTTTTGTGATATCAGTTGTCCACATGGTAGACAAAGGCCACAAGAATAGTGTAGTGTTATTCTGTGTGTGTGTGTGTGTGTGTGTGTGTGTGTGTGATGTACATAACCCCCTCCCCCATATGACATAAAGGTTAACCCCAAATAGAATCTTCTGATATAATCAATGAGGAAGCCCCAATCTTTAAAAAAAAAATTTTTTAAGGCAGTATAACAGACATTTCAAATAAGAGTAAATATACCAACTTTTCCAAATTCCATAGAAAATTTCTAAAATCTAAGTTGCTCTTTTAAATGTAGATACTTGCATTTTTGAATTAAAAAAGATGTATGTTAAACCTTTAGAGTCACGTGGGGTTGAGGGGGAGCATAAGAATGAGCAAATACGAGGTCGACCAAGATGGCGGCGTAGGTAAACACCGGAGACCGCTGCCGCAAACAACCATTTCAAAAATACAACTAAAAGACTGAACGGACATCACCCAGAACCACAGGAAGGCTGGCTGAAGAGAGACTCTACAACTAGAAGGAAAGAGAACAGCAAATCGAGGCTCAGAGGCGGCGCAGTGTGGAAAATACAAAGGTACCGAGGTGCGCGCGAAAGCGGGCTGGTGGCTGAGGGCGCGGTTGTCGTTTTCTGTCGGGACTGAGTCTCAGACTCTGGGCTCCAGATCCGGGCGAGTCTCTAGGGACCCAGACTCAAACGGGAGAAGCGGGATTACCCGGCATCAGTTGGAACCTGAGGGCAGCTTTCTCTCCGAGGTTTGCAGCGGCTGCCGGGGTTCTGAGAAGCAGAGCCTCTGGGAACGGGACTGAGCGTGGCCATAACTGCTCCCTCCGCCCGCCCTGTTGATCCCGCCCCGCCCAAAGCCTGCGCACAGCCATTTGCTGATCGCCTCAGGCAAAGGCTGGATTAGCGCCTCCCCAGAAGACAGAGTTTTCCGCACAGCTGATTACTATAGCCAGCCGGCCTGAGGGTCAAATCCCCCTAGTGTTAACTACAACAATTAAGGCTTGGCTAGAACAAGACTGCGCACAGAGACCACAAGGGGGTGCACCAAGAAAGCATAAAAGATGCGGAGACAAAAAAACATGACAGAAATGGAGGATATGGAGCTAAGAATCGCAATTTTGAGGGCTTGCCATAAATTTGTGCAGAACCTCACGAAAACTAATGAGACCCTCGATGCTACGATAAAGAAATTAGAAAGTAAGCATACACGGACTGAAATAAAGAATATTATACCCAATAGCAGACCAGAGGAGTACAATAATCAAACCAAAGATTCGACAAAAAACACCCAATTGGAAAAGCAAAATGAAAAAAGAATCCGAAAGTGTGAAGATAGTGTAAGGAGCCTCTGGGACAGCTTTAAGCGGTCTAATATCAGAGTCATTGGAGTGCCAGAAGATGAGAGACAGCAAGATATTGAAAACCTATTTCAAGAAATAATGGCAGAAAACTTCCCCCACCTGGTGAAAGAAATGGACTTACAGGTCCAAGAAGCGCAGAGAACCCCAAACAAAAGGAATCCAAAGAGGACCACACCAAGACACATCATCATTAAAATGCCAAGAGCAAAAGACAAAGAGAAAATCTTAAAAGCAGCAAGAGAAAGAGGCTCAATTACCTACAAGGGAATACCCATACGACTGTCAGCTGATTTCTCAACAGAAACTTTGCAGGCCAGAAGGGAATGGCAAGAAATTTTCAAAGTGCTGAATACCAAGAACCTACAACCAAGATTACTTTATCCAGCAAAGCTATCATTCAGAATTGAAGGTCAGATAAAGAGCTTCACAGATAAGGAAAAGCTAAAGGAGTTCATCACCGCCAAACCAGTATTATATGAAATGCTGAAAGGTATCCTTTAAGAAGAGGAAGAAGAAGAAAAAGGTAAAGATACAAATTATGAACAACAAACATGCATCTATCAACAAATGAATCTAAGAATCAAGTGAATAAATAACCTGATGTACAGAATGAACTGGTGATTATAATAGAATCAGGGACATAGAAAGGGAATGGACTGACTATTCTTGGGGGAAAAAGGGGTGTGGGAGATGCGGGAAGTGACTGGACAAAAATCATGCACCTATGGATGAACACAGTGGGTGGGGAGTGAGGGTGGAGGGTGGGGTGGGAGCTGGAAGGAGGGGAGTTATGGGGGGAAAAAAGAGGAACAAATGTAATAATCTGAACAATAAAGATTTAATAAAAAAAAAAAAAATAAAAAAAATAAAAAAAAAAAAAAAAAAAAAAAAAAGAATGAGCAAATACTTCACCTCTGGATCTCAGTTTCCTGATCTGTAATATTGAGAGTTTTAGGAAAGTGCTTTATGAGGTCTCTGAGTTCTAAGCCTTCAAATCTGTGGTATTTCTAGTTCAGGAAAACTTTTTGAGAAGGGTAGGAAAGAAAGAAATGAAGGAAAAAGCAGGTGTCCTGGAGGATGCACAGAGGGGACGTGAAATGGTGGGGGTCCTGTAGGTTCTTGAGTATGAGGGAGCCCTAAATAAATGTTCCTGTTCGACCACCTCCAGCAGAGTTTATCTTCTCCACCTAAAGACGAGGCAACTGTCAGTTGTTGGTTTTTGCAAATCCCCATAAACATCCCAGTTTAGAAGAGTTTTCTTCACTGTAGAATAAAGATCTGACTGCTCTTTTTTCAGAATTGAGTATGTATTTTGAAAGAGAGAGTTTTTAAATGGCATTCTATTGTTAACAAGGAAGGACGAACTACATTTTTTTGGATTTTTGGAATTGCAAAGGTTTATTCAGTATGGGTAGCATTTTCCAGATTCTTCAATTGAGTTTGGGGTGTTTGTTCTTAGCACGGCCTGTTGTGGACAAAGCTGAACCAACTTTCTTTCCCCTGAGTTTATCAGAGAAAATCAGTTTAAACCGTGGCCCTGCTGTGGGTAGAGCAAATACTCTCCATTTTTATGTGTGATCCTTTGAAATCCAGTGATTTTTTTTTTTTAATTCTTTGTTGTTTAAAGTATTGCATATAATATTACATATGTCTCCTTTTTCCAGTGAGTTTTTAAATTTTAAAACAGTTCATCTTGTTTCAGGGCAAGTTCATTGACAGATGTTATATCAACTACAGATTCCTTAAATTTTAAAAGTAATTTAAAAAACACACTATTTTTTTATTGATTTCAGAAAGGAAGGGAGAGGGAGAGAGAAACATCAATGATGAGAGAGAATCATGGATCAGCTGCTTCCTGCACGCCCCCTACTGGGGATGGAGCCCACAATCCAGGCATGTGTCCTGACTGGGAATCCAACTGTGACCTCTAGTTCATAGGTTGACACTGAACCATTGAGCCACACTTGCCGGCCTTAAAAGTAATTTTTAGCAGATTTTTGAATATTTTACGATGTGTCATACTGTGTAATCTGTGCGGTTTGGTGATTTCTTTCGGACTCTTGAGATGCCTTCAACTTGCGCGACTGTTTAAAAAGCAGATGCTATTAATATTCTAAAGTTTCCCATTTCCTTCTTTGTTTCACAGAGTCTAAAATACCTGGTTGTAATAATCATCTGATTTAATGGTAGTGGCATTGTTCTTAAATATAGGACCCAATGACAAACACACTGGATTAAGTCTTGTGTAGTCAGTCTGTTCTGGGTGTTTTCAGGCTGGTTTTTGCACTGTTGTTCATTTCTTTCAGAAGCAATAACATCCTGAGCTTTAAGAAGACTAGAGGTAGGAATTGTTCAACTGACCTCTCTCTTCTGTTTATTCCTCCCTTCCTCCCCCACCTGCTTCTTCTGTAAGGTGCCTTTGCAAATCTGTGAATAGCATATAAAGCTCTTTTTCATGTATCTCCATCTTATGAACATTCTTATTACATGTGTATTGTTATACATGATGCTGTGTACATTAAAAAAATACAAAAAACAAAATCACATGTAATCCTAGCACCCAGAGATAATGTTAAATTCGGGGTAAACCTCTTTTTGTTTTATAAACACGCTGCATAGTTTTTTGTTTTGTTTTTTAATATATTTTTATTGATTTCCGAGAGGAAGGGAGAGGGAGAGACAGAGAAACATCAGTGATGAGAGACCAGCTGCCTCCTGCACGCCCCGCACTGGGGATTGAGCCTACAGCTTGGGCATGTGCCCTTGACCGGAATCGAACCTGAGACCCCTCAGTCCGCAGGCCACACTCTATCCACTGAGCCAAACCAGCCAGGGCCACACGCATAGATTATCTTTAACTTTCTATGAAGTGATTATTTCCTCCTTCCTACCATCGCAGTATTATGATGGTTAAATTAAATTGTAAGTGTGTTGCACGCCTTAGAGGTGGATAATGTTAAATATTTGGTCCCTGTACCGGCAAGGGGAAAGTTTGATATTAATGTATCGTCGGCCAGTATTTTGGGCCTGTGAGTTGTGAGGTACTGGAGTCGGTCTAATAGGAGCTGGTTGCCACCAGAGAACATTTGTTACACCGTTAAGTAGATGAAGGGACCTTCCTTTTGCGAGCAGCTATAGTGGTCTCTCCCGACTGTGTCGGGGCAGCGGGCAGAGGCAGAGGAGATTGGGTCTGCTTGGTGGGTTGCTTGGCAAATCAACTATTTGGAAATAACCCACATCTCCCATGGCATCCCTTTCCCTTCCTGGGAAGTCTCCCGTGTCCCAATCATCCTCTCCTATTTGGTTTTACTTTTCTGCCCCGGTGCTGTTGCTTTCTTCGTGGTTGAGCTGACTCGCTTCCTGCGGCTCCTGGCGTCCACGCTTGCAGCTCGCCCCTCTTGGCACCTGTCCTCCTTCACCCGCCAGCATTTCTCAGACGCTCTTTCCTTTACGGAGTTGTCAGCTGCACGCTGTTTTTCTCTGCATACATTTGCGTTTTTTCTTATCGGAACCTCATTTTTAATGTGGCTGTTTGCACCTCGCTGTTTTTGGTGTTTGCAGCGCCTCCCAGTTTAGTTTCATCTGCAGATTTAGTGTCTAGTGAGCCAGTTTCTGGCTTAGCATCTAAGTGAATACTAGTCAGTCGGAGTCGGGAGCTAATTTTCTTCTTTCTAGTGTGATGGCTAACCCACTCACTTGAACTAATTTTTTTTTTTTATTTTTTTTTTTTTCGCTTAAAGTATTACAAAGGGTATTACATAAGTGTCCTTTTTTCCCCCCCACCCTTGACAAACCCCTACCCTCCCTTACCCCCCAGTGTCTTATGTCCATTAGTTATGCTTATATGCATGCATACAAGTCCTTCGGTTGATCTCTTACTCCCCTCCCTCCTGCCCCCCAACTCTCTCTGGCCTTCCCACTGCAGTTTGACAATCAGTTTGAGGCAGCTCTGCCTCTGTATCTATTATTGCACTTGAACTAATTTTAAGATGGTTTTTATCAGCTATAAAATGTACTTTGCTTTCAGTTAAAATGTAAAGTTACTAGAAACCTCATGGTTTATTTTATTTTAATATATTTTTATTGATTTCGGAGAGGGAGAGAGATAGAAACATAAATGATGAGAGAGAATCATTGATTGGCTGCCTCCTGCAGGCCTCCTACTGGGGATCGAACTATGACCTCTTGGTTCATAGGTCAGTGCGCAACAATGGAGCCACACCGGCCAGGCCCGCATGGTTCTTTAGAAGAATTAAACTAGTAAGTTTCTGATTAAGTAAGATACTGTTATTTTTGCTCTTTTTTTTTAATATGGATAATTTCTAACATGCATAAAAGTAGACGGAACAGTACAGTGAGCTTCCAAAAGCCTGTTACCCAGTCCCAATAATTATTTTTTTAAAATACAGTTTTATTGATTTCAGAGAGGAAGAGGGAGAGATAGAAACATTGATGATGAAAATCATTGATTGGCTGCCTCCTGCACGCCCCCTAGTGGGGATCAAGCAACCTGGGCATGTGCCCTTGACTGGAATCGAACCCAGGACTCTATCCACTGAGCCAAACCAGCTAGGGCCCAGTAATTATTAATCTATGGCTAATTCTGTCCCACCTACACTAACACTTTTTCCCCTATCCTGCATGTATTATTTTGAATCAAATCATAGATATCCTGTCATGTCATAGGTAAATATTTTAGTAAATATTTATGAAATATAATCAGTGAGCTTTTTTAACAGTTTGAATCCAGATTCAGATAAAGGTCCTCCATTGAAATTGGTTGATATGGCTTTATAGTGTCTTTTATTTAATATGTAAATTCCTTTTCCAACATTTTGTTCTTTGCAATTTATTGGTTAAAGAAACTGGGTCGTTCTGTTTCACATAACCTTTATTTTGCCTGTAGGGTAGTTTAATGTGTTCCTTTGCTCTGTGTATTTCAAAAAAATTGGTGGTTTGTCTTTGTTTTAATATAAAAGTGAGATTATTCTGCATATACTATTTTATAATCTTTTCTTCACTTAATACAATTTGTTTGATCTTCAATGCATTAAATAGTCTTCTGTAACATTGTCCTTAATGCTTGTTTAGTATTTCAACTCCTGAATGTTAAACTTTTAGCTTGTTTCCAGTTTTTCCCTATTATAAACTACACGGCTATAAACATCCTTTTAGCTAAATAAATAATTCTTTTTGATCTTGGGAATGGTGATCAAAATACCACAGTTCCACAGGAATTTTTGATTAACAAGAGCAAATTTTATGCTTTGAAAGGACATCGAGGTATTTGATGACTCGGTTTTCTCTTATTCTTTTAAGGCAAAATGGGCATATCAAGTTTTTGACCAAAGGAGACAATAACGCGGTTGATGACCGAGGCCTCTATAAACAAGGACAGCATTGGCTAGAGAAAAAAGATGTTGTGGGGAGAGCGAGGGGGTAAGTATAGAGGGAGCACTTGCTAAGTTTTTCGTGTCTCTTGAAACCTGGCCCCCTCAATCGGATCGCTGATCCTACACAATTGACATAATGGTTGGGTCCTGGTTCTGTCAAATCACCTTGTATCCTCTGAAAAGGTGGGCTTCTTAAATGCATCTAAAGCTTCAGGTATACTGCTCCAGAGGGGTGGGAAGAGGGGCAGTAAAAGAATGGACTATTAGGGATGAGATGACGAATTGGAGTGACGGCGTTAAAAATTCATTTGTTTAATCCAGTGAAGAAATGTTATTGGGCACCACCCATGGACTCTGATGTTTGTACTCTGCTGGGCTCTGGGGATCCCCAGCGGTTTTAATCCCGCTTCATGAAACTTACATTTCTTAAGTATTTACTGAATCAGCAACTTAAAGCGTTCATCTAAATTAACTTGTTCATATTAATTTACACCATACTGTTTTATTTCTGGTCTTGAAATTATTGAGGTCACATGAAATTTACAAGTTATATTAAGCCTGTTTATTTCAGATTTTAACAGGAGAACAAATCAGTGGAGGACAGGAATTGTAAGTGATTGGTATGAGGAAGTATGGGATTGTAACTACCTTCATGTTTTTAATAATATTAACAATAACTGACATTTCTTAGGGCTTACTATATGCCAGCGATTCATTCTAAGTGCTTTGCAAGTATTACCTTTTTTTAACCTCAGAACAACCCTAACATTTCCATTCTGTAGATGAGGAAACAGGCGAGTTGGTTGCTTGTCTGAGGTAACCTGGTGGTAAGTGGCCGACGACCTCAGAGCCCACTTTCTTAACCATCGCACCCGAATCACAGGCATCACAGCTCTGAAACGGGTAGCTGCTGGCTCGCAGTGTCCAGAGGCCACGTGACACTCTGACCGCTGTGAGAGCACCTGCTCCTCTCACCTGGGACGGACAGTGCGAACTCAGAGTGGTTCCTCTAGCGCAGCGATTTTCAACCTTTCCACCTCATGGCACACACAAACTAATCGATAGAATTCTGCGGCACACCCAAAAATACTTCATATTTCTTGCCAATCTGACAAAAAAATAGGTATAATTTTGACTCATTCACAAGGAATGAATTGTTCCCTGTTGTCATTTTTTTATTTGACAGTCTAAGGGCAAAGAGATCAATGCCTCTGACTAAATAATCAGGTATTGCATGTTTTTAAAATTCTTGCAGCACACCACTTGAAAATCGCTGCTCTGTCGAACAGGCCGCCACACTGAGGAGCTCGGGTCCCAGAGAGAATTAAGTGCGAGTTATTAAGTGAGAGCTGCCACAGTTGCAGCATGAGGTTGCTCAGTTTGGGGAAGAGAGATCTGATCAGAATAAGCACCTGCAGTGCTGGGGGCTTTCCGCATGCCGCCAGTTCCCGGGAGAGCCAGGCGTACCTTTACCATCCACATAGGATCATCCGTGTTCCTGAGCAATCATTGTCCTCGTCTCTCTGTTCCCAAGACGCTGCTATTACGGTTATTCACACTCATCAACCTCTTTGAGTCTTTTTGTTTTTACTTTAATTTGAAATGTACAGATTCATGTAGAAACATAAGGAAAAAATAGTCATCAAAAAGCAAAGTCACTTTTCTTCTGCTCCCCCTCCATAAATATTTAACTTTTTGATATATATTTTTTAGCCTTTTTGTATAAAGATGTAGATCTTAGTGTATGTGTGCACGCGCATACTGAAAACAGTTTGTGTACAGGCAAAGAATGGCCACAGTTTATAACCTTTTTTCACCCCCCAGAATTATCAGTATCTTTACAAATAAAGTTTATTCCCATATCATCATTTTCAAAGCTGTATGGTTTTCCTCTGTGGATAGACCACATTTTTAGTTAGACAGTCTCCTGCTGTTAGACGCTTTGATTTTTTTTCCCGTTTTTAAAAATTATGAACGATGTTAGGATGAGCATTCTTTTTTATTTTTTTATTTTATTGATTTTTTACAGAGTGGAAGGGAGAGGGATAGAGAGTTAGAAACATCGATGAGAGAGAAACATCGATCAGCTGCCTCCTGCACGCCCCCTACTGAGGATGTACCCACAACCAAGGTACTATATGCCCTTGACTGGAATTGAACCTGGGACCCTTCAGTCCACAGGCCGACGCTCTATCCACTGAGCCAAACCTGTCAGGGCAGGATGAGCAGTCTTGTTACATATATTTCAGTGCTTCTGCCCGGTCATTTCTTCACAGTCAGTTCTCAGAGGTGACGCCTAAGGCTTTTGATAAATTTTGCCACAGCGTCTTATTTGTACTCCTACGAGTATGACAGTGTTCCTTTATCTGGTCTTCATCATTAGGTGCTTAATGCAGCTGTCTGCTCACTTGGGCCCCTGTTTGCGTAAAAGATGCATCACCCTACCTGAACTATACACTGTGTTATTTCTTAAAATTCCAACATTGAAGATACAGACCTCTCTGTGGCTTTAATAAAAAAAAAAATGAAATAGCAGGTACTCTCTGAAGTAAGTAACTTTCCGGGAGGCATGAGCAGCAGGGCACAGGATCTTAACTGCACAAATTCACTTTCCACTGATTATGCCACCACTTACCTTGACACTTACGGGGGCATGTCACCTCCTTTTGTGGAAATTGTGTTTATAAAACCCTAAACTGATATTTCAGAGTCACACTGTACCCAGACCTGAGGCTAGAGCTTTCTCGCAGATCATTCTGTAACTGTGGTACAAATGTCTTTATGCATTAAAAACAATATCTTTTTCAAACAGCTGCCTGCACACAAAAAAATTTACACTTTCAAGCCCAAGGCCCAAATAAAACAAGTTTAAAAAACGTTGTTGAGATATAATCCATATGTTGAGGCATAAAATTCATCATTTTAAAGTGTACAATTCATTGGGTTTCATTATATTCACAAAGTGTGCACAGCCATCACCACTGTCTAATTCCAGAACGTTTCCACATCCAGAAGGAAAACTCTGAACTCATTTGCAGTCACTCCGCATCCCCTTTTCCCTGCAGCCCCTGGCAACCACTAATCTTTCTGTCTCTATGGTTTGCCTGTTCTGGACATTTTATATAAACAGAGTCTTAATCTTACACTAGGCAGTCTTTTACGTCTGGCTTCTTTCACGTAGCATAATATTTTCAAGTTTCATTCATGTTGTAACATGTAGTAAAAACAATTTCAGAAAATGAAATCAGCCCTAGCCAATTTGGCCCAGTGGTTAGAGTGTCGGCCTGCCGACTGAAGGGTCCTGGGTTCAATTCCAATCAAGGGCATGTGCCTCGGTTGCAGGCTGGATCCCTGTGCAGGAGACAATCAATCAATGTGTCTTTCACATTGATGTTTCTCTTTGTCTCTCCCGCTTCCTTCCACTCTGTCTAAAAATCAGTGGAAAAAATATCGTTGGGTGAGGATTAACAAAAAAGAAAATGATATTAATACTGAACCAACTAGGTATTTAATAGGGGTGATGCTTCCTAAATTCAGGGAGGGAGTTGAAAACCACAAGAGGACCTGTTACTCAAAGAAGAGTTGACAACAACAGGAGAAAGAGAGAAGGCTGGTGGGTCAGGGGATAGGGAGATCTTGACATTGAAAAGAGGAATAGCCGTAGCAGGTTTGGCTCAGTGGATAGAGCGTTGGCCTGCGGACTGAAAGGTCCTGGGTTCGATTCTGGTCAAGGGCATATGCCCAGGTTGTGGTCTCAATCCCCAGTAGGGGGCGTGCAGGAGGCAGCTGATCAATTCTTTCTTATCATTGATGTTTCTATCTCTCTTTCCCTCTCCCTTCCTCTCTGAAATCAATAAAAATAGAAAAGAGGAATAAAAATATAAGGAAGGAACAGAGTAATTGAGCTCTCTATTGGCTGAACTCAGTTTCATGGATGAGGCTTTTGAAATATACTCTATACTTAACTTGAAACAGATTATTTTGGGGTAGCAACAGTGAATCCTTTTAAGTCAGCTATGGTAGTCCAGACTTCCCAGATATAGATCCCTTGTAACATCTGACAAAAGTATCTTCTGCCACAACCTCAGCAGGTTCTTCTTCCTTCTGAGGCTACTTCCTGGGATCAGCACCCAGGACTTCCATATCTTTACACTCTGCCTTCTAGATGGCGACTCGGCACAGGCTGGTGTTGGAGGTAGCCTCGTGGGTGGCATCTGGTTTACTTATATTAAACCTTCTTCTGCTTTTTACCAACTCTGCTTTAGCAGACTTTATCTGTGCAGGGAGGAAAAAAGTGCATCTGATTTGAATTGAAGGTGACTGCTGATAGCATTGAGCACTCTTTGCTGTCTCTGTCCACGGAGGGAAACGGTGATACGGATCATTAAGTCCTTTGTTTGACTTCGGACTGCCTGTCATAGGCTATCTTATGTTTGGTTATATGACTCCCAAAGATCAAGGTGCTTCCATTTCACTCAGGCTGGCAAAGAGAAACCAACCTTAGGGGAAAGAATGTGTCCATGGAAAACTCCCAGGCAAGACTGTGTGATTACTGGAAGCCACAGGTTGTGGTGGTTTGAGCATCAGTATTATTGTAAGGAGATAACAGTGGAAGTCTCTACCCATGAGAATGGTTGCTTACTGATCATCGGATCAGAATTAGCAGCCTGATACTGTCTTCATAGGAATCACAGATGCTTTTATTGCTTTTAATCTGCATTTTACCATCAGGCATTTGCCTTTACATTCTTAAATTAGGTGATTTACCTTTACGGAGAGCTGTTGCTTTCATGAAGGTGTTGTAAATGAGACACAAGAGATTACATTAAAGAGTTGTTACATTGAAAAGAAAATAATGTGCATTAAAAATACAGAGAACCGCCCTAGCCGGTTTGGCTCAGTGGATAGAGGGTCGGCCTGCGAACTGAAAGGTCCCAGGTTCAATTCCGGTCAGGGGCACATGCCCGGGTTGTGGGCTCGATCCCCAGTGGGAGACTTGCAGGAGGCAGCTGATCCATGATTCTCTCTCATCATGGATGTTTCTGTCTCTCTCCCTCTTCCTACCTCTCTGAAATCAATAAAAAATATATTAAAAAAAATACAGAGACCCTCTCTCTGCCCTCTCGCTTAGCTGTGCCATTCTGTACTGACTGTTATTTTCTGCTCTTAGAGGTTGTCCCAGGGGTGCAAACTAAAGTGTGGGCCCTCCTAGGGGATAATATTTGCCACCACATGTCTGTTCCATGCATGTCATGTGCTAGAACATGCTTCTTGTACTTCGGTGTGCAGAGGCATCATCAGGGCCCACCTTCCAGAGGTGCTCCCACTCAGTAAATCTGGAAAAGAGACAATGATCTGCATTGTTTAATGTTTTCATTGATTTCAGAGAGAGGAAGTGAGAGAGATAGAAACGTCAATGATTGGCTGCCTCCTGCACACCCCCTACTGGGATCAAGCCTGCAACCCGGGCATATGCCCTGACCCGGAATCAAACCATGACCCTCCTGGTTCATAGGTCGACGCTCAACCACTGAGCCACACCGACTGGGCATGATCTGCATTTTTAACAAGCTATTCCAGTGATTCCGACAGAGGAAGTCTAGGTTTTAAGGAACATCAACTTGCCCTAGCTGGTTTGGCTCAATGGATAGAGCGTCGGCCTGTGGACTGAAGGGTCCCAGATTCAATTCTGGCCAAGGGCACATGCCTGGGTTGCGGGCTCCATCTCCAGTAGGGGCGTGCAGGAGGCAGCCGATCCATGATTCTCTCTCATCATGGATGTTTCTATCTCTCTCTCCCTCTCCCTTCCTCTCTAAAATCAATAAAATATTTTTTTTAAAAAATAAAAGAAACATCAACTTGCCCAGCAAGTTTGTGGTCATCAGAGTCAAATGCTGCAGAATAAAGGAAGGTTGGAACTGAGACTGGTCTGCTGCATACAGTGATTTTAGCTGTTCTAGAAAGTTCCAGGATTAAGAGAGCCAAAGCCAGATTACAGGTGGTTAATAAAGGAGAGGTGAGGAAATCGTAAGTACTAGACTAGGGCTCTTACACTCACTTTCCGGACACTTAGCACGAAGTACCTTGTAATGTTCTGGCTGTATCTACCTTGTCTCCCCAACTAGTTGGACAGTCCCTAAAGGTTATGAGGACAACCCAGCCCCCAGCACTGAGTCAGCAGGTAGCATTAGAGTCACCAAATAGATGTCTAAGACTCGGATCCGGTACTGGTTCTGGGCAGGAGCCACGTGCCGTGGGCCTGAGCACCTGTTTCCTCATCTATAGAATGGCGATGTTCCTAACTTCCCTATCACTGGGCTGTTGAAAGGATCTATAGGACGACAGTATATACAAATGGACTCTGTGAACTGAAAAGTAATTTTCTGTGGCAGATACTGAGAATGCTCAGGAAATGATAACTACATCGGAAGTTCTGTGACAATCATTTTTTGTTTGTTTCTTTGTTTAGATTTGTTCCTTATATTGGGATTGTGACAATCCTCATGAACGACTATCCTAAGTTTAAGGTAAGACCCTGTACTTTATGTCTCTGGATCTATTTTTGTTTTGGGGTTTTTTTGTTGTTGTTGTTGATTAGAGACATAGAAGCATCGAACAGACTGTCAAACCTCAAAGGGAACGCAGGGGAGGGAGGGCAGGTGGGAAGAGATCAACCAATGAACTTGTGTGCATATATGCATAACCCATGGACACAGACAATTGGGGGGTGAAGGCCTGGGGTGGGGACCAGGGGCGGGCTGGGAGAGGTCAACGGGGGAGAGGGGTCTGTAATACTTTCAGCAATAAAGACAAAAAAAAAAAAGATCCTGTACTTTATGTTCCATTAAAAATGTGATCTTTTGCTCAATTTTGGGAACTAATTAAATGGACCCTTAAAAGAGACGACTAATTGGGTAGTAGAATGTTGTATTCTGGTCACAAAGGCCAGTTTATTTGTTAGGTCTGAGGACTCGTGAGCCCGTAGGCTCCCCTGACTGGCTGTTTCTCTTCCAGTATGCAGTGCTCTTTCTGCTGGGCCTGTTCGTGCTGGTTCATCGTGAGTAAGAAGCTGCCTTGCTGTTCCTGGGAGGTGCCGTACTTTGTGTTACTGATGTTTGCAGTAGATGTTGGCCTGTGGCTGGCGGAGTGGCGTGCACACATGCTGGCCCCTCCTCGTACCACTGGTTTGCATTCGTTTATGTTCCCACCCAGAGTCTGTATGGGCAGGTGTGCGTGCCCCACTGGGCGCTCTCCAGGGGACTCTCAATCACAGGATTTCATATGTTGTCATTGTCCCACTTTCGCATTTTTGTACATCAGTGGATTTTTTATATTAAAAGGTTGAGCCAAAGCCCCCAGTGTTTGTATTTTGAAGCCAAGCTTCACTTCTAAAGTGCCTACAGAGTCTGTAAGGAACACGCAGCTCTGCCCGAGTTTGAAGCCACCGTTCCTCCTTCTAATGGGAATGGCGCATACGGAGGTGGTCGGAAGTTTTAACGTTTTAAAATGTTAAATAAAAGACTTTGCATATTGAACCCTTTATCCCTGACTTGTGTTTGTCGGGAAAGCTTTCTGCAGTTTGCCTTTCAGTTCTGGTTCCCAGCGCCCCCTGGGGAGATAAAGGCTGCCATGTGACCAGTCCTTGCGCTATGAAGATTGTCCTCACACTACCAACTGTTTCTTTGTTTGTTGTGTTTCTTTTTGTTTTTGTGATGTCAGAGTGGCCACTGACGTTCATAGGAAGTCTCTTAGTCACAAAATTCTTCACCGGGGTGTGACTCAGTCGGGTGTAAACCCGGCTAGTGCTGCTTAAAGGTCCAGAAAGTCTCACTCTGCTGTAGACTCCTAACCTTTTCCACACTTGACACATTTGCAGCCCTATCTGCCTGGAGGCGGGAGGCGGGAGGAGGGAGGTGCTGGAGGGCAAGCACGTCTCCTTTAAACCAGGATTTGCCTGGACCTTAAGTTCCTGGCTTTGCTCTGCAAACCTCAGGAGGCAAGGTTTCCAGTATCGAAAGCAAAGCCAGATGTTTCTTCTTTTACTATCAAGGCAGTTAGAGTAGGGTAAGCCATTGTGTTTGAATCACAAAATACTCTTAATTCCTTGTTCTCTTCTCTTTTTTTTTAATATTCTTTTATATATATATATATATATATATATATATATATATATATATATACACACACACACACACACACACACACACATAAAAGGCTAATATGCAAAGTGTCCCCTCAGGAGTTATTAGACCGGAAGGCCAGGAGTTCAATCACTCGCTATGATGTGCGCTGACCACCAGGGGGCGGCGTGGAACAAAGGAAGGCCCTAGCTGGCAGCTGGGGAAGGAAGGCCCCAATTGGCCCTAATTGCTGACCAGGCCTAGGGACCCTACCTGTGCACGAATTTTGTGCACCGGGCCTCTAGTATATATATATTTACTGATTTCATAGAGGAAGGGAGAGAGATAGAGATAGAAACATCAATGATGAGAATCATTGAGTGGCTGCCTCCTGCATGCCCCCTACTGGGGAGGGATTGAGCCCACAACCCAGGCATGTGCCCTTGGCTGGAATCGAACCTGGGACCTTTTAGTCTGCAGGCCGATGCTCTGTCCACTGAGCCAAACCAGCTAAGGGCTCCTTGTTTTCTTCTTATATTAATGTGAAATCTCAAAGTAAGCAAGTTTTCTGTGTTGGGCTAAATGCACTCTTTCTCTATTTGTTCAACTAAAGTGGGAATCAGTTCATACTCGAATGCTAATGGAATGGGAATAGGGACAATTGATCTTCTGAAGGCCTCCCCTGTGGAGAACAGTGCCATCCTGAAGCCATTAACAAGGCTTTAGCCTTCAAGCTTTGGATATGGGCTCTTAATGAGCCCAACAGAGGGAGAAACTTGGCAAGTCGCAGCTAACAAGTGCTTCCTTGGACCTGTCTGGGAGGCTTCTGTTTTCTCATGAGCCCAGCAGAGCAGAGTGCCGTAAAATAGCCCCGGGTGTGGATGGCACAAAATGGCTACTTCCCTCACTTTTCCCTCCTTGTGGCCTGCAGAGGCTGGGGAGCTGCTCCCAGCATTCGTGCCCTGGCTGTTTACAAACCAGCCCTCCAAGGACTCCTCTGGGACCCCAGCTGCCCGAGGGTAAACTACCTTGTCCTCTCACCCTCAGCCATCCAGCTTTCTCCTCCTCATATACTCATGGGGAAAAAAACGTTAATATTTTTTCTCACTTGCATACTTTCACACCCAGCTTTGTGAAATGGCTGTTTTTCCTCCTTTGCTGGATGCTGTAGTTGGAAGCAACAACTACATTTCCCTGAAAAGTAATCAAATCATGTATTAATATTTGAATTGCTCTACTAGCCAATAATAAAAAGATCTTTTGTATGGCAACAGGTATTCTTTTCCCAGTTTTTATATTCTCTAGTTTAGTGCTAAGGCATAGGACTTAAAACTGGGAGGTTGTATTTGTAAGTATAATGAATTGTAAAAGCTCTTTGAAAATGTAAGAACTACCAGAGATGTTTAATTTAGTGTTTTAATGGAATTATAAGTTCTCTGAGATCTGGGAAGGCTTATTAGTATCCATTACGAGTGAACAGAATTGAAAAGAATAAGAGTCGATATGCCGAAACCGGTTTGGCTCAGTGGATAGAGCGTCGGCCTGTGGACTGAAGGGTCCCAGGTTCGATTCCGGTGAAGGGCATGTATCTGGGTTGCGGGCACATCCCCAGTAGGAGATGTGCAGGAGGCAGCTGATCGATGTTTCTCTCTCATCGATGTTTCTAACTCTCTATCTCTCTCCCTTCCTCTCTGTAAAAAAAAATCAATAAAATATATTTTTAATAAAAAAAAAAAGAATCGATAAAACTTCAGATGAGAATTTGATAATGGGATCGTCTCTTGGCTGTTACTCATCCACTTCATCACCCCAACTATTGGGTCTAGATCAGTGGTTCTCACCTGTGGGTCAAGATCCCGTTGGGGGTCAAATGACCCTTTCACAGGGGTCGCCTAAGACCATCGGAAAACACATATATAAGCCGAGACTGGTTTGGCTCAGTGGATAGAGCGTCGGCCTGCAGACTGAAGGGTCCCAGGTTCGATTCCGGTCAAGGGCATGTACCTGGGTTGCGGGCACATACCCAGTGGGAGATGTGCAGGAGGCAGCTGATCGATGTTTCTCTCTCATCGATGTTTCTGACTCTCTGTCTCTCTCCCTTCCTCTCTGTAAAAAATCAATAAAATGTATTTTAAAAAAAACTAAAAAAAAACCACATATATAATTACATATTGTTTTTGTGATTTGTCACTATGCTTTAATTATGTTCAATTTGTAACAATGAAATTGGGGGTCACCACAACATGAGGAACTGTATTAAAGGGTCATGGCATTAGGAAGGTTGAGAAACACTGGTCTAGATGGTATTTTATTTATTTTATTTTTTTAAATATATTTTTATTGATTTCAAAGAGGAAGGGAGAGGAAGATAGAAACATCAAGATGAGAGAGAATCATTGATCGGCTGCCTCCTGCACACCCCCTACTGGGGATCGAGCTCGCAACCCGGGCATGTGCCCTTGACCAGAATCGAACCCGGGACCTTTCAGTCCTCAGACCGGCGCTCTATCCACTGTGCCAAACCAGCCAGGGCTCAAAATGGTATTTTCAATGCCTGTCCTCTGTTCTGGTCCCAGGTCTCTGTCGCACTGGTCATTTGCACTTGACTGGCCCATCTTTCAACTTACGCTCATAGCAGTTCCTACAAGCTTCCCCCGCCAATTTCACCTTTTCTTTGAAGGCACATTCACATAGAGTTTTCATTTTCCCACTGCATTTAGTCACTTATTAGTTCTGCATTTGCCCCCATCCTTCTATTGCCACTGCCATCACCTAATCCAGAAGCTCATCCAGTGGCTCCCTGTCACTAGGGTGACTGTTGCCCTGCAGCATGCCAGTCTGTGCCTCCTTTAGGCCTTTGCCACCTGTTACTTTATTTCAGCACCCCCATTACTCTGAGAAGTATCTCTTTTGGACTATACTTTTTTGTTGTTAATCCTCATTCAATATTTTTCCATTGGTTTTTAGGGAGAGTGGAAGAGCGAGGAAAAGACAGAGAGAAACATAAATGTGAAAGAAATACGTCGATTGGTTGCCTTCTGCACGAGCCCCGACCAGGGCCCGAGCCTGGGAGGAGCCTGCATCATAGGTACATGCCCTTGACTGGAATCAAACCCAGGACTGCAGGCCGATACTCTATCCACTGAGCCAAACTTGGACTATAAATTTTGTTTACCCTACGTATTACCTATGTGTGAAGTTCAAACTTGGAATTTAGCTAACATGAAGCACCCTTGGGCTGTACTGCTGTTTTCCCACTTACCTCATACTCTCATTTCTGCTTGTCTGCGTCTCGCTTTCTTCACAGTTGTTCTTCCTCTCTCACTCAGCATTTGCCGCCTGTGTTACTGGAGTAAGTTTTTGGATATGGCCTCAAGTTCCACCCTCACATTGTGAGCTCCTCCAGTGCATGTTATAGATCAGTGATGGCGAACCT
Organism: Myotis yumanensis; assembly: GCF_028538775.1. Lineage (NCBI taxonomy): Eukaryota > Metazoa > Chordata > Mammalia > Chiroptera > Vespertilionidae > Myotis > Myotis yumanensis. The sequence continues at coordinate 1,063,888 of NW_027223771.1, forward strand.
ATGACATGCGTGTCAGAGGTAACACACAAACTCATTTTTTTGGTTGATTTTTCTTTGTTAAATGGCATTTAACAAATATATAAAATAAATATCAAAAATATAAATCTTTGTTTTACTATGGTTGCAAATATCAAAACATTTCTATATGTGACACAGCACCAGAGTTAAGTTAGGGTTTTTCAAAATGCTGACACGCCGAGCTCAAAAGGTTCGCCATCACTGTTATAGATACTGCTCTCACCCGGCTGGCTCAGGGGTTGAGCGTCAACCCATGAACCAGGAGGTCACAGGTTTGATTCCCAGTCAGGGCACATGCCCAGGTTGCGGGCTCGATCCCCAGTGTGGGGCGTGCAGGAGGCAGCCAGTCAATGACAGTCTCTCACAATGGATGTTTCTCCTTCCCTCCCTCTCCCTTCCTCTCTGAAATCAATAAAAGATATATATATATATCTTTTATATATATATATATATATATATATATATATATATATATATTAAGATACTGCTCTCTTTTTCCCTGTAGCGTCTAGCAGCATAGACCAACTGTTCAGCATAACATTGAGTTGGAACCAGAGGCAGTAACTTAGGGTAGCATTATTACTGAGCTGTTATTCTGGGGCAGAGCATATGAATCATTAAAGCAATTTGTACTTCCCTGTTATTTACTAAATACATTATCTTGGTCTTGCCAAATTTGAATCTGAAAATTTTCCCTGTCTATGGTTCCGTTTAAACAGCATGTTCCCTGCTCATAATTGTTCATGTTAATCCTGTTTTCTTCTGTGTGGTGCTATGGGCTCTTCTGTGTGCTCTTTCTCCATGGGAGGAGTACTGGTTTGATTTCTTAGGGAGTCTCAGGCTTCTGAGAGAACCTGGTCTTGGAATAAAGGCTCTGTTATCCTTGAGTGCATTTGTTGGTCATTTGCACAAGTTGTTTTCAAGTCCAAGTGACCCCTTAGAACTTGGGGTATCTCGGCATCTGAGGCAGCCTTCTTATGACACGTGTCACTCTGTTGAGCTTCAGAAATGATCTAGCTGATTCTAGCAGCTGAATGGATTGTCCACATCCCTCAAGGTGCTCCTCCAGTCGGGCCAGCCTGTGTAGGCGGTTTTTTTTTCCGGCTGAGTCTATCTCTGTCACTATCCTCTCTAGTTTACTAGGACTGTAAGGAGTACCCAGACCAAGAAGTGTGAGAGACTAGAATATGCAGGTGCTATCAAAAAATAGTGAAGCCTAGCCGGTTTAGCTCAGTGGATACAGCATCAGCCTGTGGACCGAAGGGTCCTAGGTTCGATTCTGGTCGGGGGCACATGCCTGGGTTGCAGGCTCGATCCTCCATGAGGGGGCGTGCAAGAGGCAGCCAATCAATGATTCTCTCTGATCATTGATGTTTCTATCTCTCCATCTCCCTTTCTCTCTGAAATCAGTAAAAATATATTTTTAAAAAATAGTGAAGACATTGCCTTAAAGTGTCCAAAGTGTCATGCTTAAGCCCTCAGCTCTCAGCATATTCCATACTCTTGTACCCTTGACATTGGTCTCACTTGTACAGACCCTCCAGTCTTTGCTTCTGCTGGTCGTTTTCCCTGGAGTGTCAGCTCTCTGCTCTACCTGCTAAAAGCTTTCTCATCCAGCAGACATTTATTGCGCATCTACTCTGTGCCAGATTTTGGGCTAGGCCCTGGGGATGCAAAATGAGTAAGACCAGGTCCCTCCTCTGCCAGGAACCCAGTGCCTTAACAGAGGCAACTCGAAACAGATTTTTTCCACATAGGATCCTAGGTGCAGTGGTAGAGAGGTGCACGGGGAGCTCAAAAGAGCAGTGCTTTTCTTCTCAGCTGAGCTCCCAAGTGCACAGTGCTTCCTGCTCGGTGCTGCCAGACTTTGTCCATGCTCCTCTGTGATACCGTGTGATGTGTGTCTCCCGACAGCTCCCTGCAGGCATTAAGGCTAGGCCAGCCTCTGATTTATCCTGGTGTGTCCCCTGGTCCTTGTCAGAGTGCTTTGCACAGTTTAGATTTATTTATACCCTGCGTTGTTCCAAAAGGGATTTGGACTGGCTCCCAAAGATGCTATATATATAAGGCATATGATGAGATACATAAAATAATGGAAGCATTTGGGATTGAAATAGTGTGGGAAGAGGAAAGGATGAGAACATAGTTGGTAAGACACGTTGAAAGATTCTGTTGTCTGGTTGGTTCTCAGCTCCTTCGGGGTTGATGTAAAGAGGGAAATAATCATGTCTGTTCTTCATGGAATAGGCACAATGAATGAAAATCAACAGCTCGCCCTGACCGGTGTGGCTCAGTGGCTAGAGCGTCACCCTGCGGACTGAAGGGTCCCAGGTTCGATTCCAGTCAGGGGCATGTACCTCAGTTGCAGGCACATCCCCAGTAGGGGGCGTGCAGGAAGCAGCTGATCGATGTTTCTAACTCTCCCTTTCCTTTCCTCTCTGTGAAAAATCAATAAAATATATATATTTTTTTTTTTTAAAAATCAACAACTTGTAGTGATATCGGGGACCAAGAAATTTCTCTTCTGGGACCTCCTTGCAAGGGCACTGTGTGCTGTTGTTCTGTAATCCCTGTATTCATTAGCCTGATGTTTGTTTGTTTTTGTTCTGTTTTGTTTTGTTTTTTTAATTATTTTTTATTGATTTCAGAGAGGAAGGGAGAGGGAGAGAGAGATAGAAACATCAATGATGATGAGTCATTGATCGGCTGCCTCCTGCATGTTCCCTACTTAGGATTGAACCCACAACCCGGACATATGCCCTTGACCAGAATCGAACCTGGGATTCGTCAGTCCTCAGGCCGATGCTCTAGCCACTGAGCCTAATGTTTGTTTGAGCTGTTTCAGAGGATGCTTCTTCAGTGTAGGTATAGTTTGCAGCCTCTGCCAAGAGCCACCTGACAGAAGACCGGCTCCACGCTTAATCAGCCAGGAGCCTTCTAGCTTTCCAGTGAAGCAGTGCTCCTAATCTTCTCAAACTCATAGCCTCTTTTAAGAAACATAAACATTTCATACCTCTTCTCCATTCTGATAAAATTCCCCTCAGGTCTATTACAGCCAACCTCTTATCCTCACCAGCTGAGAATATTTTGTCCTGCTTTTTCTTAAGTTTGTGTTATAAAACAACAGTTATTCCTCTTCCATACAATTAGGTTACTGTATTGAATATGACTTAAACTGTAGATTGTTATTCTACGAACCTTGGGAGTTTCTGGAACGCCTCAATGAAGAATCATTTCTCTTGAGCCCTCCCTGCAGTTGGTCAGTTTGTTTACATGGGTTAGCTGGGTTCCACGTTTAATTCCAGGAGTCTAGTTAAAGGATTTGTTCTCAGGACTTACATCAGGCAAGTAATTAAATCAACTAGCATGAAGTTTGATCAGAGCTGTCAGCCTGGCAACTTAGTTAAGTGAAAAAGAGAGAACTTTGTATAGAACTTGTTTCTTGGAATTGGTCAAAAGAGAGGTAGATATGCAAGCATTTTAGTTTATCAAGAAGCTCATGGTGAATAGGCATTTGCCAAGGCATTTTGTTGACTTTGTGTCAACACCAGGGCCTTCGCTGCTGTCCAGGGAACCTTGCCCCGTAACGGGCTTCAGGCTTACAGCAGGCGTTGCTTTCCCCGGGGTCCAGCTAATAATACTGAGGATGTAGAATTTGCCCTGTGCTCTGCTAAGTGCTTTTGAGCTTATAATAGATTTATATTTTCTTTCATTTAGTCCTCAAAATAAACTCCATTTTACAAAAGAGAAACCGGAAGTTGAGCTTTGCCCAGCATCTTCTGGTTCGTGGAAGATGGAGCCAGAGCTTGAAGTCGGTCTCTTTATCATGTCACAGTGCTGGGTGTCGTAACCCATTTTCTACTGTTAGAGCGTCTATTGAGACTCTTATTTGGAATAAACCCCACCATTGCAAAGCCCCTGGGAGTTGTTCTGTAGAGGCTCTGCGTTGTTCTTTTCTGGATTTGCTCACAATAGTCAATCTAGATATAGTGAGATTCTCAGGCAGATTTCCAAGCCTTTAAACCTCTTTGAGGTTTAAAGAGTATTTACTTCAGCTACTGAAATGCCTCCTGAAACACGTGACGATTATACCCAAACCCAAATAATTACAAAGGCTGGGCCTGGGCATCTCGCTTCCTTAGATATCCATACCTTCCCTAGCCATCTGTGCCATTTCCCTGAGAGCAGCTGCTTAGCTTTCTTAGCCACTATGAGGATTGTCATCACTTTCTCATTAAAGAGAGAGGGAGGGAGGGAGAGAGAGAGAAACAGGCTCCCTACAGAGGATTGAGCCTGGCACGTGCCCTGACTGGGAATTGAACGGGCGACCTCTTGGAGCATGGGGCGACACTCAGTCATCTAAGCCACACTGACCATATTTTCTCCTTTTGTGAATATTGCCTTTTTAAAAAAAATAAGTATTTTGGTCCTGGCTGGTTTGGCTCAGTGGATAGAGCATCAGCCTGCAGACTGAAGGATTCCGGGTTCGATTCCCAGTCAGGGGCACATGCCCGGGTTGTGGGCTTGATCCCTAGTAGGGGGGTGCAGGAGGCAGCCGATCAGTGATTCTCTCTTATCATTATTGATGTTTCTATCTCTTTCTCCCTTTCCCTTCCTCTCTGAAATCAATAAAAACATGTAAAAAAATAAAATAAAAATTTTTTAAAAAGTATTTTGACAGTTTCAGTTTCTGAAATATTCCCTTATTAATGACTAATGTTCTGATTTTCTAGCTAATCTCTCTGACTCTGGGAAACTGAATGAACTATTCCTGATTCTCCCTTTAGCCTCCCTTAAAGATTCTGCTGTTTTCCTGACTCTACAGTGGCTTTCTTATTCTGAAACTAAAGAGAAGGACCTGAGATATCTCAGGATGTCTCCCTCCAGCTCCCCAGCCCACATAGATGGGGATCTGTACTCAGAAATTTGCCAGGAGAGTGACTTTACACTTCCCTACTCTGAGCAGCTCTGTGCTTGTTGTCATTTCTTTTATTAGAAATGTCTAATTTAAAATTTCTGCTTTCACTTTCTCTGTTGTCCTCTGTACCTTTCATGTGTTTGAAAACCACCACACTTTGGTTTTCTCCATATGTTTAGTTACTCTGCAATTAATGCCTTGTGCATGAGTTAACTCATCTGTAAAATGGGCATAATAGTAGTCTTTTTTTTCTTTATTAAGATATTACATATGTGTCCTTATTCCCCCATTGCCCCCTCCCCACCCCAGTAGTAGTCTTTACTACATCAAAATCATGTTGGTGACCAAGGAGCATGCGTGTAAGTGCTTTTAGAAAGCAACAAAGATTCAGTTATGAAAGGTGCTACTTGTAATGGATTCCAGTGTAATGAAAATACAGCAAAAAATGTCATTTATTTCAAGCAGTCTTTGATTGAAACCCATGGTGCAACCCTGGCCGGGCGGCTCATTTAGTAGAGCCTCATGCCGTACACTGAAATGTTTGGGGCTTAATTCCCAGTCAGGGCACATACTAGGTTGTGGGTTCAGTCCCTGGTTGGGGCACTTACAAGAGGCAACCAATCGATGCCCTCCCCCCCCCAAAAAAAATCAGTAAGAACCTACCCTCAGGTGAGGATTAAACAAAACAAAACAAAAAATAGCCATGGTGCAATTGAAATGTTTTATCGGTTATAACGGGATTTGCCATGTATCTTTTCCTCCTTTTTTGAAGCTTGGATTATCCTGTGAATCTTCTTTGCATTGTCCATGGATGTCCTTGAATGTTGTAGAAACCTGGGAAGGGTCCAGAGTGCTCAGAGCTTCCCCCTGCACCTCCATGTGACTCACTGTCAGTCTTCCCCGTGGGATGGATGGAGGCCTTTGGACTTCCCTTGCCATCATCGTAGACTTGGGGAACAGGCTGTGGGCAGCTGACGTCCTTGTTCTAGACCCAGAGCCTCGCCCTAGCCGGGTTGGCCCAGTGGATAGAGCCTCAGCCTGTGGACTGAAGGGTCCTGGGTTCGAGTCCGATCAAGGGCACACGCCTGGGTTGTGGACTCGATCCCCAGTAGGGGACATGCAGGAGGCAGCCGATCAATGATTCCCTCTCACTGGTGTCTATCTCTCTCTTCCTCTCCTTTCCTCTCTGAAATCAATAAAAATATTTTTTTTAAGTTTTTTAAAAAATGAAAATAAATAAAAAATAAACCCAGAGCCTGGTACTACCGGGAGATCCCACTTAGAAGTGCTGTCTTGGCCAAGCCGCCCTCTGCTGTGCCTGGTGCTTCTCATTCCTGTGTTTGTAGCTGGCTGTGCAGCTGCCGCCCTGCTTTCTCCAGGGTCCTCAGAGCCCTTCTTGCCTGTTCTAGGCAGACAGACAAAAGGATCCCAAGGGCATCGGCGGTCAGTCTCAGGGCTGTGGTTGGAGCCGTGAACCGGCTGTGTCAGAGGAGGCTTGGCTTAAGTGTACATGAACCTGTCAGAGCAGAATCCCAGGGTCCCCTGCAGAGGAGAGGTGACACTGGAAATTCAGTGCCTGCTCCCTCTCCCCTTGGGAAGTCTAAAGGAACGTGATGTTTAAACTTGAGATGGTAAAACAGAGTGGGCATGGTTTAGGCAAGGCTGCATCTGTCCTGGGTGAGAGGTCCAGACAGACCCGAAGTCTGATTCCAGTGTGATGTCTGGGCGAGTGGCTCAACCCCTGAGCTGTTTCCAGCTATACCGTGAGAAATAAACCCACCAGATAAGATTCCCTCAAGCACTCTGCCAGCTCCTGTGTGTGCCCACCAATTACTGCATCCGAGGACCAGAGAAGATAGGGTGGGCATGTGGCTGATGAGAGGGAGGGGGCCGCAGGGGGATGACTATTATGGGAGGTGATAAGAGCTGTGTCTGTACACCATGGCTAAGCAGTGACAAGAATGCCGAGAGGTGTAAATGCCAGGGTGGGCGATGAGAAGCAAGGAGACTGGGGGGGAAAGCCAGGGTTAGAAGTGGAGTGTCCCTGCCTTGTGTGTCATGCTCCTGGGGGCTCAGCATGACAAGCAGGTTCTCATATATGCTTCCCCTTTGGGGAGCAGGGGGGTTCACAGAGCCAGCAGGCAGCAGTGTCATCATTGAGCAGGTTCTGTCACAGCCACAGTGCGCAGTGTTTCAGGGAAGCATCCAGGGTCCAGGTGTTGGTCTGCACCCCCCTCCTCCTGTGTACTTGTCTCTCCCATGAGATGGTTGACTCCCTTGGGAGAAGGGAATTATCTTTTTTAAAATTATTATTATTGATTTCAGAGAGGAAGGAAGAGGGAGAGAGAGAGAAACATCAATGATGAGAGAGAACCATTGATCGGCTGCCTCCTGCGCGCCCACACTGGGGATGAGCCCACAACCTGGGCATGTGCCCTGACTGGGAATAGAACCCTGACTTCCTGGTTCATAGGTCGATGCTCAACCACTGAGCCACCGTGGCTGGGCCAGGTAATTATCTTTGTTTCCCCTCCTTCAGTGCCCAGCATAGGGCTCTGAACATTATTGTGTAGTAAACATTTAAGCCAAAGCAAGTGTCTTTTCCTGGAGCGCAGCTTCTTTGCTCATAAAGCGATGCCACGGACCCAGAAGTTCCTTCCTAGAACCACTGGCCCTCTCCTTGTGAGGGGGCAGGGCAGAGCGGGAGCGGGCAGTGCTATAGGACTGCTGCTTTCGGCCACACGAAAACCGAAAACCGCTAAAAACTGTAAAAGGATCAAAAACGGGGCAGTGTAGTTATTCCCACCTTGTAGTTGAAGACAGTGAAGTTCCAGGACGTCACCCGGCTGGTATATGGGCTCCTAGTCCGGTGCTCACTCCCCTGACCCGGAGATCTGCCGCCTCCTGCCCAACTGATGGCCAGGCTCTCCGCAGCAGGGGAGGTGGGGGGCCGGGGGCGGGGGGGCGGGGGGGGGGGGAGGCGTCCCCTTATCCCACCGCCGTTCGACTTCCCCATCCCAGGCGCCTGCTGTGGTTTCTGGCGAGTGAGCGGACAGAGCCCCGGGGGAAGGGAGCTCCTCTAGTACCTGGCACTTTGCGGGGCGCTAACGCCTTTGCAACAAGGGAGGCGGCATCCTCGCCCCAGTTTTGCCCTCATGAAGGGGGGCTTAGAGGTGAAACCATCCCTCCATCCCTCGTTGGGCGAAAGCGGGTGGGAGTGGAGAGGGAGGGCCAGGTCCTTAGCACGAGGAAGCGGAGGCCCCTGGGGCGGGAGTGCGGGTGTGCAGGTTGTGGGGGCCCCTGACCTAGACCTGGGAGCAGGGCTGACGGGGCGGGGCGGGCACTGGGGGGCGGGTCAGGCAGGCTCCGCCCCCAGGGGCGCCGGTTTAAAAGCTGGGAAGGCGCCGGGAGGCTGGAGCGGCGGTGAAAGCTTGCAGCTCCGCCGCGGCCAGGCCACGATGGCCCTGCGGGCGGGGGGCGCTCGCTGGCTCGGCGGCGTCCTGCTCTTCGCTCTGCTCGCTGCCAGCGCCGCCTCACTCAGCTGGGACCTCCGGGAGCCCCGCAGCCGGGCCGCCGGCAAAATCCGCGTGCACCCGCGGGGCAACCTCTGGGCCACCGGTGAGTCCCTGGGACCCGGGCAAGCGCCCCTCACCAGCATGCTCTCATCCCCTTTTCCTTCTCTGGGCGCCCCGCAGCCACAGACATCAGTGCCTGGGCTGGTGGGGACCCTGGAGCTCCTCTAATTCAGATGGGGAACTTGAACCCAGGCAGGTGAGAGAGTGGCTGAGCTGGGTGCTCATCTGCCTCAGAGCTCTGCCCCTTCTTCTTCTTTTAACAAGACCTCCAACTCTGCTAACTTCTGTCCTCTCCCTGCACCTCCTCCGTCCAGAAACCTCCTCATTGTCCACTTCCAAGCAGGCGGCACAACTGGCAGAGCTGGCCCTGGCCCTGGCCCATCCCACCTTCTAGCTGCGCCATCCTCTCCACCCCCTCCACCTGTTCAGGAAAAGTTGAGACACAGGCTTTGCCACCACAAGGGTCTTTACGGCGCCTTGGTGAGGAGTCTATTCCTATCATGAGAACTAAAAGGTGGGAGGGATGGGAGCTTCCCCACTGTGGTAGGATCCTTGCTCCCTGACTTCCTTGTGTCGAGGCACCTCTTTTTTTTTCTTTTCTTTTTTTTTTTTATCGGAACCTCTTTTCTAGGTCACTTCATGGGCAAGAAGAGTCTGGAGCCCCCCGGCTCATCCCTCCTGGAGACAGGTCCCCACGCCTCTCTGGGGGACCAGAGACTGCAGCTGAGTCATGATCTGCTTAGGATCCTCCTGCTGAAGAAAGCTCTGGGCATGAGCCCCGGTGGCCCAGCACCTCACACCCAGGTGAGCCAGGCCCCCCCGCACTGGCCCAGGAAAGGCGTAGTCAGGGCTGCCCCTGGGTCCAGCCTTGGGATTAGGGTGTGCCTACCCAACCAGGTGTGATGGGCCCCAGAAATCCAGGGATTCCAGGCTCTCTTTGTGATCCAGAGCTCAAAGGGAGAGGATTCCAAAGAAAGGAAGGTGACACCCTAGCTGGTTTGGCTCAGTAGATAGAGTATTGGCCTGCGGACTGAAGGTTCCTGGGTTCAATTCCAGTCAAGAGCACATGCCTGGGTTGCAGGATCAATCCCCAGTGGGGGCGTGCAGGAGGCAGCCGATCAATGATTCTCTCTCATCATTGATGTTTCTATCTCTCTCCCTTCCTCTCTGAAGTCAATAAAAATGTTTTTTAGAAGAAAAAGAAATAAAAGAAGGTGAAGAAATCAAAAGAAAGGAAAAAATTTTAAAATAAGAAAGGAAGCTAAATAATAAAGAAGAAAAAGAGAGAGAGAAAGGAAGCTGACCTTCCCAGCAAACCCCAGGGAATAAGAAGTAGGGGGAGAAGTTTCCCCTCTGATTGCCCAGTCTGAGGTCACAGCCTAGGATTATCCAGCCTCTTGCAGCTGGACCTTCCGCCCACAGTCCAGACAGACATATCCCCACCCCACCTGTCCACCCTTGCTGTGGCCTGAATATGCTTGTGGTTAGAGTTGGGACACTGAGGCCCCAGAGGGGGAGATAAGACTCAGTCAGCAGCCGAGACAGAGTCTGACCTTGTTCACCTTGACCAGTGCTCTTCCCAGACTGTCTCCTGCCTCAGTGCCTATGGCAGGGCTTCTCGGCCTCAGCACACTCTTTTTTTTTTTTTTTTAATATATTTTATTGAATTTTTACAGAGAGGAAGGGAGAGGGATAGAGAGTTAGAAACATCGATGCGAGAGAAACATCGATCAGCTGCCTCCTGCACACTCCCTACTGGGGATGTGCCCGCAACCAAGGTACATGCCCTTGACTGGAATCGAACCTGGGACCCTTGAGTCCACAGGCCGACGCTCTATCCACTGAGCCAAACCGGTTAGGGCGCCTCAGCACACTCTTGACAGAATGTCTGGGCTGGGGGGGGCTGTCCTGTGCATCACAGGAAGTTAAGCAGCATCCCTGGTCTCTGTCCACCAGAGCACCCCCCACCTCCCCAACTGTGGTAACCAAAAATGCCTTCAGACATTGCCACGGGTGCTCTAGCAAAGGGAAATGAGTGGGGGTTAGAATCACCTTTGGTTGACCAAGCCAGCCTTAGTCTGTAGCCATTCCCTGCCCCCAGGGTGGTCCCTGTCCCACACCACCTTCCCGGGTACGGTGTGCTGTGTGTGGAAGGCAGAGTGATTGGTAGGGGTGGGTTCTGGTGACAGTGTGCTAGATTCAAAACCTAGCTCTTAGTAGCTGTGTGACCTTAGAAATGTCACTTAACCTCTCTAAGCCTCATCTTTCTCACCCATAATATGGGAATAACAGTGCCATTTCCCGTTAAATGAGACCGTATCATTTGCTCAGCATGACGCCAGGCACATAGAAAACGCTTAGTAAATGGGAGCTAGATGGTCTGAGATCCCTGGCAGCACCTGTTGCTGACTCACCTTTGTTTTTAATATATTTTTATTGATTTCAGAGAGGGAGGGAGAGGGAGGGAGAGATAGAAGCATCAATGATGAGAGAGAATCATTGATCGGCTGCCTCCTGCACTACCCACACTGGGGATTGAGTCCGCAACCCTGACAAGGAATCGAACTGTGACCTCCTGGTTCATAAGTTGACACTCAACCACTGAGCCACACTGGCTGGGCCTGGCTCACCTTTGAATCCCCCACTGTGCCTAGCGTATAAAGTGTACATTTTGAAAGAAGGGAGGGGCATGCCCTAGAGCAGGTGCAGCTGTGACTCTCCTGATGCACAGAACCACCTGCCCCTGGGGACCTCGGATGAAAGGGCTGATGAAAGGGCTGGCTACTCTGAAGGGAGACAATGTTACCTCTGGGGGGGGGGGGGGGCAGGCAGCCTGAAACAAGCAGACCAACTAGAGAATCTCAGAGGAAGCAGTACCTAGCCCTGGGGACGGGCTTCAGAAGTGAGGTGTCAGGGAGTGAAAACGCTAACACTGGCAGAGGACCAGCCACCCTACTTGGAAGTTACTTCCATGGTCTCCCGAGAATGTCATGACCACTCTGAGGTTTGGGCTGTTAATGTGAGAAAATCACCCTTCTTCTGGTGCTGGGGGGAGGGGGGGTGGGGGCTGCCTGCCTCAGACGAGAGTCTGTCCCTGTCTGACTCTGTGGATGCCTAGCACTTAGGAATGGCAGAATGCCCTGTTATTGGCTCCCTGTGCCCAGGTCAGCTCTTCTGTGTTCCCCTTCAGTATAGGAGGCTGCTGGTGCAAACGCTGCAGAAGTGATGCCATTAATGAGGAAGACACAACGTGGCTTAGACTGTGCGCACCCCGGGAAGGTGCTGAAGGGGACCCTGGTAGTGGCCCCATCTGGATGTAAATTCTGGGCTCAAATCTCTGTTACTCCATTACTGTGATTTCTGGCTGGGTCACCAGGAATATCACCAGTGCAGACACAACTTACGTTCCTGCTGTATTTCTTGCTTCCCTGTTGAAGTTGTGAATAAAACCCTGCTCTTTACATAGAATGTCTGGTCCTCTCCTTCCAGTGTGTTTGAGGGGATGGGGTCGGGGGAAGGGGGCTGGAGATGGGGTTGGCTCCAAAATGCCCAGAACACTCCATGGTACCAGCCTGGCACTGACTCAGGACACCTCACTAGCTCATTCAGCAAACAGGTACTCCACACGTGCTGTACACCAGGTCCTGTGCCAGGCAATTGGTTCTCTCCTCTCTGCCACCTACTGGCACAAGCAAGTCTCTCAGGTTTCCTCGCCCATAAAAGGCAGCTGCCTACACTATACCTACATTACCCGGGGCTTTGCTTACCCCGTTCATTTCATGCTCACGCCAAGCTCTGAGGGGAGCCCCCAGCGCCCACAAGGGTGCCGGCCAGCTGGGATCCAGACCCTGCTGTCCTCTCTCACTCTTCTCTGGCTTTCCGTAGGATTGCCAAAGTTAGCAAAACATAAAGGACACCCAGTTAAATTCGAATTTCAGTTAAGCAATCCTTTTTTTCGTATAAGATGGCCTAATATTGCATGGACATACTTACAAGAAAAAACGTTCCGTTGTTTACCTAAAATTCAAATTTAACCGGCCGTCCTGTATCTCATCTGGCCTTGGCCCTCTGATCTGCAAATACCCGGTCGTAAAACGAACCGTATTTGGTCCCTCAAGCCCTGGCCGGAGCTGATATCCCGGGAATCCCTGATTCTACATACTTTTGCCGGGAGAAGCCCTAACCTAGCAGAGGAAGGGTACAGCTGTGTCAGTGGCGGCGCTCAGGCTACTCTAGCCCCGCCCCTGGCGTGAAGCCACGCCCCCTGCGTCGGAGCGGGTCGCGCCCTCTCCTCGCGAGAAGGCCCCTCCCGCCCGGAAGGTTCTGAGGCGGAAGTGGGGTGGCGGAAGTGTGCTACCTGAGCGACAGTTGCCATGGAGTCCGCAGAGGACTGGCTGGTGGAATCCTTGCGCTTGTACGTCGTGTGGACCTGGGACCGGGCTTTCGGGTCTGAGCTGGCGGGGCGGGCGGGCGCGAGGCGCATCGCGTGGGGAATCCAGGTCTGGGCCGGGCGGGTGATGCCCGCGGGCGGGGTGGGGCGGGCGGGACCGCACGAGGACTCCGTCTGGGCCTCGGATCCCGCTTCTGGGAGATGGCACATCCCTGCGGGCGCAAGTTGTGAGGCACTAGTAAGAACAGAGTTGTGCAGGGTAATAAGTGACCAATTATTTTGCACCAGCCTCTGAATTGAACCCGATTAATTGTCTCATGGATTTTTTTAAATATTTTTTTTTATTGATTTCAGAGAGGAAGGCAGAGGGAGAGGGAGAGATGGAAACACCAACGATGAGAGAGAATCATTGATCGGCTGCCTTCTGCATACCCCCTACTGGGGATCGAGCCCACAACCTGGGCATGTGCCCTTGACCAGAATGGAACCCAGGACCCTTCAGTCCGCAGACCCACGCTCTGTCCACTGAGCCAAACCGGCTCCAGTGGTCGGCAAACTCATTAGTCAACAGAGCCAAATATCAACAGTACTTCAAAATAGACTCCCGCAGGCCGAAAACCAACTTCTGCGCACGGGCCACGAAGTTTCAATTGCACTCTATGTGCGCGCCCACATGTGGTATTTTGTGGAAGAGCTACACTCAAGAGGCCAAAAAGCCGCATGTGGCTCGCGAGCCGCAGTTTGCCAACCACAGGCTAGGCTGTCTCATGGATTCTTCACATCAACCCGGCGAAGGCTGGGTTCTCTGGGAGGTCCGTGTTACAGATGTGGCCCGGGGCTCAGGGTTATTGTGACTGGCCTGGTTCCCGTCACACAGGGAGCAGAATGTGTAACAAGACTTGATTCCAGGTTTGCCTGACTCCAGAGCCTGGGCCTCCAGCCACCAAACCGTGATGCCTCTCAGAGTTCTTTGGACAGCTGCCAAGTGCCAGGCACCGTGTGACATTGTGTCCCTGTCCTGCAGGTACCAGGATTTCCACGCATTCGACCTCCCAGGAGCCACTCGCGTCCTTGAATGGATTGGTGACAAAGGTGAGGAGATGGAATCCCACTCAGGCTGGGACTCCAGAGCTCAGCCCAGAGGGACCCAGCCCACTTTTCTGAGGGCCCCTTGCTCACTTGTGGCAATTTTGTGCTCCATCAGCGCTTACTGAGTTCTAGATCTCTTCCATCCCCCAGTACAAGGCTGAGTATCAATGGGTTTGGCGGAGTTTCTAGAGCCAGCCATGGTCCACAGTCTTTCTAGCAGTTTGTCACAGCTACGTCCGCTTCTTTTTTCCAGGAGTTTTTGTTGCTGGCTATGAAAAGTTGAAAAAAAATGAAATTCTTCACCTGACGTTACCCCCCCGACTTTCTGTAAAAGAAAACCAGGTAATTTGAAATATAAATGCTGAGTATATGTGTCTACTTTTAGTCATTTATTAAACCTTTATGGAGCTCCTGTTGTCTACCAGCTATTGTCCTGGATACAAGAAAGAGAGCAAGAGAGAGAAAAACCCTGGGCATGCCCTTCTAGTCTAATAGAGGGAGGCAAATATGCACATAGATAAGTACTAAGAAACCTCCCGTGATTACAGAGGGTTACTAGAGGAAGAAGTCCATTTTAGTTTATCAAAATTAGATACCTGGAGCCATTAGGATATACAGGGTGGATGAAACCCTTAGAATGGTTAAGAATGAATGTGTGTAATGTATCCTATACAATAAAAGGCTAATATGCAAATCGACCAAACAGCTGAACAACTGGTCGCTATGACGCATACTGACCACCAGTGGGCAGATGCTCAATGCAGGAGCTGCCCCCAGGTGGTCAGTGTGCTCCCATAGGGAGCGCGCTGCTCAGCCAGAAGCTGGGCTCATGGCTGGTGAGCGCAGTTGTGGCGGGAGCCTCTCCACCTCCAGCAGCGCTAAGGATGTGAGACATCCCTCAAGGGCTCCTGGACTGAGTGCACGAATTTTATGCACCACGCGTTTAGTAAGAAATAAGAGGAGAGAGTGCACAAATTTTATGCACCACGCGTTTAGTAAGAAATAAGAGGAGAGGGTGGCTAAAGACAGAACTTCAAAGGATACATTTAAGGAATGGGCAGAGGAAAATGCACTCACAAGGAATACTAGGAAGGAATAATCTGTAAAGTAGGAGGAGTCTCAGAAAAGGTCAGTGTTTCAGAAGCCAAGAGAAGAAAATATGACAAAAGAAAAGAGTTGGTAGCCGCCTGGTGTTGCCCTGGAGGAGATTTCCAACCTAGCACTCTTGATCTCCCCACCCCACCACTCAGGCTTGAGCCAGGAGCTCCCCAGACCAGGCCTTTATGAGAGACCTGATTTACCTCCCACCTCACCCCTGGGTTTTCCTCTTGTGCCACTTCCTTTTTCCCTGCCTCCAGTTCCACACATGGAGATAGTAGTCCAGTAGCTAAGAGCATGGACTGGTAGACAGACTTAGGTTCAAATTCACAACATAATCCCCTCTGTGATCTTCAAAAATTGTTTAAATTCCCCAGGCCTTACTTTTGACATTTTTTTTTTTTAAGGATAGTGTTTGTTGTTGTTTTATTTTATTTTTTATTGATTTCAGAGAGAGGAAGGGAGAGGGAGAGAGAGGTAGAATCATCAATGATGAGAGAGATTCGTTGATTGGCTACCTGGGAATTGAACCCAGAACCCAGGCATGTGCCCTGAACCAGAATTGAATCCGGGACCCTTCAGTCCTCAGGCTGATGCTCTAGCCACTGAGGCACACCGGCCAGGGCTATTTTTGACATTTTAGAGTAGGGTTAATTATAGTACCTACTTCTAGAATTCAATGTGATAAAGTATGTAAACCTCTAAACACAGTGCCTGATACGGTAAATGCTGGATAATTGGTAGTTGTTATATTTTTATTACTAGAAGAACTCACTTGATTTCCAATGGAAGGTGGCATGAGAAATGGAGATATGTTAGTTGGCTGATACCTTCCACCTTTTTTAAAAAATTAATTTTAGGCCAGCTAGCATATGGTTAGGGCATATGCCCAGTTGCAGACTCGATCCCCAGTGTGGGGTGTGTATGAGGCAGCTAATCAATGATTCTCTCTCATCATTGATGTTTCTATCTTTCTCTCCCTCTCCCTTCTTCTCTGAAATTGATAAAAATGTATTTTTTAAAAAATTTAATTTTAGAGAGGAAGGGAGAGAGAGAAACATCGATTTGTTGTTTCACTTACTGATACACTCATTGGTTGACTTTTTTTTATGTATTTTTATTGATTTCAGAGAGGAAGGGAAAGGGAAAGAGAGAGAAACATCAATGATAAGAGAAAATCATGGATCGGCTGCCTCCTGCCCCACACTGGGGACCAAGCCCACAACCCAGGAATGTGCCCTTGACCGGAATCAAACCCGGGACCCTTCCATCCACAGGCCAACGCTCTATCCACTGAGCCAAACCAGCTAGGGCTGATTGATTCTTATATGTGCTCTGACCAGGGATTGAACTCGCAACCTCGGCACATTGGGATGATGCTTTAACCAACTGAGCTACCCAGCCAGGGCTCTAGCTTTTTTTGATGAAGCTGTTAAACCTTGTGACTCCCCTAAGAAGGCCGGGAATGTAACACTTGTGTTAGGACAAAAGGGGTTGGGGAAAGGGTAGCAGAAGGGTTTTGGACGTGCAGGAAAGAAAGGAAGCTGTCCATGTAAGCAGCTGAGACAAGGGACAAATAGCAGCACACAAGGCCCTGCAGGGAGGAGTAACTGTTGCCAGCAGAGCTGCCTCCGTGGCCTCCTGCCAGGCTGGTATCGGGCTTCTTACCTAGAGCGAGTCTGAGAGGTCCCTTTGGAGAGCAGGCTCTATCTGATTGGCCACCCTTCCGTATTTCAGGGCTTATTCCCAGAAAGAGATTTCAAGGTATGCCACGGAGGATTTTCAGACAGGTCTATCTTTGATCTGAAGCACGTGCCAGACACCAGGTATGGTCAGCTCTGTTACTCAGACCCTCCATTCAGGATGGAGTGGCTGGAAATGTCAAGGGTATTCTGCCTCTTTATCACCGCGCCTCCCCTAACCCCTGAGCACCTGGATACATGTGAGCGAGCACGCACACACATAGAAATCTGGGATACAAAGAACCTATTGTCTGGCGGCTTCATGGTCCCTCTGCAGACCTTTCAATGACTACAACCCACGGATCTCCAGAGCTGCTCCAAATAGATAGAGAGTAGAAAGATGCTCTTGGTTTCTCAGAGAGCTGATGGTGGGTGGCGGGGGCGAATGGCTCCATTGGCAGATGCTGAGAGTCTGGGTCGGCTGTGTGTTCAGGCTCCATGCTGGTGTCCTGTCTGGGACACTTGATGCCACATGGAAGCCTGGGCTCAGTCCCGTGACGCTCATGGCCGTGGGCCTGTCCCTAAAGTGGAGCGAGCCTGCTCTGCCTCTGTTAAATGAGGGTAACGGAACCTGAGCTTTCCTGAGGGTGGGCGTGTAGGAATCTCAAGCTGAGTGGGCTGGAGAGCGGAAAGGCTGGGGGGGATGTGGGTGAGCTCACTGTCTGAACTGAGAGCTCCTATCCCTCCTAAATAGGTTGCTGGTGACCAGTGGCCTTCCAGGTTGTTACCTGCAGGTGTGGCAGATCGCAGAGGACAGTGGTGAGTGAATTTGACATGGTGCGGGTTGACACATACCTCCATCCCCTAATCCGAGTCAATTAAGCAATAGACTCAGGCCTGGCCAGCGTGGCTAAGTGATTGAGCATCGACCTATGAGCCAGGAGGTCACGGTTCAATTCCTGATAAGGGCACATGCCCGGGTTGTGGGCTCAAATCCCCAGTAGGGGGCGTGCAGGAGGCAGCCGATCAATGATTCTCTCTCATCATTGATGTTTCTCTCTCTCTCTCCTTCTCCCTTCCTCTCTGAAATCAATAAAAAAAATTTTTTTTTTTTTTTTTTAAAGAAGTAGACGCCGAGCCAGGTGGGAATTAAAATTCAGTGTCGCCGTAACCGGTTTGGCTCAGTGGATAGAGTGTCGGCCTGCGGACTGAAAGGTCCCAGGTTCGATTCCGGTCAAGGGCATCCCCTACTGGGATGTGCACGAGGCAGCTGATCGATGTTTCTCTCTCATCGATGTTTCTAACTCTCTATCCCTCTCCCTTCTTCTCTGTAAAAAATCAATAAAATATATATATTTTTAAAAATAAGTAAAATAAAATTCAGTGTCTACTTTAATGCAGGCGTAGACAAGTTAGCAACTACAGCATGGCACACAGCCCCAAATGGAGCTTCCTGTAACTTGCTTCAGGAGCTGAGGTTACCAACCCAGTCTTGGGCGGAGCACAGAGTGAGCTTCCCCTCCCCCAGGCAGGTCCAGTGGCAGAGGCTAGGAGAGAGCTTTGGCCACTCAGGTGAGCTCACCTCTTGGAGGAGGAGGAGGAGGCAGCAGGCG
Organism: Myotis yumanensis; assembly: GCF_028538775.1. Classification (NCBI taxonomy): domain Eukaryota; kingdom Metazoa; phylum Chordata; class Mammalia; order Chiroptera; family Vespertilionidae; genus Myotis; species Myotis yumanensis. The sequence continues at coordinate 1,082,271 of NW_027223771.1, forward strand.
GTCACCTCTCTCTGCCCAGCCTGGTAGCCGCAGGGAAGGAAAATGGAGTGGGCCAGAAGCTGGGCTGACCCATCTCCCTCAGAGGAGTCACTCTGCCCCCGCTCCTTCTGGGAGTGGAGGGCGGCTCTGTGCATTCCAGGTGTCAGAGCCTGCAGCCCTGATGCAGCCCTTCCTTCCCCCTTCACTTAGAGCATCCTTGGCCAGCGTGGAAGTGTGCCTCAGACGCACAGGCTGTCGCTCTTGGAACTGCCCCTTTGCCTGTGTGATTCTGTGCCTGCCAGAGGGTCCCCACGCTCACTTGGATGCTTCCCAGAAACTGGCCGCAGGTGTTCAGAGAGGCGGTGGTTGTGCTCTTTTGCTTTGAGGTCACTGACCCTATGCACCTTCCTTTATTGTTTATTTTTTGTCATTTCTTGTTGCTTCCAGGTGTTTGTGTCACGTGCTTATAGTTATGATTGCTGTTGTTTTTTGTTTTGTTTATATTTTTATTGATTTCAGAGAGGAAGGGAGAGGGAGAGAGAAAAACATCAATGATGAGAGAGAATCATTGATTGGTTGCCTCCTGCATGCCCCCTACTGGGGATCGAGCCTGAAACCCAGGCATGTGCCCTTGGCTGGAATCGAACCTGGGACCCTTCAGTCCGCAGGCTAACGCTCTATCCACTGAGCCAAAATGGCTAGGGCTACTGTTGTTGTTTTTTTAATAAATATTTTTATTAATGTCAGAGAGAAAGGGAGAGGGAGAGAGAGGTAGAAACATCAATGAGAGAGAATCGTTGGTTGGCTGCCTCTGCTGGGGATAGAGCCTGCAACCCGGGCGTTGGCCCTGGACCAGAATTGAACCTGGGACCCTTCCAACTGCAGGCCGATTCTGTCCACTGAGCCAAATCGGTTAGGGCCATATTTGTTTTCTTAATAGTGTCCTTTGAAACATAAAAGTGTTAGATTTTGATGAGGTCTAATTTATCACTTTTTTGTTAGGGACTATGCTTTTCATGTCATATCTAAGAAATCTTTATTTAACTCATAAATTTTCCCATGTTTTATTTTTCCCAAAAGGAAGTTCTGTTTTTTTTCTCTTCAATATTTAAATCTATGATCTCTTTCGAGTTAACTTTTGTGTATGGTGTGAGGTAAGGATCTCAGTTGATCTTTTTGCATGTGGATATCCCATTGTTCCATCACCATTTGTCAAAATGCCTAACCTTTCTCCATTGATTTGCCTTAGTGCCTTCATTGAAAATCAATTGACCATAATCTAAGCATTTACTTCTGGACTGTCAGTTCTGTTCCATTGATCTTTATATCTGCCCTTATGCCAGTAACTTGTAGTTTGCCCAAAAGTAGACTGTGAGGGGCCGAAGTGGTTTAAAGATGAGAGAGACCGGAGTATTACCAACCATTAGGAGGCGCCTTTTGTCCTGCCAGTGCCTGGGGTACCAGGTGCCTTGTAGAACCTGTAGCCCAGGCCCAGGGGAGCTGATGAGCCCAGACTGCTCTGATACTCGTGTAGAATTAGGAAATCAGATAAGAGTTATCTTCCCTAGATATTAGTGCAGAATATTCTGGAGCCTGGGGAAGGCTGGCCAGCTGTTTACCTGGAAACTTAAAAGCATAGTGTTATTTGGGTGAATTTTCCAGGATCCAGTCTTGACCCACAGCTTTGGTGTCTCAAACCTGATTTTGTCAGCACGTCTAAAATAATTCCAATCTGTTTATAGGAGCAGAAGCACTCATCAGACTCACGTGACTGCCATATAAACCAGAATGCAATTTTATTAGTTTACTAGAGGCCCGATGCATGAAATTTGTGCAAGGGTAGGCCTTCCTTTTCCCGGCTGCAGGTACCAGCTTCCCTCTGGCACCCGGGACTCGGGCTTCCTTCCAACTGCCAGCAGGCACCCAGGACCCAGGCTTCCCTCTGGCTGCCGACAGTTACCCGGGACCCGGGCTTCCCTTGTAGCCCCAGCTTCCTCCCAAAGGACGTCCGATCTAATTAGCATATTATGCTTTTATTATTATAGGTAATGAAAAAATAAGTATCCCTTAAATATGGAATATTTCAGGTCCTTCTTCTTGCTTGTGGAAGACCTAATCCGGTCAGAGGTGTCATGATAAAGGTAACCGTCACCAGAGGAATCAGCTCAGAGGCTTCCCGAGTGTGTGTTCGTGGCTCTCAGGCAGAAAGTATGAAACTTGTGAAGGCAGCTGCCCAGGCTCCTGCCGTCCAAGCCCCTGGACAGTGCCCGAGGCCACCTCTCAGCTCTAGAGCTGGGGAACCACTGAGCTGGATAAATAAATATCCAAAGGTCTCAGCTGAATGTCACCTGCTGCTTCCCCTTTGAAGTTAGATATTCAGTCTGGTGTGGCGCCCTCTGCCCCGGACAGACCTCAGCATTTTCTTTGACCCCTTGGCTGGGCAGCCCTTCCCGTGGCTCCCACTTCCGAGCTGTTCATGCATGCGCTGTCATGCGGTCTGGGCACCATTCTGACTCCTGAAGGATGTGGCTGCCTCTGCTCTGACCTGCTCTGTGTGGGTTTAATCTTCAGACATAACCATCTTTCTTTCGTCTCCAAGTTCTGTGAGATGCCTGCCTGTGTCTTTTGCTTTGCTTTGTAGCGGTTTCTCTTTGCAGTTCGGGGCTGGTTTGGTCCGTGTGGTGTGGATTCCCGAGAGGAGGAGGAAGCCTGCGTTTCCACTGTGATTGTAGAGCAGCTCTCTCATCACCAGGCTCCAAAGGCTTTGTTTTCCACTGCCTCTTTGAAATATGTCTTTGAAGGCTTCCCCTCGGCCTCCTCCTTCCCCCCTCCCCACCCCCCATCAGGAGACAAATCACTCGTGAGAGCCATCCCCTGGCGCAGAGCAGCAGGTCCTGGGAGCCTGGTACAGGCTCCTCGGAGTCTGTGGAAAGGGAAGAGGGAGCTGCTCAGGGTGGCCTGGGAGAGTCGGGAAGCTCTGCTGGGGCCGGTTTGGATTACAGCCTCATTGGCTCTCCCCGACACAGACTCTGGTCATGAGGCTCCGCTGTTGTCTGCGTGAACCTCCGCAGCTCCTGTAGCAGGTGAGGTGAGCAAGTCTGGATTCAGGGCTCTGAGAGCCCCCGGGCTTGGGGAGCAGTAGGCACTCAGGTCCTCGGCATTCTCGCTCAGCCCACCCCGGTCCTACTGTGCGCTCCTGGCTTGTGAACCGTCCGGAGGGGCCTTGCTCACGTGCTTGCTGCTGCGTAAGTCATGTTAGTTCATGTTCCTCATCTGTTCTATTCACGGGCTGACTTTTACGTCCTTCAGAATTTAAACAATACATACGTCTCCCTTTTCTTCAGGGATTGTGGGAACCAAATAATGAGTCCCCTCTTGGAGCAGGAAATGCGTCTCCTTTAAGTAAGTTTGTGCAGTAGACAGCTTGTTCTGAACCATGTCATAAATGGCTCCTGTTAAGAGAAGCCTCAGTTGCAGATGCAGAGACGAGAGCCTGCCTGTCCACGAAGCAGGCTGAGACAAACAAAACTAAAATTTGATTCAACTTGAGGTCAGCTGTCTTTCTTGTTCAGTGTAAAAAGGACATGGACTTTCTTGTCCAGTTTGTGTTTGAAGACAATGACATTTGCCTTGTGACCTTTACCTGCAAGGTTTCAGCAAAGTGCTGAGGTTGTATAATAAGTTCTTGAAGAAATAATGGTAGTTCATGAATTCTGTTCCTGTTATTTTTTTCACTTAAAGTGTAAATGACACCATCAGTGGATTCTTTCCTTTTTTTGTACTCCACAAAAGTATAAAAAGCCAGAACTGCTTTGGGGGCTTTTGAGATGGCGTCTGAGATTCATTATCTCCCATTTGCAAAACAGTTCATAAGACAATTTATAAAGAAATTAAAGTGCGCCCTAGCCGGTTTGGCTCAGTGAATAGAGCATCGGCCTGTGGACTGAAGGGTCCTGGGTTCGATTCCGGTCAAGGGCACATGCCCGGGTTGCTTGTTCGATCCTCAGTAGGGGGCGTGCAGGAGGCAGCCGATCAATGATTCTCTCTTATCATTGATGTTTCTATCTCTCCTTCTCCCTTCCTCTCTGAAATCAATAAAAATATATTTTAAAAAAGAAATTAAAGTGCTTCTGACAGTTTCAAAATGTAAATATAACACAGAGTGTTTATGATGCCACATCCTCTCTAGCCAGCTGTCAGTTCCCTTTCTTCCTTGACCTTCTAGCTGTGCAGGGGAAGACCGCTGGCCGGCTTGCACCAGGTTATGTTTCAAATCTTCACTAACATGCTGGACTTTCACCTCTTCCACTTGCCCCTAGATGTCATTGAAGCTGTCCGCACCATTGCTGTGCATGAGAAAGAGGGGAGTCTCTGGCCGAGGACCGCCATCTTCTCGTCAGTGGCACCTGGAGTCCTCCACGGGGCGCGGCTCAGCGGCCTGAAGGTTGTGGATCTGGAATCCCAGAAGGTCACATACACCTCAGGTACGGACAGCGCTGTTTGCCCCTAGGCTGCCGCGTTAGAACTGAATCCAACCCTGTGTGCCAAATGTCAGGGACACAAGACGAATGAAAGGCAAGCCCCGACCTCTAGGGGCTCCTGTTCTAGGATTGGAGGAGGCATTCCTGGGACCAGCACCCACCAGTGGATAGAATGGCAAAATGAACAGGAGAGCTCCAGCCAGTTTGGCTCAGTGAATAGAGCGTTGGCCTGCGGACTGGAGGGTCCTGGGTTCAATTACGGTCGGGGGCACATGCCTGGGTTGCAGGCTTGATTCCCAGTGGGGGACATGCAGGAGGCAGCCAATTAATGATTCTCTCTCATTATTGATGTTTCTCTCTCTCCTCCCTTCCTCTCTGAAATCAGTAAAAATATATTTTTAAAAAAAATGAACAGGAGAGGGGAGATGTGGTTTATTCTGCTGGTATTGGGGATGATTCCCAGAGGAAGGGACTTGTGACCAGCCAGCCCTGCCAGATTGCCAGACCCATGTGACTCCAGCAGCTTTTCTCCTTCGCCCTCTGTCTTCCAGGTGTCAGTGACAGTGAGGAGCTGAGTAGCCTGCAGGTCCTGGATGCAGACACCTTTGCCTTCTGCTGCACCTCGGGCCGGCTGGGGCTCGTTGACACCCGCCAGAAGTGGGCGCCGGCAGAGAATGTCAGCCCCAGCCCCGGGTCTGGTGGAGGGAGGTGGTGTGCAGAAGTCAGGGGCCAGGGCCAGGGCCCTGGGCCCAACATTGCCAGCCTATGCTCAGATGGGCTGCTCTGTCTTCTTGACCCTCGGGACCTCTGCCATCCTGTGCGCTCAGTGCGGTGCCCAGTGTCCGCACCCAGCCCTGACCCAGAGCTGCTGCGAGTGACCTGGGCTCCAGGCCTGGACAGCTGCTTGGCCATCTCAGGTACCGCTGAGCAGGATTTTGCATCTGTTGTTTGAGCTTTCTCTTCCAAGGGACTATCGAGTGCTCAGGAAGGAGCCTCTGGCACCAAAAGTTAAAGTCACTCACCGAGAATCTCCCAATTAACTCTCCAGGTTCCTCAGGGGCAGGCTCTTCCCCAACTGGCTACTCAACTTCCATACAGTGGGAACAGGGCTTTCCCATCCTAGCAGGAATTCATTTCTGAGGTTGGTCGAGAGCCTGCAGATAGTAAGACACTAGGACAGCCATGGGGCTCGACCAGAAAGAGGCCATAGGATTCCAAGGGTGCTTCTCAGTCTAGTTGCTTTTTGAATTATAGCAAGCCCCTAGGTCAGCAGGCTCCTGGCCTGGCAGTATCTAGTTGAAAGAAGATATTTAGTGAGAGTATCTAAAGGCCAATGGGAAGGCCCTAGCCAGTTTTGCCCAGTGGATAGAGCATCAGCCTGTGGACTGAAGGGTCTCGGGCTTGATTCCGATCAAGGGCATATGCCTGCGTTGTGGGCTTGATCCCCAGTAGGGGGCATGCAGGAGGCAGCTGGTTAGTGATTCTCATCATTGATGTTTCTATCTCCCTTCCTCTCTGAAATCAATAAAAATATTTTTTAAAATAATAATAAAGGCCAATGGGAAGGATCCATTGAGAGAGGAAGAGGTTGAGAGAGCAAGAAAGGATCATTGATAATGGCAGGATCCAGAAAGAGTGCAAGAACCAAGTGTGGGGGAAGAGACTGGCTTTTAACAAGAAGACAGCAGATGGAGCTAGGTCGTGGGGGGAACATGAGAATGTTCCTAGCGGCTTCTATTTTCTCCATCAGTGTGGAGATGAGGCCATCTACTGAGACCCAGATGGATTAGAATTTGAGGCAAGAGGAAAGGTTTAGAAAAGTCTTAAGCCTCAGTTTCCTGGGGTAAGTATTAGTACCTACTTCATACAGTTGTGAGAATTAAAGGATGAGCCTCAGGCCTGGCACATGATATATTACAGATTCTCGTCGTCACGTGCCCCGTGGAGTTCGCAGCTGCCGGCATGTGGTCAGATGTTCCACGCCCTTGGTCGGCCATTAAGTATCTTGTTTACTATTAGGTTCCTCATCTCATAGTCTGTTTTGGTGCCATAGAGCAAGTTTAAAAATTATTTTAGAGATTCATTGTTGGTCTTCTCATTTCTCGTTCTTCCTCAGGTTTTGATGGGACAGTCCAGGTCTATGATGTCACATCTCAGGATGGAATGGAGGGCCACATAGAACCACTCTTCACTCACAGAGGTCACGTCTTCCTAGGTGACCATGGGACAGGCGCTGCTCCGCTGGTCACCACCCACACCTGGCACCCCCGCAAGCCAAGGACTTTGTTGTCGGCAGCAAGTGATGCCTCTGTGCACGTGTGGGACTGGGTGGACCTCCGTGCCTCCCGCTGACACCAGCGTCTTCCTGCCGGGCCCCTGGAAGAGGAGCTGCTGTACGTACAACAAGGGCACTGATTTAGGACTCAAGTGACCACAGTCCCTGTTACCAGCGGAGTGGCCTTGGGCCAGTGAAGCAGCCTCTCTTAGCCTCAGTGTCTTTATTGGTAAAATGAGAAGAGTAGTTACTACCTCGCGGTTGTTGGGGAAGTTAGAAGAAATATATGGGAAAATACCAGGTAGGATGCAGGATAGAGAGTTGGTGGCTACTCTTAGGTCAGACAGTTGTGGGCGACAGGATCCTGCTGCTTCCAGCAGGTGTCAATCCCACGGGTTTTGGCACGAGAGACGCCTTCCTGACCTAATGGACGGTGGGGGGGCCTTCTCAAGAGCAGTGCTGACCATGCACAGTCATTCCCGTGTCCTGACTTTACAGCCCCACCCCCATGTAAGCTCTGGCGCCCGGCACTTTGTACAGTTGGGAGGCTGATATAACATAGCAATTAAGACACTTGTGTTGGAGTCAGATCAGAGTGTGCATGTGTGGAAGGCTTCAGAGACACAGGTCTGGGGCCCAGGCCCACTGCAACCTGCCCACCAGCTCTCTTGGGGCTGCTCCTGTCAACCCCTAAGCAAAACTCAGAGATCCATCCAACAATACAGCTACTTTGCAATAGGACCCAAAGGTTCAATCATGTCAGTAAAGACCAGTGAAGCCCTGTGATTCAGGCTGCTGCTGGATGACAGCTCCTCCTTGATCAGCGTGGTGCTCAGCATTTTAAGAAGTTTTCATTTAGCCCTAGCCAGTTTGGCTCAATGGATAGAGCATCGGCCTGCGGACTGAAGGGTCCCAGGTTTGATTCCGGCCAAGGGCACATGCCTGGGTTGTGGGCTCGATCCCCACTCATTTAACGACAGGGACAGCTCAGAGCAACCAGGGCTGTGCATTCTCTGAAGAGTCCGTGTGAACTTGGGAGGCAAACTGTAGTTCCAGGGAATAAGCAAATTCCACTTTGACACAAACAGCGAAGTACTGCACATCCCCCTCCCTGCTGGCAACTCGGGTGGCTCTGTCTCTCACATTCCTCTATTTTGACTAGTCAGAACTCGGTTCCATATCTCACCTGCAGCCCCCATCTTCCGGGTTCTGCAAGTCCTCCAGCCACTGCCTCCTCGCCACTTTCTGGGTGTTTTGTCTCACCCAGATCTGGGTCCCCTGGGGCAGGACAGGTACTCTTCCAGGACTAGCAACTCCAGGATCTGCTCTTTCGTACATTTCTCTGGTCTCAGCCCCTGGCGACAGAGCTCCCGGAGATGGATGAGAGTCTCCTGGGGTGCTGATGCTTCTTGAGAATGGAAATGCCAAAAGCATTGGTCTGGGGCCACTCCCTTGAAGGGAAATTTCCTGCTCCCAGTGAGAATCTTCTTCCAGCGTCACTATTCAAAGCTCTCCTTGTACTCGAGGAGCCCGGATTTGTTGGTCTCCAGCTACAGCCATTGTTCGGCTCAGAGAAGAACCTTATGACCGTGCTCTGAAGTCGAGACCTCTTCCTTTACCTCGTTGGGAAGCCATCGTCAGAGGGGAGCCACTCAGTAGAACTAGCACCAGAGACATACATTACAGAGTGAACCCTAGTGAAAGGCGCCAGTGTCAGTCATCCCACAGGATTGAGGTGAAGAAAGAGCCTTCCTCTTCTTCCCTCCCCGTGTCTTGGTGCCCGTGGAGTCTGGCCCTCCCTCTGTCACTTGGGGAGGCAGCTCCACAAGTTTGATAGGAGGGGCAAAGGCAGGTGATCTGGTTGGAATGTAAAGGCATATGGAGCTGTGTTTGCATAGCAATTTGAGAAAATGCCAGTTATCCATGCCGGAGAAAGGATGGGCTGCAGAGATAATAGGGACAATAAACTCACCCTCCCCAGTCACTGGTCACCAGTGTTGCAAAGTGAATGTGCAGGGGAAGCACAGAGGGCGCCCAACGTAGCAGCACCTTGGAGAGCAGCACCGGGTGGAGGTGGCTGGCCCTTCAGATTCAAATGCTCCAACTGCTGAGCTGCCTCGCATCTGGCTGAGTTCTCAGCTTTGGGCGCCCCGTTCAGGATTCCTCAGTCCTGGCACCATAGCTCTCCCAAACAGGAAGGTTTACCGTGGTTAAGGTTACAGCCTTTAAGAGCAAAGATAATGAAAACAGGTTCACAGGGTGTTAGAGTTGGAAGGAAAGTTAAGACATTCCGGCTTCGACTCAAAGCTGAGGCAGTTGGGGCTTAAACTCGCCCAAGGTCTCACAGCTGGTTTATGGCAAGAACTGGGACAGTGGCTCTGCCCTTGGACCGTGGGCTGGGCGACAGGCCTGCAGAGCCTGACTTACGCTGCTCCGCGGGCCACCCTGGTGGGGGGGCGAGGTCGTCCCCGGAGGGCGGTGGGGGAAAGGGTGCCGCCGGCATGACGACGCATCCTGCCCCCGGTCCGCTCGCCGGTCCTGGACCCACATCCGGACCCAGAATCTCGGCCCGGCCACGCCCACCCGGCAAGGGCGACCCAAGCCGCTCCGTCCGCCAAGGCCCTGCGACTGCAGGAGGTCTGGCCTCACACTGCACTCGGACCCTGGTCCAGACCCCAAATCTGGGCCCTCGGACGCCCACCAAACACCAGGAGCGAAAACGCCAGCCCCAGGAGGGTTCGAGCTTCGCCGGACTTCATTTCCCATAAGTCTCCGCTTGTGCCCACAGACTGACGGCAGCGGTAGCCAATAAAGTTCGGAGATGGCTTAGGCGCGTATTTTGTTCCGGACGAATCACTGCCGAGGGGTGGGACTTTCCCACAAAGTGAAGTCGGGGTTCGGAGCCGCAGCGGGAAGTGACTGAGCGGAAATTCGGGGAGCCGGCAGCCTCTCACCCTACCGGCCCGCGGCTCGGAGAGGGGGTCCTTTCCAAAGTGTCCCTGGCCGCGAAGGCGGGTGTGTATCCCCGCGAGCCACTGCTGACCGCGTCACACCGGCGGTCACCCAGCCGGCGGCTCGGCCGAGGCCGCTCGTGTGGAGCTGAGACCCAGTTATTTCGCCACAAGAGAAAGCACTTCTCCGTCCTGGGTGTCCTCTGTGGTGATGCGTCACCCCCTCAGTCCTCGCCCGACACCCCGCACCCCCACTCCCTCACGTCTGTGAGCACAGCCCTGGGAGAGGCAGGGGGACCCCGCCGGCGCTAGCGCGCAGCCATCAGCTGTGGAGCGACCGCAGCGAGGCCAGCAAGCACCGTTCTCTTAGGGCCTGGACTGCGGTGCAGCAGGATGGATGCATTTCCCCAGACCTGCTGTGAGCAGCGCAAATACCCCAGCGAGTGTGGTAGGTGCTCAGTGAGGTGTGTGCGCTGCAAGTGGGAGGAGAGAAACAGTGGAGGCAGCTGGGAGAGCCTGGAGGGAAGACGGTTAGCTTTGGCGGGGTGGGGGGAGCAGGAAACTACACTCATTGAGCACCTACTTTACCTATTTTATACTGAAGGCCCCAGCACAAAATTCGTGCACTGGGGGAGGCCCCCCTCAGCCCAGCCTGCCCCTCTGGTAGTGGGGGAGCCCTGGGGGGATGTCCGACTGATGGCCGTGGGACAGCCTTAGCGCTGCCACCTATGTGCTCGCCAGCCATGAGCCCGGCTTCTGGCTGAGTGTTGCTCCCCCTGTGGGAGCACACTTACCACCAGGGGGGCAGCTCCTGCATTGAGCACCTGCCCCCTGGTGGTCAGTGCACGTCATGGCAACCGGTTGTTCCACTGTTTGGTCGATTTGCATATTATCCTTTTATTATATAGGATGGTTTAGATCTTGACAATGAGTCCTGCAGTGTAGGGCTCACTCCCTGTTTAACAGATGAAAGGTTCAAAATTCAGTTGAAAGTGGATGAAGTGGTGATCCTCCCCACAGGAGGGGAAGCCTGAGGTGGGACATGGTAACGGGGGGCTCTCCAGAGTCCCCAGTCCAGCACTGAGTCTGGGCCAGGGAGACTTCTGACCTTAAGAGCAGTGGTTCTGAGAGGGCCACTGTGAAAATTCTGGCCAGCACATTCGGCACACGCACCCTGGCTTTCAAACCACTCCCTGGGCCGGCCTAGAAGTGCCTCAGGGCTGCCTCGGGGACTGCTAGGTGGGCAGAGCCCCAGCCCGGGTCTGGTCACCTCTGCTGCCACATGTTTTCTGTTACTGTAAGATTGCACTTCAAAAGAGGTTCCACTGTTAAAAAAGAAAATTGAAAACTAATCCAAGTTCATTGCCCATTCCCGTAACTCAGGGAGCTTCTGAGCACATGGAACTCTGACTGGCAGTGAAATCAAGCCTGAAAAGGGTTAGCCCCGAACACAACTCCTATCACCTTCACCATTGCACCACACCCAGAACTTCAAGGAAGAAGACAGGCATGCATGTCCTTGAGCTGCGTCCCAAAGCCTGGGACTAACGGACCCCCAATAGTCTACATACGCGGGATGCTTTTCCAGTAGCAGCCTTCCTGGTTCCTCAGAGGACAGTTTGTCTCAGAAAGCTAGACAGAAAATTCTTTGGTGAAAGCAGGCCCCACGTCGGTCAGAGTTACCAATATTATCACAGAGAGTAGGATGTCCATGTCCACTGCCATACAGAGTGACTGACCTTTTCCCCGCAGCCTTCCGGAATGGGAAGAGCAAGTACTGTCATCGATTTTGCAGATGAGCCCAGCTGGTGTGGCTCATGGTTGAGCATAGACCTATGAATCAGGAAGTCACGGTTCAATTCCCAGTCAGGGCACATGCCCGGGCTTCCCTTTTTTCACCCTCTTTACTTGATAAAATAGCCAAAGGCCATAGAGGAATGTGCCCTTTACCGGAATCGAACCTCAGACCCTTCAGTCCACAGGCCAACGCTCTATCCTCTGAGCCAAACCGGCTAGGGCTCATTGATATATTTAGAAAAGTAATGCACAGAGGGGTCTATAAGCCGTGCATAAGGAGAGAGGATTTTGAGATGAAGGAAATAGGCATATTCTCTAGGAACTCAATTACAGCCACAGGTAATGAGTGGAGGTTAATGTTTCCTAGGTCTACTAGATCATTCTTTTTTATTGATTGATTGATTTCAGAGAGGAAGGGAGAGGCAGAGAGAGATAGAAACATCAATGATGAGAGAGAATCATGGATCGGCTGCCTCCTGCATGCCCCACACTGGGGATCAAGCCCACAACCCGAGTATGTGCCTTTGACTGGAATCGAACCTGGGACCTTTCAGTCTGCGGGCCGATGCTCTATCCACTGAGCCAAACCGGCTAGGGCTGGATCATTCATTTAACTCCAACCTAACCAGTGACACTAACCTAGCTGCAAAAGGGGCGTGTTCAGCAGGGAAACCTGGAAGGTTAAGGAGGGAACCTTGGGCACTGAGCAGACAGCACTGGGAGCAGGGAAGAGAAGTAGGACTTTGAAGTGATGGGGTTCATGGCTGGTGTCTACCTGTCCCTCACTTGACCCCTTTCTTTCATCACATGTTGGATCAACCACTATCTGATCACAAAGCCACCATTTCAGTCACCGGAGACCAGGAGCAAGGGGACCTCGGCAGGTGGCTTAGTATTGGAGATCCCTCCACTGTCGATAATCATTAGGGTTCCAGAATCTATCTGGTCTTGGAAATTGTTAACAGAGGCTTAGCACCCGAGTTCTAGTCACCTGAGTGCACTGCATCAGAAAGGCTGGGACCAGAACTCAGCTGTGGTGCATTTGCCAAGATGTGCCACCGCCTGAGGCCTCCTGGCAAGGCATCCCTCCCTCAGACACCAACAGAGTAAACAAACAGCAGAGATGCTGTGGCTGCCAGGCCTGTGAGCCAGGAGGGGCTCAGGCAAATGTTTCCTTGGAGCCAGACCCTTCTTCGTGTAGCAGTTCTCCAGCTGCCTTGGGCCTGTGAACAGATGGAAAATTCTCAGTTGGTACTAGGGAAGAGGGAGGAGGAGAGAGGGAGCCAGGGGCAGGTGGGCTCTGGAGCCACAGTCCCTGCTGATGTCAGAGGCATGAGCTCATTGGTACCAGTGACTGGGTGGAAAGCCAAAGGGAATGAACCACCAGCCCTGCTCTCCACCAGGTTCTGAAATCTTGTCTCAAAGTCTGACCATCCATACAATGCTACTTCTACTTCCTTTATAGCAGCGGTTCTCAACCTGTGGGTCGCGACCCCTTTGGCGGTCGAACGACCCTTTCACAGAGGTCGCCTAAGACCATCCTGCATATCAGATATTTACATGACGATTCATAACAGTAGCAACATTACAGTTATGCAGTAGCAACGAAAATAATTTTATGGTTGGGTCACAACATGAGTAACTGTATTTAAAGGGCCAGAAGGTTGAGAACCACTGCTCTATAGCCTTTGGCTATTTTATCAAGTAAAGAGGGTGAAAAAAGGAAAGACTAATATTCTGTCCAAAAATTTGAAATAGTTCCCAGGCAGCAAGATTTGAATTTGAAGAACTCCAGGGCCAGGCAACCCGCTTGGGTCTCCTCCCTGCGGCAGGAAGCTTTTCTGTAATAAACCTTTACCTTTACTTTCGCTCAAAAAAACAAAAAGAAAAACTCCAGAGGCTTCTGGGACACGGTGGGTGCAGCAAACCCAGTATACTGGGCCCAGCTAAACACCTTGGTTATGAGACAGGAACCCCATCCGTGGATAAAGGGATGGAAAGAGCAGCCACTAGTCACATGCAAGGAAGGACCAATTACAGTTCTGGATCATTTTGATACTAGCCAGGGAAAAGGCTCAAACCATGTAACCAATACATTGTTTTTGACGTTTTGTTTTCTCAATCTGTTCCATAGATATTGCTCCTGGCTTTGATAATGCAATGGAGTTAACCATTAACCATCTTCAGGACTAGAGTGGTTGGGTAGCAGGTGCTAGGTAAGTCACTTATTAACCTTTCCTGAGTCCAGTCCCACTTCCTCAGCTGGGGAGTGGGGATAGAGACCTGTCATAGGGTTGTTGTCATTGCCCTAGCTCAGTGGTTCTCAACCTCCCTAAGGGTTCTCAACCCTTTAATACAGTTCCTCATGTTGTGGTGACCCCCAACCATAAAATTATTTTCATTGCTACTTCATAACTGTAATTTTGCTACTGTTTTGAATCGGAATGTAAATATCTGATATGCAGGATGTATTTTCATGGTTACAAATTGAACATAATTAAAGCATAGTGATTAATCACAAAAACAATATGTAATTATGTATGTTTTCCGATGGTTTTAGGCGACCCCTGTGAAAGGGTTGTTCGACCCCCAAAGGGGTCGAGACCCACAGGTTGAGAACCGCTGCCCTAGCTGGTTTGGTGGATAGAGTGTCGGCCTGCAGACTGAATGGTCCTGGGTTCGATTCCAGTCAAGGGCACATGCCCGGGTTGTGGGTTCCATCCCCAGTAGGGGTCTACAGGAGGCAGTCAATCAATGATTTTCTCTCTCATCATTGATGTTTCTATCTCTCTCCCTCTCCCTTCATGCTCTGAAATCAATTATATATATATATATATTTTTTTTTTAATTTTTATTTTTTTTAAACTGAGACATGCATGTCAAGATCTTAGCACAGAGCCTGTGCAGAGTAACCACTCCATAAATTGTGTAACTATATAACCTATTATGGCTTATGTAAACTATAAATACAACCCAAAAGGAAGTAAAATTCCATGGGGGGAAAAAAGGGAAGTCTCATTATGACTTGCCTGGAATGGTAAAATCTCTGATGAGAACGTGTGGTTAGTGGCCCAGGTGTGTCTAAAACCAGGTCTGTCCAGCTCCCTCGATTCTATCCACCACGCCACTGGTTTTTCAATGGCTTTTAAGGCTCAGTGACATTTCAAAAATATAAAGTTTTCATTAGGATACAAGCTGGTTGGTTTTTATAAATGTCTTCAGATTTGTCTCACCAATAGCAATAGATCGCAACTTTTGTGAGCACTGAAGTTAAAACTTACATGTATTGTCTTACCAAAGTGTAGAAAATCTAATCATTTTTCAGGCCAGAATTTTGAACTCCACCTGCCTCTTGCATTTTATATATACAGGGTGTCCCCCCCAAAATATATACATATTTTGAATGATTATAAAGTCAGTGTCCGTTAAACCTGAAAAGGAGTGAAAATTGAGTTATCAGCTGTTAAAGTGTGTATAGTTTTTTGGGACACCCCATATATCTCCATGAAGAGAACTCAGTTGGCAAAAATTTACTGAGTTCTTATCGTATTCCAGGCCCTGAGCTGGGTGCTGGAGACCTCAGTATGGGTGTGAACATAAAAAATAGAAGAGGTTGCCGAAACTGGTTTGGCTCAGTGGATAGAGCGTCGGCCTGAGGACTGAAAGGTCCCAGGTTCGATTCCGGTCAAGGGCATGTACCTGGGTTGCGGGCACATCCCCAGTAGATGTGCAGGAGGCAGCTGATCAATGTTTCTCTCTCATCGATGTTTCTAACTCTCTATCCCTCTCCCTTCCTCTCTGTAAAAAATCAATAAAATATATTTTTTAAAAAAATAGAAGAGGGAGGCGGCAGAATTATGTAAGAGAGAGATGTAGCCGGGTAGCTCAGTTTGTTAGAGCATCATCCTGATACGCCAAGGTTGTGGGTTTGATCCCTGGTCAGGCACATACAAAAATCAACCAATAAATGCATGACTAGGCGGAACAAATCAATGTTTTTCCGTCTCTCTCTAAAATCAATTTTAAAAATTTGGGGGAAAAGAGAGATGTAATAGGTCACAGGCACTGAAGTTGGAGAGGGTAGGGGTATGGTAGGCAGGGTCAGGCCTGCCAGAAAGTGCAGGGAAGGCCTCACGGAGGAGGTGGAGGGGATCTTTCTTCTAGTAAAACTTGATGAAGCCAGGTCATGGGACTTCCTGTTCGCAACCTTCCCCAGTACCTAGCAGGGATGGAGTTAATGATGCGGATTTTAACACTAATGTGGTTGGTTTAACAAGTCAGGGATTCTGGATAGAGATGATTCAGGAGGCCATCTGGCTCCTTAGCCAAAGCTACAGCTCCAAGTCTTGGTTGACAGATAGGGTACAGAGTGGCAAAGGACTCTGGGAAGGTGTGTGCACTGGTCAAGCACACAGATCTAAGTTCACCTAAAGGTGTGCTCTTTGAAGCAACTGATTTTTAAAAAATATATATTTTCTTGATTTTTTAGAGAGAGGAAGGGAGAGGGATAGAGAGTTAGAAACACTGATTGGGGATGTGCCCGAAACCAAGGTTCATGCCCTTGACCGGAATCGAACCCGGGACCCTTCAGTCCGCAGGCCAACGCTCTATCTACTGAGCCAAACCGGTTAGGGCAAAGCAACTGATTTGTACTTCCTGAAGGTCTTGGACCATTTTCAGCTTGGGGCAGGAGGCGGGATGGTGGGCAGTGAGGTGTGGGTTTCCTAATGACAGTCAAGTTCAGGTTTTTGACACACATTACAAGTCAGAGTCAGGAAGAGAATGGGACTCTGCTTTATTAGGCAACATTGAGCATCCATCCTATGAGGACCAAGGCCCATTCCGAGAGCAGGCCCCATGCACAGGAGGTGGATTCACATTTCCCAGAAACGCCCTCTCTACTCTCCTTTTCTCGTAACAAACCCCTTCACCTGCTATCACCCATCTTTACTGTTTCAAGGCTCAGGGACCCAAGAACAAAGCCCTGGTGGCACCCTAAAAGCAAAGGCACCTCTGTAGGACAACTCCTGACTCAAGCCCAGATCTCTCCAGGGGACAGATGACGTGTCCTCAAAACCAACACTTCCTTCAAAATAACATTCTTAGTGTACAAAAGCTGCTGGGCAGAATTCTAGCTCTGCGGGTAGAAAATAAAAAAAACGTAAGAATGAGGAACTGACAGGCGCACAGAGTAATGATTGCGGAGCTTTGTGTCTGTGGGGTAGACACAGGCCCACCCTGCAGCGTGCAGGGCTGCCTCCCTGAACCTGGTGAGAGAGAAACTGCCACCCACCAGGGTGGACAGCTGGGAGTCTCCGCCTTCACACTCCAAAAACGAAGCCCCACAAAAACTAGAGCGCTCCCCCTGGCAGCTGACTCACCACCAGACAATAGCGGAGACAGAGCAAAGATGTAAATCTCATTTTATACCTCCCTAGCAGGCCCCGTTCCACTCTTACAATCGAAAGGCTACTGGGACGCTGGTTCCAGGACATACACGGTGTCTCAGTGCTCCTGACACTTTCAAGAGAGGACTTTTCCTTCATGTGATGACTCAGGATTACAGAAACTGCTCCACCTTGACCTGAAATCAAAGCCCAGGACAGAGCCAGGAGGAAATGGTGGTGTCGTGGGCAAGGGGCCTGGAATGCTAGCAGCTGGGGCTGAGGGCGCCTCAGCCTAACAAAGGGGCAGTACAATAACCAGGCTGCACCAATAGATTTCCAGTATTTCTCTGAGGACTCCGCGGGATGTGGGCCATGCTGTCTTCCGTTCCACGTGGAGGAACACTCCCCCGTCTACCAAAGAGGAAACTGGGGCACAGAGGGATCAGGAGAGAGAAAGTCAATCAAGCCATGAAACGAAACAGAAAAAGACCCAACTTCCCGACCTTCCAGTCCTACACTGTTTTTGAGGTTTGGCTCCGACCACTAAGATGATGGGATCCTAGGAATGAGGATGAGTGGTGGTGAGATTCTGGCACAAATCCCCAAAGACCATTCAGGAAGAACGGCTCTTCTATTGAGACAGCCTTGCTTGGGCGCAGTGGGACAATTCCCTCTCCTGGGCTGGCCCCTTTTCCACTTTTCCTTTTCGCCATGTTAATAAAGTTTCTCTTTCGTGTGAGTTCTCTGATGTGTAATGAAATTGGAGCTATTGCTGAAGCCTTTGCCACACTCAGGGCATTTGTAGGGCTTCTCCCCTGTGTGGATTCGTTGGTGTATAATGAGAACTGAATTCCAGCTAAAGCCCTTCCCACATTCAGGGCACCTGTAGGGCTTGTCCCCCAAGTGGGCTCTCTGGTGCATGACCAGGATGGAGCCCCGGCTGAAGCTCTTGCCACACATGAGACATTCGTAGGGCTTCTCGCCCGTGTGGGTCCGCTGGTGCACCACCAGCTGGGAGCGCTGGCTGAAGCACTTCCCACACTCGCCGCATTTGTAGGGTTTCTCGCCCGTGTGGATCCTCTGGTGCTTGATGAGGTTGGAGCTCCAGCTGAAGCTCTCCCCGCAGGTCAGGCACTCGTAGGGCTTCTCGCCCGTGTGCATCCCCTGGTGCGCGATCAGGCTCGAGCTCTGGCTGAAGCTCTTCCCACACTCCCCGCATTTGTAGGGCTTCTCCACCAGGTGGGTTCTGCGGTGCGTGGCCAGGTTGGAGCTGCGGCTGAAGCTTTTCCCACACTCGCCACACTGATAGGGCTTCTCTCCTGTGTGAGTTCTCCGGTGGGTGATGAGGGCTGAGCTCTGACTGAACCTCTGCCCACAGTCAGGGCATTTGTATGGTTTCTCCCCGGTGTGGATCCTCTGGTGTCTGATCAGGTTGGAGTTGTAACTAAAGCTCTCGCCACATTCTTTACATTCGTAGGGCTTTTCTCCAGTGTGGATTCCCTGATGCGTATTAAGGCTGGACCGGTTGCCGAAGCTCTTGCCACACTCAGGGCACGAGTATGGTTTCTCTCCCGTGTGGGTTCGCTGGTGAGCGATGAGGTTGGGGCTCCTGCTGAAACTCTTGCCACACTCGGCACACTGGAAGGGTTTCTCGCCCGTGTGGATCCTCTGGTGGGTTATGAGGTTTGCGCTCCGGCTAAAGCTTTTCCCACAATCCCTGCATTTATAAGGTTTCTCCCCGGTGTGAGTCGTTTGGTGTCTACTAAAGTTGGAACCATCACTAAAGCTTTTTCCACATTCGTCGCATTTGTAGTATTTCTCTCCCGTGTGGGTCCGCTCGTGCGTGATGAGGTGGGATTTCCGACTGAAGGTTTTCCCGCACTGGGGACATTCGTAGGGCTTCTCACCCAGGTAGGTGCCCTGAAGGCCAATGAGCTGTCCAGCTTCCCTGCTCTGGGATGGCACTTCCCTGTGGTCTTCACTTGAGGCCTTTCCCCGGGGACCCCTGGAGCCACAGTCTCTCTCAAGGTCACTTTCCCAATCAGACTGCTGAACACCTTCCCCTTCAGGTGTTTCTGAGAAGAGCCCATGTGATTCCATGTCCTCAAATATGTCTTGATTAGAGTTCTCCCCGTTTTCACTCGGGATCTCAAAATCTGAAATGATGAAGAAAAAACATACAATTTATACTCAATTCCCTGTGATGAGAAAAGGAGACCAAGGGGGAAATTTTTAAAATTTCAACTTCTAATGAAAATAAAGAGGCTAAAGAATCCCGAAGACTTTTAAAAACCAGGTTTATTTTCTTCTAACTGGTTATCTAGTTACCAGGCCTCAAACTTCCTGGTAATCACCCAGAATTTCTAAGTCTTAAAGCTGTGGGTTCTGTCTCTACTCGTTTCGCCGCTGGGAAATGAGGGCAAGTAGAAATTTGAAGATCCTAATCGAGGGAAAGTAATGGGGTACATGACCCCCGATGCACACCATGATGCCTGGTGCTTAGTAGGTGCTCAATTAAATTTGATGAATTTTTTTTATTGGCATCACAGAAATTTCCCTAAAGCTGACTCACCTTTCAAAAGGAGCTTACATAATAATCTCATGCATTAAAATATGTCTCATGTTTATAATCTTAGTTGGCATGTAGGACACAGACAAGACGACAGGACCCCTGCAACCAGGGGTCTGGTAATCCTCCAGATGGCTGTAAACTAGTAAGGGGGCAGTTTACAAAGCCCTTAACTTTATCTGCAGAGTGCGCCTATACATGTATTTCCCATCTGCAATACAAGATACCTACCTTCCAGAACCTTGTCAAACCCTCTACTACCCAGTACTTACCAAGCATTTGGGCGAAAGAAATCACCAGGGAGGATTTCTGGAAGAATATGCAAGCCCTTCCTGAGACTAGAGACTCTCATGAATCTATCCCAGGATTAAGCCCGAGCAGCAGAAAGCTGTGAGCCTCAGCCACACTGTTCCGACTCCCCCGGGAACCCGCGCAGTGAACTGTGTGTTGGTGTAATGGCTCTGGCTGATTTGTGACAAACATGATATGAAGTGTCATTAGTACTTAAGGGCTGTCAGAAACATTAACGCTGCCAGGAAGTGGCCGATGACATTGTTTGTAACACACGATGTCCTCTTGATGAGCCCAAGGAGGAAATCTGCCTTGGACCAAACTACCGAAACGCTGCTCTCCTGAGCAACCAACTTGTGTCGGCCTCACTCCCCAGGTTGTGGCTTTGTCTTTGCGTTGCCCGCTTGGAAACTTGGAGCCAAAAACTCAGAGCAGGAACACTGGATGGCTTTACAGCGTGCAGTGTGTGTTCTTTCATTTTTCCCTCCCATTATGTTCTTTTTTACTATAATTTCCCTGTGCACGATTTCTATAAGGTGTCTTCAGTTCTTTTTTTTTTTTTTAATTCTGTAGCACATTTAGAAATAAATCAATGGTTTATTGATAAAGACCATTGCCTGAGTATTTCTAAGACCTAACATCAGACCCCACTTAGAAAAGCAAATCTAGCCCAGCCGGTGTGGATCAGTGGTTGAGCGTCGACCTATGAACCAGGAGGTCACTGTTTGATTCCCGGTCAGGGCACATGTCCGGGTTGCAGGCTCGATCCCTAGTACTGGGTGTGCAGGAAGCAGCTGATCAATGATTCTCACTCATCATTGATGTTTCTCTCTCTCTCTCTCCCCCTCTCCCTTCTTCTCTGAAATCAATAAAAAATATATTTTAAAAAAAGAAAAGAAAATTTATCCATAGCAGGGAAGACGATTAGCAAAATAATCACAAAGTCCTAGTGACATTTCCATTATTAAAGCTAATAAACTACATGTACAGTAATGCTCAATTCAGTGATTAGTTGCTATGACTTAATGTAAATTTCCATTTATGCACATGATTAAATTTGACATGTATCCTTTAGGTAGAACCTGGGTTCCACTCATGCCTTTAGTCAATATAAAATTATATTTAAACCTGCAAATAGGCATATAATTACAATTCGTGCTCACACTGACATACACTGCTGGTAATCTGTGAGTACGTATGATTGCCCTCTGTCCCACGTCCCCTCGATCTCCAGAGTACAGGTGTAGGCATGATGGGCACAATACTGGTTCCCACCTGGCCAGGGCCAGTAGGTCTCTGGTTCCTCAACTTCCTGCAACAGTGTTTTGCAAGTTTCAACCCAGAGATTTGCTATAAAACAGGGCCTCCAGGTTGAGGCCCCAGTTTATCTTCTACAAGCTCACACAACCAAAAACATTTTTTTATGACTTTACTAACTGTTCTCTTCTGAGTAGGAACATTCGCTATTAAAGGCTTCGCTGCCTTAACATCTGAAGCCCTGGTATGTTCTAGGACAGTGATGGCGAACCTTTTGAGCTCGGCGTGTCAGCATCTTGAAAACCCTAACTTAACTCTGGTGCCGTGTCACATATAGAAATTTTTTGATATTTGCAACCATAGTAAAACCAAGACTTATATTTTTGATATTTATTTTATATATTTAAATGCCATTTAACAAAGAAAAATCAACCAAAAAAAAATGAGTTCGCGTGTCACCTCTGATACGCGTGTCATAGGTTCGCCATCACTGTCCTAGGATGATCTCAGAAGGAACAGGGAAAACAAACACTCAAGCTTCATTTCAGTGAGATTAGGAAGAGGATTAATTTGCAGACACTAATATATGTAATATGTCAGGAAGGGCGTGCATATTTTCCAAAATAGCGGAGACTGTGCAGAAGCCAGTGAGGGAGGGAGAGGGAGGACAAGCATGGAGAGCAGTGTGAGGAGAGGGCCAGCACCCAGGTGAAAGAGATCCCCAACAGCTCGGGCAGAAAAGCTCTTTCTGAAGGTAAGGACTTGCCTTCTAGGCAACCCTGCCTCTGGGGCTGGGATAGGCAAGGCTGGCCTCTTGGGTTCAGACAAGAAAAGGAAGTGAGGCTGCAACCAGGATCACACAGAATGGCCACCTGAGGACAGCGCCTCTGACTCTCGGGCAGTAGTCATGGGAGTTGTTATTATGGAAAAAAGTAGCAATTTTTCATCCAGAAAAAAAGTTAAAGCCCTAGCCAGTTTGGCTCAGGGGCTAGAACAGGGGTGGGCAAACTTTTTGACTCGAGGGCCACAATGGGTTCTTAAACTGGACCGGAGGGCTGGAACAAAAGCATGGATGGAGTGTTTGTGTGAACTAATATAAATTCAAAGTAAACATCATTACATAAAAGGGTACGGTCTTTTTTTTTTTTAGTTTTATTCATTTCAAACGGGCCGGATCCAGCCTGTGGGCCGTAGTTTGCCCACGGCTGGGTTAGAATGTCAGCCTGCGGACTGAAGAGTCACGGGTTTGATTCTGGTCAAGGGCACATAGCTGGGTTGTGGCTCAATCCCCAGTAGGGGATGTGCAGAAGACAGACAATCAGTGATTCTCTCTCATCATTGATGTTTCTATCTCTCTCTCTCCCTCTCTTTCCTCTCTGAGATCAATAAAAATATATACTAAAAAAAAAAAAAAAAAAAAGTTAAAGGAAGCAACCACCTCTGTGCAGAAAGATCTTAAAGGAGAATTTGAGGAAAAGACAGCGAAACAATGAAACGTGAGTTGGAAAGGAGGGGAAAATCCCGAGAAATGAACACAAATAGGAAGAAACACAAAGGAATACAGGCACCAGGGAAAGCACAGACATGGAGGAGGAATGAAATGAGAAGAGCAGTGAAATAAAATGGAAACAAAGGAAGAGGTAAGAAGGATCAAAGAGAATGATAGAGACAGAAGTTAGACAAAGGAGAATCAATAAATATAACTGGAATTCTCAAAAAACTAAACCACAGGAACAGAACAAACAGCTTAACCTATGAAGATATAAGAACTCTTGAAAGGCATTGTGTGTGCCAAGGAAAACTAACCCAGGGTGGTTCATAATGAGACAAAGGGTAACAAGGAAAAAGATCAAACCACTCATGGGGGAGGAAAACCAACGGGTCTCAGATTTCTCTGCAGTAACACTCAATGCCGGCAGAGAGTGCAGCAGCAGCTGCCAGTTATGTAAGAAAAGAAATGCATGCCAAGGATGTTATGTTCAACAGGGCTGTCCTTCAAGTATAAAGCTGACAGGCAAACGGCTTTGAATATACACAATTTCATGGACTACTGGTCCCATGAGCCCTTCCAGAGGAAACTATTAGGAGATGAATTTCACTCAACCAAGAGATAAAGGGAACTCTAGCACAAAGATTGGGGATGAACATCTGATACATATAACTTTAGAACAGAAGTCTACAAGAGCCATGGCAATTAGGGTGTTAAAACAGAATATAATTGTTATGCAGAGATGTAGAAATGATACTCTAATCAAAATTGGGGTTGAGGGGAAAGAAGATGGAATACAAGATATGTTCGTTGATTGCCTTATCCTATATAAACCTATATAATAAAAGCCTAATATGCTAAGTGTCCGGTTGACTGGTCAGCTGTTCAACCAAAGTGTAATATGCTAATGATATGCTAAGGCTGCTCAACTGCTTGCTATGACGTGCACTGACCACCAGGGGGAAGACACTCCAACCGGTAGGTTAGCTTGCTGCTGGGGTCCAGCCGAACAGGACTGAGGGAGATGGGCCCAACACGCCCTGGAGCCCTCCCCAGCTGGCCAACCTCCCGGGTCTCTCCCCAGCCCTGATCTTGCACCGGTGAGGTCAACTGGCCTGGCCTGTGCCCTCTCGCAATTCAGGACACCTCCGGGGATGTCGGAGAGCCAGTTTCGGCCCAATTCCGCAGGCCAAGCTGAGGGACCCCACTGGTGCACAAATTCGTGTACCAGGCCTCTGGTCCATAATAAATACTTGGAAGCTCAAAGGGTAGCATTTATTTATTTATTTAATTTTTAAAAGTGATTTCAAAGAGGAAGGGAGAGGAAGAGGGAGAGGGAGAGAGAGAGAAACATCAATGATGAGAGAGAGTCATGGATCAGCTGCCTCCTGCACTCCCCCTACTGGGAATCAAGCCTGCAACCCCGGCATGTGCCCTTGACTAGAATTGCACCTCGGATCCTTCAGTACGCAGGCTAACACTCTATCCACTGAGCCATACCAGCTAGGGCTGAATGGTTCTTGAATTGCCATAGGACCTCTTCCTTTATGGGTCAGTCTAAACCGGTCATTCTTGCATTTTCCAATCTTCGACCCACACTCTCGACTCCCATGCACATTACACTCCTGTGGCTGTTCACAGGGCTATGTGTGGCCCCCTGCCTGGCCAGAGGCCTCCTCTTTCCCTCCCATGCTAGAAAGCATATCAGAATGAGTGTGAGGAAAACTGATGTCAATATGGGGATAAACCTGAATTTACTGTCATCCTATATAATAAAAGCTTAATATGCAAATCAACCGAACGACGGGTCGCTATGATGTGCACTGACCACCAGGGGGCAGACGCTCAACGCAGGAGCTGCCCCTGACCCACAGGCCCCAGGCCAGCCAAGGTGGGTGCCCCCCTGATCACCTGCCTGTCGCCCGCAGAGGGAGGTGACTGGTGGCATGTGGGGGTGTCAGGCCAGCCAAGGTGGGTGCCAGTGGGAGCCCCCCCGATCACCCCACAGATTGGTCCTGATCACCAGCCAGGCCTAGGGACCTTATCTGTGCATGAACTTCACACACCGGGCCTCTAATTTATTTATAACAATGGAATTGGTCACTAACTGTGGTGCTTTAGTGTGGGTCAGGCTCAAAACACTCAAAACCTGATGGTGACGGTGGTCAGAGGCATTGGTCTAAAATACAGAAGTGTGCCCAGCCGATGTGGCTCAGTGGTTGAGCATTAACCCATCAACCAGGAGGTCATGGTTCGATTTCTGGTCAGGGCACATGCCCGGGCTGCAGACTCGATCCCCAATGTGGGGCGTGCAGGAGGCAGACAATCAATGATTCTCTTTCATCATTGGTGTTTCTATCTCTCTCTCCCTCTCCCTTCCTCTCTGAAATCAATAAAACTATATAAAATAAAATAAAATAAAATAATAAAATAAAATAAACAAAATAAAATAAAATAAATAATAAAATTAAATAAAATAAAAGAAATTAAATAAAATAAATAAAATATAAAATAATAAAATAAAATAAATAAAATAAACAAAATAAAATAAATAATAAAATTAAATAAAAGAAATTAAATAAAATAAATAAAATATAAAATAATAAAATAAAATAAAATAAAATAAACAAAATAAAATAAAATAATAAAATAAGTTAAATAAATAAATAAATAAATTGAAATGAAAAATAAAATAAAATACAGAAGAGGTTCAGTACAGCTTGTGTCCACCTCAGCTTCTCCCACTCTGACTTGGGCTCTCCCCATAGGAGCGCTGCCCTGAAAAGCCTGGTGCGAACCTGACCAAAGCCTGGCAGGAACCTGATCGCACCTGAGTGACTGGGAACATTGTTCCACCTGAACTCTGGCTGCTTGAAAGACTAACCACTGATAAAAACAGCAATGAGCTCTCTTATCAGGGTAAGTGAATGACTGCCAAACATTTTACATTATAACACTGCATCTAAGAGTTCTGTATGGTATACATTTCAGATACTTCAGTGAATTCCAAGTGATTTTGTTTTGAAGCTGAGAATCATAGCTTTAAAAACACATACACCTTCCCAACCCTCCAACCCTCTCCACTCCCCTTCTTGTTAAGTAAAATGAGTATTTTTTGTTCATTTGTCGTCCTGGAGGGAGCACTTTGCTGGGGCTGCAGGCTCAAAGCAGTGCCCACAGGAAGCCGGGCGATGCGGGGGATGGCTGGAGAGGTCAGCCGGCACTCTTTGGCTCACTTGTTGGAAAAGAGTAGGTGTGAAGTTGACAATCTCCATTTCTCTATAGATAGAAGAAGAAAAGAAAGACAGGTTCCTTGCCTTCTGGGATTTTATAGGTTCCTAGAAAAAAATGAGACACGTATTCACAGAAACAGAAAATAAGATGGAATGTGATAAAACGCCAAAAGAGAAGAAGAATCAAAATGCACTGGAGAGAAAACTTCAGTTTTCTCTGATCTGAGCAGGGTTGATCCGAGAGGCCCCCGGGTGGGTGGAGCCGGGAACAGGGAAGAGAGACCAGAAGTAAGGCCAGCTTTGATGGAGCCGGTCTCCACGGGTGCACACTCCAACGACAACCGGGATGTTCACTCGCAGGGACAGGACCAAAGCATTCCAAGTCAGAATTCAGGAGCACAGGTGAACGCTAGAAAGCACAGGCCTGTTCGAGAAACATCAAGACCAGGTCTGGATGGGGCAGGAGCTGCGGCAAGGGGACCTGGGAAAACTGGCTGCAGGGCCAGGTCTCAGAGGTCCCGGGCTCCAAGCAGAACAAGGTCACACTTGATTTGGAGACACTGGGAAACTCATGAAGACTTTTAAGCAGGAGCCCAAGCCGGTGTTGCTCAGTGGATAGAGCATCGGCCTGCGGACTGAAGGGTCCTGGGTTCGATTCCGCTCCAGGGCACATGCCCAGGTTGCAGGCTCAATCCCCAGTAAGGGGAGTGGAGGAGGCAGCTGAACAATGATTCTTTCACATCATTAATGTTTCTATCTCTCTTCCTCTATATTAAAAAAAAAAAAGACTTTTAAGCAGAAGAATGACCGATCACTCAGGTAGGAGTGGAGCGGCTGTAATGAAGGGGAGAGAAGCAGGTTCCCTCTGGAGGCTCCTGCAAGAGTTCGGAGAAATACTAAGAGCCTGACTCAGGGCTCAGGACTAACAGGTGGGAAACACTCACTGAGAGAGAGGAGCTTTCAGTACAGGTCCAATCTCAACTGCGATAGTGGGATACATGCCTGCGAGTCCACATTAAACCACCATCCTGGGTAAGTGCGTCCAAAGGTCCCGGGCCGGGCAGAGTGGAGGTCTCACGTTGAGTAAATGTTCCAGAAGGGATGCAGATGATTGCAGAGGTTCCTCTGCGTAATCATGAGGAAGGCCAGGAGCATTTGTTAAACAAAGACCAACAAAGATGATCTCAAAGGCAGAAGGCAGAGGACTGACAAACACATCTGGGAGTCCCAGGAGAGATGATGGCAGGAAGCAGGAAGCCAGGTGGGGAGGGCTGGTGCAGTGGGTGCCTATCATCGCCTGAGGCACCTGCTGAGACCTAACCTCCTGCTCTGTGACTTCCCCAACCAAACCACAACCCTGAGGCCTCTCCTCAGCCCCCAGCCCCTCTGGCCTCCCTGCAGTATCTGCCTAACATCCTAAAGTTCATTCCAAACTGTCCCATCCGTCAGGAGGCAGGTAAACCAAGGATGAGCTGGCCAACATGGCTCACTGGCTGAGCACTGACCTAGGAACCAGGATGTCACGGTTCGATTCCCGGTCAAGGGCACATGCCCGGGTTGCAGGCTCGATCCCCAGTGTGGGGCGTGCAGGAGGCAGCCGATCCATGATTCTCTCTCATCATTGATGTTTCTCTCTCTTGCTGCCTTTCCCTTCCTCTCTCAAATCAGTAAAAATATATTAAATAAATAGGATGAGAGGTCTTTGTCTTTTTCTTTTTTAATAGGAGGAGTAAAATTAAAAGCTACTTTTTTAATATTTTATTGATTTTTTACAGAGAGGAAGGGAGAGACAGAGAGTTAGAAACATCGATGAGAGAGAAACATCGATCAGCTGCCTCCTGCACACCCCCTACTGGGGATGTGCCCGCAACCAAGGTACATGCCCTTGACCAGAATCAAACCTGGCACCCTTCAGTCTGCAGGCCGATGCTCCATCCACTGAGCCAAACCGGTCAGGGCAAAAGCTACTTTTCAAGACCAAAGAAAATCAGGTACTTTGCTTTAGATGCAACCTAGGATCTACCCAACACCTGTGGAAGCGAACAGACTGGAGTTTCCATCCTGGCTCCTGCACTTACCCGCTGTGTGACCTCGAGTAAGGGCTGACCTTGCTGGACTCCCATGACCTCGCCTGTAGCATGTTAGTGAGAGGGACATGTAAGATGCCCGCCGCAGGACCAGGCTCACCGTGGACCCTCAACGGCAGTCCCTTTCTCCAAAAGATGGCTTTCCTCCTATCTCCCCAGTCCCTGAAGGTTGTCACCACCTCTGTCCTTTCTCCTCTTCCCAGTCCTGAGTCCTCCAGACCACACACCCCTGGTTGGTCACCTTTGGCTCAGTGCCGCCTGCATCCCCTCTGCCAGCACCCCACAGGGAACTATCACTTTGCATCACAGACGAGATGCTCAGACCCATGAGTTCCCACCTCGGCCTCGCACTAGCTGCACGGCATCACGGGATTCAGTGAACTTCTCTCACTGAACTCACAGGTCGTGCAGTGGTAATGACCTCGCTTGCCCCCAAGGTGGTCAAGTTCCCGTTGAGTTTTGCATAGTAGATGCCACGCACACTGTCTGGCCCACAAAGAGGGATGGATCAATGCCAGCTATGGTTACCGGGTTCTTTCTCACACGTGTGTCTCCCCACCCTCCCTACTGTCCCCATCTGGGCCTGACCCCTGTACACCTGATGTCTCAGTGGCTTCCTGGCTGCTCTCCTGCCTCCAGCCTCTCCCTGCGCTAATCAAACCCACATCCTGTTGCCAAACTCGGCTTCCTCCCCTGCCCCTGGGGCCCCACTTCAAGAACCTGCGGAGGCCAAGCCTCCGCCCACCCTTCCCCCACACCCTACTTCCTACCACTTCCAAAACACACCCTTTCCACTCTCATCAGCCCGCCTTTCTCACTGTCACCTGAACTATGCCACGCCGGTCCACCCTTCCGAGCCTCTGCTTCGCACAGCTCCTCTCGGATGCCACCCTCCACCTGCCCTGTGCCTCTCCAAATTCGACCCCAGCCTGCAACTCCTGCTCAGGTGCCACCTCCTCCAGAAAGCCTCGCTGGCCTCGCCCCTCCTCCTGCAGTTCTCATCACACACGGGAGCTGTCTCCCGTGGGCCCTGAAGCAGTGCTGGGGGCACCCACGGATGGGAAGTAAATGTCTGGAGATCAAGGGAGTCCAGTTGACAAGTGAGGAGCAGGGCGGCGGCGGCAGAGTCAGGAGACAAATACATTAACGGTTGCAATGAACTCACGTTTGTAATTCCTCTTATGAGAGCCCAGCGTGACTCTGTGCCACAGAAAAGCCCCTGGTTTGCTCGCCATTCATCTTGGATTCATAAAAAATAATCACTTTTTAAAACTAGGATTTGTTTTTCTAGCTGCTGGAACGTCACACATTCGGATGTTCATTGCACAACCAAGTGAAGGTTCCAAGGAGTGATTTATAGGCTCACCAGCCCCTCCCCCAAGCGTCCTTCAGCTTCCCAACCACTCAGAATCAACACAGAAGTAAAAACCAGGCTTGCTACGCACATACAGTTCCAAGAATACTCAGTTCCGCACTGAAATTCTGGAACTTTCACTGCACCCAAGGACTTTAAAAAAGTGACAATGTCTGGGTGCTGTAGGCTAAAAAAAAAAAAAAAAAAAATGACAATGTGCCCTGGCTGGTTTGGCTCAGTAGACCAGAGCGTCGGCCTGCGGACTGAAGGGTCACAGGTTCGATTCCAGTCAAGGACACATGCCCAGGTTGTGGGCTTGACCCCCAGTGGAGGACATGCAGGAGGCAGCCGATCAATGATTCTCTCTCATCATTGATGTTTCTATCTTTCTCCCTCTCCCTGACTATGTGAAATCAATAAAGATATATTTTAAAAAATTAAAAAGTAACAATGTGCCCTGGCTGGTTTGGCTCAGTGGATAGAGCGTCGGCCAGCAGACTGAAGGGTCCCAGGTTCGATTCCAGTCAAGGGCACGTATGTACCTTGGTAGCAGACTGTCTGGCCCACAAAAAGGGATGGGTCAATGCCAGGTTCCCCAGCCCTGGGCAGGATGCTTGCAGGAGGCAACCATTCGATGTGTCTCTCTCACATCAATGTTTCTCTCTGTCTCTCCCTCTCCCTTCCACTCTCTCTAAAAATCAATAGAGCCCTAACCGCTTTGGCTCAGTGGATAGAGCATCGGCCTGTGAACTCAAGGGTCCCAGGTTCGATTCTGGTCAAGGGCATGTACCTTGGTTTCTGGCACATCCCCAGTAGGGAGTGTGCAGGAGGTGGCTGATCGATGTTTCTCTCTCATTGGTGTTTCTAACTCTCTATCTCTCTCTCCTCCTCTCTGTAAAAAATTAATAAAATATATTTTAAAAAATAAAAATAAAAATCAATAGAAAAAATATCCTCGGATGAGATTAACAAAAACCAAAATAAATAAAATAAAGTGACAACGTTTTGATTTTCCACAGACAGCACAGAGACATGGGGCTGTCCCCAACTTTGTCCTGGATCCCACCTTGACCTCCTCGACCTCAGAGGGGGCCCCCACCTTCTCCCTATGAGTTTCAGCATCTCACCACTGTCCCGAAGGGTCTGGGTCAAGTCTTCCATCAGGGCCACTGTTTCCTCGCTGCTTTCGGGCCTATGTTCTTGCAGCCAGGCCTGGATCTCCCTGGGCATCACGGTCAGCATCTGCTCCTTGGTGTGCACCTCTGGCCTCAGCCAGCGCCGACAGAGCTCTCGGAGGCGGCCCAGCGCACCCTGCGGCCCTCCAGCCACCTCCTCTCCGGGGCTGCCCTTGCCAGCGTTCTGGGGAAAGGGCTCGGACTCGGGGCCATCCTCCTGCAGCACAGCTTCCTGTACCCAAGAGTCGTCCTCCACGATCATGGTGGTGACCTCTGCCTCCTGTTCTTCTTCCTCTTGAGGTACCTGGGCCAAGGGGCTCAGGGGAGTGGCTACTCTGGGCACCTCTGCAGCCATCACCCACGTTCCCGGGACAATCGCGCAGGCTTCTAGCCTTAAACTTCAGTCTTATCCAGCCAAGCTCTCTGAGAAGACACGTTCCTCCTCGAATTTCAACAAGTAGCCCGGCTGAGAAATGAGAAAGAGAACCAGGATCAGTCAGTAAACGGTCCCAAAATGATCTAACTCACAGCAGCCCAGGTCAGGCCACCAAGCAATTCTTACGTCCGCAAATCAACAAGTTTCCTGTCCCTCTTAAAGGCAAAATGGCTTATTCCTGAAAACCTCTCTCTTTCTCTATGGCGAGAGAAGTTAAGAAGAAGCATAAACACAAAATATGCAGCATTTTTCTTTCCAAAAGACCGAAGCATGAGTGTCAGAAGTCCAAAGCCCTGGCAAGAATCCAGGCCTGAGTTATCCTGCCCTAAGTCAGTTCAGACTGGCTGCAGAGTAAGTGACCTTGACCTCGCACACTCAAATCAACCTCACTGACCACCACGAAGCAGAGATAATAATATCATCCTTATTTTACGGGGACATCTTAAGGATTAGCAATGGCTCAGATGTCAAGAGACTGAGCCTCGGGGACAGGCAGCTCCAGGGACGGGGTCTGACTTCCATAAACCTCCTCTGGTGCAAGTGTGGTAGCTATTGACAACAAAATCGAGCAAGCTCTGGATCTGGTGAAAAGCCATTTGATGTATGCGGTTAGAGAGGAAGTGGAGGTCCTCAAAGAGCAAATCAAAGAACTAATAGAGAAAAATTCCCAGCTGGAGCAGGAAAACAATTTGCTGAAGACACTGGCCAGTCCTGAGCAGTTTCAGGCCCAGCTGCAGACTGGCTCCCCCCGCCCTGCCACCACACAGCCGCAGGGGACCACATAGCCCCCAGCCCAGCCAGCCTCCCAGGGCTCAGGACCAACTGCATAGCCTCCTATGCCCCCTGCAGAACTGGCTGCTGCTGTCTGAACTCAACAGACCCGAGATGATGTACTAGGGGAATCCACCTCCACAACCACCCATTTCATTGCTCGCTGCAAGAGACGTGAGACTGATAATATGCCATCATCTCTTTTTCCCAGTATTAAACACCCATGTGCTTTTGGCTTGAAGAAAAAAAAAAAAAGAGAGAGAGACTGAGCCTCACTAGAAGGAAGACAATATCTCAACTGCATTATTACCATATTTAAAAGTATGAAGTTTTTGCCCTAACCGGTTTGGCTCAGTGGATAGAGCGTCGGCCTGCGGACTCAAGGGTCCCAGGTTCGATTCCGGTCAAGGGCATGTACCTTGGTTGCGGGCATATCCCCAGTAGGGGGTGTGCAGGAGGCAGCTGATCGATGTTTCTCTCTCATCGATGTTTCTAACTCTCTATCCCTCTCCCTTCCTCTCTGTAAAAAAACAATAAAATAAAATAAAAAAGTATGAAGTTTTGCCCTAGCCAGTTTGGCTCAGCGGATAGAGCATTGGCCTACGGACCGAAGGGTCCCGGGTTTGATTCCAGTCAAGGGCATGTACCTCGGTTGCAGGCTCCTCCCTGGCCCGGGCCCTGGTCTCGGCGTGTGCAGGAGGCAACCAATCGATGTTTCTCTCTGTCTTTCCTTCTCTCTTCCACTCTCTCTAAAAAAATCAATGGAAATATATCCTCGGGAGGATTTAAAAAAGTTTTTTTTTCACGAAGTTCTAAATGTTCAGACTCTTCAATCTAGTCTTGGCCCCTCAGGAATTTTTCTTTTAGAATAACTCTTTGTAAAGAGAATTTTATTTGCAAGGACATCCAATCACAGCATTCTAATTGCAAAAAAATAAAAATTAAAAAATGGACACATTAAAAATCCAGCAGTCAGGGTATGGTTAATAAATTATGGCACATCCATACAGTAAAATGTATTAAAAACGATGCTGATGTTATAATGGCTACCTTTGGGAGGTACTGACTGAGAAGGAGCTCAAAGGAGCCTCTTTTGGGGTGCAGGGAATGTTCTGTTATCTTGATTTGATGATGGCTGCACAAAAGCATAAATATGAAATTTGTGCACCCTGCTGTATGTATTTTAAAGTATTTTTTAAAGTATGCTGACAAAGATTATTAATCATTAAAGATTTAAGATATCCGCAATATGAAAATTAGGGATAAAGACAAAACCAGCAAGGCTTTTTTTTTTTTTTTTAAATTTTTGTGAGGTTTCTTTTTTTTTTTTAGCAAGGCATTAAAACTACAGTTATAGTATGACCCCAATTCCCTTTAAAAATGAACACACACAAGACTAAAAAAAAAAGCTGGACGGAAATTCTACAAGATGTTGAGAGCAGTGAAACTACAAAATATTTAAAGACCATAAAAGCAATGAAAATTTATTTTTAAAAACCAATATATTGCCGAAACCGGTTTGGCTCAGTGGGTAGAGCGTCGGCCTGCGGACTGAAAGGTCCCAGGTTCCATTCCGGTCAAGGGCATGTACCTGGGTTGCGGGCACATCCCCAGTAGGAGATGTGCAGGAGGCAGCTGATTGATGTTTCTCTCTCATCGATGTTTCTAACTCTCTCTCTCCCTTCCTCTCTGTAAAAAAATCAATAAAAAAATATTTAAAAAAAGAACAATATATCATACTCAGATAACACCACCTCCCCCAAAAGGAAAAGCTTTTTTTTTAAAAAATAGGAATGCTAGTGGGAAAACCGAAGTTCCCAATGTGTATATACAAGGACTAGAAGAAACGGGGTAACAGGACTCTTACTCAGAAACCCGGGGAAACTGCTCCTAATAAGCCAAGTCGGCTTGGGACCCGGGCCAAGCCACGCCCCCTCTGGGCTCAGTTTCCCCACGTGCAAACCGAGGCGCTGCGCGGGACGGCGGCCAGTGCGCATCCAGTCCAAACCCTGCGTCCCGGATGGATATGCGGGGAGCTCGCTGCAGGGAGAAGAGTCCGCGTGGTTCGCCGGGCGGACCAACGCGTAAACCGAGACCCCCGTGTCCGCGGAGAGCGCCCCCCACGCCCCTCCCCCAGCAGGCTGCCAGCCCTGGCTCCAGGCCCGTTATTCCCACGCCTCGCGCTACCCTCCTGGGCCGCGAGGCTCCAGGCCTGTCTCTCCGGGCTCACCTCCCCGGGGACCAGATCCTGCTCCGGCGGCGGCTTTGTGCGCACAAGCGCCCGGGGCACGGCCCGGCCCCGGGAGTCGCGACGGCTCCGGCCCGAGGGGCACCGAGAACAATGGACGGTAGAGGCCCGCCCCCAACCGCTCTCATTGGCTACCTAGAACGGCCCCTGAAACTCTGCTTTCCTATTGGTAGATACGGTGTCCAGCCGGCGGCGGGAAGGAGGCTAGGCCGAAGGCATTGTGGGAGATGTAGTCCACCCACCCAGACCACCCAGGCTGCAGGCCTGGGAGAGGCGTTTGGGGTTGAGAGTCTGGGCGGCGCTCGAGGGCCAGAGGCAGAAAATCCGCGGGCTGGCCCTCAGGACTGCAATGTTGGCCAGAGCTGTCACCTGGAACAGGTCATTACACCTCTTTGAAGCTTCCCTATATTTGTCTATAAAAAGTGAAAGTTAGATGAAGGGATTTGAAAGTCCTTTCCAGCTGTGGTTAAGCCCCTGGACGGTCAAAAGCAGCCCTGGAGGAGGAATGCATGTCGCCAGAGCCCAGCACCCCTCCCTCAACTTGAAGGTGCACCTGGCTGGTGCATACACCTTTTTTTTAACATATATTTTTATTGATTTCAGAGAGGGAGAGAAAGATAGAAACATCAATGATGAGAATTACTGATCGGCTACCTCCTGCATGCCCCCCACTGGGGATTGAGCCTGCAACCCTGGGCATGTGCCCTTGACTGGAATCGGACCCGCTACCCTTTGGTCCGCAGGCCCACGCTCTATCCACTGAGCCAAACCAGCTAGGGCTACACCTTTGTTTTTGCAAGTGGCATTCCTGTGTCTAGAATGCCCTGTCCTGTCTCTTCTGCCAGGAACTCCCATTCTTTCCTCTATTTCCATCAGCAAACCCCCAGAGACACCGCGCTCAGCACACCTTTCCAGGTCTCCCTGCTGTCTACGGGAGGTGGACCTCTATCCTGGTGTCCCCACGCTTGGCGAGCTAGAAGATAAGGCTTGAGGATAAGCGGAGGCTGTATAACAAGTAAGAAGCTGCCTGGAAGTCCAAGGGGAAATATAAAGACGGAGAGAAAGACACTCTTAAAGATCTGTGATAGATGGAACAGTCGTGCGTGTTTGTACAGAGCAATTACTTGGAGGCACACACAAATGACTTCATTTGTTGTTTTAGTTTTCATTTAAATTTCATTTAATGGAAATTTAATTTTCATTTCGTGAATGTTTGATAAAGGTTTTATGTTTATTGGCGTTTTTAATCTCATTTTCTATGAACCGATTGTTCCTATAGTCTTCACGCTTTTTAAATTGTATTTATCCATAAGAGCTCTTTGGATGTTAAGAAAATGATTCCTTTGGCCCCGCTGGTTTGGCTCAGTGGCTGAGTGTAGACCCATAAACCAGGAGGTCAGGGTTGGATTCCCCGTCAGGGCACATGCCTGGGTTGCAGGCTCCATCCCCAGTAAGGGTTGTGCAGGAGGCAGCCCATCCATATTTCTCTCTTATCGTTATCGTTGATGTTTCTATCTTTCTCTGTCCCTTCCTCTCTCTGAAATCAATTAAACCATTAAATATTTATTTATTTATTTATTTTAAATATTTTTTAAATATAGTGATTCCTTTGCCACAAAAATTGCTGCTGTTTTTCTCAATATTTTGTTTGCTTTTTGCTATTTTTTAAAATATATAACTGACATTTTTATGATGTCAATTTTGTCAGACTGGTCTTTTTATAGCTTCTGAGTTTTCTGTGATTCTTAGAAAGTTCTCTGCCCCACTCCAAAGATTATTTGAGTTTCACTCATTTTTCACTAATTATAAGCCCTTTCATCCAAGTATAAACATGCAAAGCAAGGTTCCACGGTTAAATCTTACTGTCCCCTCTTGGTGTCTTGATTTATTAGCCCAAAGTGACCACGTGCAAACAGCGCCACCTCCAGGCTAGCCTGAGAACTGCACTAAGTGCTTGAAGGCAGAATTGCCCAACCCCACCTCCCCCAGCACCTCTCGGTAGTCAGCATTCCTAGAGTGCAAGATGTCCAAACTGTTTGAGGATGATAATTCCAGGAGATAATCATGTACTACTAAAGATTAGTTTCTCCACTTTTCCATCCTCACTAGAGATGTAAATTTACACAAGAGACAAGATATGTTTGGTTAGGGTTGGGGTGGGGAGATAGCTGACACTTTCCAGCAGCCTAAGAGTTCACTTACCTTTGCTTTTATCTATCTATCCTAAGCCAACCTTAGACCACGAGACACTGACACTATCTTGTTACAGGAAAATTCTGAAGTCAGCCATCTGCCCTGTGCCTGATTCTCCAGGAAGTTGGTCCTGGCCAATGTCAACTGTCCCAGGTTTAGATAGACAGTAAGACACAGTTAAGACCAATTTCTAGCATAACCTTGTCCCCAAACTGCAGGGACTGACCAGCAGACCCTAAGCGACGGATGAATGGATTACCCTGACACACATTTCTGTGAAAGAGAGGGCTAAGGGACTGCCTGGCTAGAGGAACTGGACAGCCCCGTTCGCCTGCCTCCTTAGGCTTTTATTGTGACAACAGCTTGAACTCAAATTAATCTCTAGACACAACCAGCAGGGTGAGTATCCTAGAGAAAGCACATGCTTCTACACGGTTGGGTCTAAAGATTAAACACAGAAATTCCAGCAAAACACCCGGGGGCTCGGACTTGTTTGGAAAAGTCAAGGCAGGAACTGCCGCCTTCGGCAAGGCCCCCCTAGAGGCCCCCGACCTTTCGGAGAATCCTCCTTCCAGACTTTCCAACCAAGTCCCGGGCTTCCCCACACCAAGCCAGAGCCCTACGACCAGCCTAAGACAGTGAGCAAGCCTAGGACCACAGCCCCACTCTCGGGGTGGGACTCCTCCTGCAATTGATTCCTTTCACCAAACCACAGGGTGACAGAGGCTCTGTTCGGCCAGGGAGTAGTCATGCTTAAAAGCTTCAGAGACCTGCCCTAGCCGGTTTGGCTCAGTGGATAAAGTGTCAGCCTGTGGACTGAAGGATCCCAGGTTTGATTCCGGTCAAGGGCATATGCCTGGGTTGTGGGCTTGATCCCCAGTGGGGGACTTGCAGGAGGCAGCCGATCAATGATTCTCTCTCATCGTGGATGTTTCTATCTCTCTCTCCCTCTTCCTTCCTCTCTGAAATCAATAAAAAAATATTTTTTAAAAAAAGCTGCCGAAACCGGTTTGGCTCAGTGGATGGAGCGTCGGCCTGTGGACTGAGGGGTCCCGGGTTCGATTCCGGTCAGGGGCATGTGCCTGGGTTGCGGGCACATCCCCAGTGGGAGATGTGCAGGAGGCAGCTGATCAGTGTTTCTCTCTCATCGATGTTTCTGACTCTCTGTCTCTCTCCCTTCCTCTCTGTGAAAAAATCAATAAAATATATTAAAAAAAAAAAAAAAAAAGCTTCAGAGAACTACTCTGACTAACTTAAGTAAAAGAATATCAGGGAACTCACAAAGTACATGGGAGCTGAAGGATCAGGCTTGAGAAGTTGAGAACCGGGAAACAGAGTAAGGCCCCAAGAACCACAGCAAAAATCTTACAGCAGCCCCGGCCAGTTTGGCTCAGTGGATAGAGCATCGGCCTGTGGACTGAAGGGTCCCAGGTTCGATTCCGGTCAAGGGCACATGCCTGGGTTATGTGCTCGATTCCCCCCATGGGGGCGTGCATGAGGCAGCCGATCCATGATTCTCTCTCATCATTGCTGTTTCTATCTCTCTCTCCCTCTCCCTTCCTCTCTGCAATTTTTTTTTAAAAATATATTTTATTGATTTTTTACAGAGAGGAAGGGAGAGAGAGATAGAGAGTTAGAAACATCGATGAGAGAGGAACATCAACCAGCTGCCTCCTGCACATCTCCCACTGGGGATGTGCCCGCAACCCAGGTACATGCCCTTGACCGGAATCGAACCTGGGACCTTTCAGTCCGCAGGCCGACGCTCTATCCACTGAGCCAAACCGGTTTCGGCTCCTCTCTGCAATTAATAAAAATACACATTTTTTAAAATCTCGTAGCAGAAACAGTCCAGCCTGCCCTTCCGTGGGCCCTGGTGCAAATAGCCATCTCTGTCTGCCCGCCTTCCTCTCAGAGCTCAATTCAGGGAAAGAGCATTTGGTAGGCCCACCCCACGTAAAAAGAAGCTAAAACAGGATTTTATTTTTATTTTTTTAAAATATATTTTTATTGATTTTTTACAGAGAGGAAGGGAGAGAGATAGAGAGTTAGAAACATCGATGAGAGAGAAACATCGATCAGCTTCCTCCTGCACACCCCCTACTGGGGATGTGCCCACAACCAAGGTACATGCCCTTGACCGGAATCGAACCTGGGACCCTTGAGTCGGCAGGCCGACGCTCTATCCACTGAGCCAAACCGGTCAGGGCGCCTTTTTTTTTTTTTTTTAAATGAATGGTGTGTATTTAGTGTAGCAGAGGGAGGCCCTTGGACCTTGTGTTGCTCCTCCAGAGATGCTGGCTTTTCCCTTTCTCCCGTGTCTTGTGCTGGCCTGGGCTTCTCTAGCCCCATCTTGCCAAGAAGAAGGAGGAGGATGGATTTACAGCCTCCGGCCAGTTCCCATGGCCTATTCTGAACAGCTCCATTCAGGATATTTCTGGGAAGACGCAGGGGTGCTCTGGGATGGAAGGAATGACTCAGGAGGCAGCCCCAGTGTGAGGGGGTGCTGCCAAGACACAGAGGCATCAGCAGCACGGGGTGGCTTGAGACAGGGTGTGTTTCAGAGGGGATTTTGCTCTAGAAAGAAATATCCCCCAAGCTATCACAAATGAAAACTAATTACAGAGATAGGAAGAAAAAGAAGGAAGAAATTTAAATACCTGCATACACACACAATATCTCGTGCGCGCGCGCACACACACACACACACACACACACACTCGCTAGGCTGCTTAGTTCATAGGAAGAAAGTTATCACTAGAGTAGTTAGCTGACTATTGGAAAGAGAAAAAAATAATCTTGCAACCTCCAGTAAAAGCTTGCAATTCACTTGGCATGAAAAAGAGGCTTCGAGTTCCCTAACAAAGGATAAGAATAAGCAGGTCAGCCCTAACCGGTTTGGCTCAGTGGATACAGCGTCGGCCTGTGGACTGAAAGGTCCCAGGTTCGATTCCGGTCAAGGGCATGTACCTGGGTTGCAGGCTCATCCCCAGTGGGAGGTGTGCAGGAGGCAGCTGATCAATGTTCTCTCTCATTGATGTTTCTAACTCTCTATCCCTCTCCCTTCCTCTCTGTAAAAAATCAATAAAATATATTTTTTAAAAAAAAGAATAAGCAGGTCAAAGAGAGAGGTGGAGAGAGAGAGACAGAGAGAGACAGAGGGGAAAAAGCTCAACCACACAAATAATTGTGAAAATGCAAATCAAAGCAAATATACTAGTAGATAATGTTTGGAACACCTACCCTTGGAATTCTATTAGCTTTTTAAAGGTGAGGTTGATCTCTATATGCTCACATAGAAAGGTCTTCAAAAGGGTAAAAACAGCAAGGTCCAAATTAGTGTGAGAGGCCCGGCTGGCGTGGCTCAGTGGTTGAGCGTCGACCTATGAACCAGGAGGTCATGGTTCGATTCCCAGACAGGGCACATGCCCGGGTTGTGGGCTTGATCCCCAGTAGGGGGCGTGCAGGAGGCAGCTGATCCATGATTCTCTCTCATTGTTGATGTTTCTATTTCTCTCTCTCTCTCCCTCTCCCTTCCTCTCTGAAATCAATAAAAAATATATTTTTTTAAAATGTGCACACAAAACTGTTAGGGTCGCCAAAGGAGGAACACATGAGGCCAAAAGGGGTAAAGAATTATGCACTTATTAGGTCATCTGGAAAACCAGATGGATAAGCCTCCAAATGGTGCCATCACCCAGGGATAGGGAGTCAGTGATTTTAAAGGACTCTAGGCAGGCTTTTTCTGGGCGGAAAATTCTCTGGGCGGGTCCTGAGGGGAAAGATAAGGGTCTTAGCAAGTGGAATGTGATCTTAGCAAGTGGAATGTGGTCTAAGCAAAAGGAAATGTCGGTTGTGACGTGGTCTAAAGGTCAGCCCCCAGGGGAGGGTGTGTCGATTCAATTATTATATCAGACCTAACAAAAACAAAAACAAAAAGCAAGGTGATGATGTTGTTGAAATTACGGAAAATACAGAAACCTTTAAAAAGATAACAAAAATCTATGTATAATCTCAATACCCAAATATAACCTCTAATACCGTTGTGGTGAAATTCCTTTTATTCTTTTTTCTATGCATGAGTGTGGCCAATCTGAACAGTACCACAACATCAGGATGCCTTTAAATTATTTTCTTTTTAAAAAAAATATATTTTTATTGATTTCAGAGAGAAAGGGAGAGGGAGAGAGAGAGACAGAAACATCAATGATGAGAGAGGATAATTGATTGGCTGCCTCCTGCATGCCCCCTACAGGGGATAGAGACCACAACCCAGGTATGTGCCCTTGACCAGAATTGAACCTGGCACCCTTCAGTCTGCAGGCCGATGCTCTATCCACTGAGCCAAACTGGCTAGGGCTAAATTATTTTCCAAAATAAAGGAAACTAAAACTACCTCTAGTCTCTACTGGATTAGCCATTAACCTCCTTTGTGGACCTCCCCCTTCTCCCGGACTGCCAGGACCCTGGAGTTTATGTAACACACAGCAGCCCTGTGGACACTTACACCTGTGGGGGGAAAGCCCAAAGCAGCGTCTTAAACTCTGGACAGTGGCTGTCTCTGCAATTGCTCTCAGTTGCCACAAGGTGTCACTCGATGCACATTCAAATCAATGTGACGCTGTAGGGCGGCTGTTAAGACGCCTGGGAGGAAAGATTTCATTCCCACAGCATCAGCCTGTGGTTCCTACGCTGCTCATGCCTGTCCATCTGCCTACTATATCACGGCCAGCAGCAAGCAGGATACAGAAGCTTAACTTACTGCATCCTTATGAAAAGTAATTAAAACAATTTGTAAAAATCTCTGATCATTGAATAAGTGAAAAAAATTGGGGCGGGGTGTGCAGGTTATAAATGCTTTATTGTTGTTCTTAAAATTTTTTAATCCTCACCTGAGGATATTTTTTCCATTGATTTTTTTTTAAGAGAGAGAGAGAGTGGAATGGAGGGAGGAGGAGGGGAGAGAGAGAAGCATTGATGTGAGAGAGACACATTGATTGGTTTCTTCCCCCACACGATACCAGTTGGGGCACAGGGGATAGAACCTGCAACCCAGGTACACAATTAGGAATCGAACCTGTGACCCTTAGGTCCAAAAGCCAATGCTCTCACTATTGAGAAAACTGGTCGGGGCTATTATTATTATTATTACTATTATTATTATTTTAACACAGAGGAAGGTTGGTGGTAAATATTTGGCCATTTGATGCTTTATTTTAAAATTTTTAAAATTTTTATTAATTTCAGAGAGAAAGGGAGAGGGAGAGAGATAGGAACATCAACGGTGAGAGCGATTCATTGATCGGCTGCCCCACACTGGGGACTGAGCCCGCGACCCAGACATGTGCCCTGACTGGGAATTGAACCTTCTGGTTCATAGATCGATGCTCAACCACTGAGCCACGCCAGCTGGCTGGGCTGATGCTTTTATTGACTAAGGGTTCAAGTTCAGGCTCTCTTTCTGATAGAATGTAAAAGCACACCTACACATGCCTATATGTGATTGTTATCAAAACTAAGTGTAGACACTAAAAGAAGAATCATTATCTGAACTTCCTGCTGTATTTTTTCACCTTAGAATCAGGCACTGGAGCATCTGGCACCTCACAAAGATCTGGGTCTAGTCCTTCTGATATCATTTTGTTTCTTTTTTTACAGAGAGGAAGGGAGAGGGATAGAGAATTAGAAATATCAATGAGAAAGAAACATCGATCAGCTGCCTCCTGCACACCTCCTACTGGGGATAGGCCTCAACCAAGGTATATGCCCTTGACTGGAATCGAACCCAGGACCCTTTAGTCCGCAGGCTGATGCTCTATCCACTGAGCCAAACCAGTCAGGGCTCATTTTGTCTCTTATTGCCATCACTGGATCACCCTCAGCAGATGGGGACGAAAAAGAATTTTTTTTTTAAATTTGCAACTCATTACTAGTATGAATAGTTTAAAATTATATTTCTGCTTCTATAAACTTTCTGTTAGTATCTTTTGTTTATTCACTTATTGGGGGTATTAATTTTTGTATTTATTTATTGATTGGTTTTGAAAGAGAGAGAGAGAAAAGCATCAATTTGTTGTTCCACTTATTTGTGCATTCATTAGTTGCCTCCTGTATACGCGCTGACCAGGGATGGGACCCACAACTTTGGCATGTTGGGACACTGATCTAACCAACTGAGCTACTTGGCCAGGCCCTTGTACCCTAGCTCGTTTGGCTCAGCGGCTAGAGCGTCGGCCTGCAAACTGAAAGGTCCTGCATTCGATTCCGGTGAAAGGCACATGTCCGGGTTGCAGGCTCGATACCCAGTGGGGGGCGTGCAAGAGGCAGCCAATCAATGATTCTCTCTCATCATTGATGTTTCTCTCTCTCCCTCTCCCTTCCTCTCTAAAATCAATAAAAAATACATTTAAAAAATTGATTCTTGTGAGCCCTTTATTTATTGAAGAGACTGATCTATGTCTTTTGTGTTTGTTACCAATATTTTCTCAGTGTAATGGTTATTTTAATGTCTACAAGTTTTCAATTTGTGATTTTTAAAGATTAAGTTATTTAAATTGAGGTACAATTATACACAATGAAAGGCACAGATCTTAAGAGCACATATCAAAGAATTTAAACATACATATGCAATCATGCACATGTTTTTAATTTTTATATATTCAAATTTCCTGGTCTTTTCCTCCAGTGGTCACTGTTAGGAAAAAGTGAAAGACTTTGAAATGAACAACAACAAAAAGGTTATGGATGTGGTATCTAGAGAACCCTTTCAGGTTATCTTTTGTTGTCTGCGACCTATTTTACAACTCTGTAAGTTGTAGAAAACCAATATTAATGCAAATGATCCTTGTCTATAGAAATGCAAATTAGTTGTGGGATACAATTGATTGTTGCTCTTGGAATAGATACACTTGCCTCTATTTGTAAATTCATTTTAGCATTTCTTATCTGCCTACGTAGTGTGTATACTTCTTTGAATTCTCCTGTGAATTAGTAAGTAATATCTTACTGGTTCCCTGATGATAACCAATTAATGAGTTAAAAAAATCTTTGACATATGTTTATTTTATATCTGCATGAAAGTCATGCAGATATAAAACATTATCTTTAAGCATTGCCCATATTCAAGGCATGAGTAATAGGTCATGGTCTGGATTCATTCTGTAAACAATTTATTTTCAAGGTTAAACTGAATTTTTTTGGAAGAGTTAGGACAGGACTGACAGTTCATAATTATGAATCATCAAGAAAAGCTAGATTTGGGACATGTTGTGTTTACTACCTAGCCATGCTGCTGATGGTTTTTGACTCTGTACCCCAATACAGTCTCCTCCTCCTCCTCCTCCTTCTTTTTCTTTTTGCTAGCAATGGCCTAATAAACTCTTTCTTTGCTTTATATATATATAAAGAAGTAACTTTAGCTTTCTTTCTATATATATATATATATATATATATATTATTGATTTTTTTACAGAGAGGAAGGGAGAGGGAGAGTTAGAAACATCAATGAGAGAAAAACATCAATCAGTCGCCTCCTGCACACCCTCTACTGGGGATGTGCCCGCAACCAAGGAACATGCCCTTGACCGGAATCGAACCTGGGACCCTTCAGTCCGCAGGCCGACGCTCTATCCACTGAGCCAAACCGGTTAGGCTTTTTTAAAGAATATTTTCATTGATTGATTTCAGGGAGGAAGGGAGAGGGAGCGAGAGATAGAAACATCAATGATGACAGA
This sequence comes from Myotis yumanensis, assembly GCF_028538775.1. Lineage (NCBI taxonomy): Eukaryota > Metazoa > Chordata > Mammalia > Chiroptera > Vespertilionidae > Myotis > Myotis yumanensis. The sequence continues at coordinate 1,125,977 of NW_027223771.1, forward strand.
ATCACTGATGGGCTGCCTCCTGCACACCCACACTGGGGCTGGAGCCCACAACCTGGTCATGGAACCGGTGACCTCCTGGTTCCCGGGTCGATGCTCAACCGCTGAGCTACACCCGACTGAACAAACTTTTTCTTTTAAAAAGAAAGAAAGCTAAAGTCACTTCTTTTGCTTAGAAAACATAAATAAATACATTCATTTATGTCCCCAAATTTCCAATAAAACAAGGTGGGATCCATACACTGTAGTCTTTGGTTTGTTTGTTTTCCCCAACGTAGCTTCTTCTCAAGACCTTAAAACTTAGGGAGCACGTGACTCGATGGGGAGTCCCTGGAAGGCAAACACCATTTTCATTCATTTCCAGTAATAAGTTCTCAGTTGACTCAACACATTTGTGAAATCAAACCATTGCCCTAGCGATGTGAACGTTTCTCTACAAGGGAAGTGGGCAGGCCTCCAGGAAGAACAGGAGAGGGCAGACTCTGCTCCAAGCCGGGCAGCCCAGGGCATGGACGACCAGAGGTTCTGTCCCTCCCTGGTCCTTCCCATCTCCTCGCCACTCCCCAGGCCGCACAGGTGGCAGAAACCAGGACAAGAAACCGGAGGAGAGAGAAAGGCGGGTGGAGCCGGGGTGGGAGCTGTGCTGGCTGGACAGGTGCCTGTGGTAGATGCTCATGTCCAGCCTGAGCGTTGCAGAAGTAGACGGCAGGGAGCCCCCTGCTTGGGGATGGCACACTGGGAAGATTAGAGAGTTGAAGCACCAGGACTCCAGGCACAGCAAGAACACGGTTCCCTAATACCGGATTCCTTCGCCTGCCTCCTCTGGCTACGGACAGGGGTAAGAATCAATGGAAGGAGGATAGCCTGGGAATTGTGATGTTAATGGCAAGAAGCATAGCAGTCTTACACTAACGGCTTCTTTCGGCTTGGGGTTTCTTATGCTTAGTCTGAGTTGGCCTGGAATCCAGCGGCGGCAGACGTCATTCGGTCCCCGGCTGCGGCGGGGTGGGGCGGACGGGTGGCCAGAGGAGGATGCGCAGCGCGGTCCAGCGGCGGGCTGCTCCGCGCCCTGGGAGGGGCTGGGTGCCAGAGCGCGGGAGACGGCGCGGTGGGTACCCGGCTGCTCCGCCGTTGGCCGGTGAGGCCGGGGGGGTCCGCATCTGCAGATCCCTCTCTGGGGACACAGTTTTTAACCCCCCCCTCTCAGCTCCGGAGACGCGGTTCCCGCAGTCGGGTAGCTGGGGGATTGTGTTTAGTACTTGTCACCGTTCCGAACTGGGCGTCCCGGACTCCAAATCCTTGCAAGTGTTTGCGCAGGACTACATTTCCCAGAAGGCGCCGCGGTGACCGACAGCCCGATCAGCCTACGGGTAGGGGAAATGTCTCGTGACGGAAACTGAGAAGCCAATGGCAAGAGGCCATGGGCGGTGTTTTCCGGCGGCTGGCTGCGGAGCGCCGAGTCCCACCTGTGTCTCCACAGTCCTGTCACGCACCCCTGGTCGGAGTCTGGTAGGGACGCGCTGGGTGTGGCGGGCCGGGCGCGGCTCGGCGGCGGCGGACTCTCCTTCCCGCTCCGTCCCCGGCGGGGCCCCGGGGCGGTGAGTGGGTCCCGGAGCGGAGAACGCGGCCGCAGCCAGGCGCTGCGGAGGAGCGCCGAGAGGGCTCGCCTTGCCGCCCCGACGCCGACTCTGCCCGGTCCCCGCGCTCGCCCCGCGGAGCCCGCGGGTCTGCTGAGCAGCGGGGGCCGGGAGCTGCGGTTTTCTGTGCCGTCGTCGAGATGGCAACCCTCGTATCCATTTTCTTGCTCCTCGAGGGTGGTCCCGGGTGGCAGCCTGGCTTTGTGACCCCCTGACCGCAGCACCCCGGCTGGGCCTGCGGCACGGCGAGGGGGGAGCATGGGTGGCGGCCCTGCCCGGGCCGTCATGTTCCTATTAATAAATCCAGCGACAAACCGCTGCTTCGCACAAAGGCACGCGGGCACCGCACCTGGCGCTCGGGGGCCTCTGAGGTCACCGGCCCCGGAGACAGCGCGGGAGGCAGGGTCTCCGTCCCCGCGGCTGGGCACCCCGTCGCCGCTCCCGCCGGCTCCTGCAGGGGGCGCTGCTGTGGGGCTTGGTGATGGACGCAGAAATAAAATGCTTGCTCCAAACTCAGCACGGTTCTCACTCCCCAGTGACGTTATTTTTGCTCGTGAAGGGTTTAAGCCAGAGAGGTGAAATGTATTCCTACGGTTTTTAGGTCCTTTAAGAACTTGGGACTTTATCCGTGACCAATAGCAGAGGCTGTAAAGGGTTACATGTTTCCATGAAAAGTGTGCGTGTGTGTATCGCATATCCTAGTTCTAGGTGCTTTGATTGGGGAGATGAAGATGGGAAAGAGTAAAAACTTCTTCACCCCCCATCTGGTCCATCCTGAATTCTGAAACACAGAATATTTTGTAGCAGGTTCAGTGGCTGACTTGTGTTTGTTTCTGTTGGAAACTTTTTATTTTTTTCAAATATATTTTTATTGATTTCAGAGAGGAAGGAAGAGGGGGAGATAGAAACATCAGTGATGAGAGAGAATCATTGATCGGCTGCCTCCTGCACGCCCCCCACTGGGAATTGAGCCCACAACCCTGGCATGTGCTCGGAATTGAACCTGAAACCCTTTAGTCCGAAGGCCGACTCTCTATCCACCGAGCCAAACTGGCTAGGACTGTTGAAAACTTTTCAAAAATATATATGGCCCTGGCTGGTTTTGCCCAGTGGATAAAGGTCGGCCTGAGGACTGAAGGGTCCCAGGTTCGATTCCGGTCAAGGGCACATGCCCGGGTTGTGGGCTCCATCCCCAGTGGTGGGGCGTGCAGGAGGCAGCTGATCAATGGTTCTCTTTCATCATTGATGTTTCTATCTCTCTCTCCCTCTCCCTTCCTCTCTGAAATCAATAAAATATAAGAATAATTAAATATATATGTGTGTTTTTATTGATTTTATAGAGAGAGGAATAGAGAGATAGAAACAGGGATGGGCTGCCTCCTGTATGCCCCCCCCACCGAGGATGGAGACCCAAACCTGGGCATGTGCCCTGACTGGGAATTGATCTGGTGACCTCTTGATTCATAGGTCAGTGCTCGACCACTGAGCCGTACTGGGAAGGCTGTTGGAAACTCTTTAAAGAGAGGGAATCTATCCTATTTCTTTGTGACTCCCAGTGCCTTACAATATATTACTTAATGAAGAAATTACTGATCCATCCAGTAATCTGGCCATCTCCCCCCAAATATTTTTTTCTTGATATTGCCATCAATTTTATGAATGTATTAATGATTGTTTTTAAGCACAGTGGTTAGGGTAATTATGTACTTATCCCCATTGAAGTTCACTTGATTTTACAGCTTATCCATCTTTTTATTTTATTATTTTATTTATTTTAAAATATATTTTTATTGATTTCAGATCAATGATAAGGGACAGAGATATAGAAACATCAATTGAGTGTCTGCCCCCTGGTGGTCAGTGCATGTCATAGCGACCATTTGGTCGGCCAGTCCTAATAGTTGCTTAGGCTTTTATATATATAGATGTTAAAAAAAAAAAAAAAGTTAGGCCCTAACCAGTTTGGCTCAGTGGATAGAGTGTCAGCCTGCAGACTGAAGGGTCCCAGGTTCAATTCCAGTCAAGTGCATGTACCTTGGTTGCGGGCACATCCCCAGTGAGGGTGTGCAGGAGGCAGCTGATCGATGTTTCTCTCTCATCGATGTTTCTAATTCTCTATCCCTCTTCCTTCCTCTCTGTAAATAAATCAATAAAATATATTTTTTTAAAAAGTTAGTGTGTCCAAAGACAGGGTTCTGTTCATGTGTTTCGAGGAGGCCCAATCCTCTCTAGTGATGGGAAAGTTGGCCAAGGGTAGGATTATGTGAAAATAGAATGAGAACACCCAGCCTCGCTCCTGGGCTGCCCTGCCACCCGTCCATGGAGACAGCCCCTGGGCCCTGAGAGTTGGGAGGAGGTGGCCCTCTGGGCTGTGGCAGGGTGCCTCCCACCTGGCCCCTCTCCCTCCCTGGCCGCCCTGCAGCCACAGACACTCAAGTTACCACGGACCTGACCTTCAGGGGAAAGCAATAGAGACTCTCTTTTCTCTCTTTTTTAAAGATTTATTTCTTGAAGTCATAAATATTTTATTGGGATGTGAGGTGCAAAATAAATAAATAAAAATAAAAAATAAATAAATAGAAATAGAAATAAAGAAACCAAACCTTCTATGGTGGACAGAATTTACCTGAGAGCTAGTCTAGTCGGGGTGGGGTGGGGGAGGGCCTTGGTTTGAGTAGCTGTTTTTTGCTTTTCAGACCATGCTGAGGATATCCTGAGAGCTATGGATGCATAAAGAGGTCTGTTGCTTTAGGACCTGATGACCCTCAATGATGTGGCTGGGGACTTCAGGGAAGAAGGGAAGCTACTTAGAGAATCCTCTTCAGGGATACGACCCAGCGCCGTTAGAAGAATGGGCTCTCAAAAGGTAAGGATGCTACTCTCCTTTATTTATTTACTCTTAATATGTTTTTATTGATTTTTAGAGAGGGAGGAAGGGAGAGTGAGAGAGAGAGAGAGAAATGAGAGAGAGAGGGAAACATCAATGATGAGAGAGAAACATCATCCACTGACTGCCTCCTGCACGCCCCCTATTGGGGATCAAGCCCACAACCTGGGTATGTGCTCTGACCGGGAAACGAACCAGTGACCTTTGGGTTCCTGGGTGGACGCTTAACCTCTGAGCCATACCCAGCCGGGCAGGATGCTACTCTCCTTTAGATTTAAGTCCTATATTTTAAAAGGGCCGAGGTCTAAATGGTCTCTAGGGATGCTGGCCTCTTAGAGCTCCAGTTCCCTGTGAGAATAACTGTTGCCTTCCTGGCAGAGAAAGGAGGACTTCCATTTTTATGCACTTTATGGTTGGCAGATGTCTTTGGTATTTATTATCTTGTTAATATCTCACCATAACCTTTTGGTGCATGTATGATCTTCTACCTTTTCCAGCCCAGGACACTGGGACTCAAAGGTAAGTGCCAGAGGTGAGAGTACAAATCAGGTCTTTGTGCCCTAACCGGTTTGGCTCAGTGGACAGAGCGTCGGCCTGCGGACTGAAAGGTCCCAGGTTCGATTCCGGTCAAGGGCATGTACCTTGGTTGCAGGCAACATCCCCAGTAGGGGGTATGCAGGAGGCAGTTGATCAATGTTTCTCTCTCTCTCATCGATGTTTCTAACTCTCTATCCTTCTCCCCTCCTCTCTGTAAAAAAATCAATAAAACATATTAAAAAAAAAATCAGGTCTTTGTGGAAAATGGGGAATATGTACATACAAGTAATATATACTCGTTGAAGAAAAAAAAACATGCAAAATGAAAACAAAAGTTATCCATTCCACCACTAAAAAGTTACTGTGCCTCCATATATAAAATTAAAAGCATAATACACATACATACTTATACAATTAAAAAAACAAGTACATATAGAATTAGAAAATGATACAAAAACAAAAGAAAAATTGGGATCATACTGTATATTCAGTTGTACATCCTATTTTCTTTCTTTAAAATATATTTTTATTGATTTCAGAGAAGGAGGGTGAGGGAGAGGGAGGTAGAAACATCAATGATGAGAGAGAATCATTGATCGGTTGTCTCCTGCACGCCCCACAATGGGGATTGGGCCCACAACCCGGGCATGTGCCCTGACCAGGAATCGAACCATGACCTCCTGGTTCATAGGTCAACACTCAATCACTGAGCCATGCCAGCTGGGCCATTCTACTTTCTTATACATTATATTATGAATATATTTTGACAACAATATCTTCCTCTGTACCACTTAAAATAACCATTTAGTATTCTGTCATGTGAGTACAATAATTTGAATTAGATTGAACTATATATTTGACCATTTTTTACTTATAAAATGGCAGTTTCGAAAGGTGGGGGGAGGGTGGGTGGGTGGTAAGTGATTAAAGAGCTTGTATGCATATATGCGTAACCCATGGATACAGGGATGGTGAAGGCCTGGGGTAGGGGACAGAGGTGGGCTAGACAGGGTCAATGGGGGAAAAAGAAGAGGGACATATGTAATACTTTCAACAATAAAGATTTTAAAAAAATATTTAATTTAAAAAAAAAAAAGAGCCTCGCCTGTGTGGCTCAGTGGTTGAGCATCAACCCAGGAATCAAGAGGTAATAGGTTTGCCCTGGCCGGTTTGGCTCAGTGGATAGAGCGTCGGCCTGCAGACATAAGGGTCCCAGGTTCGATTCCGGTCAAGGGCATGTACCTTGGTTTCGGGCACATCCCCAGTAGGGGGTGTGCAGGAGGCAGTTGATTGATGTTTCTCTCTCATCGATGTTTCTAACTCTCTATCCTTCTCCCTTCCTCTCTGTAAAAAATCAATAAAATATATTAAAAAAAAAAAAAAAAGAGGTAATAGGCTTGATTCCCGATGATCACGGGTTGTGGACTCAATCCCTGTTAGGTCTGATTAAGTAATTAAATGTATACCCCCTCACCTGGGAATTGACCTTTATTTTTATTTATTTATTATTTTTTAATTTTTAATTTTTTATTTTCATTGATTTCAGAGAGGAAGGGAGAGGGAGAGAGAGATAGAAACATCAATAATGAGAGGGGATCATCCATTGGCTACCTCCTGCACATTCCCTCCTGGGGATTGAGCCCCCAACCCAGGCATTTCAGGTACATTTCTCTGACTGGAATCGAACCCTGGACCTTCAGTGTGCAGGCCGACGCTCCATCTACTGAGTCAAATCAGCTAGGGCTGGGAATTGACCTTTAGACCATTTTACCACCGACATTCCCCTTTGCTTAGATCACATTCCACTTGCTAAGACCATTATCCTTCCCCTCTGGACCTGCCCAGAGAATTCTCCACCTGGAAAAAGCCCATCTAGACTCTAGGTCAGTGATGGCGAACCTTTTGAGCTCAGCGTGTCAGCATTTTGAAAAACCCTAACTTAACTCTGGTGCCGTGTCACATATAGAAATTTTTTGATCTTTGCAACCGTAGTAAAACAAAGACTTGTATTTTTGATATTTATTTTATATATTTAAATGCCATTTAACAAAGAAAAATCAACCAAAAAATGAGTTCGCGTGTCACTCCTGACACGCGTGTCATAGGTTCGCCATCACTGCTCTAGGTTCTAGAGTCCTTTAAAATCTCTGACTCCCTGTTCCTGGGTGCTGGCACCATTTTTGGGCCCAACCCGTCTGGTTTTCCAGATGACCTAATAAGTTCATTCTTTATTCCTTTTGGCCTCATGCGATCCTTCTTGGAGACTCTAACAATCCCCAGTAGGGGGCGTGCAGGAGGCAGCTGGTGGATGATGTTTCTCTCTCATTGATGTTTCTGTCTCTCTATCGCTCTCCCTTCATCTCTCTAAAAATCAATAAAAACGTATTTTTAAAAAATAAATGGCAGTTTCGTATGGCTCAAATATGCCTTTCGTATGCCTTTGTTGTGGGACATTTAATTGATTTATGTCATTTCCAGATTCTCACCAGTATTGTGATAAACAACTCTTAGCTAATTGTCCTTTTTTATAGTCTTCTTTATTGAAGTATAACTAGTTAATAAGTAGCTAATATGTCTTTTGCACAACTTTTATTTTTTCATTTTCTTACAATTCCCAGAATTAGAATTGCTGGGTCCAAAAATAGGTACATTTCTCGGGTATTTGATATTTTTGCCAAATGCCTTCTAAAAAGATTAAATCAATTTATTTATTCCATTTCTTCATAGTCTACCATCATCATAGATATTATATTTTAACAGTGTGGGTTAATTAATAGTGATAGCTAACATTTATTGAGGACTTATCACTTAATCCTCATAACTCTATAAAGTAGACCTTATCATTATCCTTAATTTATAGATAAAGACATCGGCACAGAGAGTTGAAGTAACTTTCCTGAGGTCACACAGCTAGTAAGAGACGGGGTTAGGATTAAAACTCAGGCAATATGACTCTTGAGTTTGCACTCATCACCTCTACCCTTATTGCCTAAATGTATCATTGTTTTAATTATTTTTTAAATATATTTTATTGATTTTTTACACAGAGGAAGGGAGAGGGATAGAGAGTTAGAAACATCGATGAGAGAGAAACATCAATCAGCTGCCTCCTGCACACCTCCCACTGGGTATGTACCTGCAACCAAGGTTGACCGGAATCGAACCTGGGACCTTTCACTCCGCAGGCCGACGCTCTATCCACTGAGCCAAACCGGTTAGGGCGTTTTAATTTTTTAAAATATGTTTTTTAAATTGGTTTTAGAGAGAGGAAGGGAGAGGGACACAGAGATAGCAACATCGATGAGAGAGAAACATCATCAATTGGCTGCCTCCTGCACACCCCCTACTGGGGATCAAGCCCAAAACCTGGGCATGTGCCCTGACTGGGAATCGAACCAGTGACCTTTTGTTTCATGGGTCGATGCTCAACCACTGAGCCACAGAGGCCGGACAATCATTTTAATTTAAATTTCTTTGGTTAATAGTAAGTGTAAGATTTTCCATATATTTATAGGCTACTTTTCTTTCTTTTGTGAATTGCCTATGTTCATTATTTTTTTTCTTACAAGTGTTTGTCTTTTTCTCATAGCTCTATCTATTGCTGTCCTTCTGGGAAAAATTTAAAGGCCAATATTATAGTTAACTTCCTTGATTCTCTCTAAGGGTGAGGTCATGGCGGCTTTGTTTCTGATAAAATTATCTTTCCACAGGGGTTTAGCCTTGTGCCTTCAGAGATGAGTTATTGTACTTACCCTAGAGTTTCAATGACCTATGTCTGATTTTTTAAAAAAGATTTATTGTTGAAAGTATTACATATGTCCCCTTTTATCCTCCATCCACCCCCACCAGCGCCCTCACCCCCCACTCCAGGCCCTCACCACCCCACTGTCTGCATCCATGGGTTATGCATATATGCATACACAGTCTTTGGTTGATTACCTCCCACCCACACATCCTCCCCTGCCTTCCCTCTGAGATTCTGCTGGTTTTTTGTTTTGTTTTTTAATGGGAGGAAAAGGGCTTTTCCTCAGCCTCTTGGGGCGATCACCCTCTTTTATCACTTTATCGTGGTTGCCCTTTTAAACATGAGCGTTTCTCTGGATGTCCCCTTCTACCTAGGGAAGGAGGAGGGCTTACGTTTTGGCCAGGCCTTGTGTGATTGGCTCAGATCAACATTCTCTGTTCATCTTCCTGTGTAGGATTTCTAGACCAAGTGTCATCTCCCAGCTGGAACAGAAAAACGAGTCATGGCTTCTACCACTCCAACATTTTGAGGCAAGAGAGATCCTAAGGGAAAGTCACTCAGGTGAGATGTGAGTGTTACTTGGTGGGAGAAGAATGTGAAATGCTGCCCTGGAGTTTTGTTCTTCCCATCAGAAGTTTGAATTTGAGTTCTTGGGCAGTCACGAATTAACCAAATAAAGTCTCTTTTAAAGTAAGCATTTCACTTTCGTTTCCACTATGACATCTTTGAAAGGAGTTGCCTAATTTTGACTACATGTGGCTTACTCTTGAAGGATGTAAAGGTCATCTCAAGATTTATCTGGTCATCTTATATAATAAAGAGGTAATATGCAAATTGACCATCACTCCAACACACAAGATGGCCAGCAGGGGAGGACAGTTGGGGGCGACCAGGACTGCAGGGGAAGACAGTTAGGGGCGACCAAACCGGCAGGGGAGGGCAGTTAGGGGCAATTGGGCTGGCAAGGGAGCGGTTAGGCATCAATCAGGCTGGCAGGGGAGTGGTTAGGGGGTGTTCAGGCAGGCAGGCAGATGAGCAGTTGGGAGCCAGCAGTCCACTGGGATCGGGCCTAAACGGGCAGTCGGACATCCCTCAAGGGGTCCCAGATTGGAAAGGGTGCAGGCTGGGCTGAGGGACATGCCTCCCCCTGCACGAATTTTGTGCACCGGGCCTCTAGTCTTAAAATAAAAACAGTTTAGGAATTCATGTTTTCTGTGAGCTCAATGAACATCAATAAACTTTTCACAGAGTGAAAACCAAAGTAGTCAAATTAAGTATAGTCTGTTGCAAAAACACTAATTTTAGTCTTTCTTGCTGCCTTCTGATGTACGTTCCTGACAACTTTATTCTCAGTCACTTCTGTTAATTTTTCAGACTTGGAGAATCAGCTGGAAAAACTCCATCAGGATGTTTCTGAAACAGCAGAACAAAGCAGAACATCCTCAGAAGGGGCCAGTAAAGATGTTTATCAGACTCCTAGCTGGGGAGGAAGCTGGGAGAGGGGCCTTGAATTAGAACCTGGAACCCTTCCAGGGGAGGGCCATCGGGACAAGGATTTAAACAAGCTCCTGGATGGATGTGCAGGAAAGAAGCCGGTGTGTGCAGAATGTGGGAAAACCTTTAACCAGAGCTCCTATCTCATCAGACACCTAAGAACCCACACCGGCGAGAGGCCTTATAAATGCACTGAGTGTGGGAAAGGCTTCAAGCAGAGTTCAGACCTCGTCACCCATCGCAGAACACACACAGGAGAGAGACCCTACCAGTGCAGTGGGTGTGAGAAAAAATTCGGCGACAGCTCAACACTCATCAAACATCAGAGGACCCACACGGGCGAGAGGCCCTATGCGTGCCCAGAGTGTGGGAAGACTTTTGGGCGGAAGCCACACCTCATCATGCACCAAAGAACCCACACGGGAGAGAAGCCCTACACGTGCCTCCAATGTCACAAAAGCTTCAGCCGAAGCTCCAATTTCATCACCCACCAGCGGACCCACACAGGAGTGAAGCCTTACCGGTGCGATGACTGCGGGGAGCGTTTCAGCCAGAGCTCGGATCTGATCAAGCACCGGCGAACCCACACGGGGGAGCGGCCCTTTCAGTGCCCCGAGTGCGGGAAGGGCTTCACGGACAGTTCCCATTTCGTGGCGCACCTGAGCACGCACTCGGGAGAGAGGCCATTCAGCTGCCCCTCCTGCCCCAAGAGCTTCAGCCAGAGCTCCCATCTGGTCACCCACCAGAGGACCCACACCGGCGAGCGGCCTTTTAAGTGTGACGGCTGTGGCAAAGGGTTCGCCGACAGCTCTGCCCTCGTGAAGCACCAGCGGATCCACACGGGGGAGAGACCCTACCGGTGTGGCGAGTGCGGGAAGAGCTTCAATCAGAGCTCCCACTTCGTGACCCATCAGCGGATCCACTTAGGAGAGAGGCCGTATCCGTGCCCCGAGTGTGGCAAAACCTTCAATCAGCGTTCCCACTTCCTGACACACCAGAGAACACACACAGGAGAGAAACCTTTCCACTGTAGTAAATGTGACAAGAGCTTCCGTCAGAAAGCACACCTTTTATGCCATCAAAACACTCATTTGATTTAGGAAATAATCTTTAGTGGTTTTGCTGCTCCCTTCCAAAAAATTTAAAAATATATATATATTTCTATTGACTTCAGAGAGAAAGGGAGAGGGAGAGAGAGAGAGAGAGAGAGAGAGAGAAACATCAATGATCAGAGAATCATTGATTGGCTGCCTCCTGCATGTCCCCCCACTGGGGATCGAGCCTGCAACCCAGGCATGCGCCCTTGACCGGAATTGAACCTGCGACCCTTCAGTCTACAGGCAGACGCTCTATCCATTGAGCCAAACCGGCCAGGGCCAAATTTTAATCTTTAAGTACCCCAATAGAGAAAACTATCTTCAAGTACCCCAACTAGGAACCTGGGCACCAGTGGTTCAAGTTGGGCCCTAATCTGTTCCCTCTCTTTATTTTTTTTATGTTTTAATGGTAAGGATAAACCTATAGGCTTCAAACAATGTTTGAACACAAAAGGCATTCCTTCAATGTTTTTGATGGATTCTTAGGGAAATATAAATTGAATGGTTGCTGCCTGGTTACTATAAGAGAAGTGAAATAAAGGTGACCTGAAGGTCTCATGTAAGCCACCTAGTACAGTGCCTGGCACAAAGTAGGCTCCTTGTAACAAAATGGTCACGTTATCATGAAAATGATGAATACTTGAGATCTTATATAAAGCCCTCCATATTGTGCCTGCCCCTTAAAAGACACTCCGTGCCGAGCTGGTTGCTTTTATCAGCCTTATTACGCAGGAAGGCATTTATTCGGGCAGGCCTGCGAGCCGAGGGCTCGCAAGCAATTAGGTTTGGGGTGTGAGCGCCCAGATTTCATAAAACAGAAAACACTCTCCCAAGCCAGTGCTATGCAGGCATTCGTCACCAGATGTCTCATTGCCATGACGAGGCAGAATTTAGTCTCAGAGGATGTTTGCGGTCTTGTGACTAAGAGGCTGAAAGAATTTCAGAAGCTTTCTGTACAGCAGCAGTGCCTGAGGTGCTCCCATGGGCCGTTTGCTGCCATCTGAGGCACAGAAAGATCCAGGGACAAGCCTGGAAGAGGACTGTCACGTTGTGGAAACAAGATTCCTGAGACAAAAAAAAAAGATTCCTGAGACGACTGAGCAATGCTACAGGGACCCTTCCCGGCATCCAGCTGCAGGAAACGGCTCCTGTTTTCGAATCCGCTGGCTCCTTTGCCTTTTAAAGTTACTGCAGCTCTCTGACCTTCTTGGGGTCATTCATTTTACACACTGGTCCAGTCCCGTATTTAATTGGAACGCACCGAGGAAAGCAGTGTTGGCAAGAACACTGACTTCGCTGAGAAGGTGAGCTGTTTGGCCCTGACACTTAACCTTGGCCAGACTTCTGCCTTTGGTCAGGCCCTACCTTCCCTGCCTCACAAGGTGGTTGTGAGAGCTTGCACGCACGCACGCACGCACGCACGCGAGCACTTCGTTGTTAAACCATAAAGTGTAATATCCCTACAGTATTGTTGCAAATGTCTTTTTTTCCAAGGACCTCTGGATAATATTTCTCCAGATGTCTGTCTCATTTTCTCTCCTGATGACAGACTTCTTTTTTCACGTGTTGAAAACCTAAGGCCTGAAAAATACCAAACCACTCGCTGTGGGTCACGTAGTTAACAGAAGAGCCAGATTTTTGGCTGCAGGTCTCCTGTCAGCAACACGGAACCGACCAGCCCTGGGGTTTGTCAGTGTCTCGTATTATATCCATCAGACCGCTCTGCATTTGGAAATGATGGAGGCGTGGAGTCCAAGTTCCCGGGAGCTTTACAGGATTCTGGGCTGGGGGTCCTTGGTCCTGGAGGAGTAAGAGTGGACAGGTAAGGGCAGATGCAAGGGGCTAAAGAGGGCGTGTCTTGGGTGTTTAATACTCTAGAGCAGCGGTTCTCAACCTGTGGGTCGCGACCACTTTGGGGGTCGAACGACCCTTTCACAGGGGTCACCTAAGACCATCGGGAAACACATATATAATTACATATTGTTTTTGTGATTAATCACTATGCTTTAATTATGTTCCATTTGTAACAATGAAATTGGGGGTCACCACAACATGAGGAACTGTATTAAAGGGTCGCGGCATTAGGATGGTTGAGAACCACTGCTCGAGAGGGAAAAGTCGGTGCCTGAAGGTTTTCTTAAAAGCCTTCCTGTGTTACTCAGACTAAATTACTACATCAGCCTTGGAATACTAGTTTGTCCCCTTCCGTTCTATGGAATGCCCCCTGAGGGCTTTAACTCATGGGGGACAGACTGATAATATTGCTGATAACCTAAGCTCTTTCTTTGTCAGGAAAGTCAGATAATTGACCAGGAAAAAACAATCTGGTTCATTCAGTGCAGTGGTTGCAAAATGTAAACCCAGATCAGTAGCATTAGCATCTGGGAACTTGTTAGAAATGCAAAGTCCTCACCCCAGACCTACTGAATCAGAACCTCTAGGTATAGCCCGAGCCGGTTTGCTCAGTGGGTAGAGCATTGGCCTGCAGACCAAAGGGTCCCGGGTTTGATTCTGGTCAAGGGCACGTACCTTGGTTGCAGGCTCCTCCCCGGCCCAAGCCCCAGTCAGGCTCATGCAGGAGGCAACCAATCGATGTGTTTCTCTCTCTTCCACTCTCTCTGACAATCAATGGAAAAATATCCTTGGGTGAGGATTAACAAAACGAAAACTCTAGGGGTAATATATGTGAACTCCAGGAGTACCATCTCTACGGGGGTGGGAGTGTTTTGGCCAGGGGTAGGACATGGAATATGAGACTGCAGAGTTGAGTATGATATCCCTCAGAAGAGACATTCTGACAGTTTTTCACTGGATTAACGTAAAGTGTCCTGGAAGAGTGTCCCACAAGAGGGAGAGCCAGCCCAGCCGGCGTGGCTCAGTGGTTAAGTGTCGACCTATGAACCAGGAGGTCACGGTTCAATTCCCAGTCTGGGCAGAAGCCCAGGTTGTGGGCTCGATCCCCATTGTGGGGCGTGCAGGAGGCAACCAATCAATGATTCTTTCTCTCATCATTGATGTTTCTATCTCTCCCTTTCCTTTCCCCTCTCTGAAATAAAATAAATAATAAATACATAAATAAATAATTGGGGGCTCTCACAGACCCCGGCCAACATGGCGAGCAGGCTCTTCCATATGCGCACCGTCACGCTCTGAGAGAGAAAAGCAGGTGGTCTGTAGCCTGGCTCCCTCTCCATCTCCCTCTCCTGAGCCCTCCCCCAGTTCTTGGAGGAGAGGAGGCTGGCTGGCAACCTAGTCACTGCCAGCAGAGTTAGCACATTCTCTCCAAACTCAAGACCCCCAGGCTCCAGCCGCTCCTATTCCGACTTCCTAACAGTATTGAACAGACACAGGTCACTGGCTTGTAACATAAATTGCGTCTTTTTCTCTCACCTTGTTTTTCACGCTGTACATCTACAGAAATGTCTCTCCCATAACATGAGCTCTTGCAGGGCGACGTGGGCCTTGCTTTGGGGCTCTGCCACCTCTCCCCCACCCTCCAGCCATGAGCAGGGAATCCCTCAATGTATTGGTGAGAGTCAAGGTAACTGACTTTGCATTGTTAACGCGTAAAAAAAAAAAAAAAAAACCATTGAAACCTGTAAAGAATTTTGTGAGTTTATTTGAGCCAAACTGTGGACATATGCCGGGAAGCAGAACCTCAAGGAATTGAGATAATGCTCTGGAGAATAGCGGGTTACATCTGTATTTATACATGGCAATCAAAGGAGGGACATAGGTGAGTTACATGAAATTCATTGGTGATAGATTAAGGAGGAGGGATAAAGCAAAGCAGGGAAACCCCTGGGATTGGATAAAAAGTAAAATGATGGACACATACTTAGGTGGGTGTAGGATCAATTAACATAGCAATGAAGGAATCTGTGGTATCTGTCCTGGCGCCCAGCACATTTGGTCGTGCCCCAGGGACTCCAGAAAAAGGGAAGTTACAAGTTACCCAGACATGTCAAAGGTATGTTATCATTGATGCAAAAAGACAGATAGGCTCAGTTAAGGTAAAGGTTGACCTTGTCAGGGAAGATACCAGCCCAGGAAGTAACTACCCACCATCACTGCTTTAGTTAAAGTTTAATTTCAGACCATCCTTTGTGGTGACTTTAGGTCTCTGAGTTTGCAAGACCGCCATGCAGGCCTCTCCTGAGCTTGTCAGGTCAGCATGTGGCCACTTTCGTCCACACCGTATTTTCCCTTTGTTGCTACCCTGTGACGGGCCATTAGCTCTTTGTACATGCTCCACACCTCCTCTCTCCTTCATTCCATTGATTTTTGATTTTTCTTTTTAAAGCTCAGGGTTCTGCCAAGAAATATTTTTTAAAACTTTTATTGATTTCAGAGAGGAAGGAAGAAGGAGAGATAGAAACATCAATGATGAGGCTCATTGATCAGCTGCCTCCTACATGCCTCCTACTGGGGATCGAGTCTGCAACCCGGGCATGTGCCCTTGACTGGAATCAAACCCAAGACCCTTCAGTCTGCAGGCTGATCCTCTATCCACTGAGCAACCCGGCTAGGGCCTCTCTCCACTTTAAAACCCACGTCATCTCCAGGCCCTGTCAACTTTACCTCTCAGGCTCCTCTCAGAACCATCTACCAGTCTCTCCATCTCCAAGGCCATTCTCTAGTCCCAAATGACCACCATCTCTAAGTCCCTGAAATAGCCTCCTACTGATACCCCAGATATTATGTTTGCTAATTTCTTCTCAGAGAAGTCAGAGTGATCTTTTAAAAACCTTAAATCGAATCATATCACCAAAATGCTTTAAATTGACAGCTTTTAGGATAAAGAACCAAATCTAAAAACAAGATCCACCCTGGCTGGTTAGCTCAGTTGGTTAGAGCGTCATCTCGATATGCCAGGGTTGCGGGTTCTATCCCTGGTCAGGGCTCATACAAGCATCATCCAATGAATGCATAAATAAGTAGAACAACAAATTGATGTTCTCTCTCCCTAAAGAAAAAAAAAAAAAAAAAGAAAAGAAAGGGAGAAAGAAAGAAAAAACAAAAGCAAAGGGTTTATCAAAGCCAGGGTAGAGGTTGACTAAAATGAGGAAGAAGAATACTAAGTTTCTATTTCTTTTTTTTTTTAATATATATTTTATTATTGATTTTTTACAGAGAGGACGGGAGAAAGATAAAGTTAGAAACATCGATGAGAGAGAAACATTGATCAGCTGCCTCCTGCACATCTCCCACTGGGGATGTGCCCGCAACCCAGGTAAATGCCCTTGACCGGAATCAAACCTGGGACCCTTCAGTCCGCAGGCCGACGCTCCATCCACTGAGCCAAACCGGCTGCGGCAAGTTTCTATTTCTTAAGCTGGGTACTGAGTACACAGAGTTTAAAATATTTTTTAAAATATATTTTATTGATTTTTTACAGAGAGGAAGGGAGAGGGATAGAGAGTTAGAAACGTCGATGGGAGAGAAACATCCATCAGCTGCCTCCTGCACACCTCCCACTGGGGATGTGCCCGCAACCAAGGTACATGCCCTTGACCGGAATCGAACCTGGGACCCTTCAGTCTGCAGGCCAATGCTCTATCCACTGAGCCAAACCGGTTAGGGCCAGAGTTTAAAATTTTTAAAATTTAAATTAATTTGCATTATTTATATCCTTTTGGTTTAGAAGATATTTCACAAGAAAAAAAAGCAAATAAGAAAACAGAACACTCGAGCAGACACTCACCTTTTCCACTCAAATCTCATAAAGTTGAGTTATACTGAGAATAAAAATAAAGGAGGGACAGTCCAAGGGCCTGGGCCCGGACAAGTACTAGGCCAGTCCTCCCCATTCTTTCTCAATCACACTTTCTCATTTTTCCTTCGGCTGGAAAACAAACCCTCCCCTCATGGAGTACGAATAACGTCCAGGAAACTATAGGCCCACGCGTCTATAACCAGCCACGCTCGGACCTTCCGTCTGAAGGCAAGAGGCCCTGCTACATCAATAGTCCTCTTGTGCAAACCTTCTTTTTTCCTCCCAGAAAAAAATGTTTCCACCATTTAGATGATTTCTACAGGCTGTGAACATTTTCACAGCTCTCGTTACGTTACTTCTTGCTAAATCTCTTTCTGAGCCAACCGTACCAATTTGCCATGCTCCCAGCCACAGAGGCGCACCAGCGTCCCCACACCCTCATTCCCGAAAAACAGTTCTGCTCACTTAAGAGACAGGATTTTTACAGATTGTTCTCATTTGCTTTTCTTTGATTAGCAGTGAAGTTGAATGTTTTTTTTCATATGTTAGCTTCTTTCTTTTTTAAGAAAAATATATTTTTATTGATTTCAGAGAGGGAGGGAGAGGGAGAGAGGGAGAGAGAAACATCAATGATGGGAGAGAATCCAAAAACTTTATTATTTGGCTTTAAGGAAGTCACTTGCTTTATTTCCTGTTCCCTTCCCTTTCCCTCACTTCTTTTTTATTTTATTTATTTATTTAAAATATATTTTATTGATTTTTTTACAGAGAGGAAGGGAGAGGGACAGAGAGTTAGAAACATGGATGAGAGAGAAACGTCGGATCAGCTGCCTCCTGCACACTCCCCACTGGGTATGTGCCTGCAACCAAGGAACATGCCCTTTGCCGGAATCAAACCTGGGACCCTTGAGTCCATAGGCTAACACTCTGTCCACTGAGCCAAACCGGTTAGGGCTTCTTCTTCTTTTTAAAAATGTATTTTTACTGATTTCAGAGAGAAAGGGAGAGGGAAAGAGAGAGAGAGAGAAAGAGAGAGAGAGAATCAAAGCAGGGAAAACCCAGGACCCTTCAGTCTGCAGGCTAATGCTCTATCCACTGAGGAGAGAGAGAGAGAGAGAGAGAGAGAGAGAGAGAGAGAGAGAGAGAGAAGCATCAATGATGAAAGAAAATCATTGACTGGCGGCCTCCTGCATACCCCCTACTTGGGATGGAGCCTGCAACCCGGGCATGTGCCCTTAGCCGGAATCAAACCCGGGATCCTTCAGCCTGCAGGTTGACACTCTATCCACTGAGCCAAACCAGCTAGGGCTCCCTTACTTCTTTATTACTTTTTTAGTTCATACATAATACATGTTCATTTTAGAAATATCACAAAAATACAATTAAGCAAACAAAAAAATTCACCTATTATTCCACCTTGCAGAGATAACCACCACCATTTATTACATATCTTTTTAAACATTTTCTATAACAAAAATGGAAATATATCACCTAACCTTTCTGTGTATATAAAGAGAGAATACTCAAGTTGAGAATCAAATGAGTTAGCGTGTGTGAAAGTAATTTATCAAGCGCAGGATGTTGTATAAGCGAGAGTTTGATATAAAATGCCCGTTACTGCTGTTCTGATGACACAAATACCCTTTACCCTGCCAAGCAGAGTACTGACACATGTTCCCTCAACACAGCACAGTTTCTTCTCAAAAATGACTTTCTGCCTCAATTTTCCCTACTGAACAGGTTTCCACTCTATTTGAAAAAATTCAATCTGTAAGACATACGGAAGGTATAAAGGGGAGTGCAAAGAGCAACCCTGTATCTACCACACAGCTTAAGAAATAAAATTTTGGCCCTCGCCGGTTTGGCTCAGTGGATAGAGCGTCGGCCTGTGGACTGAAGGGTCCTGGGTTCAATTCCAGTCAAGGGCAGGTACCTCCATTGGGTTGCAGGCTCCTCCCTGGCCTGGGCCCTGGACAGGGTGCATGAAGGAGGCAACCAATCGATGTGTTTCTCTCGCATCAATGTTTCTCTCTGTCTTACCCTCTCTCTTACACTCTCTCCAAAAATCAATGGAAAAATATCCTCGGGTGAGGATTAAAAATAAATAAATAAATAAATAAATAAATAAATAAATAAAATGTTGGCCCGGCTGGCATGGTTCAGTGGTTGAGCATCGATCTATGAGCCAGGAAGTCATGGTTCGATTCCTGGTCAGGGCACATGCACGGGTTGGGGATTCAGTCCCAAGTGTGGAGCATGCAGGCAGCAGCCGATTGATGATTCTCTCTCATCATCGATGTTTCTCTCTCTCTCCCTCTTCCTTCCTCTCTGAAATCAATACAAATATATTTTAAAAATAAAGAATAAAAGGTTGTCAACTACACTTTAATAAAACATGAAAGAAAAAGCACATTTAAAGGTTCCTGTGACTCTTTCCTCAATTACAGCCCCTTCCCCAACCCTTATTGCACTCTCCTGAATTTGGTATTTCTCACTCCTATGACTTTACATTTATTTATGCTTCCTCTCTCTATATATTTATATGCAAATATTGATATAGATCCCTAAGTAATGTATAATACTGCTTTGCATAAATTTGTTTAAACTGTCTGCAAATGGGTATCAAGGCAAGTATTTTATACTTTCCTTCCTCAATACCATATTCAATGTAATTGTCCTTCATTTATTTCCATGCTTTAATATTCACTATATAATCACACCACAATTTACCTGTTTTTTTAAAATATATTTTTATTGATTTCAGAGAGAGGGAGAGAGAGAAACATCAATGATGAGAGAGAATACTTGATTGACTGCCTCCTGCACGCCCCCCTACTGGGGATCGAGTCCGCAACCCTGGGCATGTGCCCTTGACCGGAATCAAACCTGGGACCCTTTGGTCTGCGGGCTGATGCTCTATCCACTGAACCAAACCCTAGGGCTTACCTGTTTTTTTGCTGATGGCTATTTAGATCACTTCTGGTTTTTGCTGTCACAGGCATTGCTGCGATGCCATTCTATGTCTGCTTGCATGCATGTGTAGGAGTCTCTGGGTATGTACACCTGAGAATGGAATTCTGAAGTCATAGGTTAAGTGCATCTTTAACTAGATATTTTCAAATTATTCTCCCAAGTGGTTGTACTGGTTTCCATTCTCACAGTAGGTATTCCCTTCACTATTCTTCCTTGCCAACTCCTTATTTCATCAGACTTTAAAATGTTTCTGATCTGATGGGTATGAATGACATTGCATTGTGGTTTTAATATGCATCTCTCTGATTAGCAGGGAAGTTGCACAACTTTTTACAAGGGTATTGGTGCCGAGACCGGTTTGGCTCAGTGGATAGAGCGTCGGCCTGCGGACTGAGGGCTCCCAGGTTCGATTCCGGTCAAGGGCATGTACCTGGGTTGCGGGCACATCCCCAGTGGAGATGTGCGGGAGGCAGCTGATCGATGTTTCTCTCTCATCGATGTTTCTAGCTCTCTCTCTCTCTCCCTTCCTCTCTGTGAAAAATCAATAAAATATATTTTTTAAAAAAAATCTTAAAAAACAAAAACAAAAACAACGGTATTGGTTGTCCATGTGGCCGGTTCAGGGAATTCTAGTTCATAAAGTACTCATTCTTCAAAGCCCTTTAAAACCCTCCCTCTCCATGAAATAGTCCAGATATCTTCCATCAGGCAGATGGGATGTTTCTCTCTTTCTTAAAAAAATATATTTATTGATTTCAGAGAGGAAAGGAGAGGGAGAGAGAAATAGAAACATCAATGATGAGAATCATTCACCCGCTGCCTCCTGAACACCCCCTACTGGGGATTGAGCCCACAACCTAGGCATGTACCGTTGACAGGAATCGAACCTGAGACCCTTCAGTCTGCAGGCTGAGGCTCTATCCACTGAGCCAAACCAGGTAGGGCGGCACCTCTTTTGGGTCTCTGTAACCCTTTCTACATCTTGCATTACACTTACTTTTAATTTCATCTTGTAAAGTCATTCGTGTACTTGTCTAAAGGGCAGGGACTATGTTTAACTCAACTTTATGCCCTTGTTCGTACCTAGTGCAAACATTTCATACATTTTTGTTGAGTCAAATTATATCCCTCCCTGCTTTTAAAAACTTAGTTTCCTATTAGAAGAGAGTTGAATGTCCTTAATGTAGAATTTAAGACCCTGACATGGGCTCTGGCGTCAACTTTCCCTTCCTGCTGCTTCTCCCGGTATGACCCTGCCTTCTGCCCCAGATACTAGCTTCTTTGTCCACAATGAGGTCCCAGTCTGCAAATGTTTGGCTTTTCTGCCTGCAGCCAGGATGGCAGGTCCATCCCACCTGTGTTAGCTGCCCATCTGATTCTTCAGGAGACAATTCTAGGGATCCTGAAGCCAGAAGCTTGCTTTTATTACCAAGCATGGCTTTTGCTCTGAATCTGTCATTTGTGTGCTAAGTACAGGTTAGCTACTGTGGCTAGTAACCCATTGTCAGTCTATAGATTTTTAAATGCATGCCGCCCATCTCAGGATCGGTCTTGTGGAGGAATCTGGTGGTCTTTGCCCCACCTGCTTCTCTTTTCTGCATACTTGGATCTGGCTTATGGTTCTAACTGTGTCTCTTGATGGGTCCTTATATTCATCCTTTGTCTTTAACTGTGAGTCTGCTGCAGTGTCTTGTGGCCCGTTCTAACCCCAGCCCAGAAACCAAAGCCCTGACTTCATCCTGGGCTGACTTCCTGGCTTCCTGCCACATCTTCTAGGTCTCTGCTGTCAGTTGTCTTTAGACCAGGACACGGGTGTTCATACATGTTTGCTGAAGGGTTTTCAGAGACCATTTGGCATGTGCAGGAAGTGAATGAATACCTTCTCAGTGATAATCTATTCTATAAACTGGGATGTGATGTTAGTGATATGCCAGAGATTTTAGAATCAGAAAGACCCGCTCTCTGATTCCTAACGCTAAATCTTATGACGTGAGCAAAATACCAAACCTCTGTGTGCTTGTTTTCTCATTTATAAAAGGGGTCCTATGGACCCCATCCTTCTGGAAAATTCCTACATAAACGATATGAAAAGCAAATCTTAAAAATCTAACAGGAAGGATGTTACACTTGTTAACTATTCACACTGAGTGTATTTACGCATTTTTCTGTCTTTGAGGTGTTTAGTGGTCTGTCCGGGAAGCCTGGCCAGCTTGGCTCAGTAGTTGAACATCAACCCAGAAGGTCACTGTTGGATTCTGGGTCAGGGCATATGTATGGGTTGCGGTCTCCATCCCCAGTGTGGGGCATGTAGGAGGTAGCCGATCAATGATTCTCTCTCATCACTGATGTTTTTAATCTCTCTCTCCCTCTCCCTTCCTCTCTGAAAATCAGTAAAAATACATATTTTTTAAAAAAGGAAGATGGACAGGTAAGTAACTGATTGTAATTCAGTGAGCTAAGTGCTATAATAGAGCCATTTAAGGTCATACACTTCCTTGAAGACACCTTTGATTGTGGGATGCACCATCAACTTCCAACAGCTTTTTGGGACATTAAGAATACCTTACCAGCTGTAGCTGGTTCGGCTCAGTGGATAGAGCATCGGCCTGTGGACTGAAGGGTCCCAGGTTCAATTCTGGTCAAGGGCACTTACCTCTCAATCCCCAGGAGGGGGAGTGCAGGAGGCAGCCAATTGATGATGTCCCTCTTCCGTGGATGTTTCTAACTCTCTATCCCTCTCCTTTCCTTTCTCTAAAATATATATATATATATATATAAAATTTTTATATATATATATATATATAATTTTATATATATATATAAAATTTTATATATATAATATTTTATATATATATAAAATTTTATATATATATATATAAAATTATATATATATATAATATTTTATATATATATAAAATTTTTTTTTAAAGAATATCTTACGAAATGTATATGTTTTTAAAACATATGTTGTCTGATAGATAACAACATAAATGTATCACGGGAATTACTAGCCTCTTCTCTAAATCAATGTTGGAGCCAAGCTTTTTGGGAAGAGTCTAACTCTATTTAGATCCACACAGTCATTCCTGAAATGTGAATCTGTCATCAATTCTAGCTCAGAAAGTCTTTTGACCTTTACTGAGAATTTAAAGGGACACATCTGCAAGCAATTACGGTTATGTTATTTTTCCATTGACTTCTCTGTCTACCTGGTATCTGGTTAATTCCCTTTAATACTGATTGTAAGACCTATCCTGATTCTGAAGTATTACAATGTGAAAAAAACTTAGGACGTATTTTTGAAGACAAGTGTTTTTTTTTAATTTTTTTTTAAAATATACTTCATTGATTTCTCACAGAGAGGAAGGGAGAGAGATAGAGAGCCAGAAACATCGATGAGAGAGAAACATAGATCAGCTGCCTCCTGCACATCTCCCACTGGGTATGTGCCCGCAACCCAGGTACATGCCCTTGACCGGAATCGAACCCGGGATCCCCCAGTCCGCAGGCCGATGCTCCATCCACTGAGCCAAACCGGTTTCGGCAAGACAAATGGTTTTTAAAGTGCTCCTAGTGTCCTGGCTGCATAGCACAGTTGGTTAGAGCCTCGGCCCAATACACCAAGGCTGCAGGTTCTATCCCTGGTCAGGGCATGTGCAAGAGTCAACCAATGAATGCACAAATAAGTGGAACAACAAATTGGTGTTCTCTCTCTCTCCCTCTCCCCTTCTTTCTCTCTCTCTTCCCCTCCCCCTCTCATCAATAAATAGTTTTTAAAAATATTTTTTTATTGATTTCAAAGAGGAAAGGAGAGGGAGAGATAGAAAGAAATATCAATGATGAGAGAGAATCATTGATTGGCTTCCTCCTGCAAGGGAGACATGTGTCCTGACTGGTAATTGAACCGTGACCTCCAGGTTCATAGATCGACCCTCAACCACTGAACCATGCCAGCTGGGATATATATATATATTTTAAAGTGCTCCTGGGGATAAAAAATAAAATAAAGTGTTCCTGGGAAATAAACAAGGAAGTGATTAATTTAGCCTGGAGGAGAAGGTGACATTTGAGTTGGTCCTGGCAAGTTAGTAGGAATTTCCCAAACAGATAAGAGGCTAAAAGGTACTCCAGGCCCAGAGAAATCTCTATTATGATGCTTATCTGAAGCTATCCTGTTCATATTGCTCCATTCCCATGAGTCTTGTAAATTCTTGAGGTCATGAACCAATTCCATCTCCCAAAATGACCATGCAGCTCATTCTTGTCATTTAATTTCATTTATTCGCTTCATATTTACTAACTTCATACTTACTGACAAATAGTATTTCAAGCAGCTCATTGTGGAAAACTTGATAAGTACAAATAAGTAAATAAACAAGTCCTACACAAATCCACTTTAAATTTACCACCTCAAGAAACCACTGTGAATATATTGCTTCAAGTTTTTTCCCCCCTGTTCATATGCACGTGTATGTCTATATACTTTTAGAGCAAAAATGGTATCACAATCTATTTATTAGTTCGTAATTTGTTATTTTTACTTAACCATCATATTAGAAATACTGATCATTGTTTGCCTAGAAATAATACTCAGGGGGCTCATAGTTTTCTGTCCTTACCTGGCTGTATCCCCTGACCACAGTTAATTGTACTAAAAAGGATTGGTATTTGACCCAAAGATTGGTATCTGAGTCAGAGACATAACCATGGAGTGAAAAAATGAGCTGGGTCAATCATATGACACTTGTTACGGAATTGGGCCACTGAGATTACCCTCAATGGAGCTGATGCTGAATTGAGACCATGGCAAGTCAAATAGAAGCTGGAGATATGAGAGAGCATAAAAAACTAGAATGGAGGAAGCTGGTTGTCAAAGAGAAGAGGGTAGAGCAGACCCATGGAGAAGCAGAGATGCACAGAGGGACAAACAAATAAATCCCATGCCTTCAATCTTCCATTAGCCCTGTTTTTTCCAGCTCTAGGTTCAGTCCATGTATATCTATATATATAAAAGGCTAATAAGCAAAGTGTCCCCTCGGGAGTTTGACTGGGATACCGGGAGTTCAATTGCTCGCTATGACGTGCCCTGACCAATAGGGGGTGGCGCAGAACATGGCGGGCTACCAGTGTCAGGGCGCTGAGGGAGCGAGGGAAGGAGGAGGCGGGGAGGAGGGGAGGCCAGGCCGAAGGGCCTCTAGTATTTATTATAAATGCCTCTCTTCTGGCCTTTTTTTCCTTTAGAGATAAAACAAGTGGGTCTCTATTCTTTACCGCCAGCATGGCTTACCCGAACCACACATCACACTGTTGTGGCTGTACAGCATTCCACTGTGTGGAGGTACCATTAGTTTAAAAACCTAGTGATGGGCATTTCAGACATTTCCAATGAGTGCCTTCATCACTAATTCTTTTCACAATGAAAAATAATGTCGTTATGATCTATTCCAACAGGTGGAATTCCTTGTTTGAAGGAGAACTGAATGATACCAAGTTGGACTTCAGAAAGACTGTGCTGCCCTAACCGGTTTGGCTCAGTGGATAGAACGTCAGCCTGCGGACTGAAGGGTCCCAGGTTCGATCCCAGTCACGGGCATGTACCTTGGTTGCGGGCACATCTCCAGTAGGGGGTGTGCAGGAGGCAGCTGATCAATGATTCTCTCTCATCGATGTTTCTAACTCTCTATCCCTCTCCCTTCCTCTCTGTAAAAAGTCAATAAAATATATTTAATAAAAAAAGACTGTGCCAATTTACAGCTCATAAGCAGGACATGAAAGTGGTTGATTTTTCACCCCTTTTCCAATAGTATCAATTAAACACACACACACACACACACACCCCAAAACATTGCTATTCTGACAGGGAAGAAGTGGTAAGTGGTCAGTTATGGTCTTAATGTGTATTTCTCTGAATGATTTTTTGTTGACTAGATATGTGGGCTTTGTCATTAGATAGACCTGGGATTGAGTTCCAGCTCTGCCTCTTACTGTGTGGCTTCAGTTAAGCTACTTCTCCATTGCCTCTTCTGTATATTGGACATAATAATAGTGATTACTTTGTAGGATTATTATGAGGCTTAGATAAGAAAATAAATAACAAAACACTTAGCTTGGTAAAACCTCTGTACACTTATTATAGTTATAAAGAAGGACTTAATTTGTGATCATCAGATAAAGCTCTGTGAGATATCTGAAACTCAATGGGACATTGATTTAAATACCTGTTAGAATTGTATAGTCCTAGGAATAAGAAAGCAAGCAAGAGCCCACTAGGTTCATAACCTTTATCATTAGAGAGAAAATACATTTGCTTATTTGGATAGCATATATTACCAAGATCTTTAGAATTGAAATAAAAACATAGGTACGTATCTTAAAAGCCAAGAAATAGAAAAATCAAAGATAACCTGGGTAGGTAGGTCTTGCAGGTTTCTAAGAGTAGTCAGAGGATGATATAATGAGTTTTAAGTCCATGACATAATGTAAAAAGGGATCAAAATCATAATTGGCACAGTGAAAAGAATGGCTCTGAAAGGCCACAGCTCCAGGACTCATGTCTGTAGAAACCTCTAATAAAAAATAACCTGCTCTAGGCGGTTTGGCTCAGTGGATAGAGCGTTGTCCTGCGGACTGAAGGGTCCCAGGTTCGATTCCAGCCAAGGGCACATGCCTGGACTGCAGGCTCAATCCCCAGTAGCATGCATGCAGTAGGCAGTCGGTCAATGATTCTCTCTCATCATTGATGTTTCTCTCTCTCTCTCTCTTCCTCTCCCTTCCTCTCTGAAATCAATAAAAATATATTTAAAAAATAACCTTATTTAATTCAGTTGGAAACTTCCGGAAGCTCTGTGTCTTTCAACTTAGATAATATTTTTTTTTCCAACTTAGAGAATCTTTAGAATTAAGGTTAATGGGGTAAAAGCTATGGGATTAATATGTTGGGGTTAAGAATAAATATGTGCACATTTCACATTTTATGCACTTACAAAGCTTAAAAATGTCTTATTAGAGTAACAATCTTATAACGCTTATTTTCAATATATATTTGAGTTAATCTTAGACCTAAGATTTTGAGTTCAAGTTTTGCTAAACTTATATATGGAAGTGGGCCAACTAAGAGAACTTAAGGTTCATTATATTTGTCAGTTTATCTGATTTATAAAGATTACCAGGCATTGCAAAGGTTCTAGGTCAGACAATTGAAGAAAGTAAAAAGAAAATCTAGTAAGTCTATAGACATGATTTTAAGTATTTGAAGATGCTGAATGAAGTAAGTTTGTGAATGTGACCAAAAATTATTACAAGTTTCTGAAAAGTGATTGGTAAAATATGCTAGACTTAATTGAGCATTTCTATTAATAGTCTAGCAGTAGCAGGGTCAGCTACAGGGTCAGACAGGTTAAATTTGAAGTATCTGTGGAATTCACAGGTGAAAATGTCCATTACACAGCCCAAACACTGAATTGGGGATTCTCGAGGATCTGAAGATAAATAAATAAATAAATAAATAAATAAATAAATAAAAGTGTAAATGCTAATTAGACCAGACATCATTCTGGATGTCCTTCTGGATGACCTTCCAGACGAAGCCCTGGCTGCGAGGGAAGCCTGGTCCCAGGTGCCTGCCAGTGGCCAGAGGGAAGCCAGTGCTGGCAGCTGGGGGAAGGAAGGCCTACTCTTGCATGAATTTCGTGCATCAGGCCTCTAGTATATCTATATAAATAAAAATGTAAATGTTCAAAATCTTAAATCTCTGAAAGTTCTTCATCGATTGCTTTGAAATTTTGACACAACATTGCATTCGAATACTTGCGTGTTTTTATATACCTATTATATAGATGTCACATCTGTGACAGGTAAAAACATGCTTTTTTTGAAAAACAGTGTTGTCTGTTGGACGTAAAAGCAACACACGCTATACTAAATATTTTACGATTCCATTTCAATGTTTCCGATTGCATTTTTAAATTGAATTTTCATAGATTTCGATTTATTTTCATTTTGATTTAATTATTTCGTGTGACATTGCGTTGGAATTGAGCTGTGTCGTTTACCATAGAGTTCATTGGGAACGGAAAGGTGCCGGTTGATCTGACTTCAGGACGAATTTCATTGCCTCATAACTTCTGCAATTTAGTGACGTCAAAAGAAGAATTGGTTGAAAAAGTATTTCCCAATATTCAAACCAATTATAAGAATCACGATTGGCTGAGTGAACGAGCTATTCTTGTGGCCAAGAACAAAGACGTCTATGAACTTAATATTATTCAGTCTAACACTCAAAGCGAGGCAGTCACATACAAGTCCCTCGACACTGTTGTGGAAGCAGATGAAGCGGTTAATTATCCAACAGAATTTTTGAATTCACTCGATCTGCCAGGGATGCCACTGCACGTACTGCAATTGAAAATCGGCGTGCCAATTATCATGTTGTGAAATATCAACCAGCCAAAGCTTTGCAAGGTCGTAGAAGCAACAATCTTGACAGGACCTTTCAAAGGTGAAGATGTCCTCATTCCTCGCATTCCTATGATTCCAACGGATATGCCATTTCAATGTAAGAGATTGCAATTCAAAGCTCAGGGCTAATCTTTAGAATTGTGCGGTTTAGATCTAGACACGGATTGCTTCTCACAGGGACAATTATATGTTGCGTGTTCTAGAGTCGGCAAACCAGACAATCTCTATATCTGCACAGACCATGGAACGACAAAAAATATTGCATACCCACAAGCATTGTGAAATTAAACATATCAGAAACGTGCGCTTTCTCTTTTCTTTCTTTTCCATTTAACCAGACTGAGCCACAGCAACGCGTGGCCGGGTACAGCTAGTACATAATATGTATATATATTAGGGCTCTTCAGCAGTTTAAGGTAAGCACGGGTAAAGTTACTCAGAAAGATGGACAAAGAGAAAAACGGAAGAGGCCTGAGGACAGAAATCCATCGAATAACAATTATTTTAAGGGCAGCGCACAAGCTGCAAGGGAAAGAGCCCTAAAAGGGGCAAAAGTCACTTAAAAAGAAGAACTTGCAAAGGTCAGTGGCAAGGGGTGTCAGGGAAGTAAGTTGGGACAAATACAGCTCTCCTGCTTTAGCATCCACTTCTCAAATATTAGGAGGGTCAAGCAGTTCCAATCGGATGCCCCCCGGGGAACCTAGGAGAGAACAGGCCGGACCGCCAGACCCTGAAGTCCATCCCTCCCGGCAGTTGGGTTCTCCTTGCGTCCGATAAGCACACCCGGGGCCATTGCACAGGGCGCCCTCCTCAGAGGCCGTAGGTGCAGAGTTTTAGCTCGGCAGGCGGGGGAGGGACGGACCCCACCTTTTGTATTCCAAGCCGCCAATGGCATCATTTTGTCCGAGATGCGGGTGAGATGCCGGCCTCAGAGGGTAGGGCTCAGGGCGGGGCGGGCTTTCCTGGGCGAGCCGAGCTGCTGGCGAGACTGACTGGCGGGCGGGCTCCGCCCACTTTCTTCCGCCTCTCGCCGGGCCGTAGAGGGCGCGGGGCGGGGCATGGGCGGAGCTGGGGGGCGGGAAAGCCTGTCAATGCCCCGCCCACTTCCGCCCGCTCCCGACGGCGCGGCAGGGTGCGGCCGCTGGGGCGGGGCCTCAGGGGACCAGGGCGGGGCCTCAGGGGCGGGGCCTCGGGGACAGGGCGGGGCCTCGGGGACAGGGCGGGGGCCTCAGGGGACCAGGGCGGGGCCTCAGGGGCGGGGCCTCGGGGACAGGGCGGGGCCTCGGGGACAGGGCGGGGCCTGAGGGCAGGGCAGCCCGCGCACTCTGCAGGAGCTGCAGACACCGACGCCCGCGCCTCTAAGGTCTCACCGCTTCCTCAGCAGAGACCTGGGCTCGGCCGCCATGTCCGCCACGGAGGAGGTTGACGGGATGAGCGTGTTCCGGCCGCACTATGGCTGTGAGTGCGGGGCTCCGTGGGGGGCTGGGGGCTGGCTCTCTGCCTTCCCAGACGCCGTTTTCCCGGGGGCTCGGCCGGGCGGGTGGGGCAGGGCGGCTGCGGGCCGCTCGGACCCGGAAGAGCCGGAGCGGTGGGCGGGAGGGGTGCGGGCGGCGGGGCTCCCAGCCCGCGCCCCTCGGTTTCCGAGGCGGCGGCGGGGGTTGGGGGGGGCGGACCCAGGCGGCTTCCCCGCCGTCGCCCGCGCGCTGCGGCTGGAGGGCCTCCCCCCGCGCCGCCCGCCTGCCTCCCCGCTCGGCCGAGATTGAGGGGACGGCCTAGGAGGGTGAGGTGGCAGGAGGACCGAGCAGGGCGTGTCCCGGGGACGAGACCGGGCTCTGCTCGTTCTTCCTGGGGAGCTGCTGCCCGAGTGAGTGCTGCGGGCGAGGGGGACCCCGGGTCCAGACCTGCCCGGTGCCGGGCGAGCCGAGAGGTGCGGCCCTGGGCGAGTCACTTCAGCTTTCTCCAGCTCGGTTCCTCCGTCAGGATTTCAAAAGCAATAAAACCAGAAAACCCTCGGACTTCCTCATTTTCTGTAGCTGCCCCTGGGACGTCATTGCACGGCAGGCGGGATAGCTCCCTCCGGCCCAGGCAGGGAATCCTTGGGAGTCTTGAGGTTTTCGATTTCACTTTATGCTCTGGGAGCAATGTTGAGTTTTTAAGGTAATTTTCCGCATCCCCCGTTAAACAGGAGGCATTGTGTCACCTTTGTGACATTAAAGGCCAGAGCCGGTCCCTGCCTTCAGAGAACGTTTTAATCAGAGAGACGGACAGGTGTACCACCCCGTGATAATAAGGTGTCATAAAGATAAAAGATGCGTGGACACACCAGGCATGAAGAGGAGCCTGGGTGGGGATCAGCCTGGGGAAGGGGGAGGGGGGGTAGGTAGTGACATTGGAACAGAGCCTCCAGGTGTGCTGTCAAGTTTGATGGGGCAACAGACGTGGCCTGAAGAGGGAAGAGCATAAACTAAGATACGGAACAGCGTGGAGTGCACGGTGGTGGGAGGAAGGACAGGGAGCGGGGAGGAGAATTTCCCAAAGTAGTTGGAGCAAGTTGGGCAAGGCCTTGAATGCCACCCCCAGGAGTTAGGAATTTATTCCAGACCCTGGGCGCCCAAGCAAGAGGTGAATTGCTTCGAGGTTAAGCTCACACGCGGGCTGGTGAGATAGACCGCCTGGGTTTGAAGTCAGGCCCCACCACATGTTAGGCATGGGGCGGAGGTCACCCTGCCTCAGTTTCCTCATCTGTAAAATGGGCGCGATCATCACAGGATTGCTGTGGGGCTTCAATGAGAGACTGCATGTAAAAGGCTCAGCCCCATGACTTCCACTTTGCTCTCAATGACTGGACTGCTGGCTTTGGTTATTTTATTTTTATTTTTTTAAATATATTTTATTGATTTTTTTACAGAGAGGAAGGGAGAGGGATAGAGAGTTAGAAACATCGATCAGCTGCCTCCTGCACACCCCAAACTAGGGATGTGCCCGCAACCAAGGTACATGCCCTTGACCAGAATCGAACCTGGGACCTTTCAGTCCGCAGGCTGACGCTCTATCCACTGAGCCAAACCGGTTAGGGCTGGCTTTGGTTATTAATACAAGAGGGGAACGACATTTTCAGCTCCATTTAGAAAAAGTCTGGCGGATGGACGAGGACAGATTTGGCCCCAAATGTCAACTTACTATTTTTCAAGTTATGCTAAACTATAGTGCATGTTCGTATGATCATACTTTTTTTTTTTTGTAAAAAAAGGGTAAGATAGGTATAGTCCTGTTTTAGGAAAGTCATTCTAGTACACCTGTCCGGCCCCACGACCACAGGTTACCCTGACTAAGTGACAAGCAGGAATGTGATGATGTGGCGTCTTCTTATCGCTCAGAGAGGTTACGGATTCTTTCATGTTTCAGCTGTCCTGGATAATGAGAGACTCACTGCGGAGGAGATGGATGAAAGGAGGCGGCAGAATGTGGCTTATGAATACCTTTGTCACTTGGAAGAAGCCAAGAGGTAAAGATGGGCTGGCCGGAAAAAGAGATTGGGAGGAGAGAGCCGATGGGATGTGACCGCAGATAAAGGTCTCTTTCACTATGTTGTAGCTGTGTCTGCGGGAGGCCGGTGGTTTGAAGGAATAAGTATAGTTAGGGTGTTTATTCCTGGGAGCAAGTAACCTTGGTGGTAGTTTATTCATGAAACACTGATGGACATTTTAAAAAAAAAATTTTAAATTCTTTATTGTTTAAAGTATGACGTATGGTGGACGTTTTTTGTATACTGAAAAGTGTCCAAGTTTGTGTTGTTCTGATTTATGCCCAGGGGGCCTGTGTGAGGCACTCCCAACTCAGGGGGAGAAAGAGCATTGTTAGGATTAGAAGTTCTTGGGCGTTAATGTCTCACCAGTTCTTCGTTTTGATTTATCTACGAGTTGGGTTCCTTCTCTCCTTGGCAGCGCTGCGAGTATAGGCCCATCCATTGGGCAGTCCTCAGAGACAGCTTACCACAGGCAGCGTCCTCTGCATCCTTTGTGAAGCGAATGTACAGCTGCTCTTTTGCTTCATCAGATGTCCAAAGCCTTTTGTGGCCATATTCTTAGAGTCTCGATTTGCTATCCGTTGTTCGTTCCTTTTGTCCCGGCGCCCTGTTCCTTTGAATTACCCGGGGCAGAGAGATGTAATTACAGATCAGGTATCCTATAAGTGAGCTTTGGCGGAAAAGGCCAGCAAGGGATATAATGACAGGTATTCGTGATGCATAGGCTAATGAAAATCATGGATGTTTGAAGTGTGACTAATAAACAAGATTTTTTGTTTATTTTTAATTCTGAAAATATAAAAAAACGCTATAGGAAAGTCCAAGGACAGTACAGCAAACATGCATGTATTTCAGCAGGAACAAATGTTAGCCCTTTCAGATCTTTCTCTTTCCTCTCAAAAAGACACGGCGGTGTTCCCTTTGTGCCCCTTCCTGGTCCTGTTTCCCCTTCGTCCTGTCCCTGGGGCTGCCACTAACATGCATTTGGTGTGTCCTCCTGAATGCAGGCTTTTTTTCGGAGCTTCAAGCTCTTCCGGGAGACTGTGGGATTAGCGATGATTGAGGTGGGGAGAATTGTTTTTCTAAATGGAAGGTTAGACACCAGAGGAGTGTGTTATTATAAAAGGGGTTGGTTTCCTATACAAAGTCTGTAAGGACTTCTTGAACAAGAAGATGCAGTCCTCTGCTCCTCCAGCTGTGGACTGGCTCTAGCTTTGGAAGGTCAGAGGGTTTGGGAGCTGCAGCTGGTCTGAGAGACCAGGTTGTGCTCTGTGAAGCCTTGTTGATTCCGTTGAGATGAGCTGGGGATGGACAGGCAGACGGAGCCTCAACTCACCTTCCTTCCTGCATCCAAAGCAGTTCTGTTTTTTGTTTTATTTATTTTTTAAAATATATTTTTACTGATTTTAGAGAGGAAGGGAGAGGGAGTGAAATAGAAACATCAGCAATGAGAGAGAATCATTGATTGGTTGCCTCCTGCACGCCCCACACTGGGGATCGAGCCCACAACCCGGGCATGTGCTTTTGACTGGAATCGAACCCGGGACCCTTCAGTCGCAGGCTAATATACCATCCACTGAGCTAAACCAGCTAGGGCTGTTTTATTTTTAAATGTATTGACTTTTTGAGACAGACAGACAGACACATCGATTTGTTTTCCACTCATTTATACATTCATTGGTTGATTCTGGTCCTGATTGGGGGTGAAACCTGCAACCTTGGCGCATTGGGACAACACTCTCACCAACTGACTTACGGGCCAGGGCTCTGCTTTTGTTTTAATATTGGGTTTGACAGTAAAAGTTCCTTGTTACACAGGGTATCTTGGCTGACACCCCCTTGCCACCACTAATCTAGTTCAACCATCTCATTTGAATGAGGAAACTGAGACTAGAGCTTTCATGGTCTATGTGTAGTTTTCTTGATGGAAGAATAATTGTCATCATTTTATTGAGTGGTTCTTAACTAGGTGTGGGCATTAGAATCACCTAGGAAACTTCCCAAAAATACAGATATCCAGACCTTACCACAGAGATTCTGGTTCAGTTAGACCTGGGCTGGGAGGTCAGACACAATGCTTCTAGTGGTTCTGATGGTCCCCCTGCATTGAGAAACAAGATTTAAAATGTTTTTAGAAGGCTGCTTGCCCGGCCATTGTGGCTCAGTGGTTGAGCATCGACCTATAAACCAAGAGATCGTGGTTCGATGCCCTGTTAGGGCACATGCCCGGGTTGTGGGCTCGATCCACTGTAGGCGGTGTGCAGGAGGCAGCCGATCAATGATTCTCTCTCATCATTGTTTCTCTCTCGCCCTTTCCTTTCCTCTCTGAGATCAATTAAATAAATAAATAGATAGATAGATGATAGATAGTTAGATAGATAAATATATGTATGTATATATGAAGTCTGCCTATGCTGGGATATCATAGCCTGAATAGAATGATGCTTTTATAATCACATTTCCTTCTTCAGTTGCTGCCCTAGCAAGGTATTTCATTTGTCGGGTGTTTTTTCCAGTATAGGAAGGTAGCCCATTTTCTTTAAAATCCCTTCAGGGGGCATGATCACCTGGGGTGTTTTTTTAGTTGGGTGTTTTTGCATACTTAGTGAGATGTTTGTGACAGTCTTCATTTTTTATGCTTTGGCTATAAGAGAGGACATAATAGTGGCAGTTACATGCCCCGGTACACACTGCCTGCTGGCCAGGCATTGTGAAATGTGCTTGGTTTTATTTAATTTTAAAAAAAAAATATTTTTAATTGATTTCAGAGAGGAAGGGAGAGGGAGAGAGAGGGATAGAAATATCAATGATGAGAATCATTGATCGGCTGCCTCCTGCACGCCCCCTACTGGGGATCAAGCCCACAACCTGGACATGTGCCCTGACCGGGAATCAAACCATGACCTCCTGGTTCCTAGGTCGATGTTCAACCACTGAGCCACTGCTGGCTGGGCATGCTGGTTTTTTTTTTTGTTTTTTTTTATGGAGGCAATCATATAAAACGTGGACGTGGTGAATTTTTTGTTTAAAGATTTGATTAGGAAATCAACGTTGGAAGCCCCTATTTAGATTTTACAACAAGTCAAGGTTAGGGAAAGAAGCCTGGAATGTCCTGCTGAGAACAGAGGACTGGATCCCTCCCGGCCGGCCACCTGCTGTGTTTGAGGTGCCCCGCGGGCAGATCACATGCTCTTCCTTATGCGCTTGGGACTCCAGCTCCAGCTGTGTCTCTTTTATTTATTTACTAGAGGCCCCAATGCACGAAATTCGTGCAAGAGTAGGCCTTCATTCCCCGGGTTGCTGGCACCAGCTTCCCTCTGGCTCCCGGGACCTGGGCTTCCCTCACAGCCCAGGCTTTGTCCGGAAGGATGTCCGGTCTAATTAGCATATTATGCTCTTATTATTATAGATTTATTTTTTAATTGATTTCAGAGAGGAAGGGAGAGGGATAGAGATAGAAACATCAATGATGAGAGAGAATCATTGACCGGCGGCCTCCTGCATGCCCCCTATGGTGGGGGAGGGGGGAAGAATGGAGCCTTTGAGCCGGTCATGTGCCCTTGGTCGGAATTGAACCTGGGACCCTTTAGTCCGCAGGCCGATGCTCTATCCCCTGAGCCAAACCGGCGAGGGCCCAGTTGTATCTCTTAACCTGGAGAGCTGGGCTGCCCCTTCTGTGCTGCGAGGGCCTCTCTTTCCCCTCAAGCACAAGCCCTTTTTGGATTGGCCCCATCCTGCTTCCTTTGTAACCTCCACCCCTCCCAAACTGGAAGAGCCGCCAGGGTCTGGAATTTACACCGGTTCCAAGGCCAGGAAGAAAGATCAGAGAGATCCAGGGGAGAAAAGGTCCCCCTCTTTAGTTCTATTTATAAGACCGCCGCTCCTCCCACTCGAGGCTCCACCTTGCAGGACAGTGGCCCCATTGTGTATCGCAGGGCACGCCGTTTTCCTTGTACCTGCAACAGAGCTCTTCAGTGGAAGGAGAGGAGAGTGACTGTGACTGTGGAGACAGTGTGTGTAAGTAAGAGCGTGTGCAGAGAAACGAGAGAGGGCTGTGGGTGTGGGTTTGTGTTTCCCCAAAAAGTTAACTGGGAAAATTTAGGGGTGATTCCACAAAAGTATGCACTGGGGTGGCTGGGAAATAGAAAATGCAGAGCTTCTGCTTTCTTTATTCTTTGGGGAGTAGCTTCAATGTAGAAGTTAAGTTATTGCTCTCATGAAATATTATCTAAGGATATCGGGCTTTTTGCTAGGGCTACAGAGCAGATCAAGGACTTTATCAAGGGAGCCATCTGAAATTACATGTGTATGCTTAAATGCAGGTTTATTTTTATCCTTTTGCCTGTTCTAATTGGGCTTTTCATTTGTTTTGGCTAAGGAGCAGTAGGAATGCACAGCATTGTCACTCAAGGGACGGTGGTGAGATTTAAATATGTGAGGTCTTGCACAGGAAGAAGTAATAGATCAGAAAAAATAGATCAGGTGACAAAAATAGATCAGGTGGAAAAAAAAGGAAGAGAACATATCAGGTAGGGCAATCTGAAGATAAAGAGAGTAGTACTGGAAATGGGATTAAATTCAGGCCCGGCCGTCCTGGCTCAGTGAGGCAGCCAATCAATGATTCTTTCTCATCATTGATGTTTCTTTTTTCAAATATATTTTTATGGATTTCAGAGAGGAAAGGAGAAGGGGGGAGAGAGAGAGAGAGAGAGAGAGAGAGAGAGAGAGAGAGAGAGAGAGAAACATCAATGATGAAAGAGAATCATGGATCCGTTGCCTTCTGCACACCCCACACTGGGGATGGAGCCCACAACCTGGGCGTGTGCCCTGACTGGGAATC
The DNA here is from genome assembly GCF_028538775.1 of Myotis yumanensis. NCBI lineage: Eukaryota > Metazoa > Chordata > Mammalia > Chiroptera > Vespertilionidae > Myotis > Myotis yumanensis. The sequence continues at coordinate 1,162,883 of NW_027223771.1, forward strand.
GAACCGTGACCTCCTGGTTCATAGGTCGACGCTCAACCACTGAGCCATGCCAGCTGGGCTCATCATTGATGTTTCTCTCTCTCTCCCCCCCTTCCATTCTGAAGTACATAAAAAATATATATATATTTTAAATTCAGTTAGGTTAAAGGTCACAGGAAGAAGGTTAGTTCCAGGTTATTTCCAGCACTCTCCCAGTTCACATTTAGGATTCCTTCTTTCAGAGGCTTGCTGGTGTGCCTTTTCAGGACTGTCACGAGCCACCTTCCTCCTGCTCAGTGTCCATGCCCCAGCTCAAGGAGTAGGGCACACCCCCTTATGGAAGGGAAAGTAAGGGCTGTGGCTGGTTAGAGACAGTCAGAAACCACGACAGTCGCACTAGATAGAGGCACTTTACCTTCTGTCATTTAGGGGAGTTGAAAAGTTTCTTGGAAGGAAATCAGGTCTTGAGAAGAAATTCTCTTCTGTGCATGGGTCTTGGTGGTTGGCATCGACCTTTTTCTGGGATGAACTCTTCAGCTCTCCTCTCCCCTAACTGGGATCTGAATTTCAGTAACATCTGGATAGGTCCAGGCTGGCCCACCGTGATCCTGAAAACAGACGTTAAAGACATGGAAGAGGCAAGAAAATGAAATGGATAGGTGAGGTAACTAGGAAGAACAGCTTGCCCACCGGCTTCTAGAATTTTCCAGTGGAGGATTATCACTTAACGATCGAGGGGGATCATTTTTAGGAGGTGACTCAAGCTCTTCTTTAGCAGATGAGAAAACTAGTCTAATCTCCTCGGGAGACCCAGTGTGATTAGGGGGCTACCTAGCATATGGCTGCTTGGTGGCACGTTGGGACAGCCAGCTGGATGCAGTCATGTGTTCAGAATTATCAAGGGAGGAAGTGTGGTGTGGGATTTATTCTTAACTCTCTTTTAAAATGGTGACATAAATGAAAACCTCTGATCTCTTTTCCGAAACCTAGTGCAGCTGCATGCCACAGACTCCTGGTAAGAAGTGGATTGCCTTGAAATAGAAGTGTATCTGTTATAAAGTGATTCAAATTGAGAGTGGTAACAATAGTTACTTTCCATATAGTAACAATGTTATAAGTGGGAGGTTAGTTCCTAGTGTGGCCCGTAAAGCTTTTTACCCAACTGTGTAGCTGAGACTGTTAGCAAATTTATAATTAAGAAATGTGAAGAGGCCCTAGCCGGTTTGGCTCAGTGGATAGAGCGTCAGCCTGCGGACTGAAGGGTTCCAGGTTCGATTCCGGACAAGGGCACATGCCTGGGTTGCAGACTCAATCCCTGGTGTGGGGCGTGCAGGAGGCAGCCGATCCATGATTCTCTCTCATCATTGTTGTTTCTATCTCCTCCCTTCCTCTAGTTAAAAAAAAAATGTGGTGCTCGCTTCTGCAGCACATATACTAAAATTGGAACGATACAGAGAAGATTAGCATGGCCCCTAAAAAAAATGTGACAAGTAATCTGGTAAATATTCGGCAGTCAGCTAGTTAGTAGCTATCATTATTACTAAGAAAAGTCATATGACTATAATCTCAAAATACCAAATATCAAGTAAAACAGAACTGGAAAAAGTCTGATGAAAACGTCTTTGAAAATCTTGGCTTCAGTGATACACGAAGTGAAAAGAAGGAGGACTTTCAGTTTGGGCAGGTGTGAGTTCTGAGTCTGCTTTTGCAAGTTGCTTTAACCTCAGGGAGTGAGCCTAAATTTGTCCTTTGCAAAATGATCTACCATATATCTTAGGAGCTGCTGTGAGCGTGAAGTGCCTGGCACAGTGTCTAAGTACAGGCGGCATTCACTTAATCTGTTCTTTATCCTGGTCCTTGATGGCAAAGCCAATTTACTGTAAAGATGATGAAGTATTAATAAACTTTTCTGGGTACTTTCAAGGTCCTAAAGTTTGGTAGACCTAGTTTTTCCACTTCAGACTTAAGTGCTTGTCTTAAAAAGGAACTCCAGAAACAGAGGCTACTCTCTAGGAAGTAGGATAGAGGTGGATGGTATGAGAGGACTGTTCCCTTTTTATTTAATGCCCTTCTGTATATTTAAATTGCTTTTTACAATGATCATGAATTTTAAAATAAAGAAAAAAGGAATGAAGAAAAGGGAAATACTGTCTAACAATTTTAATTTATTTATTATTTTATTTTTATTTTAAATATATGTTTTTATTGATTTCAGAGAGGAAGGGAGAGGGAGAGAGAGCTAGAAACATCAATGATGAGAGAGAATCATAAGTTGGCTGCCTCCTGCATGCCCCCCACTGGGGATCGAGCCTTGCAACCTGGGCATGTGCCCTGAGGCAATCGAAGTGTGACCTCCTGGTTCATAGATCGATGTTCAACCACGGAGCAACCCCGGCCAAGCTGTCTAACATAATTTTTAGATTGTAATTATGAATTTAGATTTTTAAAATGGCTATAGTGCCATTTAATTACTATTTTCAATGGGTACATAATGCTCATACTTTATTTATTCCGGTTTAATATTATATTGCTTTGATTGCTGGAAAGGTTAAATATTTCCCTACATATTTGTTTACCAGTTTTATTTTAGGTTGTATATCTTCTGGGGTTATGATGTTAACTTTTGTGAGTACCCTTATAATATGGATGTCCTACAGTTAATAATACTGTATTGCATTTTTGAAAGTGGCTAAGATAGTAGATCTTATCGACTCATCACAGGAAACGTATTTTCTTTGTAACCATGTACGGGGATGTGTGTTAACTAGACTTACTGTGGGGATCATTTTATAATAGACACAAATATATAATCATTATGTTGTACCTCTTTTTTTTTTTGAAGTGAACATATCAAGATTTTACTGTCATAATAATAAAACAAAGTATGAAGCTTAGAACTGGATCACTAGACCCTTTCTCTTATCTCCTCCCAGTTCAGAATGCTTGCATCTCTTCATAGCCAGCATTCTCTTAGATCTGCAGTTGAGCTCAACGCATTTAAGCCTCGGCACAATCTTCTTTGTTTTTTTGTTTTTTTAATATATTTTATTGATTTTTTACAGAGAGGAAGAGAGAGAGATAGAGAGTTAGAAACATCGATGAGAGAGAAACATCAATCAGCTGCCTCCTGCACACCTCCTACAGGGGTTGTGCCCGCAACCCAGGTACATGCCCTTGACCGGAATCGAACCTGGGACCCTTCAGTCCGCAGGCCGACGCTCTATCCACTGAGCCAAACCGGTTTCGGCCTTCTTTGTTTTTTTAGCCTTTTTTCGGAAAATCAACTTAGTCTGCCCACCGTGGCCGCTCTGCCTCCTGTCACAACGCCCCTTTCCCTGCGCACACAGACAGAATCCTTGCCCTTCTTGTACTGTGTTACTTTGTGGGGCTGATGCTTGCCACCTTCTCACAGAAAGTTCGCCGGGTTTTAGGAACGTTCACCATGTTTGCGAGCCCTATCAGCAGGAAAGCATGTTATAACTCTTAAACTAATACAATGTTATATGTCAGTTATACCTCAGTTTCCAAAAAGAATCTGAACGTCAACCTTCTGTCATATTTGCTACCAATATTTCCCTTAATTTTCCACTTTCTTTGTTATTTCACTGTTCAGTTTTGTTTTGTTTTTATTGATTTTTTACAGAGAGGAAGGGAGAGGGATAAAGAGTCAGAAACATCGATGAGAGAGAAACATTGGTCAGCCGCCTCCTGCACATCTCCCACTGGGGATGTGCCTGCAACCAAGGTTCATGCCCTTGACCGGAATCGAACCTGGGACCCTTCAGTCCGCAGGCCGACTTATCCACTGAGCCAAACCGGTTAGGGCTCATTGTACAGTTTTAAATTTTGTCACTTAAATGTTAATCAAAGCTTAGATAGCTTAACTTCTCTACAGCCCTGCTAAAATTTGAAGTTTTATATTCTGTTATCTTTTCCCTGATTTAGTGATTTAATGTTTTTTAAGAATCTAAGTCTTTAAAATTCGTGGTGTTTCTAAATTACTCTGATATCATTTTAAAAACAATGTTATTACTACCTATTAACAGTTGATGTCTGCTTTCTCAGATGTTAGATTACATATAGTTCTAGGCTTTTTATTCTGTTATGGTGAACTATATTTCATTTTTTCTGAGAAAATAGATATGATTTAATTTTCTTGTACTTATTGAGAAGTAATATCTGAAGCTAGCATGATTTTATTAAAAAATACGTTTTTAGCCCTAGCCGATTTGGCTCAGTGGATAGAGCGTCGGCATGCAGACCAAAGGGTCCCAGGTTCGATTCCAGCTAAGGGCACGTACCTTGGTTGTAGGCTTCTCCACGGCCCACGCCTTGGTCAGGGCTCGTGCAGGAGGCAACCAATCGATGTGTTTCTCTCACATCGGTGTTTCTCTCTGTCTTTCCCTCTCTCTGAAAAATCAATGAAAAAAAAAAAAGTCCTCAGGTGAGGATTAAAAAAAATATGTTTTTATTGATTTTAGAGGGAAAGGGAGAGAGAGAGAAACATTGATGTGAGAGAGAAACATGGATTGGTTGCCTCCCACACAAATGCATCTGGATCAGGGACCAAACCCGAAACTTGGGCTGGTGTCCCCTTGGTGCACGGATGACACCCAACCAACTGAGCCACGCCGGCCAGGGCTGAAGGGAGCTTGATTTTAACTTCATGACAAGTAACTTCTTTTTACACCTTTTCATGACTTGAAACTTGTGAAATTCTTATTTCTTGAGGTTTCCCCACCTTACATCTTAGAGTTGATGTCAGCTTAGTAATTCTGCTGGTAATGAGACTCTTCTGGGTTTATGATATCTTTTTTGTTTGTTTATTTTAGCTCTAGGAAATGGTCTATTATACCTTGATTTGGTTCTGATTCATTAGTTCTGTCTTGGGGGTGCCTTTGGTTGGCTAGATCTGCACAGTCTGTTTTATGGCTGTTCTTCATTTTGTTTATCTTGGTTGAATCAGCATTCTAGATGTCTCGCATATATCTTCTGCCTCACTGACTTGATTTTCTACCATCTTGATTTTTTCCATTGGTTTGGTTAATGGTAGTTGCTAAGCCATGTGGTATTGCAATTTTCATTTTGAACTATTAACTCCTTTTTCCTCTCTGCTCTTTTTTTTAATTTTAAATATATTTTTATTGATTTCAGAGAGGAAGGGAGAGGTAGAGAGAGATAGAAACATCAACGATGAGAGAGAATCATTGATTGGCTGCCTCCTGCACGTCCCCTACTGGGAATTGAGCCCGCAACCCAGGCATGTGCCTTTGACTGGAATCGAACCCGGGACCCTTCAGTCTGCAGGCTGATGCTCTATCCACTGAGCCAAACTGGCTAGGGCTCCTCTCTGCTCTTGATAATAAATCACATGGTCTCTGATTAGTTCATGAAGAATAATGTGACACAAAGGATCCCTTTTAGGTGGAAAAAAGGAGATGGTAGCCAAGAGAATTGGACTTAATATTTTCACTAAGTCTCGGGTGGATATGACTACAGGAAACCATTGTTAACTGGCCAGGTTGAGTGTCTGAATTGTTCACCAGTCAAAGTTGGGCAAGTCTGACTAGGCTAAGCGGATCATTAATTTGACCTAATTTGGCGTATATTTCCTTCTGTTCTTAGAGGTCAGAGCAACAATAGTGTAAATGAAATTATAGAAAAAAAAAAAAAGAAAAAAGATTTTAGGGCCTAAGTTGGCATGTTCTAGGAACTGAATTTTCTGGCTTTGCATAGTGAGCTGCCTCTGATTTCTGCAGAATTCCTTCTGCTTCACAGTGAAACAATTCTCCTTACCTGTTGGTAGTAGAAACTGATTTGAACATTTTAAAGCTGTGTGGTATTCGATGGACTCCTGGTTGTTTCCAGCTGTGGCTGCTAAAGAAACCCTTTCATAGGAAGTATTTGTGTAAGAAAGTGCTGGTAGGCAAAGTGAGACCATCCGGAAGTGATTCATATTATTGGGGCTGTTTATTTAATGTGTGGCTTGGTTGCCTAGCGACTATCTTTGAGCAAGCTGAGGGGAGCGACACTTCTGCTGTGAGGTCCCGTTGCCTACCTGACCAAATCAGGGCTCTGCGTCTTGATTTTTCTTCTGGAAGAGCCCCTGGTAATCTGATTGATACCCTTGCTTTCACAGCGTGTGAATCAAAGACTCTTCAACATACAAATGAAAGATCTGGTTAATGGTTTATTTTAAAGAGAGTTTAATTGCTTAAGCTTGAGCGTGTTTTTTTTTTTTTTAATTTTTGCTTATAATTATATGTTGGGAAAAATTACTTTATTTTTCAATAAGGCATTTTATTTTAGAAACCTTCATACTTCAAGTAAGCCAAAAAGTCCCCCTGCCCCCCCCATCCAAAAACCCAATCCTGCCATTTGCACCAATGTCACTATTCTCCTCCCTGTCTTCAGCATTGTTATCGCCCATGTCATTTATTAAGCACTTCTTATGTGCTAGGCACTGGATACGCACCGTCTAATGAGCTATTCTTGAAGTTCTGGGAGGTGCTTATTCTTATCTGCATTTAACAGAAAAGAAAGCAAAGCTCAGAGAAGCGGACGCGCCCGGCTAGTAAGTGGTTGATCCAGATTTCAGGTTTGGCGAGGACTCCACAGCCCTCGTCGGCACTACATCTGCTTCTAAAAATAATAATGACAGCAGCAGTAACCACCAGTGATGAACAGAATGATGATGTAGTAATTTACATGCAGCATTACCGGGAGAGGGGCGTTATTTTTATTTATTTTAAGTTTTCATTTCTTCAGTTTCTTCTGGGCTGTCTTTTTTTTTTCTTTCCTGTGCAACCTCCTCTTCTGGCTTAGGAACAATCTGCTCTTTTTCAGTAAGGATCATCTCTCTTTTATTTTTAATATATTTGTATTGATTTCAGAGAGGAAGGGAGAGGGAGAGAGAAATATCAATGATGAGAGAGAGTCATTGATCGGCTGCCTCCTGCACGCCCCACACTGGGCATGGATCCTGCAACCTGGGCGTGTGCCCTGATCAGGAATCGAACCATGAACTCCTGGTTCATAGGTTCATACCTGGTAGGTTGACACTCAACTACTGAGCCACTCTGGCCAGGCGGCATTATTTTTATTTTAAAGAGGGAAAAAAAATGAGTTTGTATCACGTTGTCTCAAGATCATAGAACTACCTGTGGGATTCAAGCCCAGCTCTGTGTGACACCAGTGCCCAGTGCTGTCACCTCTGTGGGCACTGACAGTCTTCCACCTGCCACTCCGACTGTGTGAGGCCGAGTCTCCGATTTCTGTGTCTTTGTGTCTAACTAGATTGTTGGACTTTGTCATATATACTTTTTTTTTTTAATTCACTCAGAGCTAAAGAGAGCGATAGGCTTACCTGAGTCTTGGTTCAGTGTTTGTTTTTTTTTGTTGTTTTTTTTTTTCTTTAAATATATTTTATTGATTTTTTTACAGAGAGGAAGGGAGAGAGACAGAGAGCCAGAAACATCGATGAGAGAGAAACATCGATCAGCTGCCTCCTGCACATCTCCCACTGGGGATGTGCCCGCAACCCAGGTACACGCCCCCGACCGGAATCGAACCCGGGACCCCTGAGTCCGCAGGCCGACGCTCTATCCACTGAGCCAAACCGGTCTTGGCTTGGTTCAGTGTTTGTTGATTGGTGAAAGATTTGTGCATCCATGCTTATAAGAAATACAGCTAACGTAAAATCTAAGTGATTTCTATGGGCGTCTAGAAACACGGTAATTGGCCTCTGATGAATGTGTATATTTCACGTTGTTGACGTAGCTTCTGCTCACCCAGACGGTCTCCATGGAAGGGGAAGTGGATGCAGTAGAGGTTATGTAGTTACATACAGTGACTGGGGGGGAGGAAGGGGCGGGCTGCAGAGTTCCTGATTGGTTTTCTTTCTCATAACCTGGTACCTGCTTTTGATTCAGTTAGAAAGGCTTTCCTTCTTGCCCTACCCAGTTTGGCTCAGTGCATGGAGCGTTGGCCTGCGGACCGAAGGGCCTGGGTTTGATTCCGGTCAAGGGCACGTACCTCGGTTGCAGGCTCCTCCCCAGCCAGGGCCCTGGTCGGGGCACGTGCAGGAGACAACCAATCGATGTGTTTCTCTCACATCGATGTTTCTCTGTGTCTTTTCCTCTCTCTTCCACTCTCCCTAAAAATCAATGGAAAAATATCCTCGGGTGAGAATTTAGGAGAAAAAGAAAAAAAGAAAAGCTTTCCTTCTTCCCAATTGCTTGTGTTTTGTTTTTTTCTGTTTTTGTTTTTTTTTTTTTTGGTGTGTGTGTGTGTGTGTGTGTGTGTGTGTGTAATAATGACCGCATGCAGACAGGAGCGGCAAATTGGATTGGAAATTGCCTTGGACCGTTTGGCGAGATCTGTATTTTTTGGTGTTGTGGGTGGAGGGAAGGCCTGTCTGAAAGCCTCTATTTCTTCTTTGCTCAGAATACCTTCCTGTTGACTCATTGGAAATCATAACGAAAAGCAGAAGGGAGCGTTAGAAAGGCCGCTGCCAGCCCAGGGCGTGGCTTCTGTTAGGACAGATGCTTGGGGACCAAGAGAACGCCGGTTTTCAGAAAAAAGTGTGAGACTTTGGAGAAGAAGCAAATACTGTTATTGTGATATAAATAGAAAGCGTCAGTCTGTTGTTAAAGGCCATTAATTAGCAACATAGAAAACGACAAGTATTTTTTTGAATAGGATTAATGAGTGTTCCTAGAAACTGAAGCAGGAGGAACTGAAGTATAAACGGAGGGAATGGGGCAAAAGTAGCGTCTGTGGAGGTTGTATGAGTTGGCACGTTCCTCAGTAATAAATGAGGGCTGCTTTCTCCATCATCTCATCAACTTAAGAGTATTAGTTTTTTTAAAAAAATGTTTGTGTGCCGAAGCCGGTTTGGCTCAGTGGATAGAGCGTCGGCCTGCGGACTGAAAGGTCCCAGATTCGATTCCGGTCAGGGGCATGTACCTGGGTTGTGGGCACATCCCCAGTAGGGGGTGTGCAGGAGGCAGCTGATCGATGTTTCTCTCTCATCGATGTTTCTAACTCTCTATCTCTCTCCCTTCCTCTCTGTAAAAAGTCAATAAAATATATTTAAAAAAAATATATTTGTGAATTTTATAGGTGAAAGTAGTATTCCGGGGAAGTTTTACTTTCAGATGGTTGAATTCTGAGCGAAGCAGAGCCTCTTCACATGTGATGAAAAGCCATCTGTAGTTCCTTCTCTGTCCATTGTTTCGGCAGAGCCCTTGGCGCACATAGAAAAAGGGGTCTTTTCTTACTGATTTGTAAGGGGTCTCAATCTCTGGAGGATGCTGACCCCTCGGATGCCGTATGCGTAGTAGATAATTGTTCCAGTTTGTTCTTTAACTTTTGCCTTTAAAGTTTTGAAATAGTTTAGAATTTTAAAGCTCTTGGTTATTTTGAGCTTTTGGGCTCTATGTTACTTGTAGAGAGTTCTTCTCTATACCGAGACTTTACAAAAACATTCCCCTGTACTTTCTTCTAGTATTTTTAGTATATAAAGAGTTTCAACATTTGATCCATTTGGAATTTATGTTGGTGCGAGGAGTGAAGTAGAGATCCTGCTTTCTCTCTCCCCTCCGCCCCCCCATATGAGATTTGGATAATATCTTAAATGATGAGCATTAGCTCTCCTATGAATGTGCTCTGAGTTTGCCATATTCTCTAGTCTATGAATTGAGATCTTAATTCTTTTCAGGACAAGGCAGCTGCAATTGTAGAGATTTTTGAAACATATGGCATACATTTCCTTTTAGAGAAACTGACTAGAATTTTCCAGAGTGCTTTCAAGCAAGATGTATTGTGATGTTACAAAGCTTAATAGTATATAATGAAGTTGGCATTGAGAGAACAGGTTTCCAAGAAATTATTAAAAAAAACTTTAAAAAATATTTTTATTGATTTCAGAGAGGAAGGGAGAGGGTGAGAGAGAGAGAAACATCAAGAATGAGAGAGAATCATTGATCGAGTGCCTCCTGCACGCCTCCCACTGGGGATGGAGCCCGAAACCCTGGCATGTGCCCTGACTGGGAATGGAACTGTGACCTCCTGATTCAAAGATTGATGCTCAACCACTGAGCCACACTGGCCTGGCTATTTATTTTTATTGATTGATTTTAGAGAGAGAGAGAGTAAGGGAGGGAGAGAGAGAAACACTGATTTTGTCTTCCACTCATTTATGCTTTTATTTGTTGCTTCCTGCATGTGCCCTGAGCAGGACCGAACCGGAAATCTTGGCATAGTGGGACGATGCTCTGACCACCTGAGTTATACTGGTTAGGAAGGCAGCAGGTTTTAGATGAACTGCTTGCACATGTGTACTGTGAAGAGATGAACAGGCTGGCCAAGTTAACAGAATCCATTCTTTGGGTTGGGATTTGAATACTGTGTGGCTTACTTTCTGCATCCCTCTTTTTGATGTGTATTCTATTACTGAGGGTTTGACATAAGGGAAGAAAGGATTTAGTGGTCAAATAAGTTTCAGAAATACCGGATTAAGCCCAGTTAAACAGATTGCTTAACCTGTGGAAATTTAGATTCTTTATCGTAGGCTGCAAGTTTTCTGAGTCTCCAAGGAAGAGGGGTGTGTCAGACTCATTCTCACAGGTCATCTTTCTTAGGACTGGTGTTCCAGGGTACCCTGGTTTGGGAAATACTTTTCTCGTCAGCGTAATGGATTTGAGGGACTATTTCCAGTAAGAATTTGGGACATGTTCATGGCCAGTTCTCACCTGTTTTATGTTTTATTTGTAGTTTCTTTCCATTCTCCATTGAGTTCTTATATTCTTGGCTTCTAGAGCTTAAATTAAAGCCATTATTGTACTAATTGTACAGGTATAATTGCCAAACTGTTGCAGGATCTTAAAGGCATTGTGAAGAACAGGAATACATTTTTTTTAAAAAGTGTGTGTGTGTGTGTGTGGGGGGGGGGTATAAATGTACTAATTATTAAAAAGGAAAAGAAGAGGAGGTATGGGAGGCCGGGGGAAGATCAAGCAGGGGAAAAAAAAGGAGACATATGTACTACTCTTTGTAATATTTTAAGTAATAAAACAAAATTTAAAAAAAAAAGGAAAAGAAGATAATGACAGATTTTAGTCTAGTGAACTAGTCTCTGGCAAAATTTCATGGCATATGATGAAATGGACGGCTTATGGGCATTGAGTGGGAAGAGAAGTGATGTGTAGGGGTCAACCAGGACTCCCTGTAAAGGCTTTGTCATAGCAACATCATTTCCCTTTGGACAGGGTCACCGGATTGGTGACTCAGAGGAACACAGTAATGTCTAGATTTCAGTAGGGCCTTTGAAAGTATGGCCTGTAATACTTTTGCAGGCAGGTTGGGTGAATGTGGACTAGATTGTAATGTAATTAAAGCTTATCGCCAGCTGAATAATAACCCATATTCAAAAAGAGCTGCAGGATGGGGAGTGGCTGTAAGTGGGGGTGGGGTTTCTTCTTCCGGCGGTGAAAATCTCCTGGAATTAGATAGTCATGGTGGTTGCACAACTTTGTGAATATACGAAACACCACTGCGTTTCACACTTAAAAATGGTGCAAATTTGTTACATGAATTTTATCTCAATAGAAAAAGGTGCTGCTAGGTTTTTAATTGGAAGAAAGCTCTTTAGGGCATGTTTCATATGAAACATTTTTAGTGGGACTTACGAATGCATAAATGATGTGTTGATCGCACTTGAGCTTGACTTGTTGCTTGAGGGGTTTATTTTTGTTTTATTTATTTTATTTTACTTTTTGGTTAATCTCCCCCTGAGGATGTTTTTCCATTGCTTTTCAGAGAGAGAGAGAGTGAAGGGGAGAGATGGAGGAAGGGAGAAAAGAGAAGGGGGCGGGGAGAGAGAGTGAAAGAAAGAAACATCAATGTAAGAGAGATACATAGATTGGTTGCCTCCTGCACGCACCCCGACTGGGAGTGGGGAGCAAACCTGAAACCCAGTTATGTGCCCTTGACTGGAAATTGAACCCACAGCCCTTGGGTGCGCAGGCCAACCCTCTAACAACTGAGTCACACCGACCAGGGCCTTGAGGGATGTTTAATTTAATACACTGCCTGACAAGTTCTGCTTTCAAAATACCTTGAGTCTACTAGTGGTAAATGTGAAGTCCTACCTTGGGGTTCAAAAAACGGAGTGTCTAAGTACAGGATAGAGAAGTAGCATTCATGGGAAAATAAAAGAAAATGAAACAAATCTGAGATGTGTATTAACTCATTAACAGAAATGTGGAGAGCCCTGGCCGGTTTGGCTCAGTGGATAGAGCGTCGGCCTGCGGACTGAAAGGTCCCAGGTTCGATTCCGGTCAAGGGCACATGCCCGGGTTGTGGGCTCGATCTCCAGTGGGGGACTTGCAGGAGGCAGCCGACTAATGATTCTCTCTCTCATCATTGATGTTTCTCTCTCTCTCTCTCCCTCTTCCTTCCTCTCTGAAATCAATAAAAATATATTAAAAAAGAAAAAGAAAAGAAAAAGGGAGAACAAGTGCAGCAAGGGAAGCGATAGAGGGTTCCGTTGGCCTCTGTGCTGATCAGAGGCTCCCTGAAGTTGCCTTTGGTGGGACCTTGATCATCTAGAGCAGGGATGGCAGCTGTGTGGTGGGATTCTTCCAAACCCACGGCTGGGAGTGGTTCCTCAGGTGGGTGTGGGTCCACTAGTTGAGTTGGTTATTGCTGCAGGACTAGAGCATGCTGGGTGAGCATGACCAGGGTAATAAAGGCTCTATACATTCTGATGGGTGAGGGATAATGGAAAGGAATGAGATTATGTAACACAGAAACAAGATTCAGAGGGAATATCTATAATAATAAAAGTGTAATATGCAAATCGACCGAACAGCCGAATAGCAGAACAACCTCCAGAAGACCACACTATGACACCCACTGCGCCAGGCCAGCCAAGGCGGGTGTGATGCAATTGATGGGGGCTGGGCCATCGCCCCATGATCGCCCCACAGAGGGAGGCCCAGGCCACCAACCCGCGTGCTGTGGCGGGTGGGTGGAGCCTCCCTCTGTGGGGTGATTGATCACGGGGCTCCCAGACCGTGAGAGGGTGCAGGCTGGGCTGAGTGGCCCCTTCCCCCACCCCCCACCCCCAGTGCAGAATCTCATGCACCAGGCCTCTAGTAGAAACAGAATCTCAGTTCAGTCTGTCAGCCTGTATAGTAATTCATTCAGCTGTTAACTTTGTGCCTACATTATTATTACTTTTTTTATTTATTATTTTTAAATACATTTTTATTGATTTCAGAGAGGAAGGGAGTGGGAGAGAGAGATTGAAACATCAGTGATGAGAGAGAATCATTGATCGGCCATCTCCTACATGCCCCCAACTGGGGATCGAGCCTGCAACCCGGGCATGTGCCCTTGACTGGAATCGAACCTGGGACCCTTCAGTCCACAGGCCAACTCTCTATCCACTGAGCCAAACCGGCTAGGGCTGTGCCCACATTATTAAAAAATTCCTGGAAAATGGAAGAGGGATTTAATTTATCATGTGTGGTGTCAGAGGAACAGAACTAGGCAAGGGAAATCTGCCTAATAGGAGGAGGAACTTTGTAACAACAAGAAAATTCTTAAAAATAAAAGTCCCCAAAAGTGCTTTGGAAAAATCCATGTTGCAGGTTTTCAAGCGTAGACTGTATAACAGTTAACGGAAGATTATCTTCTGACCCGAGTACTTTCTCTTGTTACTTAAAACAATTTTTATTTTCATTTCCTGTGTTATCCTTAAAAAGTATTTTTGTTTTGAATGGCTTGATAATATTCCATTGCTCATTCTCTATTTTTTTTTTTCTTTTCTCTGACATGGGGCTAACGAAGTTTGAGAAAACACTTTCAATGAAATAAAACGGGTAACACACAGTTCTGCGCTCCCCCATGTTCAGGACCGTCTGGGGAAATGGAGACGATGTGAAAGTGTGACCCAGTCCTGCCCTTAGGGGGCGTACGGATGGATTGGGCAGACGGGGCGTAACCATTTGAAAAGTTACTCAACATCAAAGGATGAGAGGTCTAACTGATGCCAAGGGAACCGTGCTGTAAATGTGTGAGAGTTTAGATGAGGGAAGATTACCTTACGGCTGGGTTTGGCAGGATGAGCTGAAATGGTGTGGGAGAGAAGGAAAGCCCACGCACACAGATATTTGTCTTATTCTCGCGTTTCTTCAGGGTTGAGACTGTCTTTTTCGACTTCTTGGTCTCCACGCCTCCTTCCACAGAGCTTTCCCACAAAGTGGAGTAGGTGCTCAGGGATGTTGTTCAGTTGAATTGGTGCAGAGCATGGGGAGGTCATGTGGGGGCCGTGGTGGTGAAGAGAATGTCAGTATTGTGCCTCCCAGAGCTTACGGGAATTTCTCTTTCTTTTATTATTTGGTGACCATGGAGACCAGACACAGTTTGTGTCATGCAGTAGTTATTTGTAGAGCACCCTGCTGCAAAGGTAAATCGGAAAACGATCCCACCCTTATGTATTTAAATAACTGCGTTAAGTGCCACAGGAGAGGTGACAGGAAGTTTGGAGGAAAAAGAGACTATTTCCAATGGTAGATCGTGGAAGAGTTCGTGGAGGAGGTGACTTTTTAAAAAATGTCTTTTGTAGAGTTTTTCCTTTTTTTAAAAAATTATTTTTTTAAAATCCTCTCCTGAGGACATTTTTCCATTGATTTTTAGAGAGAGTGGAAGGGAGGGGGAGAGACAGAGAGAGAGAAACATCGATGTGAGAGAGACACTTCTATTGGTTGCCTTCTGCACATGCCCGGATCAGGGCCCCAGCTTGGGAGGAATCTGCAGCCGAGGTACATGCCCTTGACTGGAATCGAACCCGGGACCCTTCAGTCCACCGGCCGACACTCTACCCACTGAGCCAAACCGGCTAGGGCGAGGAGGTGACTTTTGAGAGTAACATTTGAATTGTCTGAGATGGATGAAGCTGATCAAAACTTTTAGCCAAATCTTTTTTTTTTTAATGTATATATTTTTTATTGCTTTCAGAGAGGAAGGGAGAGGAAGAGAAAAATAGAAACATCAATGATGAGAGAGAATTATTGATGGGCTGCCTCCTGCACACCCCACACTGGGGATAGAGCCTGCAACCCAGGCATGTACCCTCACTGGGAATCAAACCGTGACCTTCTGGTTCATAGGTCAATGCTCAACCTCTGAGCCATGCTGGCCGGGCTTTAGCCAAATCTTGATTGTCAGTAGGCATCTCCATCCCTAGCTTCCCGTTTTACAGCTTGATAACCTCTCTTTTCTCTACAAAACCCCTCAGTTTTTCTTTCCCTAACAACTTTATCCCATCTCATTGAACATACCATCTTGACCTTCCCTGTAGCAGTGGGAGAATTCTCTTTCTTCCTAGGACTTAGCCTTCCATCTGTGGTCTGGATCCTTTCCTTTTTTTTTTTTTTTTGTCTTCTAGGGTTCCTATTCAGTATTAGTTTCTTAACTATCATTTGCCTATTTTCCTTTTACATGCTATTTACATACATATTTTCCATAGACATGCTCACCCATTTAAGATGTACTCCCTTAATACTAGACCTCACTGTGATGATTGTCCCTTCTTTTCTCCTTCAGGGAAAACTTGTCTTTACTGCCTACACCCTCACTTCCTTACCTTAGCTCATGTGGGTGTGACTCATGAGCCTTCCTTCCCCCCACTGAAATTTCTCTCGCTGATATCACCCATGACCTAATTGCTATAGCCACTGGAAAGTTTCAGTACTTTCTTTCTTCGTCTCAGCAGCATATGACACTCTTGTCTGTTCACTTCATGAAATGTTCCTCCTTTTCACTGGGTAGCTTTTTGTACTTTTTGAATTTTGACCTGTGTAAATGAATTACCTAAGAAAATGAATTCAGGTAGCACCTCCTGCAGGAAGCTTACCTAGATACCCACTCTTGTTCCTACAGCACCTCCCACAATGTACCTTTACTATAGCTTTTTTTTTTTTTTTTTATTAATATAAGTGCCTTAGACTTTTCCTTAATGTACTGTGAGCCTCAGAGGGCAAGGACCATGTCTTTGATGAGTATCACAGTTAACCCCTCCTCCCGGTATGTTCTTACTAATTACCAGATCTGAAAATGAAATTTTTGACATAGCACTTGCTCTACAGGCTCTCCCTGTTCCCTTGGGCTCCAGCAGCTGCCAGTAGGCAGTGACCCAGAGAACTGCTTTCGCAAAGAAATATGTACCTGTCTTTCGCCTTGTGTAGGATGCACCTGTTTCTTTCCTCCCATGCTGCTCACAACCAGCAGTGATTAGACTGTAGCTGCTGAGGCTTAGCTATCATCAAGGTTTAACTCAATTTGAAGATATATATATATATATATATATATATATACATACACACACACACACACATACATACATACACACACACACACACACACACTATATAATAAAAGGTTAATATGTGCCCTGACCGGTTTGGCTCAGTGGATAGAGCGTCATCCTGCAGACTGAAGGGTCCCAGGTTCGATTCCGGTCAAGGGCATGTACCTTGGTTGCGGGCACATCCCCAATGGGGAGTGTGCAGGAGGCAGCTGATCGATGTTTCTCTCTCATCGATGTTTCTAACTCTCTGTCCCTCTCCCTTCCTCTCTGTAAAAAATCAACAAAATATATTTTTTAAAAAAAGGTTAATATGCAAATTGACCGAACAAAGTAAGGACTGGTCACTATGACATGCACTGACCACCAGGGGGCAGATGCTCAACACAGGAGCTGCCCCCTGGTGGTCAGTGCACTCTCACAGGAGGAGCGCTGCTCAGCCAGAAGCTGGGCTTATGGCTGGTGAGTGCAGCGGCAGTGGCGGGAGCCTCTCCCACCTCCATGGCAGCGTTAAGGATGTCTGACTGCCGGCCTTAGGCCCACTACCCCTGGGTGCATGAATTTCGTGCACTGGGCCTCTAGCATATGTATGTATATGTATATTTCAGAGAGGAAAGGAGAGGGAGCGAGAGCTAGAAACATCAATGATGAGAGAGAATCATGGATCAGCTGCCTCCTGCACGCCCCCTAACTGGTGATTGAGCCAGCAACTTAGGAATTGAACCTGATTCATAGGTCAACACTCAACCACTGAGCCACGCCGGCCAGGCTTGAAGATTTTTTTGTCCTTTAAGGTTAAAAGATCCTTCTTGCTTCATGATAATGTGTTAAAGTAGAGCTGGATGAATAGGGAGCTCAAACATGGTAATGTTTCACTAGGCTCTGCATCTGAAGGCTCGGTCTGGGAGTAGTTAGCCCAGGGAACTTGTAACGAGTTTCCTTGAAGTATAATTTTCACGCCATAAAATTCTCCCATTTTTCATGTATAACTTAATGATTTTTAGTAAATTTACTAGGTGGTGCAACTGTCATCATAGCCTAGTTTCCATCACCCCAGTGGACTCTTTAGAATTAATGATAACAATTAGACATTTAATTTTGGCAAGCAGACTTGACATACCATATCGAATTCAAAGAGTGAAATGATTTCCTCAGGGAAGGGTCTGCATTAGGTATCAAAAAACACAGCGCTTCAATAAGCTAACTTCAGAAGAACGACGTTTCCCTTCTGTTTCTCACTCATTACTATAGCTGTTCCCATTGGTATGAGGTATACTCAGAAGTTTCATTTAAAACAGATACTATCAAGATGCCTCATTTTGCTGACATGGCTTGGGAAACGAGCCCATATCATTTCTTGCCTGGATCACTGAAGCTCGTACTTTCTCAGCTCTTACTGGTCCTTCCTCCTAACCCATACTGCTTGGGGTGACCCTTTAAATGAGATTCCATCATTTCATTCCTGTTTCAGATCCCTCAAAGGGCCTGCACATTCTCCTCCCTCCATCTCTCTCTCTCTCTCTCTCTCTCTCTCTCTCTCTCTCTCTCTCACACACACACACTCCTCGGTGCCATTTTCACTGGGAAACCAGCCCTAATTCCCCTCCCTCTCCATATGGCCAGGAATGCTTTATTGAATACTCCACATTCCTTTCCCTCAAGGCACGTTCCTATCACACTGTACTGAAATCGCTAGGCTGTTCCCATGCCTAGATGTCCTACTTGCGAGGAAAGATGGCCCAGCTTGGGGGTGGGGGGTTGGCAGCGAGTAACCCTGCCGTTTGGGGCATTGGCCCTGCCCGCCGGGCGTGGCAGCAGGGTGGTGCTCCTGGAGGAACCGAATGTCAGTGGTTTGCAGTGGTCAGTTCCGGCATCGGCAGGTTCCCCTTCCGTATTGCAGAGCTGGGAAACCGCCGAAGTCATGTGCTCCGCAGAACTCGTTCAGCTGGTTTCCTCTTCACAGACCCGAATTCACACTGATTCTGCTCCCCAAGTGCTCTGGGTCTGGACTTGCTTTGGGCTCACCACAGTGGAGTTCCCCAAAGAGTCATTTCTTTGTCTCCCCGAGCGGCGGAATGGGTAGGGCCAAGTCTCTGTGCTCCCTTTGACAATTGTCATCAGCGGGACGAGGTAGACAGGTATTATTACGCAAGTTACTGGGTGTTAGACTCAGGAGTAGGTTTAACTTCTGGGACCTGGCTAGCTCACACACATACTCGCATACACATTCCCAGATGCAGGGCTGTCATCACCGAGAGCCTGCTGGTGCTTGTGTGCATTAGCTCAGCTAATCTTCACAATAATCTCATGGGAATCGGTGCCGCCCCTAATCCTGGTTTACAGACAGAAAACCGGAGCTCAGAGAGGCTGGCTGGCTGATGGCATTCTTGCTCATTCTCATTTCCTTCCCTCTTTTCTCAAAGAAGAAGTGGGCATGTTCCTTACCATCGCTGGCTGTAGGCTCTTACTTTTGTTCTTTATTTCTTGTGTCTTTAGTCCCTCCTTCACTTGTTCTTTTCTTGCAGGCTTCTTCAGTTAGGAGAGGGAGAGAGAGAGAGAGACTCTAAGACAGACACTCCTCCCTTGGACATACCACCTCTTAAGGACTAACCTTTTCTTTCCTTCTTAAACCTCTTGAAATCAAGAAGTCTACATTTGCCCTAGCTCAAGCATGTCAAACTCGCGGCCCATGGGCCGCATGCCTCATTTATTTGGCCTGTGTTAGCCTTTGAGTTTGACATGCTTGCCCCTGTTGTGGGCTTGGTCCCCAGTAGGGGGCGTGCAGGAGGCAACCGATCCATGATTCTCATCATTGATGTTTCTCTCTCTCTCTCCCTCTCCATTCCTCTCTGAAATCAATGAAAATAAAAAAGTGGAATCAAGGACATTAAAAAAAAAAATGAAGTCTACATTTGCTAGTTCCCCACTGCTAGTCACTTTTCTAGTTACAGTAATCTGACACCTTCGCCTCACTCCACTGAGACGCCCTCATTGGGCTCACAGGTGACATTCTCCCTCATGCGCCATGTCCTTTTCTCCTTGCCACCCATCTCTCTACCGCATTTGATGTTGGTGACCTCTTCCAGCTTCCTGAACAATTTTCCTTCCTTGATTGCTGTCATGTGATTCTCTCATGGTTTTCATTTTTTAAAAAATATATTTTATTGATTTTTTGCAGAGAGGAGGGGAGAGGAATAGAGAGTTAGAAACATTGATGAGAGAGAAACATCAATCAGCTGCCTCCTGCACACTCCCTACTGAGGATGTGCACGCAACCAAGATACATGCCCTTGACCGGAATCGAACCTGGGACCCTCCAGTCCGCAGGCCGACGCTCTATCCACTGAGCCAAACCGGTTAGGGCTCGTGGTTTTCATTTTATTATAGTGACTTTTCTTTCTGTGTATTTGCCTCTTAAAAGTCATTGTTTTCTTTCTTTAAAAAAATAATATGTTTATTGATTTTAGAGTGGAAGGGAGAGGGAGAGAAATAGAAACATGAATGATGAGAATCATTGGTCAGCTGCCTCCTGCACGCCCCCTACTGGGGATTGAGCCCACAATCCTAGCATATGCCCTTGATTGGAATCAAACCTGGACCCTTCAGTCCGCAGGTGGACGCTCTTTCCACTGAGCCAAACTGGCCAGGGCAAAGTCATTGTGTTCTGAGGCGCAGTCCTTGACCATTTCTATTTCTGTGCAATCTGGGTCTCTGGTGAGCTCATCCCACTCGTGGTCACATTTTTCAAACTTGGGTTTCCAACCTGGTCTCCCTGAGTTGTTCAGACTTAGAGTTCCAACTGCCTGCAGGATGTCACTACCTCCCCCCACCACCCCCTTGCATTTCAACCTGGACATGTTTCAGGCATGAATTTAGCATCCTGGCCTGCTTCTCCCGGTGTCCCCAGCCTTGTTTCATGGCATCATTGTTTATTTAGTCATCCATGCCGCAAGTTGCCAAATCATCGTTTAAAAATAAAACAACCTTTTCCCTTTTATAGAAGTTTCTGCAAATTCACTATAGAGGGTGGTACACGCTGCCAGATTTTCTCTGGAACTGTGAGACTGTGGGGTTTTCCCACATAAGGAATGGTAATAAGCTGCTATTATTCCTTTTTATCTTTGCCAGTCTGATAGCTGAAAACGGTGTTATTGTTACTTTCATTTGCATTTCTTTGATTAATAGTGAGTTTCCAAATATTTCCTGTTATTACTGACCATTTACTAGTATTTTTGTTAATCCTCACTTGAGGATTTTTCCCCCCATTGATATTCAGAGAGAGTGGAAGGGAGTGGTGTGAGAGAGACACACAGATTGGTTGCCTCCTCACTCAGCCCCACCAGGGCTGGGGATCAAACCCAGCTACATGCCTTTGACCAGGAATTGAAACCAAGACCCTTGGGTCCACAGGCTGATGCTCTAACCACTGAGCATACCAGCCAGGGCACTGACCCTTTATGGTCTTTTTGTGTTTCTAACCCATTTTTCCTAGGGAAATATTTATTATTTTGTTTATTTCAAGCATTTAAAATGTATGTAGAATATGAAGATTATAGGATATTATTATTCCTTTGTTACATGTTACAAATTTATCCTCTGGTTTATCTCTCTGTTTGATTTAAAAAATATATATTTTTATTGATTTCAGAAAGGAAGGGAGAGGGGAGAGTTAGAAACATCAATGATGAGAGAGAATCATCAATTGGCTGCCTCCTGCACGCCCGGATTGAGCCAGCAACCCGGGTATGTGCCCTTGACCAGAATCGAACCCGGGACCCTTCAGTCCTCAGGCCAACGCTCTATCCACTGAGCCAAACCGGCTAGGGCTCGATTTGATTTTTTTAAATTGATTTTTATAGAAGTTTAACTGCTTTTTGTGTAGCCAATTGCTTCCATTTTCTTTGTGATTTCTACCTCCATGGTTTTGTTTGGAAAAGCCTTTCCCATGTCAGGATTGTACAGCCATTCATCTATATTTTTTCCTTCCCTTTTTATTTTTAAAGTCTCTAATCCATTTGGTGTTTAATGTCAGTAGTGAAATGTGAGGTCAGGAGCTCACTTTGTTTTTTTGTTCTTTTCCGGTCGTCAGTAAAGGCTGCATCTTCCCCATGCCCTTCTCACCCCCAGGCCCAGCTATCTAAGATCTGCAAAGAGTCTCCTCCTCCTCTGTGATTAGTCACCATTTCTCTTTCTGTTTCCATCATTACCCCAGTTCAAAGCCTCCTTCTCTCTCACCTAGATTCCTGAAATAGTTGCCTAATATTTCTCTCTTGAATCTTGTCTTCCATGTTGTCGTCCTAGTTACTGTTCTAAAGTCTCAGTTCTGACCGAGCCACTCCTTTTTATTAATGTGTTATTTAATTAAAAATTTTAAATTATAGTTGGCCAAGTCATTCTTTTTTTTCAATTTAATTTTTATTTATTGACTGATTTTATTTTATTTTACTTTTTTAAAATATATTTTTATTGATTTCAGAGAGGAAGGGAGAGGGAAAAAGAGATAGAAACATCAAGGATAAGAGAGAATCATTGATTGGCTGCCTCCTGCACGCCTCCCATTGGGGATCGAGCCCACAACCCGGGCATGTGCCCTTGACTGGAATCGAACCCGGGACCCTTCAGTCCGCAGGCTGATGCTCCATCCACTGAGCCAAACCAGCCAGGGCTATTGACTGATTTTAGAGAGAGCGGGAGGAAGGGAGAGAGAAACATGGATTTGTTGTCCCACCTATTGATGCACTCATTGGTTGATTCTTATATGTGCCCTGCTCGGGGATTGAATCCGCAACTTTGGAGTATGGGGACCACATTCTAACCAACTGAGCTATCTGGCCAGGGCATGGCCAAGTCATTCTTCTGTTTGAAAACTTTCATGGCTCCCGTTGCCTGCAGATTAGATACCAGGCTCCAGACAGCTCCATCCCCACAGAGTCCTCCAGCAGCATGCTTTGTCATTCCCTAAGTATGCCATTTGTTTCCATGCCTTTGGGCCCTTTGCTTATGCCCTTTCCTTTATCTCAAACATCTCCTTTTCCCATTGTTACCTCTAACTACAGTTTATCTTAAAGCCAGTTCAGCTATCATCTCCTGTGGTAGCCAGTTGGTTAAGCATCTCTGTCCCAAGAGGGTGATCTTTTTAAAGGTGGGGCAGGTATTCGGCACATTTTATAGGTGCTGCTCAGAGTGGTCCATTAAAAATGTTTCCTGAACTGCCCTAGCTGGTTTGGCTCAGTGGCTAGAGCACCGGCCTGCAGACTGAAGGGTCCCGGGTTCGATTCCGGTCAAGGGCACATACCTGGGTTGTGGGCTCGATCCCCAGTAGGTGGCGTGCAGGAGGCAGCCAGTCAATGATTCTCTCTCATCATTGGTGTTTCTATCTGTCTCTCCCTCTCCCTTCCTCTCTGAAATCAATAAAAAATATATTAAAGGAAATGTTTCCTGAATGGATGTGAGTAGATTTGTTTTGGAAAATTGATTTAAAATATGTATATAACAGCTTTATAAAAGCAGTCTAAATATGAAGGGGATGTAAGAATTATTTATGGAGCCCTGGCTGTGTAGCTCAGTTGATTAGAGGGTCATCCTGATATGCCAGGATTGCAAGTTCTCCCCCCAGTCAGGGCCCATACAAGAGTCAGCCAATGAATGCATAACTAAGTGGAACAACAAATCGATGTTTCTCTCTCTTTCCCTCCCCTTTCTTCTCTCTCTCACAAATCAATCAATAAAAAAATAATTATGAGAATTATTATGTAATTATATGAAAGACGGGCTTTTATACGAGCGCTCATTGTTCACACTGATTGTGTCTACTTCACCCGTGTTTAACATTTAATATGCCCGTCTCTTGGTGCCCGATAGAGGAGGATGGTGAGTGAGGTCATGGACTGTGGTGTGGGATGCTTCAGAAAGCCCAGTTTCAGAACTTGAGCATTTGTTAGTGAGTGTTCAGTAGGTGGTAGCTGTCATTTCTTAAAGAGACAATATAGTGTAGCACTGGAGTTTAGGCTTTAGAATCACACCGGCTTTGGTTCAAGAGTGAGCTTAGCCTGTCCAGTGTGACTCAGTGGTTGAGCGTCGACCTATGAACCAGGAGGTCATGATTCGATTCCTGGTCAGGGCACATTCCTGGGTTACAGGCTGGATCCCTAGGCCGGGGGGAGGGGGGAGGGGGCAGGGGGTGGGGTGGGGCTTGCAGAAGGCAGCCGATCAGCGATTCTCATCATTGATGTTTCTATCTCTCCCTCTCCCTTCCTCTCTGAAATAAATAAAAAAAATACATATATTTTAAAAAGAGTGAGCTTAGCCACTGACAAGCTCGGTGATTTTGGAGAGATTATTTTACTTTTAGGAGCGCACGGTTTCCGTATCGGGAAGATGAGAACAATATCACTACTTCCCTTACGGCTTTTTGCAAGTATCAAGTGAGATAATTCATGCGAAGCATTTAGCTTCCTATCTGCCATGTGGGGTTAGAGGTTGTATTTTTAGTGTTACTTATATTGAAAATGAGCCATTGAGGAGGATAAAATGTTGAAAGTTTCTGTCCTTTGTTTTGAGAGGAAGGACTCAGAACTCTTCCCTCCGTTTTCTTCAACTCTTGTGAGAAATACTGTGAGAAATACGAGGGTTTTGTTGTGGCTGTGGCTGTGGCCGAGCATCCTGATCACAGGTGGGTGTGCTGATGTCATATCACCACTTGGTATGACATTCTCAGAACTTTGCTTGTAAGTGACTTATTATTTATTTATTTTACATATTTTTTATTGACTTCAGAGAGGAAGGGAGAGGGAGAGAGAGACAGAAACATCAATGATGAGAGAGAATCATGGATCGGCTGCCTCCCGCACAGCCCACACTGGGGATGGAGCCCACAACCCAGGCATGTGCCCTTGACCGGAATTGAACCTGGGACCCTTCAGTTCGCAGGTCAACGCTTTATCCACTTGAGCCGAACCGGCTAGGGCATAAGTGACTGATTGGTTAGAACATCTGTACCTGTAGAAACATTTGTACTTGAAGAAAAATGTGAAACTCCCACATTGTGGTCAGAGTGATTTTCTGAAATCCAGACCTGCCCAGGTCTCCCCCCTTTTAAAACCCTGCAGTGTCCCCCATGACTAGGTTGAAAGAAAGGTTTCATAGTCCGACAGACAGGCCTTGCACCATCCAGCCCGGCGACTTCTTCATCTTCGCCCCCCACCCCCAGTGTTCCCCGTGCACTTTACCTCCCAGCAATGGCGTCAAAATGGACTGAGATAGTTTGGGAGCATTGGGGCATTAAAGAGAGAGGGAGTGGGAGGTGAGAGGGGAGTGGAGACTAGATCTTTAATGAGCTTTTCAACCGCGAGATTCTATGAATAGAAGGCAGTGTTAAACATGAAAATTGGTAAAAAGTTGTGTGGCCAATGCTTTTTCTTTTATGCATGGATTATTACTTTTTGTACTTAAATTAAAAAATAACTTGATTCTAGAGAGAGGAAGGGAAAGAGAAACCCCAAGCAGTTGCCCCCTACATGTGCCCTGACTGGGGATTTGAACCTCAACCTAGGTTTGTGCCCTGACTAGGAATCAAACCCACCACCTTAAGTATATTTTTTTATTGATTTAAGAGAGGAAGGGAGAAAGAAAGAGAGATAGAAACATCATTGAGAGAGAATCATTGATTGGCTGCCTCCTGCATGGCCCCTACTAGGGATTGAGCCCACAACCCGGGCATGTGCCCTTGGCCAGAATTGAACCTGGTACCCTTCAGTCCTCAGGAGGATGCTCTATCCACTGAGCCAAACCGGTTAGGGCAATGATTTTATTTTTTATTTCAGCTTAATTGAGGTATAATCAGCATACAAAATTATAAGACATTTTAAATGTACATTGTCGTGACTTGTTATACGTACACATTGTGAAAGGACCATCTAGTTAATTAACATATCCATCACCTCACATATTTATTTATTTTGGTAAAAACATTTATTTATATTCTACTCTCTTAGCAGATTTCACTTATACAGCACAGTGTTCTCAGCTGTACTCATCATGTGTTATGTATTTGAGGTTTGTATTCTTCTACCAACCTCTCCCTATTTCTTTTATTCCTGGAACCACTTTTCTATTATTTCTACGAGATGGTTTTTTTGCGTTGTTTTGTAGATTGCACATAGAAGCTTATTTTACTTAGCATAATGCCCTCAAGTTCCATCCATGTTGTCACAAATGGCAGGATTTTCTTTCTCATATCTGAATATTCGTTTCACACACATGCGCGCACACACACACACACACACACACACCCCACACAACACCTTTATCCATTCATATCTTGATGGACAGTTAGGTTGCTTCCATATCTTGGCTGTTGTGAATAATGCTGCAATGAAGAGGGAGTTCACACCTACCTTTGATCTCCAGATTTCGTTTCACTTCCTTTGACTGTATACCCAGAAGTGGGATGGCCGGGTCCTATGACAGTTCTATTTTTAATTTTTTTGAAGACCCTCCCTCTTGCCTTCCGAGTGGCTGCACCAATTTACAGTCCCACCAATAGTGCATAGCGGTTCTCTTTTCTCCACATCCTCCCCAACACTTGTTACTTCTTGTCTTTCTGGTGATTGCCTGGTTGCCTGCCTCTCCTAGCTCTCTGACTGTCTCTCCCTTTCACCAAATCACAGTTGGCTTCTCTCCCTCTGGCCTGACCCTTGAGTGATGTTCTGCGTCACAGGAAACGTCCTGGTGTAGCTGTTAATCTGGACTGTTTTACAGCAGTCAGACTAGGGAAAGCACAGAGAGGATTGTGGGAGATGTTGCATGGTCCCTGCTTTTACTTGGATATATATTTTTTTAAAAAATATTTTTATTGCCGAAACCGGTTTGGCTCAGTGGATAGAGCGTCGGCCTGCGGACTGAAAGGTCCCAGGTTCGATTCCGGTCAAGGGCATGTACCTGGGTTGCGGGCACATTCCCAGTGGGAGATGTGCAGGAGGCAGCTGGTCGATGTTTCTCTCTCATCGATGTTTCTAACTCTCTATCTCTCTCCCTTCCTCTCTGTAAAAAATCAATAAAATATATTTAAAAAAAATATTTTTATTAATTTCAGAGAGGAAGGGAGAGGGGGAGAGAGAGAAACATCAGTGATGAAAGAGAATTTTTGATCAGCTGCCTCCTGCACCACCCTCACTGGGGACCGAGTCCACAACCCAGGCATGTGCCCTTGACCGGAATCGAACCCAGAACCCTTCCGTTCCCAGGCCAACGCTCTATCCACTGAGCCAAACCGGCTGGGGCTGATATTAATCTAGTAGTAATCCCAGAGAAGAGGAAAGCCCACACAACTTTGGTAACTGGCTCTGATTCAAGGCAAAAACACATACTGTGCTGCTTATTCATCGTCTTCCTTGTGTGTTCACCTTATTTTGAGAAGAAAAGTAATTTTTTCTTCATACTGTTACATGGCAAAGAGCTGCTGCTGGCTCACACTGAGTTGTTCTAGAACAGCGGTTCTCAACTTGTGGGTCGCGACCCCTTTGACGGTCAAACGACCCTTTCACAGGGGTTGCCTAAGACCATCCTGCATATCAGATATTTACATGACGATTCATCACAGTAGCAACATGACAGTTATGAAGTAGCCACGAAAATAATTTTATGGTTGGGGGTCACCACAACATGAGGAACTGTATTTAAAGGGCCAGAAGGTTGAGAACCACTGTTCTAGAATGTCCCTGTCAATGAGATCACAGGGTAGACTGCCCCCGAGGGCTGGGTTGCCAGGAGCTGTTTGCTGTGTCCTTTCAGCAGTGAAATATTGGAGGGATGGTTGTAATAGGTTTGTCCTGAGACTACACCCGTTTTCTGTACCAATAACCTACACTGTTTTCCCCATCGTCCTGTGGTCTTTAGGCTCTTCCTGAAGTAGAGTTTGGATTTTGTAACTGTTACAAATTGCTATCTAATTTAGTGACTCTGGCATCTCTTCTGAAAAACTCATTTGTTTCCTGGTGGGCCTCCACCCCTACCCCTTCTCCCCCTCCTCATCCCTGACATTTAAATTCTACCTGAAAGAAAAGTCAGAAGGGGAAATTTTATTTATTATCATTGAATTGAGAGAATGACCAGAAAATTCTCTCGCCCATTCATATATCCAGGCAGTCTTTATTTAAGAGTCAACTATGGGGCAGACAATATGCTGGCTGCTTTAAAAGTATAACAGATTTGAAAATGAGGTTGAGTGACTATTCGATAGAACTTGAGAAAAACCGGAAATTGTTGCTTTTCCTTATTATTTATTTATTTATTTATTTAATATATTTTATTGATTTTTCAGAGAGAGGAAGGGAGAGGGACAGAGAGCCAGAAACATCAATGAGATAGAGAAACATACATCAGCTGCCTCCTGCACACCCCACAACCAAGGCACGTGCCCCCAACTGGAATCGAACCCGGGACCCCCCAGTCCGCAGGCCGACGCTCCATCCACTGAGCCAAACCGGCTACGGCTTATTATTTTTTAAAAATATTTTTTTATTGATTTCAGAAAGGAAGGGAGACACACAACCCGGGCATGTGCCCTTGACTGGAATCGAACCCAGAACCCTTCAGTCCACAGGCCAACGCTCTATCCACTGAGCCAAACTGTCTAGGGCAGTGGTTGGCAAACTCATTAGTCAACAGAGCCAAATATCAACAGTACAACGATTGAAATTTCTTTTGAGAGCCAAGTTTTTTAAACTTAAACTATATAGGTAGGTACATTGTTATTAACTTAATTAGGGTACTCCTAAGGCTTAGGAAGAGCCACACTCAAGGGGCCAAAGAGCCAGTTTGCCGACCACGGGTCTAGGGTGTCACTGATTTTTGGGAATCATATAGTGTTTCTTAGATGTTCAGAGGGTTCTGTGACTCAAAAAAATGGTTTAAAATCGTTGCTCTAAATGATTTTTAGTTACATACCTTTCGTTTGTAGAAAACATATGCAATTAAACTCTGATTTGTTGTATCTTGGGCTTCCCTGAAATCTTGCGAGAAGTGTTCAAGGGACAAAATACAATTTTCCTTCCGTCTTTACAACCTCTTCTCCTTCTGAAAAGCACTGAAGAATTCATTTTTATTGCTTTCATGAGAGGTACCTTCAGTGTTTTAGCCAAGATAACTGACTATTTTGGCAACCCCCAAACAACCATAAAACCTTGAGCCTAGAAATTCACTGTGGGTTCTGAATGCTAAAACCAGAGGAGAACTTCGGCAATAAAACAGTTGAGATGGTGGCTTCGGTTACAAATGGTTTTCCGTAGGAGTCCTTAAGGAGTAACCTAAGGACTGAGGGAACGGATCCGAGGTGCATGGGACAGTCAGGACCTGGGAGCCAGCTGGCTCTGGGGCGGCAGAGAGGAAAGTAGGGTAGAGAAGAAGGTGGCATTCATGCTCCAGAAGTTTTCCAAGTTCCCTGCCTCAGATCTGACTGGGTCAGGACAAGGCGTGTGAAATTGGATCTTTTATAAAAAAAAATATTTTTTTTATTGTTTTCAGATAGTCAGGGAGAGGGAGAGAGAGAGAGAGAAACATCAATGATGAGAGAGAATCATGGATCGGCTGCCTCTTGCACGCCCCTCCACTGGGGATCAAGCCCACAACCCAGGCATGTGCCCTGACCGGGAATCGAACCCTGACCTCCTGGTTGACGCTGAACTTGGATCATAAAGGAGTGTTGCTTATCCGAGGAGAATGGAAATTAAACTTGATCCTCTGAGGAATGCTCAGTCCTCCCTGCCTTGTCTCAAGTCCTCCCTCCCTTTTGTGCAGGTGGATGGAAGCATGCCTTGGGGAAGACCTGCCGCCCACCACGGAGCTGGAGGAGGGCCTTCGGAACGGGGTCTACCTCGCCAAACTCGGGAACTTCTTCTCTCCCAAAGTGGTGTCCCTGAAGAAAATCTACGACCGGGAGCAGACCAGATACAAGGTGAGTCCTCCCGGCGTGGCGCCAGCACGGCCGTGAACGTGAGAGAGGTTAGCATACTTTCTCCTGTGTACGAGTTTAAGGGTGTTTGTTCCAACAAAAGTGGAGAAAATAGTGCAAAGTCAAGATACAGTACTAGAAGAACTTCAGCTGTTTGTATTTCTGATACATTTCTTGCGATGGTGGGTCCGTCTCATCATGGTCCTTGTGAAAATTTTTTTTTTAATCCTCATCTGAGGATATTTTTCCATTGATTTTTTACAGGGAGTGGAAGAGAGAGGGAAAGGCAGCGAGAAATATCGATGTGAGAGAAACACATTGATTGGTGGCTCCTGCACGCACCCCAACCAAGGCCCCGGGCAGGGGAGGAGCCCGCAACCAAGGAACATGCCCTTGACCGGAATTGAACCCGGGACCCTTCGGTCCACAGGCCGACGCTCTATCCACTGAGCCAAACTGGCTAGGGCCTTGATGAATTTTTTATTTCTTAGAAGGTAGCGGAAGTAACATGGGGAACTACTTTGACTTTAACCAAGTCCTGAGATTTGTTAGCAAATTAAAAGCATTAGCAACTTTAGGGAAAAAAGATCGACCTGTGATATTAGAGTGCAAGGCAAAGTGGGAAGGTGATCCAGTTTCAGAAAATGGAGATAAGTGAAAGGGTTTGATTCCTGTGGCCCACGGCCCTGAGAAAGAAGGCTGCTTAGTTCAGTTGACAAGGACCAAAATTAGTCGTCTAAGAGCTTCTGTGGGGAGCCTTCCTCAGAGCTCTTATTTGAAATAAGGATGCATATAAAATAGTGGAAGATGGCAAAACCAACAGCGAATGTAAGAGCAGTTGACTGTAATAATGAGCTAAGGATGAAGATGCAATCAAAAGAGATTTTTATGTTCAAATTTAAAGGGAAACAAGGAAGGTATAGACCCTAAGCCAAAGCCAAATTAAGATCTCAGATAGAAACCTATCTTTTCTTTTTTTTTTTAAAAAAAAAATATTTTTATTGATTTTAGAGACGAAGGGAGAGGGAGAGAGAGATAGAAACATCAATGATGAGAGTGAATCATTGATCAGCTGCCTCCTACACACCCCACACTGGGGATTGAGCCTGCAACCCGGGCATGTGCCCTGACCTGAAATCGAACTGTGACCTCCTGGTTCATAGGTCAACACTCAACCCCTGAGCCATGCCGGCTGGGTCTCTCCGGATAGTTTTTAAATGAGAGGAGCGGAGATGTGGATTGGGCTTTTTGGGATTGGAATGTGAACATAATGCTATAGACTGACCTTGAATTTAAGGGGACCTTATAAAGTTTGTCTAGGAAACTTGCAAGAGAATTTTTATTTAGTATTGTGTCACTTTTGGCAACGTGTCTATTTTTTAAATTAAAAAAAAATTATTTATTAAATTGATTGGGTGACACTGGTCAGCATGAACATATAGGTTTCAGGTGTGGGTTTCTATGTTACCGGATCTGTATATGGCACCGTGTGCCCACCACCCAAAGTCCGATCTTCTGTCACCTTATATTAGGACCCCCTTCGCCCCCGCCTAATGGTCTTTTATTTGTTCTAGGCGACTGGCCTCCACTTCCGACACACGGATAATGTGATTCAGTGGTTGAATGCCATGGACGAGATTGGCTTGCCTAAGGTAATTCACGTGATAGTCATAGTTCTGGCTCAGCTCTGTCTTGGCATAAGGACTCTCACTCTACTTATGAAAGTATTCTTTATTTTCAATGGAATCTGTGGTGATTTTTTAAAAAAGTACTTAAGATCTCTTTCTTCTGTTTCTTTTAGAAAATAGTTTTGTTCTTTTTGTTTTATATTCCTCATCCCTGCTTCACCCCACCTTAGAGAAATTCCTTGTGATATCATTTACTTTGACTATATCAAATTGTCGACTTACAAAATTCACATACCATGATATTCTGCCAGACACCACATGAATTTTAAAGTATATAATTCAGTGGGTTTTTAAAAATTATTATTATTAACAATGTTGTTTCATTAAAATTTGACTTTAGGAAATATTTTAGAAATGTTATCTTCCAGCTTCTGAATAACCAAATTTAGGGTGTTTGAAGGGTCATTTAAAAAAAAATATTTTATTGATTTCAGAGAGGAAGGAAGAGGAAGAGAGAGATTGAAACATCAATGATGAGAGAATCATTGATTGGCTGCCTCCTGCATGAACCCCACTGGGGATTGAGTGGGAAACCCTGGCATGTGCCCTGACCGGGAATCGAACTGGGAACTCCTGGTTCATCAACCACTGAGCCATGCTGGCCGGGCCATCCTTGACTGTTTTGCTCAGGAGTCTGTTTAGTGCTGCTCTTAGTGAAATTGCCATCTCTAGCTACCCAGTCCCACTGGAACTCGTAAAGGCTTTGCTATATTATCATTCTTGCAGGCATGGCATCTTTCTCTACTACCCCACCCAATTCTTTGACCTAAGAATTCTTTTAGGAAGTTATCCCTCCACCATGATCAGACAAGCATAAAAAGATGTATATGTAAGGATTTTTCAGCCTTGCTTATGGTAGAAAAAATTGATAGCAAGCCACATGTCCCTTCACTAGGGAATTAATTGTGATGCAGACAGAGACCAGTGCAGCCATAAAAAAGGATGACGTTACTCTGTATTGACAAAGGAAGTTGTCTGGGATGTGCTAAGTGGAAAAATAACATAATAGGCTAAGGTTATAAGAGTTTATGTTCTGGCTAAGATGAGATCACTATTTTTGTGTAAAAATAAAGTGAATGTTCTTGGGGAAAAATCTGTTAGGAAATACAGCTTTCATTTTTGTGTGATGGGATTAGGGGTTGGTTTTTTAAAAAATATACATATATTTTTTATTGATGATAGAGAAACATTGATTGGCTGCCTCCTGCATGTCCCCTATTGGGGATGGAGCCTGCAACCCAGGCATATACTGAATCCTGATTCCCTGGTTCATAGTTCGATGCTCAACCACTGAGCCACACCGGCTGGGCTGTGTTTTTCTTTTTCTTTATACTGTTCTATAGGCTAAAATTTTGTAAACAACAACAAAAAGTGAAGGGGGAAAAGGGAGATGTGGAGTATTAGGAAGTGCCTACAGCCAATTGTAAATGGGTAGCACAGTGCTGAGCTCACTGTTGCATGTCTGTCTGTTGAACTGAGTTAAATCCAGACCTGAGTCTTCGCAGAAGGCAAGTTTTTGTCCTCTTTTCTTCAGAGCAGAGTGCTGAAGCTGTCTTCCGTGCACTGGTGTGTTTGAGAATTAGGCCCCACAATGTCAGGAAATGCAGTACGTCAAATTTTGACAGCTACTTGGCCTTTCTGTGCACCTGTAACTTCCTGTTCCTGTTTTTTGTGTGGTGTGCCTATTGGGCAAGATGACTTAACCTCTTTTGAATGGTACTCAGAGCCTTGTTAATATTTGCTGTTGCTAGGAGTAGTAGTCTTTTTAAAAAATATATATATTTTATTGATTTTTTACAGAGAGGAAGGGAGAGAGATAGAGAGTTAGAAACATCGATGAGAGAGAAACATCGATCAGCTGCCTCCTGCACACCCCACACTGGGTCCTAGTGGGGATGTGTCTGCAACCCAGGTACATGCCCTTGACCGGAATCGAACCTGGGACCTTTCAGTCCTCAGGCCGACGCTCTATCCACTGAGCCAAACCGGTTCCGGCAGGAGTAGTATTCTTATTATAAAATGCTTTTTTGTTGTATTTTTTTGGGGGGAAGGTTAATCCTCTCTCGAGGATATTCCTTCATTGATTTTTAGGGAGAGTGGAAGAGAGAGGGAAAGACAGAGAGAAACACCGATGTGAGAGAAACACATCGATTGGTTGCCTCCTGCACGAGCCCTGACCAGGGCCCAGGCCTGGAGGAGCCTGCAAACTAGGTATGTGCCCTTGACCGGAATCGAACCCGGGACCCTTCGGTCGGCAGGCTGATGCTCTACCCACTGAGCCATGCTGGCCGGGCTAAAATGCTTTTTTAATGATTGGCTTTTATTATCTTTTTTGTTTACTAACAATAGTGTGTTGTCCTGGACCACAATGACAACAAACATGGAAACTCAAGGGCTTTCCGGGACAGCAGGGCTTTCCGGGCTGTCAGGTTTGAAATGTTCACCCCTAATGATTTAGGTCCAGAAGACTTCTGAGTAATGTAAACAGAAGACACTCAGCCTGAACATGTATTGTTGGCCGTGGTATAACATATGATATATGATCAGCAGTACATGTTCAGTATTTATTGGGATGTCTTTCCTGATCTCTTTATATGGTACAACAGGTTAATTATAGAAACTTGCTGTGATCAATTTTTGGTTCTTATCCTTCTTGACTGTTTATTATGGTTGGTACTATTGGCCACCTCCTCCATGAAATACTTTTGTTATTTTGAGTTTGATTTTTTTTTTAATTGTTTTTAATCTGCCCAACTAGTCCTCTGTTTTCTTCAACTATTCTATCTTCCATATCCTACTAGTGGGCATTCCTTACCGTGCAGTCCTTATTTTAGTTACTTTCTCTCATTTTCATGGTTCAGTTATTTTTATTATTATTATTGTTAAAATATTTTTTTATTGATTTCAGAGAAGGGAGAGGGAGAGAGAGGAGATAGAAACATCAATGGTGAGAGATAATCATTGATCGGCTGCCTCCTGCATGCCCCATGCTGGTGATCGAGCCCGCAACCCTGGCAGGTGTCCTGACCAGGAATCGAACTGTGACCTTCTGGTTGATAGGTCGACGCTCAACCACTGAGCCACACCGGCCAGGCGGTTTCAGTTATTTTGAAGACTCTTTGCTGTAAGATAGACACGGTATCTTCAAGTGGACATTTCTCCTCGGATAGCTTTCTAGCACCTAAGACTTCTCACGTCTGAAACTAAACCTCCCTTTTCCGGCACGTGGACATCCCCTCCTCTGTAATGAATGGGACCTTGTTATCATTTTCCCAGTTACCCGGGCTCCAAACCTTGGCCTCCCCTTGGCCTCCTACATGCAGTGATTCCCCCAGCCTCCCTCCTTTAGTGGAAGCGCCTCTTTGATCTGCTGACACAGCCTGCCAGCGGCCTCCTGAGCTTCCATCTCCCCGCCATTCGCTGCATCCTGTGTCTTGTCTCCAGTCAGATCTTCCCGGGGCTCTGAGGCTCTGTTTTCACTCTTTGGCTCCAAAGTGAGGACTTCTCTGTGGCCTGCGTATCAGGTTCAGACTTGCCTGACTCTCCAGGGCCTCACAATCTGATTCCGTCCTACCTACCCAACCTTACTTTCCTGTTTCTGAACTGTATTCTCTGCTGTTTTCGGGGAGGTTGGCTCCTGGCGACTGGGATTTTCACCTTTCAGGGGAGATCATCCCAATATTGGGAAGTGATCACGTGGAGCTGGAAAAATTATCAAAAAGGATGATTCTGATACATCCCATTTCTCAGGGGTGTGGGAGGGGGGCAGTTCTTTCCAGTGGAGAGGCAGGATGATTATGGGACGAGCATCAAAACAAAGAATTGGCCCTGGCCGGTGTTGCTCAGTGGTTAGAGCATTGACCTGCAGACTGGAGGGTCCCGGGTTCGATTCTGGTCAAGGGCACATGCCTGGGTTGCGGGCTCCATCCCCAGTGGGGAACATGCAGGAGGCAGCTGATCAATGGTTCTCTCTCATCATTGATGTTTCTGTCTCTCTCTCCCTCTTCCTTCCTCTCTGAAATCAACAAAAATGTATTTAAAAACAACAACAAAATGAAGTATTGAACACAATGTATTAAGTGCTGTAATAGATACCTAGTGCTGTAGCATCTCCCACTGCCTTGTCAGAATTCTTCTAATCACCTTATAATTCAGCCTTTCACTTCTCCAATCCTTCCCCCCCTAAATCACAGGTTGAGTCGTGTGTGTGTGTGTGTGTGTGTGTGTGTGTGTGTGTGTGTGTTTTGCCTCATTACCATGAGAATAGGTTTTGAACTTCAAGGCCATTCACACTCTAAAGCTACTCTGTTCCTATTCCACCTCATTCACAAATGCGTCAAGTACAGCGCTCCTTCCATGAACTTGGCGCTGGGCTTGGCATCGAAGATACAGCAGTGAGCAGCCCGGAGCGGGTCCCTGCCTTCATGTGGCTTATGGGCTGGTGGAGGAGTCAAGCAGATGATAGCACAAGTGATTGATTGATATTGCTAAGTGCTGCCAAGGAAAACGACCCATCACCCACAGTCCCATACGTGTACACCCTCTATTCTGGCTCCTTCATCTCAGTGTCTACCCAACTTCCCCCAAGCAGTACGATATAGTGTAATGTTTGATAGTTTTTTCAGTGTCTAAATGTAGTGGTTTGCACAGACGATAAGCACTTAGTAAATGTTCTGTGGGATTCCTACCCAGTCTAGGCATGGCAGATAGTAACCAGGAAGATTACAGTCCTTCAAAGCCAGTGTTTTATTTATTTTTTTAAAATAATTCTTTTTTTTTTTTTAAATATTTTAATAATTTTTATTTCTTAAAGTATTACAAAGAGTATTACATATGTCTCCTTTTTTCCCCCCCTTGACATTCCTCCGGCCCGTACCCCCCGCCCCCCCCCGCCCCGTGTCTTGTATCCATTGGTTAATCTTATATGCATGCATATAAGTCCTTCAGTTGGTCTCTTAATCCCCCCCCAACCCTCCCCAGGCTTCCCACTGTAGTTTAACATTCTGTTCAATGTTGCTCTGCTTCTGTATCTACCCCTGTAAAATAATTCTTTATTGTTGAAAGTATTACATATGCCACCTTCCCCCCCGCTCCCCCATCGGCCCCCTATCCCAGGCCCTTACCTCCCCATTGCCTGTGGCCATGGGCCATGCATGTATGCATACAAGGTCTTTGGTTGATTACCGCCCAGCCACCCCCCCTCCCCTACCTGCACTCTGTTCCTTGCTTCCATGTCTCTGGATCCACTCCGTTCATCAGTTTATTTTACTTCGATTCCACATATGAGTGAGATCATGTGATACTTGTCTTTCTCCACCTGACTTATCTCACTTAGCGTGATACTCTCCAAGGTCCCTCTATGCTGTCTCAAAGCAAAGCCCGTGTTGTAAACTGGACTAGAACTTGGGATTGATTTGCCCATGACTGAGTCTGGAGTGCATAAGTCACTTTCACATACCCAGGGACATTCAATGGGTTGACCAAATAAGGTTTTTTCAAATAGTGTTTTTCATTCCGTATTGTAGCATTTTATTCCTTGCACTGCTTAGAGTTAAATGTCTCTTCACCCTAATGAAGTGATTTGCTGGATGCCAGCAATGTTTGCTAACTGTCTGACGTTTTATTTGTGTTATTGATGATTGGTGAGTGATCAAAAGAAACCCAGTGGATGGATACTTACTCTACTGCTTTTATTTCTCCTCAGATTTTTTACCCAGAAACTACAGATATCTATGACCGAAAGAACATGCCGCGATGTATCTATTGTATCCATGCACTCAGGTAATCAGATTTTCTTGGTAAAATAAGCAGTGCATAGAGAACAGATTAGTGGTTGCCAGAGGTGGGGGTTGAAGGATGGGTGAAGGTGGTCAAAAGGTACAAACTTCCAGTTATAGAATAATTGAGGCCCGCCGATGTAATGTGCAGTGTAGTAGCTATCCTATATAATAAAACGCTAATAAGCAAATTGACCGAAGGGCAGAACGACCGATTGGTATGATGCACACTGACCACCAGGGGGCAGACGCTCAATGCAGGGGCTGCCTCCTGGTGGTCAGTGCACTCCCACAGGGGGAGCGCTGCTCAGCCAGAAGCCGGGTTCACGGCTGCTGAGCGCAGCTGCGGT